>NC_061130.1:14007903-15426761 GCF_905220365.1 Vanessa cardui
GTCGTGATAGCCGACGTACAGAGTTACTTTCACATTTGTTATTAGTGTAGATTTCGATATTATGCTGATATCGGCTTAAACGATTGATGAACTAGACAAAGATGATTTGTGTTTTCAAAGAATTTCAGAACTGATTTTCTTGTTCAACGGTGGAGTGATGATTTACGCAAGAAGGCTGGCAACTGGATGCGAGTAGTTCAAGAACGATCACAGTTGCGTGCAATAGGCTATTTGACTGGTTTTTAACAACAATAACAGCCTGTAAATTCCCACTGCTGGTCTAAAAGCCTCCTCTCCTTTTGTCGAGAAGGTTTGGAACATATTCCACCACGCTGTTCCAATGCGGGTTGGTGGAATACACATGTGGCAGAATTTCTATGAAATTTGTCACATGCAGGTTTCCTCACGTTGTTTTCCTTCACCGCTGAGCACGAGGTGAATTATAAAGACAAATTAAGCACATGAATCAGCGGTGCTTGCCTGGGTTTGAACCCGCAATCATCAGTTAAGATGCACGCGTTCTAACCACTGGGCCATCTCGACTCCTAAAATCCATCTTATATTATTAAGTAGAAGTTAAGGAAGCCAGTAAAAGTTGATTTTTTTATTTCTAGTACATATTTGCCGAAAAATATCATATTAAAAATTTCATATTTAAATAGCGCGCAAAAACGCTACTTGACAATATGGCGCTGCAATGGGGTCGGTGATGTCACTCTCTTGTATTTTAATATGTGGTACATATAGAAGAAAAGCAAAGTTAACAAGAAAGTGACTTCATCATAAGCCCGGCCAATCGGGATCGTTTTGGGTCACGTGACAAACGTTTGAAAAAAATGCATTTCTATTTGTCGATTTTTGAATAAATCATGTATTATTTTCAACTTTCGTTAGTAAATAATCATTTTTAAACTCATAATATACACTGATTACAATGATTCACAATTTATTTTTCGCATTGTCAAATAGCCTATTGGAGAGCCTATGTCCAACAGTGAACGAACATGGGTTGTTGATTTTCTTGTTCAAAATATGTATTTAATGTGGACACAGCTGTATGATATTTTTTTTAACGATATCCTTTAAGCTTATTGATAACAGACCGTTCAAATAATGTTGGTTGTTTGACTTTACTACCTTAAGTTAGTAAAATAGATTTATATGAATAAAAATCGGAGATAAATGTTGCCAGCCGAGTGCCAAAAATGAAATCAAATCAAATTCCTTTATTAAACAAAAAAGCATTTCACTTAAATATTGATTGTTAAAAAAAACACAGCCACCGATTCGGAAAATAAAATACGCAGACTTTAGAAACACCGGTGAAGGAAACTCGGCAGGTTTTTTCTATCTCAATTTGTGACAAAGGCTTAAAAATACTCTAAATTTTAGATTAAACTTAAGAAGTCAGACAAAAGAAGTTTCTATATGGAATTACCTTATATTTAATATGCAGTGGTTTTTAATACCATTGTAGTTTAGACAAGAGTACTTTAATATAATTAGTGCTATATATCCCTCCGTTTGTAGTGAAGCAAATGAATTGTTAATTAAAATACATGCTACAAAACGTTTCTATGCTGAATAGTTATATTTAGAACTAGCTATGCTTGCGATCTTGTACGCGTTTGATTTAACAAAAAAAAAAAAAATTGTAACCTAAGTTACTCCCTATCATCAGTTATCTGTCAGTGAAAGTCCCGTCAAAATCGGTCTAGCCGTTCCAGTGATTAGCTGGAACAAACAGACAGACCAAAAAAATTGTAATAAATGTTATTTTGGTATATAACCGTGTATAAATACATATGTATGCATTGAGTAAAAAAGAGCTATTTTAACATTACAAACAGACATTCCAATTTTATTATATGTGTAGATTAGTTTTCAAAATAAAATTGAGCAATAAGCGAAGGCATTCCAGTGAAGTTTGGAAATGTTTCATCACCGCCGAATGGCAACTGTGATGACCTTCAAGAACAATCATATGCAGTGGAATATTTGATGTATAAAATCTTTAACTGTTATACGTGAATAAATATTTTTTGCTTTTGAGTAAATTTTATTAATGACTTTACCTGTTCCTGATGTCATAGAATAAATGTATTCTATAGAACGCTAACTACACTGTCTGTATACCCCCTTGTCCTCGGCCAATAGTTACACTGGCTCACTCACCCTTTAAACCGGACACAACAATACTAAGTACTGTTGTTTAGCGGTAGAATAACTGATGAGTGGGTTGTACCTACCCAGACGGGCTTGCACAAAGCCCTCCCACCAAGTAAAATTTGATGTTTCGTATAAATTTTTTAACTGTTATACGTGAATAAATATTTTTTGCTTTTGGGTAAATTTTATTAATGACCTTACCAATCATGATGTCATAGAATAAATGTATGTATAGAACGCTAACTACACTGTCTGTGTTTAATATAAATAAATCGTGAATGTATATAATTCCTGTAACTATCAGCTACTGGATTTAGGTAACCCTTTACAATGAGAGCTGAGAGAACCCAGCGGTTAGAATGCGTGCATCTTAACCGATGAACCCGGGCAAGCATCACTGAATGTTCATGCTTAATTTGTGTTTATAATTCATCTCGTGCTCGGTGGTGAAGGAAAACATCGTGAGGAAACCTGTATGTCACTTAATTTCATTGAAATTCTGCCACATGTGCATTTCACCAACCCGCATTGGAACAGTTTGCTGGAACATTACATACATTACATTACATAAATATATAATTGTATTTAACTAATATGATTGTATTTTTTAAAAGAGTAACTACTGACTGATTATTGCCGGTTCTTCTCGGTAGAATCTACTTTCCGAACCGGTGGTAGCTTCACTTAATTGTTAAATGACGATTTAAAAGTTGTAAAAGCCCACTTGGATAAAGTTTATTTTGATTTTGATTTTGAATATGATCCAAACCTTCTCCTTAATGGGAAAGGAGACCTATGAGGATACTGTTACAATGAGACCTTCACCAGATTATCTCGACTGCAGCTCGTTAAACATTATAAATGTGACAGAATTAAATGTTGTAGTTTTCTTCACCGTCAAATACGAGATTAATTACAAATTAAGCACGTGAAAAGTAGGTCTAGCTCGGATTAGAAAGTGCAGTCTTCGTCTAGGACGTTATACATCGAGTAGGCCATATCAGCTATAAATAGTTTTTTTAAATAAACAATAATAAAATCCATATAATTTCTTGTATGTACAACTCGTACATATATTTGCATTAATTGTACCCAACGAGATGGCCCAGTGGTTAGAACGTGTGCATCTTAACCAATGATTACGGGTTCAAACCAAGGCAAGCACTTCTGATTCATGTGCTTAATTTGTTTTTATAATTCATCTCGTGCTCAGCGGTGAAGGAAAACATTGTGAGGAAACCTGCATGTGACAAATTTCATAGAAATTCTGCCACATGTGTATTCCACCAACCCGCATTGGAACATCGTGGTGGAATACGTTCCAAACCCTCTCCTCAAAGGGAGAGGAGGGCTTTAGCCCAGCAGTGGGAATTTACAGGCAGTTGTTGTATGTTGTTGTATACCCAACTTGCATATGTAGTTAAAATTTAAAATCATATTTTTTTTATAAATAATGCAGTAGCACGCGGCTTCGCTCGCGTTTTAGATTGCCATGTGTTAGCCAAAAACGTAGCCAATGTCCTTTCCTGGAGTTCACGTTTACTTCATACTAAATGTCATCAAATTCGGCTCAGCGGTTTGGTCGTGAAAGAGCGACAAACAGAAAGATAGACTTATTTTAACATTTATAATATAAATATAGATTTGTATTGTATGTTGTTTGTGTGTGTGTGTGTGTCAACTAGGCTAATAAAGCGTGTCGTTGATTTGCAGATGTCAAGGTCACTGTGGCGCGGAACGCTGTGGTGCATTCTCGGCTGCGTATGCGCAGTCGGCGCTCTCCGTGTGGGTGTAGGCATCGCTGACGTCACCGGCCCACCCGCTGAAATTGGTTTTGTAAGTTCAACTAACATTAAAATGTCTTTAATAGGCAATGCGAAAAATAAACTGTCAATGATTGGAATCAATATATATTATGAGTTTAAAAATGGTCATTTATTAACGGAAGTTTAAGATAAAACTTACTTTATTCAGAAATCCATAAATAAAAATGCATTTTTTTTAAACGTTTGTCACGTGGCACAAAACGCTCCTGATTAGCCGGGCTTATGATGACGTCACTTGCTAGTTAACCTTGATCGCCTACTATATTCACCACAGATTAAAATACAAGCAAGCGACGTCACCGACCCCATTGCATCGCCATATTGTCCAAGTAGCGTTTTCGCGCGTTATTTAAATATGGAATTTTTAATATGATATTTTTCGGCAAATATGTACTAGAAATAAAAAATCAACTTTAACTGGGTTCCTTAATTTTTACTAAATAATATAAAATGGATTTTAAAAACTAATCAAATAGATTGAACGACACATGTAAACTTTAAAAAAAAATGGACAAATATTGTCATTTCACTACAACTTTATGCTTTGCAGTCAGCATATGTTTACGGTAAAAACAAATTACGCAAATGTCATATTAAGCAAAACAGTGATTCTGTGTTACGAAACATTTCAAAATGTTTTGAATCGAGTTACGATATAGAATTCGCTATATTTTATAGATGTGTAGTCATAAATATTTATATTTCATATTTAAATTATTCACAACACAACAACAGCCTGTAATATCCCACTGCTGGGCTAAGGCCTTCTCTCCCTTTCAGGAGAAGGTTTGGAATATATTCCACCACGCTGTTACAGTGAGGGTTGGTGGAATACACATGTGTCAGAATTTCGTTGAAATTCCTCACGATGTTTTCTTTCACCTCCGAGCACGATTTTTTTATATTATTCATTTTTTTTTATATTATTCATTATTATTAAATTATAATAAAAACAAAAAATATATTTAATGATATAAAGCACTTAGTTTTCACGCTAATGACGGACTCCAATTTTGTAAAATTTTATAAATAAAAAAAAACCGCCTTCAAAAATGAACTAAAAAGAAAAAAATAATCAGTTACATCCATATCCAATTTACGATTTTTTAATCACCTCTCAAAGTCGGTGCCAACATTGCTATATATGCATATAGGTACATAATACATACATACAAAAACTAAATCTATTTATTGTATAGATGACACCATTAGACAAACCTTACTATCGATACAAATTAAATGATTTCAATATAGGAATTTATTTACTTTGTTGGCACCGCCTTCAAAAGGTGATTAAAAAATCGTAAATTGGATATGGATGTAACTGATTATTTTTTTCTTTTTAGTTCATTTTTGAAGGCGGTTTTTTTTTATTTATAAAATTTTATTTACTGCTTTTCAGTGTTGTTTTGTTATTTATAATTACAATTGGTAGTGTTTGTCATTCACTTTAATGCCGTTAATCATTGAGGAGTTCTCCTGGTAGTCCACCATCAGCTAGACTTCATCATAAGCATGTTTACTAACATCAATTGCTTGACGACTATCTTAAAGAAATAGAACTAAGCCCGTAAAATAGTTACTTACTAATAGGTTCTGATTACTAGTTGTGGTCTTCATCATCAGTTCCACTTCATCAAATGTCACTTTTCGTGAGCATATGACCAAGGCACTTTGAATAAAACCGAAATCACTATAGGTGTGCCTATAAAATTTGAGGAGTTCCCTCGATTTCTCCAGGATCCCATCATCAGATCCTGATCTCCTGACAATGGGACCACCTGTAAAACATGCCCTTTCAAACAAAAAAAGAATTGTCAAAATCGGCCCAGCCATCTTCGAGTAATTCGGTAACATACATAAAAAAAAAAAAAAAACGGCCCCGACGAATTGAGAACCTCCTCCTTTTTTTGAAGTCGGTTAAAAAGGTATATATTCCTATATATGTGTTTTAAAAAACCATATCTTATAAATATGAGACAACATCACATACATTACTCTGATCCCAATGTAAGTAGCTGAAGCACTTGTATTATGGAAAATCAGAAGTAACGGCGGCACCACAAACACCCAGACCCAAGACAACATAGATAACTAATGATAATCTACATCGACTCAGCCGGGAATCGAACCCAGGACCTTGGAATGGCGTACTTTTAAAAAACCAATGTATGATCGACCACGGAGGTCGTCAAATATTTTTAATCAACAACAAAAACAAATAATTTTAGAAAAGTCTCATCGAATAAAGTACGTAATATAAACAGTGAACGATGTTTTCGTAAGGAAATAATTAAATACAAGGAATATTGCAATTATTAATAATTATTATATAATTATGAGCAGGTAATCAAACCTTGAACTGTCTCGCTTTTACAAATGAATGTATGTATCTTTAGTTTTTATTCGATTATGTAGTATTTGCGTAATGTAATACGAAAATTAGTATTTCTTGTGTATTGATATACTGGTATATCAATAGTGTATCAATTACATTATCATCACATAGTATAAAACAAAGTCGCCTACCGCTGTCTGTCCCTATGTATGCTTAGATCTGTTTGTAAAATTACGCATTTGATGGATTGATTTTGATGTAGATTTTTTTAATAGATAGATTGATTCGAGACGAACGTTTTTGAATATAATACATGGGCAATATAGTAAAGAAACAAAAAATAAATAAATAAATATGAGACAACATCACATACATTACTCTGATTCCAATGTAAGTAGCTGAAGCACTGTAGAAACATCTGTAGTATACTTAGTATCAGCATTGCACCTGTGCGAAGCCGGGCGAATCGCTAGTAAGTTATTATTTTACTGCTAAATAGACTGTATTGACGATACGAGGCGACCTTTTAAACCTCTGAGGATAGAGACTACTTTATTATTTATTTAAAATAGGCATATAAACAGGTCGATCACCTGATGATAAGTGGTCACCAACACAGGTCTATATAAACTATGCGTCACCAACGAATTAAGGTGTTACTTGTAGTTACACTAGCTCACTCACCGTTCAAACTGGTACACAACTAAATCTAGTGATATACCGGGTGGTATAGTACGACACAACTTAGATGTAGCATCGGTAAATTCAATATAACCGATTACTGCCGATTTATACAACCAATAGAAATAGCTCTCTATCGCGCCATTCGACACTATTCGTCGCTATAGATTCTCACGTCTGTTTAACACGAGAAAACAAGGGCATGTAAATCGAAGTATCAAATTGACGAATATATTAGATCATATGATATTAAAGTTATTACGTTTGGGTAAAGATCATTTTCACATAAGAAATAAATATTGATAGTTTGGGATAGCGTACTTAATTCGGATGTGATCGGTTATACGAATTTTGCCAATGATACATCTCTTTATCGTACTATACCTCCCTCGACGGCTTAACCAAAGTCCTACCAAGAAATACTCGGTGGCAAAATTATTCGCCTTCAAAATTATTGAAAGTAACAAGGTTCGCTATTTACAGGAGGTAACGAGGATGGTTTCAAAACGTACCACAACAAACATTGTACACAAAGCCATTACGGTCTGAATGTGCTATTGTTAAGTGATTCTTACTAACATAATTTGTTCAGGATTAAATGGAATAATCCAGGTTATCATGATGACAAACAAATGGCTATCAGTTGTTGTCCTGTTTAATTTGTAAATACTAAATACTGCAGGACAATTCTTTAGGGAGGATCCGTGTGGCTCATTTGAAGACATTCAAACGCATTAATCAATTCGTATATATGTATTTTCTATGGGTTTTATTTTGTATTACATATAAAATAAATCTACATTACTTATTTACGATATACTTCTGTATAAATAAAATAAACCTTAATATGCATTTAGTTTACTTTTCAATCCTTTTTTCTCAAAATTAATATGTTATTTTAGGACTTTTTATATCAATACAATGGAAAGTAGTCAGTCTGTTCGTTTGTGTAGTGTTTACAGAAACAGTTTACAAATAATTTTACAGATAAAACAGCGTTTAATTTACATATAAATGTAATATTTTATTATAAACATGAATTTTTAACATGTTTAAGTACCTAATATATATATATTCGTCTAGTAAACGCTCTTAAATTCTATAAAAGAATTACAATTGCATAATGATAGGAAATTACAATACAAGATACCGATCAGTATGAAAACACATCGACCTCGCTTGTTATCCAGTAAGAGGGAATTATGCTTACGAAGACTTACATTTACGTTTATTGACTAGCTACCCGACCCGGCCTCACACGGATAGAATAATAAAAACATAAAAATCTTTAAGGTTTAAATAAAAAATAGTAAAACTAAAAATTTGTAAAATTATTTATATCTATACATATAATAAATTGGAGTGTCTGTTTGTAATATTAAAATAGCCTTTTTTTACTCAATGCATATGTATGTATATACACGGTACATATACAAAAAATATTTTTTTTTAAATTGTGTCTGTCTTTCTGTTTGTTCCGGCTAATCTTTGGAACGGCTGAACTGATTTTGACGGGACTATCACTGGCAGATAACTGATATTATAATAGGGAGTAACTTAGGTTACAATAAATTTTTTTTTTGTTATATTCAAAGGCGTCCAAGGTCGCTGGTACAGCTAGTCTTATATATATTTATATATGTAATATTTGACAGGATATATGGCGAGTGATTATACAGTAATGCAGTAGTATATAACTTAAATAGTAAATAAACAATGCTTACAACTCAATAGTGATATTTATACAGGTTTTTTGGACCTGGAACCTTTCCGGAAATAAGTCAACATAACATTTTCTCTTTATAAAAAAACGAATCATAAATATACAAGATCATAAGGGATAATGATTATATAAATACGTCTTTTATTTTAAAATGATTTCGTATACGATTTTATTTTGATAATATGCCATTCGCAAGTTATTGAAATCTATAATGAAATAGCAATAGCTAGTCTAGAACAAATATATTTAGTGACTATAATGGCGCCTTAGAGTAAAACTTACATTTTTTCCAATACAGAATATAACCAATTATGTATGTATTGATATAGGTAATCTTAACTTAGGTATATACATGTTATCTATAGTTGTGATGTCACAAGTTTTAATATTTATACATTGTTATCAAAGTTGACTACAATTAACTTAGACTACATACCAATCAGTTCGATATCAGCGTTAAAATAAAATACTGTATATTTAATTACGAAGGCGGAATCGTAAGCTAACGATTTTTATAAAAATAGTTTTGTTCAGATATAAAAAGCGGTCAGCGCCATCTATTGGCACACGGTGTAACATAAAACAACACCCTGGAAATTTCTCACTGCTGGGCTAAAACCACCTCTCCCTTTGAGGAGAAGGCTTGGAACCTCCACCACGCTGTTCCAATGCGGGTTGGTGGAATACACATGTATTGCGGAATTTCTATGAAATTTGACATATGTAGGTTTCTTCACGATGTTTTGCTTCACCGCTGAGCTCGAGATTAATTATAAGCGGTTTGAACCCGTAACCATCGGTTGAGATGCACATTTTCTAACCGCTGCACCATCAGATTTAATATGCACTAATCGGAATATAAGTCACATGTCACTAATAACAATTCTTATATTCTCAGTTCAGACTTAAAAAGCAAACTCTAATTATGTATGACTTTGTGGCGTTTTATTACACATAAAAAAACATAATTTAAATCCGGTTGATTTAGTATACTTAGTATAGATACACAGAAGTGGAAGATCACCTGTGTGTGTATACAAATTGTCATGGTGACCGGTTGAAATTTAGTTAAATGTAGCTTACGTGCAGCGCTATCTAGTGAGGAGTTGCAGTAAAGTGTTTATAAAATCTCATTTAAAAATTATACGTACATATCCGCTAATTTTTATCATCAGTCAATTGGTATCGGTAGTGTTCTCAAATAGATGTATCCACATCTAGTTTTATATTATGACGACTATTTGAGCAATTTCCCTCATGTCGTCCAATTTCAATGGAAACCAGCTAAGTACGCAGAACAAGTTTTTGCTCAAACCAGTGGCAGAATTATAATTTGGATTACAGACGTTATGTGTATTACATATCATTATAATTATTTCTGTAAGATAAAAAAAAATGGCCTAAATTTGCCGCCTCTCTAAATCTGTCGCCCTAGGCTCCATCCTACGTAGCCTATTGGTAAATCTGCCACTGGCTTTTAAACACAGGATTGTTGTTGATGTTTCTTCAAGCACACTCTGTTCGCTCACATTCACAAGCCAAAGGATCGCAAATTCGAAATGATCGGAATAATTCGAGCTTCGGACTAAGTACAAAGAATGCAAACTCCCTCCATTTTGCTTCGGAAAAACTATATAGCTTTTTATCGTTCCGATCTGAACTTTAAGCCTTAGAATCTGCGGATTTGTGGCCTTATATACGTATGTAAAGAGTAACGTAGGAGACAATTTTTATGTATACAATTACTATATATATACATATGTATGTATGTGTATGATACGCCGCAATGCTTATAATTCACAATTTGACATTGAAAGTAAATTGCGATTTGCGTTATTGCGTAATTATTAATTTATTAAAGTAACAGTATACAAGGAAATATATAAAACGACGTATGAACCAAATAATAAACCTGGGGGTCAATTCTACTAAAAAATTGACACTCAATCGTTATTGAATTGAAGGGTTATTGTTTCCTGTTTCCCTATTGTACTAAAACAACGACCAGATCGATGGAAACTTATAAAAAATAGTAGAATTAATCCCCGCTTACTTATTTTTGTCACGGTTATACTTATGTCACTAAAGAGATATTTATCTAGTACAGTCATAGTGGAATAGTTTAATAATTATAATCCTTTAAAGTACTAGTTAGGATTTTAATTATATACTTGTATGGAATAACAAATACATATATTTATATATAGTATTGCTACTAGCTTATGTTTTCATTTCGTTGCCTCAGGCGGTAAATAACAACGTTCAATGTCACATATCTGTGATCTTGTCAAATTACCTTCACATTGGACTATGCGTTTTATAAAAGACTGCGCTGGTTGTACAGTATCTGACTAACCAATATATGTAATTGTCTGCCCAGTTGGTGTAGTTCCTCGATATATGGCTTCAGATCCTAAGGTTCAGGGCATAATCCCTGATGGCAAAATATATTGGGTTTTTCTTAGCAAAGTTCTCAGTGACAGACTCAAGTCTGCACGTTGGAAGTGTAAGATTGCCTACGTTGGGCAAACATGCCCACACATTGTGCACTATAATATGGCCTGGATAGTTGGCTAATCTATCTCGAGATTGGGCATCGTGGCCGAAGTCGGTCGAGACAATAACATCGTCATAGTTGTGTAGTCTTGTATTCTTTATGGCGGTTTGTATTAAATCCGGCTGATTTTTTTTGTGGTATGGGTTAGCGGACTAGCATATGGGCCACCTGATGGTAAGTCGTCACCCTCACCCATAGAAAATGACGCTGTAAGAAATATTAACTATTCTTTTCATCGTCAATGCGCCACCAACCTTGGGAACTAAGATGTTATGTCCCTTGTGCGTGTAGTTACACTGGCTCACTCACCCTTCAAACCGGAACACAACAATACTGAGTACTGTTATTTGGCGGAAGAATAACTGATGAGTGGGTGGTTCCTACCCAGACGGGCTAGCACAAAGCCCTACCACCAAGAAAAAGTAAAAAGATAAATTCAAAATCGATTTTCCCAATATGACAATCGGAGTTTTGGCCTTGATATCATTGTAAAATATTTCCATACTTGACTAAAGTAAACATTTAAACGGCACTTCACACAATTGTTTTGAAGATAAGTAGGTTATCGATAAAAAATAAGTGGATATATTTACATGTACAAGTTTTTTTTTATGATTAGTCACAAATACTTGTTGTTTTTTTCGTGCTGATAAAATGTTTGACAAATTTATAAAAAATCTTATAAATCCTGTTCTAACCTTATAAATTTCTCGTTCGTTTAAGGGTGTTGGTTCCCTTGTGTCGGGCAAAAAAAAGTAGCCTATGTTCTATCTCGGAGGTCAAACTTGCTTCATGCCAAATTTTATCGAATTCGGTCCAGCGGTTTGGTCGTGTAAGAGAGACTGGCAGATATAGACAGATGGAGATATTTTCTCATTTATAATATTAATATAGAAATGTAGATTTGTAGTTTAATATTGGTACCAATTTCATAAAAAATCACGTTATTAAATGTTTCAAGCTCAATGTTTATTGAAACAAAGATTAAACCAGTTTAAATGGTTTTTTACAATTGGATCTAGTCTAGCAAGTTACTCTGACATATCATGATTCTTTAGTATAAGCGACTTTTTATCGGCTGCTGTAAAAAGCACCGCAATTGGACCACGATTATGTTATAATATTTATTATAGGAAATATTAAAGCCTCATATAGTTTGTATTTGAATGCTCATCAGTAGTTGCCCGCCGAAAGACGAGAGGGTACCGCTAGTTTTTTAGTGGGTAAACCCGGTGAACCTTGGCGCACTCAGCGTCCAGGGAACCGGGGACTACCGCCCCCCCCCCACTTTCCATCACGTGAGGGAAGCGCGTATCGCGTTTTTCCAGCGAGAAAAAAAGTACTAGTCCCAACCATTCCAGTCGAAATAAACCTAGCCTGATTTACTTGTAAGATATCGATCAGATCGATTTGGATACACAAACAAACGATAATTCCAATATTCAATTAGATTATGAGTTATTTTCTTCTTCTTTCAATTGGGTGCTATTCTTCGTGTCATTGTTTGTTTTTATGACATAAAAAGAAACGATTTCGATATCTGTATTGTTTGCATGACTTAATAAGTGTGTTTTTTAAATAAATACAATAAAATACAGTAATGTTGGCACTTGTTTGTCCGTGACGGTAGAGGGAGGTCAGCTTTAAATTGGTTGACCCTCAGACCTCGATAATTATATGAATCAGGTTCTCAATAATGTTACATAATGACAAACATTCTACCTCTGTTGTTTAACTACACTGTGTTAATAATTATTTTAGTAAACAGTTTATACGACCTTTTGCAACAAGATCCCAGATGCGTTTAAAATGTATCGGTCTTAAAGCTGGTAAAGAATTAGTAGCGTTTGCAACCCCATTTTAAGCGCAGCCAATGTCCAGGTACAAGCAGTATTCTGGCGATCTCTCTCGTACCAAAAACATTAATTTAGAGACCTAGGGCACCACATAGCCTAGTCTTGACCAATATCATAGAGCGCCCCTGTCGCGCGGCGCTTGGCTTTTTATATCCAGTGCATCCTGAATTAAGACGGTCCTGTACGTTTGTACTCCAAATATAATTAAACTATTCTTGCACCTTAGGAATATCTGTTTATTTTTTATAAATATGAGACAACATCGCATATATTACTCTGACCCCAATGTACCTAAGTAGCTAAACACTTGTGTTATGGAAAATCAGAAGTAACGACGGTACGACAAACACCCAGACCCAAAAAAACATAGAAAAGTAATGATAATCTACATCGACTTGGCCGGGAATCGAACCCGGGACCTCGGAGTGGCTTACCATTGAAACCGGTGTACACACTACTCGACCACGGAGGTAGACACTATCTACCTTATAGTATTACTGTCTTTCGGTATGAAGGAATAGTAGGTATATCAGTGTAACCACAGGCTACGCTGTAAGATATATCAACTAAGATGTTATATTCCTTATGTCTGTAGTTACACTGGCTCACTCACCTTCAAATCGGAAAACAAAATCTAACAATTGTTATTTATCCCATATTATTTGCCAGTAAAATAACTAATGTCTGAGTGGTAGGTACCTACCCAGACGTGCTTGCACAAAGCTCTTCTACCAAGTACGTCTTTGAGCAGTGGTGATGTACCATCTCAGGACATATTTGAAAGTATAAAAAAACATAAGATTAAAAGCGAGAAATCATAATCATCTCGGCAAAAGTATTTCAATTGGAACATTGTTTTACTTCTTGTCATTGTTTGTATCTATGACAATAAATTAAAAAAAAAAAAAACCGATTTTGTTATCTGTATTGTTTTTATGACCGACTGTAAAGATATGTACTATGTAGTCTTTTTATTTTTAAGTAGCTGTTTGTTTATTACACAGTATAAAACAAAGTCGCTTACCGCTGTCTGTCCCTATGTATGCTTAGAATCTTTAAAGTTACCCAATGGATTTTGATGCGGTTTTTTAAATGGATAGATAGATTCAAGAGAAAGGTTTATATGTATAATACATGTACAATATAGTAGAGAATATATTTAGTATCAGCATTGCAACTGTGTGAAGCCGAGGTGGGTCGCTAGTAAAAGACTAAACTCACATTGGTAATATTATTAGAAACTGGTTAATGCTGTTCGGTATTTGAGGATTGTTCTTCATTTATTTAATTTATCGTTCACGTTTGACTGACTGCGAAGGTTAGTCTTACCACGTGCCCCTGGATTTAGTTAACTTTCATAACAACGTAATATTCATTATGCATTAATTTATATAATAGTAAATCTTTATTTATTTATCCTCACAAAATAAGACGTCATTTTATGAAATTTAATAACTAATATTAAGGAACAGTTTACTGGTTTCGTTTATTAATAGATGGTTTGTTTATTTATTATTAATATTTCGATATAATTATTATTGATAAATATGACAAATCAGCTCAATGGTACATACAAAGTATTATAATATCCTTTTCCTAATCCATGAGATTATGAGAGCGAGTCCAATAAGTTCTGCGCAGGTTCAGAGTCAAAGCCAGGGTCAATAGAGCATCACCATCAATCGCAGACTTACAAGATATGACAGTATTAAAGTTGGACTTCCTAGATTGTTTACATATTGACTGGTTACTTACACTAATGTAATACGAATACGTGTTTAATACTACGTGCGTTGATACAGGATGCATAAAGTCGAGGCTAACAACAACCGACCATTTTATCTGAGAACTAGCAACACCGTCGCGCTAATATCACACTCAGCATGAGCCTCAGTATTCATTCCATGCTTTTTTATCGTCTGTATAATTTCATATTGAATGATATTCCTTTTTTAACAATGTATTTTTTACAAATGATTTAGATTTATGAAACGGCAATGTTAAAAATGTCCGTGGAATTTTATTATAGAATAACGGATACCTTGCCACAAGAAGGATTTATCTCATAAGGCTCATCGACGTCAAGACCGTGTTCGGTTCAATTTATTTCTGTAAATATTACAACAGTGAAGTGTCAAGGATGAATGTGTTTGCAGTGACACGGTCTATGAACCGAGATGGTGTTGTATCTAGAAAAGCTGCTTCAATATTTTATTTATTATCATTTAGTGCCAATTTTTTTTTTTAATTCTCATTTTAAGAGCTGAGTCACTTAGATGACTACCTTATTTAGTAGATTACACATCTTATCTTTACATTAGTTATACTATGTTATCTAGTTTCACTTATTGATATTACGTTATACATAATTCTAGCTAGCTCTGAAGTAGGATTAGCAAGATAAATATTATATATTCCCATTGATCTATCTATTAGTTGTGATAGAAAAGGTTCGTTACAAGATTGATGATGGTAAAAAAGCGTGGAATTAATACTAGTTAACTTCCAGGCAGGATATAATATATGCATATATAATATTCATTATATTACCTTCACTTAAAACAGTTGTTAAATGACGACTCAAAAGTAAGTAATTGGAAAAGCCTACTTGAATAAAGTTTATTTAGATTTTTGAATACAATCCATTAAATTAAAATGTACGTATTTAAAACTACATATAATACAACTCCAAATTTCTAAACGAATAAATATATTCAATATATAATGAACCCGTTTCACAAACAAAACAATGCTATCGCAGTCTACTTTGTATCTATTTGGCAATAAGAGTATCATCATACCCATTTATGTATAATATTTAATGTAAACATCGAAATGCCTTGAGAAATATTTTATATCTCACTCGCTGAGTTGTGCAAAGAAAGACCGGCTATTAGGGTTCCGTAAGTGCATTGCAAGAGCCATATAAACGACAGTAAAACCACTGTTTACACTGTTTAATATACATATTGCAGCATCGTAAGCTGGATTAAAAATTTGCCAACACTTATGTACATAAAATTTATTTACTCACTTTTTATGGTATAGGTTGGCGGACGAACATATGGGCCACCTGATGGTAAGTGGTCACCATCACCCATAGACAATGACGCTGTAAGAAATATTAACTATTCCTTACATCGTCAGTGTGCCAACAACCTTGGGAACTAAGATGTTATGTCCTTTGTGGCTGTAGTTACACTGGCTCACACACCCTTCAAACCGGAATACAACAATAGTGAGTACTGTGATTTGGCGGTAGAATAACTGATGAGTGGGTGGTACCTACCCAGACGGGCTTGCACAAAAACCTACCACCAAGAAAAAACTTGAAGTAATCCTACTAATAGTATAAATGTGAAAGTAACTCTGTATGTCTGTGTGTCTTTCACGACCAAACCGCTGAGCCAAATTTGACGCAATTTGGTATGACGCAAAGGACATAGGTTACTTTGCCTAATACATCACAAGATAAAACGAGAACAAAGCCGTTGGCGACAACTGGGGATTGGTTGTCACGTGTTAGTCAAAGAAAGTAGCTCATGTCATTCCTTAGAGTTCTAATGTGGTTCATATCAAATTTCATCAAATTCGCTGGTCATTGGTTTAGTCTTGAAAGAGCGACAGGCAAACAGACATACAGAGTTATTTTTACATTTATAATATGATATAGACTTAACACTAGTTCAAGGTCTAAGACTAGAAACGACAGTCTTAGTGTTCGCCCAAAATGTTAATGAATAAGCATAACTTTCGGCTAACGTAACAATTCTACTTCCAGATGGGTTACGCCAACTTGGAGCAATCAGGCCATGGCATACATTTGCGGCAGTTCTCCCGGGCGTTCGTCCTCGCAGATGACAATAACTCGACTCGCCTCGTGTTCGTGTCTGTGGATGCCGCTATGATGGGACATGCTGTTAGGAAAGAGGTAATTGCGTCACAAAATGAGGCACAAACAGTAATGTTCAATTATTGGTGATGTATTGATTATGTGTTTTTAGTACATCATTTTTCTTTTCATCATCATCAATAGTCTGTAAATTTCTTATTGTTGGGCTAAGGCCATTTGAAAAATTGAATCATATTCCACCACGCTGCTCCAATGCGGGACTATGCCACATGGATACACATGTGGCATAATTTCGTTGAAATTAGTCACATGCAGGTTTCCTCACGATGTTTTCCTTCATTGCCGAGCACGAGATGAATTACAAATTAAGTACATGAAAATTAAGTGGCCCGTGCCTAGGTTTAAACCCTTAATGGTTAAGTACCATCGGCTCTATTCAATAAAATTTTTGTTTTAAATATCAGTAACACTTATGTACAATTGAGTCACTTGTTCGTATGGTATCGAACTTTTATTTACATATATTAATAGCTTTCAAAAGTATAATTTAAGTAAGTTTTTAATAGAACAATGTGGAAATTTTTCGAAAGCAATATAAGTACCATGAAGGAAAATAAACCACTAACTAGTTAGTCGACAAGTAACTAGTTATCATTATTATAATTCATGTCAAACTATAGAGCAAGTTATTTTCACCCGACTTCAAAAAAGAGGAGGTTAACAATTCGTCTGTATTTTTTTTTTAAATCTAACATGTAACAAGAATCTTAAATTCATAATATGAATACTTGATGAAATAAACAATTTCCTTTTACCTTTTTTTTCCATTTGAAACTTTATTATATATACACTTAAAATTCGATTTTTGATTTAAGCTAATTTTATCAAAAGTAGTTTCACTTCAATAGTATCGTATATACTTTATACTTTATTACACACCACACTGAAAAAATAAAATAAATACAAAACAATAGATTTAGCCTTAATAAAAGTCGTGTACAATTTTGACGACCTTATCGCTACATAGCGATCTATTCCAGGCAACCAAAATCAAAATCAAAATTAACTTTATTCAAGTGGCCTTTAGAAGTATTTTTAAGAAGCTACCACCGGTTCGGAAAGTGGATTCTACCGAGATGAACCGGCAAGAAACTCAGTAGTTACTCTTTCAGTTATATATAGTATCCTGCCTGGAAGTCAACAGGCCACTACTATTAATTCCATCATTATACTATCATTATCATCTACAAAATCTTGTATCGATTATTATGCTTTTTACCAACATAATCATAATATATTTCAGGTATTGAAACGCTTACAAAAACGCTACGGAGATCTCTACAACGAGGGCAATGTGATACTGAGCGGGACTCACACTCACTCCACTCCCGGAGGCTTCCTCCTAGACTTCCTTTTCGACTTGCCCATATTGGGCTTCGTCAAGGAGACGTATGTTGCCTACATAACAGGTATAATTAAAGTAAGTGGCAATTATGCTATAATAAACGTAAATTTAATTTAAGTAATTAAAAAAAAATTAACGTAAAACCTGTAACGTAAAATATAAAGCCTGTAAATTTCCCACTGCTTAGCTAAGGCCTCCTCTCCTTTAGAGGAGAAGGTTTGGAACATATTCCACGACGCTGTTCCAATGCGGGTTGGTGGAATACACATGTGACTGAATTTCTATGAAATTTGTCACATGCAGGTTTCCTCACGACGTTTTCTTTCACCGAACATGAGATGAATTATAAACATAAATTAAGCACATGAATAGTGGTGCTTGCCTGGGTTTGAACCAATCGCATCTCGTCTCTAACATAAAAATCTAAAATAACAAATCTAGACTGATATCGTACTCTACCTGTTTGTATTTATGAGTCCAACCTTGTAAATTTTAATAGTTTTCCAAAATAATCGTCTAGGCCAAAATTACAATCAAATGTACTAAAGATACCACACGTTTCAAAACTGACCTATTTCATTGATTGCCTGTAACTATTGCTTATTAATTTTTGGGTTAAATATGATATTGACATTGTTGCAGAGTATAATCATAGCACACAACACTCTTACACCAGCGCGCATGGAGTATGGCGAGGCAGAGTTACTGGACGCGAACATCAACAGGTCGCCGACGTCTTATCTACGGAACCCGGCTGAGGAGAGAGCGAAGTTTGTATATAAATAATAAATAAATAAATATTGGACAACATCACATACATTATTCTGATCCCAATGTAAGTAGCTAAAGCACTTGTGTTATAGCTACTTAGGAGTAACAACGGTACCACAAACACCCAGACCCAAGACAACATAGAAAACTAATGAATTTTCTACATCGACTCGGCTGGGAATCGAACCCAGGACCTCGGAGTGGCGTACCCATGAAAACCGGTGTACACACTACTCGACCACGGAGGTAATCATCATCAAATGATACATACTGTTCTAGAAATAATGTTCAAAAATGAACACGCTGTATAATAATAATAAGATATAGGTAGAGCAACGTTCATGCACAAAAAGGAAGTATTTTGTTTATGTTGAAACTTTGGGATGTATACAAATGACCTCTAAAATTTAAACCAGATTTTCTGTAACGGCATTAGGCATTGATATAATCTAAATAAATATATGACTTCCTTTATTTTGTACAATATAATTATGTATGCTTGCTTGAGTAACAATAAATATTTAAATAAATCAACGTTAAAATTTTGTACAGAAAGAAATAGAACTTTCATATTAGTAAGTTGTTTCTGTATTTTCAATTTGTTCTGAATTTAGAGAAATTTCCATCTTTATCTATTAAAAACTTAAATTCAACTCTTGTTCTTCATTAAAAAGTTTAGTCATTACTTTGTTACTCCAAAACTAAATTATTGAAACAAAATAAGGCCATATTCTAATTAATGACATGGCAATAGTCATTTGGGTGTAATATCGTGACAAACAGATAAACAATAGATATACATTTAAATAATCCTCCACTTTTTTTGGGATTACTCTTACATTATCAGATAAATAAAAATTTCAGGTACAAATACGATGTCGACAAAACCCTTGCTCAGGTACGATTCGTCACCCCATCGAAGAAGATAATAGGGGTGATTAACTGGTTCGCAGTTCACCCCACCAGTATGAACAACACAAACCGGCTCATCTCGTCAGATAATGTTGGTTACGCGTCCATACTGATGGAGAAAGCGCTGAACGGAAACAATACTTTGCCGGGAAAGGTAAGATTTGTCTTCGAATTTATTGTTGTCAGGTAGAAGATGTACATTGTTAAATCCAAAAGCCTATGGAATGGAGATGGCCCGGTGGTAAGAACGCGAGCATCTTAACCGATGATTGCTGATTCAAACCCAGGCAAGCATCACTGAATATTCATGTGCTTAATTAGTGTTTATAATTCATCTCGTGCTCGGCGGTGAAGGAAAACATCGTGTAGAAACCTGCATGACTTCTATTTTCACAGAAATTCAGACACATGGCCATCCCACCAACCCGCATTGGAACATCGTGGAGGAATATGTTCGAAAACTTCTCCTCAAAGGGAATGGAGGCCTTAGCCCAGCTGTGGGAAATTTAAAGGCTGTTGTTCTTGTTGTAAATCCAAAAATTAGGGCTATTTTTTTCACATAATATAACGTGTAAAATACCAGAATTTCTTGATCGAAGTATTTATTCGATGCTTGAGATTTAATAATTGAAATTTCCAGGGTCGAATCGTATGCGCCTTCGCATCTACCAACCTCGGCGATGTGTCTCCCAATACACGAGGTCCTCGCTGTGAGTTCTCCGGAAAAGTCTGCGACCAGGAGTCACTGCTATGTGATTTGCCCAAAGAAAGGTGTTTCGCTTCAGGCCCTGGAAGGGACATGTTCGAGAGCACTAAGATTATTGCCACTAAGATGTTCGAAACGGCGATGGTAAGACTTCAGCCTAGATAGTTATTCTACCGCCAAACAACAGTACTCAGTATTGTTGTGTTCCGGTCTGAAGGGTGAGTGAGCCAGTGTAACAGGCACAAGGGACATAACATCTTAGTTCCCAAGGTTGGCGGCACATTGACGATGTAAGGAATAGTTAATAATTCTTACAGCGTTAATGTCTATGGGCGATGGTGACCACTTACCATCAGGTGGCCCATATGCTCGTCCGCCAACCTATACCATAAAAAAAAAAAATAAAAAAAAAAAAGATAAATAGGTCGAGTGTTTTGTTTATTGATTATATAAATGAATGAGCTATTTAAGGACGTAAGCTTTTCTTTTATATTTTTACCATATATTTATAAATTATTTGTTGATTTTTTTTTCGACATGTTTTACAAATGTCGTTCTATTTCAACTTATTTACCCAAAAACCTTAATAAAGTATATACCTAGACCTTCCTTATGAATCTCTCTATCTATTAGTGAAAACCGCATGAAAATTCGTTTAGTAGTTTTGGAGTTTATCGCGAAAATATAAACAGACAGATACGGCTTTGTTTTATAAATGTGTAGTGATAATCATGTAAAACAAATTGTCTTTACTTTACTAATATCCCGATGTTACATATCGGGGTACGGGTCGTTATATATTCAAGCAAGTTGATGAATTTTTTCGAGTGCAAAAGTGGTCCATTCTTTCGCAGATATGACAGAGATCAGGATTATGACCAAAGTTTGAAGAACTTTCTAGAATATAGTAATATAAACGTCACCAAGGTTCAAACTTGGAACTGCTATGAAGAATTTCTGGACGGATAAACTGGATAGTCTTTTTGGACTGCACTAGTATCGAACATCTCTTAATTCCGAACTTGATTATTTCAGAAAGTCCTCAATGAGAAGGGAGAAGATCTGACGGGTCCTCTCGGGGTCATCCATCAGTTCGTCGAAATGCCGACACAGGAGGTGCCACCGTACGATCCAATTACGCAAACTTTTAACGAAGTAAGTTATTAACGTTGACACTGCTTTTTTATTTATATAAATGTGTAAGTAACTCTATCTTTTTGTCATAATCAAGTCTAACTCTATCTATCTTTCTGTCATACTTAAGTCAAAGAGTCTAGCAACTTTTCATTAATGGAATAAAGTCTTCTGGATCTTCGTTAAAAATGGGTGTTCCACAAGGTTCAATTTTGGGTCCCTTTCTATTCCTAGTATATATAAATGATCTTTCTTTCTATGTTAAAGGTATTTGTTATATAGTGTTGTTTGCTGACGATACTTCATTAAAAAAATTGACTATGGCCATGTGAACGGTGCATTTTCACAGATACACGATTGGTTTACAGTAAATAATTTAGTTTTTAGTGCTCAAAAAACATAATGTGTAGTTTTTACTCTTCCCAATTTTCGAAGGCAAAATTATAATATATCTTTAAACTGAGTTTCTTGCCAGTTCTTATCGGTAGAATCGGTAGAAAGTAAAGGAGATATTTTCCGAACTAGTGGTAGCTTCACTTAATATAAAAAAAGTTGTTAAATGACGTTTGAAAAGTGCTTGTTAAAGTCTACTTGAATAAAGTATATTTTGATTTTGTCTATCGCTCTTTCACGATAAAACCGCTGAAGCGAATTTGATGACATTTGGTATGAAGCAAACTGCAACTCCAAGAAACGACATAGGCTACTTTATATATGACAACTATCACCCTAAAACGCGAGCGAAGCCGTGTGCGACAACTAGTATGTCTATATTTTCCAAACATGTGACGCGTATTTTTCAAACTCAAACAACTTTATTCAATGTAGAAGCATTACACTTTCTTATTGATGGTCAATTGGAACACTACCACCGGTTCGGAAAAGAAAGTACCCTGACCTGAGAAGAACCGGCGAAAGAAACTCAGCGGGTTTTCTTTTTTTTTTTGTTTGTCTCATATATTATATAAATAAACAATTTAATAAGAGATGAAATAGCCAGGAGGCGATCGTTTCATTCCCAAGGTGTGCTATCGATCATAAACTCATTAATTGTATGATAACCTTTTGCACACAAGCGTTCCTTAATAATTTTTTTTAAATTTGGCAACAGAGGCATTTTGAACGCTTTCTGGGATCCTATTGTACAACCGCATACATTGCCTCACAAAGGAGTTACTGACTCTAGGAGTAACAAGTTTGTGTTTGCTCCTTGTACCAATGTTATGAGTATCACATTTTCTCATGAAATCATTAATATTTTTTCGTACATACATAACATTACAGAATATATATTGAGAAGCAACAGTCAATATCTTGATTACTTTAAATTTATTTCTTAACGATTCTTTAGAATAGACCTCTTCTGTAGCACAAATATGGTATGGATAGCGGCTGCGTTGCCCCACAGCACAATACTGTATGACATTATACTATGAAAGTAACTGAAATATACTAAGCGACCCGTATCAACATCGGTACATAATCTAATTTTTTTGACCGCGAATGCCGCAGAACTCAGTCTACTCGCCAATCCGTTAATATGGGGGCCCCATTGCAACTTGGCATCAACAATGAGGCCAAGAAACTCAGCAGAATTAATTGGATCCATCGATTCCCCGTTGATGAGTACATCGGCTTTTACATTTTGTACATTAGGTGTACTAAATTTCACATTTTAGTTTTATTATTATTTAGTCTAAGATTATTTACGCTAAACCAATGTACTATTAATTTTAAAAACTAAGGAGGTGTCATCAGCAAACAATACTATATCATGTTTGTTCCCAACAAGAAAGGGCAAGTCATTTATATATGTGAGAAACAGAAAAGGTCCAAGAATTGATCCCCGAGGGACCCCCATACCCATTGAGACCCCAGGAGACCTTCTTCCTTTAACGTCAACCCTCTGAATTCTATTGTTAAGATAGGAAGTCAGAAGGTCGAGCGCACATTCTCTAATTCCATAGTGAGATTTATAGATAGATAGATTTCTTTAAAATCTTCCATTATCGCCAAATCCAACAATACCTAAAACAATTTTTCTTTCAATTACGACCGTACTCTGTCGTGTTTTATTATACGGGAGGGATATATGACGTCACCCGTGTGCCCTTAGAGCGCAGTGGTGGGCGGCTGCGTGCCGGCCATGGGCTACAGCTTCGCGGCCGGCACGACGGACGGGCCGGGCGCCTTCGACTTCGCTCAGGGCACCACGTCTTCCAACCCGCTGTGGAACGCCGTGCGAGACTTCATCGCCGCGCCCGCGCCGAACGACGTGCGCTGCCACCGCCCCAAACCCATCCTGCTGGCCACCGGCCGGGTCAGTCGCCAGAACTTACCAAGATTACCCAAAATCTTATTCTGGAAGATTCTTATTTATTTATTTAACACTTTTATGTACACCACAATTACAATCACAAACGATTACATAACAAACTAATAAGTTAATGGTGAAACAAAAGGCGGCCTTATGGCTTATTAGCCATTTGGTGCAATTTTAAATACTCTTGAAATAAATACTAGACACATACAAAAATAAATAACAGTAATAAATATTCAATAATATGCATACATACATATATCAATACATACATACATATAGTACGACACAAATTAGATGTAGCATCGGAAAATGCAATGGAATGAAAATAAAACCGATTACTGCCGATTTACACAACCAATAGAAATAGTTCCCTATCGCGCCATTCGACGCTATTCGTCGCTATAGATTCACGCGTCAGAAAAAGCAAGTGTATGTAAATCGACGCACCAAATTAACGAATATATTAAGTCATACGATACGTCAAGTTATTACGTTTGTGCAAAGATCATATTCACATGAGAAATAAATGTTGATAATTTGGGATAGCGTACTCAATTCGGATGTGATCGGTTTTACGAATTTTACCGATGCGACATCTAAGTTGTGTCGTACTATACATACTTACATTCATACATATAAATACATACATATATGACGTTATTAAATGTTTGTCATAATCATGTAGTCGTCATTACTGTGATAAGAGATAGAAGTTCTTAACAGAGTTTTTAATGCACGTAAGATTTTTGACAGTCGAATGCTCAATGTCAAGTCGTTCCAAAGAGTTATAGCCTGAGCATATATATGAGCAGGCATTCTTAAACATGTCGTTTTTTCAGGCGAAATTCCCATACGAGTGGCAGCCCCAAATAGTCTCGTGCTCAGTGCTCCGTATAGGGGGACTCTTCGTGGCGGCAGTTCCCGGGGAGTTTACGACCATGTCGGGTAGGCGGCTGAGGCAGGTTGTGGCGAAAGCATCGGGAGCCAAGCGAGTGGTACTAGCGGGGCTGTCCAATGTGTACGCTGACTACATTACTACACCAGAAGAATACCAGGTACGGTAGACTTTTGCACCCAAATAAAATGAAAATTGAAAATGCTGTAAGGTTATAGAAAGTTTACTGAGATGATATAACGAGTGAGTTAAAATGAAAATTATGGGTATAAATGGGACACGACTCATTAAGTTTCCATTTCGGAGGAAATTTTCTTGAAATTATATATTGTAGGGAAATATACGTCTCAATGAAATTCAGCAATATGTTTATCCTATCCACATTATAGAAGCTGTGTTTTCCCTTAAAACCCTTAAGAAAAAGGTTTTTGCCCAGTAGTTACTTTACTTTTAATTTTTTTCTTATTATCTATATGGCAATGACGCTTTATTTTATAAAAAAAAAATGTGGAAAATATGGCTAGTATGGCATATTTTCCCTGCGATCAGTGATTATCTATGAAGTATGTGTGTGTGTGTGTGTGCGTGCGCAGGCGCAGCGTTACGAGGCGGCGTCGACGATCTTCGGTCCGCACACGCTGGACATCTACCTGCACAAGTACGCGCAACTCACAGACGCGCTCGTGCAGGTCACCTTACCTTCATATTTGTATAAGTCATTCAAATATTAACTTGGTGGTAGAGCTTTGTGCAAACCCGTCTGGGTACCACCCACTCATCAGATATTCTACCGCCAAATAACAGTACTTGGTATTGTTGTGTTCCGGTCTGAAGGGTGAGTGAGCCAGTGTAACTACAGGCACAAGGGACGTAACATCTTAGTTTTCAAGGTTGAAGGCACATTGACGATGTAAGGAATAGTTAATATTTCTTACAGCGTCATTGTCTATGGGTGGTGGTGACCACTTGCCATCAGTTGGCCTCGTACGCTCGAACGCTAACCGATAGCATAAAAATATATATATACTGAACCTATTGTATGGATATATATATATATATATATATATATTTCCATGCCGTTTGGTCTCTACGTGTTTATATGATTAAATTAGTAGAGATACAGTCAGAATAACAATACTTTGTATATATAACGAACATCTATTGTCTCTTTCACTCTTATATTGTACTGAGAAACAATGTACAATTAGCATAGGACCCAGTTTTCTTCTGACAGTGAAAGCGTGCGTGAAACCCACATTTAATTCGTTTTATAGGATTTGAAATTTTAACGTATGTTATTGTAGTAAGGTTCATAATTCATTGCGTTGGCTGATGTCGATTGGGTTTTATAATGGTCTTTGAACTGACATTATTACCTTTTTTAATCTAACCTTGTTTCTAGTTTGATTTGTATAATTTAGTAAATGTTAAAAAAGCAACTTTTTTTTAAATATATAAGTTAAATACAAGTGTATTCTTTACTTGAATTATAGGCGTATTTGACAATGCGAAAAATAAATTGTGAATTATTGTAATCAGTGTATATTATGAGTTTAAAAATGGTTATTTACTAACGAAACTTGAAAATAATACTTAATTTATTCAAAAATCAATCAATAAACATGCATTTTTTTTCAAACGTTTGTCATGTGACACAAAACGCTCCTGATTGGCCGGGCTTATGATGAAGTCACTTTTTTGTAAACCTTGCTTTTCTACTATATGTACCACAGATTAATATACAAGAAAGTTACATCACGGACCATTGCAGCGCCATATTTTCGAAGTAGCGTTTTTGCGCGCTATTTAAATATGGAATTATTAATCTGATATTTTAAAAAAAAAAAAAATCAACTGTTACTGGGTTCCTTAACTTGTACTAAATAATATAAAATGGATTTTAAAAACCAGTCAAATAGCCTATTGCTTGTTATTTATAAAATAATGATTTTTTAAATATTATATTTTTTTCGTATATAGTATTTTTCTATAAGATTAAAGTTTTTCATAATAATGAAAATCTAATTTTGATTTTGTATTTAATAACTCAGGGGACGACATTGGAACCTGGTCCTTCGCCACCGGATTTCAGCGATCAGCTCATAACTCTGGTGCCGCCCGTGCTGTGGGACTCCGCCCCCTGGGGGCACGAGTTCGGGGACTGCGTCAAGCAACCGCAGAAGTACTACAGCTACAATGACGTCGTCACAGCATCTTTTGTAAGACGACTTTGTTTTTTTCAATATTTTGTAATCATAAATATATATAGGACAACATCACATACATTACTCTGATCCCAATGTAAGTAGCTAACGCACTTGTGTTGTGGAATATTAGAAGTAAGGACGGTACCACAAACCCCAGACCCAAGACAACATAGAAAACTAATGATAATCTACATCGACTCAGCCGGGAATCGAACCCAGGACCTCGGAGTGGCGTACCCAAGAAAACCGGTGTACATACCACTCGACCACGGAGGTCGTCTAAATTCAATTCTCAATCAACAAACGAAATTCAACTAACTGAGGAATACTGTATGTAATTTACATTATTAATATAAAATAGGGATTTATACAAAAAGCTAAATCGTTAAATTATAATTTAACGATTTAGCTTTTTGTATAAATTTTGTATAAATAAAATTAATTATATGATGGAGATCTGAGGTAGCAAAGGTAAAAATAATACATTTGAATTGATAGCCCAATTATTTTTTGCAAAGGGTTAAAGGATGACCGGATATTCTACTTTAGATCGCCAATTTTCGTTGCTTGCAACATTCGCTTTGATATTGTCGAGTAAACCTGTAACATGATCCCCCCAGGTGTAGGGGACAATGTTTTCATTGTTATTTAATCTGTCCAAGGGATATTGTCAACGTCTCAATAATATACATTTTAAAAGATTAATTTTAGTTAAACTGTATTTCCTCAAGCATTCTGTATGTATATTATTAACCAAAAGCTTCTTAGATAATTTACTTTTTTTTTAAATTGAATATTGTCTCTGATTAGAAAAGTAATTTAATACATTTGTATGTAATGAAAGTATGATTTACACAAGCCACTGTCAAAGAATAAACCGAACAAAACGCTCGAGGCGTCCTTAGTGTTGCCACTATAAATAATTCAACATAGATTATTTATATACTGTTTGTTTCACTGCTTGCAACACCCGCTATGATATTGGTCAGGCGCTGAGTATATATATAATATCTAATGAAAGTATGATTTACACAAGCCACTGTCAAAGAATAAACCGAACAAAACGCGCGAGGCCATAGTGTTGCCACTATAAATAATTCATCGAAGATTATTTAT
The DNA here is from genome assembly GCF_905220365.1 of Vanessa cardui. Classification (NCBI taxonomy): domain Eukaryota; kingdom Metazoa; phylum Arthropoda; class Insecta; order Lepidoptera; family Nymphalidae; genus Vanessa; species Vanessa cardui. The sequence continues at coordinate 14,036,376 of NC_061130.1, forward strand.
ATACTGTTTGTTCGCTACTTGCAACACCCGCTATGATATCGGTCAGGCGCTGAGTATATATATAACATGGGCCCCCGTAGGTGTCGGGGCACCCTCGCAACAGTGCGCGTCACGGGCGCTGGTTCGCGGCCGTGGAGCGCCAGCTGGCGCCCGACGACGACGCCTGGCAGGTCGTCGCCACCGACGCCGACTGGGAGACCAGGTCCGCCCCCATAAGCACTACAGGCAGTACTGGGGCCCCTCATAGATGGGGCAAAACTTGATTGTCATCAATGAGGCGCCCGGAATGAACGGACATTTTCCACCCCCTATCCCTAGATTAAAATGTCCACTTATACATATTTTCAATGATCTATCGTCTCATGCTAATTGAAATAAATATATAATTAGTAACTACATAGACTGAGTGATGGTAGTCATGTCGATGAAATCCACGTTCCAAATATTAGCTTTATTGACGTGACAGATTTCTGTCTTCAATAATAGAGTCAATTTTATGCTATAGTTTGGCAGATAAGCATATGCGCCACATGATGGCAAATAGTCACCATCGCCAATAGACAATGGCGCTGTAAGAACTAGCGCGCACTGATGATTTTTGTCAAGGTGACTGTTTCGTCACTCTTGTCATGTCCTTGAATATATACAGATGCGGACACAAATGTCACCCAATTGTCAATTGTCGTAACGTGCGCACACCTCCATACATATTCGCGGACTTGACAAGAGTGACGAAACAGTCACCGTGACAAAAATCATCGGTGCGCGATAGTTCTTAGAATTTAACATTAACTATACCTTACATCGCCAATACGTCACTAAACTTGGGAACTAAGATGTCATGTCCCTTGTGCCTGTAGTTTAACTTGACAATACGGAAAATAAATTGTGAATTATTGTAATCAGTGTATATCGTTTAAAAATGGTTATTTACTAACAAAAGTTGAAAATAATACTTAATTTATTCAAAAATCAATCAATAAAAAAGCATTTTTTCAAACGTTTGTCACGTGACACAAAACGCTCCTCATTGGCCGGGCTTATGGTGAAGTCATTTTCTTGTAAACCTTGCTTGTCTATTATATGTATCACAGATTAAAATACAGCAAAGTGACGTCACCGACCTCATTGCAGCGCCATATTATCCAAGTAGCGTTTTTGCGCGCTATTTAAATATGGAATTTTTTATCTAATGTAGTTTAACTTGCTCCAATAATACACATATGGTTTAGGTTCACATGGCGTCGTAATTCGAAGATCCTCGGCACGAGTTACGCCGACGTCGAATGGGAAATCCCCGCGGGGACTCCCCCCGGCACGTACCGGCTGCACCACTACGGGAACTACAAGTACATCCTCGGGGGTATCTACCCTTACCACGGGTTCACAGACCCCTTTGAAGTCACCTAATATAATAAAGGTATATGATATATATGTAAATACATTTATGTTATTGTTAGTATAGTCAGTAGTGCCCAAAGATAGGTATTTAGCTAATGATATTCTAATAAACAGATATGTTATATCCATACTAAACAACAGAAAAAAGTGTGCCGCGCCGGGAACCGTTTATTTTAGTTTATTTTTACTTTCGTTAAAAGTAAAAAGGATAGCTTGATACAAACAATAAATAAATGAGATAACTAGATGTTTTAATTACGCAAAACGTATTACTACGTAATTATGATGTATTATAACGTATTACTACGTAAAACGACTAAAGGCAAACGTCCCAATTGGGACGTTTTCTAGTCTTCACTTTTTGCGCGTTAATAACATACCTGTTTACTACAACATCATTGTATTTAGCCTTTAGATTGGTAGAAATTCTATTTTTATTAATTAATAGAAAAATCCTCAATTACATGTTGGATTCAATTGAAGTAATTATAATTATTATTTTTGGTAATTAGTGTTGAAACTAGTCTATTGAAATTCAGTTATTTCATTAACTATGGTAAACAAATTAAACAAACACCGGAGAGAAGTGAAACTTCTTAACTATGTAGCTTCCTTTCACGCTGTATACAGCGGCGTAGCTATCGTAGGGCCAGGTGGTGCAGTTCACTAGGCCCCCTTTGTTCAGGGGGCCCTCTAAACTAAACCTTAAGCTTCTGAAGCTAGAACAACACGACCCTGTGCATAAGATTTCTTTTTTGATATCTATAATTTTAAAGGGTAATTATTAGTTAAAGAGGGATGGGAAAGAGGGGGTGAGGGCCAGATTATTTTTCTATGCACCGGGGCCCTTCCTCACCTAGCTACGCTATTATCTCTATAATGACTTTCTTGTCTCTTATATAATAGTGTCTATGTGTTGTCATTCTCAAAAAATATTCCCAATGCTCATCTACCCTATGATTATCAAATTACCCTCTAAGAAGTTTTACTTCAGAGACAAATTTTACAGTAAATATTCCAAATTCAAATCAATGTGGTACCACCATTAAGCAGTATTTATTACTGTTCGAATATTATGTTTGAAGTTTTTGAACCAATTTATATAATTACAGACATACAGCACGTCTAATATAATATAATAATGCATTTTAAAACAGTGCTAACTATGACGTCACAGCTCTTAAGTGGTATTTTATTTGTTTAATTATAAAAAAATGTTGCCATTGATATGTGTAAGAATACAATAATAATTGTGTTGCAATTGTAAAATTTAATATTTTAATATTAGTCTTTAACAACGAGAAATAATTTTATTTTTAAACTTAAATGCTAAATATATTAAAATAATGATTTTTCTTTGTTAATTATTTAATCTGTGCAAACGTTACTATCAATATTGTCTCAATAACATACAATTAAAATAATAAATTTTAGTTAAATTGTATTTCCTCAAGTTTTCAATAATATATATTAATAATGGAAAGGTTTCTTCAATAATTTACTTAATTTGCATTTTCTCAAAATTGAATATTATATCTCTGATAAGAAATGTTTATTTAGTACATTTGTATGTATGTATGTAATAACAGTATGATTTTCACAAGCTATTATTAAAGGATAAACCAATCAAAACGCGCAAGGCGTCTTTAGTGTTGCCACTATGAATAATTTAATGATAGATAGATAAGATTATTTATAATGGTTAGGAAATAAAATATTAACTAAAATTATTTTAAAATTGTATGAAATTGTAGACAATTCTATTGAAATTATATTGTTATTATAAAAATAATAAATATCATTGCTTTTAAAATAACATCGCTACGTATTTATCTATCTGATATACGCCATTTATATCATAATTAGGTGTTAATTATATTGATAAAAATTAAATACTTGCCTGAAGATAAACTTGAAAATAAATGTTTTTATTCGAATGACATTGTTTTATTACATTAATTAATACCTTTTGGACAAGAGAACAATATCTAACATCTTAGCCCCAAATTTAAAAAAAAATACAATTTGTTTTGTATGTATTTCGGTTAGCAATCGGCCGAATTATTTAATAACCTGTTATATTCTTGATTTAACGCTTTTAATGAACTTAGTAAAATAAAAAATACTATCCTTTACCTACCATGATATATAATTGGAAAATTTCCATACAAAGTAATAAGCTATTTGTTATTTATTCAAAGAAAAAGAATTTTTTTAAATTCTAGTACATATTTGTTGAAAAATATTAAATTAAAAATTCAATATTGACATAGAAATTTAATTCAACAAAATGTGCTGCAATGGGGTTGGTGACGTCATTTGCCTGTATTGTAATTGCACATATAATGCAAATACAGTAGGCAAACGATGTTAACGATCAAGTGACGTCATCATAAGCCCGACCAATCGTTTTAAAAAATGCAATTTTATGTACATATGGATTTATATTTGGAAATTTTCAAGCGCCATTTCCTGTAAATCTGATTTGGGTTCACGCATTGATTATTTGCGGTCATCTCTACACAAATCAGTTACAAGTACATACGAACTAAATAAGGAATTTTAATCTATGTATATCTAATCTGTACATATTTACATTATGAGTTATGTCGAATTGTTGATATAATCATTATTACATAGTATAACACAAAGTCGCTCACCGCTGTCCGTCTGTATGTGTGTTTAGATCTTTAAATTACACAACGTTTTTTTTGTTTTTATGGTTCCGTAGTCTACTAGGAACGCTTGTAGTTTCCTTATGTCTGTCCGTCTGTCTGTCCGTTTGTCTGTCCTGACTCGTTCTCGGCCGTTTCTGCAACGATTTTTACGAAAATTGGTGGAGAGATGCATACTGATAATTAAAAAATTGTATTTTATAATTATCGAAAAATAATAATTTTTTACGCCATACAGCGAAAAGTTAATTCGAAAAAAAAATCTACTTACGCGGTCGTGTGGGCCGTATCGTTAAAAAGGTATCTTTATATTTATACAACAAAAATTGCCTTGAAACCTTGTGGATCAATCCCCCCAGACTCGAGATATACTAATACAAAGTTAAAATTAAAGCGTCCCCCCCTTAACTTTTGAAATACTATTACAATAATTCTGAAAAAAAATGTCCTGTACACCTCCAAGTACTTTCAAGGGAGACTATAGCGGACTCTGTATCATACATAGCTATTTTTATACATCTCTACCAACTTATGACGTGCAGTTGTTCTAACTAAATGGTAATGTATGGAAATAACTACCTACAAACTATGAAAATAAGTAGGAATGTTACATACCTACATACAGAAGTGGACCAGAGTAGAAATAGAGATTGCTAAATTTCCATCTTATGGCCCATCTTATGGCTGCGGAACCCTTTCATGTGCGTGTCCGATACACTCTTGGCCGATTTTATGTTTTAATAGATGAATTGATTTAAGGGGTTGATGTAAATAATACATGCACATACATTAGAGAAAAGACAGATAATTTTTGAGGTGTAAAACAGATGTCGTAAATTAACACATTTTTTGCGCTTACATTGTAAAGTTCGGTTGAATCTTACGAGATAGATCAAAATAATATACGACAGTATTTTACAAATAAAAGACTCTTCAAAAAACATTTCGTTATCTGACTCTTAGGTATAACCCACAATAACCATTTTTATCCTTTAGATCTGAGATGGTTAGAACGCATGCATCTTAACCGATGATTTCGGGTTCAAACCTAGGCAAGCACCACTATAAATATGTGCTTAATTTGTGTTTATAATTCATCTCGTGCTTGGCGGTGAAGGAAAGCATCGTGAGGAAACCTGCATGTGACAAATTTTCATTTTATTAACATCGGTTAAGATGCACGCGTTCTAACCACTGGGCCATCCCTGCTCAAACAACTTTTTTTATTCTATAGTATACAAATAAAAATTAAAATTAGTTACTTTACAAATCATGACTGTCTGTATTGTTTTTATGGTAAATATTGGCGGACGAGCATGTGGTGAGTGGTCACCATCATCCATAGACACTGAGGCTGTTAATATGCATTCTTTACATAGCAAATGCACCATTTACCACCTCCACGCACCAGGTGCACAAGGCGGGAGAAAGTCTCAAATATCTCTTTCTCTTTCTCTGAATTTTTAAGCGATTTTAAATATACGATTATTGTTTTAATACCAAATATTCTATTCACTAAGCCTTAATACCTATGTATAAAGATTAATTTGCGTATTGTTACTAATTAGCGACACGACCGAGATAATGTTGGAAAACTATTGAAACGATAAGGAACTACATATTAATTACTTACTAATTAATTGTCGTCAATCAAAGTTTTTAGCAAAGGAATTTTAAATACTTTTATACGTGTTAAGTGCTTTATTTACTGAATGTTTAATACCATACAAGTATTTATCTATACTTATAATAAATCTGTAGGGAGGTCAATTCTGTACATGAAATATTTTTCCAAAATAACTATCAGAGGTTGAAAAGGGGTCGATACTGATGGCAAAATTGCAATCAGTAAAATTTTTGTCTGTCTGTCCGTATAACCGTTATAGAAACAAAAACTACTCGACGGATTTTAACGAAACTTGGTACAAATCCTTAGCTGGTTATAGTATACTATTTATCACGCTACAGTCAATAGGAGCAGAGCAGTGAAGAGAAATGTCAGAAAACGGGAGAAGTTACTCCATATTTTAAGCTTCCGTCGCGTGTACAACCTTAATGGTTAAAGCTCCATAGAAATTGTGTGTTACGGAAATGATCTCCTTAAAATTATGTAAAAAATATCCCATGACAGCCTTTGTCTATCTTTTATGGTTGACTCACAATAACATGTGTCACTCCCAATAGCTTAGTAGTTCGAAGCTTTCTGATTATATTTATCTATTCCTGCGTTTATAACACTCTCAATCATCCCAAATTAAAAAAGTTAACTTAAAAAAGAAGCATAGCAATCGGTATAGAAACTTAGTACTAAGAAGTTATACATGAAATACGTTAATAATAAAGCTATCGCACGTGAATACTTAATCTGTACTACTATATAAATCTCTAGAGGTTGTCTGTCCACTTATTTTTATCGTAATTCTTCATAGGTATTCTTTTTATGATTGACTGACATAATTTTTACCATTTTAGACATTTTTGTCCGTCTGTATGTTCTGCTATAACTCGAGAACAGATGCACCGTACATCTTTATAAAAATTGGTATACAGGAAAAACATGTGCTTGCGCAAATTATGGACATGTTTATATGTGTGTCATCGATAATCTCAGAAACTATTAGATCGATCATTAAGATTAAATGAATAAAGAGATTATGCTATCCCCATTGATGTAACTCGCCACCAGGTAGCGCTGCGATATAAATATATCAACACCGTTCAACCGATTGTCACGAAAATGATTACGTACAAGTATTTTTTCACGGAGAAAGTGATAATTTCATCCGTATCATTAAGAATAACCAACAAATGGCCCTTTCGAGTATCACGATGCATTTCTATGCCGATCAACCGATAAGTATAAAATATGAAATAAAAAATGAAAATCATTGATCATCATTGAATCAAATAATTTATATAAATAGAAACCACCATGCCATTGAAGAAACAAAAGATCGGAACATTAATAATATATGCGCAGCGTCATTCAAAAGAGCTACGGATACAACATACCAACAAGAAATACGTTTAAAAACAAATAGAATCCGAATTTATATTTTGAGAGTTGCCAAAATAGTTAGTCAACGTAATGATCAAGTTCCAGATCTTCGAACGAGCATTTTCATCAAGAGATACTGAAAAACCCGACGAGCGAGCCCAACGACTGGCTGAGCAACTATTAAAATAGACTAAGTCAAGAACTAGAACCAATCTCAATAAATCCCGATGTGATTATTGGTTCAATGAATATAGTATGCCCATGTTGTCACGCTATGATTTTTAAAATAAACTGATGGTATAATGCTACTCCATTGGCAAAATGTATTTACCACAACTGGTTGAACCACCAGAACCTCTTCTCCTCCTTTCAGACTCCACAGTAGTTCCCGTAACGTAGATAACGTTACGGGAACTACTGTGGAGTCTGAATATTTCCTTAAGCATATTAAAAATTACAATTCTTGCTTTGAAATGACATAATTTAGAGCAACAAATATTATACAATTCAATAATTTCGCGTCTACGTTATAGTTCCGTAGTCTACTAGGAACGCTTGTAGTTTCCTTATGTCTGTCCGTCTGTCTGTCCGTTTGTCTGTCCTGACTCGTTCTCGGCCGTTTCTGCAACGATTTTTACGAAAATTGGTGGAGAGATGCATACTGATAATTAAAAAATTGTATTTTATAATTATCGAAAAATAATAATTTTTTACGCCATACAGCGAAAAGTTAATTCGAAAAAAAAATCTACTTACGCGGTCGTGTGGGCCGTATCGTTAAAAAGGTATCTTTATATTTATACAACAAAAATTGCCTTGAAACCTTGTGGATCAATCCCCCCAGACTCGAGATATACTAATACAAAGTTAAAATTAAAGCGTCCCCCCCTTAACTTTTGAAATACTATTACAATAATTCTGAAAAAAAATGTCCTGTACACCTCCAAGTACTTTCAAGGGAGACTATAGCGGACTCTGTATCATACATAGCTATTTTTATACATCTCTACCAACTTATGACGTGCAGTTGTTCTAACTAAATGGTAATGTATGGAAATAACTACCTACAAACTATGAAAATAAGTAGGAATGTTACATACCTACATACAGAAGTGGACCAGAGTAGAAATAGAGATTGCTAAATTTCCATCTTATGGCCCATCTTATGGCTGCGGAACCCTTTCATGTGCGTGTCCGATACACTCTTGGCCGATTTTATGTTTTAATAGATGAATTGATTTAAGGGGTTGATGTAAATAATACATGCACATACATTAGAGAAAAGACAGATAATTTTTGAGGTGTAAAACAGATGTCGTAAATTAACACATTTTTTGCGCTTACATTGTAAAGTTCGGTTGAATCTTACGAGATAGATCAAAATAATATACGACAGTATTTTACAAATAAAAGACTCTTCAAAAAACATTTCGTTATCTGACTCTTAGGTATAACCCACAATAACCATTTTTATCCTTTAGATCTGAGATGGTTAGAACGCATGCATCTTAACCGATGATTTCGGGTTCAAACCTAGGCAAGCACCACTATAAATATGTGCTTAATTTGTGTTTATAATTCATCTCGTGCTTGGCGGTGAAGGAAAGCATCGTGAGGAAACCTGCATGTGACAAATTTTCATTTTATTAACATCGGTTAAGATGCACGCGTTCTAACCACTGGGCCATCCCTGCTCAAACAACTTTTTTTATTCTATAGTATACAAATAAAAATTAAAATTAGTTACTTTACAAATCATGACTGTCTGTATTGTTTTTATGGTAAATATTGGCGGACGAGCATGTGGTGAGTGGTCACCATCATCCATAGACACTGAGGCTGTTAATATGCATTCTTTACATAGCAAATGCACCATTTACCACCTCCACGCACCAGGTGCACAAGGCGGGAGAAAGTCTCAAATATCTCTTTCTCTTTCTCTGAATTTTTAAGCGATTTTAAATATACGATTATTGTTTTAATACCAAATATTCTATTCACTAAGCCTTAATACCTATGTATAAAGATTAATTTGCGTATTGTTACTAATTAGCGACACGACCGAGATAATGTTGGAAAACTATTGAAACGATAAGGAACTACATATTAATTACTTACTAATTAATTGTCGTCAATCAAAGTTTTTAGCAAAGGAATTTTAAATACTTTTATACGTGTTAAGTGCTTTATTTACTGAATGTTTAATACCATACAAGTATTTATCTATACTTATAATAAATCTGTAGGGAGGTCAATTCTGTACATGAAATATTTTTCCAAAATAACTATCAGAGGTTGAAAAGGGGTCGATACTGATGGCAAAATTGCAATCAGTAAAATTTTTGTCTGTCTGTCCGTATAACCGTTATAGAAACAAAAACTACTCGACGGATTTTAACGAAACTTGGTACAAATCCTTAGCTGGTTATAGTATACTATTTATCACGCTACAGTCAATAGGAGCAGAGCAGTGAAGAGAAATGTCAGAAAACGGGAGAAGTTACTCCATATTTTAAGCTTCCGTCGCGTGTACAACCTTAATGGTTAAAGCTCCATAGAAATTGTGTGTTACGGAAATGATCTCCTTAAAATTATGTAAAAAATATCCCATGACAGCCTTTGTCTATCTTTTATGGTTGACTCACAATAACATGTGTCACTCCCAATAGCTTAGTAGTTCGAAGCTTTCTGATTATATTTATCTATTCCTGCGTTTATAACACTCTCAATCATCCCAAATTAAAAAAGTTAACTTAAAAAAGAAGCATAGCAATCGGTATAGAAACTTAGTACTAAGAAGTTATACATGAAATACGTTAATAATAAAGCTATCGCACGTGAATACTTAATCTGTACTACTATATAAATCTCTAGAGGTTGTCTGTCCACTTATTTTTATCGTAATTCTTCATAGGTATTCTTTTTATGATTGACTGACATAATTTTTACCATTTTAGACATTTTTGTCCGTCTGTATGTTCTGCTATAACTCGAGAACAGATGCACCGTACATCTTTATAAAAATTGGTATACAGGAAAAACATGTGCTTGCGCAAATTATGGACATGTTTATATGTGTGTCATCGATAATCTCAGAAACTATTAGATCGATCATTAAGATTAAATGAATAAAGAGATTATGCTATCCCCATTGATGTAACTCGCCACCAGGTAGCGCTGCGATATAAATATATCAACACCGTTCAACCGATTGTCACGAAAATGATTACGTACAAGTATTTTTTCACGGAGAAAGTGATAATTTCATCCGTATCATTAAGAATAACCAACAAATGGCCCTTTCGAGTATCACGATGCATTTCTATGCCGATCAACCGATAAGTATAAAATATGAAATAAAAAATGAAAATCATTGATCATCATTGAATCAAATAATTTATATAAATAGAAACCACCATGCCATTGAAGAAACAAAAGATCGGAACATTAATAATATATGCGCAGCGTCATTCAAAAGAGCTACGGATACAACATACCAACAAGAAATACGTTTAAAAACAAATAGAATCCGAATTTATATTTTGAGAGTTGCCAAAATAGTTAGTCAACGTAATGATCAAGTTCCAGATCTTCGAACGAGCATTTTCATCAAGAGATACTGAAAAACCCGACGAGCGAGCCCAACGACTGGCTGAGCAACTATTAAAATAGACTAAGTCAAGAACTAGAACCAATCTCAATAAATCCCGATGTGATTATTGGTTCAATGAATATAGTATGCCCATGTTGTCACGCTATGATTTTTAAAATAAACTGATGGTATAATGCTACTCCATTGGCAAAATGTATTTACCACAACTGGTTGAACCACCAGAACCTCTTCTCCTCCTTTCAGACTCCACAGTAGTTCCCGTAACGTAGATAACGTTACGGGAACTACTGTGGAGTCTGAATATTTCCTTAAGCATATTAAAAATTACAATTCTTGCTTTGAAATGACATAATTTAGAGCAACAAATATTATACAATTCAATAATTTCGCGTCTACGTTATAGTTCCGTAGTCTACTAGGAACGCTTGTAGTTTCCTTATGTCTGTCCGTCTGTCTGTCCGTTTGTCTGTCCTGACTCGTTCTCGGCCGTTTCTGCAACGATTTTTACGAAAATTGGTGGAGAGATGCATACTGATAATTAAAAAATTGTATTTTATAATTATCGAAAAATAATAATTTTTTACGCCATACAGCGAAAAGTTAATTCGAAAAAAAAATCTACTTACGCGGTCGTGTGGGCCGTATCGTTAAAAAGGTATCTTTATATTTATACAACAAAAATTGCCTTGAAACCTTGTGGATCAATCCCCCCAGACTCGAGATATACTAATACAAAGTTAAAATTAAAGCGTCCCCCCCTTAACTTTTGAAATACTATTACAATAATTCTGAAAAAAAATGTCCTGTACACCTCCAAGTACTTTCAAGGGAGACTATAGCGGACTCTGTATCATACATAGCTATTTTTATACATCTCTACCAACTTATGACGTGCAGTTGTTCTAACTAAATGGTAATGTATGGAAATAACTACCTACAAACTATGAAAATAAGTAGGAATGTTACATACCTACATACAGAAGTGGACCAGAGTAGAAATAGAGATTGCTAAATTTCCATCTTATGGCCCATCTTATGGCTGCGGAACCCTTTCATGTGCGTGTCCGATACACTCTTGGCCGATTTTATGTTTTAATAGATGAATTGATTTAAGGGGTTGATGTAAATAATACATGCACATACATTAGAGAAAAGACAGATAATTTTTGAGGTGTAAAACAGATGTCGTAAATTAACACATTTTTTGCGCTTACATTGTAAAGTTCGGTTGAATCTTACGAGATAGATCAAAATAATATACGACAGTATTTTACAAATAAAAGACTCTTCAAAAAACATTTCGTTATCTGACTCTTAGGTATAACCCACAATAACCATTTTTATCCTTTAGATCTGAGATGGTTAGAACGCATGCATCTTAACCGATGATTTCGGGTTCAAACCTAGGCAAGCACCACTATAAATATGTGCTTAATTTGTGTTTATAATTCATCTCGTGCTTGGCGGTGAAGGAAAGCATCGTGAGGAAACCTGCATGTGACAAATTTTCATTTTATTAACATCGGTTAAGATGCACGCGTTCTAACCACTGGGCCATCCCTGCTCAAACAACTTTTTTTATTCTATAGTATACAAATAAAAATTAAAATTAGTTACTTTACAAATCATGACTGTCTGTATTGTTTTTATGGTAAATATTGGCGGACGAGCATGTGGTGAGTGGTCACCATCATCCATAGACACTGAGGCTGTTAATATGCATTCTTTACATAGCAAATGCACCATTTACCACCTCCACGCACCAGGTGCACAAGGCGGGAGAAAGTCTCAAATATCTCTTTCTCTTTCTCTGAATTTTTAAGCGATTTTAAATATACGATTATTGTTTTAATACCAAATATTCTATTCACTAAGCCTTAATACCTATGTATAAAGATTAATTTGCGTATTGTTACTAATTAGCGACACGACCGAGATAATGTTGGAAAACTATTGAAACGATAAGGAACTACATATTAATTACTTACTAATTAATTGTCGTCAATCAAAGTTTTTAGCAAAGGAATTTTAAATACTTTTATACGTGTTAAGTGCTTTATTTACTGAATGTTTAATACCATACAAGTATTTATCTATACTTATAATAAATCTGTAGGGAGGTCAATTCTGTACATGAAATATTTTTCCAAAATAACTATCAGAGGTTGAAAAGGGGTCGATACTGATGGCAAAATTGCAATCAGTAAAATTTTTGTCTGTCTGTCCGTATAACCGTTATAGAAACAAAAACTACTCGACGGATTTTAACGAAACTTGGTACAAATCCTTAGCTGGTTATAGTATACTATTTATCACGCTACAGTCAATAGGAGCAGAGCAGTGAAGAGAAATGTCAGAAAACGGGAGAAGTTACTCCATATTTTAAGCTTCCGTCGCGTGTACAACCTTAATGGTTAAAGCTCCATAGAAATTGTGTGTTACGGAAATGATCTCCTTAAAATTATGTAAAAAATATCCCATGACAGCCTTTGTCTATCTTTTATGGTTGACTCACAATAACATGTGTCACTCCCAATAGCTTAGTAGTTCGAAGCTTTCTGATTATATTTATCTATTCCTGCGTTTATAACACTCTCAATCATCCCAAATTAAAAAAGTTAACTTAAAAAAGAAGCATAGCAATCGGTATAGAAACTTAGTACTAAGAAGTTATACATGAAATACGTTAATAATAAAGCTATCGCACGTGAATACTTAATCTGTACTACTATATAAATCTCTAGAGGTTGTCTGTCCACTTATTTTTATCGTAATTCTTCATAGGTATTCTTTTTATGATTGACTGACATAATTTTTACCATTTTAGACATTTTTGTCCGTCTGTATGTTCTGCTATAACTCGAGAACAGATGCACCGTACATCTTTATAAAAATTGGTATACAGGAAAAACATGTGCTTGCGCAAATTATGGACATGTTTATATGTGTGTCATCGATAATCTCAGAAACTATTAGATCGATCATTAAGATTAAATGAATAAAGAGATTATGCTATCCCCATTGATGTAACTCGCCACCAGGTAGCGCTGCGATATAAATATATCAACACCGTTCAACCGATTGTCACGAAAATGATTACGTACAAGTATTTTTTCACGGAGAAAGTGATAATTTCATCCGTATCATTAAGAATAACCAACAAATGGCCCTTTCGAGTATCACGATGCATTTCTATGCCGATCAACCGATAAGTATAAAATATGAAATAAAAAATGAAAATCATTGATCATCATTGAATCAAATAATTTATATAAATAGAAACCACCATGCCATTGAAGAAACAAAAGATCGGAACATTAATAATATATGCGCAGCGTCATTCAAAAGAGCTACGGATACAACATACCAACAAGAAATACGTTTAAAAACAAATAGAATCCGAATTTATATTTTGAGAGTTGCCAAAATAGTTAGTCAACGTAATGATCAAGTTCCAGATCTTCGAACGAGCATTTTCATCAAGAGATACTGAAAAACCCGACGAGCGAGCCCAACGACTGGCTGAGCAACTATTAAAATAGACTAAGTCAAGAACTAGAACCAATCTCAATAAATCCCGATGTGATTATTGGTTCAATGAATATAGTATGCCCATGTTGTCACGCTATGATTTTTAAAATAAACTGATGGTATAATGCTACTCCATTGGCAAAATGTATTTACCACAACTGGTTGAACCACCAGAACCTCTTCTCCTCCTTTCAGACTCCACAGTAGTTCCCGTAACGTAGATAACGTTACGGGAACTACTGTGGAGTCTGAATATTTCCTTAAGCATATTAAAAATTACAATTCTTGCTTTGAAATGACATAATTTAGAGCAACAAATATTATACAATTCAATAATTTCGCGTCTACGTTTAAAGTGTATCATATGATTGGTTTACTTCTTCCAGTATCTAAATTAAATCTCCAGTTTCTGGACATTTATTTCATGGACAACGTAGAAAAAGATTGATCTTCGATGCATGTTCAGCATTACAACGAATCGAGAAAACATCGCTAAAATTAGGACTACGCTTTATAAAAATAAATGTTTAGTTAATGATTCAAACAGTTTTAAAAGGCGAAACAACAAATGATTCAAAGTCATTATCAATGCAGATAGAACGCCATTGAATGCAGAGCATGAAAGGCGTTTTAATGCTGCCATAAATCCTGAAGTCACAGCTGTAGTTGTCGGTACAGAAATTACAAAACAAGGTATTGTCATCACTAAGCGACACAATAACAATCAAGCTGTCGCTGAAACACATCAATCGTATGACAATTATTACGATTATCCAATTATAGATGGATATCATCTCACACTGTATCAAAATATTCTCACGACAGGCTCTGTGACATCGAAAAGGTAGTTGTATGGATTTTTTTGCGTATCGTATAATGATTCGAGATAATCAATCTATCCATATTTTGAAGGTTCGTCAACTGTTTTAACTCTGAGCCAAAGAGTACATTTATTTACGAGATACAATATCGAAAGATACAGTGGAAGTCCAAGACAAATGCAAGAATATGCTCAGGATGCTTTGACGTACGTTCGCAAGTATTGACAAGGTTGTAAATGTTATAACATCGATATTCGATAGAAGCGGATAAAATAGGACGTGTTGGTTTGATGCAAACTTTTACAGACTATAGAAATTTAATAAAAAATTCATCGTATCATAACATCGTATAAGTTTATGGGTGTTATGACCAATCTGCAGCCTTTCGAGAACATAATTGAAGAAGATGAAATAGATGACGAATATTAAATATTTTTTTTTAAGAATTTGATTACATCTCGAATGTTTCTTTATTTGTTTCTTTATTATTGTTGATGATCAGTAATTAATTACAAAATGAAAAAAAAAAAATCTGCGACTAATGCCCAGCGAAGCGGGCGGGTATGGCTAGTGATAACATAAATCCTTTAATTGAAGGAAGGAAAATAAAACAAGTCTGTCATAAGCGTTCTGCTGGGAAACGGTCTTATTGTCTTTATTATATGGCATATGGGGAACGTGCCCAGGGCCCCTTTTTGAGAGGGCCCCGAAGAATCCACAATTTCCTTCTCAAGTGCGTGCTTACGTTGACTGCTATGTTTATTTTCGAAATTGCCATGACGACGATTTTATATACAAAAATACCGCACCGCGTCTTTGTAACTATACCAAAAGGGCCCCATTTTCAGGGGTGCCCAAGGGCCCCAGCGTAGCTTGAGACGGCTCTGACAGTCTTGATTGTATCTATTGATGGTTTGACATTTAAGATGTTTTTTAATTACATATTCACAACAAAGTTGGAAATAAAAGTAATATAATTAATAAATGGAAATAAATTAAGAGTCGAAAAGATTTCAAGATACTTACAAAATCTTATAAAAAGATCGCTGCACTTTTTAACGTGCAACAACAACAACAACAACTAAAATTCCCACTGCTGGGCTACAGGCCTCCTCTCCCTTTGAGGAGAAGGTTTGGAACATATTCCACCACGCTGTTCCAATGCGGGTTGGTGGAATACACATGTGGCAGAATTTCTATGAAATTTGTCACATGCAGGTTTCCTCACGATGTTTTCCTTCACCGCTGAGCACGAGATGAATTATATAGACAAATTAAGCACATGAATCAGCGGTGCTTGCCTGGGTTTGAACCCGCAATCATCGGTTAAGATGCACGCGTTCTAACCACTGGGCCATCTCGACGTGCATCACGCAAAAACTACTGAATGTTTTTATATGGTAATTGTACAATATTCAATCTGTTTTAGAGAAGGCCTTTGGCTAAATTTTATCATACAGGATAATTAGCCACATCAACACGTGGTCGGTTCTGCTACTAACCTATGTACCTATATCTTGAGATTTATAAAGAATTAAGCATTATGTGATAAAATTAATCACAATATGTGATAATTAATAATCTTCATGATTCACCAAATATTTAGTTATTTTCGAATATTTTTAATTATTATATTGTCAGGCAATGACTATATAGTAATTACAGTAAAGAAATTTAATCTAATATTTTATTTATTAAATAATTTATTACATAATGTTGTAGTGTGGTACACTATGATATACATATAGTGCTAAAAGTTAAACATACTTTGACATACATATATAAATACCTACACTTTTATTGAACTAGTATACATATATTTCCATTAATATGTACACGTTATATATTCATATACTTAGCATATATCTAGATTAGGTATATTATATATATATTTGTGGAGGTAGTGTTTACAAATTTTGGTTTATGGTTTTAAGACTGTTTTAGATGCTCCCAGGAATTAGTGCCTATCACACATTCAAACTCATTATGCACGTGCCATATTTATAAAAAAATAAACATTATTACTTCGATCAAAATCTGTACAAGTGTGGTCTGAGATAAGTGAATGTTTTTCAATATATCAACATTACACAATCTTTAATCTTGCGTTGATCGATGAGGTGTATTTTTTTTTAAATTATAATATCGCTAATTATCATTTAATTATTTGTTATTTTCAAATACATGAAATCGAAGCGAGCACGTTGTTTGGTGTTAAACATTATCTAATAAAACTCTGTAGTATTTTAAGAATATTTAAAAAATCCTTGAAGTTACATTTTGAATCGAGTTCAGTGTAGAAAAATGGCTATACCACTTACTGGTAAACTGGTGATAATATTCCTCACGCTAGCGGTCATTGGTGGTATGACCGCTGTCATTGTGCTTCTCGTAAATGATACCACTGAGGATAACAACACCACCACCACTACCACAAGTACCACAACTCCAGAGCCAGACCCCGGGTTTTTATATCAAGTTGGTGTGGGCATAGCAGATATGACTGGACCATGCGTTGAAATAACTTTTGTGAGTATTTCTATATTTTAATACGTCTTGTAAAAAGCTCGTGAAGTATACATTATTTCCTATCTTCTTATTTATTTCAGTTCTCCTAATAATATACATGTATATTCGTATATGTAATGGTTTAAACCAAGTGGATCTAATGTTACAAATGAATTTTAAACAAGTTTAGAAAATAGTCATTTTCAGACAAAATTTAGTACGTATTTATTTCGTGCTGGGGTCAATTATAGTAAAATTTTATAAAATGTAGTATATGATTTGTTTGTTTCATTACATATATTTAAAATAAAGGATCGTATTTAATTTATTGCAAACATATTAGATATTTGTGGCGAAAGATTTGCGTCGAATGCTAATTTGAACTTCGGGAAATATTAATAGTTATCCATCACTATCAAGGATCAAATATTTTGTCAAGTAAACGAACAGAGTTACGCTTTTCGCTGTTCTTTTTGTGTTTGATGTTATTCTGGTTGTGTCATCGTTTCTATCCTTTGTAATAAGCCCTTACTTTCAGATGGGTTACGCAGAGTTGGGACAGTCAGGAGAAGGAATTCATTTGAGGCAGTTTGCCAGGTCTTTTATCTTTGTGAAAGGCGATACAAGAGTGGTCTTGGTAAACGCTGAAATATTGGCTGTTGGTTACTCAGTCAGACGGCAGGTACGTTTTGTAAAAAGTGTTATGTATGCAGTGATTTCCTCTTTGTCTATAGATTTTATAGTCTTGCTGCTTAACGAACAATAGTGGGTCAGCGAATAGGATTCTTGTGTCTTTACCAAAAATCATGCGCTTCAATTCGGTCAAGCACCAAAGTTCTTGTACTTACATTTTGTTTAAAATTTATCTCGTTCCGGTGAAAGAAAACATGGTGAGGTAACCTTTATTAGATATTAATCGTTTCCAATATGTCCAACAATCACTGACCTTTTTGGGGAAGGTGTCAGCTCAGAAGTGAGACATGAATAGACTGTTATAATAAAATACTACATTCGACACTGCAAAAATTGATGATGTGATGTATTTGATTACTCAATTATACAACTCGCTATGCCAAGTGTTACTTGACAAATACAATTTTTCATTTCACAAAGAAGAAATATACTGGCCAATGTTCAATGGTCATATATTGTTTAAAAATATATTAAAATTTCAGGTCGTTAAGAATCTCCAGGAGCTCTACGGTGATATGTATTCGCTCCGTAACGTGATCATAGCAGGAACACATACTCATAGTGGACCCGGTGGTCACCTCGTGGATTTCCTTCTTGATATTTCCATATTAGGTTTTTCCAAGGAAACCTACGATGCTTATATAGCTGGCATAACAAGGGTGAGTTAAGCAAATGTGTTTTATTGGTTTATTTGTATTTCATTGGTAGCTTAATTCTGATTTTCTATTTTAGAGTATTGTAAACGCTCACAACAATATAGTGCCAGCTCGCCTTATCTTTGGCAAAACTCGTGTTTCGAACGCCCAAATGAACCGATCGCCCTTCTCTTACGAACAAAATCCACCTGAAGAAAGAGCGAGGTATAGTGTATAACAACAACAGCCTGTAAATTTCCCACTGCTGGGATAAGGCCTCGTCTACCATTAAAGAGAGGGTTTGGAACATATTCCATGCCGCTGTTCCAATGCGGGTTGGGGGAGCGTACATGTGGCAGAATTTCGATGAAACTAGATACATGCAGATTTCCTTACGATGTTTTCTTTTACCGCCGAGCACGAGATGAATTAGTATAGTGGTGCTTGCCTGGGTTTAAACGTGAAATCATCGTTTAAGATGCACGCGTTCATACCACTGGGCCATCCGCCTCCCCGAGGTATAGTATAATCAAATAAAATAATAAAATAAAATAGCCTATATTTCCAAATCCAATTTGCAATTAACATATCGTAATCCTTTTGACGTCGAATTATATAATACTAATGAAATGAAAGTAATTAGATAAGTCGAGTCAATTATACAGGTAATAAGGTATGGTATAAATATTATCAAAAGCTGCTAGCATTCTTGCCACCATTCCACGCGGTCATGATTTTTACAGTCGTTTTTTTGTATTATTGCCTAATTCCCATTAAGGCCTTCATGCTAATTCTTCGTAAATTGTTACCAGAAAAAACAAATACTCAATCTAGTCGAAATATATGACCAGTATTTTTTTCTTTTCCAGATACGACACTAATATAGACGACGAATTGATCCAAGTTCGTATCGTGAAGGGTGATGGTAACATCCACGGGGTTATGAACTGGTTCTCAGTGCACGCAACCAGTATGAACATGAGTAACCATCTCGTGTCATCAGACAACCTAGGGTATGCGTCCTTGAAGCTTGAAGCTACTCTTAATCCTGGCAGACCTACCGGAAAGGTGACTTAATTCTTTGTTCAATTTAATATTGCCAATTTTATTGTTATTTAATCATCTTGTGCTTTCAGATTTATTTGTTTAACAAAATAACTTATTAAAATTTCTTGTATTTATGATTGATCTTATGATGAAACCTGCACGTATATTCGAAAATCGTTAAACAGATCTACACATCAACCCACCCCCAAATAATGGGATGGGACGAACTTTTGGCTGTTATGATTTCGCGTCTCATTAGGAGCCGAAAAGGTAGTTGGAAAGCGTGCATTTTAACCGATGATTGACGGTTCAGACCCGGGCAAGCACCACTGAATATTCATGTGCTTAACTTGTGTTTATAATTCATCTCGTGCTCGGCGGTGAAGGAAAACATCGTGAGGAAACCTGCATGTATCTAATTTCATAGAAATTGTACTACATGTATATTCCAACAACTCGCATTGGAACAGCGTCGAGGAATATGTTTCAACCCTTCTTCTCAAGGGGGAGGGAGGCCTTAGCCCAGCAGTGGGAAATTTACAGTCTGTTGTTGTTGTTGTTGTTGTTGTATAATTAAATAATTCCAGCCCAATATAGTAGCTGGTTTCTTCGCATCAAGTATCGGTGACGCGTCTCCCAACACACGGGGAGCGCGTTGTGAGTTCAGCGGCAATGAATGTGATAACCAGTTCAAGATATGTGACCTCTTCGAAAGATGCATCTCCACCGGTCCCGGCGTAGATATGTATGACAGTACTAGAATAATTGGAGAAATGGTGTATAAGGGCGCCTTGGTGAGTAGCACTAAGCTAAGTATAGTATATTAATGAATTTTAACTTAGTGCCTTTTGGAATATCGGGGTATAGTCGTAGCTGTCCTAGCTCTTGGGCCAATTTATCTGTCTTCTATTCTTATCAAAAATATCATTAAAGATAAATAGAAATAAGTTGGCTGAGATGGCCCAGTGGTTGGAAAGCGTGCATCTTAAACGATGATTGTTAGTTCAATTCCTCTTGCCTTGCTTTGTGTCTATAAAATTGATCTTGTACTTGGCGGTGAGGGAAAACATCGTGAGGAAACCTGCATGTGTCAATTTTTATAGAAATTCTGCCACATGTGTATTCCACCAACCGGCATGGAACAGCGTGGTGGAATATGTTCCAAAACTTCTCCTCAAAGGGAGAGGAGGAGAAGGGGAGGAGTAGTTTTTTTTAAATGTTTCAATGTTTGAAAAGCCAAATATTACTTTTCTGGTAAATAATAAATGAAATTTTAAATCAATTGTATGTAACATTATTTTAACGTTTTTAGGAAGTACTCAGTAAGCCTGGCGAGGAGTTGACCGGGGAGCTGGCTGTCATCCACCAGTTCATGGACATGCCGCTGCAGACCGCACCGCGTTACGACCCTGTTCATAGAACCTTTTCTGCGGTATGTATTTATCGAGAAATTGTAGTCGCCTGTGACTATGCTCGCGTTTTAGCGTATTAGTTGTCATGTGTCAGGCCTTTTTTATCGCTAGAAAAACGCTTTACGCGCTTCCCCCACGCGATGGAAGGGGGGGGGGGTGTATGGTGTGTGTTTACCCACTAAAAAACCAGCGGTACCCTCTCCATCTTTCGGCGGACGCCACGGGATCGCTTACGCATGCTACCGTGGCGGTCATGTATCAGACCTGTATCTATATATAAAGATATATATTTATAAAAAAGTAGCCTATGTCCTTTCTTGGAGTTCAAGTTTGCTTCATCAATTTCATCAAATTCAGTTCAGCGGTTTGGTCGTGAAAGAGCGACAGACATACAGAGTTACTTTCACATTTATCATTAGTATTGATATTATAAAAGAGCAGTATTTTTATATTGGACTAAATTGAAATATAAATATAGTCGGTTAAATAGAATCAAAATCAAAATATATTGTATTCAAGTAGGCTTTTATTAGCACTTATGACAACTATTTTAAGTGAAGCTACCACCGGTTCGGAAAGTAGATTCTACCGAGAAGAACCGGCAAGAAACTCGGTAGTTACACTTTTTCAGCTAACTATTATCAATATAAACAAAATGTATTCTTTATTTCAGAACGAAACTGTCGAAGGCTGCGTACCCGCCCTAGGATACAGTTTTGCGTCGGGAACCATAGACGGCGCCAATATATTGAACATCACACAAGTATGTACCTTATAATCCCAGTTTCTGTATTTGATACCGTATCAATTAACAATTTAATAAAAGTAATTTTTTTTAAATACTTTATCGACCGCCATATAGTAAATGGCATCCCATTTAGCGGACATTCCCAAAAGCGGACATATTGCCTGAAGGCATTCTCTGCCAGTCAACCTTTAGGTCAAACAGAAAACCATAGTGCAAATAGAAGTCATGGGAACTGGGGGCTTTCTGACAATGTGTGCTCACGTACGAGTCTTAAAAGTAAATTTAGAGCTAGCTTTCCTAATATGTTCGTATACTTTGTTCCATAATCGGACAGCTTGAACTAAATTAAATAAATATTGGACAACGTCACATACATTACTCTGATCCCAATGTTAGCTAAAGTACTTGTTATGCTATGGAAAATCAGAAGTAACGACGGTACTACATACACCTAGACCTAAAACAACATAGAAAACTAATTGTAAACTACATCGACTCGGAGTGGGTTATCCATAAAAACCGGTGAACACACTACTCGATTACGAAGGTCGTCAAATAACAACTCAGGAACTAATAGTTACTAAGTAAGAAAAGTTTAGTAGATTTATATGATATATCAGACTGTACAATCTTCTAAAGATAATGAAAATATATTCTGCGCAAGTTTGCCATCAAGGGTGTAATTTCTCCAGGGCACGATCACCAATAACACGCTGTTGGACGCAATCGGCGGCATCGTGGCTCCTCCCACGGAGAGCGACGTGGCCTGCCATGCGCCTAAACCTATCTTGCTCGCTACCGGAAGGGTGAGTATCATAAATATCTTGTAAATCGTACATCGAGATGACCCAGTGATTAGAACAAGCACCAATGAATATTCATGTGCTTACTTTGTGTTTATATCATCTCGTGCTCGGCGATGAAGGAAAACATCCTGAGGAAACCTGTATGTGTCTAATTTCATAAAAATTCTGCAACATGTGTATTCCTCTCATTGGAACAGCTTGGTGGAATATGCTCCAATTTTTCTCCTCAATGAGAGAGGAGGTCCTTAGCCCAGTAGTGGGAAAATTACAGGTTGTCGATGATGATGATGATGAAATCGTATTTCACAAAACATTTTGTTACCTAGTCAGTACTATTACCTAGATGTCTGTATAATAATTAGACTGCATGTCCTGACGTACAGTAGTCAGTTGATAAACCGGCCATATTAATATTTCTCGAGAAAATGTCGACAGAAATCGGAACAAACTCGTGTCTGAAATCGAGTCTTTGTTAAACGAAATCACAGACTAGGGCTGGGTAAACCTTATCCAATTTAATTCAAATTCGACGTTACGAGAGAGGAAACAATATAAGTTTACATTCTCGTTTTGTGAAACACCATTGGATATGGTCCTGCGCCTAAACTCTTAAGTGACCATATTGTTAGTGCGCCTGTGTTTATATACATATATACTTGTGTATATTGTTATATCTTATAGTAAGCTAGTTATCGTTTAAATCGTAGCTGAAAGGGATCACCAATAGTCTAGAGCAGTGGTCGGCGGAAAATCTTCTTTATATTAAACATACAAGAAACAGCGTCTCAAATTCAACCTCAAACATTATACTAAAATTTAGATTTCTATGCCCAAAAATATAAACATAATGTAAGTATTATGCGTACGAATTAAATTCTGTATGTTTTAACAATTCTCAATAGCATTTTTCTTTTTTCTTTGGAATATGATTTATTACCATTAATTATGCGTAGGTTGGGCTTCTAAAGTTAATATCATGACTGCGGCCTATACTTTATTTTGCCACCTTGTGGCCCTTGTGTACCAAAACGTTGCCGAACGCTGGTCTAGAAAATGATATAAACAAATCTTATATAGACAAATGAATATTTACCCTTTCAGGTCAACTTCCCGGTACCCTGGCACTCTCGTATAATATCATTATCTCTAATATACCTCGGTGATTTCGTAATCGTGGGCATACCCGGTGAGCCCACCACGATGGCGGGCCGGCGGATGAAAGACGTAGTGGGGGAAGTGCTGGAGTCTCGCGGACTGCAGCCGAGAGTGGCCGTCTCCGGGCTCACCAATGAGTATATCCACTACGTGTCTACTTTCGAGGAATATCAAGTTAGTATCTTTTTAACCACATTGAGTATCATCTGTAGTTTATAGTTCTTTTCTTGTTGGCAGGGCCCTGTGCAAGCCCGTCTGGGTAGGTACCACCCACTCATCAGTTATTCTACCGCCAAATAACAGTACTCAGTATTATTGTGTTCCGGTTTGAGCCAGTGTAACTACAGGCACAAGGGACATAACATCTTAGTGCCCAAGGTTGGTGGCACATTGACGATGTAAGGAATAGTTAATATTTCTTACAGCGTCATTGTCTACGTGTGATGGTGACCACTTACCATCAGGTGGCCCATATGCTCGACCGCCAACCTATTACGTAAAAAAAATACAAGTTTCAAAGGAACGTTTTATCTTTCTTATTACGCGGATATTTGTGAATGTTGTGTATACTAAGTCATAGTTGGCTTATTTACTCGTTTTTCTTTGTAAATAAATGATAATGAATAAATATAATCATAAACATACGCTAAAACATTTTAAATAACAGGTACAACGCTACGAAGCCGCCTCAACACTGTTCGGCCCACATACTCTCAATATATTCTTGCACAAGTTACGACAGTTCACGCTCGCAGCAACAGAGGTAACTACAGCAACACCACACAAAATTTAGAACAAGTATATCTAAGATCTTGCTCCGTGTGAACGCTACATGCGTTGACACGTTGTCCTCGTCTCATATCTGGGAAAGAATGTTAAGAGCCGGTGCCGCTGTGGAAAAAGCTGAAGCACAAAAAGATCTAGATATTGTATAATATTAATTGTATCTAAAGATCTAAATGGTGTCTTATGCGAAGCATCATGAAATGTATAACGCCTCGGCTCATTGCCTCCACTGGAGACAGCGAGGGCTGGTTCCTTTTTGGAGGCCCAGATGATCGGAATTGCGATTCAACGGGGAAATTCTGCTAGCATTCTTGCCACCATTTCACGCGGTCAAGATTTATGCAGTAACTATTTTAAGTTCATATTTGTACACATTTAAGCTTTTAATGTTACTAATTCTTATAATAATGAAGAAGGTAAAAAAATCTTATTCTGATACATCACATACATTACTCTCATCCCAATGTAAGTAACTAAAGTACTCGTGTAATGGAAAATCAGAAGTAACGACGGTACCTCAAATACCCAGACCGAAGGTAACATAGAAAATTAATGAATTTTTCTACATCGACTCGGCCGGGAATCGAACCTGGGACCTCGGAGTGGCGTACTCATGAAAACCGGTGTACACACTACTCGACCACGGAGAGATTTGAATATGAGATAAATATCGGTAATGCTATTGGGTGCTACCCTTAGGGCTCCTCGGTGGCGGCGGGGCCGGAGCCCGTGGACCACGTGGAGAGCGCGCTGTCCGTGATCCTGCCCGTCGTGCTGGACTCCGCGCCGCTGGGCACCAGCTTCGGTGACGTCATCCAGCAGCCGCCCGAGCACGTGCGCAGCGGGGACGTCGTCGAGGCGGTCTTTGTGAGTTATAATACCTGCTGACTTTCAAACAGGATATATTAATTTAAATAATTGTATTTAACTAACGTGACTTTGTATCTTTTAAATGTCGAAAAAGAGTAACTACTGAGTTTCTTGCCGTTCCGGTCTACTTTCCGATCCGGTGGTAGCTTCACTTAATTGTAAAATGACGATTCAAAAGCGCTTGTAAAAGTCTACTTGAATAAAGTTCATTTTGATTTAGATTCATTTTAATCTCACTAGTTTGTATCAGACTACTAAAATTAATTTTGCCACATTGACATCGCCACTAACGTTTATATGATTAGACAGTGTTTTGTAATGGTGATAATGTTAATCTCAATGTTTTCAATTAGCGTTGAAGAATTTTGAGTATTGCATTCATTTGTGTTGTAACGCATACATCCGATAAAATATCAGGTGTAAAATTAGGCATCTCAGTTGGGAAGGATCATTGAGAGATGAAAATGGGTTATTAATTGATTATTTTTTGCGATTCGAAGCAGGTTGATTTTTTCGTGTTCCCAAATTCCAAGCAATATACCAATAGCAATATAATATTATCCTGAAAACTATAATACTTGTTTCAATTTTATTAATAATCTTTATTCAGGTCGGAGCAAACCCTAGAAACGATCTTCTCCAGGAGTCCAGCCATATAACGGTGGAGCGATTGGAGCTCGGCCAGTGGGTCACCATCGCCACCGATGCGGATTGGGATACTAAGTTAGTGAACAAATTATTCCTTCATTAAATATATATACGACTCGTGCGTTTAGAATCTTAACGGAAACTCCAATGACAGGAAAATTCGGTATCAGTTCATGTTACGTGGCTTACTGTCCTCTCTGGTAAATGGTACGTGATATTGATCTTTTGCTTTGTACCGGTGCTGGGTCTGAGGTAGAGTTAAGGAAGTAAAAGTGGTAGTGCCACGCTGTATACCTTCGGGTTACAGCCGAATGGGCTGGCACGCCCGGGGAAGTACCACTCCCTCACTTAAAATCGGCGTAAAGTGGTAGCTATGCTACCGCGTTTCGTCCGGTAAGTGAGAGTTCCGGAGGCCCAATCCCCCTCCCCCCCAAAACTTGATGGTTGTGCAGAATTTGGTAAAATTACCCCAGGAGGGTACTATCAGCGACAGCGGTGGAGATTCCCTCTCTGAGCATCCATGCTCAGGCCATACACCACCTGAGCAGGGATGCCCAGGCTGCCCTCCGAATTCTGGGGGGGGGGGGAAATTTTGCGCTCGCCACTGTTCGGGACAAGCGGAGCAGGCATCATAAGGCAACCTCGCTGTGGACTTCTGCAACATAAGGGGACTCAACTCCAACCTCAACGCCGTACCATCTGGAAACGGCGAAGCCGGCCTTGCTCTTTCTAACCGAGACCCAGATATCTTCTCCTGCCGATACGACTTTTCTTTCGTACCCTGGGTACAAATTGGAACATTCCTTTGTACCACGAGCTGGGGTATGCGTTTACGTCAGAGATGATATCTGTTCTCGACGCCTCGGCAGCTTTGAAGGACAGGACCTATCGATTATCTGACTGCGTGTAGACTGCGATGACCATCCGCGAATCTATGCGTGCCTTTATAGGTCCCATAGCGGTAATGCCGAAACCGACCGACTGGTTGAGCACGTCCAAATGGCTACAGATTCCGTGCTGCAGCAGATTCCATCCGCAGAGATCATTATTCTGGGTGACTTTAATGCCCACCACGCAGAATGGCTCGGCTCACGCACCACCGATCATGCGGTTAGATTTGTTCTGGACTTCGCTCTAGCATATGATGTGATCATACACCTTCCCTGTTGGACCTTCTGCTGACTTCGCATCCGGATGGCTATCAGGTTATCGTCGATCCCCCTCTGGGCTCGTCTGACCACTGTCTCGTCCGGAGTACAGTGCTGGTTGTGCGGTTCTCACGGCCTCGCTTTATTGGGTGCCGCCGAGTATGGCACTACAAGTCAGCAAATTGGGATGGGATGTGGTCTTTTTTTGCATCTTACTCATGGGGGCAGATTTATTTCTCGCCGGATGATCCGAACGCTGCTGCTGACTCTGATGCCGATGTGGTGCTTCAGGGTATGGAACTTTTCATTCCTTACTCTGCAGTACCCATCGGTGGCAAGTCCCAGCCTTGGTTTGGTCGCTTCTGCAAAACGGCATCACGCCGAAAGTGGGAACGCTATCAAACCTGGGCTAATGCATCTGCGTCTCGTGATGTAAATACCAGCGCATTCAAAAAGGAATATAAATCTGCCTCTAGGTCCCTTAAACACGTGATTGCTAGGGCGAAGACGGAGTACATTGGCAGAATTGGCGAAAGACTGGTGCGTCTCCCTTTAGGAACACGAGCATTCTGGTCTCTCGCTAAGGCTGTCTTAGGGAATTTCTGTCAGCCCTCTTTTCCATCTCTGCACAGGGACGGTGAGTCATTGGCCCATACTGCGAAAGAGAAAGCTGATCTTTTCTTCTTCTTCTGATCGACTCTGGATGACCAAGGAAAGTCTCCACCAACAATTCCGCGGTGTGATACCACGATGCCGGAGGTTAAATTCCGGCAAAGTGCAGTTCGTAAAGCACTTCTTTCCTTGGACATTCATAAGTCGAGCGGACCCGATGGTATCCCTCCAATCGTGCTGCGGACATATGCTCCCGAGTTGGCACCGGTCTTAACGCGTCTTTTCCGGCAATCCTGCACATTAGGCGTCGTCCCGAATTCCTGGAAGACAGCTTTGCTGCATCCGATCCCTAAAAAAAGGCAACCGCTCAGACCCGTCCAATTATAGGACTATAGCCATAACCTCCTTGCTCTCCAAGATAATGGAGTCCCTTATTAACTGCCAGCTCCTGCGGTACCTAGAGGAGAATCAGCTGATTAGTGATTCCGATAGCCGCTACAGGTAGTATCGGAATACTTAGCGTTGATATTTCGAGCCTCGTTCAGTTCCGCGGTTAATTGGAAGGCAAAGCCAAATTGGCTTCAAAAAAGCTGGGCGTGCTCAGCAAGGCGAGACAGTATTTCACGTCGGCCCATCGCCTAAAACTTTACTGAGTACTGCTCTCACCTCTGGGCGGGTGCTCCCCAGTACCAGCTCCTCACGGGCAGCTCACGGGGAATGTTCCGAGGAATTGTTCGGATTAATCCCGGCTGCTGAATTTCACCTTCGGACATCTCGCCAAAATTCTAAGTTTCACCCGCACCACCTTGATGACAACAGCGCGATTTCTCAGACATTTTCTGCCTCGCACAACCACTTTGTGGAACCAGCTTTCGCCGGCGGTTTTTCCGAACCGATCCTTCAAGAAAAGAGCGTACACCTTTTTGAAAGGCCGGCAACGCACCTGCAAGCCCCCTGGTGTTGCAGATGTCCATGGGTGGTGGTAGTCACTTTCCATCTCCTGATCGTTTGCCACCAATGACATAAAAAAAAAATAAAAAAAAGTAAATGCTTTAGGTGACAGTTAATAAGAGGTACCAAAATGCGAAAAAGGGTTTCAACTATAACGACCCGTGAGATAGAGCCGAGATGGCCCAGTTGAGCTGAGATGGCCTAGCTGAGCTGAGATGGCCCAGTGGTTAGAACACGTGCATCTTAACCGATGAATGCGGGTTCAAACCCAGGCAAGCACCGCTGTATGTATATATACTTAATTGTATTTATAACTCATCTCATGCTCGGCGATGAAGGAAAACATCGTGAGGAAACCTGCATGTGCCTAATTTCATCGAAATTCTGTGACATGTGCATTCCGCCAATCCGCATTGGAACAGCGTGGTGGAATATGTTTCAAACCCTCTTCTGAGTGGGAGAGGAGGCCTTAGCCCAGCAGTGGGAAATTAACAGGCTGTTACTGAGATAGAACAGCATGGACAATGCTCTACTCGCAGGTTCGTGTGGCAGCGCGAGTCGACAGCGCTGGGCACGAGCGCGGCGCGCGCGCGGTGGGCCGTGCCGCGTGACGTCATCGCGGCGCCGCACCGCCTGCGCTACCGCGGCGCCGCGCGCTCCGTGCTCGGCCACCTCTCGCCCTTCCACGCCGCCTCGCGTGCCTTCACCGTCACGTAGGCGCCTCTGCGCTCACCTGTGCGCGCGCGCGCGCGCGCGCGTGTGTGTGTGTGTGTGTGTGTGTGTGTGTGTGTGTGTGTGTGTGTGTGTGTTGATTGAGCATCTGCCTACCCTGGGTACTTGTGACCGATATAGGACTTACTAAATACGTGTATCGTGTGTGGAGGACGTTTCTATTCAGTAGAAATGAGACGGTAGATGGTATTTGTAAGGTTTGCGTGTGTGTGTGCAATATAAGACTTACTAAATACGTGTATCGTGTGTGGAGGACGTTTCTATTCAGTAGAAATGGGACCAAATGATAATTTGGTAATTATTTTATCGTATTTGTAAGGTTTCTGTGATCAATTGTATGACATATTGATTTAAACAAATGAGTAATTGTAAATATCTTGTCGTTTATTGTTATTAATAAATACGTTATTTATATAAAGCTTGGTTTCATTAAAGCAAAATACACCGATCAAAACTTATATTATTCTAATCTTGTCAAAGACAATGAGGTTCTGCCATAGACAATTTTACTGCTTTGATAATTTCATAATACTAGAAACTCAGTGGTAGTTTGAAGTTTAAAAGTTGGGTTTTACACTACCCTCATAGTGCCAGACTGGTGCCTGACACGAAAACAAAAATAAAAAGAAATCACGTTATCGAAATGATTTTCTAAACTTGTCATTCATATGTTTAGAAAATTGTGTACGGAGTACATAGTTTATGCAAAAATTCTATACTGGGGCGGTATTTTTTCAGCACTCGTGCGGCGCTAAGGTTGACTTCCGCAGTATATTCTTAACAGATGAATCCAGTTTAAAGGAAATTCAGATAAAATGCACTCATTATTCATTCGAGTTACCTCAGCACCAATAACTCTATATACTAAAAGTATTAAGTACCCGAAAATAATAAGCACATTCAAAGGGTTTATTACAGTTTTCTTCTCATTTTTATTCAATAATGGGATAAAGGACAGAAGATAATGTTGTCTTAAATTTTCGCGATTATTATAACACATTGAAATAAAACTAGTTATAACGGATTTGAATTGCGTATATTAATTATTTTTGTTCGTGGTCACGGGTAGAATATGGTGGCATTTGTCTATTTGAAGAACAAAAGAAATATTATTTACAACTACCGCCAACGATTTCTCAATTGGTATCTTGAGTAACGTTCCGGTTGCACGCAGAAGGCACTAACTGTATCTTTAGGTCTTGCAGTCTGTTGGATTTGGGATTTTAAATTTTTAATAAGTGGATCCCAGGTGTTAGAAAGTCTCCAACCATCTTCTCTATTGAAGTTCGGATGTTTTTGAATTTCAATAGCCTCGCGTATCATTCTAGGAATGAATCTGTGTTCTTTAGCATGTTCACAGACTGCAGACTTTGAAGAACGCCTATTTTTGACATCTCCTATATGTTCCTTGACCTTTATAACTAAAGGACAGAAGATATTAACCAGCTAAGTTATATAGTCGCGCAGTTGATAACACGAGCTCGTAAAATTCCCTTATTGACAACGCAATTGCATTGGATATTCACATTCTTCAACAAAACATATCGACGGTAAACTATTTTGTGTTTTATATATATCGTCATAAAGATCGTAATTAACTGACGATTTAATGAACTTACTTCCTTTTGGCATTCAAGAACACTTAGTGTTCATTTTTTCGATCTATTCTTATGTTATGTAGTTTATGTTTGATTTTGTATTTAAGACATCAGTGTCATTGAATTTTAGGTACATACATACTCACATGAATGTATACATAAAAAATAGTTTAAATTTAAGCGTGTTGTTTTGTGCCAGTGTTTAATTTTAGGTGTTTGTTGTGTACAGTGTTGTTATAATATTAAATTGTTTGTGACTAATTACAATACTCCACTTATTAGACTAATTAGTGCCTTATTACTTTTACACCAAACCGACCTTTGCGTCACTTCAAGGGCGTTTAGTAAGTGTCTTATTACAGCAATAAAATGACAGCTGTCAATTTTTTTTTTAATTTTTTTCGCGACTAAATTGGCAAATGGTGATTTCAGTGTATCGTTGTGTATTCGATACATTAGTGTCGATGAACATAATCATTAATGTTTTGTTAATTGTTATGAAGATGTTACTAATGAGTTAGACATACATAAATTTCTTGCTATCTTTTGTGAAAACTGTATACGAGAAAGAGATAGCAATATTATTTCTGACAAAATTAGGAAACGTCAAATAAATATAAAAATACCTACTAACTTTTTAAGCTGAAACATTTATTCTTTGAATTTGTATTTCAAATAATATTTCACATTATATTATACATTTAATATTCTATTTTGTCTTAAAATTATAAACGATAAGTTGTACCTTAATGTTTATTATATTATTTAACACTATTAAATTTATACTAATATTATAAATAGTAACATTGTCTGTCCATCTGTTGATTATATTTATTTATTATGCCACACTGTATAAATATCATTACAGGATTGTGTCCCAATTCGATATTACAGCACTTTAAAAAAAAAAAACAAATTTAAAATATCTATCTGTCTATCCATTTTATAATATAATATTAAATTTTTTATGATATATTCCAAGCAGCAATTATTGTGAGTTCACTCTTATATATTATCTTATATGCTTAAGTATTTCGGGATCGAATCACTGAACTAATCGGTATGATATTTGAACCTTAAGAAAGGCTTACCTTCATCAGGCACACCAGACGACCTAGAAAACGCGAGCGAAGTCACGAGCAACGGCTAGATTTTGATAATCAATACAATAAAATGATTTTTTTTATAAAAATAATACAGATAATATATATAACGTATGTTTAAAAAAGTTTTATTTTCTTTAAGATAAAATGTATAATCTCGTTGTGGGTCATAAACTTTAGCCTGTTCAAGATAAAATTAGTGATATTTACGTAACTGATAAGATTCTTTGTCAGTTCAAAACACCGGTCCTTGTTTATTATTAAATTTTTGCTTGGTATAGTGATATAATCGCTGAAATAAAAATTAATTTCTACTAGGAAGTGTTAACATTGATTAAAATTAAACAACCACTTAAGTAAGTTTATGCAATTAAATTTAATTTATAAAAGGTAAATTATTTATGATTTGGTGTAACATTTAAGTTACTATTGATCGTGAATTTTTTATTATATATTAAGTGTTTTTTTCGAAATCGTTCGTCCGATTAACTTTTCTTTCCAATAATGATGAAGTAGTGATGAGTTTAATTACCCAAATACTAAAATAAGCAGAACAATTTTCATTTATTTATTTAACAGTTTATTAAAATTTGCCAGATACAGTACAGAGATAAATATATAAGTCACAGGAAAGCAAAATTTAAAAGGTATGCTTATCCCTATAAGAGATTTTCCCAGCATACCCAGAAGAGTGAAAATAGACAGAACAGTGAAAGGTAGACAGGCAAGAGTTTACAATTACAAAATTTTCGATGGTCATTTAATAATTTTAGGTTATAAATAATGGCTTCTTGCAAGCCGATTACGAAGAAAGTGATCAACTCCCCGGATACATGTGTTGACGACAACCTCCGTGGCGTCGTGGCTCTGTATCCCAAGCTGCTGCTGCATCCGAAGCATCGCGTTGTTACTCTGAGGAGAAAGGTGGGTAGTATTGTTCCATACTTACATATCTGACGTCATCTCACAAGTAACATTCTTTCCAGCCATATCATCTTTCACGTTATCTATCCATCGTTTCTTTGGTAGTCTCCTTTCGCTATATCCATCCATATCATGCTCAAGACCTTCCATACAATATGTTCCTCATTCCTCCGCATAACATGCCCATACCATAATAGCCGCCTTTCACGTAACTTCTCGGTTATCAGTGTCACTTTCAAACTTCCTCTTGTATACTCAATTCTTACTCTATCCACTCGCGTTACACCACATATTCCTCTCAACATTCACACCTCTATTCTATTCGTAATTTAACTGTAACCAAATCCAGTGACCTGTAACCTAGAAATAATTGTAATAATTATTTATTTAGCCAAAGATCTAATCAAGACTTTTTCAAGGCCAACAAATTCATATCATAATACATTACAAACAGGAATTTTATATTTTCAGGATGATTCAGGGCGGGTGGCGGTTCTCGGCGGCGGCGGCTCCGGTCATGAACCTTTCGCAGCTGGTACAATTTATAAATAAACTGATAATACACAATTTAATATCAAAATGAGATCGCATTTTAAAATATACCTTATTCAAAATATTACAGCTGTGTTAAAAGCATCATCTCATGCTATATAATTAGAGTGTACGATGTAGACGTTATGATCGTGTACTGTACTGTTCGCTTGCTAGCGCCATTGTAATGGTTTGCTTTGCTGTATTCCAGTTTAAATAGTATGTATGCCAGTGTATTGCAGGACAAAGTTTACAGGCAGAACTTTTATATATCTTGAAGTGTCAGTGTGATCACTATTCAATTCTTAGTTTAATGGCTTTTAGTTGTGCCGGCAGGGCACAGATTATTTCGCCAATGTCACGTAGGATGGAGAAGACACGAATGAGATTGATCGGTACTGTTGAGACACTAAACTTGAATTGAATTTTAAAGCCAAGAATATCAGTGTGTTTACTCACTGACACTTCAGTGCCAGGCTATCTTCTACGGATTAGTCATCCTTGGGTATAGTTGTCATTAAAAGGACATCATCATGAATGTTTAGATCTACTTCTTCCAATAACATGCTCATAACACGCAGGTCTCATCGGACCGGGCATGCTGGATGGCGCGGTGGCGGGAGGCGTGTTTGCGTCGCCCCCAACCGGAAACGTGTTGTATGCAATCACACAGCTTTACAAATACAATTCAGGTATTCAATAAATTCTGAACTATTGAGTCAACAAATAATCGCATCTTTGTTTCCGTGGCGAAGAATGTTTCGTCTTTAGGTGAAAGGAATGAAAATGTGGCTTATCCATCCATTGGTTGAATTTGTTGAAATTTGGGAAATTCATGCCCAATTTCATTAGATTTCCTTCAGTGATTTGGTCGTGAAAAAGCATCAGATATACAGAGTCACTTCAGCATTTATAATATTAGTACAGATTGTTTTCCGTTTGTCATGATTCCATGAGAGAAAGTTTAAAAGGATCACGGAAATCCTGTTAATAAAATTATAAAGCGATATCTTAGGAAGTCACGACATTTTTAAAACAAAATATACAAATGTAGGCGAAGAATATAATATTAAAGTAAACAGTAAATAATTCGCTGCTGATTCTTTATTACAAAGAAGTAAATCGTTTTTTTATGGCTTAGATTGGCGGACGAGCGTATGGGCCACCTGATGGTAAGTTGTCACCATCACCCATAGACAACGACACTGTAAGAAATATTAACTATTCCTTACATGGTCAATGTGCCACCAACCTTGGGAACTAAGATGTTATGTCCCTTGTGCCTGCAGTTACATTGGCTCACTCACCCTTCACACTGGAACACAACAATACTTGGTACTGTTGTTTGGTGGTAGAAGAAGTATAACATATGTGTGGGTGGTACCTACCCAGACGGGCTTGCACAAAGCCCTACCATCACGTTGGTCCAAGTCTGTAAGTTTGCACGGGCTGATCTACCATCGAGTTTGAAATAAATATTTATAATAAAGACAAGCGTAACAACTCAAATTAACTATTGTGTAACTATTTTGATATGTTTAACTTTTAGGTGGAGTTCTAGTACTTCTAGGAAACTACACGGGAGACCGGCTAAACTTTGGTAAAGCTTTCGAAAAGGCTAAGAATGCGGGAATTAAGGTTATTTAAAGTATTATTATAAGAATTTTATAGATAGGTCCAAATTTTTATTTAAACTACAAAACGAATATATAGCTAAGTGTTCTATACCGTATATTAACTTCTATGAATCGTCTAATTGAAGGTCAAATTATTGAACCACAAATTACCAGCTGTTCTTAAATTCACGCCTTTTTAATAGAAAATAAATTTCAACGTCGTCAGCTAATTTTATTTGAAAATTTAAAATTGATTTATGATATTCTGAAATATATGATTCTAGATTAAGTAGAAGTTAAAAAATAAGTGTAAAGTGACTCAAAAAATATTTACTAATTGTATTTTTTTTCAGGTCGAAGGATTTATTGTTGGGGAAGATGTGGCTTCGAGTCAGAACAAAACGGGCGGCAGGAGCATGTGCGGCGAAGTCTTCCTGTATAAAGTACTGTTGATTTATTTTAAAAACAACCTATTCAAACTGTTTTATTGCTTTATTCGTAACTAGCGACCCGCCCCGGCTTTGCACGGGTACAATCATGATGATAAATACTAGATTTATATAAATATTAGATTTTGCATACATGAGGATAGCGATAAGTGACTGTTTTGTGGTAACGACTGTAAGTAAATGTAATGATGACTGCGATATAAATACCTTTATGCGTATATTACAAAATGTACGAAAGTCCAAAGGTATGGCTGAAATAATATCGCACTTTATTCCCTGTTACTCTCCATGAGTAAATGCAAATCGCTACCATTGAAGATACAAAAGCAAGATCAGTGCTTTAATGTTTCCTCAAAAGTACGATATAATTTGGCGACTTCAAACTTTTGATTATAATTTCTTCGCAGTGAAATGACTTATGAGCTAATTAATGATCATTTTGTAAGTCTTCTTGTTGTTTAAGTTATGTGGTGCAATGGCGGCGGAAGGCCACGACTTGCTATCAATACGCGACATGGCATCAGAGGTTAATAAAAATATGGCTACCCTCGGAGTTTGTCTAAGTGCCTGTTCACTACCAGGTAAATATAAATATATATATTATATCTTCTCTTTATTTTATTGTGGCTTCATCTTTATATTACGTACATAAGAGACATTACATTTACATTAATACCTAAGGTGGCGCATGGGCGATGTAAAGAATGGTTAATATTTCTTAAAGCACCATTGTCTATGGGCGCTGGTGACCACTTTCCATCAGATGTATATGCTCGCTCTTAGTGGACCTATACCATAAATAAAACATTTGAATCCAACACCGTTCTTCGCCCGACTTCACCCAGATCCAAATTATTGAACGAAAAGTGATATGATATAAATATAACTTATATCCTTATACTTATATGCATTCAATAATAAGGTAGCATTTACTAACGAACTTTACCTTTTTATAGTATTCGTGTAGATACAAACAGACTTTTTGAATATTTAAAAAAAAAGAATAATTGCGCACAAGAAAGTTGTGTTCATGATTTCCAAACTCAGCCAACTAACCAATATAATAATTATTGATCAAGTTCGATCAACCAAATAATTCACTGATTATAAATTAGGTCAGCCACCTCTATTCGAAATTGCGCAAGATGAGATGGAGCTCGGAGCGGGCGTGCACGGCGAGGCTGGAATCGAGAAGTTGAAAATGGGTTCCGCCAAAGAAACTGTAGTTCTCATACTCGATAAGGTAGTCTAAAATAGTAGTAGAACGCGTGCATCTTAACCGATGAGTGCGGGTTCAAACCCAGGCTAGCACCACTATATATATATATATATATATATAGGTGTGCTAAATTTGTGTTTATAATTCATCTCGTGCTCGGCGGTAAAGGAAAACATCGTGAGGAAACCTGCATGTGTCTAATTTCATCGAAATTCTGCCACATGTGCATTCCACCAACCCGCATTGGAACAGCGTGGTGGAATATGTTCCGAACCCTCTCTTTATTAATAGTCAATTATAAAATGAATACATGCGACAGAATTGGATGCTAATCATGTAATGAATTGATTAAGCTCAAAACTATAGTACATATATTACATTTCAAGGAATCCGCAAATTTACTGGAAACTCACGGAAGGTCTGGTTTCCAGAGATCCCTTAGTTGGCAGAAACTGTGTACTGGGCAACATAACTGGGTACCATAGATTGACTCTTCACAAACTCGCCAAATGGCAATATTTGTATTTTTCTAATATTTGTGGTTATGCTATAAGGAAAGTAAAATTACATTTATAGTAAATACATTATAAAATTCATTTTTTTTATTATTATTCCAGATCGTAGCTCATCTCAAACTACAGCCCAATAACCGAGTGGCAGCCATGATAAATAACTTGGGCGGGACATCTCTCTTGGAAATGAACATAATCGCTTCAGAAATTAGCGATTATTTGGGTATGAAATATGTCTAACCACAATCGTAATACCTTAGATTATATATTTGAAAGAACACCATAAGAGATTGGCTTTATATAATAAAATAATATGCTTGAAAAGTCAAGTAAAAAAACTATGGAGAAATTATTTGTTAAATATTTGCTTAACAGATCGGAAGCAAATAAAAATGGAACGTATTTATTCCGGCCACTTCAAGACGTCTCTGGAGATGCATGGTTTCCAAATTTGCCTTTTGAACCTGAGTGGGGAACGTGGGGATTCGTGGCTGCGTCTCCTCGACGCGCCTTCGGGAGCCGGGGGCTGGACCGGTTGTGATTTATCCATCGGAGGGCCAGGAGCCTCGGCGGAAGATGATGATTTGCCACAGGCTGGTGAGGGAAAGGTGTGAACAAAGCTCGTTTTACCGACACTGAAAATATTTTACATATTTATTATTTATATAAATCCAATCCATATTTGTGAGATAAAAATCAAGTCACCCTTGTACTTTTATCATAACTCATCAATCAATCAATCCAACTCATTTTCATACTCTCTCGTGATAAAGTGGGTCCAACTAACATACCAAACATTCTAACGAAAAACAACCATACTCGATGGTGCGATGTTCCGGTTTGAATTGCCACATGAAAATATATAATCATAAATCCAGTGGTTGGCGTAAAATGTATTTTCTCATTGCGCCGATGCTTGTGATCGAAAGTAATTACTGCTAATCATAGTTCGTACGTATTCATTAGACAAACATCGTCACTGGAATTTTAATTCATAAGTTTTTAAGAAGGATATTTAGTCTGGTCAGATAGTCACGTGGAGAGGCAGATAGATGTAATTAAAAACTTATCTTATTCTTGTGTTTCAACACTTATGATGTAGTCGTAAAATAATAGAATGTTTTATTTATAGATCATTGCCGGCCCCACTCTATCTGTCCAAGAACAGGAAGTACTTCGTAAAAGTCTTCGCGCTGCGTCAGCTGTGTTGGTGGAAAATGAGGAGCTGCTGAACAGACTGGACTCCGGCTGCGGAGACGGCGACTGCGGGATTACACTCAAAAAGTTTGCGAACGGTTTGTTTTTATTTCAAAAATTTTGGATCATATATCAAATCGTAGTAGCTAGTACCTATTGTGTAAAACGTTTTCGTAATTCTTGTTAGTTTTACAAATAATGGATACCGTATATAAGATTTTTACGTGATTAGGTATTATTAAGGAAACAGTTATTAATTACGGGATATTTACCAATTTTTTGATTTTTATCCATTGGAGCTCGATATTTCGACATTATCTACAAATCTTGTTCACGAGACTAAACATGGTAAATATCCCGTAATTAATAACTGTTATAATAAAAATAATCGTTCATTTAAAATCTTATATTAGGGAAACCTCTCGAAATATGTCTTATTTTAACTAACCTGTTTTTTTAGCGGTTTTAAAGTATTTGGAATCAGCTTCGTTAGAATATCCCTCTAACGTGATGTGGGAATTATCGGAAATGGCGGAAACAGACATGGGGGGAACGTCAGGAGGAATTTACAGCTTGGGACTGTCAGCTGCGTCGCAAGCTTTATCAAAGTGAGTGCAATGTGTTGTGGAACTTAACTTTAATTAAATACAGATACGCTTATATCTTTTAAACGACTAAAGAGGTTTTAATGTAATTTTGACAATAAATATTAAAAAGCTGTAATTATTATTTTTACGTCCTAATTTCCACCGTTTCAATTACATCTGAAATGTACATGTGTCCTACCATCTATTATTTGTCTATCTCCAACTATCCATCAAAGGACACTAATTAGTGTAAATTGCACATATACAACAGCATTGTAAATCTGTTTATTTAAAAAGAGCAACTATGCGAGTTTCTTGCCGTTTCTTCTCGCTAGAAGCTGCTTTCCGAAACGGTGGTAGTATTTAATTGTTGACGATTCAAAAACGCTACATTGTGAAGTTTACTT
The DNA here is from genome assembly GCF_905220365.1 of Vanessa cardui. Classification (NCBI taxonomy): domain Eukaryota; kingdom Metazoa; phylum Arthropoda; class Insecta; order Lepidoptera; family Nymphalidae; genus Vanessa; species Vanessa cardui. Next base: position 14,076,309 of record NC_061130.1, read on the forward strand.
GAATAAAATTGATTTGATTTGATTTTTTATCTATATGTCATTTTTTAATTCCAATGAACTTTAAGGGGAAGTGAAGTGTAATTACTCCCTAATGTTGTTCCAGGGCTAAATCCAATGACAGAAGTGCGTGGTTGTCAGCAATGTGCAGCTCAGCGACCGCAATTTCTAAGTACGGGGGAGCGGAGCCGGGCGACTGTACTATGGTAACACTAGCTTGAATAATTGTCTGATAGTAAAATATGGGTTGTTTGTGGAATGCCATGTGTCTTGTGTGAGATATATTTTCTGAAGCGTTTTTTCCAAACTTGGAAAAATACATGGATGTTTTTTAAGTAGGTTAATTTTTGAATTAAAAATTAATTTTTACTTTTAGATAACATAATAATAATTGTCCATTGAATTTGTCAACGGCTCTGCGTTAAGCCTTATTATCGGTATTTGAGTCGTCGGTAGTTCCTCGGTTGACAAGTCTAGTGTACTTTTCTCGTTACTATTATATTAAGTACGTTTATAAAAATCACATTTCGTATTCAGCTGGACACACTGCACAGCGCTGCGTTGGCGTTTAAAGAGAACTTGGGAGCTGACCTCAAAACTCTTCTTCTAAAAATCGAAGAAGCAGCCGAGAGAGGAGCAAAAGCTACCGCGGATATGATTCCAAGGTACTTTCTTTATATTTTGGCTATATATTATATTTTATATCTCTTGTGTAGTATTTGTATGTGTTTTCTCTAAATTCTGTAGCCACCTAAGAAACATTATATTGAACGTAACATAAATTGATGTCAAAACGTAATAGTATTTGGACAAATTGACATAATTGTTAAAGATATGGGTACCTCTTCCTTTCTATGGCTTACCTTAAAATTCTTTTTGTCTCTCGAGATTTTGACACACTCCACATTATTATCAAATTCTTGTAGCTCATTTTTTTACATGTCATTCAAAAGTAAATTTGATGTTGTTAGAAAACATTTCCATCGATCCATGTTCCGATGAGAAGAACATAAGTCACAGTAACAGTCACAGAAGTTATATAAATATTTAATAATATAACGTGTCACATTCTCGCAGAGCGGGTCGCGCGTCGTACGTGTCGCTCGCACACTCTCGCGGCGAGGACGCGGGCGCGCGCGCGCTGGCGCTGCTGCTGCGAGCCGCGCTGCGCACATGCGCGGCGCTGTAGCCACACACACACACACACACACACACACACACACACACACACACACACAGGACTGAATCATTTTAATACGGACAGAATAATAGGCACTTGTTTATATAATATAGGAGTGTGAGTAAACGCAGCATTCCCTACTCCATAGCTCTAGCAGTTTGACAGGACGGTAATCCGACACAATTGGAGAGACGTCAGGTGCAGAACCAACTTCTTTCCGAGGAATATAACATGACTATTTCCTTACTTTAAAATGCAAATGTGAATATCTGACAATATTAAAAATAACAGTAAGTTAGTACTACACTGTCGTAGTCAATACTCTTTATACATTCAATGACTCCAAAAATGGTGATCGTTAACAAACGAATGTTAAATGACAATGAGATTGTACATCATATATATATGAGATTGTACATCATATATTTATAAGTGGTAGTGCCACGCTGTATACCTTTGGGTTACAGCCGAATGGGCCGGCACGCCCGGGGAAGTACCACTCTCTCACTTAAAATCGGCGTAAAGTGGTGGCTATGCTACCGCGTTTCGTCCGGTAAGTGAGAGTTCCGGAGGCCCAATCCCCCTCCCCCCCAAAACTTGATGGTTGTGCAGAATTTGGTTAAATTACCCCAGGAGGGTACCATCAGCGACAGCGGTGGAGAATCCCTCTCTGGGCATCCATGCTCAGGACGTACACCGCCTGAGCAGGGATGCCCAGGCTGCCCTCCGAATTCTGGGGGGGGCAATTTTGCGCTCGCCACTGTTCGGGGCAAGCGGAGCAGGCATCATAAGGCAACCCCTACCACCCTCGCTGTGGACTTCTGCAACATAAGGGGACTCAACTCCAACCTCAACGCCGTTCATTACCATCTGGAAACGGCGAAGCCGGCCTTGCTCTTTCTAACCGAGACCCAGATATCTTCTCCTGCCGATACGACTTTTCTCTCGTACCCTGGGTACAAATTGGAACATTCTTTTATACCACGAGCTGGGGTATGCGTTTACGTCAGAGATGATATCTGTTCTCGACGCCTCGGCAGCCTTGAAGGACAGGACCTATCGATTATCTGGCTACGTGTAGACTGCGATGATCATCCGCGAATCTATGCGTGCCTTTATAGGTCCCATAGCGGTAATGCCGAAACCGACCGACTGGTTGAGCACGTCCAAATGGCTACAGATTCCGTGCTTCAGCAGATTCCATCCGCAGAGATCATTATTCTGGGTGACTTTAATGCTCACCACGCAGAATGGCTTGGCTCACGCACCACCGATCATGCGGGTGGATCTGTTCTGGACTTCGCTCTAGCATATGATCTGACACAACTGGTCAACTCGCCAACGCGAATACCGGATGTGGAGGATCATACACCTTCCCTGTTGGACCTTCTGCTGACTTCGCATCCGGATGGCTATCAGGTTATCGTCGATCCCCCTCTGGGCTCGTCTGACCACTGTCTCGTCCGGAGTACAGTGCCGGTTGTGCGGTACTCACGGCCTCGCTTTGTTGGGTGCCGCCGAGTATGGCACTACAAGTCAGCAGATTGGGATGGGATGCGGTCTTTTTTTGCATCGTACCCATGGGGGCAGATTTGTTTCTCGCCGGATGATCCGAACGCTGCTGCTGACTCTGTTGCCGATGTGGTGCTTCAGGGTATGGAACTATTCATTCCTTACTCTGCAGTACCCATCGGTGGCAAGTCCCAGCCTTGGTTTGGTCGTTTCTGCAAAACGGCATCACGCCGAAAGTGGGAACGCTATCAAACCTGGGCTAATGCATCTGCGTCTCGTGATGTAAATACCAGCGCATTCAAAAAGGAATATAACTCTGCCTCTAGGTCCCTCAAAAACGTGATTGCTAGGGCGAAGACGGAGTACATTGGCAGAATTGGCGAGAGACTGGTGCGTCTCCCTTCAGGAACACGAGCGTTCTGGTCTCTCGCTAAGGCTGTCTTAGGGAATTTCTGTCAGCCCTCTTTTCCATCTCTGCACAGGGACGGTGAGTCATTGGCCCATACCGCGAAAGAGAAAGCTGATCTTTTAGGCTCTCTCTTCGCGTCGAACTCGACTCTGGATGACCAAGGAAAATCTCCACCAACAATTCCGCGGTGTGATACCACGATGCCGGAAGTTAAATTCCGGCAAAGTGCAGTTCGTAAAGCACTTCTTTCCTTGGACATTCATAAGTCGAGCGGACCCGATGGTATCCCTCCAATCGTGCTACGGACATGTGCTCCCGAGTTGGCACCGGTCTTAACGCGTCTTTTCCGGCAATCCTACACATTAGGCGTCGTCCCGAATTCCTGGAAGACAGCTTTGGTGCATCCGATCCCTAAAAAAGGCAACCGCTCAGACCCGTCCAATTATAGGCCTATAGCCATCACCTCCTTGCTCTCCAAGATAATGGAGTCCCTTATTAACTGCCAGCTCCTGCGGTACCTAGAGGAGAATCAGCTGATTAGTGACCGCCAGTACGGTTTCCGTCGGGGTCGCTCAGCCGGTGATCTTCTAGTTTACCTTACTCATAGGTGGGCTGAAGCAGTTGAGAGCAAGGGGGAGGCATTAGCAGCCAGCTTGGACATAGCGAAGGCCTTCGATCGCGTATGGCACAAAGCGCTCCTTTCGAAGCTTCCTTCCTATGGGCTTCCCGGGAAATTATGCAATTGGATTACCAGCTTTTTGGCAGATCGGAGCATCAAGGTCGTTGTCGACGGTGCATGCTCTGACTTAAAATTCGTCAATGCTGGTGTTCCACAAGGCTGCGTTCTATCACCCACTCTGTTTCTTCTGCATATCAATGATTTGTTGCAAATCGGGAACATTCATTGCTATGCAGACGACAGTACCGTTGACACCTTATACACCGGCCGCGCTAATATTTCTCGGGAAAACGTCGAAGAGAACCGGAACAAACTTGTGTCTGAAATCGAGTCTTCATTAAACGAAGTCTCGAATTGGGGCCGGCTAAATCTAGTCCATTTCAACCCCAAAAAGACGCAAGTTTGCGCGTTAACCGCTAAAAAAACACCATTTGTCGTATCTCCACGATTTGAGAACATTCCGATAGCCGCTACAGGTAGTATCGGAATACTTGGCGTTGATATTTCGAGCCTCGTTCAGTTCCGCGGTCAATTGGAAGGCAAAGCCAAATTGGCTTCAAAAAAGCTGGGCGTGCTCAGCAAGGCGAGACAGTATTTCACGTCGGCCCATCGCCTAAAACTTTACAAGGCGCAAATTCGGCCTCACATGGAGTACTGCTCTCACCTCTGGGCGGGTGCTCCCCAGTACCAGCTCCTTCCATTTGACCGCATCCAACGTAGAGCGGCTCGAGTTATCGACGATCAAGCCCTTTCCGATCTCCTTGATCCTTTGGCTTTGCGTAGAGATGTCGGATCACTCTGCATCTTCTACCGAATTTTTCACGGGGAATGTTCCGAGGAATTGTTCGGATTAATCCCGGCTGCTGAATTTCACCTTCGGACATCTCGTCAAAATTCTAAGTTTCACCCGCATCATCTTGATGTCCGAAAATCCACAACAGCGCGATTTCTTAGACATTTTCTGCCTCGCACAACCACTTTGTGGAACCAGCTTTCGCCGGCGGTTTTTCCGAACCGATACGACATGGGAACCTTCAAGAAAAGAGCCTACTCCTTTCTCAAAGGCCGGCAACGCACCTGCAAGCCCCCGGGTGTTGCAGATGTCCATGGGCGGTGGTAGTCACTTTCCATCAGGTGAGCCTCCTGCTCGTTTGCCACCTATGCCATAAAAAAAAAAAAAAAAAAAAAAAACATCAAGTACTGCTAGATAAAACAAACTTTGTTTTTATAATGAGCAAATAATTGAAAACATTAAAAACAAAAATGTACCCATATTTAATTATTCAAAATCATAAAACTGTCAACATTTAAAATATGGCGGATATTATAATTATGTCGAGAGTTGTTGTTGCTGGGACGAATATGGTCACACAACAGATGGTCATAGTCAGTCACTAAGCCTAATACGGCCGGGATAAATAGAGATGATGTCGTATGTATGTAACATGAAGCAAGAAAACAATATTATTCAGGGATAAATGTATAAATAAAACAACCAATTCCAACATTATATGTAATCATCACAATATATTAACAATAATTGTTCTAAAAGTTGTGTAGTTAAAATAATATTTATTTTATTTTACGTCGCACTAGATTTCTTGACCGTTATTATTTAAAATAATTTAATATTAGATCGCATTTTTATTAATTACAATAATATCGTTATGATAATAAAAAAAATCTAAAATTGTTTTGTTTTTTTTTTTTTACCAAATTTAAAGTCAAGAAAAAAATTAAATCCAGTTACACCAAAATTATACTTCGAAACGTTATTTGAAATAAAACCACGAGCGTCGCGATATTGGCATGTGTAGTTGTTTTAAAAGGGGATTGAAGTGCCAGTAGGTATAATACGACACAACTTAGATGCAGCATCGGCAAATTCAATAAAACCGATTACTGCCGATTTATACAACCAATAGAAACGGCTCCCTATCGCGCCATTCGACGCTATTCGTCGCTATAGATTCTCGCGTCAGTTCAACCCGAGAAAGCAAGTGCATGTAAATTGACGTGTCAAATTGACGAATATATTATGTGATCTTATAAGTTTTACGTTTGTGTAAAGAACATATTCACAAAAGAAATAAATATTGATGATTTGGGATAACGCACTAAATTCAGATGTGATCGGTTTTACGAATGTTGCCGATGCTACATCTAAGTCGTGTCGTACTATATTTTGAAAAAGTTGTTCGGACGAGAAAGTTTTCAGTCCTCTCAACTTTTCCGAAATGAGAACATTTTGGTCTCATGACATTCACACATCTTAATATAAGTTTGTACGTTTTTTCTTTTAGTAATTTAGTTATTAGAAAACAATTATATAAAAATTTAGAACTATCCATATTTTAATTTCGATAAATATGCATCTTCTCAAACTCTAGTAAAGAAATATTTTTAAAATCTTAAGTGTAGCAAAATTAATACCCAAATCATATATTTGTAGAATTTACTAGTATTCACAGAGTGGTCCAAAATATTTTAATTATGGAAAACATTCATATAGTCCAGTCATATTAGCAAATGAACTTGCAAAGATTCTATCAGCAATTTTAGTTCTCAAATTTTAAGGAGCTTTAGTACACATTAGTGCAACCTTGACTAAAAGAGGAATTGCTCAATATCTTGGCAAAATTTTACTCATAAAATTTTGTACCCAAAAGTTCAGTTCAAATTAAAAAAAATATATCTGGAGTATTATCTTATCCATTATTAACTTAATAAATAATATATACGGTATAAATATGTTGGGGGAGCAAATTCAAAAGTAACAAAAACTTCTCACATATTCTGAATACCAAATATCAATACCCATTATTTTTCTATTCCTGTTTGAAAAGTGAGTCACCTTGTGACGTCACAGTGGCAATATTTATGTGGTGTTGCCATTCACTGTCCTTCAATAAAGGAACCAAACGTCAATAAAAATACTTTATGAGTTTCATAAATGACGGATTTCGGATGTAACAAACATAAAAATATACAAACGATTTGTAATCTCTTTTTTTTTAATCTGTTACTAATTGCTGAGGGGAATTTTTGCGAGACAAAACACATTGTAACTGTCTTAGCTGGGCATATATGCATTAGGATGTTTTGACCATTTTATATTCTTTATTACCAAAATATTTAAGAATAATGGACCTATCTTTCTTGAATATTTATATATAGATGATATCGTTTTTTCAAAAAGGGGGGTTAACTAGCATTTCCCTCTAGCCTTACCGTAGTTGACTTCGCAACGCTCGTGAATACATTATAAATAAAATATATTAAATTCATTTAAATAAGTTGTAGCACCATTAGCATATTGTTGTGATATTGTTTACTAAAAGCTTTTACATACACATATATATGTCCTAAGAGTTATTGGCATATAGTATATTTGGTTTGTATTAAACAATACAATTTGATATAAATCAAATATAGATATAGCCATAAGCTACATGTTGAAGAAACCGGATCAACCTTCACATATATTATTTGAAGAGCAAAGAAAGAGCATATATTTGGATATTCTACCGCCAAATAACAGTAATCAGTATTGTTGTGTTCCGGTCTGAAGGGTGAGTGAGCCAGTGTAACTACAGGCACAAGGGACATAACATCTTAGTTCCCAAGGTTGGTGGCACATTGACGATTTAAGGAATAGTTAATATTTCTTACAGCGTCATTGTCTATGGGTGATGGTGACCATTTACCATCAGATGGCCCATATGTACATCCGCCAACCTATTCCATAAAAAAAATTTGCTTGTATAATTTCTTATAAAATACTGGTATGATCAAATGCTATGTTTACTAAAGATTTTGTACAGACTCTTAATTTAGTTAAACTAATGAAGCATCGATTTTGAAGTCTATTTTATGTAAGTAATTTACTATTTCTAATCGTCTAGCCTGCGAATATCAAAATTATTCTTCGATTAAATTAATAACGATTTTTTTCTAATTTATTTTAATGTAACATACGGCTTAACTAACGCGGTATAAATATATATATTAAGGCATTTGTTTTTTATCTATTGCTTTCTGTCAATTCCATGTAAGTTTTATTTTGGTATGAAAAATATAAATAATCATAACCTCAAATATTTAAGAAATTGTATTTGGGATAATGTTTTTGAAGATCTTATTATATGGTATAACGCATGCAACGTGACCTTCGGTGCGTATACGCAGAGTACAATACACAACTCAGATGTAGCATCGGCGAATTCAATAAAACCGATTACTGTCGATTTACAACCAATAGAAACAGCTCCCCATCGCGCCATTCGACACCATTCAACGCGATAGATTCTCGCGTCAGTTCAACCCGAGAAAGCAAGTGCATGTAAATTGACGCGTCAAATTGACTAATATATTAGGTCATATGATATTACAAGTTATTACGTTTGTGCAAAGATCATATTCGCGTGAGAAATAAACATTGATAATTTGGGGTAGCGTACTTACGAATTTTGCCGATGCTACATCTAAGTTGTGTCATAATATACTGGAATTTGTCCCTATCGCACCTTTTTCGAAATCGATTTTAATAAATTTGTGATCGTTAAGTTTGGTCTTGTTATATTTGGTATAATTTTGGCATAACTGTGCATTGTTCTTGTGCTCGGTGATTTGGTGAATACTAGAAATCCCACTCGGTCGATTTCTCGATTTCCATTTCCGATATTTTCTCTTGCAGTAGCAACGCTGATATGTCATCTGGATAACGAATAAAAAGAATTACACAACCAGACTAGAAAGATTAAACGATTCTTCGGATGTTTAATTACTGTTTAAAATTAATTTCAAAATGAAAATCAAATAAAGAAAAACAAACATAATAATCAATTTAGGCATTGATCGGTCTAGATCGGAAATAATCCCATGCAAGGGGGGAGGGAGTCAAATACGTCTATGTACACTTTGGCCCAAATGACAGTAGCCGAATGACAAGTGGGCGTCCAATAGACGACAAGCATAGACTGACGGACCAATCGCGTGCATCCTCAGCGCTCCGCTTTATCATTCCTCCAATGAAATTTAAAAATGTATTGCTGCGCATTCCTATGGTCACGATTCATGTTGATTCATTAGTTTTTCGAAAAAAAAAATGCTTTTTGAATGACGAAAAGTTCTTGTTCGAAATTTGAAATTAAAATTTAATAACATTCGAAATTTGAAAAAAAGAAGTAGATATAAATAGTTTGGAGAGGGTTAGTGTTGTATTAATATGAATAGACATATTATCCAAAAACTATTGAGCAAATCGAATGCAATACGTAAATCTAAGATTAATAACCGTTTAGATTGGAACATGGTGTAGAATAATTACAAACCGTACCAGGGTCAGGTTTGATTGGTTTGACTCGTCCAATGAGGCTGGGCAAGAAGTCGGTTCTTCTGATTTGCTTGAAAAAGGGATGATTCAACAACTGCGTCGCTGAAGGCCGTTTCTCCGGATCTCTAGAATGTGAAAAATTAAATCTCTAAGAGATTTTTTATTGTATGTTGGGTGGGTTCCTGGCATTGTTATATGAGGTATCTAAATATTGTAAGTCCATTAATACTATCAGCACTAAGCATAACAACAGCCTGTAAATTACCCACTGCTGGGCTCTTTATGGCCTCTTCTCCCTTTGAGGAGAGGGTTTGGATTCCACCACGCTGTTCCATAGCGGGTTGGTGGAATACACATGTGGCAGAATTTTTATGCAATTCGACACATGCTCGGGTGTCCTCGTGATGTTTTCCTTCAATGCCGAACACGAGATGAATTATAAACACAAATTAAGCACATGAATATTCAGACACTCAGTGGTGCCTGTTTGGGATTGAACCCGCAATCATCGGTTAACCACGCGTGCTGCATTAGTCTATCTCGGCTTTTTTTTGCGTTAAGCAAATTTGGGCATATATATCTAATAGAAGCAGAGGAAATGTCGAAAGAAAAAAAAAAGGAAGTGGAGGTTGTTGTTTTATTCTTTAATTTATTTTATTTACACTGAATATATTGCTTTTTTTATTTTATTGGTAGCAAATCTCATCATTTTTTCAATTATTTTTAATGCTTGTTTCAAATTACATTTGTTGTAGTTTTTATTTTTAATATCAATAAGTATGTGTAACTTATCTATAGTAATAAATGACATACATTTTCGTATGGTCAACAAAAAAGAAAACTTTTTAACATAAAATGCAACAAGTTTCGGAAGTCGTTTGGGTAATCATAGTAAAATAAATGTAACTGTGCTTTGCAAATTTACTGGCTTGTAATTTAGACAACTATGAAGTGTATTTCATAAATAAGTGTATGTGTACGTGTTTACGGGTGTGTGCGTGGAGGGCATTACCGCTGCAGCAGCTGGTCGCTGAGCTGGTGGAACGCGTCGGACAGCTTGCGGCGCGCGTAGGCGGCGCGCAGGCGCGACACGCCCTCCGCGCTGTCGCCCACGCCGCTGTCCGTGTTGTACATGCCTGCGCACACGCTCCGTCACTCTTACTCCATGCCTCACTCTCAGTTACTCCAGGTATAGTACGACACAAATTAGATGTAGCATCGGAAAATGCAATGGAATGAAAATAAAACCGATTCGTGAACGATATTCTTCGCTATAGATTCACGCGTCAGAGAAAGCAAGTGCATGTAAATCGACGCGTCAAATTGACGAATATATTAGGTTATAAGACATTACAAGTTATTACGTTTGTGCAAAGATCATATTCGCACAAGAAATAAATATTGATAATTTGAGATGGCGTAATGAATTCGGATGTGATCGGTTTTACGAATGTTGCCGATGCTACATCTAAGTTGTGTCGTACTATACCTACCTGACTCTCAGTTACTCTTAGTCCATGCCTGACTCTCAGTTACTCTAAGAACGTGCCTGACTCTCAGTTACTCCTAGTATATGCCTGACTCTCCGTTACTCTTAGTCCATGCCTGACTCTCAGTTAATCCAGGTACATGCCTGACTCTCAGTTACTCCTAGTACATGCCTGACTCTCTGTTAATCCAGGTACATGCCTGACTCTCAGTTAATCCAGGTACATGCCTGACTCTCAGTTACTCCTAGTACATGCCTGACTCTCTGTTAATCCAGGTACATGCCTGACTCTCAGTTAATCCAGGTACATGCCTGACTCTCAGTTACTCCTAGTACATGCCTGACTCTCTGTTAATCCAGGTACATGCCTGACTCTCAGTTACTCTTAGTCAATGCCTGACTCTCAGTTAATCCAGGTACATGCCTGACTCTCAGTTACTCCTAGTACATGCTTGACTCTCTGTTAATCCAGGTACATGCCTGACTCTCAGTTAATCCAGGTACATGCCTGACTCTCAGTTACTCCTAGTACATGCCTGACTCTCTGTTAATCCAGGTACATGCCTGACTCTCAGTTAATCCAGGTACATGCCTGACTCTCAGTTACTCCTAGTACATGCCTGACTCTCACTTACTCCTAGTACATGCCTGACTCTCAGTTACTCCTAGTACATGCCTGATTCTGTTACTCCTAGTACATGCCTGACTCTCAGTTACTTCTAGTATATGCCTGACTCTCAGTTATTCCTAGTACATGCCTGACTCTCAGTTACTCCTAGCACATGCATGACTCTTAGTTACTCCTAGTACATGCCTGACTCTCAGATGCACTTAGTACATGCCTGACCCTCAGTTACTCCTAGTACATGCCTGATTCTCAGTAACACTTAGTACATGCCTGCCTCTCAGTTACTCGTAGTAAATGCCAGCTTCTACATGCATAATTGTAGGTATCACCCACTCAAATCAAATGAAATCAATGTTGTTCAAGTAAATTTCACATTGAAGCGTTTTTGAATCGTCGATATTTAAACACTACCACCTTTTCGGAAAACAACCTCCAGGGAGATTAAATGGCCAGAAACAACGAATTTACAATATTGTTCTTTACAATAATTAATTAGTGTCCTGTGATGGAACCCGAGCCTGAAACCAGGGGCCTTTTTTCTAAAAAGTACTATTTTAATAATAATAATTAATCATTAGTTAATCTCCACTGAAGATCAGTATTAAATTATATTGCTGTTTTACTGTTGAGCCAGTTTAATTACAGTCACGAGTGTGTTTATATTTAATTTGCTGGAATTGTAACAGTAAAGCAAACTCACAGTCTAACGTGGGTGGCAGTAACGACTAATCTTTAGGAGGCCTTTTAAATAAAACTAGTTATAACGGATTTGAATCGCGTATATTAATTATTTTTGTAGACTAGGTCTACCCGTGACCACGAACGCTGTAAAGTGCTCGAAACGTCGGGATGTCAAAAATAATTAATATACGCGATTCAAATCCGTTATAACTAGTTTTATTTAAATGTGTAATAATCGCGAAAATTTAAGAATTTTATGGGATAAGTTGCTAAATCTACAATATTGATGTTAGTTAACGAGGTATCACTCACTCTTCATCTCACCGTCATCCAGGGGCTCAGGGAACGACGAGCAGTCTAGCAACTGAGGCCTGCTCCCTCTAACTTTCTCCGTGAACATGAGCGTGGTCGGCACCTCGGCGAATGGAACTGCCCCGTTTGCAAGTTCGCAGCAGAACACGCCCAGTGAATATATATCGGATTGTTCATCGTAGCCTTTGAGATTCTGAAACACGAATTATAATTTATATTTCACCTTTCTTGGAGTTCAAGTTTGCTTCATACAAAATTTTATCAAATTCAGTTCAGCGACTTTGCCGTGAAACAGCGACAGACAGACAGATAGAGTTACGCTCACTTTTATAATTATATTAACAATCTAACCAAACCGAGCATGACAGTCAAATTGATCTTGCAACTAGGTATAAGGCTGCAGATGTCAAGGTGCTTTTGGTCAAATAGATCTTCAAGTCGGGATAATGAAAACATACATCTGTTTATGTGACGAAAAATTTTCAGTATCAACCAAGAGTCTTAAAGATAAAAATTAAGTTCCAATTTCCGTCCCATCGGATTTTGAAAAAATATCTGTCTTTGAGCATGAAAGCACCAAAGAAACGATGGATGGATTGTGTGATGAAAGATGATGTAGATGCAAAGAATGTTACTTGTGAAATGACGTCAGAAAGAGAAGTATGGAAGAAGACATGCTGCGCCGACTCCAAGTAAAAATTGGGATAAAGATAGGAGGATGATAATGATGATGAACTGTTGTTTGCGCACATATTTGGTTATTCTCCCTAATGTGTTGTTGCATTTGCCAAAATTAAAGAGATCATGCCATGTATACTTTAAAAATACCGTAAACATTACAATAAAAATAACACAATGACATTTATATTCAGAAGCACAGTAAAGTTCTTATCGCTTAGTAACAATCTCTGACTTTTAAACTTTGTAACAAAAAAAATCGCAGTGAATGCAATGCGGTGCATAATATTTGCATCTTTAGAGATACCTAAAGACCAATCATCTTAAAGCATAAAATATAAATATATTCACTTATTTTTTAATTTCCTAATAATTTAACTGCTGTTTTATTATTCGATATTATTGATATGATGAAATATGAAAGATGATATATTAATATCTAGTTGATATAAAGCTTAGACAGAGAATTAAAGTGAGAAACAACAACACTAACGAAGACGTTAAATATAAATGGATCGAAGAAACATCCCTGTGGCACACTGTAGAGCGTTAGACTGAAGATCTTAATCAAAAATAAAAATCAAAATAAACTTTATTCAAGTAGGTTTTTCCAAGCACTTTTGAATCGTCATTTAACAATTAAGTGAAGCTACCACCGGTTCGGAAAGTAGATTCTACCGAGAAGAACCGGCAAGAAACTCAGTAGTTACTTTTTATCAACATTTAAAAAATACAAAGTCATGTAAGCAATACAATTATTTAAATAAATATATCCTGCTTGGAACCTTAACGTTGACCTTGGATGCTACCATCTCACTGCCATCTCAAAGATAAAAACTTTATCTATTCAATTTTCCAGTATATTCAGAATAAATCTTACTTTCGAATTTAAATTTTTCCGTGAAATATGGTCTCGAAAGCTTTCGTTAAATCAAAATGAATTGTAATTTGATAAATATGCCATCATTACATAGTATAAAACAAAGTTGCTCATCGCAGTTTGTCCCTATGTATGCTTAGATTAAAATTATAGATCGGATTTTTTTTAAATAGATAGATTGATTCAAGAAGAAGGGTTCTATGTAATAAATGCACAACATAGTAACGAAACACTGCCACTCTTAGACGTGCGAACCCGGGGCGTGTCGCTAGTAAATTTTAACTTAAAGATATTTAAAAAAATATTTCAATTTATATCTTGGAGTAGTACAGAAAAAATAAATAAACTAGACATTTACATATGCGATGCGATATGCTAATAGCTCTGATATATATCTTTTACAAACATATTTAATTTACATGCAATTTAATTTTCCTTCAATGTTCCAATAACAATTTGGACAATATTAAAAATGAAAATTTATCACAAATCCACAAGGAATACCATAAATATGGATCTCGACCAATTTCGAGTCGAAATGGCGCAGTTGTTAGAACGCGTGCATCTTAACCGATGATTGCGGGTTCAAACCCAGGGAAGCACCACTATATATATGTGCTTAATTTGTCTTAATAATTCATCTCGTGCTCAGCGGTGAAGGAAAACATTTATACACACAATACACATTCTGCTACATGTGGATTCCATCAACCCGCATTGGAACAGCGTGGTGGAATATCTACCAAACCTTCTCCTCAAAGGGAGTGGAGCCCTTTAGCCCAGCAGTGGGAATTAACAGGCTGTTGTTGATTCATTTTTGTCAGCTTTGCATACCTTAAGACACTATCATAACAAGAAATAATCTCCATACCTGCTCTAAGAGTTCCGGGCTTAGCCACATTAGATTGGCATTGTCATGGTCGGGAGGGGGTAAGCTGTGCAATTGTCTCTGTCTCCTCCCACGCACCATCATGGACGCCGCACTGCGTAGGCCGGACAACCGTACCGTGCCATTTATATCTAATAGAACATGACTTGCTCTGACACCTCTGAAATTAGTAGAATGTTATGTTAGTTATATAAAATAGGCAGACTGGGTAAAGGTTGGTATATGCTGACCACCTACTATATTAACTTTACCTTCCAAGTATCACAAATATAGGGAACCTAGATTTTATATCCCTTTATCCTACTGCCTAGTTATGATGGTTTACCAACATTCACACTGGAACACAACAATACTAATTATTGCTGTTTGTCACTTAGGTTGAATAGGTGGTGCCAACCCAGATTAGCTCTTAATAAAGCACCGCGGCCCAATTAAGGAACATTTTTTAATAATGGGTATTGAAATGAAACTTTCACTCTTTTTCTTCAGTTCTAACAAGTAATTCAAATACCAATGAAAATATCAGTCATAATTTTTTTTCACCACAGACCTTAGACATTTGTGCCATATAAAATTTTAAATTCTTACGTAATCAATGCTGTTTCAACCTTGGGCATTAAGATGTGCTTGGAAATACTCGCAACTTTTGTTAATGTTGGGATTATTTATAAAACAACTGACTGTATATTTATTATAACTAATAGAATTCTTATTACTTTATCTGTGTAAACTCTCAACATTCCTTTGTATACTTTAGTTTACTTTAATAGCTTTTCACTTATTAGGGATAAATATTTTTTATGTAGCAAATACATCAGTATTACTACATAAAAAAAATTTATCTATGTATTACTTTGTTAACTAACTTAAACAATTAGTTTATTTATTCAGTGTGTATTAATAGATATAATCTATTTCGTAGATTTGCTATCTTTTTTCTTACACTAGTCATCTCGTGCATTTTAAAATTTCCTGTAAGCACTTGTACTGGCAACAAACCATGCACATGCACTGCACTTAATGACTGAATCAATCTTTATTTACATGCATTATAAGTATAATAAATTTCCGAGTTAAATGAATGTTTCATTGTGTGTTAATTACCTATGTATATAAAACTGTTTGTGTAAATATTGTAATGCTAATAAAACATCTCTTAATATAATAGCACAAGCCAGCTCTGGCAGGCCCTCTTGGAAGTGTCTGTCCAATATGTCTCTGCAAGAGCCGAGGTTCATTAACGGTGACACCACATATAACTCTGGACCATATACAAATGATGTGAGATATGGTAAGATGTTCGGATGCTGTAGTTCTTTCCGTGTCAGAATATCTTGCTGTAAATAAAATTGTGCTATTTGAATTTCTATTCTTATAATACAATATTCTAGAAATTATGTTGATGATACATTGAGTAAAACTTTATATTAAAATTGTAAATTACATTAAATTAAGTTTTACTGAATAAAAAAATGCTCACATAACTATTTTAGGACAATAGTTATATTTTAACATAAGATAAAAATTTTAAAAATATTCCAATGTCTTTTATTTTGATATATTTATGTGACTCTTTCATAATAAATCTTTTATTATATTACTTTGTTTTGATTTTTGCATACCTGTATTAAGCTGGCTTTTTCCTTATCCTTATCAACAAAATATCTTTTAATAGCAACATTTTGGTTGTATGGTTTGTATACAGCTGAATATACGACAGCTACACCCCCACAGCATTCGGCTATTATTGAAGTCAGCTGGTAATCGTTTATATCAGGGTTAAACATTTCAACGTCGAAAGAAATTAAAATAAAAATCACACTAAACTTCACGTTTTGTCACACTAAGAACTCATTATTGTAATTTATTAATGTATTAAAATAACTATTTCGTACTACAAAAACAAAGTAAATATTAAATGATTCTAATAAAATATGCAATGTTTTTTGACATTTGACAGATATAAAATCGTTCGGAACGCAATGCGTGTAAATATTTTAGTCGCAATGTAAAATAATTTTGATCGTTTTAAGGTATAGTAAAAAATTTAACCAAAATAGTTTATTAGTATATTAAAATTAAATTAATGTACAAAGAAATATCAGAAAATATTATTATAACAAGTATCGCGACGATTTCAGAACGACATTGTACATGAAAATGAAATGCCATTTATAATTTTCCGTTAACTTGTAAATATTGTAATCTGTTTTGAATAGATGGAAACAAAGATAATGAATAAACATAGATTTCTACAAAGTGGAAAATGACAAAGCGGAAGACCAAAAATGTGCAGATTAAAAACTTTTTTTTTTTAAACCAATAATATTTTTTAGACTGAATAGATTGTTAAAATCGTCGTTACGAATTCTTTTTTGTAATGGCATATACATAAATATGTTTTTACAAATAACTAATTAATTAGAGTAGGTTGACGGTGCCATTTCTATTAAGCTTTAAAGGGATGTGATGTAAGTACTTAGAGTTATTGCCAATGATCTCGAAACTGAGCCTTCTTGTCAGCAACCGGAATCTCAACTGTCTCAACAAAAATCATAACTTTTTTTTTTCTATAATCTCGCATATAACACTTTATCAACTAAGAGCTCAGGAACAATCATCTAATTATTTTTTAGCGAACCTTTATCTTGGATTTCATACATTGTCGAAAAATTATTAGTAGATACCCGATGCCTAAAAGTTTTCGGAAAATCGTAAATCTTTTCCTACTGATCATGGATTTGCTGTCGAGTCGAATTATGAAACTGAGAAAATACAACGTAGTACACTTGTGTTCGTACTTCACTTATGACATTAGCTACCGAGGTCGAAATCAGTGAGATGGACATAATTATTAACAAAGTTTGCATTTATTTGATAATTAAATCTACCTTTTCTATGTCGTTTAAATTCATTTGTTTTTTGGATGTGCCAGAAGCACTTAGTTTTCTTTTATATTCCATTTTGTTATTTTCTATTTGTCATCCTCTGGTACGTGCTTTAAAATGTCAATTATTGTCGGTATCATGAATGTCGTCTCAACGATTTTATGCTGTTAATATTGCCCAGTTTCTGAACTGCCTTGTTGGTTTTATGGCTAGCTTAAAAGGGCGAACATGAGCTCATGTGCGTTTACACAAAATATGCGTTTTACTACAGTTTTGGATTGCACATTACAATTTTTATTATTTATCAGGATAATCATCACAATCCTTCTCTCATCCACAGATGCAAACGGTGGATGAATTGTGGCTTTTTACTTGGACTGTGTCGAGGACTGGGCTGATCGACACAACGGTAATATCTTCTAGACCGCTATTAATTTTCCCACTCTCTAATTTTTATACAGGTATATGACATAGGTACGAATTTAGGTGCGTTACCAACGGTTGTACATGTTTTCTGTATCACGGATATTATTTCGATGTTATTCCGTCAAAGACTATTCAGGTTGTTTCTAAGCATTCCCAAAGGCCAAACTTATCGGCCTGATTGGATATCTGAGGAAGGGAAATGGGATTTTCAGTTTTAATAGCTAGTTACGACATCATCGTGGCATTCGAATAATATAACACGTCACAATAAGAACTTTGTACTCATGGATTGATGACGGCAGCCGCTCGCGTTCATCGGAATAATACCTTAGCGTATCGCTAAAGATGTATTGTTAGCAGCGACTAAAATAAACAAAAATGAATATAAAAATGGTTCTCGAGAATCCAGGTGTTTTCTCCACTACACCAATTCGTTCTCACTATCAAAAGTCTTAGGTTTTTAACATGGCCTTTCCTTGTTTTTCTTTGTATATTAACTATTTATGAATATAAAATGCAGATTGTTTTTTTGAAATTTTATTGATTTTTTATTTCATAAGATTTATTGAAATCGAAAAATTTATGTGTTGATCTAATCTTAATTTTTTATACATATAATAAAGTTAAGGTGTCTGTTTGTAATATTAAAAAAAGAGTTTTTTTACCGTGCTGTACATATATCAAAAAAACAGTTTTAATAACTTTTGTTTACCTGTTTCTACCGACTAATCTCTGGAACGGCTGGAACGATTTTGAAGGAATTTTCACTGGCAAATAGCTGATGTAATAAGGAGTAACTTAGGCTACTTTTATTTTAGAATTGTCTATAAAATAATAATAAAGTCACACTGCAATGTCTAATTACTGTCCAGTACTGCGCGCAGCTTTCGTGCATACGACCAAAAAGCTTCGCAGCAAAAACTTTATACAAATGCTGCTTACAGAATTATTAATTAATAAAAAAGATCTGTTAACTAAACAATTTTTTTTTAGTTCAATTCGAAAAAGTCAAATACTAGCTGTATTTAATACGTGTGTAGTCTAATAACTGACTTGTTGTGAAGTTGTTTAAATGTTGAAAAAGAGTAACTACTGAGTTTCTTGCCGGTTCTTCTCGGTAGAATCTACTTTCCCAACCGGTGGTAGCTTCACTTAATTGTTAAATGACGATTCAAAAGTGCTTGTGAAAGCCCACTTGAATACAGTTTATTTTGATTTTGATTTTTGATTTCGACTATAAGACTCTGGGTGCGAATAATTGATCCCTTTCAATATCTTAAAGATTTCTCTGACAAAAAATCAGTAGCAGTTTTACATTTGGTAGTTATAGCTCTCTTGATCCTTCTAGAATGTAACTCCATGGGTCCTGTGTTTAATTCTTTATTAAACTCGAACATGTTTGACTGTCGTCTCATCGGATTATAACTTTGGGAGTAGAGCTATGTTTGGGTAAACACTTAAGCTCTACAATATGTTATACATACATGACTTAGGGAGTAGGGTTCTATGTTTGGGTCAACACTTAAGCTCTACAATATGTTATACATACATATACATACTTTTACTGCATACTACATGTTGTTACTTGGTTGTAGGGCTTTGTGCAAGCCCGCCTGGTTAGCTACCACCAACTCATCAGATATTCTACCGCTAAACAACAGTACGCAGTATTGTTGTGTTCCGGTTTGAAGGGTGAGTGAGCCAGTGTAACTACAGGCACAAGGGACATCTTAGTTCCCAAGGTTGGCGTATTGACGATGTAAGGAATAGTTAATATTTCTTACAGCGTCATTATCCATGGATGATGGTGACCACTTACCATCTGGTGGCCTATATGCTCGTCCGCCAACCTATACCATAAAAAAGGTTCTGCTATGGCTAGTCTTTGAGATTATTCAGAAATACGATGAGTGATTTAGAAAAATTACCGATTAATTAATAAATTATAGTTTAGAATGTTATATTACGACAGCATGAAAAAGAATGAGAATGCTACTCAGTGCGAGCAGGGTCCATGTTATGTTGTCTTAAATTTTCGCAATCATTACACATTTAAATAAAACTAGTTATAACGAATTTGAATTGCGTCTATGTTATATCTTTTAAATAATAATACAAAATTGGGACTACGATCTTCGGAGAATCTTTATATTTCAGTTTTTCCTATATGTTTCCTAACATAACAATATGGCAATAATGATGAACAATCGTTTATATGATTTTTTTTAGCAGGGAAGGTTTACGTATCAACCAATAATTGAACTTTGTTTGAAGGGTGGATGAGCGATGAGAATGACAGTAAATTTACTGCCAAAAGAGATGTAATATTTTAGTTTCCAAGGTCAGTGGTACATTTACGTAAGGAATTGTTAATGGTTCTTACAAATTCAAAATCAATAATTTTAAACTTTAAATCGTTAATGCATCTGCAGCCTTAGGAACTAATATCTTGCCTGTATATACACTGGCTCATTCACCTTAAAAACTGTAACAAAACAATAAAGAATACAAAGAATTGTTATATAAATTAAAGATCAATAATGAGGTATCGTCCTTAATACAAGATAATAGAATTTTATAAGGTAACTGACAGTTTTAAATGTCTTATGTTTTCAAGTACGTAAATAGATTACTTGAATAATTGAAATGATTGTTAAATTTTATAAGAGTCAAAGAAAAGTTAATATTTTAAAGCGTCCTCGTATTTATTATAAAATTATTTTGTCGGAGAGAAATAAGAATTTTCTCCTAACAATCGCCAAATAAGTCAGCTCGGTCGAGAATTGCCGGCCAACTGTTGGAATGCAAAAATTACCAATCCGCTCAATAAAAAGCGGTAATTCCTATATATATGCGGCGGCGACCGCATCTCGCATACGCTTTATAAGATGTACTCACGTCTATATAAAACCGGGGAGAGAGCCAAGTTCTAAAATTAAAGACCGAAAGCGCCCGAGCAAGAACGAAGCCGCCCGCCCGCCTCAGTCCATCGTCAACTGCCGTCGACATTCCCAAAACCATCGCACCCGATCGCGCGGTACCGAAAAGTTCACTTGGTTAGCGAACTCACTCGCAAACGGCAAAAATAAAATCACACACCATATTTGGACGCGCCCGTGATAACGCAAGTGAAATCGAAATTTTTACGTGGATCAGTGACAAGTGATTTGTGGATTTTCGAATTTCCGTGTAACCGGTAACGTAGAACGTTTGTTTTTGGCGTGACATTTTTAGTCTGTCGCATGTACAATCACATTGGCAACTGTCGCTTAAATAAATCCTTTTAGCACGTGCTTCCTGGAGTAACGAAGTCACGAGTGTAGGGTTTCAGCTGCATGTTCCAGAATGATTCGGACGTTCAATTCGTCATACCCTCATTTTGTTTTATTTTCAACTTTTACTTTCATATTTAGATAAACACCCGGTGTTTTCCTAACCTCAAATATTCCTTAGTAGTATTTACGTCATTATATTCGCGCCTGGCCTAATTTATTTAATATCTATTTGAACATTCGTTGAATCTTATGATATGCTGTGGAAAATATGCGATTTAAAATGCTTTTTATGCAGTATTAACTTACACGTTCTCATGATTCTTCTCTGTAACATTTTCGGCCTTGTAGATGTAGATTTCATTATTTTTGGGACGTTATTTCCAAAAATATTTGTATTATTTTATATAACGGCTGTAAACCTTGTTTTTGGTGTAAAAAAAACCCATTTTTATAGAAATCGACGTTATTTGGAAATGAAGTACCTCATGTCCCACAAGGTCCAAGTATTTTAATAAAATATACTTGGCAGACTATTTTTTCCGCATTGCGTCATCTAAGGAGATAACTGTAGATTCGCCGCAAAGTCTAGACGGAAACCGGAAACAATATAGTATTGATTTTGGAACCTTTCTTGACTATTCCTTTACCCTTTTTGAGTACTTAAAGTACTAGATTTAACTATCTGCACTGCTAAGTACAAAGGATGGAGGGCTGAAGGGTTAGAAATGTAATAAGATTACTTTTATCGTTTGTAATACCTTGGTTATTTATATAAATTGTTCATCAGGTATGATTTTTTAATTGACAATTAAATGTCAAACTTAAATCTTACTTTAAATATCATAAAAAAAATTCTCCGTAACATGAACGAGGCTTTTTATCGCCAATAAAGGGGATAAAAGATGGAGTTATTATTTTATGAAGAAATTTTTGTGCCAGTTATATTTTCACAAAATTTTGTAGTATTCACAAATAAGATCAGGGCTCATCAGGCAAGTTATGTATAGCCTAACTCATTTCATTTTCATGAAAGGTTTTTAATTAAAATACATATGTCAACATCGTAAATAATTTTCGTAAAGCAAACTTGAAGTTTTCATCACAGCGATGGTTTTAGGTCACTCAGTCTGATGTTTAGGCAGGTCCGTAATTTTAGATCAAACTTCAAACATTAGCGCGTGTTAACATATTTTGTTTCGGTAACTGGGGCGCTCTTTTATAATGTTAATCATGAACGATAATGACTGAACGCATTAATCATAACATCACGGCCGTAAAGATCGTCTTTATTTTAAAAAAGCGAAGAACTAAATTAAATTATGAATCGGTTTTCGAAAACAACTTTTGGATGTAAACAAATTTTAAGTGTATATGTTAACAATTGGTTTTGAAATGCCTCAATTGTTTCATAGTTTCCTCTAAAAATAACTTTTTTGTTTAGTACTAAGTAAGGAATATTTGAATTAGATTCGCAGTATGCAGCAATTCTTGAAAAGATTACATTTCAATTATGTTTGATGCTTGGAATTTTAAGAAAAACAAGACTGAATCATTATGTTCGTATATGTTCTATAATATTGAAACTTATGACTTTGCAAAGTCCTGAGCATACATAAAATAAATTTTTTTTGGAAGGTATTTATTATATCGCGTGAAATAAATAATTAAGGCTTTTAGTGAGGTTAATGATTAAATTTTAATAAAAATCTGCATCTGTACTTGAAGTACTACAAAAAAAAACTTATTTCTTTATTATAAAATTCTAATTAGTAATATATAATAGTCGTATTTTTTATACGAGAAATGTTTATGTATTCTATGGCCAACTCATTGCACATATGAAGTAAAATAATAAATACAAACATATTCATTAAAATAAAAAAAAACACTTTGGGAAGAGTTACAAGATGCCGTATTTAAGTTCGTTTTGTAGTTATTTTGTTACTTATTCGAGGCGTTTCGTTGCGTGTAACTTAAAACTTCGGAAAGCTATGTACATACGGTATACCGAAATGGCGACCAAAGTTTTGATTTCGAATCTGAGCAATCGAATTAAAATAATCTGTGTAAATAGAAAAACAAAATCTCAAAGGCCCCAATGAATGTACGGGTTCTACAGAGCTACATTTTAGACAGGTTTTATTTCCCATTTATGAAAATAACTGTCTTATTTTTTGTTAACCAAACGAGATAAAATTAATTGCACTTTATTATTAATAAGAAATGAAATACATAAGCAACATCTAACGATGTTAACAATGCTAAATTAATACCATGGAGGGTACCACGTAAAAATATTGATACTTGTTTTACAATACATATTTTTGACTAATTTTCGTCTGTGGCTTTACCTATGTGTAAGGAAAGGGAGACAGGTGCTATTCTAATTATTTTTCTAAATTCCGACTAAGAATATGCAAAGGCCATGTTTATTGGTTGAGTAGTTACAAATTTCACATTATTAGTTAAGTACTTATAATATTAGTTAGGACATTTTTAAGTTAAGTCGACTAAAAGTGCTTATTAATTCTGTCAGGATAATTTATGTGGGACCATTTACGATCGCAGAAAATGTTCGAAAATATTAAAGTAAATAATTAAAAACGTTTGCGTGATAAACTTGAGCATAAAATTTACGACTTTTTATATGATTGATATGTTTTGGGTCTCTCCGTTACCAAGCCGTTTCAAAAATTAAATATCACTAAGTTTCCTTCCCCGATTATTCTCAGATCGGAGGTATCCTTTTCCAAGTCAGTGATGGAATTTTGAAACTTTAACAACAATTATTTATTTATTAAATTAACGTTCTTTACTATAACTGTTTTGATCTTGTTAGCCATTTAAAGGATGAAATAGTTTTACTATAGGGACAGTAGAAATAACGGGACTTCTTATCCTGCTAACAAATTGCTAGCAAGATATACCAAAAATCAGAAACGGTTCTCATGAAATAGTATAAAATATTTTGTGAAAAATGGAGACATGAACTGCGTAAAACATCTTTCTCACTCTAATCGTTAACATATTTATAAATCAGAAAGGATAGTCTGCAATTGTACAAATTTTCGGCTATCTTCGGCAATACTGAGTGAAAATGAGGAATATCTGATGAGTGGGTGGTACCTACCCAGACTGGTTTGCACAAATGTCTAGGTTATTAATCGAGCCGCCAATAGAGTGTTTAAACTTAAGACAAGTAAAGCTGTTGGTCATTCGACTGAACTGTCTTTTGCTGTGTCAGCTTCGGATTATTAGTGAATAGAGAGTTGCACCTGTGTTTCTGTCATTTGCTCACAATTGTATCTTCAATGCAATTAGTTACTTTTGTCAGGATCACGTTCTATTTATAAATATTCGATACGTTTGTTTGTAACTTACTTTTCCTAGACGGATGAGCATTTTGTTATGATTTGAGTTTGGATTCGGAGATGCTACGATTAGGATTTATAAAAAATAAATTTATTCGAACTGTGTTGGTATGGGCTGCTAGTTTTCTTTCAACCGTGCCTGACCACGAACGCTGTAAAGTGCTCGAAACGTCGGGATGATAAAAATAATTAATATACGCGATTTAAATCCGTTAAAACTATTTATTTCAACCGTTTTATTTCAATTGTCACTACTGCCCGTACTCGTAGATATTGGTATAGTAAAATAAAAACATTAAAACTAAGGTACTATGTTTCCTGTACCTGTAGTTACTCTGGGTCACTCTTCAACCCAAAGCACTACTATTCTAAGCATTGTTGTTAGGTTGTAGAATGTACAATACGGTGGGTTGTACGTACCCAGACGGGCTTGTACAATTAATTATCACAAAGTAAAGTTACACAACACTAAAAATGACAATAATTTCGTTCGCTGTTGATACCATACAGGTCACTAAAATTAACATGACAAGTTGGGTATGTTTTTATGCTGCTGGAATTAAAGCCCCCTCTATATCGTTTCATATAGAAACAAAAATAAAATAGAATCTCTAAATATATACACGTAAATATATATTTGCTTTCATTCAATATACTTTTCCTTAATACAGTACAAGAATTTGTAAATGCATTATGATATAACCCTCTGCAATAGAAGCATGAAAACAATTTCACTACTGTACATTCTGGGGACTACGGGCAAATGTTCAAATATCATTTGGCTAGGCGTTCCGTGATGTCAGTGATGAGGGCAGCGCATGCGCCGACGCATCAATGGTCAGCGCCAACCTTAGCGCCTTGGCCAAGGGCATTTAACCGTAACGGTTATTTTTAGCCAAGTTTTCGATCGCAACAATTCGAGTTTTGTTTAATATTTCGTAGTCAAAACTAACTTGTTTAAAACGCGGCGATATTTCACTTTCAATATAAAACACGGGACTAATTAATTAATGACATACGTAATCTTTTTAAAAAAAGAAAATTTAAAAAAAGAATATATTTTTGAATTTGGAAGTCGAAGGGGATCATACTGTTTAATTTTTCTTCATAGTACCTTAAAATATTATGACAGTGAAATTATGATATTTTTAAACTGAAATCATATTGCAGATTTAATATTCGAACACGATGGATCCTCTCACGCCTCCACATTAACGTAAACACCAAAAGATCATCACACTCGATGTTCAAAATGTAAAATTAGCCATAGATCATCTGTTCTGTACAACTGGAGTGATTTTTCAGTCTAAATTCGTCGATTGTATCACTGGAGTCGCTGCAGCAACGGACGCTAATAATAAACGTCTATTGACTTCGGTTCGTAAAAAGACGTGGTGTCTAGAAAAAAATTGAAAGTAATTAGAGAACGATATACGATATTATTTTCTATAATATAAAATTATTTAAATAAATTAACTCAAAATCAAAATCAAAATAAACTTTATTCAAGTAGGCTTTTATAAGCACTTTTGAATCGTCATTTTACAATTAAGTGAAGCTACCACCGGTTCGGAAAGTAGATTCTACCGAGAAGAACCGGCAAGAAACTCAGTAGTTACTCTTTTTTAACATTTAAAATATACAACGTCATGTTAATTAAATACAATTATTTCAATTAATGTATCGCGTATATATAAATAATTATAATCGCGCTAAGGACACTATTGTAAATTTAACATCTTAAAATAATATTTACGAGTCAAAATACTGTTAGATGTAATGGTGTAGCGGAACAGATTAGTTGATCAGGAAAGCTATTGATATTAGAAGCTCGGTCCGATCGTAAAATGTTGAAAACCGATTAGTGATGTGCTATTTTCATGCGCCATTTATTTTAGTCTTTTTAATTTTTGCAGTCAACGTTGCATAACATTTCACGATCAGATTATATGACGTATTTCGTTTCAAACTGTTATATAATAATCTATGACCTATTCCACAGACATTTTTAAGTTTGCCGTTTCATTAATTTAAATAATTTGTAAGGAATACATTGGTAAAGAAGGTATATTACTCAGTACAAGGTTATGCAGACGATAAAAAAGCGTGAAATTAATACTTGTAGACTTCAAGGTAGGATATATTACACACATATATAATTTTATTTAACTAACATGACTGTATTTTGAAATGGTGAAAAAGAGTAACCACTGACTTTCTTCGGTTCGGTCGGTTGTTCTCGTCAGAATCTACTTTCCGAATCGGTGGTAGCTTCACTTAATATAAAATATTGTTAAATGACGATTCAAAGGTGCTTGTAAAAGTCTACTTGAATAAAGTTTATTTTGATTTTTTGTGATTGTAAATCTCTAAAAGATTTTTTTTAATAATTTATTTGATCCAATTTTCTTTATCCATTCGATGTTTGGATGTATACGCCCACGTCATCGCCTACGTGAACTAAAAAAAAATGGAAAATTAACATCTATCCATCAACATCCATAACAGTCAAGAGTATTTACATTTAGATTTACTTTCGTACCGTAGCTTAAGGCCTTGAGATTTAATGTATTGTTATAATTAATAATTCTATCGTCAATAATAATTGACGGCACCATTTATTGTTTTTTTTTTAATCTGATCCCAATGTAAGTAGCTAAAGCACTTGTGTTGTGGTAAATCAGAAGTAACGACGGTACCACAAACACCCAGACCCAAGAAAACTAATGATAATCTACATCGATTCGGCCGGGGGTCGAAACCGGGACCTCGGAGTGGGGTACCCATGAAAACCGTTGTACACGCCACTCGACCACGAAGGTCGTCGTATATGCTATTTATTAAAGATTGATTCTTTATCAAGTACTTTCTTAAAGACTAGCTGATGCCTGCGGGTTCCCTCGCGTTTAAGAATAAAAGTTATCCATGTCCTTTCTTGGAATTCAAGTGTGTTTCATTTCCAAATTTCATCAAATTCAGTGGTTTGGTCGTAAAAGAGCGACAGACAAACAAACAAAGTTACTTTCACATATATAATATTAGTATAGTTAACGATCAAGAAATGAGGTGTCGTTGAGATCAACAGATGCTATAAAACCTGTATGAGGCATGTATTAAATGCACGCAGGAATCAAACTGAAATGACGAGCTCCATGGTCGAGTGGTGAGTACACCGGTTTTCATGGGTACGCCACTCCGAGGTCCTGGGTTCGATTCCTGAGTTGATGTAGATTATCATTAATTACTTCGTCGTTACTTCTGATTTCCCATAACACAAGTGCTATCTATATATATTTTTACTAAATTAAAGTGAGAAGTCTAAACAATTAGAAAAAAATATAGGTTAGGTGCTTTGACCACTTTCACAAAACAAAAAAAAAAAGTCTAAAGTCCACCTATCCACAAAATCGGCAATCACTTAGTTGCCAACCCAATAGATAATATTGCTGTTAGTTACTGGATTATTTTTGCAAGCCGCTATGAAGTGACGAGTATACGGATTACGGACGTAATGTGTATACATATAATTATAAGTTTTCTTTTAATTTCTGTAATAGAAATAATATTTGGCTAAATTTGCCGCCCCTCTAAATCTGCCGCCCTAGGCTCCAGGCTACTTAGCCTATTTGTAAATCCGCCAGTGGATAAGAAGATTTAGATGATGACTGAAAGTGAAAAAATAACATTATATGGAATGTACGACATATTTCTAAGCCCATTCGTGGGTAAAGCGGCCGTTAGGGCGTCTCATTTATAACGTGTAATGTAACCTATATTATTTAAACTAAGCGTTCTGAGCTAAACAACATTTATAATTTAGATTAATTGAATAATTTCATTCGATTTAAATGTTTCGTTAAATTACTTTAATGTATTATTATAAATTGATGGAGACACACTTAAATGATTATGAGTTTGGTTCGGGTTGTTTGATGATCGCTATATTTTAGTGTTTCAAGAGTAAATTTCATAACACGAACAAATTCCTTTTAATAGAAACCACGGCAAAATGGTGTTTGAAATTTCCTCAAATAATACAGCATATGTTAATAATGGTGTAAATATTTGTTTTTGTAACGAAATTCCTTGTGGTATGTTTACCCTTATTAAATTCGGTTCTGTAGTTTAACCGTGAAAAACACACAGACACACAGAGTTATTTTCACATTGATGGTATTCGTTTTGATTACTATTGATGTAAAAGCTTCATATTCCATTTATTAAAACCAATTTTGGTGAAACAGAAAAATAAAAAAATTGAAATAAAACTAGTTATAACGGATTTGAATCGCGTATATTAATTATTTTTGACATCCCGTCGTTTCGAGCACTTTACAGCGTTCGTGGTCACGGGTAGACTAAGGTAACATTTGTCTATTTGAAGAATGATCTTAGTTCCTGCAATGTTACTGAATACGATACGTCAAAGCAAGTCAGTGGAAGCAAAAGACTGGGAAGGCAGACCCCATCATCAGATGGGAATAATAAATGCACAGGAGAGAGAGAGACAGAGAAAGAAAAAATATAAAAATGAATGACAAACATATTTTTATTGTCAAGTTTAATTGCGGTTTCAAAAGTGTAAACGTATGTAATGTAATAACTATGATTACGGTTTTGGAAAGATGTTTTCTTCTATTTATCTTTCTGTCTCTTTCTGTTATTTCTTTCCTATAATATATGTTCCTTTTTTTACTCAGTTGAAATTTTCAATAATAATTCTGTCAGCCATTTAAATATTCTCAAAGGTTTTTAATTTATGTTATGAAGTTGTTATGTAATCGAACTTCATTGCAATCGGAATCCCTAGACTGTTTACGTTTTTAAAATACTATAGTTGGAGATGCGTCACCATTTTTCACCTATCAAGATAATTAATAATGAAAATTTTAGAATAATTTTATACAATGGAATCAGATCAGTCAATCGCTTGTTCTTTTTTATGGAATAGCTTGGGCCACCTGGTGGTAAGTGGCCACCATCCATCCACCCTTTGACAATGACGCTGTAAGAAATATAAACTATTCCTTACATCGTCAATGCGCCACCAACCTTGGGAACTAAGATGCTATGTCCCTTGTGCCGGTAGTTACACTAGCTCACTTACCCTTCAAACCGGAACACAACGATACTGTTGTTAAGCGGTAGAATAACTGATGAGTGGGTGTTACCTACACAGGCGGACTTGCACAAAGCCCTACCACCAAGTATACATTACGAGGGCCGTCCCTGTTTTTCAAGACGGATCTACCGACTAATGAGAAGCTTCCAATTAATTCAAACTAAGATGAATACTAAATTGAATTGTTTTAAACATTGATGTTTTTAAACGTGATGTAATAATTCGCGTCGATTGATGCTTTGAACATGTAAAAGTCAAAATAAACAGAAATAGCTGGTTCCAAAATAGATTATTTAAAGTACCAGCAATTAAACGGACGATGAGATATAAGATGCTATAGTTATTATTGTCGCTGTCACCTGTTGCTGTTTCATCAAGCTGATTGTTTTGGACTTGGCAGTGCTTTCAGGCTTCAATTTTTAAACGGAATTTATATCATATATTGTTTAATAACTTGATTATGCCTATTCCGATTGTCCATTCCAGATATAAGATGTATGTAGTCAAGATAAGAAAAGTTTCATCATCTTAAGATCTATTTTCGTGTGTTCAATATAAGCGATAATCGGCTTTACCGATCGAAAAAAATATGACACTGACAGACATACTTTGAAAATTAATTTGAATTTGTAATGACCAATTGCGCCTTTTTAATAAAAGTTTTCATGTTATATAAAACTAGACGTAGTCCAAAGATGTTATACTATTTTTAACCAAGTTATCATACTGTGTAAGTTTAATTTTATATGCAGTTGTCAGTTTAGTGCTCTAGTTTCAAAATGTATTAGTTACCATGTTTTTTAGCGGGTGTTCCATTGTGCCGGGGTGCACTTGGCTTCCAGGGCTCCAGTGATTCCCATATATACCACTCCCCACATTTCCACGTGGGGAAAACGCATAACGCGTTTTTTTCAGCGAGTTCAAAAGGTTATTGATATTCTATGTGTTAATGAAATAGCACAAGTTACTCTTTGTCTCGTATACATAATTTTACAATACGAAAGCGTAACAGACGAATAGATAAAGACGGTTGGAAAGGATTACACAAAGATAATGAAAGTTTAATTTCGTTCATTATTTTTGATTTATGAATTAAGATATCAAATAATTTTATATTTACATAAATTAGAAATAGACGACTCAATTTAAATCTGTGACAATTTACTTGATGTTTATGTAAAATGTGGGTTTTGTGGTGTCTTTGCCAATATCAAATCGAATTGTGGGGGAGCCCTGCCTTGATGGCATGGTTGGACTACGGCCAGGAAAGCGCGTGCTAGTAGCAATGTATTTTTTTTGTGGAACTTGTGACCGTCTGGATGGCGGCCATTTTGACGCAGAATTTAAAGGTCGTTGACTACTGGTAGCTTTCTATACGAATAGTCTCGAGACTATATCAAAATTTATTTTGCACTAGTTGTGCGACCTTGTACGCGTTTGAATTTAACAAAAAACAAAATTATTGTAGCCTAAGTTACTCCCTATTATATCAGTTATCTGCCAGTGAAAGTCGAGTCAAAATCGGCCCAGCCGTTCCCAAGATTAGCCGGAACAAACAGACACAGACGAAAATCGAAAAGAAAAATGATATTTTGTTATATGTACCGTGTATACATACATATGCATTGAGAAGAAAAGACCTATTTAAATATTACAAACAGACACTCCAATTTTATTATATATATATAGATAACGGTTCCTATAAAGACATCTTGATAATATAACATAATAAGTACTTAAATTTGTTTGTAAACATACAGCATATTCATATATTAAATAAATAATTAAGGTGGACACCAAAAATAAATAATTACAACTCCTATTTCGACCAAATCTCGTACTGCCCAAAATAATTTAGCGTAGGCGATTGAATGGCAACTTTCTTTTGAGCTAGATTATTCCCATGTCTCGTTTAAAACTCCTCCAAAAAGACGAATAATCCCAATCTTTCCAAAATGTCAAGAGTTGAGAAGCTAATTTCTGGTCCTGTTGGCATTTGTCCAAAATAATTTATTTAATAGTTATGTCTTTCAAAATATCGATGCAACGGCTTGAAATCTCAAGGCTGATTCTTATTTGGTACTTCTTGAAATATTTTTCTAATGTAATTACATTCTTCGACGAATCTGAAGGTTTTTCCCAAACTATTTTTGCAAATTCGTTTTCATCTGTTACCATAGATGTTAAAACAATTCCTCTGTTGCCTTAATGTTCAACTTTTGGGCACTTTTTTATGCTATTGGTTGTTGGACGAGCATATGGGCTACTTGATGGTAAGTGGTCACCACCGCCCATAGACAATGGCGCTATAACAAACATTAAACATTTCATCCATCGCCAATGCGCCACCAACCTTGGGAACTAAGATGATATAACCTTTGTGCATGTAGTTACACTAGCTTACTAATCTTTCAAACCGGAACACAACGATATCAAATACTGTTGTTTGGTGATAGAATATCTGAGAGTGAGTGGTACCTACCCAGGCGGGCTTGCACAAAGCCCTTCCACCAAGTAAATGTATCTTTTCCTTACGAGGAAATGTCATTACGATGACAGCTTGAAGTTTATTACACTAAGATGTTCCAGTGCAGTGCTTTAGGTACATTCAGATTTCGTTACGATATTTTGGTGTTGTACAGAAGTGGCGTTAGAGTGAGATGGAAGTCACGTGCTATCACTGTTCTAAGTTCATATGATTATTACACAAAAAAATAAAGGAGTACATGTTCTCGATAACCCCGTGATAACTACAAATATGCACTTAATAGTCGATTAGAAGTTCATAAACGTTTGCCATCTGTTTTGTGTTATACGTTCGTTTCGAAACGCAACCCTTTATGGGTTTCACTGAAAATAGCATCGCAGTCGGCACGCGACCGAAAGTATTCAATAACTTACATCATTTTTATCGAAACGATCGTGACTTCGGAATTTGATGAGAGTTAGTATTGTGGAGTAAAATATGAGGGTCGGTAATTCGAGAATGGTAAATGTTCAGAGGCATTGTTTTCGGTATTTTCTTTTGGAAGATACGGCATTTATAAATCATGTTCATATGCCATATTCAGTTTGTCTTAGGCCATATTGAGTAATCATACTAGCACGCTTGTTACTTTACGATTGTTATGATGAACCGTAGCTTTGACGTTCTTTCTAAATATATTAATCATTATATTTATGGTATATAACGTGTATGGACTGAGATGGCCCAGTGGTTAGACCGCGTGCATCTTAACCGATGATTTCGGGTTCAAGCCCAGGCAAGCACAACTACATATATGTACTTAATTTGTGTTTATAATTCATCTTCTCGGTGGTGAAGGAAAACATCGTGAGGAAACCTGCATGTGTCTAATTTCATCGAAATTCTGCCACATGTGAACTCCACCAAACCGCATTGGAACAGCGTGGTGGAATATGTTCCAAATCATCTCCTTAATGGAAGAGGAGGCCTTATCCCAGCAGTGGGAAATTTACAGGCTGTTACTTTACTTTACTTTTACTTTACTATTTAACGTGTACTAAAGTTGAGGTATTTTGTTACAGCGATGCAGATTAAGGCGTGACACACCGGGTTGACAGGAATCAATCCGCGCGATGTCGCAACCGCCGCCGGGACGTGGTCGCACAAGACCACCTGGTCCCCCATCCCCCCTCCACTACCGACCGCCTTCACCATGGGCGCCGAGCCCGCCTCCTCTTATATCTGGGCCGAGACATTCGACTGCCCTCGTCTCGCCTCCCCCAGTCCAGCCATCCCCGAAACCGTTCCGTCCGCTTCACTCTCCTCACTTACGACAGCACTCGCCGTCTCCGAGCTCCCACTTCTCGATATCTCCGTACCCGATGTCCCCAACGCTGGGTCAGAGTCCTGAATACTATTATTCCTCTCCGTACGAAACGGTTCGCGAGTACGATTACGCTGGAGCGCCATTAGAACCTCCTCCTCCTCCGCGTCCGATGATTTACGAAGAAGATGAGGAGAGGGGACCATCGACCGCAGAGATTATCGCGAACCAGTCTCAAGAAGGTTACGTGGATGAAAAACTCGCCGAGTATCAAGCGACGATTCAGCTATTACAAGGTTAGTGATAATTTTGATCTAAACGTATTAAGACATTTTAAAATTTTAGCCTTGTACCTAAAATTTGAGATAAAACAATTTTAAACGGATATTAATTGATTACTAAATACTTGGTTAGGAAAATGTGTTTTTAATGTTCGAACGCAAGCCTTTGTAGTTAATTTTAAACTTGGTAGCAGAGATATAAAATATTTTTCTTAATTGCTTTGTTTAATTTAGAAAAAATTAATAAATTAAATGAAAATATGAGTTATTTATAATAAATCGAAAACTATACGTTATCATAATTCTTGAAGAGAAAGATGAGTGCTTCGTGTACAGCAAATCAGTCAGTTTACTGTGTTGGTCGGAAGCCAAGAGCGTTAATTTCAGAGGCGTCGTCAGGCGGTGGACGATGTGTCAATCTATTCCTCGGAATCAGCTCGAACTTGTCAGCACTGGCTGGCTCCTTGTGCCCCTGTCAATCACTCGACTGCTATAGCTAAAGGAAATGATATTGCTATCAAAATTTCTGATGATTTTACAGTATCATTCAATCATCTATAGTATACTATATTTATGATATTAGTATTACCTAATTTTGTACAATTATGTCAAAAATTGTTCTATCACTTCTTTATTTTTCAAAATATCCTCTACATAACAAATTTTAATAAATTTTCGTTCTGTATATGTTTTATGATGATTGCTTTATTGATCTTCAATTTTAAGCCAGTTTACTTTACACGTAATTTTTGTTCTTTGGACCCTGGATTTGATCTTTTAATTCCCATTAAAAATACAAGTAACATTGTAGTGGGTGTCCAAAATAAACATCGGTCTAATGTATCAGATGCATACGTAAGAGTTGTAACACTGAACTGGTGAGATCAGCCACCTTGTGCCACTTTTGACCGCGTTCGCGCTTCCTCTTGCGAAATTTGTTTTACACATGCATAATGGATTGTATTCCGGATCTGGACCGTATATTTTCGGATTGATGACGCTGAATACTATTTTTAGGCCATTTGTACGTGTTTTGGGTATAACTGCCAGTTATGAACATTTAGATATTATTAATTGAATACGATCAATGTTTGTGGAGTTAGAACTATGATAGGACTTTTTTTGCTGGCGCTACCATCACCATGCGTTGCTAAGTTATTACTGGAAGTATGCCTGTCACTGTAAGATTACAGAATTCGTTAGATTACAATCTCACGAGACAGATTATAATTTGTCGAAGTTAAATTGTTACTGTTACTTGTTCACAGTTCACAATATTTCGACAGATTACAATCTGACGAGACAGACAGGTAATCTAACGAATTTTGTAATCTTACGGTGACATATACATTACAAATATCTTCAAAATCTAAATATCTTCAAGATAAACATCTTAAAGTTGTTTCTTTAAATTGATTCTCTCGGACTTTGGACATTCTTATGTTGAGCAAATACGGAGATGACTTAAGTTCGTAGGTACATAACACAAATAAATTATGCAACCCTTTTATTAGAAAAAAAAATGGTATAATACAATAAATGCTCAATTTTCAGCGAAAATGTTCTTAAGTACCAAATTTTGCTGCAGAAATTTATCAAAGATGTCCAGACCCCTGATTTATTTGGCGCTATCGAATCTGTTTCCCCCTAACAACCCTCAGTTCCTCTGGCTCGAAGCCAGGTATACACCTAAATGTTGATTTAATTCAGAAAAGTCGTTGGCGATATTGTCTGGGATACATAGATACATCAATGAAGATATCTTCAAGGTAATGAGACGATGGGATTAAGAGATTAGCTTCGAATACATTCACTGCTTTATATTACATTTAAAAGTCGCAATTTAGTACATTTGATCAGACCTAATTCAACGTGAATGTTATGAAAATATTTTCATAAAATTCTACGAATCTTACTACTTATTCTAAGGCCAAACAACAATAATGAGGAGTGAGGATCGATATATAATCGCTGAAGATTGAGTAAGTAAGGCAAATGCAATGAACATCTTTCATATTTCTTTATTTTGGTATTTAATTTTTAAAAACTGTATGTAGCAGAGATGAGAATGTTGAGAGGAATGTGTGGTGTTACGCGAATGAATAGAGTAAGGAATGAGTGCATAAGAGGAAGCGTGGAGTTAATACCTGTTGACTTCCAAGCAGGATACATTAATTTAAATAATTGTATTCAATTAACATGACTTTGTATTTTTTAAATGTTAAAAAAGAGTAACTAAGAGTTTCTTGTCGGTTCTTCTCGGTAGAATCTACTTTCCGAACCAGTGGTAGCTTCACTTAATTGTAAAATGACGATTCAAAAGTGCTTATAAAAGCCTACTTGAATAAAGTTTATTTTGATTTTGATTGATTTTGATTTTGAAGTTTGAAAGCGGCACTGATAGCAGAGAAGTTACCTTGAAACCGGCTATCAGGGTTTGGGCATGGGAACTATGTTGTGAGGAAGGTCTTGAGCGTGGATGTGGATGGATATAGAGGAAGGGGCGACTAAATAAACATGGATGGATAGATTGTATGAAAGACAATATGGCTGGAAATAATGTTACTTGTGGGATGACGTCAAATAGAGTAGTATAAAGAAGAAGAAATGCTGCGCCGAACCCCGATAAAATTGATTGTTAAGGATATGAGGATCATGATTTCTTAATATTTATGTCATATGGGTTACTTAGTTGGTTCATAAAGGTTGTTTGGTAATGTTAATTTAATTAAACCAAAGTTCGAATTATATTTATCCAATTTTCTAAAACTGTTCGCTTTGAGTACGATAGGACTGATAACACATTTCAAACTTGCTGATAATTTTAAAAGTTTGTAATGTGATGTCGTGAAAAAAACAATTTCTGTAGAATATTTAGATTCAGTACATTGCACCCGTCCGAAGCCGAGGCGGGTTGCTAGTAATCAAATATATAAAAATATATGTATATTTCGACATCATGCAACTCTTATTTAAATAACGTATGTTGCCTACTTCGAGTGTTCTTCTGCATGTGATCTAAGTGCCTTCTTAGTTGATCTGAGTGAGATATTTATTTGTTTTAATGAAATATTTTATACGAGCAATATAAATTTAAGTGAGAATATCACATATAATTTCGCATTCCAACGATGTTGAAAGTTGTCGTCTAAGCCAAATAGGTCAAATTTACAAATGTGAGTCTTGGCATTTCATCTCATTAGCGGTC
Organism: Vanessa cardui; assembly: GCF_905220365.1. Lineage (NCBI taxonomy): Eukaryota > Metazoa > Arthropoda > Insecta > Lepidoptera > Nymphalidae > Vanessa > Vanessa cardui. The sequence goes on from NC_061130.1 coordinate 14,113,340, forward strand.
CATGCGAATATATTATAATATTAATATTATTGTGAGTGTACTGCATATGGAGGACACGCAAGATGGCAGGCAGAAGTAAGATGCGAGTAGCCGGAGTAAGACCACAGTGGCGTTCACCAGAAGTGGACAAAAACGGGCTGATGATGATGATGATGATTAATATTATTAAATAAAATGTATAAGCCGATACGATTCTATCAGATTCTTATATCAGTCGTAGATTAAAATAAAAAAACTAATAACAATTTTGCAAATGGCGTCTGGATATTACGATTTCTAGAACACTTGGAAATTTCTCGGTTCGTATTCATTTCTATTATTAATATAAGTCGTTACTGTTTAACTCGATCGCAGCCGAAATATATCTGATACAGCTGATTCGACTGACGTCACACGCCAACACAGATAACGTCATAGCAAATGTCGCTAATAGCTCCCAGTCTATAGGAATTGCTTCAAAATTTTTCATTTACATATTTTTCGTTTCAAAGAAACTTTGTATACCTAAGTTGACATGCCATTTGTATGGCAATATTCCGAGCCTATGCTTGCGACTTAATTTGTCTTTATAATTCTTCTCGTGCTTAACGGTGAAGGAAGACATCGTAAGGAATCCTGCATGTGTCTAATTTCACAGAAATTCTGCCACATGTGTATTCCACTACTTTATTCTATTAAAAAAAAGCATCAAAATCCGTTGCGTAATTGAAAAAATCTAAGCATACATAGGTACAGACAGACAGTGGTAAGCGACTTTGTTTTATACTATGGTAATGATATAAAATACATAGGTGTGTATTCTAATGTACCACCAAATACAACGTAGTCACCACCGCCCAGAGACATGGGTGCCGTAAGAAATATTTGCCTTACATTGCCAATGTGCTTATCTTTGTCATCTCACTTTTGCCTTCAACTGGATCACTAACATCCTAGTCAGATCATAACAGCAAAATCAAAATAAACTTTATTCAAGTAGGCTTTTTTAAGCACTTTTGAATCGTCATTTAACAATTAAGTGAAGCTACCACGGTTTCGGAAAGTGATTCTACCGTGAAGAACCGGCAAGAAACTCAGTAGTTGCTGACCTACGAGCAAGAAATATTGCGAATTCTTCAATTGTTTAAATATTTTAATGTAATAGTTTTGTCATGATGTCGTGGTGACAGCATGGTCTACGTTTGATAAATGTGAGACGCGTGCGTCGTTATTTTTGGAAACAACCGACCTACTTGCGAATCGAATGCTGAATGAATGAATGATTTCCTGGAACTTACAATGTTAAATGTGTAATTTGATATGAATTATTTTGTGCTACATGTTATACAGTTAGTTTCCACTACCATTTCTCAGAGAAGACTACGAAATTGGTACAAGTTTGGATTTGATACGACCGTTTGTTATTTAACATTTATATTGTTGGGCTGTGTTATTATTTGTTACAACTCCTTCTATGTGTGCTGTGAAGTTTAGATAACAATCATTTCGTCAAAAACTTTCGAAACTGAGTATCTGCGACATGATCAACATAATATAAGTAGCCATTTTTTATTCTTTGGATACCATTCCTCTAAATATATTATTTGTAAGAAAGGTATATTAACTGTAAGAAAACAAAATAAGTTGAACGCAACTTGTTGATAAAGCTTTTCTTCGAAGATATCTTATACCCTCATTCTTCTTAGTATCCTATTTCCTAGCGAAGATCGAAAAGCATTAGGAAAGCTTTAACTTTTGACAATGAGGCTTTGAAAAGAGCAATGCACTCCTCCCTAATACTGACATAGGCTTTATAAATAAGATAATATTTTCTTTATACTAAACATAATTTTACTCAATGTTTTTCTTATAAATTGCTCGGTTTTTCAAAATATGATCAACACGAATTTTGCAAACATTTTTACGCAAACTTGTAGTAATATAGTTCTTTTGTCAGCTAAATATAAATCTCTATTATCGCTATATAACGCCTATTACAATTGTTTCATTTTGTTCTACAGTATAACCTCAACGTACCTAGATATACGTATGTAAGAGAATTAAACTTTTTTCGGCATAAATTCTCTAAGAATTAATAAACGTTACAACTACCGCACTGTAGTTCGACTTTTAACTTTTGCATCGAACAGACGTGGGTTTTTGTGATTAGGTTCGATGGTTGTATGAGACCTTAACTCTAAACTGAATTAATCCGATTGTACAATCTAATAACTCTCTGTCTCTTCCTTATGTAGTGGCCATTTCAAAGTAGAGATAAACAGGTGATGTTAAATTAGTAATGTATCATACTGTATGCTATTCGATCTGGATTGTGGAAGGATTTGAAGTTCTGTAGCTAAGGCAAACAAACATCACCATAGTACTGGAAGTTTGAATATATTTACCTTTATAACCTACCTTCATTAAATAATGCATATTAATAATATAAATGTGAAAGTAACTCTTTCTGTCTATCACTTTATCACGACCAAACCGCTGAACAGAATTTGATGAAATTTGATATGAAGCGAACTTGAATTCCAAGAAAGAACATTGGCTACTTTTTTGCCTGACACATGACAACCGATACCTTAAATCCGCAGGCGACAACTTGTAAAATATATTTTAATTTCAAAGATAGAAATAGGCCCAAACGGCAAAAGTTTATAATTTATACAAAAACTCGTACATATATACGAGATAAAAAGATACGTAGGTAGACGTAAATATGATTATAATCCATTTAGGGGCAATTGTAGGTCGTATATTTCTCACGTTTTATCCTTTATGAGGCAGTCAGCCTTGCCCGTGGTCGAAGTGATGTCACTGCACAGCATATATGCTCGTGGAATGCAAATCGTAACTCGATTGTAATTTTTATATTTGCTATTCTTGGTAAATGAGTAAATAATTTATTTTCCCGTAATATGTGTATGCTATTATTTTGCATAATAATATTTTAAATTGCAAATATGCCTTTTATTAGGTCAAAGCTTGTGTTGAGACTTGAGAGTAGGGATGACAAAAGGCCTCCCAAGTTTGAACGTCTAACTTGCAACTTGGTTGTCGGAGTGGGTTGTATTGAGATTAATGGCCTTTTTCACACTTAATATTTAGATATTTAAATGTAACAGCTATTAATCTTGGATACGATTAGATCTGGAATCAAAGATCATAATAAACCATGAGTATTCTGGTACACTAAATAATAACTACAACTACACTACTTAGTTTGAAAGTTAGCTGTTGAAACGCTTGGCCCTTGGAGTAGTGGAGCAAAAAGCTTCATCAAAAGTATAACACCTCGCCTCATTGCCTCCACTGGTGACAAGAGGGCTGGTTCGTTTTTTGCCCAGAGGATCGGAATTGCGATTCAACGGGGAAATGCTGCTAGCATTCTTGCCACCATTCCACGCGGTCAAGATTTATACAGTAACTAGTTTTAGTTCATATTTGTATATATATATTTAAGCATTTAATGTTGTTAATTCTTATGTTAATAATAAAGTTTGTTTTGTTTAGTAACGATTTTTGAAATGTCATTTAAATGTATGCATAGGCCAAGTAAACATACAAATAGTACATAAATGTTAAAGTTATATAGTACATAGACAAAATATTTTGTATCCTTTTCATCATTGAAGTAATGTTACATCTGTCCAAGGGAAATAACTAAAACAAACAGTTCACTGTACTCGTCTGTCAGCGCGGCCGCTTCCTCAGAGTTTCCTTCACTAAATTAGATCTGTCTCCAAGAATAGGGACATTGACCTCGCTAATTTCTTCGACGAAAGTTATAATCTATTTTTAATAGAAATAATTATCTCCAAAGGCTCGGAAAATGTCTGTGGATACAAATATATTCGCCAAAAAAAAAGTTCTAAAACGATGACCAGTATTGAAGATTAGCCTTTTATCTTTCTATTTCTACAGATATAGAAATAATTTTTTCTCGTTTTTTATGTCTTCTATTAAGAACTCACGACACGCTCGTCTTCGCACGGGTGCAATGCTGATACTAAATATTCTGCAGTTTTTTTTAAGACATCATATTAAAGCATCTAAAATGTTCAATGTTCCTTTACTATATCGTCCATGTATTATATACAAAAACCTTCTTCTTGAATCACTCTATCTATTAAAGAAACCGCATCAAAGTTCGTTGTTTAATTTTAAAGATCTAACTAAGTAACAGAGGGAAAGATAGCGACTTTGTTGCATACTATGACGATGGTAATGATTACAGTGTGCGTTGGGGAAATATCTGCAAAAGAGTGACCGCTATTCACTTGTTATTCTATATCAATTATGGGTGAATTTTCAAGGTCATGGCATTTCGAGGAACAACTATATAGCCAATAATTATAGTTATCGTTTTCAAAGACAATTTACATTTTGCACTAAAGTTATGAAATATTACGTAAATTATTTTTTTATTTTTTTTTATATAGCCGCTCTAACCAAACTCTAACCGGCCAGTAAGTTTTTTCCTCCCTCTAAAATTATTTTTTTGCTCTTCAAAATGAGAACATGATCGTTTTTTATGTGCAGCTATCGTCCTATAATCACTGGGACAAAATTCGGCTTACAGTATTTATACGTATATGTAAGATGATACAAAATATTGAATGAAATCTGGAAATATTTCTGTCTTAGCGACTTAGCCGGAATTTAATCAAGGAGTGTCTCAAACTTCATTTTACATTAGATACAATTAAATTTACTTTTGTATTTTGTTTGCATAAATGAAAACCAACTATATTTTATTTGGTTATTTGTATAATCTTATAAATGTTTTTTTTTTCTTTATAATATAATTTGATAATTGTTCATTGTCCTGATGGTAAGTTGTCATCACTACCCGTAAACATTTGCGCTGTGATAAATATTGACCATTTCTTCTATCGTCAATAACTAAGTTGTCTTATCCCTAGTCCCGTAGTCGACCTTCAAAATTCAAAATATACTTTATTCAAGTAAGCTTTTACAAGCACTTTTGAATCGTCATTTAACAATTAAGTGAAGCTACCACCAGTTCGGAAAGTAGATTCTACCGAGAAGAACCGGCAAGAAACTCAAAACGGAAAACCCAAAAATACTCAGTAATCTCATTTGACGGTAGAATATGTGACGAATTAGTGGTACCACCGAATATATAGGTGGATTTTTCAGTGCCATAATTAGTGCTAGATATAAAGTCAATTCCAGTGTTTCACTAGACATCGTAGTCAAGAAACGTGATGTTTGGACGAAATTAGACATCAGCGTGCCCACGATCGTTCCGAGCGCTCGATATGTTTCTGTTTTAATAACATTATATTTAGGATACCGTCATCTTTATTTAAAACGTCTCGTTGTCCGTGTGCACTGGATTGAGATGTTCTATGCCGTATTATGTTATGATAAGAGAATCTATACGAGGACGCATAAGTTTTATTGTAGACTACCGAGCAGGGACGGCTTCGCACTACTGATACTAAACATACTACAGAATTCGTTTATTTACGACAACAAAAACAACAACAGCCTGTAAATTTGCTTCTGTTGGGCTTCTCTCCCTTTGAGGAGAAGGCTTGGAACATATTCCACCACGATATTCTAATTCGAGTTGGTGGAATACACATGTGGCAGAATTTCTATGAAATTAGACACATGCAGTTTTGCTCACGATGTTTTCCTTCACCGCCGAGCACGAGATGAATTATAAAAACATATCACACATATACTATAGCGGTGCTTGCCTGGGTTTGAATCCGAAGTCATCGGTTAAGATGCACGAGTTCTTACCACTGGGCCACCTGACCTTGAAAATGTTAAATTAAGTGACGACGCGTGGGTCGATGATTTTGATCTTCGGTTCAAATCCAGAAGCATCACTTAGTTTTCAACTCCTTTTGTATAACATTATGTGTTCGGCGGGCCATTAAATATTGTCCTTGCTAATCCTTTACTTATAACTTAAAATATTCATATTAAACATATTCATTATTATCTCTTGTCTTTTTGAAAAATTTTCACTTTTTTTTATATTTTTTTGTTGCTTTAATCCGACATGTTTAACAATTGTCGTTCTATTTAAACTTTTTTTACACAAAAACCATAATAAGTTATACACCAAAATCTACATTATTAATCTCTCTATCTATTTGTGAAAACCTCATGAAAATCCGTTTAGTAGTTTCGGAGTTTATTGCGAACATGCAGATAGACAGAGGCGACCAAGGGAACTTTGTTTTATAGTTTATAGTGATAGGTCAGAGTCAGGCTGTATGGCCTTATCAGCCCAACCTGTACTCAGAACCTCAATACCTTTGGCCTCTGGACTAATGAGGCAGGTATATAACTTAAACCTAGCGTAAATCTAACTGACAGACAATCTAAGATCTCTGTTTTAAATACAGGATTTTCCTCAATACCATATTGAAAAAAATAATTGTCTGATTAACATATGTATCTATACATTTCTGCTCTCCTGGTATTCCATTGTATTCCGCCGCAATTATTGTCTTGCTGTGTTTCGCTGTAACGGTTAAGTGACCCAGTTATAAAGGCTACCGAAACAAATGGTAACAAGTCGCATCAGCTCCATCTTAAAAATATACATATTATACTTACGATTAATATTTATTTTGGTGCAAGTGTTTGGTGAACATTCGTCTGTGTGTGTATAGACACCACATCAATTACTTTACTACAAATTTCTGTGTATGTGATTTTGTATGTATGTGTATGTGTGTGTGTGTGATCTGATTTGATTGACGAGCGAGTCATTTCAAGCATCAAGATACAATACCTAATATGATTGACAGCGCTTTGACGAGTTAAAGAGTAGTGGTACTTTTTATAGTACCAATTTTAAGGGGCGATGACGATCACTAACTTTTTGGGAAGATGACTTCCTTAACTGTATTTCTTAAATCAATAAAACATTGAGCGCCATGGAGATTTCATAAATTTTTTTCTTCATTACATATTTTTATAGAATTATTTATAGTAAATTAGCTGTTACCGGGCAGATTTGCTCGCGTAGAATATGAAAGAGCTCCTTAGAGGGTGTCATGATATTTTATACGTTTAGATCAACGGCCTAAAATATGAATTGCATGCTTCTATTTCTAAAAATGAAAAAACTTTCATACAACCTTTCATTCCCCTTATCAACCCTTTACAACACTTAAAAATCCAATCTAATCCAAATAAAAAGTATGCCTATGCCTACCTTTCTTAGACTCTCGACTATTTGTGTAGCAAATTTTATTTTAAATTCGATCTAGTAGTTTGGACGAGAAAACAAAACAGACAGACATAGTTACGTTCGCATTTATAATATTAGTAGGGATGTAAAGTTACCACGGGTTCATGTACCGATAAGAACCGGTAAGAAACTAACCAGATTCAAAACATTACTTAAGCATCAGAACGATGTCTTTGAACAACAACAACAACAGCCTGTAAATTCCCACTGCTGGGCTAAAGGCCTCCTCTCCCTTTGAGGAGAAGGTTTGGAAAACATCTTGAGGAAACCTGCATGTGACGAATTTCATAGAAATTCTGCCACATGTGTATTCCACCAACCCGCATTGGAACAGCGTGGTGGAATATGTTCCAAACCTTCTCCTCAAAGGGAGAGGAGGCCTTTAGCCCAGCAGTGGGAATTTACAGGCTGTTGTTGTGTTGTTGTTGTTATTGAAATCCTGTTTTTTTTTTATTAATGAGCTAAAACAATGCCGTATGATTTATTTATCTTCGAGGTGAATTTTATTTATTGCCTTAGACTTTATGATCTTTTAAAAGTTGTTTATTCGGTGGTAGGGATTTCTGCAAGCGTCTGCAAAGGTACCATCCTGTCATCAGATGTTCTATCTTTAAACAGTACTCAGTATTATTTTTTCGGTTTGAAGGGTGAGTGAGCCAATATAACGACAGGTTCAAGGAATATAACTTCTTATCTCCCAAACTTGGTGGTTTGTGGCTCATTTGCTCTACAACCTAGATATAACATTAAAACAAAACAAAGTTTTTTCGTTTTTAAAGCCAGTATATTATAATAATAGCAAATGAGAAAGATAAACGAGGAAATAAACAATATACTGAGGATACCGAAGGTTTATCCAAAATTACGTTTTACGTACTCGTGTACTCTACAGTGTTAATTCTAAACAGTGTACAGATATAGCAGTGTACCTATATATTAGATTAGTACATATATTCAGATGACCTAGGTCCTAGGCTATTCCGGTTGTGCTATACAATGGCCGCTCAGGTTTCTAGCGCGGCTCGTCCGACCGGTTCTTCGTAGCTCTTCTGGACATTCCATTCAAGTGTAGGCGTTGATATATACTTTGTTTATATATAGGGCGTACTGTCTGTGCCTAAGGAAAGTTCTGATTTATCGTCCAGCTATTGTTGAGAGATTACACGAGTTAAAACATTTGCTTTCATCTCGTTGATGATCAATGACTGTGATGATTGACGGCTACGAAACGTCAAGCATTCTAGTACAGTTTAGTTTAATTGTATTGTTACTTATGACATTTCAGATTATGTGGTGAATAATTTATGATAATTTAAACTTATTTAAGTCATTCACTGATGTCATTCTCGCTCTGATTCTTCTTCGAACTGAGATGGCCCAGTGGTTAGAACGCGTGCATCTTAACGGATGATTGGGGGTAAAACCCAGGCAAGTCTTAAGTTTCATGTGCTCAATTTGTGTTTGTAATTCATCTCGTGCTCGGCGGTGGAAGGAAAACACTTTGACGAAACTTGCATGTGACTAATTTCAACGAGTCAGCCACGTGTGTTTCGACTTACCTGCATTGGAGCAGCGTGGTGGAATATGTTCCAAACTTTCTCTTCAAAGGGAGAGTAGACCCTAGCCCATCGGTGAAATTTATAGGCGGTTGATGATTACGATGATGAATCTTTGCAAGTAAAAAAGAAAATTTGGTTTGATTGAGCTGCTCTGGTGATAGAGCATCCAGGTGAATAGCTTTTATCGTCAGGAAATGATCTATATTTTTATCTATCTTTCTCTCCTCTACCTTAAGGTAGTCTGGAGAAGTTCGCTGTTTTAGCAATAACGCCGCGTCTTGCGCATCTTTCTAGAACATGATTGATGGATGTGTTTCTGGTGCACAGTGAAGAGTATTTTAATATATAAATATGAGACAACATCACATACATACATTACTTTGATCCCAATGTAAGTAGCTAAAGCACTTGTGTTTTGGAAAATCAGAAATATACGGTACCATAAACACCCACACCCAAGACAACATAGAAAACTAATGATAATCTAAATCGATCTGTAATTGAACCCGGGACCTCGGAGTGCCGTACCCATGAAAACCGGTGTACACACCACTCGACCACGGAGGTCGTCATATTTTGATTTGATTTGATTTGATTGCATTTGAAACTACTTCAAAGTTAATTACTAAAAGACTAGTCTCTTGTAGTTAGCTTTGTTGAAACATTTCACTAGTTATAGCGTGTATTTCTTCTGTAGTATTTATCTAATGTTTGATTTTGATATACATATATTATTGAGTGTTGAAAAATGTTAAATATTCGAGATCACTGTATATTCTTTATATATTTTGTCGGTAAGAGTAGACAGACATACCTACTATTCGTATTATATTTATGAAGACTATTTTGGAATGCATACTAATAAAAGGTGTATATTAAAAATATATTGTGTAGTAGTAAAAACAAATGATAATATGATTATGTCATGTATACATAGAATCAAAATCATCACATAAAGTGATGTCACTTTAATTATTTATTATATTGACGTATCACTCGAGAAATGTCGTTTGCACTACTGGGAATAGTTATTCGTCTATGTTCTTTTACTACAATGTTCTACGCGCTAAGTTTGTTTGTTCACTTGTTTTAATTTGAGAATTTCTTAAGGAAAGAGTAAAAAATATATTAGTAAATTTAAGTCATGTACGGCACAGAATAAAAAGGCCATATTGACACCGATGCGTTATTCTGAGACAAACGTTTTCGATTTAAAGTTATTTGAAATGGGTGGACTTCGAAAATGATATTACATAATATATTTATGTATCGGTCGTGCGAGAAAATCTATTTCAAAAAGCGACTTCTCGTTTAAAGAAACTCTACAAGACCTCTGTGATCGAGTTTTCACGGGTACGCTATCCGAGGTTCGATTTTTCGGTTCGATTACCGGCCGAGTCGAAGCAGAAAAAGTTCATTAGTTTTCTATGTTGTCTTGGGTCTGGGTGTTTGTGGTATCGTCTTTTCTTCTGATTTTTAACCGACTTCAAAAAAAGGAGGAGGTTCTCAATTCGTCGGGGCCTTTTTTTTTTTTTTTTTTTTTTTTTTTATGTATGTTACCGAATTACTCGAAGATGGCTGGGCCGATTTTGACAATTCTTTTTTTGTTTGAAAGGGCATGTTTTACAGGTGGTCCCATTGTCAGGAGATCAGGATCTGATGATGGGATCCTGGAGAAATCGAGGGAACTCCTCAAATTTTATAGGCACACCTATAGTGATTTCGGTTTTATTCAAAGTGCCTTGGTCATATGCTCACGAAAAGTGACATTTGATGAAGTGGAACTGATGATGAAGACCACAACTAGTAATCAGAACCTATTAGTAAGTAACTATTTTACGGGCTTAGTTCTATTTCTTTAAGATAGTCGTCAAGCAATTGATGTTAGTAAACATGCCTATGATGAAGTCTAGCTGATGGTGGACTACCAGGAGAACTCCTCAATGATTAACGGCATTAAAGTGAATGACAAACACTACCAATTGTAATTATAAATAACAAAACAACACTGAAAAGCAGTAAATAAATTTTTATAAATAAAAAAAAACCGCCTTCAAAAATGAACTAAAAAGAAAAAAATAATCAGTTACATCCATATCCAATTTACGATTTTTTAATCACCTTTTGAAGGCGGTGCCAACAAAGTAAATAAATTCCTATATTGAAATCATTTAATTTGTATCGATAGTAAGGTTTGTCTAATGGTGTCATCTATACAATAAATAGATTTAGTTTTTGTATGTATGTATTATGTACCTATATGCAATGTTGGCACCGACTTTGAGAGGTGATTAAAAAATCGTAAATTGGATATGGATGTAACTGATTATTTTTTTCTTTTTAGTTCATTTTTGAAGGCGGTTTTTTTTTATTTATAAAAATTTATCCATAAGACAAGTACTTTAGCTACTTACTGGGCAGAGTAACGTATGTGATGTTGTCAAATATTTAAAAAAAAGAATTAGGCGGTCCAATGCCAAATTTCTTGACGAAACTTGTAAGTTTAGTTATTCTTGGAAACTCTTTCTTTCAACAATCTTCGTTTACGTGACTTATCAAATGCTCAGGTGTATAAGTCTATACATTTTCGTTTTAAACAATTAGTTGTGACAGATATGTAACTTTTCTATGCTGTAAGTATTACTGGCAACATATAAACGTAATGTTTTTAAAGGTCTATCAAGATTGGTTTTTCGGGAAGCGATGTCTATTTTTTAGTATTATTTCTATTTAGGTTTTTTCCTGATATTTTTGTATTTGTGGTGAACAAGAAATTATATCAACAGTAAATAATAAACCAATGATCACGCAAATCGGGATGAGCAACAACAACTTCTTAATTTGTAACAGCATCTTCTATACCTTTTTCTTGACAGATAATTTGAACCCAGGATCACATGGTATATCATATACAATCATATAATCTATATTAATATTATAAATGTGAAAGTAACTTTGTCTGTCTGTCTGCCACTCTTTCACGACCAAACCGCTGAACCGAGTTTGATAAAATTTGGTATGAAGCAAACTTGAACTCCACGAAAGGACATAGGCTACTTTTCTGCCTGACCAACAACCAACAACCAACAACCAACAACCAACAACCAACACGCTAAAACGCGTGTGATTCCGCGAGCGACTTACCAGTATAAAATAACGAGGTTTTCAAATCTTATTAGCCATTTGACGACCTCTGTGGTCGAGTGGTGGGTATACCGGTTCTCATGCGTACTCCACTCTGAGGTCCCGGGTTCGATTCCCGGCCGAGTCCGATGTAGAAGGTTTATTAATTTTCTATGTCGTCTTGGGTCTGGGTGATGGTGGTACCTTCGTTACTTCTAATTTTCCATAACACGAGTGTTTACTTACTTTGGGATCAAAGTAATGTATGTGATGTTGTCCAATATATATATGAAAAGCTCCTTAAAATACGCTATAAAATTTCCAATGTAGTAAAAACTGGATGTTCATATATCAAACTTATGTGAAAGAAGTCACGTCCGTTGAATCTCGCCGAGCATATATTGGGTGAAGTATACAAATTATGTTTAAGTGATAAAACGACCGGTTTCTCCGGTTGTTACCGAGCATTGTTCGCGATACCGAATGCGGCTTCGTGAATTAGTAGCGAGACCTGGAATGAAAAACTAGCTACCCGCCCCGGCTTCGCACGGGTGCTATACTGATACTAAATATACTACAGAATTTGTTTATTTACGATATCATATTAGAATTTGCTAAAATTGGCAGAGTTTCTCTTTACTAAATTGTCCATGTATTACATACAAAAACCTTCCTTTCGAATCGCTCTATCTATTAAAAAAACCGCATGAAAACCGTTGCGTAGTTTTAAAGATTTAAGCATACATAGGGTCAGAAAAAGCTGCTTTCTTTTATATATTAGCAGCCTGTTAATTTTCCACTGCTGGGCTAAGGTCTCCTCTCCCATCAAGGAGAGGTTTTGGAACATATTTCAACATACATAATGATAAATGTAATACATTTCGTTTTTATAATGTACTTTTGTGCATTTCATTATGTTCAAGTACGCATGCGCAGATTATTGCTTCCAAGTAAATCCCTATTTCGATGGTAATATTTTTTTCTATGTTCGACAGAATAAATGTTAGAGTACATCACAAATTGACCACCTGATGGTAAGTGGTAATCACTGGTCATTCCCGCTGTAGGAAATAAATACACTCTTTGGCCGTGTCGGATTACAGCTCTATCGGTCTTTGTAGGGAACATTCACTTCAATACTGTTATATTTTCTGTGCAGCCATCTTTTAGCTGGCTGGCCGCAGTAAGAGCGGCCAGGCCATCATCACTATGATAAAAAAAATGTGCAAATTGCGCCTATCGTTATTGAAGTGTAAACAATGTAATAAGCTATTATATAAATGAAAATCTATACATATAAGAAAATTGGAGTGTCTGTTTGTAATATTAAAATAGCCCTTTTTTACTCAATGCATATATGTACACGGTACATATAACAAAATAACATTTATACTTACAGCAACAACAACAACAATAACAACAGCCTGTTGCCCACTGCTGGGCTAAGGCTCTCTTTCTTTGAAGAAGGTTTCACATATTCTATGAAATTAGACACATGCATGCATGCTAGACGCAATAGTAAACACAAATTCATTACATGAATATTCAGTGGTGCTTGTCTGGGTTTGAACCCGAAATCATCGGTAGAGATGCACGCGTTCTATTCACTAAGCCATTTCGGCTTTTATACTTGTTTATACGAAATAAACAATATGACATATTTAGCGACAAAGATACATAACTATTTAAATTGTTATCACAACTGGTTTTGATAGGTTTTATTACAAACAATCCTCGTAAATAGAAAGCTATGATCGCGTTTAAGGATTTTACGATTTTTTTATACACGCACGCAATATGTATAAACCTATAACAATAACTAGTGGTGTACCTTACCACACCCACATGACTTTTGATTAGCGTGCGTTAAGATAGCACCATTTGCTAAATGTCATTTAAAATTTAACCTTATGGTTAAAGAATAAGGTGTATATTTAGAAATTTAATAACTTTTACTATAAACAGTTCAGTGAACTCCATAACGCCGCGACTTGCTTGCGGATTTCTTCGTAGGAAGATTTAGTACAATCAATACGTCGAGTAAAGGTTGTCTGTTTGTTTTCAATTATCCTATAGATCTCTTGTTGATAAAAAAAAAAATCATAGTAAACTTTATTCAAGTAGGTGTTTACAAGCACATTTGAATCATCATTTAACAGCTAAATTAAGTGAAGCTACCATCGGTTCGGCAGAAGAACCATGCAAGAAACTAAGTAGTTACTTTTTCTCAATATTTAAAAATACAGTCATGTTAGTTAAATACAATATGTATGTAATGTATCCTGCTTGGATGTTACCAAGTAGTAATTCCACGCATATTTAAATAATAGATATAAGTAGAAATAATTAAACATCATCATTACACTTTTTCAATAAATTCGGAAGCAACCAAATGCGCTATTGTTTTTTAAATATATAATCTATACAGTCTTCAAATAACTAAAGCAATTTTAAATCGAAGAAGTAATTTAATCGTCCATCACAACTTCAAGTATGACGGATTAATTAATCAAATAAATTCGTACGATAAACTTAATAAAAAAACAGATAAAAGTGAATGATCCACACATACTGCTGGGTAGACGGTTCTCCCTTTTGAGGAGACGGTTTTTGGAGACATTCCCCCTTGCTGTTCCAATGCGGATTGTCCACGTGGCAGATTTTCATTCGTCACATGCAAATCCTCACTATGTCGTGATCACCGCTGAGCACGAGATGAATTATAAATACAATTTAATTTGCTACCCAATGGTGCATGACTCGGGTTTGAACTCATTGCTTCAGATTCTCCATTCGCTGGGCTATCAAATTACAAGCCATTAATATGGTTACTTACTAAGCATTGTATTTTAATTTGGTGAAGAACTATTATTATAATTGTTTAAAACGAATATATATCTATTTCTGTGATCCCAAATATATTTTTCATCAGACAACAATAGCTCTCTCTGAGTACACCCACTCACCTGATACGATGTATGTTTATTGTAGCAGACTCAAACATCTTAAAGAAAAAAGCTATTTCAAGATTACATTCATATATTTCGAAATAGATAGTTCTTTCTTTAAACATATTGTATTACATTTTTATATTCAAATTATGATTACCGAAATTGACGATCTCTGTGGATTAGGTCCCGAGGTCCCGGGTTCCATTGATAAAGATGTAGAAAAAGTTGATAACTTTTCTGTGTTGTCTTGTTTATGGGTGTTTGTGGTATCGTCGTTACTTCTGATTTTCCATAACTCAAGCGTTTTAGCTACTTAAATTGGGATCAGAGTAATATATGCGATGTTGTCCTATATTTATATATTTATTTAACTGAATATTTTACCAAATTGTCGGTATTACAATAAGTTGCCTCTTCATTATCACTGCTGACTTTACTATGCCAGTCAATTCATCAACGCTACAGGTGTCAATGAGAATACCTGAATAAAAGACCTGTCAGATTACAATTAATGAACGCTCTGTTTCAAAGTTAAGCGTTGTCTAACTCTATAGTCTATTAGCTAACTTATATGATCTGGTTCTGGTTTCAAATTTCAGATTGGACTACTAAAAAGTTTCCAAATTTTTCTGTCAAGATTTCTCAATAATCGCCGGCGTTTTGAACTTCCATGACCATGTATTAGAAAACACGCTATTTTTCGTCCTATGCACGAATTTCCATTCGTATCATAGATCGTGTGGTATCCAGACATAGAGCATACTTTTGCTTGCACATATTTATACACTGCTGTATGTCCCACGTAATTCTGCCATTTGAAATTTCGAGTCATACCCTTATAGCTTCCCAATGGCCCAAGATATAGGCTCCAGGATAGGATGTAGGCTTTCAGTACAGATACTGAGTATTTTGGATCAACGAAACGATGATGACAGACTTTCCGAAAATATTTCCATTTGGACCCGATTTATACAGTAGTTAGTTGTAACCATTGCATCAGTATAAAAGTCAATAGGGCAACATACCAAGTTCCAAGATTCCAATATCGAACATCAAAAGCAAAAATTATTATCAGGAATAGCGTAAACAGAAAGGCATTAGGAACAGTTGAAATATTTTTACCTTGATTTTCTTTTGTTTCATTTTTTATTTTACTTTTATTTAGGTTGTAAATTATTCTTGCTAATTTATGAATAATGTACATTGTTTAAGCATTTTTTTGTACCGAAGCGATCGTTTGTCGAATTAGAAGGGTCCGAAATGGGTCACAGTCTGTCAGACTCACTAATTATGGGAGTTCGAGGTCGGTGAAGGGTTTTTCGCTGTCGGACATTGGTTCCGTTTAAAAACGATGTATTTTAATTGTGCTCGATTAATCAAGGAGTCTTGATACTTGTAATAAAACACTTCTAAATTGATTCAATTGTTATGAGTTTCTGATGCTAATTGGTGCACTATCAAGAGTATTAATGATTTTTAAATGTTCATTGACAAAATGGCGTATAGGCCACTTGATGGTAAATGTGATTATAGCCTTTATACATTGGGAATAAAAATAATCCATTCCATATATCGTTAACGGGAAACCGATGAAGGGAACCAGTTTGTTAGGTCATATAAAATGTACTTTGGTTTACTTACCTTTAAAACCTGAAGAGTTATAAGGAGTGATGAGTGGGTGGTAGCCAGACTGGCTTTGACAAAGACCACTGTAAAAATATATATTTTTAATTGTTTATTTACAAATTAAATGTAAGAGTTATTTGTCACTTATTACAAATATTTAATGTTGTTTTTACGACCTTAAGTTATCTGTTAGTTTAGTTATTTGTTAGTGTGTGTAAGTCAAATCTAGATTGTGATTTTATTGATCTTGTGAATATTGCATACACTTTTCGAGGTGGTAACAAAAAATATCCAATGTATTTAGTTTCGTATGTATATATGACTATGAACCTTTAGGTATTTTTCGTTCGAAATTTATAAAACTTTACCCATAGCATACAAACTCTACTTACCTCCGATGGGTGAACAGGATACCGATTGATTTTCTCCATGGACTATAATAGTTTTTTTATATGCTAAATACGGTACCACAAATCACATAAACTTTATAAGATTTAATTGTTTTGATAATAGAATACGTAAATAAATACTTGAGATTACAAAACATACCGTTGAGATGATAAGTATACAAAGAGCATTTCATTGCTCCGCCAGATGGTGCATCGATCCACCTCACAAGTGCAAATGATTTCTCACGCCCTTGTGTAAACTTTATCTGTATAGGTTGGTGCAAGAGCATATAGGCCACCTGTGGTGGTGGTCACCATGATCCATAGACAATGACACTGTAAGAAATATTAACTATTCCTTACAACGTCAATGTGTCATCGACCTTGGGAACTAAGATGCTATGTCCCTTGTGTTATACTGGCTCACACACCCTTCAAACCGGAACACAACAATAATGAGTACTGTTATTTGGCGGTAGAATAACTGATGAGTGGGTGGTACCTACCCAGACGGGCTTGCACAAAGCTCTACCACCAAGTAAAATTTATTTGAAAAACAACAACAACAACAAAAAAATCAGAACTTAAGTTTCGAGACAAAATGACCAAGTAAGAAGTGAACCTTAATCGGACATAATTACTGAGTTTTCGAATCATGTGCTTAATTAATTATATAAGCAATACAAATAATATTGCACAACGAATTTGATAGTGATGGCAACACGGCAAATAAGTCATAGGACTAATATACTAACTATGTAACACCAATGTAATAGAGCATTAGGCATGATATATTGTTATCAAATATTAATGTCGGCAATAATGTGACCAATTTCGGCAACCGCAACTTTAAAGGATATCAGCCAACTGCGAAGGATGAATACAGGAATATTTTTCACAAGTGTGTGTGCAAATACAGATGTATTCCTTCACTCTCACAATCTAATATTGGAGAGTTCAGACTCAGCCTTTCCGTGCTGTCACACTGTTAGAAAATCCAGTAACTTTTTAACGGAATTGGGGACCCAAAACTTTTGGATCTTTAGTCTGGATCCGTGGTCTTATCTAGCCACAACAATCCAGATTGCTTCGATATATATATAAATAGATTGAAAGATTGTTTTACAGCGATTTCAATGGAACTTTATAAATCTATAAGCCACTATAAACAACGTAATTATTACTATAGATTTTAGTTAACATTAAGTACACTTCGGCTTTCACAAGCGGTAAACGAGATGGTCGAACAATAATGACTAACCGCGTTAAGACTTAACTGGGACGCATTATGACTTTAAAGGAACATCCAGTTTATAGCCCATTGGTTCTCCTCGTAGATTTTAGAGCGTCCGATATGGCGAGCTGAGTTGGCCCAGTGGTTAGAACGCGTGCATCTTAACCGATGATTTCGGGTTCAAGCTCAAGCTAGCACCACTATATAAATGTGCTCAATTTGTGTTTATAATTTATCTCGTGCTCGTCGGTGAAGGAAAACATGTTGAGGAGACCTGCTTGTGTCTAATTTCATAGAAATTCTGCCACATGTGCATTCCACCAGCCCGCATTGGAACAGCGTGTTGGAATATGTTCCAAAACCCTCTCCTTAATGGAAGAGGAGGCCTTAGCCCAGCAGTGGGACATTTACAGGCTGTTACTTTACTTTACTCCGATATACCGGGTTTTTTTTTGACGTTTTCCTTCGTCAATTAATATATTTCTTTAAAATCGGATACAACGTTTACATATATTTTTAAAAATAACTTAGTATAAATAAAAATTGTGATATTAAAAAGATAAGTTGCAATTACATACTTGTACATTATCGAAGGAATGCATTATCTGAGACCGATACTGTGCGAATTCTATGATAATACTAATAATCTCACTTTCAATATAAACTTCATATTGTGCTGTCGTATGGAGAGTGTGTGTTTGTTAAAAGGGAGAGTCATTCAGAGTTTATTTCTTATCGATTGTTTACACGCGAAACATTACCTTAATGTTTATAATATGCACAACGCTTTGGGTAAATATTAATAAATGTATCAATGACTGTTAAACGTTCAAAGCGTCTTCAAAGAGGTCATTAAGTCACTGGGGTACCGAGAAAAAAGTTACAAAGCTCACTCGAGCGCTTTGTGAAGCTTTAAAGAAAAAGCGTTGAGTCGTCTGGGCGACGTCTCGTCGCACGTGGCCTCGCGCATGCTCGCAGCCTTAACTTAACTCGTACTCGCAGTATCGAGCGAACTTCCGCGAGGGGAGGTCATGTCGCTATGTCCGACGACGGCGGCTCACCGTCGCACAGCGGTCTACGCGACCGCGTCAGCTTTTTCGAGCGAGTCTGGTCCGGTCGCACCAAGAGCGACTCCGTCGACGCGACCACGGACGTAGACGAGATAGAACGTAAGATAGAACAGCGTAAGAGGCGACCGGAGTCGCCGAAGATCGAAGTTAAGTTAAAACACACACGCGACACCCAGTCGCCTTCGAGGAGTTTCGAAACTCCTTTCCCCAATTTGAAACTGAGACATGTCGAGCCCGAAGACGAGAGGGTCGAGCGCCAGGTCGAGGAAGGCGACCTGGCGGCCGGCGTCCGCTTCGTCAAGTTCGAGCGTGTGACCGTGAAAAGGACTGTGACGGAAACTCAGGGCGAGGATCGGCCGGACTCCCCGCAGACCGAGTGGTACTCTGAGTACAAGCATCATACCCTGCACACAGCACCCAGGAAGGATTACGTGCGCAGCAAGTCGGAATATGACTCGCACATTGCAGAAATACGAGGTAAATAGATTTTTTAAAGGTCACGTTGATGTCATCACTGTTATTGTAGCGGTCACATAGTGTAGTTTAATTGGTTTCAATTCCATGGCTGATTGTAGCTGAAGCGTGAAGGAAATTTCAAAACTATTACAATTAAATTCATTTGTAAAACGTAACATTCATGTTTAAATTAAATTATGGTAATATACTAATATACATTTTGTATGGTAGACTCTAGACGGCCATATAAAAAAATAACACGCTTAAATTCAAACAATCGAAAGTACGA
The DNA here is from genome assembly GCF_905220365.1 of Vanessa cardui. Taxonomy (NCBI): domain Eukaryota; kingdom Metazoa; phylum Arthropoda; class Insecta; order Lepidoptera; family Nymphalidae; genus Vanessa; species Vanessa cardui. The sequence continues at coordinate 14,133,271 of NC_061130.1, forward strand.
CATTTGAAATGCAAATATTATTCCCGCGAAAATATAGATTAAGTTGCAACAGAGACTCGAATATAATTCTCATTCGTTTCCTAAAATTCATTACAAATTTCATATTATTTATATTCTACGCATGCTTACTCTAGTTTTATTTTGATGTTAAATATGTAATACATACAAAAACATAATACGTACCTGCGTAAAGAATAAATAAATAATAAATTATAATAATAATAAATAACTAGAGAACCGCCCCGGCTTCGCACGGGTGCAATGATATGACATCACAGTAGAAATTTTCCATGTATTATATATAAAAACCTCCTCGAATCACTCTATCTATTGAAAGAAACCACATCAAAATCCGTTGCGTAGTTTTAAAGATTCAAGCATACATAGGGACATAGGGACAGAGAAAGCGACTTTGTTTTATACTATGTAGTGATTATAAATATCGGAATATTAATAATACTATTTAAGCGATAGTAAGTATGTCTGTTTGTTAATTTAACACGACTAATCCACATCAACATAGCTTGGATAAGGATGTGGCATACGGGAAAAACGGTATTATTTAGAAACAAATAGGCCGGATATAGGGACGAGAATAGCGAGTTATCGATATTTAATACGTCTGTTATTGATTTATTATTAATAGTCGATGTTTAATCGTGCAAAGTGGAGCAGATAGCGAATATTCTTTGATTAATATGCTTTCTTATCGACCGTATTATATTACCGTAGCGATGTGTAAAAATTCCCAACTATGACATAATGCTGAGACGGGATAGATATATTATCTTATCTAGAAGCAAGGTTGGTGAGCGTAATTATAAATATTTTGTGTTTTTGTTATCGTAATGCAATAAACCTAAATATACGTACGTATATATAAATGAGTATAGATATGTACGTGTGTATATGATGGAATATCTTGTAAACGGTTTTATTTTGTGTTTCTGTTTGCTTGCGTTATCTTGACACAAGTAGTACAAATGTTGTTAAATGCTGTTTTGTAGATGTTTTTTTTTACTTTAAGTGAAATTACACGTAAAAATAGTAACCTAATGTATCGATAAACATTGGTAATAAAAGGTATATACGCAATAGATAGACTTAAGACATTTCTATATTAAAAAAAACTATCTTGTCGATTTTCTAACAAGATAGGCGAATTCATATTCCTTTCTCCCTGTTTACACAAAATATCCTTGGTATTTTTGTGTTCCGGTTTGAAGGGTGAGTGAGCCAGTGTAACTACAGGCACAAGGGATATAACACCTTAGTTCCCAAGGTTGGTGGCGCAAAGGCGATATAAGGAATGATTAATATTTCGTATATATGTACACATATAAAAATACGTTTAAAAACTTCCTATAAGCATCTTATTTGAATGACACTTTTCAAGATTATAAGTATCACTGGCGTATCTAAGCGGATAGACTATCCGATATACTTACTGAGAAAAAGGCGGACCTTAATACATTTTTGATAATACATACAACCTTTTTGTTATAGTGTCCTATGATCCGGTGCGTTACGAAAAGTCGTGTTGTAATACATTTTTGATAATACATATAACCTTTTTATTTTAGTGTCCTATCAGTTTTGAAAAAGTAATTAATCTGAATGAGACCAATAGTCACAATTTGTTTCGTAGTAAACTGCAATGATTTATCCCATAATAGTTACATCAGTACTAGTATACCTATTTCTAAAAGCAATCATGCAAAATTACATTTTAATAACGCAACGATTTTATTATAAATAATTATAATTATTAGAGAAAATTTTAAATTACACAATTAAAAACAACCGGATGCATTTGTTTGCACTTTTTATCATTCTTTGATTTATTCTTATTTGAAAATATATACTAATATTATAAGAGTGAAAGAAACTCTGTCTGACTGTCGCTCTTTCACTACAGAACCGCTGAAGCGAATTTGATGAAATTTAGTATGAAGCAAATTTGATTTCCAAGGAATTCTGTTAAATCCGTCATGTTCCAATTTTAAACGTTATCGAGCCAATGTAACTATAGATATAGTTTATATAACATTTTATTTTCAAATATTGTTGGCGCATTGGCGTCGCAAGGGTTGGTTAATATTTCTAAGAACAGAACCAATGTAACTATAGATATAGTTGACATAAAATTTTATTTCCAAATATTGTTGGCGCATTGGCGTCGCAAGGGTTGGTTAATATTGCTAAGCACAGACGAAGGCGATGTCTTTAGGTCGTTGTGGTCCTTACCATTAGTTGGCCTACTTGCTCGCCCGAGATCTCACACAAAATCAAGTTTGAACTCTAGGATTTACGGTATGACTGGCTACTTGTCTTCACTGACACATGACAACCAACACCCTAAAATGCGAACGAAGCCGCGTGTAACAAGTAGTTTATATTAATATTCGTTGTTATTAACAATGGCTGCTTTTAAGACAAGCGACTGGCGTCGGTTTCGCACGTTAATAACTATAATTTAGAATTCATAGTACTTAGGAACAATGTAACACTTTACTAATGTTTTTTTTACATACAAACAAACATATTATACTTTATCCTCTTAATATGTATGTGATATTTTAACTGCAGCACGCGTACTTAGTTATAAAATTTGAGGCATATATTGAAAAAGTTTTAAGCAAGAAGTAATTCAGAACACCGTAGAACACGAGCGTGATTTATCAGGCTTTGATATGCAATATTGACTCTTATTCTTAAAAAAATATATACGATATACGGATCAAAATGGCGTGTCATCGTAACTTGGTTGGTTGGCATACTATGTGATTTTTACAAACTACAAAATCGCACTACTAGTTGAACGGTTGTATGACATTGAGAGCATGATTTGCTTAAAAAATAAATTTAAAATGAAACTAGGAGGGTCTATTGATAGTGGACAATAGTTCAAGGTCAGGTTTGAACATATTTAAAAATAAAAATAAATAAATATTTGATGTCAGCGTTATTGACGCTTCAAAAATAAATTACCTACTTGCAATCAGGCTCATTTATTTTGTTATTATACTTATGAATTAATTAATAACATAAATAAGCTACATGTTAATTCGGTAGTTTGTTAGAATATATTTATATATATATATATCAATACTAAAAATCCACCACGTGATATATAACCTCATAATAATAATGTCTGTATATAAATTATATACAACTCTTTTATATATTAGAAACTTATACATATATTTAATAAAGTCTAAATATTATGTTTGTGTCAGCAGATTACAAAATAAAGGCAGGTAGAGCGCACGGAACATCGCAGTGAAGCAAAGATCACTTTAATAAAAATTAATCAATTATAGACTTATTAACAAAAAGACGCATCATGGCTTACTATCGGGGATATATTCTTTTGTTTTTGTTGCTTCACTATGATGTGCGTTCTCTATACCTTTTTATAGTCTGTGGTTTCAGTACATTGTACACCAAAAACTTGGCATACTTAAAGGTAGTCTCGAGATAAGTTATCTGTTATGGTTTGTGCGAGTGTGACGCCGTAATTACTGGCCATGATGTCATCGCTCGACCATTGTAATTCATGTTTATTGCGTATTATTATGTTAATGTAATAAAAAAACAGCTGAGGTGACCCAGTGGTTAGAACGCGTGCATCTTAATCGATGATTGTGGGTTCAAACCCAGGTGAGCTCCACTAAATATTCATGTGCTTAATTTGTGAAGTAAACATCGTAAGCAAACCAACATGTGCCTAATTTCATATAAATTCTGCTACATGTGAATTCCTAAGACGCATTGGAACAGCGTGGTGGATTATGTTCTGAGTCTTCTCCTCAAAGGGAGAGAAATAAGTTTATTCTATTGTACTGCTTAAATACAGGCTGGTTGTGTGATTCAATCTAAGCATCACATGCAGTTTTCCTCACGATTTTTTTTCTTCCTATCACCTAAAAAAACGGAATAAATAAACACAATTATTCACGTGGAAGTTAATTTATTCCTTGGGTTTGAACCCGATATTATCGGTTAATACACGTGTTCTATTCACTGAGATATCTCGGCTCTAATAAATTAGATTTTATCTTATTCGCGTTGGTGGAATAGGAAATACATTTTAGTAAGACGCTAAGACTAATTATGCCTTATAAAGTACATTATGTTGGTACCATAAATATTAAAAATAACAAAGAGATCAAGCTTTGGGTAACTAAACCATTACTGGGGTAAGTTTTTCTCTCCTTTTCTTTCCTAAGGATTAAGAGATTCTTCCACGCTACTCCAATGGTTTTCTTTTTAAGACATTTTTGACGTATGTTTACAAATTCCAAAGGTTTTATCGAAAAATCGAATCGACTAGGTGATACTTTATAATTTACTTTACTATACAATAGTATATATATACTACATGTAGGTAGTTAAAATATCAATGTAAAGAGAAAAAATATAAAATAAATGTGTGTGTGTGCGTGTTAATCACTGCGTGTGAAATAGAAGTGTTTTTTTGTCTCGTTGTGTTGACGCATATTCCTCACACAGAGTTTACATCCATATATAAAATTACTAAACAATCGAAAATGACATATTATCATGACTCTTTAAAAGTTTAAAGACACTAGCGACCCGGCCAGGTTTCTCACGGGTGCAATACTGATACTAAATATACTACAGAATTTGTTTATTTACGACATCACATTACAAACTTCTAAAATTACCAGTGTTGCTTTACTACATTGCCTATGTATTATATACAAAAATCTTCCTCTCGAATCACTCTATCTTTTTTTTATGGTATAGGTTGGCGGACGAGCATATGGGCCACCTGATGGTAAGTGGTCACCATCACCCATAGACAATGACGCTGTAAGAAATATTAACTATTCCTTACATCGTCAATGTGCCACCAACCTTGGGAACTAAGATGTTATGTCCCTTGTGCCTGTAGTTACACTGGCTCACTCACCCTTCAAACCGGAACACAACAATAATGAATACTGTTACTTGGCGGTAGAATAAGTCGTGAGTGGGTGGTACCTAGAAAGATTAAAGAAAGTCGCATCAAAATCCGTTGCATAGTTTTAAATATTTAAGAATACATAGGGATATAGGGACGGAGAACGTGACTTTGTTTTATACTATGTAGTGATAGTGATAAATACCTATATTATCAAAACATACGAACTGATACTGAATATTAAAATCGAATTAATCTTGCAATATAAATGACTGCAGTTTCTATTTATAGAGTATATCTCATCATGTGACTTTCACGATTTATTGTTACTTGTAGAACATTAATTAATTAGGGGATGAAACATCTGACAAGTGAATGCTCTGTGGCGTATAATTGTCAATGATATCATCAACTTACTAGTCGCTGTCGTCTTTTATTCATGCCTCCGTTGAATTTCGTTTCAAAAGACGTAGCATTGAATAACAAATTACATTGAATGTGTATCGTGGTGTAGTGGATGGAATGCGAGCAATTGAAGCATAGGTCTTGGGTTCAAATCGTGTAAAAACTTTTAGGTATAAATGAATTAAAAATAATTTATGTCTTTGAGAAATGTTTTGTTTTGATAATGTATGAGAAAATAGATGTTCTCAATACATATTATAAAACAAAGTCACTTTCTCTGTTCCTATATCCCTTTGTACACTTAAATCTTTAAAACTACGGAACGGATTTTGATGCGTTTTTTTAAATAGATAAAGTGATTCGAGAAGAAGGTTTTTATACATAATTCATGGACAAATTCGTAAAGAAACACTTATAATTTTAGAAGTTTCTACTGTGATGTCATATCATTTAACCCGTGGGAAGCCAGGGCGGGTCGCTAGTTTTACATAAAATGTAAATGCCAATTGGGTTATCTAGCATCCGTAGGCGAGACGAATCTTTTTATGAATGCAGTAATTTGACTTTAGTGCATACTGTAAGATAATAATAACATTGTAACTAGATATGTCTCGTCTTAAAATGGTGTTCTTACTTTGTTTAATATCAATTTACATTCAAACTGTAGTATGGGTTATGGTGATTGCCTTATGGAGTTAGATAGAGTCTTTTGGCTGTTGATTCAGTCACGAGGCTCTGGATTCAAATATTGGGTCTTGTAGTTTATAAATAGTAGTTTGTGTTTTTGGGATGGGGATGTATATAGAGGTAGAAGATAACCAGAGTGACGATGGATGGATTGTGTGAAAGACGATATGGTTAGACAGAATGTTAGTTGTGAGATGACGTCTGACAGAGAAGTATGGAAGGAAAAGATATGCTACGCCGATCCCAAGTAAAATTGGGATAAGGGCAGGATTATAATGATGCAGGAGTGTAGGTTGAAACAGTTATACCAGTTTTATTCATATTATTATATCGAGGGGTTTTTCGACACTCACAATTATTTGAAGTACGTGGGGCGTTCCGGCTTCATCCCACTTGTGATAACGAGGGGATAGGCATCAGTTCGTTATCAGACATGATGATATTTGACATGTAAGTCTAATCGTTCACGTTTGTGATATATTTTTTTCGATAGTCAACTGACACTTCTCGGTTGTCACAAGTTCTGTGATATGAAATTAAATAAATCCTAATTAAATTTTTTGATGCTTCGTCATATACAAATTCCCGTGTCATGGGAATCATATAAACAGTTGTCCGACGACATAATCCTTCGGTCTCATAAAATTTGTGTTTGCACAAACATTTTTGGTTCCAGAACATCTTCTATGCAAAAGTCGTTCTGGTAGGACAAACTCTAACTCATGGCAGAAAAATAAAAGTATAATTATACGACATTCGCTTTGAATTTTTATAATATAAATACACCCTTCAAAATAGTATATCACTCAGTTTTGATTATTTCACGAGTTAGTAAGTGCAAAGTAAGTTCTTACAGAACAGCATTGCAAATGCTGTGTCCCTGAGACTTATTTTCAACTAACAAATGTCATTAATATTCAAATGGAGTAGATACAACCTTAAGTTTACGTGAAAAATATGGAATCGTTTCCAGAATGTTAATTAAAAAGCTCCATATGAGCCAAATTAGTGAATCTCAGGGGAATCAGCTAACTACGCAGTACATGAACTATGCGTATGCCAAAAAAGGAACATCCTATTCCGTAAAACTCTTAACCCAACCGAAAGGGCAAATACGTTACGATTTTTCCGAAGAAAAACCCAAAAATGTTTCATCAGCTTGAGCCAGAGCTTGAACTATAGACTTTAGATCAAGGAAATCATAAAGTCTTCCTTCTAAAAAGTAACGTATCAGTAAACTAAACCGCAGAAAGTCCTTGACAGTAACAACGCTATATGAAATATTATCCGAGTTTTCAAAGATAAAACGCATATGATACGTCAGTGTGAGTGAAGTTACAGGTGGTCACACACGGACGCGTATATTAAACATGGATCAATATGATTGGTATAATGACGATGCAACTCTTGGTATATGACGAAGACACAGTAATCTGCCTATTTCTTTATTACTTTGTATTGGAACTGAGTGGTTTGTTTGTAAAGGAACATCGCGAGGAACGCGACCGAATCCGACCTTCAATTGTTCGTCCTCAGTATATTTTTTACAATCAGAATATTCAGTAGCTCATGAAACTGTTTCGTATTAAACATATTCTCTTACTCTTAATAGCCGAGATAGCCCAGTGGTTAGAATGGGAGCACCTTAACCGATGATTGCGGGTTCAAACCCACGCAAGCACCACTGAATATTCATGTGCTTAATTTGTGTTAATAATTCGTGCTCGACGCTGAAGGAAAACATCGTGAAATTCTGCTGCTGTATTACACCAACCCGCATTGGAACAGCGCGGTGGAATATGTTCCAAACATTTTACTCAAAGAAAGAGGAGGCCTTCGCCCAGCAGTGGGAAATTTACAGACTTTTGTTGTTATTCTCTTACTATTCTACTAGATCAGACATTTTGAAGACTGGGATTGCAGACCTAATGGATTTGATCGCGTGACTGATAGCAGCCTAGCTCGTGTTCGAAGAGATAATATCTTTTTTTAAAGGTTAACTATCTTATTAAAATACAAGTTATTCCACGTTACAGTAAAGTGCTGGTTATATTAACGATCAATATAGTTTAGTAGAAAGATCAATTAATTCTTAAGAAGAACGTGGGTTCAAATCTCAATTTCTTTTTTTAAGATGAAAAGCGTGGAATTAATACTTGTTGACTTCCAGGATATATTATATACATATACAATTGTATTTAACTAACATGATTATTTTTAAATATTGAAAAAGAGTAACTACTTAATTTTCTTGCCGGTTCTTCTCAGTAGGATATACTTTCCGAACCGGTGGTAGTTTTACTTTATATAGTTGTTAAACGACGATTCGAAAGCTTATAAAAGCATCCTTGGATAAAGTATATTTTGATTTTATTTTTACGCCTCATAAACATTGGGAATCCATAACCATTCCTTATGCCAATGCGCTACCAAAATAGAAGCTGAGGTATTATGGTCCTTGCGCTTGTACACCGACTCGCTCTTTCAACTGATACGACAATGCTTAGTATCGGCGTTTGGTGTTCGGTGATAATTATTGAATGAAATGAAATTATTGAATTACATATAATAAAATTGGAGTGTCTGTTTGTAATATTAAAATAGCCCCTTTTTGCAAAATGCATATGTATGTATACACGGTATATGTACCAAATAATAACATTTTTTACATTTTTTGTCTATCTGTTCCGACTAATCTCTGGAACGGCTGGGCCGATTTTGTCGGGACTTTCACTGGCAGATAACAGACATAATAAGGAGTAACGTAGGCTACAATAATGTTTTTTTTTTGTTAAAGTCAAACGCGTACGAGGTCGCGGGCACAGCTAGTTTATTTATAAATTATTTCAACAAACAAATCTCGTGATGGCTACATTTCTTATTGAGATCATTTATCGTCTACTGTATTAAGCAATTTCTATCTTATCTCATAAGTGATTTGTTTTAATTTTGATCTATTATAATGTTTTGTTAATAGCTGATAAAAGTACGGTCAACAATGTATAATTATAATTCACTGATATTAACTTACATATTTTCTAGTAAACACATAAAATAGTTTAATGATACAAGACTAAGTAATTGATATGGTTACTTTGAATATTGTAATTTAATTTGACCTTGATTTGAAATTAAAATACTACCATAAAAATCTGCCTCCACTTTTAATAATGTAATCAATAGCAAGGTTGCACTATAATCACTGTAAAAGAAATTCAATTAGAAAAAAACATCAATAAAAACAATTATTTGATTCATTGAATTAGATCGAGTTTTAGTATATTAACAATTATTATCATCAAAAAAATATACGGTATGGTGCTATGAACTTTACTTGATAGCTAAAAATAGCTTTAATAGGGCAACGGTATTCGGACATCCTAACGCCGTGAAAGCCTTAGCAACAGTGGAGTTGTGACTTCTAAAACAAACTTCAAGAAAAAATACATAAATATACAAGTACTCTAAAGAGCTGAGATGGCCCAGTGGTTAGAACGCGTGCATCTTAACCGATGATTGTGGGTTCAAAACTAGGCAAGCACCGCTGATTCATGTGCTTAATTTGTCTTTATAATTCATCTCGTGCTCAGCGGTGAAGGAAAACATCGTGAGGAAACCTGCATGCAACAAATTTCATAGAAATTCTGCCACATGTGTATTCCACCAACCCGCATTGGAACAGCGTGGTGGAATATGTTCCAAACCTTCTCCTCAAAGGGAGAGGAGGCCTTTAGCCCAGCAGTGGGAATTTACAGGCTGTTGTTGTTATATACAAGTACTCGTAGTATATAAAATCGTAGCAGATTTAATTTACAAAACACATTTACCAATCAAGGTAATGATGTCATGTCCAATTATAGCAATTAAGTATACCATTTATCGCCAGAGGTCAAGATCGAGACCTGAGATATTTGGGCCAGAGAACTGCTCACACGTCGATAAAAGTTCTTTCGGTGTTTATTTTGTCACTTATAAATAAAATCGAATATAACACCTATTTACATTAAATGATATATTTTTGAGACGAGATGGCCCAGTGTTTAGAACGCGTGCCTCTTTACCGATGGTTTCAAACCCAGGCAAGGTATTCATGTGCTTAATTTCATACAAATTGTGCCACAAGTGTATTCCACGCGATCGAAATCGGAACAGCGTGGTAGAATATATGCCAAGCCTTCTCCTCAAAGAGAAAGGAGGTCCTTAGTCCAGTAATGGGAAATTTAATGCTGTTGTTATTGTTGATGTAATTTTGGAATAAAGTTCTATTGACACCTGGTAGTAGAGTAAACTGGCAGTAATCGTCAATTTAGAAAAAGCATTGTTACCTCTTTCTTTATCTCAGAATTATATATGCTAGAAAGAGAAAGAGATAAATTCTTATTTAAAAATCCCATTTAATTTAAAAAAATAATTTTGATAACAATTTTGTGATTGTCATTTAATTATTCTGTTATGTAGTACGTCGTATATAGCGAAAGCAAATGCGTTCCAACTGAGTGTTCTATGACAGCTCGTATTTTATTTTTATAATCTGTTTTGTTTTAAAGTAAAAATAAGTCCCCTCTGTTTGTTAATTATGAGTCTACTTCAATAAATAATATTTTGATTATTGATTAATTTGTTTAAACCATTTATTTTACTACACATACATTATATCGATTGTACACAAGAAAATAATTAAATTTAAAGAACACAGTGTTGGTAGCAATGGTTTCATCTCAGTATAAGCTGTGCTAATGCACAGCACTGATTTTCATATGACCCTTGACTATTGGGTAAATATAAACACAAATACACATGCGCGCACACGAAAATAAATAAATGAAATATAAAAACTAAAAGCCTAGCTAGCTTTATCCTTGAGAAAAACAAAACACATTTTACAAGAAGAAAAACATCACAAGGAACTTGAAATGAACCCGAAAAAAAAGACATTAAAAATTAATATGATCTTATTATTTATAAGACTATCAAATTAAAAGTTAAGTTTAAGTGTTATAAAGTAAAATATTTCTAAAGAAGCTTGTAAAGTCGTATACGATATTGAAGAGTAGAAATAAAATAGACAAGTCATGCTAATTTAATTAATATTTTCCTCATTTATTCAAATGATTGTAGTCGAATAACTCATTAATGGACGAACACGATTCTAAATTGTTAACTTATTAATAGACGCAAGATATTTCGATTTATCTGTTAAATAATAATCACATTAACAATACGAACGATTTATTACGTCTGAATATCCTTGATTAGTTGTAAATAGTCACCGTTCATGCCTTATCTTAATTGAGGATGCAGTAAAATATGAAATATACAAACTTGCTATACTAATTTCATCTCTATGTTAATTTTATTAAGGTCGATATCACACGTGTCGACACTTTTCTTCCATTGTTCACAATTTAAATGTGACTAATTCTTCTTTAATAGTGCCTTACACTGTTGCCTCATAATATTTTTAATATGCGGCATATATGCGTAGTTGTTCATTGTCCTATTTCTCAATTTATTCGACCTAATTTAATGGTGAACAATCTTGAAGTCTAACAGTAGCCTATAGGCCCTTTTTAATCCAGGATGCAAAAAACAACGAGTTTAGAGCTGCCTCACCAATTATTGCCAAGTCTTGAAGCAACGGAGAAGTTTCTCAGGTCTTTGGTCTTTTTTGGGTGCGATGCGAAAATTTACAAACTCAAACTCATATTCCTTTATTCAATATAGAAGCATCACACTTACTTATTGATTGTCAAATAAACACTACCACCGGTTCGGAAAAAGGAACACCCTGACCTGAGATGAACGCGCGAAAGAAACTCTTCTTTTTTATTTATTTTTGTGAAATTAATAAGATACATAGTAGTATATGATTAGAAATAGCCAGGAGGCGATCGTTTCATTCCCAAGGTGTGCTATCAAACATAAACTCGCTAATTGTATAGTAACGCTTGGTGTTTTACAATTGTTTTTTGCTGCAGATAGGTAGCACCATCTTGAACAAAAAACGTGGCGCCAGCATTGTCATACTGTACATAATCAGGTTGAAAAAAATCCAATATGGCATTGAGAGTTACGATTATAGGACTAAAAGCTTGGCCAAGTTAGCAGTGACCTCTCGAGGATTCAGGATCTGTAGCCTATAACTGCTGATTTAAAAAACAAAAACAACAGCCTGTAAATTTCTCACTGCTGTGTTAAAGCCTCCTCTACCTTTGAGGAGAAGGTTTGGAACATATTCCTCTACGCTTTTTCAATGCGGGTTGGTGGAAATTTAATAATGTAAAAAAAGGAAAAATAAAATGTTCGTTTTCTTTTTTTAAAGGGTTTTGATAAAACAAGTTTTCTTCACTTCCAAAGTATGCTACATATAAATCACTTATAATAAATTCGTAGCAGTATAATATTGGGAACAGAAATATATCTACTGTTAGAAGAAATCTCAAACTGTTAAGATCAAAACTAAAGGTAGTGGTCACTTATATGATGGTGTATATTTTTATTACTTTCAATGTCCAAATCATAATAACCTCGACCTTGGTTCCGCACCAGTGAGGCGCGCTTAAACATTCGCAGCGCACACGCACACATAGATACATTTGTTGATCTCATGAGAATATATTTCTCTCTTACGTAACTAGTGTTAAGTGCTGAGATGGCCAGGGGATAATAATTATCTTCACATTTTCAGGCGCTTAATTTGTGATAGCACTCCCATAGGAGCATGTGAATAGATTTTGTCAATTGTCTATGGGCGTTGGGGACTGTTTACTATCAGGTGTCTCATTTTCACGACCGACTATCTATATCATTAAAAAAATTGTAATACTTTAATATGAACGAGCGTGGTTGGTTACTTCAAGATAAGGAAGGAAAGGGAGGCCTTCTCCTTCCCTTACGAAGATAAGGATGAGTTTAAACTTCAATAAGAAATTAACTATTGTACAAGAATAAATAAATGGCAAATGTGAGAACTATTACATTCAAGAAAAAGAATGCCTACTGACTTTCTTACTGGTTCTTATCGGATGAATCTTCTTTCCAAAACGTTGGTAGATTTACATTGAATTAAATCCTGTACGTTGTTGATTTGAAAGTGCGTTAAGATATATTTTTATTAATTTATTATTTTTATCATCGAGAAGACCTGACTTGTAATATTTGTAACGTCTAATTCTGACATCTCGTCCGGTTTGATGAGACAATCGTCGTACTGCTTATTTTTTAAATAGGTTATAATGCTGTCAAACTTGTCTCATTCTTTCTGCTCTAACGATGTTGACATTGCTCCATATTGCTGATAGAATTTAATTTATTTTTGGTTATAATACTTCGGTCTACATTTTCAAATAACGTGTGTTGCTTATGTTTGAAATATTTCAAGGTCAGACCGAGTTTCGCGTCTAAATCCGACGACCACTTTCCGTTTCATTACGTTTTATTCAAATTATATCTCGTTTATTACAACGACATTTGATTTTATCTATAATAAACGTGTAAGTAACTCTGTCTTGTCTGTATGACATACTTTCACAACCAAATCAATGAATCGATTTTGGTGCAATGATATGAAGCAAACTTGAACTCCAAGAAAGGCTATTTTTTTTAATATAGGTAGGTTGTGTGTAAAAAAACTACAAAAATACAGTTGCTATTTGTCTGTGTGTAAGAAACAATGAATTACAGATTCTAAATCGTTGATCAGAGTCAGATTAACTAATCTAGAAAATCAATGGTCATTGGTCAATGACAGCTGATGACGTCATTTTCGACCAATGAGCATTCGTTATAAATTTGACACTGCTCGTCATTTCAAAAATAAGCAGTTTTACTACATAACTTAATTTAATTAAGATGCAAACAGAATTGGGACGATAACGAAACGTCAGTTCTATTTTTAAAATGTATTATGTGTTTGTTAAAAAAAGACCTTGGCGCTCAATACAGATATCATTAAAAAAAAATAACATTGTTTGCACTAAAAAAACAGTGTGGCCAGTTTCAATATTTCTAAAAACTTTGTGACTTTTAGCAACTGTATCCTTCATATATTGTTGATTCGTATGTAGCTCTCCATGTGTGGAGCGGTTCTTAGAATCGAGTTTTATTTACTAATAAATCACTTCTAATCTTTGATTTAGTAATTCGACCTCAGACGAGAGGTAACTGGTTTTGTCTTTATTTAGTATTATATTAAGCGTTCCGATTCTTTCAAATATGTTATGAAATTATCGTATTTTTCAAGAGGTTTTTTTTTATATTAAAATCTAAAAAGACTTTGTACTGACTAATATAAAAACTGATTCGATATGAGTCTTAGTCTAATTGAGTCGCAAAATTTTTGTATGTCCAACTATTTGACTATTTTTATAAAGGTTTGGAGTTACCACCATCTCTATTATACGGGTTGTTACACTTGGCAGTATATAGCTGACACATGCAGTTTTCCTCGCGATGTTTTATTTATTTATTTATTTAAGCACACTTACAACATACATATTACAAACATTTTTATTGAAATTTAAAAGTTATATTAAAGTTTGATATGTACGTCAATTACAAGTGTACATAACATTCATTGAGTATGTATATTTATTTTATAAGTAATGATAGTTACAGTTACAGTGCAAATTTAAAAATTATTTATATTATTTAATTAATTCAGAATAAATATACAAATTAAATTAAATTAAAGTAAAATAAAAATTAAATCAAAATCAAATCAAAATAAAATTAAATAAATCAAAATTGAATTAAAAATTAAATCAAAATAAATTAATATTACAAAAAAATAAAATCAAAATTAAATTAAAACTAAAACTAATCATGCGTTTTATAGTAATTAAATAACTTATTTCTGAAGATAGTGGGGGAGTCGTTAAAAATGTCAATGCCAGGGATTGATTTAAGGATATTATTATACTCGTTGCATATTCGTATCAAGGGGGCTTGATTGCCAACATGCGTTCTTAAACAAGGAGTGTAGAATATTTTGTGAGTATTTCTGGGTGTTCTAGAAGGAACAGATATAAATAGTCTTTCAATAATTTCTGAATTTGGTACTTTATTGTTTATAATATTATGTAAAAATTTTAGATCAATAATTTCGCGCCTACTCCGTAGTGAAACCATATTAAATTTTGCCAAACGGTCCTTATATAATTGTCTATGCGAAAAATCTTTTTCAAGGTAAGAAAGATGTTTGGTAAATGCTCGCTGTATACTCTCAATGCGCTGAGAATGAACAGTGTAAAAAGGTTTCCAGATGATACTGGCGTACTCAAGATTGCTGCGTACCAAGGCATTGTATAGAAGTATTTTAGTGTCTTTAGAAAATCCATGGGTGTTTCGCTTGATAAAACCAAGATTTTGTGCAGCTTTAACAACTATATTATCAATATGCGTCATGAATGTTAAACGGCTGTCAATAGTGACTCCTAAGTCTTTTATTTGTAATATTTTCTCGATTAATACATTGCCGATGGAGTACCTAGAGACAAGCGGTTTTTTCTTCCTGGTAAATTTCATATGAAAACATTTGCTGACGTTAAGAGTCATATTATTAGAACAACACCATTCGTTAATACTGTTAATATCATTCTGTATTAAGTTTATGTCCTTATTCGATTTTACTGTTTTGTAAATTTTAAGATCATCTGCATAAAGAGAATATTTACAATGTTTAATATATTTGGTTATGTCGTTGATGAAAACGAGAAATAAAAGAGGACCCAAATGTGAGCCCTGCGGCACCCCGCTTTTGGCAAAGTAAATCTCGGCGTCAAAACCAGTGACCGAAACTGTAAGTGGTCTCTGCGTTAAATATGATTGAAACCAGTTAATCAATGAACTGCCAAGGCCATACTGATACAGCTTGTTAATGAGTATTTGGTGATTCACTTTATCAAACGCGTTGCTAAAATCGGTGTATATACAATCAATTTCATCACCCTTATCTATTACCCCAAAGCCAGATCTGATGTAAAAATAGTTAAATTTGTTGCAATAGATGACCCATTTCTAAACCCGTGCTGTGAACGTGTAAAAATATTTTTAAAATGATTATTAAGTATGGGATAGACAAGGCTCTCAAACAATTTGGAGAAGCACGACAGTATTGAGATTGGACGGTAATTCTTAATATCTGAACGATCACCTTTTTTGTATATTGGTATTATTCGAGCTTTCTTCCACTCGTCAGGGAAAATACCACTTTTCATGGAAGAGTTAAAAATTATTGTCAACGGCAGTACTAACGCGGAGCTGCATCTTTTAATTAAGAGTGGAAAAATACCGTCAGGACCGGCGCTTTTAGATAGATCTAGAGATTTAATTTTTTTTGCAACCTCAGCTTCACTAAATATTATTTTAGTAATGGTTGTTATATTAGTGTTATTCAAATTATTCTGATTTCTCTTGTTCATAGCTACTGTTTCTTCAGGGTAAACGGATGAAAAATGACAAGCAAAAAGATTAGCGATTTCCAACCAGCCACGAGATGATTATGAACACAAATGAATTAGATCAAAATTAAGTTCAGATTCTTGTCTTCTAACCACTGAGTTATCTGACGTATAATATTTGCATTAAATATTCGCCCAGTGTTAACTTTATTGAAATTTTAAAGTTTTAGATGAGATTTTCCTTCACAATAATACACGACAGACTCAGTAAAAACTCTGTAGATCGTTTAACACTACTTTCTAAAAATTTGACATTTTATGAAATAATTTAAATTTGACAGTTGAATTCGAATTTCAAAAATAGAATTTTGACAATCATTAACCGGTTTCAGTTATTATCAGTTTCTCATTCAGAATGTCACACGGAATTCTTTAAATGCCTCGTCGCTTATTTATCGAACCGGTTCACTTGTTTTCGCGAACATTTGACCGCTTAACTTATATGGCAAAGATTTCGATAAAGAGTTACTAAAGTATCAAGTATATACCTACAAAATTAAATTTTTGCAACGAAAACTCTTTTGACTTCAATAAGTAAATAAATAAATAAATAGGTATAAAAAATAAAATTATATAATACACACCCACACTAATACACACACACACACACACACACACACACACACACACACATGTAAAATGTTTTCCATTTCCATTTTTAATCTTAAAGTAAGTTAAATATTTATTAGTTTATAATTTGTATGTTTCGATATATGTATGTATATCCAGGAGAAGGACCGGGTATTTTGAGATACAGGTTTCGCCTACTTCAAAATTCCTGTTGCTAACTATTGCTGTACAAACTGATTTAAACAATAAATTTTTATTTTTATTTTTTTTTATTTTTTTTGGGTTATACATGTCGAAGCATCAACTAGTTTAATTTTTTATCGTACGTGCTGGCGTCTTCAGTATGACTGTAAAGTCATATAACACCAACCTGTGAATTTACCAGTGTTGGGATAAGGCCTCTTCTCCCCTTGTAGAGAAGGTTTGGAAAATATTCCACCGCGCTGTTCCAATGGAAGGTGGAATACACATGTGGCAGAATTTCAATGAAATTAGACACATGCAGGTTTCACAGTTAGACTAAAAGAAATATAATATCCATTGCAACGTTTTTTAAACCACGAAACACATTTAAATATGGCAAAGTTGAATTAGCATATTTCGTATGTACATAAATAGTCAATTAAATTATCAAATATACGATTTTTAAATTTAATTTAATTATTTATGTACCAATTAAAGAAATTATTAACATAAACAGCCAAACCCGACTATGACATCATTATAATACAAATATATTTTCTATGAATACATATAAATGTCATATCTAAAACGCGATATCCGAAGCTATAGGTCCAATTGACTTTCAGTATAAAATCAAAATATACATTATTCAAGTAGGCTTTTATAGGCACTTTTGAATTTAACTACTATGTTAAGTGAAGCTACCACCGGTTCGGAAAGTAGATTCTACCGAGAAGAACCGGCAAGAAACTCAGTGTTTAATAAATATTTATTCCTTTCGCGATAATGGATAATTTTGTATGAATCTTGTATGACCTGAACTTATACGAAGTCAGGGCGTAGAATTAGTATTTATGTATTATTGAAAGTAAGTTTGTAAGTAATTCGAACAAGTTCCATAACTATACACATGTACGCACTTGCGCATTCGCTTCGGCCATAAAAGGATCACGATAATCTGACGTCGCCGTTCTTGTACATTGCAAATTCAACCTTAATAGTATGACGATAGAGTGTATTTTGAAAGGAGTCTGGTTTCAAAATCCAGACGTGCCGAGGTTGGAATCCAAATAAGAATCAAAAGGTTGTTTATGTGGCGTGTAAGGCGCTTAGTTAAATGATTCATGTCTTAGCGACGGTTTTTTTGTAATTACACATATTAAAAAAAGTAAAAAAGTCAATTATATAACTTGTTATTAGACGTGGTCTGCTACTGGTTTTTATTATGCTGTGGGTTGGACGATTATATGGGCCACCTGATGGTGTTCATCACCCATTGAAAATGGCACTGTAAGAAATACTAGCCATTCCATACAAACCTTGGGATGTTATGTTCTTTATGCCTTCAGTTACACTAGCTCACTCACCTTCAACTGCGATGTTAAGTATTGTTGTATGACGGTGGAATACCTGATAAGAAGTTGTTATCTATCTAATGGACTT
This sequence comes from Vanessa cardui, assembly GCF_905220365.1. Lineage (NCBI taxonomy): Eukaryota > Metazoa > Arthropoda > Insecta > Lepidoptera > Nymphalidae > Vanessa > Vanessa cardui. Next base: position 14,151,949 of record NC_061130.1, read on the forward strand.
GTCCTTCCAAATATTTTTTTTATGGTATAGGTTGGCGGACGAGCATATAGGCCACCTGATGGTAAGTGATCACCATCACCCATAGACAATGACACTGTAAGAAATATTAACTATTCCTTACATCGCCAATGCGCCACCAACCTTGGGAACCTGTTGGGAAAATGTTATGTCCCTGAAGTTACACTGACCTTATTCACCCTTCAAACCGGAACACAACAATACTGAGTACTGTCATTTGGCGGTAGAATATCTTATGAGGTTGTTGGATTGATTAACTGTCAAATACCTGTAACATAAAAATATTTAAAAAATAAAGTATTACTCGTTTTTCTTAAATATGGCGTAATATTATAATCAGACAACACCCATTTTTCACTTATCTATAACAGTGTGATGGAATTCAAACCTTCAACTAAACAGCAATGGTACCAAACAGTGGAATGTATACAGGGTGGTACTGAAATATTTCACTCACAGTACCTTTGATACAAAGATTTCATCCACAAAACTTGACCAAAATCACAATAGAAACGAAGATTATAAATATTGCTATACATAATGTGTTTTCGACTATTTCTTTCGGCCATATGTTAATTAATGACGTAAGAGTAACTGACGCGTGATGACATCATGGTTAGTTCTTGCAAACAAAAGTAGTTTGAATTCCATTGGCTTCTCGAATTATGACTGGAATTCTCTATATACTAGCTAACAAGCAGATTAAGACTGCCAAATATTGTCTGCTTTTGGTTTAGTAGCCATTTTATAAATACCAAAGTATTGGTTTTAATCCTTGGACTAGGCCAATAAATAGTCAATTTTCATTAATGTCTTAATATAATTTAAAATATATAGATGTTATAATTATGGCGCTCGAATGAATGATATAGAACTTGAAGTAATGAAGCACCACCTCCTCATTATCCATCATTATTCACCAATTATTAATATTAATTACTAATAAGATATATTCCCCTTTATATTATTATGTGAATATAGTTGGATGGTTCAATGATTTTGTTTTGGTTGGTGGTCACCATCATTCATTGATGGTGCTGTGGAAATATAAATATTCCTTAAGTGTCCAATGCGCCACTAACCTTGGGAGGGAAGATGTTATTTTATGCTATATTAGCCCTCATACCTGTAGTTAATGAGTTTCTAACCGTTCCAACTGGAACTCAAAAATACTAAGTATTATTTGGCGGTAGAATATTTACTGCCATGCTGACACCTAAATGGGTTTCCTAGAAGCCCTACCACCGAGTCATACATCCATGTTCTAAAATATTAAATTAAATTAGTACTAGCTTCAAAATTTTCGTTACCATGACACAGTTTTATATTTTTTATGCACCGTTTATATCTCGGAGATTAATTAATATACCCAAGGATGATGAACAGATCGCTTCTAGTGATAAGGCAGTGGGCTATTTTATATGTCTTATAGTTGTCGCCCGCGGCGTCGTTTGCATTTTGGGGATTGGTTATCAGGCGTTAAGAAAAGGCTGAGTCCTTTCTTGAAGCTTTTGTTTTGCTTAAACCACCGTTCATCAAATTTGTTTTCTTGATTTGACCGTTACGCAGAGACAGACAGAAAATATACTTTAATATGTCAAAATAGGACAATATTACTAAGGTGGTCCAAATACATCTTAAAATAAATTAATAATATTTATCATTTAAATAGAGTACTAGAAATTACAATTCGTAATTAACTGTAAACGACGTTAAATTTTCTCCTCGATGATTCTTTATCTCAATAGTTGGAATTTGAAATATATATTTTTTAAGCTGAATACAAGTTAACCTTTGCTTAAAACTGCATTTGTTTTTTTTTTTTATAATTGACTCAGTAGCAACAGAATTCCTATACACGACAGCGCCTTACAAATCGTTCTATTTTTAAACCATTAGTAAACGAAGGGATGCGACTGATATAATAAATGGCCTTTGATAATTAAAAAAAACCGGATTGCTTTTAATGTATATTTAAGTGAAATGTTTGTTGAAATATGCATGACACACGCCTCAAGTTATTTTAAGATTAGGTAATCGTACGTTTGGGTCTTCAGACATTCATGGACTTTTAAAAAAAAATTAATACCTTCTTATATTTTACTAGCGACCCGACCCGGCTTCACTTGTGTGTACGTTAATTAATGTACTACAAATTTTATTAATTTACGACATCACGTTAGAAAATTTTAAAATTGTCCGGGTTTCTTTACTATATTGTCCATGTATTATATAAAAAGAACCTTCCTCTCTAATCACTCTATCTAATAAAGAAACAGCATTATAATCCGTTGCGTAGTTTTAAAGATTTAAGCATACATAGGGATATAGGGACAAAGAAAGCGACTTTGTTTTATACTATGTAGTGATTAGAATCCCTTCTCACTTAAACGTTTAGAACGTTATTTAACAAGATTAAAATAAATTTTAAACTTACTACCGGGTGTGTTGATATTATCAAAAGAACCGGCAAGAATTATAGTACCACATTTTTTATGACATTTTTAATTATTCTGCAAACGAGTACGAACTCTACCTCTTTTATTATCTACTTATATGATCTTATTATTTATTCATGATATTTTTTTTTCAACATGAGTTTAAAAAAAATAATATTCCGACGACTTCACATTTTTAATGTAGTATGTTATGTTAATTGAAGGAATAAAATTTGTCCTCATCGAAAAACCCGTGAAATAAATTATTCTAATTATTTGGAAAATCATTAGTAGTAGTAGTAGCTTCCTGTCTCCATAAAAAAGTGTCCTTCCTTGAAGTTAAAGTGTACTTTATATCATGTTTCATCAAAATCGGTTCAGTGATTTCGCCATGAACAGCAACAGTAATAAAGAGATTCCTTTCACAGTTATAATATTAGTATATATTTGTTTATAAATTATATGGCAAAGGCTACATAAAGTATATCTTGTTAGTAAACGTATGTTCTATACATACATATACAAAACTGTACACACATAATTACATAAATAAATAAACATTACAAATATACAAAACCTTCAACAAATCTAGTAGCGTTCATTGATAACAACATGACATAGTACATAAATATGTGTATATAAGAAGATATACAATTGGTTTACATATATAGATTAACATAATAACTTGTTTTCGGTGGGTTATGAGATAATCGTTTCTGAAAAATATATCTTGAACGCTTTTGAAATGTCGAGCCCTAAAATGAGAACGTGAGCAAGTTCCTTCAAGTCTAATCGTTCCTGAGATTAGCCGGAACAAAGAGACAGACATACAAAAAAAATGTAACATATACAATTGATAAAAGAACTGTTATTTTAATATTACAAACAGACACTCCAATTTTATTATATGGATCAATAAACTATTGAACAGCGTTCGCGTTCGTCTTGTATGAAGGTTTGCTAATTGGGCTTCTTTTAAATTTTTTGGGTGTTGTTACAAAATGAAATAGCCAAAGATTTTTGTGTATGACTCTCGATCTTCCTCTCCGCATAATAATATATATTTACTTCAAATATACGTAGAAAATTTGGTAAATATATAGACTTTAAAATGAATATATTTTTGATATTTATAAAAGGTAAATATGCAATAATTTTTATAAATATATTGACTACGTAATTAGTAAGAAATGCTATATAAAGATTATCACGTATGATTAAATTTTTTTGGTATTCAATTCTAGTATGGATTTTATTGCTGGATTAAAATTTAAGCTACTGATAAGATTGGAATGCAACTGCAGGGGACTTATGTATGACTTAACTAATAATATTACCAAATATATTCTTATTGGAAAGGTATTATGATATTGACATATAATATGGGCAATGGTCACTGATGGTATGTGATCACAATGAGCATTGTTCCAATAAAAAACTAACCATTCGTATACCGACGATAACAACCGCCAAAAACTTCAGTAGTTACTCTTTTTCATCATTTATATTAAAACTCAATTAAATCATTTTATGTTTCTTCTATAGATAGCTTAATACCTAATACTAAGTGCACGATTTGTTATGTTCTATATAATCTTTTATGAGCCTAGATAGCCCAGTGGTTAGAATGCGTGCATCTTAACCGACGATTTCGGGTTCAAACCCAGGCAAGCACCACTATATATATGTGCTTAATTTGTGTTTATAATTCATCTCGTGCTCGACAGTGTAGGAAAACATCGTGAGGAAATCTGCGTGTGTCTAATGTCATCGAAATTCTGCCACATGTGCATTCCACCAACTCGCATTGGAACAGCGTGGTGGAATATGTTTCATGCCCTCTCGTTAATGGGAGAGGAGGCCTTAGCCCAGCAGTGGGAATTTACAGGCTGTTAATTTTTTACTTTTATATAATGTTTTACTGAGTACTCTGCTTATTTTTTTTATATTCCAAGTTAAAAATATCCGTCTAAAGACAGGAATGGATCAGTAATGTGATTGGTATGGAATTTGACCGATTTAATTTCCGCTATGTTTAATCTATTAGCAAATATAATTGGGTTACCTATTACAACTCCACTTGGTAGGTTTCCTTCCTGCTCTATTATATTATCGACAGATTTTTTTATCTATATGTTTTTAAGCAATTTACTCATTCAATGATATTTCTTATCCTTTTATTACATAGACTTATGAATTAATTCGAAAGTTTTAATTAAAAGCACACTTGAGAATTATTCTGTAAAAATAAAATCGAAACTCACTACAGAGGAATTAAAAGAGTTATTTAGATTAACTGCAATAATAACATGTAAAATTTTCATTTGTGGTAGGGCTTTGTGCGAGCCCGTCTGGGTAGATACCACCCACTCATCAGTTATTCTACCGCCAAACAACAGTACTCAGTTTGAAGGGTGAGTGAGTCTGTATAACAGGCACAAGGGACATAACATTTTAGTTCCCAAGGTTGGTGGCGCATTGACGATGTAAGGAATAGTTAATATTTCTTATTTAATTATTAAAACTGTGTTTTAAATCACGCGTTTGATAGATCGAGCTGTTTTCATAATCATTATAATTTTCACAAATTAAACAACTCTGACGTAATGTGTTTTCATTATAAATTATCACTGATGTAAGATGATCTCACTTTGTTTCATACTGAGTTGTAGTCAGACTTTTCCGTTCTATCATAATTGATTATATCTATTAATATGGTTAACAGAAATATGAGTTTGAACACATATATATGTTTTCTATTAAGGACTTTTAGACCGGGAGATGATAATAACAAAATATTTGGTCATTTGTACCAGTATGGCGGTTCTTCAGGGGTCTAATCACGTAAAGGCAAAAAGGAAAGTTATGGTCGTAGCGCTCGCACCGGCGGAAAATCAGAAATAACGAAGGTGCCACAAACACCCAGACCCAAGACAACATAGAAAACTTATGGTAATCTACATCGACTCGGCCGGGAATCAAACCCGGACCTCGGAGTAGCGTACCCATGAAAACCGGTGTACACACCACTCGACCAGGGAGGTCGTAAAAACTTGTACATATTTAAGCATTTAATGTCATTAATTATTTTTTAAAGTTATTAAATGTTCAAGGCGATATTTAATAAGACATTTTGTTAATATATAGTAGGAGTAAAATTTCTGAATAGTATTAAGTGTTTTGAGAAGTGATTAATTTGACCGCCGGCTTTGATGATCTAACGTCACCTTGGCACGTATCAACTAGTCGAGCTGGTTGTGTTGACTGATTTGATTGCGATACAGCCTTTCAGTGCATACTTAGATAATACATTTTAATAGATGTTCGACATTTCTATATAAACAGTGAAAGTTAATGAGTCTGTGAAAAATTTTGGCATGTCAAAGATTTCGGAATAGTAAGACTATTCTGTAATGTAACTCGAAACTCACACCTGAATACGAATTTGAAATGTCCGTATGTGATATACGATATTGATTTTAATATTGTAATTATAAAATGGATAGAGTAAGGAATGAGTACATAAGAGGAAGTTTGAAAGTGACACAGATAGCCGAGAAGTTATGTGACAGGGACATATTGTGAGGAAGGTCTTGAGCATGGATGTGGATGGATATAGAGGTAGAGGACGACCAAGGAAACGATGGATGAATTGTGTGGAAAAAGATATGGTTAGAAAGAATGTTACTTGTGAGATGACGTCTGACAGAGAAGTATGGAAGGAGAAGACATTTGCGCCGACCCCAAATAAATTGGGATGAGGGCATGATGATGATGAGTAAAATGGCGTATCATTGTCATGTATGTTGGTTGTCAATATTTCACGAATGAGATCCGGAATATTCTCACAGAATTGTACTGCAGTTCATTATGTTTTTGACCCCTGTCAATCGATTTTCATTTTGTTTTAACGTTATTGACTATCAATCGTTCTAGCGTTAAGAGGAATTAGTAGAAATTCAAATTTCGTCATGAAAATTGGTTTCCTCAAATTTTCAATAATTCTTTCAGTGGAAAATCGTTATAATTTACGTATTATACATACATACATGCATGTATAAATTTGCGAAAAAAACATCCACGTAACTGTAATCGAAATTTTTGTAAGTCAAATTAAATGAGACAAAACGGTTTAGTGAAATAGTGTTGCGCTATCAATAAAGATACGAGTATATTGATCATAAACTCTTAGTGTTATACCATATCTGAATTATTAGCAAATTGCATGAAACACGTAAATCTAAGTATTGTTTCACTTTATTCCTACTGCCTTTGAAATAGACTGATGTTAGTAAACAGTTAATAATAGACAGTAAAGGCTTACTTTGCAGTCATAACAATTATGTAATTATGTCAAGTCTTATATACGTAAAGGGCACGGCGCCAGTGATCGATCAAGCTTTATTAGTTAACTAGTGTTTGCCTGCGGCTTCGAAGAAACAGGGGAAGAAACTTAAGTAATAGTTCATTCTATAATCTATCTCTCTCTCTTGGTGTTAATATAAATGATATCTTGATGATATGAATGATATCTTGATGAATGATATCTTATAATATTATAATTATAAGAAAAACGTATATAAATGGCTTGTCACCGCAATTTAGTCAGTAAGTGATCCTCTTTAAAATCGCGCTGATGTTCAGTTAAATCTTACTCTGAAATGTTATAATGACTCGTATATTTTTTTAATGATTTCATATCACTTTGATATTTCACGATCGTGATTATGATTAAGATTATTTTCGAACTTGTTCTTACAGAAAAGTTCGATATACATACTTAAGATAGATTTTATTGTGACTCGAAAATTTTTACTCTTATAAATTCCCCGCCTTAATTTATTACAATCTGAGTAGGTATCAAAATCAAAATAAACTTTATACATGTGGGCTTTTACAAGCACTTTTGAATCGTTATTTAACAATTAAGTTAAGCTACCACCGGTTCGGAAAGCAGATTCTACCAAAAATAACCGACAAGAAACTCAGTAGTTACTCTTTTTCAACATTTAAAAAATATAATCATATTAGTTAAATACAATTATATATGCATGTAATGTATCCTGCCTGGAAGTCAACATATATTAATTCCAAGCTTTTTTATCATCTACAAACGCTTGTATCGAATAATATCCCTTTTGTACCAAGGTATTTTTTATAAATGATTTGAATTTACGAGAAGGTAAAGTTAAAAATGTCTGCGGAATTTTATTATCTATGTAAATATCCTTTAAAATGTCTATACACATACGCTAATATATCCAATATGTCGACGAGAATTAAGTCACGTTCTCATATCTTATTACCAATATATTAAAATTCCTTAAAAAATCAAGTTGCGATGTAGCTGAGTAAACATTGGTGAAGGTTAAAGTTTATTAAAAAAAATAATCAATTTAAAAAAAGTTATTTTTTAACTAAATCGTCGAAAGCGAAGCTCCCACCTGTGGCGTGTTTACGAGACGAGCGGCGCAGGCGCAGGCGCGACCTTGGCATCGATTCGTTAACTTTTGATTTGTACGTACGTGTCACATTTTTTTTTTTTTTTTTTTTTTTTTTTTATCGCTGGAAAAACGCTTTACGCGCTTCCCCCACGTGATGGAAGTGGGGGGTGTGTGGGACTCCCCAGTTTCCTGGACGCCGAGTGCACCCAGGACCACCGGGTTTACCCACTAAAAAACCAGCGGTACCCTCTCCGTCCTTCGGCGGGCGCCACGGGATCGCTTACGCATGCTACCGTGACGCCCTGACGGTCGACCCGCCTATGCTGGCCTCCAACACCTAGGGGGGATTCTCGGGGTACTGAGACCCCCCCTTTTCCCTGCGGCGCCTATTCAGGCGGGGAGAGAAGGTGCGCGTAGCGCCTTTTCCTCCTCCCCGGTCGTCTACGGCGGAGCGGGTCTGTAGCGGCATTCTCCCGCTCCCGCTCCGCGGCTTCCTTCTGCGACATCACGTTTTCGCAGAAGGAGCGCATCTCCGACCAACACGTCTCACTGCTAAGCATTTCGTTAATGATGCTCGACAGCGAGAGGTCTCCGCCCATAGACGCCGCCAAGGAGTGCCTCTGGGGACCCCACGCGGCACACTCACTCAGGGTGTGGTGCGCCGTGTCGATTGGCGCACCACACTCGTGGCAGGATGGTGACGCCTCCCGCCGTGCTATTCCGTGCAGGTACTTACCGAAGCATCCGTGCCCGGTAAGTACCTGCGTCATCCTGAAGGTGAGCGTGCCCTTATTCCTCGCGACCCAGCGACTCAAGTGGGGACGGATCGCCTCCACTGTCGCCAGGCCCGCCGTGGGTGACCCCAGATCCTCCTGCCATCGGGCGATCAGGGCTTGCTGGGCTAGAGCCCTGATCCGCCCGACCTCCGCCAACCCTGGACGGTAGCCGCGGTTCCTTGCCTCGACCCGGAACCGGTACACCTCCGCGAGCACCTCCGCCTGGAGCTCCCAAGGCGGATCGCCCGCGAGAAGTGTCGCCGCAGTCCACGACACCGTACGGTACCCTCTGATGCCTCTCACCGCAATGACCCTCTGCGGCTTCCGCAGCAGGGCCCGATTATCAGCGGTGAGGGCGTCGACCCAGATCGGGGCACCGTACAGCGCCATCGACCTCACTACGCCGGCGTACAGACGCCGGCACAGCGATCCCGGCCCCCCCACATTCGGAAGGAGGCGGCCAAGAGCGGCGGCGGCGTTGATGAGCTTCGGGCCGAGATGCACAAAATGCTGCCCGAAGCTCCATCGACCGTCGAGGATGAGGCCCAGATACTTCATCTGGGCCTGCACCTTGATCACCGTCCCCCGGACGGTGATACTCGCCCCTCGTGGGGGTCCCCTCCGTGGACCGTGGAATAGGAGGGCCTCCGTTTTGGTTATGGAGACCCTCAGGCCCAGCATTCCCATACGGTCCACGGTGAGAGCCGTTCCGACCTCGGCGAGGCGAGCCGCCTCCCGAAAGTCCCGGCCAGTCGCCGTGACGAGGGTGTCATCGGCGTAGCACAACACCCCCATCCCGGGAAGGACCGGAGCTCGCAGGAGCCAGTCGAAACCGACGTTCCACAGGATTGGGCCGAGAACCGACCCCTGTGGAACGCCGCAGCCCACCCGACGCCGGACCAACCTCCCGTCGACCCCCGCCCAGAGGACCTCCCTCTCCTGGAGGTAAGCCTCCAGCAGCCTCCTCAGATAGGTTGGCACCCCATGGTATCGGAGTGCCTCCCGTATCGTCTCGAAAGGGAGACTGTTGAAGGCATTCGCCACGTCAAGCGACACCGCCAGGACGACTTGCCCCTGGGCTACCGCTTCCGTCGTCCGAACCTTCAAGGCGTCCAGGGCGTCGACCGTCGACCGGCCCGCCCTGAACCCGAACTGAGCCTCTGAAAGGCCCGGACCGACCTCCTCGAGGTGCTGAACGAGACGGGCTGCGAGAATTTTCTCGAAGAGTTTGGCCGTCTCGTTCAGCAGCACTATTGGTCTGTATGCCGAAGGGGAATCCAGCGGCCGACCTTCCTTCGGCAACAGGACCAACTTTCCCTCCTTCCAAGGCTTCGGAAACTGTCCGCTGTACAGACATTCGTCGAACAGCTCCCGAAGCCCTGCGCCTAGGAATTCCAGGGCGTCGCACAGAACACGCCCTGGAACCCCGTCCGGACCCGGCGCTGTGTTCTTGGCCCTCAGGCGGCTGAGAGCCATCTCCATCTCCCGCTCCGTGATCAGTGGTGGAGCCACTGTGTCTTCGATCACGGAGCGGGGGGCCATCTGCGGAGGGACATGCTCGCCTGGATGGGGAAAGAGTTTCCCGACCAGGCGCAGGAGGAGTTCCGGCGACATCGTCTCGGTGACGGGGGCGCCTTGAGTGCGGAACCTCCCGCGTACGCCTCGGTACGGGCGCCCCCATGGGTCTCGATTAAGACCCGCCAGAAGCTCCTCCCTGGCCTTCTGCTTGGCCTTGCTTATCGCCAGCTGCAGCTCTTTTTTCAGCTGGCGATAAGCATCCAGCATTTGTCCCTCCAGATCCGTGTCGAGGCCGTTGCGCCTCCGACAACGGACGTAGGCCCTCCGCGCCCGGCAGCACGTCGCCCGAAGGTCGGCGATTTCGGGCGACCACCAATATACATGCCGGCGCGGAACCCTGCGCCGGGTCCGAGGCATTGCCGCATCGCAGACCTCCCTGAGCGAACTGCGCATGCGGCCCGCCAGCTCCTCTGCGCTAGCGCCCTCCCTCCTTCCTGCGGAGCCCCACCGCTGCACGATAGCGGCCTCCTTGACCAGCTCTCGATCGACCTGGCCGAGAGACCACCTCGGCAGCGTAGTCGGCACCCTCTGGGTTTCCGCCGGCCTGCGAGGGGTGGAGATCTCGAATCGAATGTACCGATGATCCGATAGAGTCTCCACGCCCTCTTCCACTCTCCAATCGACCACTCTGCGTGCTACGACCGGGGTGGCGAATGAAACATCCACCATGGAACCCCCCTGATGGCGCACGCAGGTCTGAACCTGCCCCCTGTTGAGAAGGGACAGGTCGGAGAGCAGGGCCCAAACCTGGACGGCCCTCCCTCGCGGATTCGTGGAGGGGTTGCCCCAGGCACGCGACTTCGCGTTTAAGTCGCCGAGAACCACTATCGGTTTCGGCGACTGCCTGGCCACCGCAGCTCTGACTAAGCCGAGATAGGTCTCGAATTCAACCAGGCTACGGTTAGGGGAGAAGTACGTCCCGACGACGACGTACTCCCCCCACCCCACCACTACGTAGCCCGATCCCCTCTCGATGAGTGAGAGGGGGGGCCCCGTTCCGCTCCTCGTGAGGACCGCCACGGTGTCATCCGAGTCCCCCACCCAGTGAGGTAGAGGAGGGACGAAATAAGGCTCGCAAGCCACCGCGAGGTCTACTTGCCACTCCGCCATGGACTGCAGAAGCAGGTCCTGCGCTCCGGCGGCGTGGTTTATATTCGCTTGGAGGAAGCTTAGTTGTCCGTGCATTTTTTGGTTCGTTGAGCTTCCTCCGAGGCCTGGCGGCTACATTCACTTGTGGCGGTCCTGGTTCCTTGAACCGCCTTTCCTTTCGTGTGGGGAGGGTTGCAGTCCCTTCCACCCATCGAGTGCCCTGAGGGCCTCCCAGCCTCTGCACAGACTGCGCAGCGGGCTGTTGCAGAACATGACGGTGCCAGGTGCCCTGCACCTCCACATCTGTAGCACAGCGAGCTCCTGTCAACTTTTGACGGGCAGAGGGCTCTTGTGTGCCCGAGACCAAAACACCGGAAGCAGCGAAGAGGTTGCTGCTCCAGAACCCTGACCCTAGCAGAGCTCCATCCCACAAGGAGCCTGCCATTGTTGGCCAGGGTCTTAGCCGCCACCGTCGGGCACCTCACGGTAGTCATGCCTACCCCCGCAGGACCTTTGGCGATAGTCCCGACCCGCACAGAGTCAACGGGGCAGTTACCAACCCTGGCAATGGCTGTCGCCAGCTTAGCCTTAGTGACGGAGTCGTCCAGCCCCGTGATCCTCAACTCAGTCATCCTCAGGGGTAGAACGACGTTAGCCACTCCATCCAAGGCGACGCGGAGCTTATCCGCCAGTCGCCCAGCCTGTTCCTGGCTCTGCGACTTGGGCAACTCCAGGACCCTAGCACCGGTGGCAGCGCGGCGGATCTTCATACCTTCCCCTATGCCTAGCTGCAACAGGTCGACGCTTTGCTCGGCCTTCTCTAGCACCTGAGCGTACGTCACTCCCTTCTCCTCTGCCTCAGGCTGTAGAGAGATGATGACGGCAGCGGTGCGGGGCATGGATATTTTGCCCTTCTTCGGAGCTACCGCCGAGGTGGCTGTGGGTTTGCTCGCGATTGGTGGGGAAGATTTCCTATTTTTCCCTTTCCGGACAACCGTGGCCCAGCTTTCCTCCTGTCCCGTACGAGCCGGAGCTGAGGGGGCGGGCGTCCTAGCTGCCGGTGGTACCACTGCAGCTAGAGTTGTCCTATTAGTATTGGCCTGCTTCTGCCTTTTGGGAGCTGAAGCCGTGGGTGGCATCAAGGGCCTCGGTGCGTCCAGCTCTTCGGTTTTAGCTGGTGGGCTGCTAACTCTAAGGGAAGGGAGTCTAGCGTCTAGCATCGCTCCGATCGAGATCGTGATGAACTCTTTCAGTTCATCGATCATTGCAACGCTAGATGGCGTGGCCGCAGAAGGCCCACTCGAAGCCGTCATGGTCGCCCTCATGTCGGCGAACTCCCTCCTGTGAGCCTTGAGTTCGACTTTAAGGTTTTCGACCTCTCGGCGAAGGCGGTTGTTGTCCGCCTGCAGACGCCGTGTCTCTTCCGTCTCGGTGCGAGAAAAGAGGACCTCCGCTATTGCCTGTAGAGCGGCAGCCGATTCTTTGAGGCTTTTAATGTAGCCGAACTTGAGGTTGCCCGATTTTTTGGCAACCGTGAGGATAGCGGCTACGTTGCGCTCCACCTCCGCGTGCAGTTCCTCCGCTCCGAGCGTCGCCGGGTCCATGCTGTTTGTGCCCGACGATGACGGCACTACTGCGTCCTTCCTTTCGGTTGGTGCCTTTTTAAAGGCACGGCTACGGAGAGCCCTCTCGAAGGCAACTTCCCGATCCTCCTCCTCCTTTTCCTTTAGTTCGGCCCGAGCCCGGGTTAGGACGTTACCTTTATTTTTGCCGCGGCGGTGGGCAGTGGGTCTCGCCGTCTCAGCTCCCTCGCTTCCGGAGTCGGAGTCATCCGTCTCCAGCGGGCGATGTTTTTCGACAGAGGCCTCCGAAGCGGTCTCCATCTCCGAATCCATCTGGATCCAAAATCTGGTCGCAGACTAGATTATCCCGCACGACAGGTACGGTCCATAGCTTCTGATTATTGAATTACGTCATTTTTGTGAAAGATTCATCCACCAGAGAAGAAAATGACGTTACTAAAAATTAAAAGTTAGCCTACTGAGCAACCGAAACGAGAGTTTAATTTTGAAAATTGTTACAAAAATTTTTAATTTTCTTTACAAGGTCATCTGAGTCGATATACCAAATGAAAACTGGGAGGGTGTGGGGGGCTTTTTTTCCGATTTCCCGAGTGGAAATCGAGAAAACGAGTACGGGGCGATGATCTGGGGGTGGATCCGAGTAGGATTCACGAAAAAAAAGCGGTCAAAATCGAACAAAATTTTTATATGAAAATATTTAATACTACGTAACGGGTAGGACTTAGCGAATTATTATAGAAAAATTTAAAAGTAAAAAAGTGAAAAAAATATGAAATTAAACGATTAAATTAGTTAATATAAACAAAAATAAGACGAAAATGTGTAGTGAGAAAATGCGATATCTCTAATATTTTAGAAAATAGCAAGCCTGTAAGGTGACCGTGTTTCGATCGCTTAGGTAACCTCGGTTTTGAGGGTGGGTGTCTTTTCCGATTTCCCGAGTGGAAATCGAGAAAACGAGTACGGGGCGATGATCTGGGGGTGGATCCGAGTAGGATTCACGAAAAAAAGCGGTCAAAATCGAACAAAATTTTTATATGAAAATATTTAATACTACGTAACGGGTAGGACTTAGCGAATTATTATAGAAAAATTTAAAAGTAAAAAAGTGAAAAAAATATGAAATTAAACGATTAAATTAGTTAATATAAACAAAAATAAGACGAAAATGTGTAGTGAGAAAATGCGATATCTCTAATATTTTAGAAAATAGCAAGCCTGTCACGTACGTGTCACATGACCTAAACATTCGTTTACACTTATTATATAATGGCGTTAGTTATAAATACCATTTAGTTCCACTTTTTTCTTGTTTCTTATTACATCATGATTATTATTATTATATACTCTAGTAGGCTTTTACAGGCACTTTTGAATGCAGGCAAGGCACTTAGGAAAGTAGATTCTACCGAGAAGAACCGGCAAGAAACTCAGTAGTTACTCTTTTTCAACATTTAAAGAATACAAAGTCATGTTAGTTAATACAATTATTTAAATTAATATATCCTGCTTGGAAGTCAACAGTCATCTTTGTATGTTCTGTATAATGTACTATTTAGCGCTTGTCTGTACCAAGTTTCCATTCGGCTAATACATGGCAATACTTTGTATATTCAAAAAAAAAAAAAAAAAAAAAAAAAAATGCCATTCCCACACTCTATAGGAATCTTCATAGTCACAACAACAATAGTAAATTTCCCATTGTTGGGCCAAGGCCTCTTCTCCCTTTGAGGAGAAGGTTTGGAAAATATTCCATAACTCTGTTCAAATGAGGTTTGGTGGAATACACATGTGGCAGATTTTCTATGAAATTAAATACATGCAGGTTTCCTCACGATGTTTTCCTTCGCTGTTGAGCACGAGATAAATAATAAAGACAAATTAAGCACATGAATCAGCGGTGCTTGCCTGGGTTTGAATCCGCAATCATCGGTTAAGATGCACGCGTTCTAACCACTGGGTCATCTCGACTCTATCAGATATATTTGATCATATTTAGTAAATAGTACAAACGATTTGTTTTCAAATAATATTTTATTCCGATAAAAAATAATTCGTTACATAAAATCGTAAATTTGAATAACGTTTCCGAACGTCTATTGTGGTGCACTTCTAACTCGGACGTGTAAACCGACTCAATAATGTATTTGTTATCTGTTTACCGGTCTGACCTTGTTGGCACAGAAATTGGTTTTAGTTTGTTTGTCAATGACATAGAGCAGTGTTGCCAGCTTTCCTAATTTTGTGCGCCCCAATTTTTTGGTAATTGTCCTGGATTTTTAGTTTATTATCGAAATTATTTTTGGTAATGCTATCGTTGAATATTGGAAAGTAATTTGACGTATTTGAATATGTACTTAATGAAATTTTAAATGATACTCAATTCCATCCTGTTGGAATCGCCAGGATGAAATTATTGTACAAGATTTTTACGGCGTTAAATAAGGAATAAAAGTTTGTATGGAAATTCGCCATACTATTGTTAAAAATATGAAAAATTGTATTGAAAAATTATTCTGTAGACGAGCTTAGGACACTTATAATGATTTAATTAGACTTCTGGTTTTGAGGAAAACAGTTGCATGTTTTTTGTTAATTGCAAATAAGGAAATTAGTCAAACAGGCTTCCAAAAATAAGATATCGAGTCGGAATCACGTATGGTAAAAAGCAGAAAATAACAATTATTTTATTCTAATTATTATATGAAAGCGTTGAATTTGTACATATTCTCTGATTATACACAAGACTGTCATTAAAATTGCATACAATAAATGGCTTAGTTAGTATTTGGTCTTTTCTCGGGGAGAAAATTTTAAGTTGACGTACATTGCTGTAATGCATCTCCAATAATCGAAACAAATCATTTCAACTCTTTCTGCATCAGATGACATTTCTTTTACATCGTGTAATATATTTTTAATTATGTAGTAATGATATATTGCGTCATTTCTATGTTGATATTAGTAACAGTGTGATAGCTCCATTATTACTGTGTCATGACTTTAAAGGTGACCACATATTTAAATTATTTATATCCTGCTGTCAGTAATGGACCGACATTGGCGCCTCATTACGTCATCCAATATAACCTGTCATAGCGTTTGGCGGCCGATGGCGATTGTTTTTGTATAGTATTACATTACTGGCGACCCGCCCTGGCTTCGCACGGGTGCATTATCATACATACATTCATACATCACAGTAGAAACTTCTAAATTTATCAGTGTTTCTTTACTAAATTATCATGTATTGTATATAGAAATCTTCTTCTCGAATCACTCTATCTATTAAAACACTGTATCAAAATCCGTTGCGTAGTTTTAAAGATTTAAGCATAGATAGGGATGTAGGGACAGAGAAAGCGACTTTGTTTTATACTATGTAGTGATTAGTCGTATTGTAGTCAATTCTACCTACTAGTAGATAGCGGTAGACTTTACCCTACCTGTGTAGGTACCAGTATGTGAAGACGATAGGACGGTTATACATAGATTGTACGGTAGAAGTTGATTTTCTGCATCGATCTCTACTTGCAAATAAGAACAGCGTAGAAAGAAGGCATTTGTTCGAGCTTGAGACATTTACAGATTATTAATTTTAACTATTAATAATTTTGTGTTTATTTATTTAAATTTATGAGTTATGCTTAAGAAACAATTTAAAACTATCTCTAAATTAATTTTGACAAGCAACAACTTAACTTCTTGCCGGTTTTTTTCACACTATAAAAACTACTACAATAGAAGGATTATGTGATATTAATGATGATTAGTAATAAGACTAAACAATTAAATTATTTCCGAAGTTAAATTTAAAAATTCTTAGGATTGTTAATGTTAAAATACTTCTGTTTTACAAAGAATTGAAAGCTCGGTTTATTCGCTAGAAAACTCATTAACGGAAAATTGATTAACAATTCGTGTTCGGAAACAGATCGACGTATAGTACGACACAACTTAGATGTAGCATCGGCAAATTCAATAAAACCGATGACTGCCGATTTACACAATCAATAGAAATAGTTCGCGGCATTTGACGCTATTCGTCGCTATAGATTCTCGCGTCAGTTCAACCCGAGAAAGCAAGTAAATTGACGTGTCAAATTGACGAATATATTAGGACATATGATATTACAAGTTATTACGTTTGTGTAAAGATCATATTCACTTAAAAAATAAATATTGATAATTTGGGATGGCGTACTTAATTCGGATGTGATGGTTTTACGAATGCCGGTGCTACATCTAAGTTGTGTCGTACTATAGGTACTTAAAAATCAATTGTAATCAAGGGCTTAACTCGTTCGCTACTGAAGTAATACGAAAGTCGTAACATTTAAATCTCGTTGTGTAATAAAAGATGTTTATTCATGTTTAGTTCGGTACTAAGTCAGCTTCCTGTGTTTAAGAATCGGTTTTAATAATTACCTGGAATTAGGATTTGAACTAGCATTCCTATTTGATCTTTAAAAATATTGGTGTTACTCTACAAGGCCTTTCTTCAAGTAAAATGTTAAAAAAATGAAATGTTGTTGATATTTTTAATGTCTTGCATTCTGCCATGTAGGAATATATCATGACACGATACTAAAATTAAGAGTAAGATAATTAAGATTGGTTGGTTAAGGCATTTTGAGGAAATAGTTTGGAACTTATTCCATGTGGTCACCAATTGTATTCGTGGAAAATGTTATTAGATGGATCAATAACTCGCTGATTTGTTTTCCAATATATATGTTTCTATGGACGTAACTCATGTGTGAAGTTGACCTGTGTTGAATAAATTAAAAGTTAGGTTGGTTATCTAAAAAATAACTCTAAGGATAATTGTCATTATACTAGCCTTTATCAATTTTTTTGGGGTCAGTTCGATCTTTCTAGTGATATTCGTATTTCCTATTGTGTTTTCCCATACAGCTCTTAGTTAGATTTCATTTCATTTTCTTTATCCATTACAAATGTTAAGTAAGAGTAAGTAAGAGCGTTTCTCTTCTCATTATATGGAATTAATTATTCTCACAAGTTAGAATTTTTTTAATAAAATCGATAAACAGATATCTTTCAAATAGTTTTGGTTATTATATGAACAAATAGTATGGGAGGCAGTCGCGCAGTAGTCGCTAATAAGTTTACTTATAATATTTATATTGTCTTCATAGCCTACACGCTATAGGGCTGTCTGTTATGAAGATAAAAATATTTCCCTTCATAATATATACATTCTTGTTTGGGCTTACTTCCTGCCTGAATGGGTCACCGACTCAAATCGAAACTCGAAATTTCTATGGGCAGCGATGATCAGTTATCTATTTTGTAAAAAAAAATAGCCATTTAATTACTAATTTTGCTTGTCAGTATGTACATTTTGTTTTATTATAAATAAAAAGTGTTCGTAACTATCTATAGGTATAGGGTACATACAAATTAATTTGTAAATTTTCTTTTAGTAAGTGGAGATCACGTTTCACTCATGACACGGAAGGCTCGCAATATTTTTGGATTATTTATATTGAAATGTTATGTCTATTGTGTAAAACGTGACTGGCAACCCTACTCTACCTAGTCGATGGAAATAATTAAATATTTACTTAAGTTATATCAAACAAAAGCGGAGTAGCGATCAAAATATTTATTCATCGGAGAGGCACTTTACTTATTATTTATAGATAAATATTCGAACAAGACTTTTTTTTACAAACTTTTGTTTGAAATTTGACACACACAAGTACTGTATCAGTGGCAAGGTTTGACATATTGACAGATGACAATGACAGATGACAACTGAGAATTCGTAAGTGGCATTGGTGATATAATCTGTGCCTGGTTTTGCACAATTAAAAGCTATTAAACTAAGAATTGAACCGAATTGTAACCAAGGATCAAATCCAATCAATTTTATTCAAGTAAACTTCACATTGAAGCGTTATTGAATATTCAATATTTAAGTGCCATCACCGTTTCCGTTTTTAAGAAATGGCAAGAAACTCGTGTAGTTGCTCTTTTTAAATAAACAGATTTAGAGTCCTGTCTTCAGGTATTTTTTTCTAAAAAATGTTCGTTGAATATTTATTTATTAATCAAGTCTTAATTCATTATATGTAGACCATTGCTCAAAAAGTTATCTGTACTGTACGCAAACGGAAAGTAGTTACAAAGTTTATTTTTATTTCTTTTATTAATAAATTTTTTGGAATATTTTTGTATATTTTCCTGTATATACAAATTGTGAAGCAGCTAATAATAGATACGTAATCATATCCTAGAGCTAATATTATAAATAGTTCGGATAGCTCTTTTATGCAGAATAAATATTATTTCAGTATTTGATTGAAATGGATATACGTCTCGATTTAGAAAGATTTTATCACAATTCGGCGAAGATTCTTGTTCGTTAATGATTATTTGTATAGTTGTAGATATATTACGTTATTTTGCATAAAACTGGTTTGACGAGAGACTCTCAAGGTCGATACGTCCAAGCACTAAGTGTGCTCAAAATACACAAACAAAAATGTGTAAAAATTATGTTATTTCAAAGAACATTCTTATGTATATATGTATATGTTATGTGTATATGTATGTATATTTATATATATGTAATCTTTCGGTTAGGATAGCAACGTTCGTTTGTTACTGTCATTATATTTTGACATTTTATTGTAATTTAAAACGTTCATAATCTTCGCCAGTTTACAAGTTCGAGGGATAAAAACTAACGGTACTTATTTACAATTTTACGGCGATGTACTCTACATAGATAAAAAAAGAAATCTACATAAATATGTCAATTGTGTAATAAGCCGTATTCTATTTATTTCAAGTATGATTGAATTTTACTATATATAAACATGTACGGAATCCTATTGGATTTGAAAAGTCAATACATCTTCTATAATATAGAAGACAAGCTGTTACAAGGCTTTGCTCGCGTAGAAAATATGAACATATTAACAAATTAACTTAAAATATTATATATGTAAGACCTCTTTGTTTACAATACTATTTTTCAAATAAAAAGTCTATGTCATTTCAAAGGCTCTAGACTATTTGTGTACCAAATTTCATTTAAATCGGCCAAGTAGTTTTGAAAGCGGGACATACAGACTGGAGTTGGAAATTTGTTGTTGTAATTTATGGGTATATGGTTCGCGTTTGCTAAATCAATTAAAATTATATATTATTCTGACTGTACATATCATTGATAGTTATAAAAAAAACGTAAACAAAAACGTTAAAGTAATGGATACACGCGATGAAATAATATAGGCTATCGCGTGACATTTCGAATATCGATTAAAAGTTAACGCTTTTTAACATTATTCGTTATTCGAGACAGTAATGACGAAGGTTGCTATAGAAATGGTAATTATTACCTAAATGCATTTTATTGTGCACGAGCGGAAATGTCCCTGTGGTTAGAACGCGTGCATCTTAACCGATGATTGCGGGTTCAAACCTAATCAAGCACCAATGAATTTTTATGTGTTTAATTTGTGTTTATAATTCATCTCATGTTCGGTGAGGGAAAACGTCGTGAGGTGACCTGCTTGTGTCTTATTTCATAGAAATTCTGCCACATGTGTATTCCAAGAAACCGCATTGGAACAGCGTGGTGGAATATGTTCCAAACCTTCTCCTTAAAGCGAGAGAAGGCCTTAGCCTAGCAGTGGGAAATTTATGGGCTGTTGTTGTTGTTTTTGTTGTTGAATCTCATCACAGAAGTGTGAGCGTGAAATTTGAGGACGTGATATTGACTATTTTCTTTATAAAATTTATAGGATACACGGACCAGATTGGCGTATCATCCGTAAGTCGGTTACGACCCTTCACGACTGAGATACATATATTATAGAAATAAAAATGGATGGTGTATATTGGTCTGAAATGGAGGCATAATAAATACTGATCTTGATTTTGTATGTCACATAGGTAGGCAGTCTATCCTCACTGTAATGGTCAATATCTTCTGCACATGTAGACAGATTTTGCAATTTGCAGCGGGCATGATCAGATTGACCCAGACGGTTAGTACGTGGACGCTGTAATAATGACCATATGTTATTTTGAAACATATAAAATACATATATGTATAACGACGTATACGACGCATCGCCGTTTCATGCTAATAATATGTTAAAGTGCTTATTGTAGTTAGTACTTTAATAGCATGAGATTATTAAACAATAATCATATGGAAATATTTAACTATTTTACTCAGAAACAAGTAAAATATTGTAATAAACTTATCTTTATAGTTCGCACTAATATATAATATTTTATCGCCTTAAATAACGTAAATATTAATAAATATATATAGCGAAAGCAACTTTGTTTCAAGAGGGTGTTCTAAGATACTTCTCTGATAAGATTAATTAGGATAAATGGTAGAAAATGGTTGTTTCCTTTCAATTATAAATTGTGTTACGAAAGTAACCCTAGCCTTCAATACGGTGTTATGATATTTTTTTTTAAATAAATAAATATGAGACAACAACACATCACATTACATCACATTACTCTGATCCCAATGTAAGTAGCGAAAGCACTTGTGTTATGGAAAATCAGAAGTAATGACGGTACCACAAACACCCAGACCCAAGACAACATAGAAAACTTAAGGTAATCTACATCTCGCCTCGGCCGGGAATCGAACCCGGAACCTCGGAGTGGCGTACCCATGAAAACCGGTGCACATAATCAAAAGATTCTTGGTTATATGAGAAATAGTTCCTAGAAGTAATTTTAAATGCCTCTTGTATTTAAAATTGGAGTTAACTACTGACTTCTTGTCGGATCTTCTCGAAACAATATTATTTCCGTACCGATGTTAGCTTTATACTCAATAGATACATAGCTTGATTGAATAAAATATATTTTAATTTGAAAAAGTAAAAATGTTTTTCTTATTATTAAGAAAAGATTCACGCAAACCCACAAATCTCGGGTTGTCTATTTAAGGCTCTATTCAAAAGCTCAGATCGGTCGTTGCCCGTACCAGCCACCACCACCTGCGTGAGGCTTCCAGGAACCATGACATGCACTGGATCGACGGCCCGGGAAACTTAATCGACGTTTTTGTGAGCTTTTATGAAATAACGAAACGCTATCGTAAATATTGTCGGTGAAATTAGGACGAATGATTATTGATACACGATTATTGTTTAGGTAACTTTTATCGTTTATTATCTTCATATAACGAAAAATATGTTCTGAATGATAATTTGTTTCCGTATGTAAACGGTATATAGTACGACACAACTTAGATGTAGCATCGGCAAATTCAATAAAACCGATTACTGCTGATTTATACAACCAATAGAAACATCTCCCTATCGCGCCATTCGACGCTATTCGTCGCTAAAGATTCTCGCGTCAGTTCAAACCGAGTTGAATGAAGTTCGATTTTATTATAAGCATTAGTATGTATATTTTTGTTATATATTATTGCCGTATCATAAACGTCGTTTACTGCATGATGTTATATGTATAACTAGTTATCGCGCGCGGCCTCACTAGACTTTTATAGGGCTGGTCGTCATGAGTTAGGAAAGAAACGCATCGTATCCTTCCTTTAGGTTTAAGTTTGCTTTGCCTCAAATTCCATCAAAATCGGTTCAATGTTTTGGTCGTGAAAGAGCGAACAGACAGACAGAGTAACTTTCACATTTATGGTATTAAATAATAATAATAACATAGATAGGTAATCTAAAGTCTTCCTCAATATATTATTTAAGTAAGTATTTATTTATTATGTTTACATCTGCTCTGTACACCCCTACCTCTTTCTATATCTGTTTTTCTCTACCTTAAGGTTGCCTGGAAGAGATCGCTGTGTTAGCGATAAGGCCGGCTCTTGTACATATTTCCTAACCGTGTATATGTGATATATTTACTGGTGTACAATAAAGAGTATTTTGATTTTTGATTTAAGTAAGGAATATATTTTCAAAACGAATTGAGGTTATATTTAAAAAAAATCCAGTTACATAATATTAATCGAAAAGAGGTTTTATTTCTTAATAATGCAAGAAGTTATCCAGGCGTTTATGTAGAAATTGTAGCAAGCATTAGTCATAAGTTCTATCGGTAGCGTTCGAACACATTACTGCTTTACCTATATGTATGGCGTGACACAGAGTATCCTTGTATTTGTAGAGACACACTGGATACTGTAGATGTCTAGGCTTTGGTGCCCGATATAAGTAAATTTTACGGGAATATAAACAAAACTAACGGCTCGTCCCGACTTCGTACGGGTGGACATATTTCTTAAAGTATTCTCGTATTGTTTTTTGATAGATATACTGTAGGGTTTTCTTGGCTGACACCGGCTCCAAATATAACAATAACTATAACTACGTTATATAATCGTAAATCGACTTTTAAGTGGTCTAATATTTTTAATTTCATTTTATTTAGGAGGACTATAAAAATATGTTGAATATGCAATTATTTTTATTACTTTTTAGTGATTATTTATTTCTTTTAAAATAGTGTTTTGTTCGAAGTCGGTTTTTCTTTTTATAAAATTTTTATTTATATAATATTTAGTGATAATATTGACAAATATTGTGATATTTCTATAAAAAAAATTATTTTCTTTTTATAAACACTTAAAACTATCTGCAAACAATGATTACGCTACGTCAATCTCATTCTTATTATAGAACGTTGCTTTTATTTTACGGAATATACAAATATTTTTCTATTCCAATAATGTCGTTGATTTGATTATAATTGAGTCAACTCTATTATTATCAGTATGTCAATAACGACGCAAAACAAAATCTATACTAATTTGAAAAGTGAGAGAATTCTAGAAGCATCATTGTCATAGTCTGTATTCTCAACTTGCCAAGGTCACGTAATGTCATCTCTCGTTGTGATGTAAGCTTTATTTCATCGGTTACTTCATCGTATCAGAAGTGCATGAACTCATAAACTAGAAATAGAAGTTATCAAACCATTCAAGAGCTCGCATACGATATTTGGCAGAATATGCCAATACAATGGCACGAACGCATAATCGGTGCACTGAACTTGGCACAGAGCATCGTGATTCACACTTTCTCGTGCAGCAAGCCTGACGACATCGTTTTATTTAGCGATTTAATTGCTTGAAAACAAGATGAAGTATTTAAGTGTTTATTTACTCCATTTATGAATGCATTGGATGTGCAGTAATACGACGAAAATAAAAAGTCATCGAATCTAAAGGTTACGAAAACAAATTAGTGCCATCCTTATTTAATTACATTAATGTGTTTTATATTTAAATTTAGAATCTATAAAATCGTTTTTGTTGATAATTAATAAGTTATTTAAATAAAGATATTCACTGGGTTTCAAATATACTTAACTTATTTTTTATTTAATTCAACAACTTTAAAACATTTGGCATTTAATATTTTATATTTTGACTTACATATATGTGGTTTATATACATACATATACCTTTGGTCGCACTCTTAGGTTAAAATAGTAACAATACAAAATAATAGTATCTATATTTACATTTATTTCATAGTTTTAATAATAAACTCATGCCATTTTATTTATTATAACAGCACCACCCACCTCATAATCTATGACCTATCCCAAACTGTTCATTGCCTGGAAGAGATCGTTATGTAGCGATAAGGCCAAAATTGTACGCCTGTTCTATTAAGGCCAAATCTATGTTATTTTAATTTTTATATCTCTGCGCGGTATACAAAAGATTAAACAGTTATGAATAGATATTTACAATAAATTTTATATGAATTAGAATAATGTACTTTCAAGGATATATTTTAATAGTTGTTTTATTTGTTTCAGATGAACAGGAAAGAGTACAAAAGAAAACATTCGTTAATTGGATCAATTCGCACTTATCAAAGGTAAATATTATCTGTAATTTATTTTAATTATACTCAATTGCTTTTTAACAGATTATCTTTTATTGAATTAACAACCAATATATCTGGTATGTATAGATGGCGGATTAAAAATGGTTGACCAATTTTTGGCATTGAAGTCACTTGATGGTAATCTGTCACGAACGCTCATAAAGGTTAGATGATCCAGTGGTTAGAACGCGGGCATCTTGACCGATGATTGCGAGTTCAAAACCAGGCAAGCACCACTATATATATGTGCTTAGTTTGTGTTTATAATTCATCTCGTGCTCGGTGGTAAAGGAAAACATCGAGAAGAAACTTACATGTGTCTAATTTCATCGAAATTCTGCCACATGTGCATTCCACCAATCCGCATTGGAACAGCGTTTTGGAATAAGTTCCAAACCCTCTCCTTAATGGAAGAGGAGGCCTTATCCCAGCAGTGGGAAATTTACAGGCTGTTACTTTACTTATAATGTTTTCTGTACGATATGAATACAATACATAAATTCAAATTTGCTAGAACAAGATCAATATTAGTAGATCATAGCACTATAACGGAATCGAACCCACTGCTTTTCATTTTGAACTACGTCTCCTAAACTTTTCCAAAAATTGAAATATGTCAGTCCATATGTAAATTGTATTAAGCAAACATAAAAGATAAAATATAAATAGATTATCTTGACAGTTATTATCTGAATGAACTATGAAAATGTGCACGCTTTTTCCGACACCCTTGTTCAGGCTGTAACAAAAGAACAAATGGGAGCTTTTCACCTTTGACCTTGCCACTTGAGGGAGCATTTTATTTAAGCTGTTTTCCCTTATAAATGTCTTTGTATAAACTACTTTGAAACAAAAGTAATGTTTTATTGTGATGTAATTTAAAGTAAGTTTTTGTTTTTAGTTTAAGATAATCAATGTTATCATCCTTTCTGGGTTTTTGACTCATTTTTAGTTCGATAAAGGTTGAATATCAAAGACATCTACAACGGATTTAAGATCTTTTCGAATCGAGTCTAAATTTGAATTTAATATTCGTTACTTTCAAAATCTAAATTTGAAGATGACTACAATCTCTGAATATTTAATGGGTCGGGATTTAAGTTAAACAATATTATGATGTCAAATAAAATAAAAACGGTCGAATATATTTGTCTCACCTTTTTTAGCGCGTGTAAGTGAGATGGATATAAGTTATCACGGTTTAAATGCAAACGAGTAATGTCAAACTCATACTACCGAATACAAATACTTCATAAACGTTTTCGAGAAGTCGATACGTTATTAACGCATCAAGTATTGAAACTCATACTAGGGGTACTGGGTTCCTTTGTCGATTTTTTAGATAATTATTATACATTAAGAGACCATTTTAAAGTCTACCATACGTAAGCAAAA
Source organism: Vanessa cardui (assembly GCF_905220365.1). Classification (NCBI taxonomy): domain Eukaryota; kingdom Metazoa; phylum Arthropoda; class Insecta; order Lepidoptera; family Nymphalidae; genus Vanessa; species Vanessa cardui. Next base: position 14,178,158 of record NC_061130.1, read on the forward strand.
CTAATCTTGACTTTATTTTATCAACAGGACCTTATGACATAAATGCAAGTCTTGGAAACGTATTATGCGCTTTCTAAAATTGCATTCATTCACTTCCTATCCAACTTAAAATGGTTACAACCGATTCACGGTGATTCGCTATTTTGATACGTGTAGCCTATACATTTTATAATTATTATAGTCAATGTGGTATATCCCATTATGACATTTCAAGCTCATGTTCCGTGGTGAGTTTCAAGTTTCTTCTCAAATAAGGTCTATGTACATATATTTAAATTCGTTTTTAATATAAATATAGTAACAGACTGTAAATCTTCCACTTCTGAGCTAAGGCCTTCTCACCCTTTGAGAGGAAGGTATATATTCCATCAGGTTGCTACTATGCTGATTGATGGAATCACATGTAGTAGAATTTACCTGAAATTAGACACTTGCATGTTTCTTCACGAGATGAATTATAAACACAAATTAAGCACATGAATCATTAGTACTTGCCTGGGTTTGAACCCGCAATCGTTGTTTATGATTAGATTTAATAATATTATATTGGACAATATCACATACATTCTGATCCCAATGTGAGTAGCTAAAGCACTTGTGTTACGGAAAATCATTAATAACGCCGGTATCACAAACATCCAAACCCAATACAACATAGAAAAGTAATTAATTTTCTATATCCACTCGGCTGGTAATTAATCGAATCGGAACACACTACTCGACCAAGGAGGTTGTCATATTAGATTATATTTGTATTGAGATATTATTGATTACTCTTAATTTTACAGCGCATACCTCCCATGCGGATTGACGACCTGATATACGACCTACGAGACGGCACAAAGCTCCTGGCCCTACTCGAAGTATTGTCTGGCGAGAAATTGGTAAGTTGCATCAATTATTTAAGACTTTTTTCGTAGCAGTTCCAATATTTTAAATGTATAGGAGAAGTTATATGTCAAGTCTATGTATGTAGTTGTTAACTTCTAGGCAGTAAATAACATACATCTATAATTGTATTTGACTGATATGACTTTGTGTTTTTAAATATTGAAAACGTAGCTACTGGATTTTTGCCGGTTCTTCTCGGTAAAATCTGCATTCCAAACCGGTGGTAGCTTCACATAAATAGTTGTTAAATGACGATTCAAAATTGCTCGTAAAAGCCTTTGAATAAAGTATATTTTGGTTTGGATTTTGATATTTAAATGGTACTAAGACCAAAAATTTTGGTATTGGAAATATAAGTCCTATAACCAATAAATGGGTTATACATCTGATTGAAAATCCTTTGACATAATTTAGATGGTTTTATTTGAAGCGCAGTGCAGTTTTCTTTCGTTCGTTTGTTTTATCGCAGAACCTTAAGGATGCTTCTATATTGGCACGCAGCCATAAATATTTCGGTCTCATCTTCGTCAGCCACTTGACAGCGGATCGCGCGGTTCGATGAGTACTGGATGCTTGTATTGACTTCAAACATTTCTCGAGTAATGCTAGATAAGATTTACGATACAAGTACAGCGCGCTTTGAATTAAATTCGACGCGCACGTGAGAAATTTGAGAAATGCAGATGGATTTATTTCGTTTTTATCAATAAATAATTCCATTCTTTTACGTAATCAAATCTATACATATAATAAAATTGAAGTGTCTGTTTGTAATATCAAAATAGACCTTTTTACTCATTGCGTAGGTATGTATACACGTTACATATACCAAAATAAATTTTATTACGTATTTTGTCTGTCTGTCTGTTTGTCCCGGCTTGTCTCTGGATCGATTTTGACGGGACTTTTACAGGCAGATAACTGTTATAATAATAAGTAACTTAGGCTACAATCATATTTTTTGTTGTTAAATTCAAACGCGTACAAGGTACGCGTACGCGTACGGGCATAGCTAGTATGACATATCTAAGTCTATAAAAATATCGTTTTTTTTACGTTACGTTGCAAATGTCACTAAATATATAAACATGAAATTTGCACAATTGTAAGCAAAAACCTTGGTTTTAGCTTAACGCCAAATTGCCAATCAAATAATATATAGGTAATTCGATGCATAATACAGCCATAACACGTGGCCGAGTCTATATATTATATATTAAAATATATGAATTTATTGTACATTAAAATAAATAAATGCAAATTTTATTCAAATGAGAATCCAGTGTTTGACAATAAATACAATAAATATCTGCTAATGTTGATATGGATCTTTTATGGGATAACGATCTTTTGAATTAGTAAAGAACAATTATGGATTTACTAAAATAAAATAAAGAAAACTTTGATGCTTGACAACGAAGATATAAATTTAGAAAATAATGTCCTTATAGCCTTAATATATGCTCGACAAAAATAACATTATACCCAAGACTTACTACATACATAGTATAAAACTAAGTCGCGTTCTCTGTCCCAATATCCCTATGTACGCTTAAATCTTTAAAACCGCACAACGTATTTTGATGCGGTTCTTTTTAATAGATGGAGAGATTCGAGAGGAAGGTTTCTGTATATAATGCATGGACAATATACTAAAGAAACACTGATCATTTTAGAAGTTTGTAATGTGATGTCGTAAATAAACAAATTCTGTAGTATATTTACTATTAGATTAGTTTTTTTAATATTATGTCCTAAAATGAATGTTTTGTCAACAGCCAATGGAACGAGGTCGTGTTCTCCGACGTCCTCACTTCTTGTCCAACGCAAACACCGCTCTCCGCTTCCTTGCGGGGAAGCGAATTAAATTGGTCAACATAAACGCAGCTGACCTCGTCGATGGAAGACCAGCTGTCGTGCTGGGTCTCATTTGGACCATCATCCTCTACTTCCAGGTAATCATTGAGATCTACCCTAACAAAAACACTTATATGTAGACTAAGAACTCACCTCTCCCCATTTAATAATCTTGGACGAAAATTTGATGTATTGATGTTGTGACTTCACTTTGCCAAATGTTTTAATATCATATAATTAATATGTCCAGCAAATGTATTATATGTATATGATGAGATCGAGAAGATTATAATGATATTATTTCTGGAATTTTATTTACATAATTTGTAATCCAATATTATCTCATATAATTTGCTTAAGTTAATATCATATAAATAATATGACTAGAAAATCTATTATTATACATATGTGATGAAATTGAGAAGATTATAATGATAATAATTTTGGAATTTTATTTACATAATTTGTAGTCCAATATTATCTCATATAATTTGCTAAAGTCATCATTGATCTCTGAAAGACTTAAATCTTAGATAAAGAAATTTCTAGTTTGTTACATAGATATTAAAAAAGCACTTTTCGACATTAAATTTTTAGTAGTAATTTTTTGACTTCACACTAAACATATTTAGATAGGTATAGTACATATAGATTAGATTAAAGGTTTAATGACACGGTTGTATGCACTAATCAATAGCCAGTTTTAATGAGGATAAATCTTAATAATTAACGGATTAATGAACGGTTTAGTTGATGTTTAGTGGACCGTGTCGTGCAGAGATGTTTTAACACGAATGGAAGCTTATTAATATTTAAAACAGAAAATTATGTTCATAATGCTAATCTTAATATTAAGTGTTACTGCGGTTTCCAACACGGTCCTCCCTTTCTAATAGTATTGATATGATATTCGAAAAAAAAGACGGAATTTGTTTAACTAATCAACCTATAAATCAAACTGTTGGGAATATTTAAAGTCACTTATTAAATGTGAAAGTTCACCAAACGCTATAGTAATCATGCAAAGCGGTTCATTAGGCTCCTGATAATATTTCAATAGCAAAACGCTTTGAGCAAATGATTTTGGTCCATTACAGATATTTTCACTTAATTATTCGTCACTGTTATGGCAAATGACGCTACGGAGAATATATTCTTCTAAGCGTTTTTCAACTGGATATATGTTGATTGTTGATCCTAATGTTAGTTGATCTCCTCTCATTATGCTTTTTATGTCTCAATCCATTTGCCTGCCTCAAATAATCCGTATTCCCTCCGTTATCGATGTATTCTCATTTTAATTGGCTTGAATATATTTTGTTTGCGCAAGCTTCGCTCAATGTATTGGACCCACAGGAAAGAGGACCAAAGGTGGGTGAAACGCGAGCTTCTAGTATGACCTTTTAATTTTTTGTGTTTTTAATTGAAGGAAACTAAATGCTTGTAAATGTCTGACAGATGGGCATTTTTGTATCCGTTTATCTAAAAAGTTCTCGGAGACAATTAATAATTAGATACACAGTATACAATAAGAAGATTATTGTTGTATTAGAACACGAAAATATTTGCCAAAGATTGTGGCTTCAAATCTGACTGATTTGAGCCTATCAGAACATCCTTTGGATGACAAATTCACGTGTCCAATGTACTGGGGCGTATTTCCCGACAGATTCATAAGGCATTATCTCCTTGAGCGGATATTTACAAGTTATGACATTACACCATTAATTCATTAAATAGTTTTTAACGTACAGTCAGGGTAAGAAAAACTTCGTCAGTTTTCAAATTCGTTCCTTAAAAATATCCAATAATTGCGACGCAATATGTCATTTTCGATCGGTAAAGCAGATTATATTGCTCATGATGAGCTCACGAAAATAGATCTTAATGTGACGAACCTTTTCTAATCCCGACTGTACATCGTTCCATGTACGAAGTTATATAGAAATTTATATACCTATTTTAATTCCTATCATTGTGTTTATGTATTATGTATGCTTTATTTGTCTGAAATAACCAAAACCATAGCAGAACAATGTCGATGTCGATGTCGAATGCCATACTGAAAATGTCCTGATGTTTTCTCAGATTGAAGAAAACAGCCGAGCACTTGAATACCTCGGCGGGTCGCGCTGTGCGTCTGTCATGTCGCAGGAGTCTGGGGCAGCGACGCCCACGCACAGGGCGGAAGACAGGTGGAAACAGGGTGCAAAGAAAACACTATTGCAATGGGTTGCGAACGCTTTGCCAAAGTAAGTTAGAATATTCTTACAGTTACAGAATTCTTAAGTCATAAGACAATTTCATTTTTCTTTAAAGTATAATACCTAGATAGCATTTTTAGTAAATTACATATAATTTACTAAAAATGCTATCTATAAAATTTAGGGAAACAGACTTTAAAATTTGCCTTCAAGGCCAGTCACACACAAATAATGCTAGTTTCTTTTGGAGACTTTATTTTCATTCAATTGGCTTCTTACATAAGCTGACAAAGAAATTATAATATTTTATTATAATATTGGTAGCAAATAAGTATAAAATTTTGGGGAGTTTTTCCAATACCTCAAATAGGCTAGTAAACAAACCAGCCAATTATCTTAAAGAAGAAATATATTCGATAAGTGGGCCATTATTTTCCTTCGTAATAATGTCTCCGTGTTTTCTTTACCTAGTACCAAAACTTTTAAAACCAGCTCTGAACAATAACAAAATCTCCTTATCTTTTGAAGTCAGCTAATACAACTTTTCTTGAACATGATCTAGCATAATAGTTCAACCTTACTTATCATATTACCACTTGCCAATGCTAAATAATACAAGTTCCTCAGTAAGGTAATATCATGTATTATGTAAAAGATAAAAAGGGATCGCTGACCTCATAACACAAAGTTCCAATCTGGTTAGTGAGCCTTATACTGGAAAGTCCTGTTCAGGATCGTTTTGCATAAAGTTGTCAAGTTGATAAATACAAAAAGGTTCTATAAGATGTAATTTTATATGTTCGCTTTATTAGTTTGTAAGGAACTAACTTTGTGAGATATATTGTTATGGGAAGATTAACTATTTATTTATTCATTATTTGAAAGAATTATCTGGATGATTTTGCTTGTCTGTTCGTTGGGAAACGCTTGGGAATATCCAAAATAAACAACTGATATATTTGTATGTTGTAACTTAAGTGATAACATATATTCATTACATTATTTTTGTACATTTTATTGATATTTTGTTAAGTTTTCTCTTAATAAATATACTTATAACGTCTTCAAGAAACACTTGAAGGAGCATCAACAAAAAAAAAAAGGATGGTTATATGGAGACCGATTTAGACGTGTGTAAAGTATACATCTCAATTGCTAGCATCTCACAAATGAACTTCAGATCATCTTCATATTTCTTTATAAGTTTTAATAAATTGTAAAACGCAATCAAAAAATAATATTCAAGCTTCACATATCCCGAAACAGTAGGGGTTCAAAGAAATGCAAAATCAAAATATACTTTATTCAAGTAGGCTTTTACGAGCACTTTTGAATCGTCATTTTACAACAATTTTAAGTGAAGCTACCATTTGAATACCAGATGAATTTGAAAGTGCTTAATTAGATTATAGTTTGATTTGTATTTTCTTACTATCTATTTATTTTTTATATAACATTAAGAATTATTAGCGTTATTACATATCCTTTATATAACGTATTTATCATTGATTTAAATAACGAATGTCTTACCCTAGGGACTCCAACATTCAAGTGACGGACTTTGGTCCATCCTGGCGTGATGGTATCGCGTTCCTCGCTATCATTGACGCTATCAAGGCCAACTTAATCAACCTTGCGGAGATGAAGAGGAAGACTAACAGGCAGCGTCTCGAGCACGCGTTCGACGTGGCCGAGACCGCGCTGGGTATCGCGAGACTGCTGGACGCAGAGGATGTGGATGTAGACAAACCGGATGAGAGGTCGATCATGACATATGTGGCGCAGTTCCTGCACAAATACCCCGAACCTAAGGTAAATATTTTTTGGTCCAATGGTCATACAGATCTAGTTAAGCGGTGTGTTTCTTTAGTAAGATTCCATTGGTATTTTTAATTCGACCAATGAAAAAAATTCAATTAAAGTTCCTATCATATATTACAGATAAAAATCGTGAACTTAGTATTTATTAATTTCTATACAGAATGTATCAAAATTCAAATGAGGTTTAAATAGACGTAATTACATATAGTACGACACAATTAGATGTACCATCGGAAAATGCAATGGAATGAAAATAAAACCGATTACTGCCAATTTACACAACCAATAGAAATAGCTCCCTAGCGCGCCATTCGACGCTATTCGTCGCTATAGATTCACGCGACAGAGAAAGCAAGTTCATGTTAATCGACGCGTCAAGTTGACGAACTATAAACTATATTAGGTCATATGATATTACAAGTTACTACGTTTGTGCAAAGATCATATTCGCGTGAGAAATAAATATTGATAATTTGGAATAGCGTACTCAATTCGGATGCGATCGGTTTTACGAATTTTGCTGATGCGACATCTAAGTTGTGTCGTACTATATAAATAAAATGGTGGAAAAAAGTGACAAATGAGTTACTTGTTGGTTCCTTTTGTGAGAACCCGAAAGAGAAAGAATTTTCCGAACCGATGGTAATTGCTAAATGGGAAGCTACAATTGTCATGTTAGATTCAACATTGTTACATTACGATTCAAAGGGCCATTTTAAGCCACCTTGAATATATAATATTTAGATTTTGATAAGCGACTTTTAGGTATGAATATTTATGATATTAATTTAAAAATTTTAAGCTCTGAAGCCAGTTAATAACAAAGCTTATTTTATGCATACAATATTGTTATTTCATACATAAAGATATGGAAATATATTATCAATTTGGAATATAATTAATATTATCTTAATCATTGTTTATTTAAATGAGGATTTGTTTTATTCGTGACACGTTTTATTTTAATCGTATCAGTCTGATAAATATAAACGTTACAAACATATAAATTGCATATTAATAATGTATCTTATATCATATATAAAAACTTGTATCTTAGAGATTTTATTATAAATAATATGATTAATATATAATGTGTCCTAATTGCATAGGGTGTATTTGACGACCTCCGTGGTCGAGTAGTGTGTACACCGTTGTGTGTGTGTGTGTGTGTTTTCATGGGTACGCCACTCCGCGGTCCCGGGTTCGATACCCGGCAGAGTCGATGTAGAAAAAGTCCATTAATTTAATCTAGTCTTGAGTCTGGGTGTTTGTGGTACCGTCGTTAGTTCTGTTTTTCCATAATATAAGTGCTTTAGCTACTTACATTGGGATTAGAGTAGGTGATGTTGTCCAATATTTATTTCTTAAAAAAAATAAATATTAGTACTAGTAAACAATGATTATATTTCTGTTTTCTATAGACAACAGGTCCAGATGCAGTCGCGGCGGTGCAAGAGGAATACGAGATGCTGAGAAGTTGGCTCACGGAGCGAGTGTCCGTCGTGCAGCGGCAGTACGACTCCAGGACACTCTCGCGACACTACGAGGACTATGTCCGCGCCGAAAACGAACGCCTCGCCAGAGAGCCCATCTATCAAAAGTTAGAAAAACTCATGTACACACAGAGCTTAGTCGCCATCGCCCCCAATTCCTGGAGGGAGCTTGTGGCGTTATGGATCGAGTTGGAGAGGCTGCACCGAAAGTGGCTCTGGCTTCTAGACTCCGATCTCCCCGGAGACTTCCGCGTTGTCGGGGAGTGGCTAGCGAGAGCTGAATACTTGCTCTACTTTGACGAAATACCCACAACTTTAGATGACAGAACCGCAGCCATCATTAGCGAAAAGCTGGAAGAACATACCTCGTTCTTCGCTGACCTGCCAGAAATTATTGACAGATTCGAGGCAGCGCTAAGATCTCCTGATGCAGCGAGCATACCCGCTGAAAGACTCCAGGATATGAAAGATCGTCTGCAAGCAGTCGATCGCAGAGCTCCACAGAGAAAGGCCAGGTTAAAGTACTTGGAACACAAGTGCTGTATTGTAGCATTCACCGAGCTGACTAAGGCCAAGTTAGCTGCTTGGACGGGTAAATACGGTCGTATCGATCACGTTCGTGCCTTATTAGACGATTACGATAACTTTGTAACTAAAAATAAGATTTTCCAAGAATTTGATAGAGCATATATTGACATAAAGCAAGTGGCAGAAGAATATAAAAGAGTTTGCGAGGTAGATAGGACAGAGGCAAGAGAAATTGATGCCTTCTTAAGAGAAATATCGGAGAACTGGAGAAGAGTGGCATCCGATGTCAGATGCGCTCGAAGTGTCTTAGAGGAAGTTATTGCTCACTGGGAAAGGTGGACGACATTATCAGACCAGTTTACGCAGTGGCTAGACCGGGCCCAGCATATGCTCAGGGTCTCGGAAGATGAAAGATTAGAATTCTTCCAAGATTTGACTGTTTGGAAGGAGAAACACCAACTATTAGGTGACGCAGCTGGCTTTTTAGCTGCAACGTGCTCGGAAGAGATCACAACGGAAATTAAGAGGAAATACGTTGAAATTACTGAACGTTGGGAACGCGTTTGGGATGAAGCAGAACGGTAAGATATATATCTATATAACTTAATAGTATGTTAAATAACATACACATTTTAAAAGACAAATAATAATGTTCAATACTAATGCTTCTATTTATTTGTTTCAGCTATGTCCGCGGTGGGGATGCCCTTCGTCATAGACGAGAGCTGGCTCAAGGAATGCAGAATCTGGACACTTGGTTGACGGGTGCCGATAATTTACTGTCTCGGCAACCACGCGCAACCACCGCTGACATACAAGCGTACATAGATCAGTTGCTGCAACTGAACTCTGAAATCGAGCAGCACGAAGAATTATTCAAATCTATTAGCAGGTCAGTGGAATAATGAGAGGTGTCTTTGCTTTGAAACTATTATTGTTATACTTAAACTATCTGTGCCCGCGACTTTGTAAGCATTTGAATGTAACAAAAATATTATTGTACCCTATGTTACTTCTTATGCTATTAGCTATCTGCCAGTGAAAGTCCCGTCCAAATTGAGTCAGCCGTTCCAGAGATAAGCCGGAACAAACGGACACAAAAATTGTAAAAAATGTTTTTTTGGTATATGTACCATGTATACATTTATATGCATTAAGTAAAAAAGGGCTATTTTAATATTACAAACAGACACTCCAATTTTATTATGACGACCTCCATGGTCGAGTGGTGTGTACACCGGTTTTCATGGGTACGCCACTCTGAGGTCCCGAGTTCGATTCCTGGCCGAGTCGATGTAGATTACCCTTAGTTTTCTATATTGTCTTGGGTCTAGGTGTTTGTGGTACCGTCGTTACTTCTGATGTCCATAACACAAGTGCTTCAGCTACTTACATTGGCATCAGAGTAATGTATGTGATGTTGTCTCATATTTATATTCACTTTTCAGGACCTTCCAAAATGCGATCGCAGAATTGCCCCGCGATGAGGTGGAAGCGAATATGGCAAAGCTGAAGCAGCAGAAAGAAGCCCTGGTCCGCGTGCGAGCCACCGTGCCCGTCAAGCTGCACCAGTACCGGCAGCTGCTGGTACAGCACGAGTCGCTCGAGAGCGGCCAGCGGGAGATCGGACAGTGGCTCGACCGCGCCGAGGAAACCCTTCGGACCACCACTGAAACCAGACGGTGAGACATTTTAGAACTGACAACGTTATTTGACGTTTATTTGACGGTTTATGTAAAAAAATATATTTCATAAGAGTAATTACGTATAGTACGACACAACTTAGATGTCGCATCGGCAAAATTCGTAAAACCGATCACATCCGAATTGAGTACGCTAACCCAAATTATCAATATTTATTTCTCACGCGAATATGATCTTTGCACAAACGTAATAACTTGTAATATCATATGACCTAATATATTCGTCAATTTGATGCGTCGATGTACATGCACTTGCTTTTTCTGACGTGTGAATCTACAGCGACGAATAGCGTCGAATGGCGCGATAGGGTGCTATTTCTATTGGTTGTGTAAATCGGCAGTAATCGGTTTTATTTTCATTCCATTGCATTTTCCGATGCTACATCTAATTTGTGTCTTACTATAGTCGAGTGTGATAGATTAGTGTGGAAAAGCAAACGAAATGTAACGATGTCGAAGATTTTATTGTCGTACTAAATTATTCGAGACTAAGACTATACTTCTAGAATACAAGTAAACTCGTTTGACACACAAACGAAAGAAGAACAAAAAACTATATAGCCAGAAAACATTATTAAAGACATATTTATCGATAAGTCATTTTGTAAGCCTTATGACATTTTTTTATATTAGACAGCTCTAATAGAGTTGTGTGTACACGGTTTTCATGGGTAAGCCACTCCGTAGTCCAGGAGCGTTTCCCGGCCAAATCTAACTAGAAAAAGTTCATTAGGTTTCTTTGTTGTCTTGGGGCTTTGTCTTTGGGGTACCGTCGTTACTTCTGATTTTCCAATAAAAGTGCTTCAGCCTATTTTGGGATCAGACTTGACTTGACTTAAGTCCCTATGTCCCCTAGATGGGGCAGAGTGCCTCCACACTTCTCCGCTAGCCGGTTCGGTCTTGAGCTTCGCGCTTAATTTCGTTTTAATTTTGGGATCAGAGAATAAACCAAATTTCAAGTTTATATACAAAACTAAAGAGTGTGATTATATGGGCCACACGCCACACATACCCTCAAACATATTAATACTATTATAATAATACACATTTTAGATAAAATTAGTTATTGTATTACCGTGATTGTCATTATTTAAGTTTTAGTATGAGAAAATTATTATGTAAAGTGTAGTATATTTTGTTACTGCTGTCTCGTAGTACTTACCGCTGATTGCATAAGGGAAGAGCGGGGCCTCCTATTACAGGTTTTGATATTGATATACTTAAAAGGGGGTACCCAACGATGTATAAACAAGTGTACTACTTTGAATGATTTTATGGGTTGGGTTCGTTCCAGCGAGGTGATTGAGGAGCGTTACGAGGTTCACCGCAGCTTCTTCTCCCGCACCACGTACTACCGCTCGATGCTGGAGAGCAAGAACAAGGTGTTCCAGAACATCGTGCGCGCCGCCGACGCCGACCGCAGCGCTGACGTCAGCGACCAGCTGCGCCTCATGCGCGACCTCAACGAGCGGTGAGTTGACCATTTACTAATGTTAGTAATTTTGAGTGAGTAGTTAGATATTCTATGTTTCTTACGAAACTAAAAGTATATAAACTATAACATCAGTCTTAAAGATTATTTTTCAATTTTCGAATAGTTTTTAAAACACTGTTTAATGAAAATGCGCCCAAAATTTTGGAAAGGATATCCACGCGGGTGAATGTGCCCTTAATCTAGTCACTACATATTAGTACAGCACCACCCACCTTATATTCTATGACCTGTCCTACACCGTTGGTTGCCTGGAAGAGATCGCTATGTAGCGATAAGGTCGCCAAAATTGTACGCCTGTTCTATCAAGGCCAAATCTATGTTATGTTTGTCTTTACTTCTCAGTGTGGTGTACAATAAAAGCATAAATAAAAAAATAAAAAAAATACATAGTAAAAAACAAAGTCGCTTTTTCTGCCCCTATATCCCTATGTATGCTTAAATCTTTAAAACTACGCATCAGATTTTGATGTCGTTGTTTATGGATAGAGTGATTCGAGGAGAAGGTTTTTAAATATAATTCATGGAGAATTTAGTAAAGAAGCACTGATAATTCTAGAAGTTTCTACTATGATATCATATCATTGCACCCGTGCAAAGCGGGGCGGGTCGCTAGTTATTATATTATTGACTGTTGATAATATAACTCAGATACAAGTTATATGTTAAATATGACTGAGTTTGTTATCTTGAATATATTTTCCAATAGATTTGCTCACTTATCGTCGGAAGCGACCAAAAAAGAGGCAGAGTTGCAACGCCTTGTACGGGCCTGGGACGAATTTGAAACGAAGAAGAGAGCGGTAGAAGAGTGGGCGTCGAGAGCTGAGGCGCTGCTTGCTGATAACCGGGTAGACTCCAAACAGGCCGTGGACTTCCACAAAAGATTCTTCCAAGGAGCTGATGAGAGGGCCGTTTCTGAACTGGTCCGATCTGGAAGAGAGTTAATTGAGGTAAGTTGATTTATCGAAGATTAATCTAGGTGATGAATAAAAATACAGAATTAATGAGAATGTTCTTGATACAGCTTGTCAACGAAGAAGACCGACCGAAGGTAGTCCAAACGGTAGAAGAATTACAGCGAAGATGGAAGGAGCTCCTCGATAGAGCACCGCCGCACCTCATGCGCTTGGAGTTCAGATTAGATGAAACAGTATTCCACCACTGCATCAAGGATATCGAAAAAGAAATGGTCTATGAAGAACAAGTAAGTGTTCAAAAATAAAACGGCAACTTAGAGAAAAAGAAAATTTTTTTAGTATTTTTGAAGAAAACTTAAAAGTAAAAGCAATTAGTAAAATAACAGCCTGATAATGTCTTATTGGTGGGCTAACCTTCTTTCCTTTTCAATGAGAAGGTATAGAGTTTATTATATTGCTTACTACGCTGCTATAATGCGAGTACACGTGGCAGAATCTCCTCCGCTACATGCAGGTTTCCTCGCGATGTGTTTATTCATTACGAGATGAATTAAAAAAAAAAACACAAATTAAAGATATCAGTATAATTTGGTGGGAGATTTTTTACTACCCTTATTGGTAGTAAAAAATCTCTCAAGTGCAAAACTTCTATATTAAATAAAGAATTTTGACTTTGAATTAGCTTTCGCAAGAAAACTTATGAAGCCTTAATGATAGGGATGGTAGATTAAAATCGTGTATCATAATAAACCTTTTTCAGGCTTACAACCAGAGCGATGACGCCGACGGCATCCTGATACGAAACGAAGAGTATTTCCGCAACCAAGGGAAAATCATGCAAGTGGAACAGTGTTTACAGAATCTCAAAAAGATTTCAACTAGTTACACGCACCAAACTGAAGACAAATCGTTAGAAGAAGCTTTGAGGAAGTGCGAGCAAGAATGGGAGTCAACGGTCCACAGAGTTGAGAACTTCAGGCAACAGTTACAAAGAATACCAGCGAAATGGGACGCCTATAGAGAGAAATTCAGGGAAATGGAAAGGTGGATGGACCACGTTGACAAGACTATGGACAGCATTGTGAGGGAAGTTGACTCGGCTGAAGCGTTTGAAAGAGAGAAGACCATCTTCCAAGTAAGTAATGTGCATTGAGCTTTCCTGTAGATCATTTTCAGAATATTTATACTCAGGACAGTTAATAACATTGGACGTAAAATTAAAATCTTACGTATATATATGCCAATAAACAAGTCACCTGACTTGTATCCCTTACACACTTAATGCGATATACTGAAACATGTGAAATATCGTTTGATATTGACCCGAAACTTCTCAGATGTTTATTCCTTGTTCTTAATGGTAAATTTTTTGTACGCTTTCTTTGGATGACCAGCTAAAAGAGTTAATGGTAACTATGTTTCATTTTGTTATTCCGTACAAGTGTCTTAAAGCACTTGACTATTTTAAAGTAGATAGTGTTTTTTTTTTTGTAGATTACTTACCAAAATTTTGTGTTTTTATACAATTATTTTATAGAACATTTGCCGGGAAGCTGACCGCAAACGAGAAGACATGAAATGGCTTGTTCAGACGTTAGACATGCTTTCCAATCACTGTTCTGACACCGAGGCACAAGAAGAACAAGTTAAACTGGAAAATCTAATAGCTAGATATAAAAATCTTATACCCACTATAGAGATTACTATGATTAAGACAGAAACATATACGAGATGTTATACTTACCGCCGAGAGGTGCACGAAGTGATTTGCATCCTTGAAAGTGCGAAGGAGAAGGCGAAGATTGAACCAGATTTACAATCACTTCAACACGTTGAGCAACTAGTGCTTGAGCAACAAGCTGCAGTACAACAACTGGATCGGCAGCGGCCTTCTGTAATGTCAATGCTTCACCGTGGCAAAGAACTTATCAAAGACGCAAATGCACCCGCGTTTGTTAGAGAAGATGTAAGAAATCTTGAAAGTGGCTGGAACACCGCCTATGAATCGAACACTGAACGTTTAGACAAACTCCGCGATACACAGAAAGTGTGGTCTAATTATGAATATCAAAAAGAAGAATTGCTTTCAGATATTAACAAAATTGAGAGCTACGTTGCCCACCCTGGTCTGGAGCTTGGAGTTTCTAACGTAAGTCGAGAACTTCAAGAAACAAAGGCTATAAATAAAGATTTGGAGCGAGCGAAGGCTGAAAAACTACCTCAGCTCCAACAGACATACGCAGAACTGCAAACTCTGACGGCTAATAAACCAAAACCAGTAATAGAAAAAGATATAGAAACTATTGAGCGTAAATTAGACAGAGTTCAAGATGAAGTTCAAAACAAGGTTGAACATTTAGAAAAGTTCAATGAAGAATGGGTTAAAATCGAACATAAGTTAGAACACGTTCGCGAATGGATTAAGAAAGAAAGTCCCGTACTTATATCTCAAGTTCAATCTGAGAATATCACACCAGAAGAACGTGTTGAAAAATCGCAAGCCCTACAGAAAGTCATAGCGGAAAAACTAGAAATTATCAGAAATGTGGCAGACCAGGGAACTAAATTAGCAGTCGAGCATCGTATGCACGACGCGAATAAACTCAAGGGCGAGGTGGCTTTACTCGAAAAAATGATGGCAGATTTACAGCGATCTATGGAACACCAAACACAAGTGGTGAAACACGATTTAGCTAGTTGGCAAAAGTATCAAAAAGGTGTTGCTGAAATCAAACCATGGATAGAAGAGGCTGAAGTTAAATTAGGTACTGTCCCAAAACCAACAACATTACCTGAAGCACAACAGCTACAGCAACAGGCAAAAGCATTGATTACTGACTGTGACAAGCAGTTAATGAATTTACAGATTTTGTCAAGTGTCAGTCATCAATTGTCAGGTAAAACTAGTGCACCTGACGAGGTTGACGCTATTCATTCAAGATGGGCAGTTGTTCATGATTTAGCTGATCAGTGGAATAACAAACTTGACAAATTAGTAACGAATTGGGAACATTTCGAAAAAGAAGCTGAAAAGTTGGAAGCATGGATTGAAAATGGCGAAAAACTACTCAGCAGTCGTTCTGTTAACGTCGAAACACCTCAAGTGGAAAAACTCGATAGAGAGTTAAATAAACTTAAGTCGTTCGGTAATGAAATATCTCAACAACAAGCTAAAATAATAAGTCTCTCACAAATATGTGATAATATCTGCCATAGCGTTCAACCGGAAGGTGCGAACTTGTTGAAAAATAAAGTTTCAGACATAAAAGATCGCACGAATGCACTTGCTGAAGTAGTCAGATCAAAAGTCAATGAGTTGTCGGACAAAATTATTGTACGACAAGAATTCCTTACAAAGCTTCACAATTTCGATAATTGGATAACAGATTTCCGAAGAAAGACTGAAAGTTACGACCAAATTAGTTCTGACAAAGTAGAACCAACGCTTCAATCTATGCACGTATTACTTCAAGAACATGCAGCAAAAGCTCCTGAATTCACTGAAATTTATAATGAGGTTAAAAACATGACATTAGCTTCTCATCCAGAAGAGACGCGATCATTGAGTGATACATATTCCAATATTGCTGAACACTATCAAGTTATTGAATCGAATATACAACAAAACAAGAGTATCCTACAAAAATGGTCCGAGCTTCTAAACTGGTACGAGGATAACAAACAACAATTAAATCACATCCAATACCAAATCGAAGGTCCAAAATTAACTCCTGAAAGTTATGAAGTCTTACGTCAGGAGCTAGTTAATATTATTACTAAAATTCCAGAGTGGAAAAGTAATGTGGCCTTATTAGATGGTCCTTCCAGAATTAAAGTTACTGATCAAAACACTGGAAGAATAATACCACCAAACAGTTTAGTTAAGGAAATAGAAGTAAAAGCAGACTCCTTGCTGAACCTCGTAACTTCTAAAAGAGATTTGGTACAAAAGGTTGGTGCTAGATGGGATAAATTCAATGTACAAAATAAGGCATTGATTGAAGTTTTACATCACGTTCAGTCAGTTTTAAGCGAAATGGCGCAGCAGCCTGTCCCATTGACAGAGTCTACTATTCAGGAAATGACAGAAAAATTGGACAATATTGATAGTGAATTAAAAGAGAAACAATCTGTTAGGAAAGACTTGAGAGAAGAAGGATTACATCTTATGAGAGAAGATCAGCCAAATATGGGCACGATTCAAAATGCTCTTACAGCAGCAGATAATAGCTGGGATCAAGTAGTCAACTCAGTTCGTGATACTAAAAATAAGTATATTCTTCTGTCATCCACCTTACAAGAATTAAAGAACTTTACAGTTGCGTTTGACCGAGAAATGAGTAGGGCCGAACAGCTGCATAATGAATGTAAAGAAGCACCCAATGATTATGTGCAAACCGCTCAATTCTTAGACAAGGCAAAGAAGTCATATGAACTTCTAAAACGATCGAAAGGATTATTGGATCAAATGGATGTGATCAAACAATCCGTACTAAAACAAGCATCTACGTTAGGTGGATTTGACACAAGTCCTTTAGAAGATGCATTTTTGAACTCTCAAACACACTGGGAGAAGGTTAATGATGCAATCATAAAACGAATTCAAGATTTAGAATCTCAGCTCTTAGTATGGAGACAAATCGACGACACTAAAAATCAAGTTGTTACTTGGTTAAGTGAAACAGGACAGAATCTCGCTAATGCTTGCGATAATTTAGAAATCAGATTTGGCCAAAACCATCTTATGAAATATAAAGAAGAATTGCCACTTTATGTCGGGCTTAAAAATAGTATTAAAGCCAAATGTGAACAAATAACCAACTTGAACAAAAATATTCCAGTGGGACAGGTTTCATCCATAGTTGATTATTTGGACAATGAATTTGATGCTTTACAAACATTAGCCGATAATTTGGAAAGTGCTGTATCATCCTTAGAATCAAGAGAAAACAAATTGAAGGAACATATTAAACGTCTTTCTGATCACATAAGTAAAATTCGCGATGACATAATTAAATGTGACGATATGTCAGGTGATAATGCGAAAATTCTTGATCGTCTCAAGAAATGTCAATCTTGTAAAGTTGATCTGCAAAATTTAAGTGATGAAATCGACAACTTGACGCAAAATGTGTCCGAGATGAATGCTAACTATCCAGGATTTTATGAATCTCTCGTGCCTAAAGAATTAAGTACATTACAAAAACGTTTCGAAAGTGTTTTGATTCATGCTAATAAAACTGAAACAACTTTGCTCACATTCCTTCAGAAATTGTTTACTGATAAATTAAATATGTTCAACAGAAATTTAAAAATATTGGATGACAAAACTAGATGGTGTATGCCGGATGTTAATAGTGACAAATATAATCTAGAAGTTAAAAATGCTGCGTTAATAGACGTGGAGAATGGAATAAGTGATTGTAAGAAGAAAGTAGATGAGCTCAAAGAAGCTTCTGAAATTTTAAGTATTGTAGCTGAACCAGCTTGTGCACAAGAAGCTGCTTCTCAAACGGAGAAAGCTCAAAAGAACTTAGATGTACTTACATCTAATTATAATGAGATTAAAAATCGGTTGCAAGAAAACCTGGAAGCGTGGCAAGAGTATGAAGTTATGTTAGAAAATGTTTCCGAATGGCTTAAAGATAAAGAAAATAGAGTAAGACAAGAAGCTGCAAGTTTAGTTAATGTAAATGATATTGATGATAAAATTTCTGAAATTGAAAAACTTAACCAAGAAGTTCAAGAATACGGTGACCAAGTAAATAAGCTAACAGAAATTGGAGAAAAAGTTTTGTCACGTAATCCAGATTCGCGCATTTCTCAATACATTAATCATTTAGAGACAAGATATCAGACTGTTGGCAAATTTATGGTTAATCAACTAAATAGATTAAAAGAGCTCAAAAATAATAAAGGAAAATACGATAAATCTATTGCCGAATTCAAGGACTGGCTTCAGGATAACAATGCGAAAATTGCTGATATAGCGGCAATGAGTAAACACGCTAAACCATCTGCTGCTGATTTAGACCAAATCAAAAAATTAAATGAGAATAAGGAAGTTGGTCAGAAATTACTTAACAGTGCCATCGAATCTGGCGAAGCACTTTTCAGCGGAGTTACTCCAGAAGCTCGTGAACAAATAAGAAATGAACTAAGAACATTAAGAGATTACTTTGAGAATTCAGTTGATTCACTCAATAACGTTATTAAGGATATTGAAACTACTATTAACAAGAGATCATCGTTTGATGATACCTTTAACCAGGTTCAAAAATGGATAAGCGACAAAGAAACAGAGTTAGGTGAATTTAAACTATCACCTTCTCTACCTGAAAAGAAGGCCCAACTTCATAATACTAAAATTCTTCATCAAGAGGTAGACTTACATCAGTCAATGCTATCCCAACTTACTGATAAACTTAAACTTATGCCTGACGACGATGCTGAAAAGAGTCTCACAAAGATAATCGACAGATATAAAAATATGTCATCAGAACTCGGCAATAGAATAACCAAATACGAATCTCATGTTATAGATCATGAGAAATACGTTCAAATGTTTGAAGACATTCGTGATCGACTTAATCATGTAATAGCTGAAAATAGTTTAGTCAGTTACGCAGTGGTTTCACAGAAAGAGGACGTAGATGCTAAAATAATGGCTATAGAAAAAGTTACATCAAAGGCGAAAGAAATTGACAATGCATTAGATGCTGTAAAATCACAATTGCATACTGTTTTGGAAACCACCAGCCCCAATGGACATCCAGTTCTTATAAGCGAATTCGAAAAGTTAAAAACTACATGGGATCAGTTTGCAAAACAATGTAGCGAATATGATAAGAAACTTAAAGATACTATTAAGCAATGGAACGAGAGTCAAAAAACTCTAGATAAACTTGAAGAGTGGCTTAAAGTAAAAGAAAATCAAATAAGAGATCAAAGCCTTAAGAGTAATATTGAAGCCAAAATAGCACATCTACAAAAAGTTAAAGAAATACAAATAGAGCTTGGATCTAAGAGTGCTGAGTTTGCTGCTTTAACTGACAAACAAAATATATCTGGTGAATCTGATATAATTACGAAGACTTCTAAATTAGCCACTAGATATCACACATTGAACAACCTTGTAAATGAAATAATTTCAAAATATGAAGTATTTGTATCTGAACACCAGTTATTTGAAAATGAGTACAATAATATGGAAAGTTGGCTAATGGGCATGTTAGGCGATCTTCAAGATTTAAATGAGATTGTAGGAGACTACGCAGTTTTACAAGAAAAACAAAATAAAGCAAAAGAACTATATGAAACTAGAAATAAGAAAACTCCTGCTTTTGAAGAATTCCTTAGCTTAGGAGAGAAGCTTTATGCTCATACCAGTCCTGATGGTAGAGAAATCATAAGACAAAAAATTCGTAAGATAAGAACATTATGGGACAGCTTTGGTGATAGTTTCCAAGAAACTGTCAACAAGTTGGATCAATGTTTACTGCAGTTTTCTGACTTTTCACTTGCTCAAGAACAATTAACTAAATGGTTAAAAGATGTTGAAAAAGCAATGCAGAGACATACTGAACTAAAGACATCACTAGAAGAAAAGAAAGCTCAACTTCTGAACCATAAAATATTACATCAAGAAATAATGTCACACGTGCAGCTCGTTGAATCTGTATGCGATAAAGCCCAGCAGTTAGTAGATCAAACTCACGATGCTTCTCTCAATGTATATTTGCAATCTATTAAACAACTATTCCAAAATATAGTTACGAAGTCACAAAATCTTCAAGACAACTTGGAGGATTGTGTAAAGAGGCACGAAGATCTTGTGCGGCTTCTTCAACAATTCAAAGAATGGCTCGGTTCTCAGTCAGAAAAATTACTCGACATAGAGAACGCAGTGGGAGAAAAACCTGAAATTATAAGAAAACTCCAATCCGCTGTTGCTTTAAAAGATATTGAAAAGGTGGGGTCAAGTAAGTTAGATGAGATACGAAATATATTTTCCACTGTGAGCAAAAGCACATCAGAAGCTGGAAACGCGGCTATTAAGGCAGAGATCAACAATTTGCATGAACAACTTACTAAAGCAGTAAGTAGTATTAGCACATCTGAGCAAAAATTGAAACATACTTTAGAGATTTGGAACAAGTTCGATTCTTCTATTGAATCCATAACAGGATGGCTTAAAGATATGGAGGCTAAGTGCCGTGACCAAACACTATGCTCAACATTAGCTGAAAAAGAAGCTCAGTTACAAAGATATGTTAATTTACGAAATGACATTCACGCGAAAGAAAAAGAAATAGATGCATTTGTTGATGAGTCTCACAGCCTTATTTTATTAAGTGGTGTAGAAAGGTTAAAACCACTTGTTATTCAAATAAGTAGTCGATACCAACAACTTCATTTAATTTCAAAGGACATAGTAAACCACTGGCTAGAATTAGTTTCAGATCATAAAAAGTTTGTTCAATTAAGAAATGAATTTGACACTTGGTTAAAACCTTTAGAAGAGCAGTTATCACAAATGGTAATAAAAGAAGACAAGGTAGGTATTGAAAGCAAAGGTAATAAATTACAAGTCTTTCTGTTGGAGCGTGAAAATGGTGAGCATAAAATTGGTATCTTGACAACAGCCGGAGATAAAGTTTTACCCGAAACTGCAGCGAATGGTAGAGAAAGTATCCGAGCTGAAATAAGAGATCTGAGGGAAAGATGGGATAAGCTTAATGACAGCATTTTGCAACAGCAAAAAGAATACGAAAATCAGACTTTGCAATGGTCTAGTTATCAGGACGTATTGCAACAGACATTATCTTGGCTAGATGAAAAAGAAAAAATAGTTGAAAGTGAGGAAAAAGTAGTTCTTAATTCAGCTCAAGAAATTAAATCACGTTTACTTAAAAATAAAACTTTGTTACAAGAAATAAATTCACACAAAAGAGTTATAGAAACTGTCACTGAAAAAGCTAAGAGCATTGCAGCTAGTATTCATTCTAGTAAAGGGGGTAGCGATGAAATGGCAGCGATTATTAAATCTGTTTGGGACAGATATAACGCCCTTACTAACAGGCTGTCAACAGTTATTGATAAACATGAAAATGCTTTTGAGATTTATCAACAATTTGGTGATCAACAGAAATCCCTTCAAGACTACCAAAAGCATTTATGGGATCGTTTGCACCTACTTTCCGACTTTACGGGTAACAAAGCAGCATTAGTAAGTAAACTAGCTAAAATCCAAGAGCTTTTAGATGCAATTCCAAATGGAACAAATAAATTGAAAATATTATCCGACCTCATTGAAAATGACGGAACTAAGCTTTCACCACGTGGTAAGGAAGGTATGTCACGAGAATTAGGATTATTAAGAGCCGATTTGGAAAAATTCACGGCGACTGTACATGACGTTAAAAGAGGTATTGAAGAAAAAATACAACAATGGATCGAATTTGATGCTGCTAACGACAGATTGCAACACTGGTTAAATGATACAGAAATGAGCTTGAAGACATACACTCCTAAAGCTACTCTTGAAGAAAAGATTGATCAACTTAATAAATATCAGGTAAGTTTTTTTCTTTACTTTTAATTATAGTAGGAATTCAATTTTAAATTAATTGTGAAATATTTTAAACAGGACTTAAGTAAGGCAATTGATAATCATGAATCTGATTTGAATACGGTCGTAAATTTGGGCGAAGCTTTGGATCAAGTAAGGACGGAGACAAAATTTAATTTAATGAGCACCATAGGGTGTAGTCTAATTTTCAGTAGAATATAATCTAATATCACAAATAAACATAAATTTTAGGAAACTAACAAACCGGTATTACTTACCAGTATAATTTACTTTTTCTATTTTATGTATCTTCTATATTTTACAAAAATACTAATTATAGAAAAGGAAATGGGATTTTTAACAAAAACAAGATCAAAGGGGTTAAAATTTTAAAATTAAACGTTACTAATTGTAGATCTCGTAGTATGCGCTTACTGATAACACTTTTTAATTACTCTCATAATATTTTACAGGCAATTTTAGCAAACTTGAAGAAAACTGAAAATGATGTCGATAAACTAACTGATGAGTTCAGTGATCTTATTGAAAACTGTAATGATACGAGGATTACAATGAATCTACAACAAATGACATCACGCTTCCAATCCGTTCATTCTACAGCGAATGAGTTGGTTAAAAAATGCCAGCAAGCAGTTAATGATCACAATGCATATCAAGATAAATATAATCAATGTATTGATTGGGTAAAAGCAGCACAATACAAATTCGATGAATGTCAAAGGAATTCTTCGAATACTCCTGAAGGAATTAATGCCCAGCGAGAAAGCTTAAACGATTTATTAAGTCAGAGGCGAAACGCTGCTCTTTTAGTTAATAATACTTTTGAATTAGGAGAGAAGCTATATCCATCAACATCACCCGAAGGCAAGGAGTTAATTGAACAGCAACTTCATGATATGCAGCAAACTGTGGACAATTTGTATGACAACATTACCAAGGCTGAGCGCGATTTAGATTCTGAACTCAACAAATGGTCCTCGTTTGATGAAAATCTCAAGGCTGTCAATGAGTGGTTAACACTAGCTGAGAAAAATCTACCTAAAAATATTGAACTTAAGGCAACATTAGATGAAAAACGCAATCAGTTGAATGTCTATAGAAACTATCTTCAAGATGCTATTGCACATCAACAAGACCTCTCTGATTTAGAAGAGCGAGCACAAAACTTGCCTGATGTGAACAAAAATATTACAAAGGAAATAAGCCAACTAAAACAAAGGCATGACAACATTCTTGCTCGAGCTAAAAGCTTTGTTGAACAATACGAAGCGATTGTTAACAATCATCAGCAATACAGCAAAGCTGTTATGGATTTACAAGAATGGGTTGAAGCAACTCATAATACAGCACAATTATGGGGTGATGTTAACTTAGAAAGAGTGGCATTAAGTAGCAATTGTGAAAAATTGAAATCTCTGCAAGTAAGCCTACCCGAAGAAAAGAATCGCATTGACAAAATTCGCTCACTAGGCGAAAAAGTTCTTCCAGGAACCGTCAGCAATGGTCAAACTAATATCAGGAACCAAATAGACGCGTCTCATCAAGAATGGGAAGGATTAGTGTCTTTCATAAACAAAACCATTGAATCGTTGGAAAATAAAATACAGCAATGGAATGAGTACGAAAATATGAAAGATCAATGTTTGGCTTGGATTCGGAATACAGACAATCAAATTCATGCGGTTGACTTGAAAGCGACATTACCTGAAAAACAAGAACAGTACAATGTTTTCCAAGAATTACAAGGAGAAGTAAGAGCCAAGGAACTTGAGATTGATAATATTACCGAAAAGGCGCAGCACCTCTACACTGGAGTATTAGGACCTCGTGGCTCACAAATTTCCGACTTAACTGTAAAATATCAAACACTGTCACAAAAAGTTAAAGATCTGACAAATAGATGGCAGCAGTATGTAAAAACTCATCAAGAGTTTACAAGTAATGTCACTGAATGTTCTCAATGGATTGAAGAGCTAAGAGATAAACTTGATTTCTGTGCCGATTTAAGCTCATGTTCACAAGATGACCTGGAAACAAAATTAGTGCTAATTCAAAACCTTTTGCTAACTAAGGATGAAGGATTTACTAAGGTTCAATCGTTAGTTGAACTTGCGCAAAATGTAATGGCCAATACTGCTCCAGCTGGACACGAAGCAATTAATAACTCTTTAGTGGCATTACAGGAGCAGTGGTCAGCTCTGTTATCTCGCATGATTGAAACAAAGAACTTGTTGGATGATTCAGTTACTAAATGGGCTGGATTCTTAGAACAAATACAACTGATACAAAAGAGTAATACTTGGCTCGAAACCATGCTAGCAGAGTTGACGCCTTACGAATCATCTATGACGGATAAACGAGCACAACTTGAGAAACTAAAAGAAGTAGAAGAAAAAGCTCGTTGTGACCGTTTAGAGGTTGATACTCTAAAATCTAAGGCCGCTGAAATGTTAGCTAGTGGTCAACAGAATCAAGCTGCATCTAAAGCTCAAGAAACACTGAATAAATTTGACGCTTTATATGACAAAGTCAAGAAACTATTAGCTGATCGCGAAGAACAATACAAAGATCATAGATTGTACAAGGAAGCTCATGATGAACTAATTCAGTGGCTAGGCAGGGCAAGAGAAAAGGTGCCTTCATTAAAATCTAAGCCATTAAGTGATAAGCTAGCAATAGAGAACTCAGTGGCTCCTCTTGAAGCTCTAATAAATAAACAAGCACAGGGTGAATTACTATTAGAACATCTTCAACACACTGGCGAAGTTGTACTTGCGAGCACGTCACCGGAAGGACAGGTTGTTATTAAAAATGAGATGAAAGCCTTGAAAGAAAGCTTTGATCAACTTTTCAATGAAATTAAACAACAAAAAAGTCAATTGGAAGATATTGTTAATCAATGGCGAGAATATAAAGATGAGTATGAAAGATTATCTGATTGGCTGCAACAGAAAGAAATTATCATCAAGAACCATAAACTTGCTCTATTAGGTACAGCAAAGGAAAAGGGAGCTCAAGTGAATGACGTCAAGGAAATTGTTGATCAGTTACATAAAGGAAAGGCCGACATTGATAAATTCAATGCTTCAGCTTCAGGTCTACTATCTTCTCATTTGGATACGTATGTCAACAATCAGCTAAGACATTTAAATTCCAGGTACCAAGTTTTAGTTAATATGGCTAATGATGTTCTTAAAAAAGTAGAAACAAATTACGAACAACACAAGAATTATGATGAAAATTATGAAAAAACAAAGAAATGGATAAATGACGCTTGGGATATAACGCGTAGCGGAAGCGAAGCAGGTAGTAACAGTAGTAAGGAAGCTTTACAGAAACGCTTAGAGCAAATCGAAGATCTTTTGAAGCGTCGCGAAGAAGGCCAGAATCTTGTGCATGCAACTGTTAATAGCGGAGAAAAAGTTCTGAGAAACACCAGGTCCGACGGTAAAGATAAAATCAACAACGAACTCAAAGAACTTCAAAATGAATGGGATCGTTTAGTTAAAAAGATGACTACAGCTAAGGTGCACCTAGAAACTGCAATGTTACAATGGGCTGACTATAGTTCAAGTTACTCCCAACTTCAACAATGGATCTCCGACAGAGAGGCAAAACTACAAGAAGTGTGCGAACAAAAAGTAGCTAAGTCTAAAAAAGGCCAGGATAGACTTGCAGGTCTCACAACAGGTCTTAGTCTTGGTGAAAGAAAAGCCACACTTCGTCAAACAAACAATATCGTTCAAGATATTGTTTCGTTTGAACCCATGATACAGTCTGTAACTTCTAAGGCTTCGGAACTTATGCAACAAGCTCCGGCGTCTGAAATTACCAGTAAATATGAAAACTTGTCTAAACAAGCTAAAGATTTATACGAAAAACAGAAAGAAACTGTTGAACAACACCAGGTATTTATCGATGCTGGTACAGATTTTGTCCAATGGATAAGGGCTGCTAAAGAAAAGTTAGGGAAATGTTCAGATGCAACTGGAGATAAGGAATCTTTGAGCAGTAAAATATCGCAGCTAAAAGTTTTGGAAAGTGAGTTACCCGAGGGACAAGCGAAGCTACAAAAAGCTTTGGAACAGGGAGAGATATCCTGTGGCCTCGCAGATGACGAGGATAGAGAGGATATAGAAGAAGAAGTAGCTCTTATGCAAGAAGAATACGATACTTACGTGTAAGTATATACAGATTCTTCAGTTTTACTTTAAGCTTTTTTGAATGAATGAACTGCTTAATATCAAGCATGTCTGATGTTATTTCAATAATTAATTTGTTTTGCAGAGAACAGCTCAACAACACAAAGGCTTTGATCGAGGGTGGTATCGTGAAATGGACAGAATACGAAGAGCAATACAAGGAAGCCTTGGATTGGTTGTCTAAGACTGAGAAATTGGTGCAATCCTTTAATAAACTGCAGAATAATTTAGAACAAAAGAAGGTTGTTCTAGAAGAATTCCAGGTACATTATATATATGAATTTGATGTTATTTTTATTGGGAATGTTTCACAGATAAATAAGGATTAATCTTTTTGTTTATTATTCTTATAGGGACACCTCCAAACTCTTTTCGATTGGCAAGCTGAGTTGGACAAGCTTAATGTGCGTGCACAATTACTGCTTGAGACTTGCTCAGACACGAGAGTATCTAACGGTATTACGCAGCTTACGACGAAATATAATGCAATACTGTCATTAGCTAAGGAGGTGATGAAGAGGCTTGAACTGCATTACCAGGTATTTTATGACACAATAATTTAGTTTAAAGCTGTTATGTATATTCGCATAGCATTAGATTTCATAAACCAGCCAAACATTTTAAAGTTATTCTATTACTTGGAAACAGCAACATATATCCTATTATTAACATTGATTGACTTAATATCAATCAATGTTCATAATAAGATATACATATGTATATTATATGGACAGAACCCATGTATTGATTTAGCTGATGATTAAATAAATTAAGCTATTTTCTCTAGTACTTCCTCTATAACCACTTGGATGAAGTAGATAGTTTGGTTGTGGTCTAATTAGCTTCGGTTATCATTAACAGTCTTCAAAAAATATTGAATTTTAAAACTTTTTAAAATGGAATAAACGTATTTAAAACACTTAAAAGTGTTATCTTGAGTTGGTCACAAGGACTTAACAAACTAATCACAAATTATATATTTGTATATTATTTGTAACACTTTATAATGTAAAGTCTAAAATATTGCCGTTAAATTCAGGAGCACCAACAACACAATGCCCTGTACGGAGAATGCCAAGATTGGCTTGACAGGACAAGAGAAAAGTTAAACCAATGCGCAGAAATACCGAACACACTGCAAGAAGTCAACAACAAACTTAACACTGTGAAACTTCTCCGTCAATCATTGGAACAGGGACAAAACAAATTGAGATACCTTCTAGAACTGAAGGAGAAGGTAATAATGAACACCGAACAGACTGGCGCAGCGAAGATACAAGAAGACACCGATAATCTTAAGCAAGAGTTTGATAAGCTCATCGCTGATTTGCAAGATGTTCGAAACAAATTGACCAACAGGGCATCGCAATTTGATGATATTTCAAAGGTAGTATTTTTATTTTAAGCTTATTTTATAAATTAAGCTAGTTTAAATAATTCAGATGGTCTATATTCAGAAATTAAATATTCACAAGGCACTGTACTGCAGACAGGTTTCGTCAATTTCGTTTATTTTGTTAGATTAAGTTAGATATACCTATATGCATAATATGTAATACTAATATTTTATTCCCAACTAGGTTCATAAGTTGCTGGTAGAGTGGCTTGATGATATCGATCAGAAAATCCAATCAGATGACTCCCTTTTAAATGATCTGTCGGAGAAGAAGGCTAAATTAGAGAAGTTTAAAACCTTCAATAGAGATATCGACTCGCACAAAGATTTAGTTAACAAACTGAACGAAAAACTTCAAGAAGATTCCTCACTGAAGTCGAAAGACATCGAGGATACTTTAAAACGATATGATGACATCAAGAAGACCGTCAATGATATGATTAGCGTAAGTATCTTTGAAAATATTAATCATAGAAGAAAGTGTTTGTATTAATTTTTCCAATGTCAGTATTAGCCGTTTGTTTCTGTAAAAGGCGCTGTCAATAGTGCACTCAGTTTTTTCATAGTCGCTTTATTTTTTTCCCACAGAAACTTGAAGATTTTGTTAACTCCCACATTCAGTACAAGGAGTCGTATGATAGTTTCTATGACTGGATCCGTAATTGCAAAATCGAAATACAGCAATGCTCAGATTCTCATGGAGCTAAAGAAGATGTTCAGAAAAAACTCAAAAATGTTAACAAGATCATTGGATCTTTACCTAAAGGAGAGGCTTTGCTTAAAAAGGCCATTCAGTTGAGCGAAGCCGTACTTGAAACTACTGGCAATGAAGGCAAAGATAATATCAACCAGGAAATTAAACAGTTGAAAATAGAATGGGAGAACTTGCAGCAAATATGTAAAGATACGAAGAAGTTGCTAGAGAAATGCTTAGCTGCATGGTCTGATTTCATGGAAACGTTGGAAAAAATGACGAAATGGGTTAAAGATTTCGACGCTAAATTGAAAACCGTCGAAAAGGTTGACAAAATTACACCAGAGTATTTGGACAAATGTAGAGTGAGTAGATTTTTTTTTAAATCATTATTTTTATGACTTAACATTTATCAAAAATAATTTGAATGCTAATAGTAATACTTTTTTGTACCGATATTTACCAAGAGTAGGACTTTGACATATATTCGTTGTAATTTTTTATATTGTGCTTAAATAATGTGTTATCCAGTATTTTGTATGTTTGTAAGTAGTCTATTTGTATTTTTGTATTAAAAATATCGACGAGCCAAGGGTAGTATTTACAATAAAAAAACAAATTGTATTTATTAAACTTTTAATATTTATTTTTTCTTTTTATAGGACCTGCTGGCACAGGCATTGGCAAATAAACACGTCTTGGAAGAGCTTAATGATAGATGCGAAAACCTAATGGAGCTTAGTGCTTGTGCTTGGGTTCGTGATAAGACGGTGAACCTTCAAACCGAATACACTTCATTGTTGACTAAGATTCAAGGCCTTGTTTCCAATGGCGAAAAGAATCTTTCAGATCACACTGAATTCATTAAAGCAAAGGAAGAACTACAGCGTTGGTTGGAAACTGCTCACGGAACGGTCCACGACTCAATCGGAGTCGGAGATATTGACACGACGAAAGATAAATTGGAAACTGTGAATCTAGTCAGCAATAGAATGACCGAAGGTCATCATTTATTGGTGGTCTTACAAGAAGCATTTAAAAAGGCTCTTAATAACACACCCCCTGAGGAACAGGATGGTCTTCGAAATGACGTCAAAGTTTTACAAGAGAGCTGGGACCAGCTTAAGATTGACCTAAATTCTATAACCGCTCAGCTCAAAGCTGCAATCGGTAAATGGGAAGATTTCGAAGATTCAAAGGCTAAGATGAACAAATGGATCAAAGACACAGAACAAAATCTCGACAAAGTACCTCCAACGGGTGGTGAATTAGGTGAAATGAAGACATTACTCGAGAAATATAAACATATCGAGGATGAAATTAAAAACAAGGCACCTGAATTAGAACGACTTAAATGTGAGGCCGCTGAACTCAGCAGTTGGGCTAGGAAACCAGCCGTGAAGAAAGCCGTGGCAGAAATAGAGAAGAAATGTGATGCACTAAAAGCAAAATGTGCAGCGAAGAAAGCGGAACTCGAATCCGAAATTAAGGACTACAACCTATACCACCAATCGTTACAAGACACAGAAAAATGGCTGTTGCAAATATCCTTCCAACTCATGGCCCACAACTCACTATATATCGCGAATCGTGAGCAAACAGAAGAACAACTAGCCCAACACGCTGTATTACTGGATGATATTCAGAAGTATCAATCTACACTGGACGACTTGGAGGCTAAAGGTCATGCTCAAATCGAACGTTACGAAGCCACCACTCCATCAATACGTGATACTGTCGGAAAGCAGCTGAAAAATGTTAACGACAGTCACAAGAGTCTACTGGCTACTGCACTGCAGATTGAGCGTCGTTTAAGAGAAGGTCTCGCTAAGTTCAAGGAGTACGAGGACACCTTAGAGAGCATTCTGAACAATTTGGACGAGTGCGAACCCGCGATCACTGAACTTGATGTGCCCGTTGATGGACTATCACACGGACGAGATCTTCTTGAAAAAGCCAGGGTAAGCAATCATTTTTGTATATTAAACTTACTTTAAAATTATTTTGACGACCTCCATGGTCGAGTGGTGTGTACACCGGTTTCCCGGCCGACTCGATGTAGATTACCATTAGTTTTCTATGTTGTCTTGGGTCTGGGTGTTTGTGGAACCGTCGTTACTTCTGATTTCCATAACACAAGTGCTTCAGCTACTTACATTGGGATCAGAGTAATGTATGTGATGTTGTCACCTATTCATTATTTATTTATTAAAGTTACTTATGACATTACTCAAGTAAAGTTTCTGATATTTTCGTATACCTCGTTCGTATCCAATTGGCGTTCTTGATAGTGATGGTCAAGTCTTCTGAGACACGTGTGTAAGAGAAGCAATTCCACAGGCATTGCACAACCGATTGCAAACGGAAAAGTCCCGGCTATCAGCGGCGGTGGCGGCATGCTCGGCTGCAGCCGCGTCCGTGTCTCGTCCGTCATCACCGGCGGACTCAGCGCCGCTGCCCGTGCCTCCACGCGAACTGCACGTGCGAGCGCGCCTCGAAGACCTCATAGACCAGGTACTGTCGTTATCAGCCGCCGTACTCGCCTCCGACCTCCTTGCGTCGCCCTCTTGAACGAGCTCGTGTGCTGTGTTGTTTTTTCAATGTTTTATTTTTTATAAAAGAAATAGAATATAAAATCCTAATATTTTTATTGTGTTCATATATTTACCAGAATTTTAATATCTAAGTGATCGACTTTTTAAATATCTTAACTTGTATTTTTAGTTTAGTAAAGGTTTAAACTAGTCAATTTAAAAAATATATGAAACTGTAAATATGATGTAACAAAAAAAAATTAAGATCATAGTTATTTTGTTAACAAGCTTTAAGATTGCCAGGTCCGAAAAAGAACAATACCAACGAGTTATAATCTGTACCAGTCGAAGTAAGATGTTTTATATTTGAAGATGTTGACGTAGATAGTAACTGTAGTTAGACCAAAATGTACAGGCTTGACGTTGGCAATGTATTTTTTGCACCTGGTAAATAACTTACCAAAATTTAGCCGATTGACTATTGACTACATTTTGTTGAATTTTGGTAAATTTTGGTAAAGCTCTATATTTGAATCAAGATTTTGCATA
Organism: Vanessa cardui; assembly: GCF_905220365.1. NCBI lineage: Eukaryota > Metazoa > Arthropoda > Insecta > Lepidoptera > Nymphalidae > Vanessa > Vanessa cardui. The sequence goes on from NC_061130.1 coordinate 14,210,034, forward strand.
TCATATCACTCTTTTTATAATAAACCGATTAAGGTTTTTTGTAATGTAGGTTTCCTGCTTAAAGGATGGAAACCAGAGCTTTTCCAAAACATATCGTGATCTCTCAATAAATAAATAAAGTTAAAATCAGTAATGATCGTCATTTAACATTTTTTAAATCTATATTTATTTCTCATAAAAAATTAAGTATCTTGATTCAATGGAGTCACAGCAGTTTGATAAGTTTTGTAAATATAATTAGCACTAAAAACGTGTGAATGTCTTCTTACTCATATGTTTGGAATTTGAACACTAATAAATTTACGTCACGGTGTATGAGACTGAATGTGAATATATTGCTTAAATCCCAGCATGGATCAATTGAACACTATTTTGCAATTAAATTTCAAATTTCGAATTTTGGAAAACCGGTATGGGATTTAGATGGTGCTGTTGAATGTATGAAATGAAAAAATATTTAGACCAATCACATTCCGTCTCACAGTAAATATATTTGCACATTACTAACCCGCACTTGTGTGACGCATGGTTTGTTGTAGAAAAATGTAAGCGAAGTAGGCAGCGCGCGACTTGACGCCTTAATAAAGAGTCTCGAAGCGCCTGAGTTCAGCCAGAAACTCGTGGCTTTCGAGAAAAGGGTAAGGCTTTGCTTCACGCACAATCACAACACGAATGACATTTCGCTGCTTGCAAACATCCCAAATGAAACAAATGTAACTGGCAGGAGTCTTTATTGACTAAAGAAATTACTAAAGACTTAAATTGTTTTGTAATCAGCTTAAGGAATTAGAAATTATATTGCCATTAGTATTACATTGTTTCTATTTAAATGAAGTATGCAAGCAAAGAAACATCAACTAAGTATTTTGTTGATATTTGTACAGTCTTAATATAGCACATAGCATTGAAATAAAGTGGAAAATGTTCAACATATGAAGCATTTATTTATCCACTTAAATTTTCAAACTTGCACAAAATTTATCTGAAACAAAACAGTGCCCTTATAACAGAAAAAGATTTTATGATATCAAATAATTGAACTATTGTCGTGATAATAGGTACAAAGCCATCTTGAGACATTACGGGATGCTGTTAGCGGTATGGAAGATGCCATGAAACAAGTGGTTGAGATCCAAGACTGGATCAATGTCCACAATGCATTAGCCAATGAATGGCTCTCCAACCCGTCGAAGTTGCGTCCCGAAGCCGCTAAACAAGATATGGCGGCGATGAATGATGCTTTAGCATCTCTGGCTGAGAAGAGGAACAGACTACTCACTGAGATACCTACCGAAGGTAACAAATAAATCTAAAAAAATATTCTATAAAATACAAATCATAATCTTAAAATTAGGAACAAGTTTATTAACTAAACTTTTTTAGTATTGTATTAATAGTACAATTAAATACAATGTGTTATTTTAGGTCTAGAAGATGAAATTAATCTTGAAGAGGATCTGGATAATTTAGAAAAAACTATCCTCCAAGCAATCGAAAGAGAAAAGGGCAACCAAGCGATAATAGACGCCTTCCGTAACAAGTGTCAAGAAATTCATGATTGGTTTGACTCTGTACTCAAGAAGATGTGCTTAGCCGATAAAGGATCTGGTTTACCTTGTCCACAAAAGCTGAATGCACTCAAAGAATTGTCTTCTGAGTTTGGTCAGGCCGGCAAAGACAAAGTGGACAGTATCAAGACTGTTGGATCACAAGTTATTAACATAGTTAGCAATCTTGAGTCTCAGCAAGTAGAAGAACAAGTGAGTATAATATATATATTTTTTTAAATTGCACAAATGTCGGTTTTTGATCAGTAGGTTTTATATAAAAAACATTTTTTTGTTTTAGATGAAGTCAGTTGAAAGGAGGTACAACGATATCGCTAAACGTATTCAGCGTAAACTGCAAATGCTTGAAATCACCTACAAAGCTATTGATGGTACAAAGAGTGAAGTAGCTGCTCAGAACGAATGGATGCAGAAAGAAATAGATAATATCCTTCACCCTGAACCTCTCGGATATGACAGCAAGTCAGTGAAAGAAAAACAAAAGAAGATGGCTAACTTACTTAAAGAGACAGATGGCAAGAAAACTGTTATCGATTCTTTGGAAAAGAAGGTAAGCAATATTCAAGCAGAGCTCGAACCTTCTGAACAAATGCAATTAGAGTCAGAACTATCTGAACTGGCTTCTAAACAAAAGCAACTTGCTACATTAATAAAACAAGAAATTGAAAGATTAGGTGGATGTGCTGATATTAGGAAAAAATTAGAAAACGATATTGAGAAAGCTAAGAGTTGGCTCAAGACCAAACTAGCAGAAATCAAAAAGCTAGGTGGTCCAGTTCCTCTAGAAGTGTCAAAGGTTGAGAAAGAAATTGCCACACACAAAAAACACCAGAGCGAACTGTCTGACTTCCACAACGATTCACTAACGGAAGTAATGCGCCAAGGTAACGCTGTATCTAAGGATTGCTCAAGCGATAATAGAGCTAAGCTTCAAGGTATTTTAGATGATTTGAATAAATCATACACATCTGCTAAAGTAGACATTGATGATAAACTTGCAGCGTTGAATAAACTATTACAAGGTAGAAACGAGTTTGAAGCGGATGTAGCTAAGTGCCAGAGCTGGTTGAACGAAGCTGAAGTCGCGGCAACTCCTGAATTACGAACAACGAGCCTTCAGTTATTGGAAGAACAACTAGCCAAGTTCCAAAAACTTAGCAAGGAAGCTGAAGATGTCGAAAAGAATATCAAAAAAATCAAAGACAAATCCAAAGACATCATGGAAACACTATCTGATTCAAACAAATTACAGCTTAAAGAGCAAGTCAACGTACTATCCGATAGATTTGCAAGGATCAATGCCATTATAAATGATAAAAAGAATATTCTTCTTAAACATATCAAGGAATACAAAGATGCTGCAGCCAAGATCGCTGCTGCCTTGGAGTTCCTTAATGATATTCAAAACAAACTTAAGGCATTAAACAAACCCATAGGCAGCAAAGTTGAAGACGTTCAACCTATTATTCAAGCTTACGAATCTATATTGGATGACCTCAAGAAAAACAAGTCTATGCTCAATGAACTACAAGGTGGTAATCTACACGACTTACAAGACATTTTGTCTAAACAAGATGAACTTATGGGAACAATAGAAGACCAAATTTCTAAACTCAAGCAACTTCTGCTATTACGTGAACAATTCTTTGCTCTCGTAAAGGAAATCGAGGACTTCATATCTAAATATACGGATCTGACATCTGAAATCGAAAAATCAAATGACACATTAGAAGACAAAATTAAACGTTACGATGACATCATTGGAAAAATTCAAGGTTGTGAAGCCTTGTTGGCAACAGCGACTGATAAGGGCCAACAGATAGCAGCAGAAGGCACGGTTATTGACAGAAACAATATTACTGAACTGTTACAATCTCTAAAACAACAACTATTAACACTAAGGAGGAATGTTGAAGCAAAACGCCAAGAGCATGAAAGAGCGGCAGCTGAGCACAAGAAACTGGCAGCAGATCTATCTGAAATACTGCAATGGCTTCACGACAATGAAGCTGTAGTACATTCGAGACCACTACTCAACAGAGATGTTGCCAGCGTTGACAAGAAACTCATCGAGCACGCAACACTCGCCAAGAACATTCAGTCATATTTGGATAAGTTCACTAAAATCGCTGATCTTGTCAAAAACGACGAAGGCGTCCCCGGTTCGCTACTAGAAATGCTATCAGAAGGTAACTCTCTGAAAACATCACTGCCCGCTGAATTATCAAACAGAGAGAAGCACTTGCAAGACAATAAGAAATACAGACAACAGTATCAGCAAATGGTAGAGAAATTAAACTTGTGGGTGAACGAAGCGACCGTACGACTCGGAATGGGTAAAAACGGAACAGACTTCGAGAACATCGAGGCTGATTTGGAAGAACATAAGACATTCTTCAACACTTCAGAGCCTGAAATGAAAGATTTGTTTGGAAAACGCATGCAAGACATAGTGGACAAAATTTGGTCGTCCCTCACACCATCCGAACAAGAGGAACTGTCCAAAGAACACCAGAAACATAACCAACTATTGAAGAATACTCTAAACTCAGCCAAGTCTCGCCAAGCTCAGCTGGAACAGGACTTAGAGATCTGGAAGGACTTCTGCCAGCTTGTGGAGAAGATAAAGGCAATCCTGGACAAGAACGACATCAAGGAGGAACCAGTGACGTCAGTCGACGCGCTGCGTATGTACGTTGAAAAGCTGAACCACGCCAAGAATGATCTAGAGGTGAGTCAATCATTGTTTACACTCATAACTAGAATCTTAAAAGCTTAACCCGATATTAAATTCTTTCGCGGTATAGACTTTGTGACGTCATAATAATGACGTGATCAGATGATTATGCATTTAATTAATATTCACTTAGGTAATTTAGTCAGTGTCTGGTTGTACCAAATAAGATACAGAATACCTACCAAATAACGTAAAACATATCAATTCTCGTGATTGTTGCAGAAGAATAGTCTAGTAATTTATTTATTTTCATTTATTTGCCTTGTTTCCGAAGAAATTACTTGACTAATGTTGATATAACACTTGATAAAAATATTTTATGACTGTCAAAAATAAATGATGAAGATATATTTTAATCGTGATATTTTCGAGTAAAGTAATCGCGTGTAAGATATTGATTAACACGATAAATTTGTATTGAATTAACGCGAACATAAAGATATTATATATGTGATAAGATATAATCGCAAATAATAATTTTGGTCTTACATTATTTTCGGTGAAAAGTAAATATTGGATTCTAGGATGTTTGTCATCGGAAATATTAATTAGTCTACTCTATATAAATTCGAAGCTTTATTTGGGGCTTTGTGCAAGCCTGGGTAGGTACCATCCACTCATCAGATATTCTACCGCCGAACAACAGTACTTGGTATTATTGTGTTTCGGTTCGAAGGCAGAGCCAATGTAACTATAACATCTCAGTTCCTAAGGTTGGTGGCACATGGGCGATGAAAGGAATGGTAAATGTTTTTTACAGTGCCATTGTCTATGGTTAGTGGTGACTTAATATCGGGTGGCCCATATACTCGTCCGACTGATATTAAATGTAGATCATATACTAAATTAAACCTAACACATCAAAATCTATAAACAATTTATAAAAAATTAAACCGTTTTCAAAATTAGAAACAGCTAATGAACTAAAGACAAAAAAAATATTTATGAAATTACTAGACCGATTTTGATGAAATTCACACTGTTACCTAAGTCGAAGTGTATCTAAATTACGTTAATAATGATCATATCAATACGAATTTTAGTTTTCGTTAAATTCATAAACAAAATATACACTTACGAAATCAAGCATACCTGCAAGCCTAAATGGCTCTTAATAAAATTCCGACAATTGTGTATATACGAGTACATGTCGAACTAACAACCTCCTTTTTTATAAGTCGGTTAAAAAGAAATTCACAAGACTACACAAAGAAATCAAAGTGTCACGCGGTATTGGCTTATAAAGGATTTACGATATATATAAACATTTCACGGTCGGTTCGATCATCGAACAAAATTGCCTTGCTGATCGACCAAGCGCGACTAAGATAAATACTAAAGATAGTTACTGTAAATAAGCGTTTGTTTCTGCTTATTTAGCTTAGAGTAAGAAAACCTTCCTTTCAGATTCCTTTATCAAGACTTAAACTTTTTCTTGGTGGTAGGGCTTTGTGCTAGCCCATCTGGGTAGGTACCACCCACTTATCAGTTATTCTACCGCCAAATAACAGTACTCAGTATTGTTGTGTTCCGGTTTAAAGGGTGCGTGAGCCAGTATTACTACAGGCACAAGGGACGTAACATCTTAGTTCCCAAGGTTGGCGGCACATTGACGATGTAAAGAATAGTTAATATTTCTGCGTCATTGTCTATGGGTGATGGTGACCTCTTACCATCAGGTGGCCCATAAGCTCGTCCGTCAACCTATACCAAAAAAAAGTCTTAGTACCTTTTGAAACTAAACATCAAATCATTGCGACGCAATATGTCATTCTCAATCGGTCAGATTATATCGCTCATACTGAGCACACGAAAATAGATCTTAAGGTGACGAACCTTCTCTTACCCCGACTGTACAAATGTTCAAATCCGTGTACAAAAAAGATTGCAATGTTTTTGATATAATAACAATATTAAAATTTTCGTTATGTTTTTGCTAGGTGTCGTTGAATCATGCTCTTATAAATCACATTGTTAGTGATTTTAGTTGATATAACCAACCTAGCAGAAAAGTATAATATTAATGATAGTATGCTGCTAGCATTCTTGCCACTATTCCAAGTTTTTATGTAAACCTGTCTTAAATTTATAATAACAAACAACACCACAACTGCAAACGGTTTAAAAACACATTATCATTCAGTGGTGCTTGCAGGGTTATGAACCCGCCATCGGTTAAGATACACGCGTTCTAACTATTGGACCATCTCGGCTCATTTTACAATTATTTCGATGAATACAATAAAATAGTTTACGGCGGATAGGTGTTGAGTACCTCTTAAAGCGTCTATGTAAAATTGCATGCAAACTTAGTAGGTAAGAGTCGAGATGGCCCAGTGGTTAGAACGCGTGCATCTTAACCGACGATAACGGGTTCAAACCCAGGCAAGCACCGCTGATTCATGTGCTTAATTTTTCTTTATAATTCATCTCGTGCTTAGCGGTGAAGGAAAACATCCTGCATGTGTCTAATTTCATCGAAATTCTGCCATGTGCATTCCACCAACCCGCATTGGAACAGCGTGGTGGAATATGTTCCAAAACCTTCTCCTCAAAGGTAGAGGAGGCCTTTAGCCCAGCAGTGGAAATTTACAGGCTGTTGTTGTTGTTGTTAGTAGGTAACACGTAGGAAATCCGAGAAACAAACAAATCAAATGACTTTATATTATTACTTGTTATTAAATAACACTTGAAATCATCAAAATAATACAATTTGCCTTTCGTTGTGTGACGCTACTAAATAAATTCGTTTTTATTATCGTTTCATTGAACGAGGTTAGTGCACCTCATTGATCCATTGTAACTCGTTTAAGGCGCAAACTCAACTAATGTATTGCGATAACACTTCCTAAATAAGCATTTATCATGCTTGTTACTATATATATACACTAGCGGCCTTATAATTATATAATTCTAAAAGTAGTCTAAGTTACTATTTATTACATCAGTTATCTGCCAGTGAAAGTTCCATCATAATCGGTCCAGCCGTTCCGGAACAAACGCATAGACAAAAATTTAAAAAAAAAATATTTTGGGTAATAATATGCATTGAGTAAAAATGAGCTATTTTAATATTACAAACAGACACTACAATTTTATTATAAGTATAGATAAAAAATCGGTGAAGAATGATTTAGCCGAGTACGTATGACATATATTGCATAAATATTTTCAAAAACACAAGTGCACTCTTGTTATCCAATGGGACTGAAAATCCTTTACAACAGGAAATAATTAAGAAAATAACGGTTTTCCGCGATTTCCCGGGCTTCTATTGAGAATTTTTAAACTGAAATAAAAATCGTATACGTTGCTTTCCATTTTCTATATTTACCTACGATACTAAATATACCGCAGAATTTAACAAAAAGCATCCATATAATTATTAAAATAATTCTATCTATTATACAAAACCGCATCAAAATCCGTTGCGTGATTTTAAAGATCTAAGCATGCATAGACAGAGACAGCGGTAAGCGACTTTGTTTTATACTATGTAATGATAATGATGATATATATAAATAGTTTAAAATGTTATTTGCCTCTTTGTAATATACACATAGTAGTTTTGTAGATATTAATAGAATTGTAAATCAAACCACTCACATTTAGAACAAGTAGCTTACAATCAATCAAAAGAGATTTCTTCTAGCGTTCTTTCTATCTTGTCTATGGACTACAAGCTTTCCAAAAGATGAAAGTTGCACTGAAATGTTTTATTCTGTAAATTATCTGTAAATGTTTTCTATAAACACATATAAACTTTGTATTTTTATACTCATTTATACATTTGCATATTTATTTTCTGTAATTATTTACGTAAAAACTTGACGAAATTTCAATGTTTAAATTCAAATTAATTTACGAAATTTGGATGCAATACTTACTTGTTGATAGTGCAAATAAAATACACCACTGACTCGGAAAAACAAAATCGTAGAGTACTACTTGTCGTCTGCGGCTCAAGTTTAAGGGGGAAAAAGTAGCCTATCCCTTCTTGGAGTTCAATTTTGCTTCACAACAAATTTCATCAAAATCGCTTCATTGGTTTAGTCGTGATTGCGACAAACAGACAAAGTTTATTTCACATGTATAATATTAGTATAGAAGAATAAATATAGATTTTTGTCTAGATATAAACGACGAATAGATCTTAGAGGTTCTCATAATGTTGTCTTAGATTTTCGCGATTATTACACATTGAAATAAAACTAGTTTTAACGGATTTAAATCGCGTATATTAATTATTTTTATCATCCCGACGTTTCGAGCACTTTACAGCGTTCGTGGTCACGGGTAGACTGAGGTGACATTTGTCTATTTGAAGTACAAAAGAAATATTATTTAAAAAATTGTTGGCGGTAGTTGTTGGTTCTTCTTTTGTCACATAAGTAGGTTTTATATTTATCTGTATATACAGTGTTGCCAATTTGTGGAAATATTAACGACGATTGAAGCTCCAAATTGAGTTAGTGCATATTCAATTCACCTCACGTCCTATGACTAAGTTAAGGCGACGACGATTATAAATATTTGATATATTTTACGTCATAAAAATAATGATTTTGTATGTACTTTTTGTCTGAAATAAAAAAAATATTCCTATCTTGTAAAATAAATGAGAAAGTAACTCTGTTTATCTGTCGCTCTTTCACTGCAAATTGCTGAACAGAATTTGATGTAATTTGAAATAAAGAAAACTTCAACTCCAAGAAAAGTCATAACTACCTTTTTTGTCTAACATATGATACCTAACACCCTAAAACTCGAGCGCAGCCACCGGCTTTTACTAGTAATGTATAATGTTGTAACATACCGTCCTATATTTGACATATGACCTTTTTCTGGCAACTATTTTATATTGACGTAAGATGATAACAAAATTGTTTTTTGTCGAATTTTTATTATTGATTACATAAGCGTGATAATTTTTAACCATCTTTACATATAAATATATCTGTGTGCTTCTAAATAGCGCTTACAGATTGTACACTTTCAAGAGTATACTTATTTATATATTGCTTAAGTTTCAACCGCGATCTATGTGGTAAATTGGCTTGACCGCAAAAGATGAAACTGTTGAAACGTCGAGTATAATAAAAAAGAGAAAAGTTTAATGCAATTTAAATATATAGATACTAGTTGCTACTTTGCTCTCGTTTTATGTGTTGTTTGTCATGTGTCAGGCAAAAAGTAGTCTGGACATACATGTCCTTTTCAAAATCTCAATTAAAATCTTTATCGAAATAATTGTATTTAACTTACCTCCAATACAAACTGTATTAGCATTTATATTAAAATGCAATTTCCGGAGAGCAGCGAAACGAAACCAAGATATGTATACAGCTTTACTCTTCACTGCGTTGAAACAATTAATGCGGAAATAACCTTTATTGCCTTCGAAATAAGAGCTATTATGCTGAAAACTGTACTCTAAATTATTGTACATTCTTGAAATTGATATATGCCCATTTTCTCTAAGTTAACTAATATATATATTTATATGATGATTTATTCATTGATAATAATGTAACACTCGATAGGGTTAGTCTTTTTCTGGAAATAATTAAACATTTTATAATAAAATATATTCGAAATGATAGTGAAATACATAAACAATTTAAGTTTTTAATTTTATTAAAATTCATTGATTGGTTTTGACGTCATGTGACGTCAAAATTACAGACGATATTTAAAAAAAACGTAAGGCGTTTTTGTAATTATATTTCAATATAGTATAAGAAACTAGCGACTCGCCCCGTTTTCACACGCGATGCCATACTGATACTAAATATACAACAGAATTTATTTATTTACGACATCACGTTAACAACTAAAATTATCAGTGTTTCTTTACTATATTGTTCATGTATTATATACAAAACCTTCCTCTCGAATTACTCTATCTATTAAAAAAAACTGCATAAAAATCCGTTGCGTAATTTTAAATATCTAAGCATACATAACTACAGACAGCGGTGAGCAACTTTGTTTTATACTATGTAATGACGTCACATGTGATAAAAAAAATATAGAAACATGCTGAGGCGAGACAGGAGACAAAATTAACAAAAGTGCACTAATGATTTGTTGTTATAAAAATATGCAATGACAGTTAATTTTTATCTCAGTAGCAAAGATGTAGACGTAGCTTTACGGTACGGGTATTGGTATCACGTTTCGCTAGGTTTCACAAATGTATTCGACCCTATAGCGAATTTAACTAATTTTGGTCGTTGTACCAGACAGGTCGTGACTAATACTTGAAATATGTAAACTTGCTAACCAGAAAATAGCCTGAAGCATTTACAATATCACAACTCATAGCAGCCATTTGCAATTGTGACGTCATAGTTTAATTGAATTTAATTGACATACAATTGTAAATTAGTGGTAAACACTATCAAGTCCCTTTGTTCCGGTTCCTTCTCGGTAGAAGCTATGTTTCAGAAATGGAATCTATTTAAATATGGATTTTTTTTAATAGTTCAAAAATATTCTCTACATCTCTATGAGATAAACGATACTATGTTAAATATACTATGAAACGTATCCAGCGAAACGACAGTTTAGTATCAACAATATAATTACCATTAAATCAAGGTTTACCCCCGTTAAAACACACCTGGTGTTGCCATATTCAAAAATGTTGCGATAATAAATTAAAAAAAAAAATTATAAATGTGACAGTAAATCTGTCTGTCGGTCTTTCATGACCAAACCTCTGAATCGAATTTTATGAAATTTGGTACAAAACAAACTTGAACTCCAAAAAACATACTACTTTTTGCCTCACATAACAGCTACCCTTAAAACCGAGCCTATCCCAAGCGATTACTAGTAGAATATATGTAAAAAATACGTACATTTTTTTAAAGTACATAATTGTAAATATTCGTATATAGATAGCACGCGAAAGTAAAACCGTACAGCAAAGATAATTGCACGATTTCCGAGTGGGTTCCCCTTAACAACGAATGATGTCACGCTGTCAGTCAAGGCCTGACCGACCAGTCGTAGTCCGTACACACAGCAATGAGAACGCAACGATATCAAAACGCAATACATTTAATTGCTTTCTTATTGTGCAAGTGCATCTACGTTACTACTTAGGATATATTATCTGTGTTATATTTAATCTGTTTTGTTTTTTTTTTTAATTATTTATTCAAACTTCAAAAATTCCGCGCAAAAGGAAGGTGAGTGAGAAACGCCGGTTGCGTTCCGTTTGAAATGTTTTCATCACGTTTTGCATTCGTAAATATGTCTGTTTATAAATATCGTCGATTTTGATATTGTATTTCGTGTTAAAATTGTTTCGACCAATGTTTATTTAAAGTAACGCTCATGAATTCTCAAATTATCATAATACACGCGTTCCTTCTATATTCAGAATATATTATGTTATGTACCTAGTGTTTTAAATTAAAGAATCTCAATTAGGTAATATTTATAAACGCTCTACATTAGTGAAACTAAATATTATTATTATATAAATATAAAAACTACACGTAAAACTTCCAATTATTATGCAATAAAGATTAAAATCAAATTAAAAAAATAATAAAAACGAAAATTACTTCTGTATACATCACTTAAACAATTTTGATCCTAGAAATCATCGTTAAAAAAAGTCATACTCATGCTGAAAAGACTATTTGTCGAATTACGAATCGCCGGTAATATAGGTTACATATGGACCGGTTTCGATTTCATAAGTGGCCATTGCTAAACAAGCTGTAATGTGAACATGTTTTCATATAAGTGTATACCTGGTCATTGTCTGCGGCCAATCACTTACTTGTAGCCAGCGGACTTGTGTAAAACTCTTTCAGAGACTGCATTCGTTTCTCGAATAGAAAATTCGATCAATTAAGCTGGTTCTTAATTTATTCTAAATTAGCTGTGTACGTAATATTGTACGCGTTTGAATTTATCAAAAAAAATATTATTGTAGTCTAATTTACTCCTTATTATATCAGTTATCTGCCAGTGAAAGCCCCTTCAAAATCGGTCCAACCATTCATTTAGCCGGGACAAACAGACAGAAAGACAGACAAAATTTGTAAAAAATGTTATTTAAGTATATGTACCGTGCATACAAACATACAACATATGCATTGATTAAAAAAGGCCCAATTAAATTATATGTATAGATTCAAATTAAATACATACAATTATTTTAATAGCAATACTGTACATAAATGTTTTATTGATATAAATTTGAAAATTAATTCGAAGTGAAATGTCAAAACAGCGAATAATGGTGATATGCCATTTCGATGCTTAAGATAAGAGTCATAACAACATAATATACTAGTTTATGTCATCTCAAGAGCAAGTTCTATCGAGTTCTATGCGAGTTGTCATCGAGTTGATTCCCATAGTGCAGCTCTACTGTAGGAATACTATTGACACAGTCTTCGAATTCTGACAGATTTCTTGTATAATGCTATTAAAGTAATTGTTTATTGTTCGTTATTCACTAATTAATTAAGGCCTTAATAATAATTAAATACGTGCGTAATTAGATGTTACGAAGTATGTTATCATAGTTAGTGCGGTTTTCGGGCATATGTTACTTCCTATTTTACATTTTAACCCAAATGAAACAGTGTTTAGATGATGGGAATTAAAAAAAAGCAAGGGTAAAAAAACCAAGCACTACTAAATTTGTCAAAATTTGTCAGTCGGCGGTAAAAGATTTACAAACTCATATGGATCTGAGTGAGATAAAGATCTACTCCTTAAGTAGATGGGAAGCTTTAGCCCAACTGTGGGGCATTTACAAATGTTTCTACTAATATACAATCAATTTTAATACCTATATATACATATATATAACTACACTAGAGCTACTTTTGACAAATAATAAAAATACACAAACATTGATAATAACATTACCAAAAACCGTAAAGTATAAAAAGTAATATTTCGGACAGTTAATAATAAGGTACATAACTAATACGCAGACTGCCATACAGACAAGCGCTATTAATAATACTGGTATCGTTAAACCATGCGTTTTCAAGGTCAGTGTCACTGACGATTTTCCTGTTACAACCGAAATAACAATAAAGATTACAAAATAGTTGAACAGCGAATGATGATTACGATTTTTTGAGTCACTAAAAGTGAGAGTCTATTTTATATCATACATACATCATATTTTATATACGAGCCTGTAATTTTCCCAGTGCTGGGCTAACACTTCTTCTCTTTGAGAAAACAGTTTTTGGAACGTATTCCACCACGCTGTTCCAATGCGAAACTGTAGAAATATTAATATTATTTAAAGGTATAATTATAATGTATAATGTTATTATTTTTTGGGCATTATTACACTGGTATATATATACACATTTATAAGTGATGTTTTTTCATCATCATATCAAATACCTTTTTACCGACCATGGTACAAGAAAACATCACGAAAATTCCTAGAAAGAATTTTCTCTATATGCAATTTTAAAAATCTGTGATAAAAAAATTTGCAGTAAAAAATGAGAAGTATAATAGTACACAATATTCAGCAAGTTAAACGTTATCACACTGTTATCAGTCATCGCATTCGCTGATAACATTGTAAACACTTGATATGCAACGCCATTTTGATCTTATGCCATATTTATCCCTTTTTCAACACACATAAAGATATTTTCGGAACGACGTGTTATCTTACGAACATCTTGTTATTTATAATGTATTCTGTATCTTGTTTGGAGTTGTGACTTTAAGTTGGTATTGGAATTGTTGTTTTAGCATATTTTATGGTTATATTGTTTGAATAAAATGTGGTATGATTCGATTTAGAACCAACAGCCGCTTCTCGACGTGGTTCGGGAGCGAGCTCGTGAACTGTGCAGCGGCGCGGACGCAGCCAGCGGGGAACGGGTCGAACACAAGACCAGAGACCTAGCTGATAGATGGAACGTCGCCTGTGAAGGTAGGAATTGGAACTAACTAGTTGTCAGGTTTCTTTGTTTATAAATATTGGGCAACATCATACATGACTCTGATCCCAATGTAAGTAGCTAAAGCACTTGTGTTATGGAAAATCAGAAGTATCGACGGTACCACAAATACCCAAACCCAAGACAACATAGAAAATTAATGGACTTTTTCTACATCGAGTCCCTTGGAGTAGCGTACCCATGAAAACCGATGTACACGATACTCGACCACGGAGGTCGTCAAAATTATTGGGCGCAAAAATGGCCTATGTATTTACTTGGAACCAAACTTGAACGATCGAATTCGTTTCAGTAGTTTGGCCATAAGATATAAACAGAATTAATTTTGCATTTATAATATAAGTATAGATTTGATGATATTATTAAATATAGTTATTGATTCTTTACTAATTATATTGTATTATCTTAGGTTTAGCTAAACGCGCAGCGTCGGCAGACAGCCAGTTGCAGCGCTGGAACCAACTTTTGGACACTCAAAGAAGTCTAGCCGCGGCTGTCACGGCTGCCAGTGACCGCCTGCGACAGTTGGACGCCAGCCCTGCTACTCGGCGACGTGCCTTGGACACCAGGCATGCACTGCAGGTATGGTGACAAAAATTTATACCTCATAAATTAAAAGGGTACCGAAATTCTGGTGGTGTGTTGACAAAAAATATTTTGATGTCACACAGGAGTTACAAAGCGAAGTGTCAGGTCTAGAAGAGACGAGGGATGATCTGTTGGAGCACGCGGACTTCGTAGTATCTCTGCTCAAGCCACACTCTAAGGAAGTAGCAGCCGAGACCGAGAGGAATGTCAAAGAACTGGTGGAAGCTTATGAGAAGTAAGTATTGTGTGGTGTGCTCTGTATTCATTTTAATGGCCTAACCTCCTATTTCTGAACCGTCGATCAGAATCAGATTATAATTTGAATCTGAATGTTTATTGGTCGAGAATAATTGATGACGCAATCAACGACCAATTAGCGTTGAATATTTAGTTTAAAAAATTTGACTTTGATTTTGAATTCGGAAAACGGTGGTTAGTCTGTCTTTCTTATATTATTATATTAATGTTTATTTCTGTAGAATTTCATTCGACAAGTAAGTATGATTAATATTTTAATGTTATTATGTGTGCAATTGGACTTCTTCTGGCGAATGGGTATTTGAAGTCTGAAGAGCGCAGATGTTCGGACAGGAAACCATTCTCTCTGATTCGGTACTGTATATTTAAAACGAAAATCAAGTTATGTGCGAAGTTTGAGCTGTGAGTAATCTTTAATCACATTTGAGGCGGATAAAATATTATTAATAATTATCTTCTGCTTGATTTTATCGCAGTGGTCAATCACACTGACTGATATCTATGCAAGTGGCATGATTGTGCACAAGCGTGTGTAGCGTAAACGCGTAAGCAAAGTTGTAATCTCTATTGACAAATTTTTTGGTCAAGATCGGGGATATCAACACAGAATATAATCTATTACCAACGAGGCTGTTAAAAACATAAGTTCGTGACGTTTATCTTTTAATGAAATTTATATCATATATAGGATAGTTGTGAAAGAAATAAATGAATATAATAATGAATCTATGACATGACATTATGTGACGTGATGGGACAATCTGAAATAATATCATATTAGAATTAGGAATACAACCGGTTAATATGCTGTTTGCTTATATAAATATAGTGACACTATCTCTACATAGTATGAAACAAAGTCGCTCTCTCTGTCCGTATATCTCTATGTTTGCTTAAATCTTTAACGGATTTTGTTGCGTTTTTTTTTAATAGATAGTAATTCGATAGGAAGGTTTTTGTCTGTAATACAAACACTGTTAATTTTAGAGGTTTCCAATGTGATGTCGTAAATAAACAAATTCTATAGTATATCTAGTATCAGTATTGCATCCGTGCACAGTTGGGGCCGGTCACTAGTTTAAAACAAAATAAGTTACGTTCACAAAGTACGTTGGAATACATTGATTCAGCATAAACTCTTAAGCAATAATTTCTGCCTTTTAAGTATTTTTATCGAAACAATGTAAACTGATGACTACAAACCTTGATTGTATTTCGCAGCAAGTTTTTACGAGAGAGGTCTCTCCATTGTTTACTTGTAAGCGGAGAATACTTCACCCTGAGTTACAATCTTAACGGTTTCAACTGACAATTCTCATACCTACCAAAACAATTTGCAACAAATTGACGTTTATGTATAAGTGTTATTTTTATTGATTGGAATTGAAGTTCTACTGACCGGAAACGTATTTAAGATTGCGCGTAAATATTTATTTTTAAACTTGAATTTTAATGTTGAATAGGGTATGAAATTGATTTAAAAACAAATACAAAATTGCAACGAAACGATTCTTATAATATGTCAATTATGATGGAATCATTAATAAAAAAATAATTGTGGTTATATGGATACTTCTAAACTTTCCTGAACGACAAGTATGTCTAAGTTAATTTACCATCAAAATTTAAAAAAATATGTATGTATGTTAACAACCAAAAATATATTAAGAGTTCAAACAAAATTTATATAGTATAGTAGTTACAGTCAGTCAGTTAGTTAACCTAAAATTTAATTGCAATACACAAGGAGATGAGGCCTTAACTCAATAATGAGCCTTTTTTTACTTAACTGAAAACAGAAACAGCCAAAATCAAAGGCAACTTGTGGCAACAAGAAAATTTGAAGGCATAATCTCGGGAAATAATGTTCCAATTTTAAAAATATGTCACTGGCAGAATGCTTCATTATTCCTGCGTTCTATATGGTAAAAGTTATATTTATATCACATCAACACTTGAGTTAATTAACTATAAAGTTACATGTATCTGCTTATGTCCGGAATATTGGAATCTTGGCACAGCATCAACTTGTCAGCTACACCTTATAACACTTAATTATCAAACCCAGTTTCGAACAAATCCTAACACCACCTTAATATCTTGTAATAAGGTTTAAATTCGTCTGACTATCGATTGATAAATAGCACAGTTGGTCTTGAAAAATGGCGTCTAAAATTCTGGGAGGTATAGTTTTACTTCGTTGATGATGTTGGCGCTGTCCGCGGTTTTTTTATGTTTGTTTTTTCATTCCATCTGCAACCTTCTTCGTAAAAATGTTTATCAATAGCGCCAACGTGTTTTTTTTTTGCATTAGCTTTGTGTGAATTAGGTTGAAGACGTAACTTCCGGTGAATCCATAACATTGAGTTGCGTTCGTAACGCAAATAGATTAACAGAAATATTTCGTATTGTGTGTTTCGGAGATGATTTTCTTTTGAAAATGTTATACAATATTTTTTTACTTAAATATTGAACTGGGGAAGATAATAAAGTAATACTAGAAGATTTAGGCTAGATTTAGGCTAGATTTAGTAAGGTTTCAGAGTCCTTCTAGTGCGAATAGTCATAAACACCCCTTAAAGACGTTGTTTATTATAATGTTGCCAGTAAATAAAATCATGCGAGCACGTAAAAAAGTTATAAAAAAAAGACTAAAAGCGCAGATAAAAACAACAGTCTATGATTTGTTTATTTATGACAAAAAATGATTGACACGAATTCACCTCGTTTTTCTTTGAATTGTTTTTTTTTTAAATTGTTTATGGCTTTCTATTTTCCTTTTCTTTTTTATCTCAACATCATCAGCATCGTCTATTTAATACTAGACGACGTTTTCTCTTAAAATAATTAGCAAACGAAGGGAAAGTTGGTTATGCCCAAGAAATTTAAGGTGAATGTAATTTACTTCTGCCGTTTAACGTTTTGTTTGTCGGCAACTTGTGACAGCATGAAAAATACCCATTAAAATTCTACCGGCGCATTTGGCCAGATCGACCAGCTTATAGCGGATTTAATGCACTTTCCGATCAATCGAATTTCGACCTTATATCATGTGGATAAGGATCGCGACCGATAAAAATGAGCTGGCGTTTAAGTTAAACGCATTGAATAAATTTAGTTAGCGTCATTCAAGTTTGAACTCAATGAGATTGTAATAAGGTATATTTTGGTTTGAGCGCTATAAATAGCTTGCTAATTTGGTAAAGCCTGACGCGCACTTATATGGAGCGGTCAAGGGCGCCGTGTGAACGGTCATAGTGGCCGATCGTTGTATGTGAAAATAATACATACATATTGTTTACACCCTTTCGTTCATGTTACATGAACATATAGTTTTTATGGCCCTTATATTAGCATGGTCGTTAAATATTCATTGGTTATAAAGCCGAGACGACGAGGCAGACAGTAAACGATTATCATAACATAGGTAGACGAGCATCAGTCAATTTTATCAGATACTTAATTGTTGTTTTAAATTCATGTCGTGTTCGAAACAAAAGTGTAATAAACAAACGGAACTAAACCAGACGTGTATATTCGACAATCCGAAGTTGTCATTTATTTCCGGAAATGATAAATCAAAATTTTGAACTGTATGTGTCAATTAGGCTTAGACAAGACCTTTTGAAAGGTCAACCTACTGAAAAATACCGGCTTAAGTTTAGTAATTACGCTACACACGGGTTCAATGCTGATACTACATATACTACAGAATATGTTTATTTACGACATTATATTAGAAACTTCTAAAATGATCACTATTTTTTTACTATATTGTCCATCTATTATATACAGAAACCTTCCTCTCGAATCACTCTTTCTATCAAAAAAACTGCATCAAAATCCGTTGCGTAATTTTAAAGATCTAAGCATACATAAGGACAGACGCTTTGTTTTATACTATGTAATCATAATATATTGTATCAATTAATACTATATCCAAGCTTATGTATAATCTTCATTATACTGTGTAGTATAAGCAACAACAACAGCCTGTAAATTCCCACTGCTGGGCTTAAGGCCTCCTCTTCCCTTGAGGAGAAGGTTTTGGAACATATTCCACCAACCTTCCAATGCGGGTTGGTGGAAAGCACATGTGACAGAATTTCTATGAAATTTGTCACATGCAGGTTTCCTCACGATGTTTTCCTTCACCGCTGAGCACGAGATGAATTATAAATACAAATTAAGCACATGAATCAGCGGTGCTTGCCTGGGTTTGAACCCGCAATCATCGGTTAAGATGCACGCGTTCTAACCACTGGGCCATCTCGAATCATCTCATCTCATCTCGACTCGTGTCGTATAAAAGAATCAGTTAAAACACACGTCAACCTTGCCAAAAAACGCTACTCATTAAAAAAATGTGTGTCAGTGTCACTCGGGATGACGTAAAGAGTTCCTTATACCTCATTTGTCAAAATCGGCCAGACATTTTAAAAAAATATGGTGGCATAAAGTAACTCACATTGTCACACCTGAATTTTTTTGTCTTATTTTCGGAGTTAGGCTTATTTATATATCAACGCCATCTTTATAAATTAATTTATAATTTATAATAATGCGAATATTAATTGGTAAGAACGCGTGTATCCTAACCGATGAATGCGGGTTCAAACCCAGGCAAGCATCACTGAATATTTACGTGCTTAACTTGTGTTTATAATTCATCTCGTGCTCGGCGGTTAGGGATAACATCAGGAGGAAACCAGCATGTGTCTAATTTCATAGAAATTCCACCACATGTGTGGCACCAACCCTCAGTGTAAAAGCGTGGGGTGAGATATGTTACAAACCTTCTCCTCAAAGGAAGCTGTGGGAAATTTACAGGCTGTTGTTGTTGTTATTTAGTTATTTTTATTAAAGTAACGAATATCTTTATATACATTATAGAATTTAGTTCCGAAATGTCATTACGTTAAAACATAAACACGCTCGTACGACATTATGTATTTTTTTATTTAGCAAACTCTAAATCAATATTGGTAATATTTATATGCTTTGTAAGTATATAATTTAAACATAGTAGAAGTACGCGTCACGAATGTTGCAATGACAATTTTTAAATCATTAGGTCATCCGGACATTTTAAGATAATTCCGGCCTATGATGTCACCGTAAGCGACTCACGCGCTTACAACTTATATTTGCCTATTAAACTAGTGATGGGCCTCTCGACAATCGACTCGATGAAGTTTACTTAAACAATGTTAATAAATAATACTGTATTGTGTCAATATTTATTCAATCAATGTTGACTTTACTTGGTGATAGGGCTTTGTGCAATCCCGTCTGGTTAGGTACTAACCACTCATCAGTTATTCTAAACTAACAGTACTCAGTATTGTTGTGTTCCGGTCTGAAGGGTGAGTGAGCCAGTGTAACTACAGGCACAAGGGACATAACATCTTAGTTCCCAAGATTGGAGGCACATTGACGATGTAAGGAATAGTTAAAATTTCTTACAGCGTCATTGTCTATGGGCGATGGTGACCACTTACCATCAGGTGGCCCATATGCTTGCCCGTCAACCTACTATAAAAAAAAAACTTGGATTGAATTGCTAATTATCGATAAAAGTAAATTTATTATCGATCACTGATTCCTATATTAAAATTGTTAAGCATAAGTATTATATTATAAGATATAACACTTTATGATTAGTTATTGATAAAATTTGCGATTGTAATTTGTGTGTCAACACTTTTTCTAAATCCCGAAAATAAGTGCAGTTTTATCGACCTCGTTCAACTGCCATCCCTAGTTTCCAAATCTAAATCCGAATGATTCAAGGATTCCGTGCGCATTTAATGAATACAAGTGAAATGTTTTAAAAAAAGAATTATCTAGATTTTTTTTTATTTTACACGTTTTCGTTCTTGTTTTAAAAGCAAAGGTTTGTGCTATTCAGCCAAATATTCATTAAATTTATTTATTTTGAACAACTTAAGAAAAGAAAGTACGATTTATAATCTGTGATAGTAAATAAACAAGCTGTTGAATTATTTAAACAGTAAAAGCTGAAGTATCAATAATTCAGATCTTTCTCCTTTCTAGACGATTTATTTATGAAGCAGTGGTTTATTATGATTTTCCGAGATATTTTAACATAACTACATTACTATAGGGCATTGATATGATATCAAAATATCATATGTTACTTATCTGAGTTTAAGGTTCATCCTTTTTTTACGTACATATTGTAAAAATATGACAACATTATGTATAAACATAATATTATTATAATTCAAAATTATTAACATAATGGAACTTTTTGGTGTATTTGATTACGGTTTGAATTTAAAAAGAGGTTACAATGCGTGATATTTAACATAAAATCATTGCTTTGCCGGTTTATCTATCTTATCTACGAAATTTTCTAAACTCTATCTTTTATTACTTTTTGTAATTTTTCTTATGAACAAAGTTACATCTTCTAAAAATTTATAACATATGAGTCTTTCCGCGCTAAGCATGCGTTGATCACTTTTTCAAACAATTCGATTTTAAAATTCAAATTTAGAATTGATTCCATCACACGCGTTCATATAGAAATATTTTGCGGAATACAATTTTTTAAGCACAGATAAAATAAAAATAGGCAAGTAATTTAAAATTAAGCAGCTGTCAACAATAAAATGACGTCATCGGAAACCATGGCCGTTGCTTGAAGTGAGACTGGAGCTAATTTATTTCAGCGGAACATATTTGTAACATTGCTCACGTTCCCATAATATGATTTGCCGACGCCATTTTTATATTTTAAAAATCACGTCAGCTAGTGATGGGCCTCTCGAGAATCGACTTGAATAATTTGACTCGAACTATTAAAATACAGAAACAAAATTGCTTTTTATAGTAATAATAAAGTGCGCTTAAATAATTTGTTGGATATCGATTTAAATGCATCATGCAGAAATAATAGTATTAGATAAAGTGAAGCAAAATAATTACTTGACTTATATAATGTCAAGTAATTATTTAATTTAAAGAATTATACTTACTCATCGTTCTAAAAGTAACTAGTAATAATGACTCTCAAAGATAAAGTGAGAATAACTCAGTTTTTTTTATCTCAAATTCACGAATTTTGAATTTTAAAACTGTAATTAGAACGGAATTCGAAATTCAAATCGCATTAGGGTGGGTGATACCTTTAGTATCTTAATTTGTATTCCGTTGTATAAGATCTTAGTTCGTCCTGAGAGCTGGTGAGTCCCACATACCCCCTTCATGTAGGGAGAATGCTTTAGCGTTTGACCAGCAAGATGGAAAAGGTTTAAGTTATCTTGAGTCTTTTTTTTTTTGGTTGGTAGTTGGCGGACGAGCATACGGGCCACGTGGTGGTAAGGGGTCATCATCACCCATAGGCAATGACGCTGTAAGAAATCTTAACTATTCCTTACATCGTCAATGCGCCACCAACCTTGGGAACTAAGACGTTATGTCCCTTGTGCCTGTAGTTACACTGGCTCACTCACCCTTCAGACCGGAACACAACAATACTGACTACTGTTATTTGGCGGTAGAATAACTGATGAGTGGGTGGTACCTACCCAGACGGGCTTGTACAAAGCCCTACCACCAAGTAAAGTCCTTAAAGAGTCCTTTTATCTTAGATCTCGTGTATGAAAACGTTACTGATGTGATTTCGCATTTTTAATTTTATTGAGGATAATAGTGAAGGTAACTCTGTATGCCTATTTGTTACCTAATCACGACTAAACTATTAAACTGTTCGCAACGAGATGACATTGACAAAGATGAAGCTTGTGGTCTGGCTAAGGACATATTTTTTTTTTAATTTTAGAAAAAAAATGTTTTTTAATTTACGTCTAGCTAGGTGGGTGGATAATGGCTGGTAATTTATGATGTCTGACCATATCAACTTAGAATAGCGTACCGATATATCTTAAGCTCATTTGGCTTGGGTGTATGACCATGAGAATAAAAATCATGTGATGTACTGAAGTCATTTACGTAAATATTATAAAATTATAATTAGGAAGAATAAGTTTTTCTTTAGTTAAAAAAAAATAGACGAAAAAAAAATTGAAATGAATTCGAATTATAAATTTTAGTAATTATCTTAGAAGCCGACTGAATACAATATAATTAATTCGTGTAATTACAAATTAGTAGAAAGTACACTACGCTTTGTACGTCTATTAAAATACTTCACTTTTTAGTTTAAATGTATTTTTGGGGATAATTATTAAATAAATAATTTTCCTCAATCTTATTAATAGATATAGACGATTGTTATGCAATTATTTATAGTTCAAGTAAATATTCAGTTGATGGTAGAGTGGGCTGGTGCATGGTACCACCCACTCATCAATTATTCTACCGTTAAACAAGAGTCATACGTATTGCTGTTCGATTTGGGTGGGGTTGGGGCATTAAGGGCAATATAACCCCATTGCCATGGTTGGCGACGCATTGGCAAAGTATATTTCTGACTTTGACAATTTGTGTCCAATAGTGTCGACTTTCTTGATATACTTATATCAAATAACAAATCCCGTTTATTTCTCATCCCTTGGGAATTCTGAAATATCCTAAAAATAGTTTTTAGTTGTTGTTGTACGTAGGTTACGTGCATGCTAAATTTGAAACTCCTAATTAAAGTTACGGAGATACAGCTACTTTGGTTCGAAAATATAAATCCCATTTATTCCCTATACCGTGGGAATTTTGGAAAAACCCTTCTTAGTGTACCTCTAGGACACTTACGGCACACATGTGCCAAATTTCAAGTCTCTAAGTCCAGTGGTTTAGGCTGTGCGTTGTCTGTCAGTCACTCAGTAACGGAACAGTTTTATATATATTGATGTATATGTATTATTATATCAATATCATGACTTTATCTGAGTCTTAGTTGAGACATTAAATTGGTCTGGGAAGAAAATACATGTAGCATATACATATGTATATGTACATGTATTAAAGTTTTACATGAAGTTAGTTGAAAGTCAGTGACTTATTATACTTGTTCAAATAAGGTCAGGTTTTTCTCTCAAACGCACTTACAACTTCTTTGTTTTCTATTTGAGATTACAAATAACTTAATCTCACTTAAGCTATGTTCAAATGAAGTGGAAATGTAAAAGTAAATACAACAGCAAGCACATACATTATAACTCATAGAAATATCTATTAAAGAGATTATTGTAAATATATTACTATGAATATTGCTATGTACATTTTATGTGAAGGCTTTATTATGTTACACTTAGTTGCAACTCGTTACTAGGTGGCGCTGCAGCGCTTAAACTTCTAGACAGTTCAACGGTGATATATGGTAACCATATACAAACGGACAACGCATTTTATTAGTATAACATCGAACGTGCAACAAAACGTTATTTTCTTTTTAATGCTGATTTGAATTTGATTGATCACTTAAAAAATATCAAAATATATTTTTACTGTAACCCCATTTATAGGTTTTCAAAAATAATTACACATGACTATAGCGCTTTCAAGGGGTGAGTCAGCTGAAGGGTACATAAATTAGTAACTATTAAATATATGGATAAGTACTAACCGTCTTTTAAAAGTATTGAGATTATTTAAATTTTAATCAATTTAAGAAGCCTTAATAGCTCAAGGTAAAGGGGTATAGTCATATATGTCACGGTACGTTCCGTCATAATATGTCAGTCATATATTCACTTCTGACCCGGAGAACAGAAACGTAAGTCAACTGTTAATAAAATATCGAAATGTAATTTGATGTTTACCGCTTCGCATACTTCAACTTAATATACTTTAATGTAATTTAAAAATCCTAAGAATTTCTAATGAGATTATCATATTCCTATAACTCGAACATAAAATCAATCGAAAGCCGACACGACAAAGCCAGAACGCAGTAAGTACATCCGTCACGGGCGGACAGTGGAGCTTCCCGACGCCTGCATAAGGGTTACTTTGGATCGATTTTCGTTCCAGACGCGGGCTCGGGGGACGTCTGTGTAATCGTTACGTATTCAGACTGGTAGACTATTTCAGACCGCGCAGCGCATGCGTACTGCGCAGTTAATAGGTCAGGGGCTCGCAGTGTGAACCGGGGGTTATACTTAGAACGTTCGCCATTACTCAACACAATATAGATTTTCAAGATCGAAACTTGTGAGCAATGCACGAGGAAGATATCCCGCGTTACTTCCGCGATCCAATCGTTACGAATCGGGCCGGGCTCAAGATAGTCGTCTACGATATTCACAGGAATACATGGTAGAAAACCGAGTGCGTGCATCGAACGATCGTATAGTGGCCTCAATGTGACTGTGCATATTTATTCGCGGTGAGTCACAAAAACGTAGTTTTCGGGATTCGAGTACTAGGCGATCCTTGGCAGCCGCTCTATAAATGTTTACTTCGCCCACACGCAGCTGGCGGCGCCGGCCGGTTATGGCTGACGGGCATTAGCGCATGTCGTTGACGTTGCGCAATAAGCAAAAGCGGCTTATCAACGCTTCGCCTGTCAAGTTAGGAGCAAGGTTGAAAGTGTCACGTCACCATAAGCCATGCTCGCATGCCGGCGCGGAACGTAAACACGAGTGCACCCAAAACTTCGCTGATGTCACTGCAAACATAATAGCGTAGAATAAAATTAGACGCGACGGGTGAATCTTTCGCTCGGTTCATTGAGCGACGTGCGGGCGAAGCGAGCGGATCGCCGCAGGCCGCTGCCACGACCGACGAGGTAACGCGTGCTGAGCGCGACCTTGTGGCGTCACACCACGTCACGCTGCGCCGCCGGATTATTTTCGTCGCCTTTGGCAGCTCTTCCCTATTCGCCAGAAGCTCCTCCGATCCGAATACTAATCGACGCGCCCTAACAGACGATTTCTTTTTCAGATTGCGACAGACTCTTGCGGCGAGACTCGCGGAGATCGACGAAATTGTTTCCGAATTTGATCGAGTATCGGAGAAGATCGATAAACTCCGGCAGCAGATCGAAGTTTACATAGCCAAAGTCGGAACTTTCTACGTGTTCGGGGAGGACAACGAAGCAGAGATCCGCAACCTTGCCGAGCAAGTTTCGGATCTGGTGAAGAAGACGAAAACTTTCACCGAGGAGAGCGGCAAGCGGTACGGAGGCTCCGCGCCCGCGGACGTGGCGCAGGAGCTTTCCGCACTAGAACTGTCAGCGGAGGCACTCGCCGCTGCGATGGAGGAGAAGGAGAGGGAGTGGAAGCGCGCACGCACCGCTCGTGGGGAATACGCGAGCGATGTGGAGGGCGTGCAGGCCTGGGTGCGAGCGGCCGAAGTCACGGCTCGCGAGCGCACGCTGGCGCCGGAGCCTTACCGCGAGCGCCTTGTGGCCACTCGCGCTGAGATCCCCGCCGTAGCAGACCGCTTAGAGCATCTCGCGCGCAACGCGCGTGCTATCATAGAAGGCAGCCGCGATTCCGGCGAACGCCACCTGATCCAGTCTACCGTCTCTGTGCTGTCAGAGCAGTTTTCTGCGGTCTGCAGCGAGCTCGAAGCACGCCAAGCTGCCGTCGAGGATGCCTGCGATGCCGTGGCTAGATTTTTGGCCTTATTAGAGAAAGTTCTGCTTTGGGTTGAGACACAGCGTGCGTTCCTAGCGCGGCCTCTGCCATTGGCCGACTTGCAGGAAGCGCAACAGAAACAGACTGAATACGGGGTAAGCCGCGACACCTTCGCGGCGTGTATATGTGTACTTTCCTTACTAATTACGAATGCATATTTTGTTTCAGAATGCCCTTAAGAGTTGTAAGCAGCAAGCTAAGAATTTAGCAGATATGACTAAAGAATTAGAAACCATAGAGCGCGTGACGAGTCCAGGCGACCTGCCTTCTAGGCTAGAGGCTGCCGAAAATGCAACAGTCGACGTGGAAAAACGATTAGCGAAAACAGTCCGTATTTCAAATAAACAATAATAACATAGCGAAAACATACAGCAACATTAATTGTATATATATTTTTTTTAGAATGGTTTACTCCAAGAATTAGCTGAGGAGTGGGAGCGATGCGAGAAAAAATTAAAAGACG
Organism: Vanessa cardui; assembly: GCF_905220365.1. NCBI lineage: Eukaryota > Metazoa > Arthropoda > Insecta > Lepidoptera > Nymphalidae > Vanessa > Vanessa cardui. Next base: position 14,237,189 of record NC_061130.1, read on the forward strand.
TCGGACATTGGCTCGAGGCAACCACGAGAACAATCGAGGCTCCGCAGAATGCTAAAAAGCCTTTACGAGACAGACTAGGCCTCAGAGAGAAGTTAATAAACGACATATCTACGCAAAAAACTAAGATTTCCTACGCAGTCGAAAAGCTGAACGTGAGTGTAATCGTGAATAAGATTGTTAGGGTCGCATTCTAAGGGTCGTATTGGTCATTATTCGTGATGCATATATTTTCGATGTAATTATTTGGGTCGGCAAGGTTTAAGCAGGTTAAAGCAGATCGTGTGAGGCTGGAACTACAAATCACTCATCGATCCCGCCGCTCACAGGTACACTTCGGACCTGATGGCGTCGCTTCGCAGTCGCGCGCGCCCGAGGGCGTGCAGGTGGCGGCGCGCGATCTAGTGGCTGCCCTGGACGCGCTGGCAGCGCAGACGGGCGCCCAGGCCTCACAGCTCGCAGCTGCATTAGCACAGCTCGAGGCGTACTGTGCTGACGTGGCACGGCTACGCGCACAACTGCTTCAGGCCGAGCAGCAGTTACGTCACGCCGCGCAACCCAACTACAGTCCGCGCGACCCCGAGAGGGCCGCGACGCATCAGCAGGTGAGCGCTCCCTTCCCACACCCACGTCCAGTAGGCTAGCGACCGTTCTAGTTTTGTTTATCGCCCGCGAGGCACTCGATCGCGAGCTTAGTGGTAGCGCAGATAGTACGATCCACCGCCTCATGTACATTATCACCGAACCACGCGATTCATGTTTTGTTTTCTTTCTGTTATCTCTCCTCATCCTTTACGCCGACTAATCTATTTACCGATATCCTCTGTTAGGAGTGTCGAGAGAGAGTTAAATCGCTTCAAAGTAAGATACAGGCGCGGAACGAACGAATCAAACTTTTGATGCAGCGCGGCGTCCCGGATGCCGAGCCGCTGAGAGACACATAGACGCCGCGTTATCGTTTTTAGCTTTAAGTCGATTATTGATCATCTATTCCTATTATAATTTTTTTATCGTTTACAAAATATACGTATTCGACATCGCAACAATCTTCGTTTCCTTTCATTAACCTCAGCTTCCATCGCTCGAAATCCTGAGCTAGCGAACCCACTCTAAATCATGTCTTGTCCGTACTTGCGTATCAGGAGGTCGGGCGGCGAATCGAAGAGCTGACTCGGTGCATCTACGAGATCGACCCGTACTTCGCCATGCCGACGGGTGACGAGGACCCGGCCGCCACTCTGGCCATGCTCGTGTGTAGCGCCGACAGCGCGCGCGCCAACCGCCGGCCACGCTCACCCGAGCGTCGGCCGCGCGCGCTCGCCCCACCCACCGTGCCCGCCTGGTTGCCGGGTGGCACCACCTACGCCGAGATAGTGAAGGGTCACGGCTCGCGCTCCGCCTCACCAGCTGACCGCCCTAGTAGCGCTCAACGGCTGCCCACGCACAGAATGCGATATGAGCCGATAGAAACGCGAGAGCGTTCCCGGTCAGGAGACACGAGTTCCGATGACAAGAATCAGAGTGAAATAATCAGTGTGGTGCAACCTCGCTCTCCTACCGACTACCCGGTCGAGTCTTGTGAGCCGAAAGGCATAAGTGAGATCGTGTGCGAAATAAGTGAGTGCAGTCAGATCGCCAGTGATGCAAATGTTGTATATGTCACCGATACGAGTGAAATACACGACTATTACTCTGGACAGCCAGAGAAATATGAAGATAGTGAAATTAAACTAATACCACAGGTCTCTCCTCAGATCGAACCAAGTTCGATAGAGATATCGGCCAAGGAATGTAAAGCACATGATCTGTCTTATGCGGAAATTTTAGCTCTTGGATTACGCAAACAAGCAAAGACGCAAAGTATTGTCTCTATGGCAAAACCACAAGTTGCACAAGTCGAAATGGTAAAAGAAATTGTCGTTGAAGTGGAAAAAAGTCCACCAGTTCCATATGAACCAAAAGTTCAGACAAAGGATTCGTTGAAAACAAAAATTGATAGACCAGAGAGACCGTCTCAACGCAGTCGGTCAAGAGATATGCCAAGACAACGTAGAGCTCCAGAAAAACGCCCTACAAAGGCTCATGACGTGCAAATGATAAAAAAGAAGAAATTGTCGAAAAAGGTCATAGAGGTGCAAGACTTTGATGATACTACAGATATTGTAGAAATAGATACACCTTCTAATAACCTACAATCTTCGAAAATTTCGGAAGAAATTGTCTATAAAAAGTGTGAAGAAAAGTCCCATCAGACTGTAAAAGATTACGTAAAAGAAACTGACGATACAAATGTAGAACATTTGACATCACACACAGACAATATACAAGAAACCGAACAAAAAAGAAGTAAAAAGAAACAAAAGCCCAAAAAAACAAAAAGTGCAGAAGATGAAATCGAAAAAGCACTAAAAGAAATTGAAGAATCAGATAAACATAAAAAGAAAAAAGTCAAAGACTTACGAGACAAGAGCAAAGATGCTATGGATAATAAAGATATATCAAATACTGCAACAACTCATGAATTAAAAGTAGAGCCTAAAGAAACTGATGTATCTAATAAAAGTAAGAAGAAGAAAACTCAAAAAGGTTTGCAAGAAAAGTCGAAGAAACACATACAGTCTGAAACTGAAACAGTTGAAACTGAAGATAAATCATTGGCTCTAAAAGATAAAACACAGACAATGTCGAAAGATTATGAAAAAGATTTTACGGCAGAAGTTATTTCTGAATTATTAAAATCTTCAGATGTGTCTGAAAATGTATTAGAAAAGGATAAAACTTTGAGTGCTTCTAAGATAGACGATGTAAAATCTGAAGACAGTATTAAAGAAAACTTACGTCTTAGCACTTCAATTGACATAACCGTCTCAGAAAATAAATCTAAATATGATGATTTAATAAAAATAGACGAAAAGCAAACAACATCACACAGTTCTGAAAGAGTATCTTTATGCGAAGAAGAAAATGATACATCTAATGTTGAAACTGAAACAATAAAAAAAAAGAAGAAGAAGAAAAATAAAAAGAATGATGTATCACCACGAGAAATTATAACTGAAGAAATGAATAAAAATTCTCAAATCGGAGACGTTCAAAAAACATTTAATGTTTTTGAAAAGCAATCAATCGAAACCGATAATTTACCAGTGGTTGATAATTCTAATACAGCTGTAGAAGAAAAACAACTAAGCGATGTTGTTCCTACAGCAGAACATACTGTTGAGCCTAAGAGGAAACCAAAGTCGAAAAAAAATAATATCAAAGATAAACAGTTAGAACCAGAAGTATCTATGGTAGAAACAAAGGAATGTGAGACATTAATTATTGACGAGCAATCTAGTAAAGATACTAAATCTAGCAAAAAGAAATCTAAGAGCAAAAAAATCAAGTCCGCGGTTGATGATGAAATAGATACAGCACTAAAAGAAATTGAGCAAAAAGATAAATCTAAAAAAGAAAAAGGACATAAATCTAAAGAAATGAAAATTGACCCTGATATAGATCACCAGCTTAAAAAGACTGGCACTGAGACTATCAATACGTCAGATTTTATTACAAAGCAAGTTGAAGCTAACCTTGTTACGGAGAATGTACCAGACGCTGTAAAAAGCAGCATTATAACGATGGACTGGAACACATTAATGGCAGAAGAAGACAAAATCTCCGATTCTGCAATTGAACCAATAACTGAACCCGAAGAAGAGTGCAAAATCTCAAACAGATCTGAGACACACGTCGCGTCCGAAGTAACTATTTTACAAGAAATACCAAATCCTCTTAAAGATACAAATGATAAACTCGAGGTTCACATGTCTTCTGATATAACTGTAAAACCAGAAGAAGATAAAGAGTTAAATAAAGTAAATGAATCATTAGTAGGAAATATTGAAACTGTAGCTACATCTGTTAGCGAACAAAATAATAATGATAAATTCTTTTCAACTGACACACAGAAAGAGCGGTCAGTAAATGTTGTCGAGGAAATAACTCTATATAAGCCAGTTGAACAAGAGGTAGAAACACGTAAAATTTATCTTATTACTCACGAAGAGAAAAGGCTACCTCCTATTAGAACAGTTAAAGTTTTCAATAGCAAAAGTAATTCCTTAGAAGAAACGTCTTTAGAAGAAAACAAGGATACAAATACTCCAACATATCTCAGTACAGATGAAAATGAATCGATTGATTTAACGCCCAACTTTAATGAAGGTGAAATTGCAACACCGTCAGAAGCTAAAGATACAGTCATGGTTAATGAGTCAGTAACTGATAAAATAATTGTAAAAGAACAAAGTGTTAACGAACCAGTCAAAGAAATGCATGAGGTGGACACTTTGGTAAAACAGGACTATAAATCAAAAGAAGTCACTTCAGAAAGTGTTTCGTTGACACTTCAGGAAGATGCTGAAAGTTCAGAAGTAACGGAAAATCTTAAAATTCATGAAGAAATTATGAACGATGATGTTGGGGAAGATGCAGCACAAGACATTATCGAGCAAGTCATATTTGGATCCGTACAAGAACGCAAAAGGCTTGTTGAAAATACTAAAGCTACCCCTTTTATGGAGTTGTGTGAAGAAATTAAGCCTTATGCAATTGGTCTTGACTATCAACTTTTGGACTACAATTACTATAAATTTGTTACAAATAAACAGAACTCTGAGCCGAAAGAGTTGCAAACGATAAGCTCAGAAAATGAAATAGAACAATCACAAATATTACAACAAGAGCAGCCTAGCGAGCTGTCTGCTTTGACTATAGATGTCAACGATGACATTGAAAGTGGTTCATATATTCCGTCCCAACAAAATAATATTTCATCCTCAAACTTCCAAGTATTACAAGATTCAGAACATCAATATGCACTTTTGCTATCTGATGATTCTTCAGTAAAATCTCTTGAACAATCTAATATTGCACAAATTTCGCACGAGGAAAACGATAAAATTGAAACACCTAATGAAAATACAAAAGATATTCAAATGATGTCCGAACAACTAAGATACAATTATCAAGAAATTACTGATGGTGAAAAATTATTAGGAAAAATGAAATCCAAAGAAATGCTTAATATAAACGAAACAGCAGAAAGAGCAGAAGCAGATGTACATGAAAAAGATACAAAAGAAATAGAAGATGTTGTATGTGTTAGTAATGTTGTTGCTATTGAATGTAAAGATGATATTGTAAGTAATTTACAAAACGATGAAGCCAATACAGACTTTACATGTCAGATATTTGAACCACCGCATCAAAACTACCAAAATATTGCTGATGCGGAAAATTTACTAGGCTTAACAAAGGCTCGTGAAGTTGTTCAAAATACAGAGACAAAGCTCCCTGAAAACGAAATGACAAGAAATTATATTCCCGTTGAGCAACCTACACAAAATTATCAAGAAATTGTTGACGCAGAAAATATTTATGGAACAATAAAATCTCGCGAACAAAGTCCAGCTGATAAAACAAACGAACTAGTCAAAAATCTTAATAATAATGTTAACGAATTATTACCTAATCTAAACCGACAGCACGAGATTCCAAAACATAATTATCAGGAACTAGTAGACGCAGAACGTTTATTAGTGATCCAAAATAATAAATTACATGAAACAACCGAAAAAGATGTCTTAAAACAGGATTTAGAACAATCTATTATTTCAAGTAATAAGAATTCGCCTGAGAACAAAAATATTGAAACTACAAAATCTGAATCTTTATCAACGGAAAAATATTTCACAGTGGACTCAGCTGTTTTCAACTATCACGAATTAAAGGATGCTGAGATGTTACTAGCAACAACTACTGAATTTACTGTAGATTCAGAAATTAAATCATCCGAATTAGATAATAAGATCACAGGAGAACAGGAGGATCAACAGGATCTAAAATGCACTAACGTATTAGAAGATAATGAATTAGTTGAGAAAACCAAACTAACTAATATTTATCAAAAAACTTTATCTCAAGAAAGAGAAGTCAGTAGTGTTGAAGAAGATTCAAGAATATATGTGGGTCATACTGCAACAGAAAATGTGACGATTGTGGCTAATGAAGAAAAACCAACAAATAATGAAGGAATTGTAAGCGAAGAGCGAACTGTTTCTGATCCGATAATTCAAGATAATATTATAGCAGAAAAAACAGACATCGAAGATACCGTAGTTTCTCGTGATAGGCCTAAAGTACCAGAAGAAATTACAGAGTCACTTGTGCCCATGGTTTATGGCAATAAGACTAATATAGAAGAGACTTTACAAGTAAAAGAAACACAAATTACTAATATTGAAATAGGATTGACCATTAATGATGATGATGATGACGAATTTGTTTTGGTAGATATGATAGAAGATAAACCAGAATCTTGCTTGTTGATTACTGATAAAAAATTAGACTTTGAAGAAGGAAATTCTTCCGAATTAGTTGAGGACGCAATTAAATTGATCGATGAAACAATTGAAGACGTTACAATTTTAACTAATACTCTTGACAATGTGGTTCAGGAGAGTCCAGTATCTGATAACAATGCCGCTATTGAAATATTGGATGACAAAAAATTAAGCTCATTTGAGACTTTAAAGAATCTTGAAACAGCAGTTGATATTGAAGCTGATTATGAAATAGTCCCAGAAGCTTGTGAATTGCAAGTAGAAGAACAATTTTCGCAAATATTTACTGATATGAAAAAATACTCTGATGAGCCTGACTCTATCTCGGCTGCATTCATTGAAGTTGAAAAAAGTAGTGCCTTGCCCATATCTTTTACGTCTCAATCTGTTGATACGCAAAACCCACCTTATGATATAAAAAGTACGGATTCTAATATTCAAATAAAACCTGCATTAGAGCCTAATACTAAAACAACAAACGATGATTTAACTAAAAATGATACTAATATTACGGAAACCTTGATTCGTTCTGAAAAATCTCCTATTCACAGTTTGCATGATTTACTTCCTGAGATTGATTCCATTCCTGAATTTAAACCCTCCTACTCGAACACTGTTCTGTACTCAAATTTATCAGCTGATGCACCGGAATTCACTCCTTCTTATATGTATCAATCCACTGAAGCGACTGTATCTAAATGTAAATCACCTGATACTATTGAGCAAGATAATAATTCCAAAAAAACAGAACAAGGAAATAAATCTACAGTATCAATACCTTTAAGTTCAGAAGAGACTGTGGTGTCTGCTGGTATTACATATTCATCAGTTGCCAAAACTCCAAAAGACCTAAAGGAAGCCGATATGCTTGAAAAAGAAAATGTACAAGGCGCGATCAAAGAAGAAACAACAGTTCCTCGTGAAGAACATGTTGAAACAAAATCAAAAAGAAATAAAAAAAAGAAAAAGGAAGATAAAAAGCCTATCCCTAGAGCACAAAGCATTGAAAAAGATCAACATCAAACTATTACTGAGACGGCACCTATTTTAGAGCCAGTAAATGTTTGGGCTAAGGCAGCAGAAGAAGGTAAATCTTATGCAGAAGTTGTAGCGGAAGGTATTATAATACAAGAACAAAAAGAACCTGAAATAATTCAATCTACATACGAAGAACCTATTCAAACTATTATAAAATCAAATGAAATTAATGTTATAGAAGTAGACGAAGAAACCTTAAAAAATAATGACGAAAATATTAGTTCCTGGGCCAAAATCGTAGCAAGTAATAGACCATCGCCTGAGAGAACACCGAAACCAGAGACTAAACAACAAAAAATAATTCAAACACATGAATATAAAGCACCGGTTATATTGGTAGACGAATCTGATACCGACTTTCATACATCGGATTTACAAGTGGATGCCGAAGGGTTCATCAAAGTTGATAGAAATAGAAGGTCAAGATCTAGATCCAGGGAGTGTCGTTCTACGTCAACTTCAAGAGTGCCTATACAAAAAACATTTGTTCGCGATAAGTCTGAAAATAGATTTGATGCGCTGACAAGTACTTTAAAGCCTGAAGATGATAACATTCAAGGTAGTTTGTCAGATGATGAAAAAGAATCTTTAACAAAAGAAAGAAAAAGTCGTCCAGGTAAACCTAAAGAGGAAAAAGTCAATCCTACATCACAAATGTCTTTAAGCACATCAGATGAAGAAAAACCGTCAGTAAAAAAAGACATTAAGAAACGATCACAAAAATCAAAAGAAAAATCGAATAAGTCAATAGACAAAAATATGGAAATTCCATTAGAAGATAATATAGAAGAAACTCAGACTTTAAAAGAATCTCCTGAAAAACATAAGAAAAATAAGAAGAAGAAGAAGGATAAGAAACCAGAAAACAAATCTTCTCCTATTGACATAACGGTTACATCAACTTCTTTAGAAAAGAGTTCAACGGAGCCTGATCATAAAGATCAATACCAAAAAGCCGTAACAACTCCAGTATCGACGCCTGAATCTCAAGAAACACCTATTAAAGATAGATTGTATTCAGAAGCTCAGTTTTGGAAAGTTGGTCCTAGTGAGTTAGAGTTAAGCAATTTGTCAGAGAATTTAACTATTGAAGTTACTGGCGGTAATTTCGGAGAGGCGAAATTCACTCTTAGTGAAGATTCTTCCAAAAATATACGCAATGAAGATGATCTTATTTTTAAACATACTGAGGTGTCTAGTCAAAATATTGATAAGGAAAATGATTCAAAAGAGAGAGGCGAATTTGAAATTCAAACAACTGTTGTAGAAGAAAATATATCTGATGAGCAATCACTTGAAAGTAAAATAGCAGACATACAGCGAGAAATCGAAGAAATGTTATTGCCAGAAAATGATAACTCTGCTACGAGTGATGAAATTCCTATAGAATTAATAGAAGCCAACCCACTATCCGAAGATTTACAAGATGAAATACTCGATAATATGAGTCCTCTTTTAGCTTCTCCCGAGTCAGACGATTTGCTAACGCAGCCAAAATCAACAAAGGTTGACGATTATTCATTCAATGATCAACATGTTAGTGTCAGTATGATTGATGCAGTATTGGGTGATTCTGATTCAGTTAAAACATTGGCAGAAGAAAATCAAGAAGATATTACACCACAGCACCAATTTAATAAAAGTACTCTTAATGTTGAAGAACAGGAATGTGTAGAGCCGGAAGTAACAAAAACCGAAATACTCGAAGTAACAACAGACATATGTACTCCAACTTTAACTGACCCCGAAACATTACCCACTAACAATGCATCCAATGTCATCACTAACAACTTATCACACCTAAAATCAGATGAATTTTGGTGTAACAAATTCGCGATAGACGACGCTGAAAAACTTCTCGCTGAACAAAACACAAAGCTTAATTCAGACGACAATTTGGTTTCCGAAAATAAGTGTGCTAACTTAGAATCAAATCTTAAAAATGATAACTCATTTTGGCCTGAAAAATATATTTATCACGATGCTGAATGTCAGTACTTTATTTCGTTATCAAATAAAAATAAAACGTCTAATAATATTCCGAGTGATATATCAATAAATGATCAAAATGATAAAGATCGTGATCCCGATGGTAGGTCTGGTCATTCTTCTGAAACAGATGAAAAGGATTCGCGTCAGTCTAGTTTGCCTTACGATTCTAACTATATATCTATGGATCTTCCGGGAGGAATGTGTAGTTGGAAAGATCACAGCTCATATTTGAGCATAGAAACGCCTAGTGATTCATTGTTGAATCCGTCAAACGAGAACACTCAAATAGATGTCGACATACCAGAGGATACACTAACAGCCCTTTCCCTCGAGACCGTTACCCCACCCACACCCACACAGGAGGAGCCTAAGGAAGAACGAATCCGGAAGGCAGCCAAGGTGACTGAGCTACAGTCGTATTGTAAAACATTACACTTATTAATTTATGTTTGGCATGATATTCTCACAAAATTCTTAATTTCACTTTTTACGAAAATTTGTATTGTATATTGTCGTCCGCCAAATCTGCCGATCGTCTTGTAGATGCAATATATTGGCCATCGCTTCTAAGCTTACTTTGAGTTTACGCATTTTAAAATAATCTATAGTTTTCTGAAGTATATTGTATTTGAAATCTAGTCATGTCTAGTCGAATTAATATAATTTATAGTCATTGATATTATACTCAATTTATTGTAATGAAATAAACGTTCTAATAAAAGGTGTGCAAGTATTGTTTTATTTCATTAACTATGTACTTTCACATATGAGGTAATCAGTACCCCACGATATACTTAAGATAGTCAAAATTTTGACTTCTACAAGACGAACGATAGTAACGACGCTTTCATTGTATTTTAGATGCTTTATTTTGGGCTTAAAATTATTCAGTCAAAACAGATTAAGCTTACATTTCTAATATCAATTTGACGGATTGCCAATTATATTATTGGAATCAATCCTATATTGTGGATGAACTTTGTGGATGAGAATCAACACAAAAGCAAACTTAAGCCACATGAAAAGAAAATGAATGAGGTACAAGTTTGAACGATTTTAATTTTGTGTAATTTTGCAACTTTGTTTGTTTTACGTATTATTTTGCCGGAGTTGTGTCGATTTTGTTGCCTTTATTGTTAGATGAAACGGCTTTTCCACGTGCATATTTAGTAAAGTGACTTTTGTTTCGTGATTTTTACATTTGTTTTCATGTATTTGAATATTTGGAAAAGTGTATTGTTCATTTGTTTCGTTTAGATTTACTGTGGAATGTACTTCAGTTTTAAGCCTAAATTCTCGATGTTGTAACAGAATGATTTCCACGAATGCTAAAATGTGTACAAAGCATGTCATGCCAACCAATTCAAAATTAATTGTTGTTTTTATTTGATGTTTTTGTTGTTGCTGTTTCAAAACCGATCTTGGGAACGCATTGATTTGTAATGACTTAATATTGGATTGTTTTTGTTGGAATATTTAAATCGATTATAAAAATTAACAGTCCCTAAAATCGGTTTTTGTGAATTTGGAATGCTATATGACTTTTCACCCTTTCCCAAGAATGCTTGCAACTTAACAGATAAATAGATTTTGAAATTATTTAAATGTACCGTATTCAATAGAATTTAAATTTACATCAGTAAAAATCAAAAAATTGAAATAGTGAATTTCAGAATCTATTTTCGCCTTAGTCATTTGACAGATGTGCACTTAGTGTGGCTAATATAGAGGTGTGTTCTCAGGATGACTTATCTAACGATATTGAAACGCTGCTCGAGGAAGTCAAAATTGTGCAAGCGAATCTATCCGATCTTCCCGACGAAAGTCTTGACGCTATGGAGGAAGGACTTAGGGTAAGTTACATTATCACTGTAAATATATCATTAAATCCTTTCGAAACCATCAATCGAAAAGAGTACATTTTGTAGAATCGAATTGCATTGTTGAAGTTTTGCGAAATGTTGTTATTTTCTTTGTAATTATGACAAAAGCAAACGCATCCGTATGTAGAACGAGCGTTGACTTTCTGAAACGCTCGGTGGCTACACTATTCTCGGACTCGCTATTTGGGTCTCGTCTAAATGTTTCGGAATTTATGTAACATATTTTACAGCATTGTTGTACATTATACAGATACAAATTTGATTTCGGATCTACCCAATTAATTTTAAAAATACGTTCATGATCAGAATTTGAATATTTCAAACGATTTTTTATAAATGATTCATCATTAGATTTATTTCATACCAAGCGTGTGAGATATGTTTTTATACATCTTTCTATATTTCATATTTAGGTTTTATTAATCGTGTATATTTTTAGATAGAACATTGCTGTTTAAACATTATCGTTATCCATCACTCTCTTCACAAAAGCCTCAATGTAAACAAAACTAGAATTCACATTGTTACGTCAGTGTTTTAAATAACCGTCTACGTACATTCCTACATCATCGTCTGTTTTAAATACGCTTAATTTATGTCCGGTTTTATGACCACCATTTGTTTTTAAATCATTAAACGTTATAGCTATTGGTTTTATTGAGACAATTTCGAATGCAGCTGGTTTATGCCATGTTCGTTTCGTATTCAAATATAATCGTGAATACAAAATAGTATAACTAATTATACATTTAAATGTAATCGCTTCAAGCTTATTTTCTTTATAATTCAAGTATCTTCTATCGATTCATAATTATATGTAACAAAACTAAAATTATAAATTGTCAAAATACGTACAATAATAGAACGAAAATTTAAAACTACAGTAACTTTTTTAAAGCTGAACTTGAGCTAGTTTAATATTTAGATGCATAATTGTTATGCTAGTGATTTGCATTATAAGATAAAATCGTTGGACCCCACATCAGATCTGTAGTAGATATTAGTAACTTTGTTTATAAATATGCTCCTTATAAAAATGCTATACTACAAATGACTGTATACATTTTCCAAATATGTCCTTGAAATGAAAAGGGTTAGAATAGGCAGGGTTTTTACGAAGTCTTCTCAATTTTTTTAAACAATAGACAGATGACAACGTGTCAAAATATAATTGTGAGATAAAGCACCATCGGAGTGACATTTATCACCTTCATATGCATTTTACTCATAAAATGATGTCACCGTTTTCGAGTTACGACAGCGTTAAATATATGAATGTTGTGTTTGGCACGATTCAGTAGGGCACTAGTTCGCGATACTTACAACTAGCTCCCGAATCGAATTAACGAAAAATCGACCGAATATTATATATTCGATTAAAATTAATTTAATTATCGATAACGAATCGTGAGTGCTGTGCAAGATTGTGAAGTAAGTGAAATTATTGAATTTAATTCAATAAAATGCTCGGCCATTTTTAACTGTGTGTAAATTTATATTGAATATTTAATTATTTTATAATTGTAATATTAAAAAAATAAACGTATAATAATTAATCAGGACTGATAATGTGAGTATAAAGTTGAATCTAGGAAACAAATATATAAAATAATTTTCTAAATAATTTTAAATTAAATATCATAATTGTATAACTACGGCAATTAAAAAGATTAACATTATTTAACGAAACGTTTTTGTTTTAAAATGTTATGTTTGCACATAAAACTTAAGACAAATGAAATGCTTAAAAATTACAACCTAGAATAATATTTATAATATAATAATAGTTTAAGTAAATAATAACAGATTTCCTTGTTGACTCTTTCGATATCATCTTTCTACGTATTTAGTCAATTCTGTACTTAAAATTTAAGGATAAGTGTATAAAAATACGATGTATATTTATACACTTTTCCTTAAATTTTGGTTATTGTTACTTTAATAATGCATATTTTGAAATTAAATTATTAATAATAAAAGAAAACATGCAGTTACACTTCTGAAACTTAAAAACAAAATGAATTATGCGTGAAATACCTAATTGTCAAAATATTTTTTTTAATGAATACTTAATGACATTAAAATTTAATTAATTAAAAAATTCATTTAATATTCCAAATGGTATGAATATAAGAGCATTGTTAATGTAAATAATTTTGTGAAAAATAAATGTGTTAAACAATGATACGTGCCTAGAAAGATGTGAGTAATTATAGCAATGATATCATACCCAATATGATCTAGGAACAATTGTAGCACGTTACAATGGGAAACAATTAGTCATTAATATTTAAATTAGTCAATAATCCTATCAGAAATTATTTTAAGGAATGGTCAAATATTTGACGGAAGTATGATGATGAAATATTTGCTTGAACACTAGTACGCAAAAATATTTTTGAATTTAGGTTCTTATTATTTTACCCCTTTATTCTAACAGACATTAAAAGCTATCTGAAGCTTAATTCGCTTAGAGGAAACTTTGAATAATTTGAAGCACTTTTATATTATTTTTTTATTTCAAATTTTGTCAAGAATTAATTTTGTAAAAAATTAAACTAAATCTTAAATTTTTGTTTCTTGTAGATGTTCTTAAACACTCACACAATACGTAAATAGTAATCAGATTAATTAATGAAAAACAATTGCGTAAATTTATTAGTTTATTTTTCTATTATTAAATAAATTAATGTCACCTTCTCCATAATAATTAATATTGTTGTGTAATAAGTATAAGCAGCTGATTTTGCAATCTTCATCTTAATTCAAATATCTTAATTTAGATCAGTGACATTATTATTTATCGCACTGCCTTAATCAGATAATGCAACAAAACATAATAGAAATTGTTCCTATATCAAGATGAGAGACCTTGGCTTTTTATTTATTACAAGTTGACTTGTATGATCTACATATGACCTACGGTTTTACTTTAAATTTATAAAACTAAACCCATATCACATAATCTGTGATATGATTTTTCCATCTTGAGGGGTGAATTCAAAATAGTAGCCTGTTACCTTCCCCGGGACTCAAACTATCTTCACACCAAATTTCATCTAAATTGGCTTAGCCGTTATAGTGTGAATTATTAAGCATAGATATTTTATTCTATTCACAATAATCGAAATAACTTTAATGTAAATTACTTTAACAAATTACTATTGTTGTTTTTCAACGGTATTGTTCTTATTTCATAATCATTAAGAATATATGTTTTCAAATTTCAGGAGGGCATAACAATTCTAGTCAAGTGTGAGGAGGCTGCCAATCTCTTGGAGCAGAAGATCATGGAATTCTGTCACGAGTCCGAGGTTCAAGTGCTTCTGAAGGAGATCGCAATGATTAAGACGCGAATCACGAGGTTGCTGCTGCAAGCCCGGCAAGGATTGACAACGATTCATGTAAGCAAGGTTATTTATTTTTTTATATATGTGCTTTAAGTAAAAAAATAGTTATGACTCTAAAAATTTTGTATAATTAATGAATGTATCCTCTGAATTTATTACAGGATGCGAAGGGCGAACTGTTACGTCAAACTAAAGAAATGGAAGAACAGAAAGAAAAGATAGCCAAACTTGATAATTGGCTCGAAGAAATAAATAATGAGCTTAAAGAATCAACAAAACAATTAAACGTAGTCACTGAAAGTGATATTATTAGGTATATTGAAGTATATGAAAGGTATATTAGGGAATATGAGGAGTACGAAGTCTTAATTAATTCTATTATTTCGGTAATTCGTGAAGATTCTAGTCAGTTGAAAGAAAATTTACATACAACTATGAAATCATTAGAAGAAACCAAAAGTCTAGTCATTTTAGAAATATTGAGATTGAGACATATGTTAATACAGATCAGGAATGAACCAGAACTCCTGGAAGATGATCTATCACAAACGGATAGAACTATTGATTCGACTTCAATGCCGGAAGAAATTGTGTCTCCGCGTGAATCTGATAACCAAGAATTGAAAATGAATGAATCGGTAGTGGAAAAATTAGATGATGTTGTTTCTGGAGATAAAAGTGAACTTACTCCAGGACCAAGTAAAACAAACGAAAAAACGCAAATTGAAGAAATTAAAATTCGCCCAGAACAAGTTAAGCCCAGTACTACTACTGAAACGCAAACTGGTAAGAGTCTCATGTCTGAGGCTCCTTCTGTCGTTGACAGATCTGTGATATGTAAACCAGAGGAAAAAATATTGCATGACGTATCGGTGACTTGTGCTCCACCACAGGAAGTAGAAGTACAAACAAGTGAAACAAAGTCTTCGGATAAAGAAATCCTTGAAAATATACAAGTAAAACAGACAATTTCTGATGGACATGAAACAATTGAAATTGCCAGTCGACCAGTAAGGAGAGATCAAAAGATTGATGAACAGTCATTACTAATAGATGCGCAATATAATGATGATGATATGCATAAAGATTCTAAGCTTAATATTACACACAGCTTACCTCAGTCATTCGAAACTGTTATGGTTGAACCAGATGAAACAACGACTGAGGTTGTTGTTGATGCTGATGGTACCAAAAGAATAATAGTTAGGAAAGTAAGGAAAACTTTAGTAACACGACAACAAGTAATTCAACCTCAGCAAACTATACACAGTGATACTGTTCCTCAAGATCAATCATTCTCGCAAGTGATACTTAAAGAAGATACAGGTTCAAGCTCAAGATTATTAGAAGATGGTAGCAATAGATATGTTCAATATCAAACTTATGATGGAAAAGTTATATCTGGACTTCCTGGCAGTGAAGTTACTATACAAGAGTTTACTTCACACCCTGATATGATTATTAAAATGGAACAGGGGATGAAACCTGAAGAAATACTCCAATTAGCCGAAGGTGAAACCCCATATCATATTCAAACGTCTGCATCTAGTGTTACTGCAGTCGTCCAACAAGTTACAAAGCGAATTACTAAAACTAAGCGTCGTCTTATTCGTCGTGTTGTTATAATTGATGGCAAAGAACATGTCACTGAAGAGGTGATAGAGGAACCCGATAGTGTGGAAGTATTTGAAGAACAAATTCCAAGAGTATCTATAAATGTAAGAGAAGGCGTGACAGTTGAAGATGACGCAGATAACCAAGATAAGCCATCATATCCTCCTAGTAGTCGAAAAGAGGATACTGACCACGACCTAGATGAAGATACTAAAAAAGACAATGAAAGAAAAGAAAAATTCGAAGATCTAAAAGATAAACCTCAAACACAACCTAAAGAGTCAAGTATATCGCATGACATACCAAATTTGCAGACATTAACAAAAGAATTTTTACAAAAAGAAAGTGACGACAGAAATGCAGCACTGACGAATGTTGCAGTTTCAGAAAAAAATGATAATTTAACAGAAGGTGAAATGTCTTTCATTTCCAGTGGTATGCATTCTATGCAAATGAGTTCTGCAAATATTGCTACAGTTGTAGAAAAAGTAACAAGAAAGGTAATAAGAATAAGGAAGCGCATTATAAAACACATACAAATTATTGACGGTAAAGAACACGTGACTGAAGAAGTAATTGAAGAACCTGAGGAGGTCGAAATCACTGACGACGAACCAAAAGTATCACAAATCTTCCAAAGACAAGATGAAACACAGACAAAACGTATTAAAATCATTCGACAAGTTCATGTTATCGACGGTAAGGAACACGTCACAGAACAAGTTGTAGAAGAGCCCGATGATTTTGAGGTTATCTCGGAATCAGATAAGACTCCAAGTAATAATTTGAACATTACTGAACTCGTAGAGCCGGAAATTTCTATGAAAGCTACAGATGTTCCTAAGCGTGTAGAAAAACAAGATCAAAGTACTGTTAAAACTGAAGATATAATTGGAAGTGAAGTTGACAACTCAAAGTTAATGCAAACTTCAGATAAAAACGATCAAAATAAAATAATAATGGAGTCGCAGCTAATTGTTGAAGACCCTGATAATATTAATAAGCGAGACTTAAAGCATATTAATATCAGTCACAAATCACATATAATGGAGCTGAATGAGCAGGAAACTGCAAAACCTAGCAGGGATATTGAAAAGCAAGATAAAAATATCAAAGATTTAACTAAAGATTGGATAGAAAATGAAGTAAAGCATTCAAATTTATTAGACACAGAAAACGTTTTACCAAAGAAGCAAAACATTGTAGAATCTAAGGAACAAATTTCGGCGCTACCGACAGAAATTAGTAAACTAGATACCTCAGATCAAATACAAATGCGCACAACAGTGACTAGAACCAGAAAACGCGTTATTAAACACATTCAGATTATTGACGGTAAAGAACATGTGACAGAAGAAGTAATTGAAGAACCAGATGATATAGAAATAATAGAAGGAACTCCAATCGTACCACATATTGTTCAAGAAGGAGGCACTAAAACAAAAATGATTAAAATCATACGTCAAATTCAAATCATTGACGGCAAAGAAAATGTTATAGAGCGGATAATAGAAGATCCAGATGATGAATACATCGCTGAATCTACTGTAACCGCCTCTGTAGATGTCCAAATGAGTAAACCAGATATCACACAAGTTAAAGAGGAGAAAATTTCGAATGAACCAACAGCTGTGATTCCTGAAAAGGAAAGTAAAATTTCTGTTGTTAATATCACAGAAGATTTCATCCGGAGTGAAGCTCCTCGAACTGAAGAATTGCAAAAATCTAATGAAAAAGTAGAGACAGAAATTTCAACGGAAAAACCGCTTCCAATTGATGTAGATACTAAACATTCTCTTCCCGAAGAAAGTGAGGCAAACAAAAACACTGATAATACAAAGAAAACAATAACAACAAAGTCAATAACAGAAACTACAGATAAACCTCATCTTATAGAAACTTCAGAAAATATAATATCTAATGTGGGAGCACTTATAGTAGATGAACCACTTAGTGACATTTCAAGAAAATTAATTGAAAGCGAATCTAATCACTCAACCATATTAAGTCTTCAACACGAAACGAAAATTGACAAGGTTGAACAGAAACTGGATTTACACGAGGATTCAAATAAAAAAGATATTGTGTCCGTCGAGAACTTAATAGTTGATAATGAAAACGATTCATCAATGCCGAAAAAACCAAGTGAAGACTTAAGTGAAATTGCTCTAATGAAACCTCAAGAACCAGTGGTAGATATTGAGCTAGACACTGTGGCAAACAGTAAAATTGTTCATGAACCTGATACTGTTGATAATCAAAAACCATTCCAAATTGCTCTTCAAGATCACACCGAACAAGTGTTGGCAGACCTGGAAGAACATCATCCTGAAAAATCTATAGACAAAGGCCAAGAGATTCTAGAAAATATCGCTTCATTTCCTATAGCGGTTGAGCAGCAAAAGGATGATAAACCTTCAATTGTTGAGACCGAAAACCTGATTAAAAGCGAAACACTAAATAAAACTTTAGAGCCTATGTCGACTTTAGAAAATGAACAATTCGTTACAGTTGACCAATCAGATGAACTAAATAAAACAAAACAAGGTGATAATGACGAAAGTCCAAAGGTAATTAGCCTGGGTGACGAGAAAGGTATAGATAATACAGACAAAAGTAATCTTATTCCGAAAGATTTAATATTAGACGATAAAAGCTCATGTGATATTTCAAAGGATCAATCTCTTGTTGAAAGTTCTAGCAGATTTATTGAAATGGAAGCTGAACATTCTCATGTTTTGCTAACAGATGATAAAAATAGATTCAAATCTTTAGAGACTGCAGAAAGTATGACTCCAGAAATATATTTACCAAAAGATACTCAAGAAGAAAGAAAAGATAACAAAATATTCAAACGAGAGCCCAGTGTAAATACTGAAAAAACCTTTGATCATCATAAACCGGATGAAGCAAACAAGAAAGCTAAAGAAAATACTTTACTAGAGGAAAACTCTCAAACAGTTGTGCCAGGCAAGGAAGAACGAACACAAGATGTAATAAAAACAACTACCAGGACACGTATCATAAGACATATTCAATTCATTGATGGCAAAGAACATGTAACAGAAGAAGTAGTAGAAGAACCAGATGAAGTAGAAACTCTTGAAGGAAATTCAAACTTAACTATTCAAGAGGAAGGTATTAAAACTAAACAGATTAAGATTATACGTCAAGTAAATATTATTGATGGTAAAAAACAAGTCACTGAAAAAATTATTGAAGACTCGGACAGCGAATATATACCAGAGACAACTATTAAAGCTGATATTGACTTACAGCTTACTGATTCCACAATAACCAATGATAAACTAGAAAAACAAACTCCAGAAATTTCTGAAAGTAAGGAATTTCTTGAAGATATATCTAGAGCACCGGTAAGTAATCTTTCGGACACCAACACGGAAAAAGAAAGTACAGTTATTGAGGATAAAACTCTCACTGCTAAGTTAGATACTAAAAATGTTACTGAACAAAGAGAAAAGGAAAAAGGTCTTGATAAGAAGCAGGAAGAATTTTCTGTACAACCTAGTAAATTAGCTATAACATCTGAAAAAACTCCATTGAACAACAAAGATATAACAGCTGAATTTTTGACTGAGGAAACAAAGAAAAATACAGAAAATTTAAAAGAAAGTAACATTGATAAATCGGTGGATGACATAATTACACAAGAAAAAGAAATAAAAGAACAATTAAATGACCGAGTAAGCACTATGCAAATATCTGAAGTTAATGTTTCTTTACCATGTGATATTCAAACTGAAAAATCAAAGAAGCTCTCGTATCCTCAAAGCCAATCATCGGTAGAATTAGAGATTGCAGAAACAGGAACTGTAATTACCGAAGTAGCAATAAATGCTGAAAGTAAGGAACCAGAAATATCCTATATACAACAATTTCAGTCACCTTCTCAAGAATCTCCTGAAGTTTTAGAAAAAGTTATACCAAGTCATCCATCTCCCATAGAAAGTGTTGAGCCATGGGAATATACTCATTCAGTTGTTTCTGCGCCCATTAAATCAAACACAAAACAAGATATTGCTGCTTTCATTGAATCGGAACGTTTGAATGCAGATACAAGTGTTGTTCAAGATGTAGACTCATTTAAAAGTGAGAAGCAGAAAGACGATGTCCCTGATGAATCACTGCAAACTTGCGAATTGAAGAGTGACTTGGAGAAGAAACCTGAAAATGAACGAAATCCAACTCAAACAGTCGATATGACAATGTCTCTTTCAAAAATAGACAAAGACAAAAAATACGAACCCAAAATTGAAGTAGATATTAAAATAGAAGAATTTGAAACAACCACGCCATCAATAATTAAAAAAGATATCAAGGCCGATTTGCCAGCTGAGATTACTGTTATTGAAGAACAGCTCAAAAATAAAGAAAATAATGAAAAAGTATCAGACTCTCAGTTGATACCGGAAAAATCAAATATAGATGACCAACAAACGTTACCTGATATTAATGAACCATTCAAGAGCAACGATTCCATTCATACCGAATCTTATATGGAAACAGATAAAAGTATAGAAGGTACAGACAGTTCATCATTAAGCCATTACGTTAAATTACCAACTCCGCCAAAGAATGAATCGCCAAAACCATCCCCAAGTTTATTGGAAGCAGAAGTGGTTCCAAAGGATGTTAGTGATGAACCCTTATCCGCATCTACAGATGTCGAAATAATTACAGAAAAAGGTTATGAACCCGAAGATTTATCTTTACAACAAGAACCAGTAGTAGAAAAGAAAAAGAAACATAAGAAGCGAAAGTCTCATGCGATTAGTGAAGAAACTGTTTATCCAAAACAAACAACCACTGAAGGAGACACTGAAATTTCAACCCCAGTGGAAATGGAAGAACCTATTAGTCAGAGGAAAATAAAGTCTAAGAAAAGTAAGAAAAAGACTCCTGTTACTGACAAGATTTCGGAAGATCTACCATCAACAGCATCAGAAACAAAATCAGAGAGCCCAAAGGTAGGCGCTGAAATAACCACTTCATCACCTCAGGAGGAATCATACCACACCATAAGTGAGACGTCTGATATAAATACTGTAAAAATTGTCGAAGAATGTATCGGTAGCAGTCCAGAAATAATTCAAAAGGAAGTGACTACCACTGTGACTTATCCAATACCTGTTGTAGAAGAAATTCCTATTAGCGAATATTCAGTTCAAACCTCACCCGAAGTACAGGAAGTTGAAAAAGAAGACATTAAAGAAATTGCCAAGACGGAGATGATTGACTCTGAATTGCAAACTTCTCCCACTCCTGTCAAAGAAATATTAACTCAGACTACACCCGTTGAAGATATTGAAGCCCACACTCAAACTCTGTACGATATAAAGATTATCGATAAAGTGGATTTGTTAGATTCACAAATTCAGACAAGTCGGACAGAATCACCGGAAGAAATTATGAAAACTGAGGTCACTACTCAAGTCATCTCAAGAGATATAGTTTCTCCTGATGACAAATTTTCACAAACATCCTCACCCGTAAACGATGTTGATAAAGTAGTGGAAAAAGATTGTCGAGGTATTCAAACTTCACCCCTACCTCAAGTACATAGGGATGAAAAGAGCACTGAAATAACAATTGAAACAACAGAAACCGATATACAAACAGTCAAACAAGATGTAGTAGATCAAGAAACATCAACATCACCTACCAAAATTATGGAATTAATAGAGACAAGTATTCAAACTCCTGACATTCCTCTAGTCGATACCTTTACGCAGTCCGATTTATCAATTGGAGATATAGAAAATAATAAACAAGAAAGTTCAAGCTTACCTGCAACAGATGCTACCAGTCAAATATCAACAATTGACAAGACTCAACAAACGACTCCTAGAAATGATGACGTTGAAATAAAATCAGAATTTGATATAACCAGAAAAGAACCGACCATGATTGATAACGTCCAACAAACTACACCTAGAATTGAGAGTAATATTACTACACCTACTTCGCAATTCGATTTGATTAGAAAAGAAATAGTCACTGTTGATGATACTCAGCAAACTACGCCTAGAGATTATAACGAGGAAGATAGATTATTATCACCAGCAAATTATAGCAGTAAAAATGAAATTAAAACCATCGATAGCACTCAACAAACATCTCCACGAGATTATTCGGAGGATTCGATATCAACATCTACCGACGAACCTTATGAAATCCATTTGCGAGCTCAAATCTCTATTCCACGATCTACACATGACTTCATTGAAAATGAACGCCAAGCAGAGCAAATTCCCCAACCAATTAAAGACACACATAAGCAGAAGAAAAGAAAACCCAAGAAAAAGACAGATTCGCCATTACAATCACCAAGCAGCTTATCAGATCCTATCAATGCCGAATTATCACTTTCAGTTACGCCAACAAGTGAAGATTTATCTAGTAAAGAAACCTCTTCTATAGACGAAGGTATTTCACAACTAGCTAGTCCTGTCCAACCAAATCAGCAAGAAATTTATATAACTGCGCAAAAACCTACTTATTCGGATGTTGTTCAAAGGTCTAAATCAAAATCACCATCTCCGAGTAAAACAATATTTACACCAAAAGTTGGCAAAGCAAGATTGATTAATACCCTAGAAAAAAGAACACAATATCTTAGCGAACCTCAAAAATTATCAGAAAATGCTTTAACTGTAGCACTTATTGAGCCTTCTGTAGAGAAATCGTATGATTTAGTTGTCAACAAAGAATTAGAAGAAATCAAAAGTGCTATAAAAAACAACGATCCAACTAAAGTCGAAAAGAGTATTATTGTTGTGATTGAAACGATATCTATTTGGCTGGAGGAGATTCAATATAAAATTCAAAGACAAGCTATTGAAGGAGATAAAGCAAGTAATGAATCTGAACGTGTAAAAGCATTAGAAAATTATGTTCAAGGACTGAGAGAAATAGTATATGTAACGGAAGTAAATGAAGAAATTATTACATTAATTGAGACCATCACGCGTCAAATACAAACCATTAGTTATTATAGAAGTAAAACGTCTGAAAAGGTAAAAGAAGAGGAAAACGATTGGAACAAATTTTTGTCAGATATTGAAATATTAGACTTATCTGTAAATAAACTTAAAACTACCTTAGACGAATTAATTATGTCAGAAAATCCTACACAGAAGAAACTTGATAGTCTGGATGAGATTGAAAAAGATAATGTATATAATTTAGATTTTACCAAGAAAATGTTCCAAGTTTATCGTAACTTTATGGACACAAATCCAAAAAGAGAATGCCCATCAAAACTCTTTGCAATAGATGAAGGAACTAAACAAATAGAAAACACAATTAACACTGAAAGAGATCGGCTCTTACAATTAACGTCATTGGCTGAAGAATATGAACAAACTTTGCAGGACTTCGGACAAATTACTGATGTAGCAGAGGCACTGCTCGACGGAAAAATAATTGTTTCTAACTTAGATCACCTCTACGAAGAAATCCAGAAACACAGAAAGTTCTTTATAAACTTAAGTCATTGCAGAGCGATACTTGAATCGCTGGAAAACAACTTAGATACTGAAACAAGAACTAAGTATTCAGCATTACACCATTCTTTGCATGATAGAGCAACGTTAATTATTGATAGGGCTGCTGGTCGCGCTCAGCAAATGACTTTAGCCGCTTCACGGTGGAGTGTGCTGGATCAGAGCATGAAAGAAGAACAACAATGGCTTAGAGTAGCACAACAAAGAATTCCCGATCTTTCTAACGTAACTTCCATTGACCACGAACAATACATCAATCTCTATCAGTCAATAAGCCTTGACGCATCACAACATTATGCTAAAATGCTTCGTTTACTGTCTATTACGGAAGGACTTCAGGGCTTAATAGTTTGTTCGGGGCTTGAAACGGAATGCTCTGTTGCACTTGATACTTTACTTAAACTTCAAGAAGACATCGATTCCAGGTTAACACGCTTGACAGCGTTCAAAGAGAACTGGGTGACGTATGACAATCTCATTGACAGGATCGAAGGTTGGATGAAACTAGCGAATAAAGAGCTGGAACACATCACTCCTGAAAATATTACAACAACAAGTAACCTTCGTCGTTTCTGGGAATTAAAGGCACAGCATGAAGTTCATAATAACTTGAAGAATGAATCTGGAGTTCAATTTGAAAAGGCCTTGGAAATACTACCGATATCAGATGAAATGGTGCAACGTCAATTCTTCTCCAAAATTGAAGATAAATGGCGGGATTTGTCATCGAGAATTTGCCACATACACACATCGGCAATCAAAAACATATCTGATCGTGATGTTCCCTCGAGTGAAAAGCTTAATATACTCGAAGATGAAATGAGAGAGCTGAGGGCAATGCTGGACGCTCTAAAAGGCGTCATAAAGAGTGACGATGAATTAAACCTCTACATTGAACGTCTTCAAGTGATGACAAGCCGAATCGACAGAATACAGAACGAACTCGGCAGGTTGAGCTTACTTCCAACCGCGGAATCAGAGCGTCTAGGCGCACTTTTGACCCAGTCTGGATTACTGGACGATCAAATAGCTGAAGAGCTTGAAAGAAGTATGCTCTTGAAGGAGAAAATATTGCAAGTGCAAGCCGGTATTGCCCGTTGTCAAAAGAGTCAACGACGCGCTCAACTGACGTTGGAAGAGTGTGAAGCAGCCGAGCGCCTCGGCAGCGATGTGGTTGAAAGAGCGTCACAAACGTGCGAGAAACTGATAGAAGATCTCTCGGCACAATGGCGAGACATTCTAGCGCTGAGACAGGCATTGCACACATTGCCTATAGCACTTCGCGTCTGCGTATCACCTATAAGCATTGAAAGGGACATTTCTGCACTACAGGTAATTTTTATATTCATGATATTTCAAATATTAACTAGCGACCCGCCCCGGCTTAGCAAGGGTGCAATGCTGATACTAAATATATTAAAGATTTTTTCTTGTTCCTTTAATATATTGTCCATTATTAGACATAAAAACTTTCCGCTCAAATCAGCCTATCTATTCGAAAACACTGCAAAGATCGAAGCATACATAGGGACAGACGGCGGCGACGTAGTTTACTATGTGATGATCCTTACATTTAGAAAACTATTTGGAAAATAAAATTAAATATAGTTATTGAAGATACCTTGATATTGAAGATATTAATTTTATTATTCAGGACACACACGCTGAACTGGAAGCAGCTTGCAACGAGCTGAGCGTTCGCTTGCGCAGTAAAGTGCAGCTGTGGAGACGATTCGAACGTCAGCTGGAGCTGGTGCAGGGCGCCGTGCGAGAGGCTGACTACATGGTGGAACTGCTCACAGTGCAGGGCCAAGTCGACTATGATCGTCTGCTCAAAGCCACTGAGAAACTTGAGGTTAGTTAAACCATGTGAATGACGACCTCCATGGTCGAGTGGTGTGTACACCGGTTTTCATATGTACGCCACTCTGAGGCCCCGGGTTCGATTCCCGGCCGAGTCGATGTAGATTACCATTAGTTTTTTATGTTGTCTTGGGTCTGGGTGTTTGTGGTACCGTCGTTACTTCTGATATCCATAACACAAGTGCTTCAGCTACTTACATTGGGATCAGAGTAATGTATGTGATGTTGTCTCATATTAAAAAAAAAAATTTGGAATTATATTTATATGTATGTATCTTTTACTTTATTGTAAGCAATCGTTCCAGTAAACCAATCTTCATATCGTAATGTTAAGGGACGAGATGGCCTATTAGTTAGAACGCGTGCATCTTAACCAATGACTGCGGGTTTAAACCCAGCACTGAATATTGCATGTGCTTACTATGTGTTTGTAAAAACATCTCGTGCTCGGTGGTGAAGGTAAACATTGCTAGGAAACTTGCATGTCTAATTTCATAGAAATTCTGCCACATGTGTATTACACCAACCCGCATTGGAACAGTGTGGTGGAATATGTTCCAAATTTTCTCCTTACAGGGAGAGACCTTGCCTTAGCCCAGCTGTGAGAAATTTAAAGGCTGTCGATATTGATGATGATGATCATAATTAAAGTATAGTTTTCAATTTAATTGTTCTAATTTATCTCAGACACTAAGTGACTCGCTGTCACGTCGGAGCGGTGAGTTGGTTGGTTCCCTGCGTGAGGCCGCCGCGCCGCTGGAGTCAAGCTGTGAGCCCGGCATCGTCGCCAAGCTCAGGAAAGAGCTGGACGACGCAGCTGCGGCATACGAGCACACCTGCTCCAACCTGACGCAGCTCTGCGACAAGTGAGTGTTGTTATCTACCCTGTATTTTAGAAGAAATCATTTAAAAGATTATTATTTACTTTAAGAGAAACAGACAGACAGCAAATAATTCTCCTCGAAGGTCACTCGTAAAGAATTTTGAGATTTATACTCTTATGATGACCTCCTTGGTCGAGTGGTGCGTACACCGGTTTTCATGGGTACGCCACTCTGAGGTCCCGGGTTCGATTCCTGGCCGAGTCGATGTAGATTACCATTAATTTTCTATGTTGTCTTGGGTCTGGGTGTTGTGGTACCGTCGTTACTTCTGATTTCCATAATACAAGTGCTTCAGCTACTTACATTGGAATCAGAGTAATGTATGTGATGTTGTCTCGTATTAAAAAAAAAATATTAAAAAAAAAGTGCTCTTCGACTTTTACGATTATTTGAAGTAGATGTTATAGAGTATTTCTCTTGCAGGTACCACAAGGCGGTGGAGCTCTGGCGACGGTACCGCGAGGCGGCGGCGTGCGTGCGCGCCTTCGCCGACCAGCACGAGGGCACTCTGCATGCCCTGCGACCACACGACGCTCCAGCAGCCGCCCAGGTCAGTACATAGCTATTAAAGTCCTCGCAGGATGACGTCATTCGTTTTTTTTTTCATTTTCCGCCCTAATTTTTAGCCCGGTTAGGAAGCTACCTACACACCTTAGTGTCTGTGTAAAAGGCTTGAGAGTCAACGTCAGATAAATTATTTGTTTTCTATAATGATATTCATATTAAATAGTTCTGAACACAAAGTACACACAGGAAAGTCAGGCATGGCGGCATACGAGTGTGTTATGAAGCGTTTTCGTTCTCCCCACGCGTCGAGGTCCGTCTGTGGATGTTACACATCAAAAAACCT
Source organism: Vanessa cardui (assembly GCF_905220365.1). Classification (NCBI taxonomy): domain Eukaryota; kingdom Metazoa; phylum Arthropoda; class Insecta; order Lepidoptera; family Nymphalidae; genus Vanessa; species Vanessa cardui. Next base: position 14,264,575 of record NC_061130.1, read on the forward strand.
ATTTGAATATTAATTAAATAATTTGAATAGAGAACAAAATATCATACAAGTAGCGCCATCTACACTTGATTACTTAAATAACTGAAGCTTGAGTCATTGACATTTTTAGTGTAGGTACAGTACGACACAACTTAGATGTAGCATCGGCAAGCAATAAAACCGACTAACGATTCACACAACCAATAGAAATAGCACCCTGTCGTGCCATTCGTCGCTATTCGTCGCTATAGATTATCGCGTCAGAAAAAGCATTACATATAAATCGACGTGTCAAATTGACGGATATATTAGGTGATATGATATTACAAGTTATTACATTTGTGTAAAGATCATATTTAGATAAGAAATAAATATTGATAATTTTGGATAGCGTATTCAATTCGGATGTGATCGGTTTTACGAATTTTGCCGATGCTACATCTGAGTTGTGTCGTACTGTACTATATAAAGTAATCAAATGACACACGAAATACGAATGCAAATGAAGCATTCGAGGTGCAAAAAATTACAGACGATGACGCATTATTGACTTCTTACTTAAATTTTAGTGTTAACGACATTTAACTGGCAGTTTATGATATACTACAACTCTTTGTTTTTGATCAAGACCTCACTGAGGCGCGATTGCTACACAATAATTAATAGTTCATTAATAACGTAAGGTCTGTATAAAGATTGTTATAAAGATGTTTGTTTCGATACAACTTTATTTCACTTTCGGTGAGGCTCTGTGTTAGTGCTATAAATACAATACCTCCCACTCAACAATGATGACTATCGTGATCTAGTTTTGTGTATGAAAGGGGTAGTTTAATTAGAGAAATTGTTTAATCATTACTTATTATAAAACAAAGTCGCTTACCGCTGTCTGTCCCTATGTATGCTTAGATCTATAAAATTTCGTAACCGATTTGTGACGCATATTTTAGCAGGTTTTTGTATAATAATACATGGACAATATAGTAAAGAAACACTATTAATTTTCGAAGATTGCAATGTGATGTCGTTAATAAATAAATTCTGTAGTATATTTAGTATCAGCATAGAACTCATGCGAAGGCCCCGTTTCTAGCTTACAATCGAATTTTGTTTACGGTGCGAATATTAATATCAATTATAAATAAAATTTAAAAAAAAAGAATAACCGACTTCAAACAAAACACTATTTTAAAACAAATAAAAAAGCACTAAAAAGTAATAAAAATAATTGCATATTTAACATACTTTTTAGAGTCTTCCTAGGTAAAATGAAATGAAAAATATTAGACTACTTAACAGTCGATTTACGATTATATAACATAGTTATAGTTATTGTTATATTTGGAGCCTGTTTAATTTATGAGGTCGAATTGATAACCTCCTCCTTTTTGAAGTCGGTTGAAAATATAAACTTCCATAAAGCTTTAACCAGCAGTATTGCCTTTTGAGTTTGAATATATAAATGCATACAATGATATATGTTTCGAAGGCGGACAACCTCGGACTTCCAAATAGGTTTTCTATTATCGTATTCTGATGTCATCTCGAGTCGAAACTCTGTATGCAAAGTAATGTTCGATAATTGGCATACGTTTCGAACATAGTCAATATATAAGACCATTTTATTTGTTTTTGTATTGGTAGGTGGACAAATGGGCCACCCACCTCGAATTATATTATATCACTAATGCCCGTTAATTGGCTCACTCACCCTCCAAACTGGAGTACAGTGCTAAGTATTTTTGTATGATGGTAGAAAATTTGGTAAGTGGTTGGTACCTACCCAGAGGGGATTTTAGGAAGGCCCGAGGGATCTTCTCAATGCCAGGGAAGTCCCGGGCTTAACTTACCACGGCGTGATATAAAAATTCAATAATTATATCATAAAAATTCTTAGTAGAAGTACTATAGCAAAACATGATTTATTACTATAGAAAAATTATATAATGTTAGTAATTGTGTTAAAATTTTGCGAACAATGTGTACTGACATAATTCCCTAGTTAAAGGTCGGTTCATACTTACGGTACGTGTTTTTAGAAGGAATTCTATTCTATAAAATCCGATCTTACTTGTCGATACAAAATAGAATACAGACGTATTGAATTTTTTATAATTACAATTTTAATAACAATTACTATGTAAAGTATATATGTTTAACTTATATCAGCAGTTACGTTAGTTACAATAAAAGTTTGCATTGCTATTACAATTTGAAAAACATCACAGTAAAATTTTTCATACAAAATAACATGACAAAGGTGCAAAACATAATGAAATTTTATTATTATCTGTGTAATTAAAAAAATAGATTTGCATCAAATATTAGTAATATAACTTAATAGTTGATTGATTGTACCAAAATTTAAAGTAACAACAATAAAAATTACTTAAATTATTTCTGTGAAACAATGATAAGGCATGGAGTATCGTCAGTGTTCGCTGATGTGAATCCACCTTTAATTAGTCTAACGTAACCGTTGTTAATCGATTAGAAAGTATTCCAAGATTGCACAGCAAATTAATTCCATCCTAACCTTTTTAAATATTTGCGTATTCATTTTCGAACGGTTTCATAATTATTCGAACTCAATACAATATAAATATAAGCACAGAATGAAAACGTCTTTGCCTATTGTTGATTAAAAAAAAAAGATTAATTCAAATTTGGAATACTAAATCGTCGTTTAGATTCCGATAATGCATGAGTTAAAGATCTATTGAGATCTTTTCATTAGAATATTAAGGAAAACTCTCCTTCAAAAAGTTATTATTGACATTTGTAAGTATGTGTGAGTGACTAGCGTGCTGACACATTATTTACAGTGTGCGTAAAGTCAGCAATAAATCTATATTAATATTATAAATGTAAAAGTAACTGTCTGTCTCTTTCACGACCAAACCGCTGAACTGATTTTGATGAAATTTGTTATGAAGCAAACTCGAACTCCATGAAAGGACATAGGCTACTTATTTGCCTGATATATGACAACCAACACGCTAAAACGCCAGCAGAGCCGCGGGCGATTACTAGTAACAAGTCGGTAATCACTGAATTAATTAAACATACCTAATTATAAAACTAAGGCATTCAAATTATAGTTTAAATACTGATAAAGTTTAGTAGAATTGCAAATAGATTAGGTTTTAATATAACTGTGGATAAATATTTCGGCGGTATTCGTGGTAATTTAACTGATTACTATTTAACGCGACAATTATAAAGGAATTATATGAAATAGATCATAATTGAATACATGAGGTCGTAAGTGGTGGGCAAGTCAATTTTCCCAGCGAGTCACATCAAATCAAATCAAAATATATGTACTTTATTCAAGTAGGCTTTTACAAGCACTTTTGAATCGTCATTTTACAATTAAATGAAGCTACCACCGGTTCGGAAAGTAGATTCTACCGAGAACCGACAAGAAACTCAGTAGTTATAGTATTTTAATCATTTATATTGAACATGATGAATATGAACATAAATAACTCGCCCGGATTAGAAGCCGTGATATTCGTTCGTAATTAAAAAACATTAACCTTCAAAACGATACAAGTCATTATCAGTCATGAAAAGCGAAAATTCGTAACAAACAAAATCGCATTTCATTAGTGATAAGAGACTGATAACGTTACACGGGCCAATCGCGCGCCAGTCGCTCCGCGGACGTCCACCCGGCCGGACGTCTGACGAACGAGCGAACAAAAACGCGAACAAACGAAAACCTCGAAACAATACTCGAATAAATACAAAATAAAACGAAACATTTGTACAAATAATATCTGTAAAGAAACGTCAAATTTTACGCGCAATTAAGGAGATATAAGTAATCCAAGGTCACGGTGACATCAGCACGAGTGCAGCAAGTTTAAGCCGTATACATAATTCGGTTTGATTATATTTATTTGTGTATGTGTGATGTGAAAATGTACGATTGTATCGTTCAAGTTACTCTCACGTCGAATCGATCTTTCTATCGTACTTTTTTTTTTAAACAAACAATAAAGCGATTTCTCGTAATTCACATCGCCTTCGATTTTTGAAATTTCATTAATTAATTTCAATGATCAACGCGCCACACGTGTGCTGTTTGTCTAATCGATAAACTTTGAAGTTTGAACCTTAAATTATTTAGTTAATTCGAGTTATGTTTTGACGACGTCCTTTGATAAAGATTTATTACAATTATATTAATTAATTAATTTGTATATATTAGGTGAGGATCAAAACGTGTGACTAGCCTTCACCTAAAATAACTAGTGATTCTAGTACACTGGATCGAGTTACTAGAAGGGTTGAAAGATTGAAACAGTAGATGGTTGCACTCCGCGACCTTCAGACGTTGCGACCGAGCGTGTGCAGTTCCAAATTTGAAATACGAAATGTTCTTAATTTAAAACAATTCGAATACGTAACCCAATTAGAAATCAATTTCATAAAAGTGGGTAGATGTTTATTTTTTTTTTTGTTTTTGTTTATTTAGATGAAATGTGATTACTGGCCGTCGTGAAGTTAATTGTAAATAGTTTTTATATATTTTGGAATGCAGTGAAGTGATTTTGATAGCAAAAATGACATTGATTTAATGAAGTGATAAGAAATGTCAGACGTGTAACTTGTGATTGATAAAAAATGTCACTTCAAGAGGTGAGTGTTATCGAAGTATTAAATTTTCATTCTTTTTTTAAAAGTAGGTCAACTGATTATTATGATCAATCAAAAACAAACACGTGACGTAGGGCATTGTTTCGAATAGATTAAAAAAATTAATGAAATCTTTGAATGAGATTTACACGTCTAGATTTATTATATACAATTATTTAACATCGATTTTATGAAAATAATGAGAAAAAAAGATTCAAAAAGGTTTTTATGTACATATATTTATTACGATATTTACAATTATTTTGTGTAATATGATGATGTTTTTCTAAATATTTTGACACATGTAGTACTTCACTCCAGATAAATATTTCTCAAAACTAAAATCTCTTAAAACAAATATATTCTCCTAGATGGTACCTGCAGAAAACCAAAACAATGATGATATATTTTACATAGATTACAAAAATAATATATAGTATACAAATATAAATAAATAAATAAAAGAAGCTTACCGCTATCTGTCCCTATCTTTAAAATTACGCAACGGATTTTGATGCGGTTTTTTTTAATACACAGAGTGATTCGAAAGAAAGGTTTTGTATATAACACATGGACAATATAGTAAAGAAACACAGATAATTTTTTAAGTTTTTAATGTTATGTTGTAAGTAAACAAATTATGTAGTATATTTAGTATCAGTATAGCTCCCGTGCGAAGCCGGGGCGCGTCGCTAGTTGATATGTATAACAGGACACTTGTTATATAAACTATTATGTTATTATTACATAAAATGTTTCAGCGGTTTTCCTACACGGAATTAATTTAAATAACACAAATCAAATGACATCACCTACGTTAATAGCGCAGATTATAATTGGTGTAAACACATTTGAATTTATATAAAACCTTTATATACAATACCTAGGTACTCAATTTATCTACGTAGTTACATTGTATTTTCCACTAATTAATTATAAACTTATATTACAATTAATTAGTGAATAAAATAACTTGATAGCTCAATTCAAGATAATGTTATCTTAAGAATTGTGAAATGTTTCAAATAAAAAATAATTAAGAAAGTTTTGTGTGACAAAAGTGGTATTTACTTAATGGTAGGGATTAAATCATTTACTGGCTAGGTTGGTATAGCTATGTTCCGGTTACAAGGTGTATCATTTCTCACTTCCCAAGGTTGGTAGCTCGTTGGCCCTCAGGAATGGTTAAAATTTCTTACAGAGCCAATGTGTATGGCATATACATTTGCCAGACAACCTATCTGTATATACAAAACTACAACAGATTATTATCAAACATTGTGAATCATAATTAGGATGTAAATATGTATACCTCAGCCTACATATAAATCAATATTGTATAATGTTGTCTTAAATTTTCGCGATTATTACACATTTAAATAAAACTAGTTATAACGGATTTTAATCGCGTATATTAATTATTTTGGACATCCCGACGTTTCGAGCACTTTACAGCGTTCGTGGTCACGGGTAGTCTACGTCGGGATGTCCAAAATAATTAATATACGCGATTAAAATCCGTTATAACTAGTTTTATTTAAATCAATATTGTATCTTATAAATTAAAAATAAAAACAAGACTGCCCTGAATTCATTAATCCATAGTCACTCGGTGTAGAGATTCGCATAATATGTTTAGGTATTCAAAATATATGATAAAAACAGAAACACTTTTATACATGTACCCTAAAAACAAAAAAACTTTTAAACGCATTCGTGTACAGCCTTTCATTTATAAAACGAATGAAATGTACGGACTATTGTCCCCAGCACCGAAAATATGTACCCAATTTCAGCTCCACTCTTTAAATGAAACTGGTTTTTTTACGACCATACCATAAGTAAAGATACCTTAAATAAAAGTACAAACAAACATATCAATGTATATGACGTTAGTACTTCTTTTAACAACATCGGGTATCATCGGGTTTTGGAAACCAACTTCATGGTACCAAGCTGGATTCTTCACCTATGTGAAGACCTCCGTGGTCGAGTGTACACCGGTTTTCATGGGCACGCCGCTCCGGAGTCCGGGTTCGATTTCCGGACAAACCGATGTAGTAAATTTCATTAGTTTTCTATATTGTTTATGGTGCCGTAGTAACTTCTTTTCATAACACAAGTGCTTTAGCTACTCACATTGGGATCAGAGTAATGTATGTGTATTGTGTGTATTTTGTCTCGTATTTATTATTATTATTTAGTTTTTATAATTGTGCCGTGTTATAAATAAACCATTCTTTCTTTCTTTCCTTCTTTTTTTGAAGAAATGTTCACACTTAAACATTCTTCTTCCTAGTTGTGCGATGCTCTGAAATAATGTCGTCCAAAAGTAGTTTCATATTCTAATGTACGTTACGACAGGCCCTCAGTATAATTCAGCTAATCTAAAGAAAATATAATTGAATTTAACTGCAAATCACGATATTAAAATGTCAGTGATATGCGTCATTCTCTATAGTATACTATTTAAAGGATGAACTTTATTATATCGTACAAAGGCGAATACATCGTGAGGAAATCTCCATGTGTCAAATTTCATACAAATCATCACATGTGTATTCCACCAACCCGTATTGGAACAGCATGGTAGAATGTTCCAAAACTTCTCCTTAAAGGGTGAGGAGGCCTTAGCCCAGCGGTGGGAAATTTACAGGCTGTTCTTGTTGTTGTTGACGGTAACATACATACTTATTATGAGTACATATACAGATTCTCAAAAATTCAAAAACAATTAAATACTGATTCTTCTATAATGTAAACTTAAATATTTTCGTTGTGGTTAGACTCTACTACACACGTTCCGTTAAAGACAACTCAAACAGAATTCGTAGGCTCGCTATTAACACCCGTTAACTTTCCAAGGACCACACTCTTAGCGATCGTGCCTTTAGAAGGAAAAACATTTAGAACTGGCATTTAAAATAATAAAAAAAAAATTATCACGACAAATTCGTTTATCATTCTTACCAAATGAATGAACTATATTATATTATTATTTTAAGTCTTTCAAAAGGGAGATTATTATTAGATTATTATTAGAACATTTTATTTCTTGTAAATGTTAGTGTTCTGCTTGTTGGTGTTCAAATAAATAAATAAAAAAAAGGTTCCGCGTTGGTACCCTCTGCCCTTTTATAACCCTGACACAAATTCATGAGTATAATAGTTAAAAAGCATTTATAATATTCGTTACACTTCTAATTTTATTTACGCGATTTATTGATATATTTTCGGTAGTACATTACAATGTAGAGCATAAATCCCATTGGTGATATTGAAATATAATAATACTACCTTCCTCTTACACCAAGATCCTGTTTAAGAGGAATTACAGTTCGAAATGAAATTATGCCGTACCGCAATAAACCATTCTAGGTATACGTTGATAAGATCGAATACAATTCTATTTAACAAACTGCAATGTGAGGTCAAGCACCTTATTTTTTTCCAAACAATTTAATATTCGAAATCGGACGCCTTCAGAAAAAATATTGAGAATTTTCATTGTCAAATTAGAATCCGTATTCATTTGCAAACGGTGTGACGCTGCTGTTAAATCAATAAAACAACCGTTAAGATGGTTTATCGTTTACAGTACAGGATTTGCATGTAAAATTGTATTTAATTCTATTCATAAGATTTACTTCGGTAATCAAATATATAATAAGATACCGGAAAATATAATCTATTTATCATTCTCAAAATTTAAAAAGATTATTAAGACTAAATTAATAAATAAATCATATTATTCATTAAAAGAGTACTTTTTAGAAAGAAACGCCTGGAGTTAGGCTCGGGTTCCATCATAGGACACTAATTACTGTAAATTGCACATTTACAACAGCATTGTAAATCTGTTTATTTAAAAAGATCAACTATGCGAGTTTCTTGCCGTTTCTTCTCGCTAGAAGCTGCTTTCCGAAACGGTGGTAGTATTTAATTGTTGACGATTCAAAAACACTATTTTGTGAAGTTTACTTGAATAAAATTGATTTGATTTGATTTGACATCCGTGGTCGAGTCGTGTGTGCAAGTTTTCAGGGGTTTTCATACTCCGATGTCCGGGTTCGATGTAGAAAAAGTTCATTAGTTTTCTATGTTGTCTTGGGTTTAGGTGTTTGTGGTGCCGTTATTACTTCTGATTTTCCACAACACAAGTGCTTCAGCTAACATTGGGATTTTATAGATGATAAAAAAGCGTGGAGCTAATATCTGTTGACTTCCACGCAGGATATATTAATTTAAATAATTGTATTTAACTAACATGACTTTGTATTTTTAAATGTTAAAAAAGAGTAACTACTGAGTTTCTTGCCGGTTCTTCTCGGTAGAATCTACTTTCCGAACCGGTGGTAGCTTCACTTGATTGTAAAATGACGATTCAAAAGTGCTTGTAAAAGCCTACTTGAATAAAGTTTATTTTGATTTGATTTTGATTTGAGAGTAATGTATGTGATGTTGTCCAATATTTATTTAAACGATTCGTTGCGATATTTTTGACGGGTTGTTGTTAAGAGTTCAAATGTTTAATTTCTCGCTGTATAATTTTACGCATTTGTATTAATTCAGCGTTCGAACCGCGACGTTCTCTGCTCGAAGACGATAATGATTCAATGAACTCGACGGCTATCTGACTCACATTCGCTAATAAGGTGCTTAACCCCTGAAACAAACGCTTTTTTTCGCCAACACTCGATATTACGCTTAACATAGCGTTATTAAGATATTAATTTAGTATAATTCGTGTAACTATGTAGATTTGGATGAGTATTTACTAAACGATGTTACCTAATATTGTATTGTTATGATTATAAATCGTGGAAGTTGAAGTGAGTGTATAGAAACTCTTGAAATTACTTCTACCGTTGTCGTCTTTTATATATGCTGTATATGTAATACGTTTAAACCAATAATATAGGTTATTGTAGTACTGGCAACTATCAGTAAAAAAAAAAATGAAATGTTAATGAATAAAACCTACTTCGAAACCATTCAAATCTACATATCATATATTATAAAGTTACATATCCAATCTATATAATAATATAACTATGTCTATGTTTATCTGTTATATTTTACCGGCAAAACCACCTAACTACTTAATGAAAGAACATACGCTACTTTATTACTGAAACCTACGAAACCTCCAGTTGTTCCTCTTTCCCCTCTTTTAACAAGAGACAAAATAATTTATATAGTTATCAATAGTATAATCTCACCTTTAAACATAGATGAAAAAAATATTTTTCAAATATTCACCAAATCTGTCTAATTGTTCTTAGGTCTACCCATTGTCTAACAGCGGTGCGAACGGCGCGCCCTTGTGGATACTAAAGTAAACACAAACTTCTGCAATCAATAGCGTTGGGTGTGGTGATACCGCTGATTACATTTGTAACACGGCCTTAGCTCACCACTTACCAAATTAAACATTAAAACGCGAAAATTAATAGTATTCTCGCTTGCAGTTACGCCGTTTGTAACTTAAACGAAAGTGAAGAACAATCAATGCAAACTAATAATATCAATCAAATATATGTACATATATCTTAAAATTTTAAAGAACTAATGAACTAAACTCATTTAATTAACACAAAGAAACCTTATATATTTTATGTGATATTTTTTACGTGGTGTAGGGTTTTGTGAAAGCCTATTTGTATCATTTTCACTAATTAAAAGGTAGGTTGTATAAAAATTTAAATGAACTTTACTGCATAATCTGAAATCGAAATTGTGGAAAAGAGTTACTAGATGTAGTTTTCGAATTAATTTCAACTCTTTTCAAATTCAAAAGGTTTATTGCTTTTTTGTGTCCATTTGAATAAAGAATATTTTGATTTAATTTTGTTAAACTTTGATCATTGTCAGTATTATTAATCGAGCTCTCCCATTTGTATTGCATTCTTGATTGATTTCAATTGCATTCCTCGATTACATAGATACGATATTAGTTACTGTAAATTGATATACCTCGTACAAACAGACAGTATATAATATGATTAATTACAATACTATAAATGTATATATAAACTCAAGCCCAGCGTGCAAATCCTCTGTAAAATATATGCAAGTAAATATATGAAACGACACGTACGTTACTTAACAACAACAACAGCCTATAAATTCCCACTGCTGGGCTAAAGGCCTCCTCTCCCCTAGAGGAGAAAGTTTGGAACATATTCCACCACGCTGTTCCAATGCGGGTTAGTGGAATGCACATGAGGCAGAATATCTATGAAATTTGTCACATGGAGGTTTACTCACGATGTTTTCCTTCACCGCCGAGTACGAGATGAATTATAAAGACAAATTAAGCACATGAATCAGCGGTGCTTGCCTGGGTTTGAGCCCGCAATCATCGGTTAAGATGCGCGCGTTCTAACCACTGGGCCATCTCGACTCTTGCGATACTTAGTCTGACTGTATTATATTAATTTCCGCCCGCGACTTCGGCGTGTATTACTGGGGAGGTGTTGGTTCCCGTTGGGAATGTGTGTGTCAAATTTTATAATGATCAGTTGAGCAATTGAGACGTAAAGGTGCAACAAACAGGCAGACAACCTACCCATTTATAGTTGTCGTCAAATTGTCTTTCGTCAATATTACTTCATGGTAAATTTTATAAAAAACGACTACGTGAAAAATGAACAAACGGACCGTTAATCTATAATAATATTATAAATGTGAAAGTAACTCTGTCTGTCTGTGCTGTTTCACTACCAAACAGCTGAATCGAAATTGATAAAATTTGGTGTGCAAACTTGAATCGTCATTTTACATACAAGTGAAGCTACCACCGGTTCGGAAAAGTAAATTCTACCGAGAAGAACCGACAAGAAACTCAGTAGTTACTCTTTTTTAACATTTAAAAATACAAAGTAATGTAAGTTAAATACAATTATTTAAATTAATATATCCTCCGTGGAAGTCAACAGATATTAACTAACTATAAAATCTTGTATTGAATAATATGCCTTTTCTACCAATGTATTTTTTACAAAAGATTTGAATTTACTAAACGGCAAAGTTAAAGATAGTTATTATTAATAGTAGACATTTCTATGATATACTAATACGTTGTTATATTTTGAGTCATCACTTGCATCTAGGTCAGTTCGATTCGTACTTCATTAGATAAACAATTTATATGACTGCGTTTCTTGCATCGAAACATCCGCGTTTGGTAAGCGTTTATCAACAACACGCTTGCTAATGAGTTCGATTCCCTGTTTGTGTAAACTATAAACACTTTGTATTACAATTAGCCCAAAACAAACATATTTAATTAATAGTGTTGAAATTCATTGTATAAATATTATCTTCTGTAATTATGTTGGTATAATAATACATTATATATCAGGCGGTTTTTGACTGGAAACCACGTATTTAATCACCATTTATTCTACTGTTTTTTTCACTTAATTGATAAATGACTGAGTAGTGACTGAGAGACATGAGTAATGATTCAAATGTGCTTGTAAAAGCCCACTTGAATAAAGTTTATTTTGATTTTGATTTTTTGAATTTATTCCAAATCATTTTGTTATTGAAATCGATCCTTTCGTGGGATATTACTCACCCCTTTCATTGTTCATAAAAAAAGTTATTACTGAAATTTAATTTACTCGGAACGTAACAGAAACGCGAGCTCAGTCACCCATTACTCGAATAAGTATTAAATTTTAAAACATATTAAATTTTATATTATAATTATAATTCATTTTTAATTGACATAATTTTTGGTATGTGGATTTTTTTTTATTTTATTTAGGCCAGTACTAGACAAACTAACTAACTATACTAGCATGCTCAAGATTATTAGTAAAAAATATATTACAAAATACATAGAAGCTTAGCTTTCTGTATTTTTTTATAAGATTTTTAGTAGTTTATTCTTGTCTGTATATGTGTATCTGTGGGCATTTATTTTATATTTAGCGTTTTATCAGTTATCTCATCTATATCTCATACAATTATTCGTAACTTAAATTTACTGTTTTAAAAATACCGAATTATAATAATTATAAGCGCGCACACGAAAATGAAATTATAAGAAAAACTAAAAAAAACTAAAAAGCACTTTTCTTGAGAAAAAAATAACACTTTCAACTAAATTTCAATTGATAAGAAGAAAATTATCACAAGAAAGTACGATCTTACCCGAAAAAAAAGGCATGAAAATTTAATACAATAAATACTAAGACTGAGAGGTATGATACATGTGTATACTTAAGAAGCTAAGTTCAAGTTTAAATCGAAGCCAATCGCATTAGGCTGTATCACTATTGGGGCTTCGAATATATTTCGACTGCGTCGTAGCCGAAATTCGATTCGATATTTTCAAGGTCAAAAATATTACTGTAAAGAGTGTCGCGTTGGTTTAATGGCGAGGTAAGGTCGCAAGTCTAGATCTTGGGTTCAAACCAAAACCTGAATTTTCCTGAACTTAGTTTGTGTTTATAATTCATCTCGTAAAGGAAAACATCGCGAGGAAACCTGCATGTGACTAATTTCTTTTTATATTATAGTAACTAATTTACGCAACGGATTTTGATGCGGTTTTTCTTAATAGATAAAGTGATTTAAGACCAACGTTTTTGTATATAATACATGGACAATATAGTAAAGAAATACTAATAATTTTAGATGTTTCGAATATAATATCGTAAATAAACGACTTCTGTAGAATATTTAGTATCAGCATTGCACCCGTGACGGGGCGGGTCGCTAGTGTAGTACAGTACGCAATAAAATGCGTGTGTGTTAAAACAAACAAATGCGTGTTACGAAATAGTACAAACATGATTTAGTGTTATATTTTCGTTTCGTCCGAAGATCGACGTCAGAATTATTCTAGCTAGCTGGCAATCTGTTATCTGAAAGCTGGCAATAAATAACGAAGAGCGTTACAGAATTTTATTTTTGAGTTCCATGAAGTATTTAATGTATTTTTAAATTTGGAACACTTTTTGGAATGTATAATATGATTAGCTATATATACTGAACATCTTATGAAAGTCCAATTTTATATTTGAGAAATGATCTCTGAAGCCTCTCAAGTAAAAGTGATCATATGAAATTCAACTTGGATACTGTTACGGCGGTTTGTGTGCTAAAGTGAAGTCATAGGTTAAGCTAGTATTTACATACAATAAATAAAGAAAAACCTTGCAAATTTCGTGTTAGAGATTGAAAATTTTTCTTACTAAATCATTAATATTTTCTATATTTCTGTATACATATATGTGAAGTTATTTATATCAATGTATTATCTTACATTAAGCCGTTAAAGTTTTATTCATAGTAAAGTAAAGTAAAGTAAAGTAAAAAGTAACAGCCTGTAAATTTCCCACTGCTGAGTTAAGGCCTCCTCTCCCATTCAGAAGAGGTTTTGGAACATATTCCACAATTATGTTCCAATGCGGGTTGGTGGAATGTAGATGTGGCAGAATTTTGATGAAATTAGACACATGCAGGTTTCCTCACGATGTTTTCCTTCACCGCAGAGCACGAGATGAATTATAAACATAAATTAAGCACACACATATATATAGTGGTGTATCTTATTTATAGTACTTCCAACAAAAAAGTTGCACGATACATGTATGTGTTGGCCTATTATACATATTTATGTATATTTATAATAATGTTGATGTGGGCGCATTGTTATCACCGTCACTGCCAAATATTAATGCCAGCTTCTTATCTAGCAGACGTTTAAATAATTTCAATTGTGATCGTAAATTTACAAAAACTTCATGATTATTTTAAGAAACATCTGTGCCAAAGGTTATCCCCTGTCTCATTGTTTTAAAAAAGGTTTTAACTATTACCTATTATTGACGTCTTTAAGACTTGTAACACACATAGACATACGAGTCGAGATGGCCCAGTGGTTAGAACGCGTGCATCTTAACCGATGATTGCGGGTTCGAACCCAGGCAAGCACCGCTGACTCATGTGCTTAATTTGTCTTTATAATTCATCTCGTGCTCAGCGGTGAAGGAAAACATCGTGAGGAAACCCGCATGTGACAAATTTTATAGAAATTCTGCCACATGTTATTCCACCAACCCGCATTGGAACAGCGTGGTGGAATATGTTCCTTCTCCTCAAAAGGAGAGGAGGCCTTTAGCCCAGCAGTGGGAATTTACAGTCTGTTGTTGTTGTTGTTGTAAGACTTGTAATCGCCCGCGGCTTCGCTCGTGTTTTAGGGTGTTGGTTGTCACGTGTCAGACAAAAAAGTAGCCAATGTCCTTTTTTGGAGTTCAAGTGTGCTTCATACCAAATTTCATCAAATTCGGTTCAGCGGTTTGGTCGTGAAAGAGACAGACAGACATACAGAGTTACTTTCACATATATAATATTAAATATAGATAATAAAAACGTTTTCAAAGTCGTAACTTTCTAAATTCGAATTTAACTCAGATCTTGACGAAAGTACGATGAACTAAAAAGGTTTTATTGATGATAGGATTTCGTCCAAGTAAATGTAGATATAGGTAACTCTATAACTATATTTTTTAAATGTTGAAAAAGAGTTAATTCTACTGAGTTTCTTGCCGATTCGGTTGAATCTACTTTCGGAATCGGTGGTAGCTTCACTTAATTGTAAAATGACGATTCAAAAGTGCTTGTAAAAGCCTACTTGAATAAGGTTTTATTTTGATTTTGATTTTAAGCAAAATATCTTCGATATGCCTGAGTTAAACACATCACTAAATATAGCAATTAATTACTTAAAGTGTAATTGATACTATCCAGTAACACAGAGACTTCAAAGATTCATATGAAATCTTAATGATAATTGCTATATCTTTGAAGATATATTTATAGCTCGTAACCGTTCTCGTATCGCTAATAGCAAAACGTTTAAAATTCATATCGTTTCATTAAAACATTTTTGATCGGTACCAACCTGCTTATCAGCCATTAAACTGAATATTAATGGGTTATGGTCCAAGATCCCAGGGCCGCCAGACGTCACGTATTTTCTGACGAAGGAAATGTGGACGATTAAGTAGTGTTAGTATTTACTAATAACCCATGCTTACCTGCTAGGTTGCTTAGACGGCCAATTTTCAGGTATCAGGTAATCAAGGTACGTAAAAACATTACTAATACTTGTTGAAATACTTGTTGGTATGTACCCATAGAAGCATTAAAATTAAATTTAGGGGATGATTGGCCCCTTGGATCGGTCTGGCTTCTTGTAAAAGGTTTTAAAATAGTTGTCTGGTGGACATATATAAAAATGGAGCATCAGAATTTACGTTACTACTTTATACGCAATATTAAATTTCGTTATTGTGACTTACAACAACAGCCTGTAAATTTGCCACTGCTGGGCTAAAGTTTGAGGAGGAGGTTTGCAACATTTTTGCTTTTCCAATGCGGGTTGGTGGAATACACATGCGGCAGAATTTCTTTGAAATTAGACACATGCAGATTTTCCTTCACTGCCTAGCATGAGATAAAATATAAACACAAATTAAGCACATGAATATTTAGTTATGCTTGCCTGGGCTCCCGCAATGTAAGATTTTTTCCAACTAGGCCAATAGTTCCTGAGATTGGTGCGTTCAAACATACTTTCCAGCTTTATAATATTAGTTTATACGTTGTTACGACGTGTATAATTTGTCTGCATGTATTACGGACGTCGGTGCGGGTTCGGTTTGCGTTTATTTTTACGTTTATTACGTTTTTCCTGTACGCGTCATATTCCATTTATTTTTGGTATTCGCATACGCTAACGCATCTTAAATATTTAGGGGAGATGACGATCGTTTTATTTAAACTTTGTACATTTTCACATGCAATTTTAAAGTAACAATATTTGACTTTTGTAGATAGCTTTTAGTGTTATAATTGCAAAATTAAACCCATCTATAATAGCACGTAGATTTCTTCTAGAAACCGTTTACTAATTATTAATCACTGTATAGTATGACACAAGTGTCGTACTATACAACCCCTTAGGAAAGAGTAAAACCGTTCAACACTGATAAAGCAATACGAAGTATCTAGTTCTGTATTTATAATTCAGTTTTTTATGTATTTTATGAAGATATGTGTGTGTGTACATTTGTATGTGTATGTAAATGATATCATTGGTTAATTTTGACGATGAATTTTAGTCCTAACTAGCAACCCACCCCGGCTTCACCTATCAGTTTTAAAAAAACCTTCCTCTAAAGTCAGTCTATCTATTAAAAAAAAACCGCATCAAAATCCGTTGCGTAGTTTCAAAGATCTAAGCATACATGGGGATATAGGTAGAGAGAAAGCGACTTTGTATTATACTATGTATGTAGTGATTTATTGTATTTTGACGTAATTTGTACTCGACAATATTACGTTCAATGGGTACACTTCAATAAAGTAAGTTATCAATTTATAA
Organism: Vanessa cardui; assembly: GCF_905220365.1. NCBI lineage: Eukaryota > Metazoa > Arthropoda > Insecta > Lepidoptera > Nymphalidae > Vanessa > Vanessa cardui. The sequence continues at coordinate 14,281,610 of NC_061130.1, forward strand.
TCGTTAATAATAAACAAAGATATAAGAAATTTCCTGAGTATTAGGTGATAATTTCGGCTAATGTTGTTGTTTTAATATTTTTTTTATAGATTTTGACGGAACTGATATTAGTTGCGTAGGCCCTTGAAATAAAATTATTATCGTTGATAAGATTCTTGTTAAACCAGTTTTAACGGAAAAATCGACTTTATTAATATTATGATGTTTATTAATTATGAAGACAGTGTAAATACACGTTTTACGAGATAGTATAAGAATATTTCTAAATTAATATATCTATACATATAATAAAATTTGAGTGTCTGTTTTTAATATTAAAATAGCCCTTTTTTACTCAATGCATATGTATGTATCGGTACATATACCAAAATAACATTTTTTACAATTTTTGTATGTCTGTTTGTTCGGGTTAATCTCTGGAACGGCTGGATTGATTTTTATGGGACTTTCACTGGCAGATAACTGATATGATAAGGAGTAACTAAGGCTACAATAATATATTTGTTAAATTCAAACGCGTACAAGGTCGCGGGCACAGCTAGTTATATATTTTTATGGCGCTTTTCATAGTGTTTCTCCGTGATATATGTATGTATGTCAATGTTAAAATTATAATGATAGCAAGAGCATTTTCCTTGATCTTATTCTTATCAGTGTATACTATGTTATTTTTTTACATTGTCTTTTTAATATTTGATGTGAATCATCATCTGGCGCGCCTTTCGAGTACGACTAAGTCGTATGCCGTAGCAAAAACAATGACTCTCTTTTATGCGGCCATGCCCTCCCCACTCTACTCCCTATACTTTGTTGAAATGTGCAACTTAAGCGAAAAAAAATTGAAGACATCACATTAAAACTGCTAAAATTATCAGTGTTTTTCTAGCATAGTGTGCATGTATTATACATATAAACATTTCTCTTGAATCGCTCTATCTATTAAAAAAAACCGCATCAAAATCCGTTGCGTTGTTTTAAAGATTAAAGCATACATAGGGACAGAGAAACCGACTTTGTTTTATACTATATAGTTATAAGAATATTTATCAATTATTTATTTACTCGTTTTGTATTATTATGTTTCAATAAGCATAAATTTGTTTGTTTTAAATGTTACATTATTTTTATTACTCTTACGAGCCGACATGACTCAGTGCTTAGAACTCGTGACTCGTAACCGATGATTGCGCTTTCAAATCCGGACAAGCGCACGTACTATTTTAACGAACGCTTAGCAATGAAGAAAATGATGAAATATACATTTACAGGACGTACCTTTTATACAAAAAGATAAGATCTAACGAATTATTACCATAACGACGTATGTTTATTAATTTCTTTGTTACTTATGACTTATTCAATTTCAACAGGCATGTCTAGAACAAGAGGCAAGAGTCGCAGAACTCAGGTCCCTAGCCGCGCGAGTCGCAGCAGAAACCGGCTCGAGGGCGTTACAAGCCGACGCTGACGCACTCGCCAGGAGACTGCAGCTTGTCGCTGGCGCTGTTCAAGCGCTGGCTGATCTTGGTGAAGCTAGACAGCTGGCGAGATCCAAAGCGCAACATGCTAAGGAGATGTTCTGTGACATGAGACAGGTTAGTCGAGTAACTAAAGCAAAAAGCGCTGCAAATTTTAAACGTACTGTAGTTACCTCCGTCGTCGAGAAGTATGTACATGGGTACGCCACTCCGGGTTCGATTCCCGGCTGAGTCGATGTATAAAAAGTCCATTACTTTTATATGTTGTGTCTAAGTGTTTGTGGTACCGTCGTTACTTCTGATTCCATAACACAAGTGCTTTAGCTACTTACATTAGGATCAGTAATGTACATATGTGATGTTGGCCAATATACTTTTAAAACCCTCGGGTGTATAAATCGATTACGCCCATACGGTAGCGAATGTATAACGGTGTCCATAACAGTATTATTATGGCACCGAGTCACGCACCACCCGAAATGGGAGCGGTCACCACACGGGATGTGACTTGCCTTTTTGGGAAGAGAAGTTGGATTATCGCGTATGGCTATATTAGCCATGACACTTTAAATAATGATTATATATTATTGATTTAAATGCTACTTACTGAACTAATGAAATACGTGATTTAAAATATAATAGAATTATATTAGTATCACAATTGTTCTATTTAATAGAATATAAGTAAATATTTATAAAGAAAGATGTAATTATCATCAAAATATTATTTATTCAAGGAGAATTTTAAAAGCACTTTTGAATCGTCATTTAACAACTATTTTAAGTAAAGCTACCACCGTTTCGGAAAGTAGATTCTACCACGAAGAACCGACAAGAAACTCAGTAGTTACTTTTTCAACATTTAAAAATACAGTTGGTTGTTAGTTAATTACAATTACATATTAATGTAGTTATATTAGCACTAGTGTTACTTTAGTGTAACATACAAAAGTACTAAGTAAATTTTCACTTTTTAGGATTTGACTCCAGTTCAAGAAGACGGTGAAATCGTTGAAGACAAATTGATAGCTCTGCGGGAAAACCTTATAGCGCTCGGCAAGAGCGAGGCCGACATCGCTCCCGCTAAGGCAGAGCTACCGGACATCGACCGAGACGTGTCAGACGAACATTCCATTGTGAGAATATTGGAACTATGGCAGGCCATGTTCAGAGATACTTTCTTACACTACCATCGCTTGTCAACGGCACTCGTAAGGTCCGGAGATGCAGCCACCGCTCTGCGACTATGGAACGAATATCTATTAGACTTACAATCATTCCTATCCGGTTCCGTACCCGCCGATTACGAAAATCTAACCGAACACCGCAGACTTTGTAGAGTACACAGGAATCTTCTCGCATCACAACGATCAGTGTTGATGAATGAAAATAAAGAATCCAAAAATCGCGATCTAGCTGACAAATTTGACACACTAACCAATCTCCACAATGAAACTTTGGCGAGAATCGTCGAAAGACACGATGAAGTGTGCACACGTATCGCGGCTTGGGACGAGTACTTACAGATATACACTGAACTACTTAGATGGCTGAAGGAAATAGAAAGGGAAAAAGAAAAGTTACAGCTGAGATATGTACATATAAAGAGGATACACAAAATTCTATCTAAGATTCAGAATCTTGCAGACAAATTACCCGAAGGCAGGAAGTTTTCGGAGAAACTATTGGAAAATCTAAAGAAGGTAATGGAATTCACAGAGGAAACCTATGGTGCGTCTGTGAGAATGGAATATGCGGGTATCGTTAAGAGAGTTGACAATTTACAAGCTAGTCTTGATACTTGGCGTGACTTCCTAACTCGGATACTTGGTCTTATTGGAGAATATGAAACTTTAACGGAGGACTTAAACAAGTTGTATTCTAAGACACAAGGTGAAATTATGTCTTACTCTGACGATGACCGACTATCTAGGCCTCAGCTGAAAAAGGCGATAGACAAGTACGCTGATTTAAGAACTAAAATCGATAAAACCGAAACAAAACTAGAGGCTCTCAGCGTTATTCAGGAGCAATTGAAAGAATGCCTCAGTCCTCAAGATATAAGAATAGTTAATCAAAAGGTCTGGCAATTACGCCAACAACGCGCTGACCTGGAACACCAACTTTCCATTATCATTCATAGGCTACAAGAACGATTAGAAATATACACAATATTTGACTCTAGGCTCTCTCGGTTTAGCGAATGGATAAGAACACTCGAATCCCGTCTCGAAACGACCACATCTAGCAGTGACTTAGGAGCACTAGATCCACAAGACTTGGTCAGAAGAATTAATTCAGATATTCAAGCGGAAACATCGCTGAAAGAACGAGAATTCGAATGGCTTGCAGAAACAGGAAGCGTTTTAACTGATTTGGCTAAGAAAGATGAAAAAGCATATAGCAAAAACACATCTAAGCAGTTAAAAGACATTCAAGAACGTTGGCATAATTTGCAAGAAACGGGACGAAATCGAATAGCCAAGATCAATGAATTACTTGAAACAATTTCACAATTAGAAGAACGATTGACGGAAATCAGACTCAAATTACACACCATAGAATCTAATCTTTCAGCGCCAGTCGTTCTAGAACATTTGACGACTAAAGCTGTTGATACCAAATTCCAGGAACAAGACGAAATACACAAAACCATTGAAAACGAGAGCGGAGAAGTTGGCAAAACGCTAAACCTTTGCGAACTCGTATTTAATGACGCCGACGTGCTTAAAGGCAACTTTGATTTACGGAATTTACATACCGGAGTAGATATTGTTGAAAAGAAATGGAAAAACATCTGCGATATGTCTGAACAAAGAAAGAAAGCATTGAAGGAGGTCAGGAAATCTGCTGAACTATCTATTTCTCTGCTGCCCAAAGTTGAAAAGAAGCTTGACGGAATAGAAAGGAGAGTCGAAAAGATCGAAACCCGCAAACAAAGAGGTGAAGCTGAAGATGAGACTGTTTCGAAGGCTGTGATTAAAGATTTAGATACCTTAGAAGGAGATGTTAAGAAATTAGAGGATGCATATAGCCGTATAGCGTCAGCGCGAGGAGTTGAAGTCCGAGGGTCCGGGGCTGATGATGCCGCAAGGCTCAGAGCGGCGGTACGGCGGTGGCAACAACTACGCTGTAGAGTAGACGCGGCTGGTGCTGATGCTCATCGTCAGTTCGTCGCAGCTCATGGAAAGGCTGTAGTGGCGTTAGCGGAGGCGGATGTTAGGTTAACGAGAGCATTGCATCTCGCTCCGATTCCTTCAGATAAGGCTGCCACCCTCAAAGAGTTAGATGTAAGTATTGAGATATATTTATATGTGAAAGTTCATTTCAATGATAACCCTCGCTTTATCTGAAAGTTGGGATACGCGTTTTAATTATTGATATACATATATTATGTATGTTGAACTGTCGCAAATTGATATTTGTTTTATAAAACGTACAATAACCCCTTAATAGTAATATAATATTATTTAAATAATATACCCATAATATATTTTTTTTTATGCTATTGTTTGACGGAAGTGCTTACAGAGCACTTACTTTCAGGTGGCCATATGGGCCTTATACTTAGAAATTTTAACCATTCCTTTCATCGCCAATTCGCCACCAACCTCGAGAACTAAGATGTTATGTCCCTTGTGGCTGTAGTTACACTGGCTCACTCACCCTTCAAACCGGAACACAACAATACTGAGTACTGTTTTTTGGTAGTAGAATATCAGATGAGTGGGTGGCCCAGACAGATCAGACGAGCTTGCACAAAACCCTACTAGTAATTTAATAAATTATTTATAAAATTAAATATTGTCTTCGGTATTTATAGGGTGTGGAAGTGGAACTCCGTGAGTGTGAAGCGTTAGTAGATGAAGCAGATAGATTGTCAGTATCAGTAGCTAGCGTGTCCGGCGTGTCGGATATGGTGGGCGAGTATCGCGCACTGTTTGCTGACGTCAGGACCCGACTGGACCTCGCAAGGGCTGAAGTGGTCGGTGACGTGGACACCGCTGTACAGGTTTGTTTTTGAAATACACATACTGACTGACACAAACCACTCTTAAAATATTTTTGTTATTTAAATTAGTGGTTAACTTTCAAAATAAATAGTCACAATTAAAATACTCAAGTAATTATTAATGAACAGGTCGACACATTAAAATGGGAGACCGATGCAGCGTTACAAGTTGACACATTAACATCCAAAGAAACATATCGTGTCGAACTGGCGTCTGCTGTCAAAGAAACATCAGAATCTCTAGAAGCGCTCCGAACAGCACTACTCCAAGAATTAAAAGAAAACACTGGCAGCGAAGAATTAGCTACAGCGGCTAAAGAAATAGCTAAAGCTGGAGCTAAGCCCGAACAAACACTAGAACTGGCTAAGCATCTATCAGAACTGTTGCTAACAGAATGCGACGCCACCGAAGAAGAAGCTATGTTGAAGGAGGTGGAATCTCTCTCGTTAAGATACGAAGATCTCTTGACTCAGGCCAAGAAACGCGAACTACAGATCAACAATCTGAGGTGAGTCAGCTTATGGAACGATTTTGATGTGATTCTGATTACTTTTTTGTTATTTCAACAATGTATATTTATTGCAATTTTTCAAAAATACGCCAGAATCCAATTCGTTGGATGCAATAAATGGGTTTTGATACATTTTCGCTATGTATTGTAAGGCAATGTAATGTAGACGCACTGGCACGTTTGGATTTGGTGGTGGGCTTCGTGATATTTGCCACTTTTAACTCTAAAATCGAGCACTAATTAATATTCAAAGCTGAACACTTTTCTTAACCAATTAATAAATCTCTCTGTTGACTTCTTCCTGATATAAAAAACAAACATCTGCTACGATCTCTTCGTTAAATATCTTTTTACAAAATTTAACGAACGCTTTTATTCAAATATTCAATGCAAAGAAATGCTTCTTTGCAAATGTTTATTATAGAATTGAAAGTCTAGGTAATCAAAATTATCAATGAGTAAAATGCATTCTAAAAACATAGCTAAGACTATACATTGATTTTGGGAATAAAGTACAAGTAAGTCTTATATCTGCACCTATTCTTCAAAATTATTTTTAATCTAGATCCAGTGTTAAACGCTTGTTAACCTGGCATGCAATATTAAACGTCGTTTTTGGTCCTAGGTTGCCCCACTCCGCGTCGTACGCTCTCACGTGCGAACAGTGAGTATCGCTTCCTAATATATTTTCTAACTCACCGGAAATTCGCTCAGAACCTCTCAAACTACGGATAAATTTAGGTGATTCGAATATTTCCTAGCGGTTCGATGTTCTTGACCTGACGATAGCTTGAATGAAATCAAAAATACTTGGTGTAAATAAACAATGGACGTATGTTCAGCACAAAACATTAGCACTATATTAACACGTTTGTAATGTTAACGCACTCTTATGTGATTTTTAAGGTTGTAAGCGAATTTCTAAGGAATAATAGTTTTGGCTGCACCGTAGTTTGTTATGTGCACTTCTTACTGTTATCTGCCATAATACGATAAAGCATTCAGATAAGTATTACGAAATGCCATGTAAACTATTGATAAACATTTTTTGGGTATTGCCCAAATGCTCAATCCTGCAAAATATACTTTTATTGGCTTTTTATTTATGGCATATGACATTATTATACAATACAGCTTATTTTATGTTTGAGCAAATAAATAGTACAATAAATAGTGCATGAATACGTAGTGATAATTTAAAAATGTTGATTCATACTGAATACTAATAATATATTCGTCTTTGTCTGTAGTACGAAATATTTATTTAGTCTGTGCTTATATTTAAAGTATAAATATTTACTGTGTATTATTTTATATAAGTAAAGGTATATTGTATTGTTCCTTATGAGTATCGTTTAACGTTTGCTAATCTTGTCTATTTTAAAGCACAACCTAATAATTTAATTAAATTTATTTTAATTTGTTATCCGTTTAAAAAAAATAGCAGTATAAATTAAAATTGCGTTTGTAATCTGTCTTTATTGGTACTTTCCTAAAAATTACAAATTTCTGTAATGTTACCGAGTTGAACTTTGTCCAACGTCTAATATTTTCCGAATCAGTGATGATAATTTCCGATCAGCTCGTTAAATTGTCCCCATTTCCCGCTGCAGCGAGTCCGGTCGCGTCACGTGTCCCCTGTGCTCCGACCGCAACTGGAAGCAACTCGACAACGACCTCTGGCGGCTGGAGCAGTGGCTGCAGTTCGCCGAGGCCACGGACGAGGCGCGATCCGAGCCGCCCGAGCAGTACGACGCGCTCGAGGACGCGATACAGGTAAAGTACCATATACAACAACAACAACAACACGTTGTTGTTGTTGTTGTTGTTTGTTGTTACGACGTTAACGACGCCTCTTTTATGCGAATGATTCATAACCCCTCCGTCGTGTTCCGTAGGATCACCGCGAGTTCCTACTGGACTTGGACTCCCACAAAGCGCTGGTGGTATCGCTTAACGTGGTGGGCGCGCACGTGACTCGTCACGCGCGCCGCGCCTCGGACGCCACGCGCGCACGCGAGCGTCTCGCCGCCGCCAACCGGCGCTGGGACGACGCCTGCGCGCGCGCAGCCACCTGGCAGGCCACGCTGCAGCACGCGCTGCTACACAACGCGCAGTTCCACGACATCGGTGAGACATCCATTTATTATATATATATATATCCCAAGAATGTATGTAAGTATGAAATAATATTTAGTTTATAATTATGTATATATTTTGATGTATAATATATATTATTATATGTGTATTATTTGGATGTAGTTGTGTGTAGTTTATTATTATACTGTAATATTAGTCTACTTAAATTATTATCATCTCTTAATTCTATTTGCACTTATAGTACGACACAAATTAGATTTAGCATCGGAAAATGCAATGGAATGAAAATAAAACCGATTACTGCCGATTTACACAACCAATAGAAATAGCCCCCTATCGCGCCATTCGACGCTATTCGTCGTTATATATTCACGCGTCAGAGAAAGCAAGTGCATGTAAATCGACGCGTCAAATTGACGAATATGTTAGGTCATATGATATTACAAGTTATTACGTTCGTGCAAATATCATATTCGCGTGAGAAATAAATATTGATAATTTGGGATCGAGTACTCAATTCGGATGTGATCGGTTTTACGAACTTTGCCGATGCGACATCTAAGTTGTGTCGTACTATACCTGTTCTCTCGTCTTGAGTTCCTGTCACCAAAGGTTGTCTGTGTGATAGGACCGCCTTTGCGCACCATTTGTTTTTTGTCTCTCTCTTACCCATTGTCTCGTGGTTATATCTGGAGTGTCCGTCCCCGCAGTGGTGAAGCTGGTCGAGCAGTTGGCTGCGGCCGAGTGCACGGCTGTGAGAGATCGCTATAAGACCGCCTTTGCGCACCATTTGTTTTCTGTCTCTCTCTTACCCATTGTCTCGTGGTTATATCTGGAATGTCTCTGTCCCGCAGTGGTGGAACTGGTCGAGCAATTGGCTGCGGCCGAGCGCACGGCTGTGAGAGATCGCTATAAGACCGCCTTTGCGCACCATTTGTTGTTTTTTGTCTCTCTCTTAGCCATTGTCTCGTGGTTATATCTGGAATATCTGTCTCTGTCTCGCAGTGGTGGAGCTGGTCGAGCAATTGGCTGCGGCCGAGCGCACGGTGCGCGCGCGCGAGCCGCTGCGTCTGGCGCGGCCGCCGCACGAACTGCGTGACGATTTCCGGCGCTTCAGCGAACTGCGAGACGAGTTGAGCCGAGCCGAGCCGCGCGTGCTGGCGCTGCGGGACGCCGCGCAACTGCTGAAGCCCGACGCGCACCACGTGTGCCGCAGGTGAGACACCGAACATCATCCTCCATTTAAATAAAACTAATTATAACGGATGAATCGCGTATATTAATTATTTTTAAACATCCCGACGTTTCGAGCACTTTGCAGTGTTCGTGGTCTCGGGTAGACTAAGATGACATTTGTCTATTTGAAGAACAAAGGAAATATTATTAACAACTACCGCCAGCGATTTCTCAATTGATATCTTGAGTAACGTTCCGGTTGCACGCAGAAGGCACTAACTGTATCTTTAGGTCTTGCAGTCTGTTGGATTTGGGATTTTAAATTTTTAATAAGTGGATCCCAGGTGTTAGAAAGTCTCCAACCATCTTCTCTATTGAAGTTCGGATGTTTTTGAATTTCAATAGCCTCGCGTATCATTCTAGGAATGAATCTGTGTTCTCTAGCGAGGATCTGTGGTTTATCAAATCGGATAAAATGGTTAGGTTTATCCAGAGCATGTTCACAGACTGCAGACTTTGAAGAACGCCTATTTTTGACATCTCCTATATGTTCCTTGACCCTGGTACCGATACTTCTCTTTGTTTGGCCTATGTAAGATAAACCGTTATAATTAGTTTTATTTAAATGTGTAATAATCGCGAAAATTTAAGACAACATTATCATCCTCCATGTTTTTTCATTGTATCGAAGTGGCAGCCCTTGTTTTTATGTTAATTTGAATCGTTGGGGCAATTTCTATAATAAAATTCCGCAGACATTTTTAACTTTGCCGTCTCGTAAATTCAAATCGTTTATAACAAATATTGGTGAAAAAGGCGTATTATTCGATACATGATTTTGTAGATGATAAAAAAGCGTGGAATCAATACCTGTTGACTTCCAGGCAGGATATATTAATTTAAATAATTGTATTAACTAACATGATTGTATTTTTTTTAAATATTGAAAAAGAGTAACTACTGAAATTCTTGCCGGTTCTTCTCGGTAGAATCTACTTTCCGAACCGGTGGTAGCTTCACTTAATTGTTAAATGACGATTCAAAAGTGCTTGTAAAAGCCCACTTGAATAAAGTATACTTTGATTTTGATTGATTTTGATTTTGTATATCTCTTCTCAATGGAGTGGATCTAATTTATCTTTTGTTAGGTTTACAATATATTTGATGTTAATATATTTATCGCGACCTCTGAGTGATGGCAAGTGGTGTTCCGTAGATTGGGTGAGCTCCGACTGCGCTTGCAATCCCTCCGCAAGCTGTCGGGCGTGTACGCGCTCAAGCTGGGCGCAGCGCTGGCTCGCTCCCCGCAGCACAGCTCCGCACTCGCAGCCGCCGCCGCCAGTGCCACCGCCGCCACCACACAGGTACACACGCACACATACACACACACACACACACACATACATACATACATAATCACACAAACATTATACACACAGAGTACAAATGACTAAAACATTTCATCACACAGTTACATACACGTTCAACAAATACTCAGACTACGATAAAGTTATTGATACATAAAAATAAAATATACAAACGTATAGTACGACACAAATTAGATGTAGCATCGGAAAATGCAATGGAATGAAAATAAAACCGATTACTGCCGATTTACACGACCAACAGAAATAGCTCCCTATCGCGCCATTCGACACTATTCGTCGCTATAGATTCACGCGTCAGAGGAGGCAAGTGCATGTAAATCGACGCGTCAAATTGACGGATATATTAGGTCATATGATATTACAAGTTATTACGTTTGTGTAAAGATCATATTCGCATGAAAAATAAATATTGATAATTTGGGATAGCGTACTCAATTCGGATGTGATCGGTTTTACGAATTTTGCCGATGCGACATCTAAGTTGTGTCGTACTATACAAATGTAAAAACAAAAACTATAAATCCGTTGCCAGCTTGACACTGCTTACGAACACAGAGCACTCAAAGTTCACAGATTAAACTTGAAAATAGCGAGCTTATTTTTAAATTGCGAATAAAACACAGTAATTAAAACGATTAAATTTGTAATATATCCAACTAGAAAGAGATCTTAGTACTTATTTTTTTTGAATAGCAACACTTTAGAAAATATGATTTATTATTACGAATTAAGTTGTTAAAGTCACAGTAGTAGCTTCGCACTGTATGTTGACGTGTTCGGTTGTCCCTAGCTGTTGGAGGAAGATGAGCAACAACTGCCGGCGATGGCGCTGCCGCCGCTCGACGAGTCAGAGTGAGTCACGTATTTAGTTCACAACACACGCCTAGGACTAGCAACCATGGGATTCATCTCATTTCTTTACATATACTACATTTTTAGTTTGAAAGTAGAACCGATTTAGAACAATTAATATATAGACATCAAATGTGTTCTTTATTTAAAATAATTATTTAGTTATTTGTTCCATCTTATCTATGACTTTGTATGCTACTTTTAAATTAATAATGTCGAGTCAAAAATATGTTATGAATATAATATGTATCTCAAGTAAGGGGTTGTCCATTAATCACGTGATGCTTGAAAGGGGGAGGGGAGGGGTTTGATAAAAATCACTAAAGTAACACAAGGGGGAGGGGCGGGGGCTCGTTGTAGTAAGATATCTCGTGTATTAATTTTTTCGTCTAATGCGCGATTTTTAATCAAATATGGTCCTTAATTTCAGAATAAAATAAGATTATAGTTTATACCTGTATTTAAATTAAGATAATATTCAGAAAATTTTAAGATTCGTTGTAGATACTAAAAATACACGTGATGTTGAGAAGGGGGAGGGGGGGGGGTGGTCTTAAACCTCACTAAGTATCACCAATGGGGGAGGGGGGGTTAAAAAATGCTAAAAAAAGATCACGTGATTAATGGACAACCCCTAACTAGACACACGGTAGCGTGTTAAGCCAAGTTCATTTGTGTATGTAGTACTTGTATGAAGACTTGTGCTTATGGTGGTATGAGTATGTGTCATGACGTGTCACGTGTCCCCGCAGCGCGCTGAGCGAGGAGCGTGAGCGGCGCGAGCTGAGTGGCGTGCGGCGCGGGTTGCGTTTCGTGTGCCGCGTGGCGCGCGCGTCGCTGCCGTTCCAAGCGCTGCTGCTGCTGCTGCTGGGCGCGGCAGCCCTGGCCCCGCTGGCGCCGCCCGACTGCCGCCCGGCGCCCTCGCTGACGCCGGTGCTGCGCTACCCGCACGGGCCGCCGCCGCTCTAAACACATTCCGCCTGTAAATACGACGAGATTTTTGTATATTTGTAACGTTGGGTGACCCGTGGCGCGGCGATGTCGATCCATTATATTTATATTCGTTATTTATGTAACCCGTATTTAAAGATGGCGCCGCACAAATGTAACGTGACGGCTTTCTGTACGCACTCACGCATTGTTACTTAACTACTAGGGTAAGGACTCCGATGACGTCAATAAAGCCTTACGTCGATCAAATCGTTGTATTTCATTTATAACCTTCACTCTGACATAATGTAATTTTAATAAATATTCATTTATTACACGTAGTTGAAAAGGGGTATGAAAATAAGAAAAAGATACTCATTTTTGAAATACAAAATTTATTTTAATTTATTTTATACATACATACAAAATGTTACATTTATGAAAGGTAGGGAAAGCTGCGCGTGCGCAAGCCACGTTTTCGAACGGTCGCACTTGACTCCTCTAACTGAAAATAAAATTTAAAAAAAGGTAAGGATCGCTATGTAGCGATAAAGTCGCCAAAATTGTACGCCTGTTATATCTAGGCCATATCTTTGTCATATGTATTTTTATTTCACTGTGTGGTGTACAATAAAGAATAAAGAAGAATAAGAATAAAAGAGATAGGATAGCTCATAAATAGTATGTTTGTATATATGTATGTATATATACATATTATATTTACTTACAATACACTACATAGAAGTCAGTCGTGTACAGCATTTAAGGATCCTTTTATTTTATAATTGTGGACGCGTTAATTTCTACCAATAATTATATTTCACCATACTTTATAGTTATAAATAAGAATAAAAAATGTTTCATTTTAAATAGAGACAGTTTTAAAACAAACAAAATGTTTATTTAGCTGTTGTTCTTTAAATTTACCTAGACTCGAGAGACAAACACAGACTATTTTAATTCATAAATACAACATTATATACAACTATTTACAATATTATGTTAACATAACAACAAAAATATATTATGAATATATTGTGTGAGTGAGTCGAGATGGCCCAGTGGTTAGAACGCGTGCATCTTAACCGATGATTGCGGGTTCAAACCCAGGCAACCACCACTGTATACACATGTGCTTAATTTGTGTTATAATTCATCTCGTGCTCGGCGGCGAAGGAAACCTGCATTTGACTAATATCATAGAAATTCTGCCACATGTGTATTGTATGTGGTGGAATATGTCCCAAACCTTCACCTCAAAAGGAGATGAGACCTTAATCCAGTATTGGGAAATTTACAGGCTGTTGCTGTTGTATAACAACAAATCATTAGTGGAAAGGAAGGCCTAAGCGCCAAATTAGTAGTATTGGAAAATGAGGATTAATAAAATAATTTCAAAGCCCATTTTCCAATTGGATAATACAATTAAAAAAGAGAAGTGACGTGTCGTCCATATATTACAATATTTATTTATTGTAACCCAACAGCATTTTCATAGAAACAATGAATATATAATTATGGTCTTATTCGTTAATGAGTCAAATTTTTCTGGGTTTTGAGAGTAAACGGATTGAAAATATATATTATGTACATACTCTTATTTCTAGTCTACTATTAAATATACACATTCATATTTAATCAAATAATCTAAATAAATAAATTATATATTAAACTAAAGTAAAAATATATCTAAAGGGAATGGAAAATATATTAAAAATATATTATCAGTCGATTGTATATACATATAGTATTCATTTAATATCAAAAAAAGTATGTGCTGAGTCCCCACCTTTGCACATTTCGTTGCACCGTGCAGCAAGTGTGTTAGCAGCATTATGAGCAACTGTCAAAAATCAACATTTACTTATATCATCATACATTTTATTAAGAAATAGGGTTATAGGGGCATTTAATACTTGTTTGCAAAACATAAATATATCGTAGATATCGCAGGCCGTTCGACCAATCAGGAACGAAAAATTACGTAATGAAATGTTTGTGTCTCATGGTGTTATTAGAAAAGTCGGGGGAAACTGCGTATTGGCATATCCTTTGTCCACGGATGCCAGGGCTTTTTATTAAAATTGTTAAACTGAGTTTGAGGGTAAAGAAGACATAGCCGAGATAGCCCAGTAGTTAGTACGCGTGCATCTAAACCGATGATTGCGGGTTCAAACCCAGGCAATAACCACCAAAATACACATGTGCTTAATATGTGTTATAATTCATCTCGTGCTCGGCGGTGAAGGAAAACTTTGTGAGGAAACCTGCATTTCTAGTATCATAGAAATTCTGCCACGTGTGTATTCTATCAACCCATATTGAAATAGAGTGGAATATGTCCCAAATCTTCGCCTCAAAAGGAGAGGAGACCTTAAGCGCCTAGCCACGGGAAATTCGCGGACCCGAATACTCGCACAGTGCGAACGCGCGAAGCGTCTTGCGAATGAGACAAACGTATAATGTACACGCTATGCCGTTCGCACCGTGCGAAATTCAGCGTCGGCGAATTTCCCGTGGCCAGGCGGTAATCCAGTAGTGGGAAATTAACAGGCTGTTGTTGTTGTTTTTGTAAGAAATGTAGAGCGTCATGGTCATTTGTGTGACAAAGCTCTTTAAATAAAAAAAATAAACGTATTTTAGTATAAGTATTTGTTTTTGATTATCTATTTTAATACTTCAAACTCTTCCGTTTTATCTCGTGAATTACTATGCATGCAGTGTTATATTTACCTGTAAGATGGCACAGAGGACGGTGAGCAGGTGTACGGCGAAGGCGACTCGCGCGAGCGGGCTCTGAGCGGCCACGCGGCATCCTCGGCCCTGCAGCGACCTCACGCCTCCGTCCTCCATATGCTCCTGCGATAGTTACGTTACAGCACCGACTACGTATAATACACACTTAAATTTATATTTTAATCAATGAAATGATATATATGTATATCTATGTTGACATTATAAATGCGAAAGTAACTCTCTTTTTAAATGCTACGCTTTTACTAAAGCAAGTTCAAACCTCAAGTAAGGACTGCTTTTTTACATTTAAAAGGGGAGCGAAGTAGCAGGCGACAACTAATATTTTACATAATGTAATACAACGAATTTTATTTTAAATAACGCTGATGAGGATTTTTTCCAAAATAATTAAGATACGTATTTATTGTTCTCAACGACTAAAATACTGTTATCGAAATAAAACTGAGTTTCTTGCCTGTTCTTTTCGATAATTTATTGTACAGTTGTACAGTTTACTTGGCATAATTTATCTCGTAAAAGCCGATTTGTATAATTTTCGCTAAACAACTTTCGACACTACAATCATTGTGGATCGTTCGCTATCAGAGCCGACCGTTAGTATAGTTACAGTTGGCTTAGAAAACTACAATAAGTAATAATAACACTATGAATAAATACAGTTAATTTACTAGTAAATACATATAACCTACTTGCTGTAAGGGGTCGTGGTAGCAGGCGGTCAGGACGTGCGGCGAGCAGCAAGAATAGGGTGAAATTGGAAGCTTCATTTTACCGTCGGTGCCTGACAACCTACAAGTTTATATTATTATGAAGGTGGAGAGGCAAATGGGCCACCTCTCAGAGTGGTCACCAACATTTTTTTACCATTCCTTACACCGCCAAAGCCCTTGCGCCTTTAGTTACACTGGTTCACTCACTTTTCGAACCGAAACAAACACTTTCGTAATATGATATATTAGGAGTAGGTGATACCCACATAGACTGGTTTGCTTGAAATACATATATATGAGGCAAATTTGACAGATTTATTTCAAATAAATAAAAATAAAATAAAAAAAAACGAGGGGGTCAAAAGCGGCTCAAAATAGTTAGTGTAAAATTACACACGGTACAGCTCGCCATTTTTGTTACTTGAACTTGGCTAATACGCTACCGCGTGACTTTATGTTTCTGTTTATTTCACGAAGACATTGCTTAAATTATTATACACAATAATTATATGGTTGCTTGCCACTTCGAAACGCTCCTTGAAATTAATGAAATGAAACAGTAAACGTCACAACTAACTTTATGACTAGTTCCTCGTCCTCGTTGAGGAAGTCGATGTTGATCCAGGGGACCTCGTGCCAGTCCTCCGGGCGGTCAGCGCCGCAGCAGTTCAGCTCTATCTATACCGACGTGCAGTTTAATTTTATGTATAAAATACAACTTACATGTTTTAATGAGCTTAGTTAATTAGTATATTTTAATTATGTATCCCTATTTCATAGGGAACGAAAAGCTCATGTTTTACTAACGAATCGATGCAATCTATAATAGTCAGTTAGGAAATTTGAGTAGACCTTATGTTGATGAGCTTAGGTAGTTGATATATTTTAATTATATCCCTATTTCATAGGACACGAAAAGCCTACGCAAGATCTACGCTCATGTTTTGATAATCCATCAGAGCAATTTATAACAGTTAGGAAATTTGAGCAGTTCGTGTTTTCGCACACACTAGTACAATATATTATTTTGTATGTAATTAGTAGACAATCTATACTAAAATTATAAATGTACTATACATTACAACGACACACACACGACACAACTTAGATGCCTCAGTTCAACCCGAGAAAGCAAATCGACGTGACAAATTTACGAATATATTAGGTCATATGATATTACACGTTATTATTTTGGTATAAAGATCATATTCACATAAGAAATAAATATTCATAGTTTGGGATGGCGTAATTAATTCGAATGTGATCGAATTTGCTGATGTTACATATAAGTTGTGTCGTACTATAACTCACGTCTTTTTGGCTAAATCAATGGCCTCGTGACTCATGAAATTTTGTATGAAGGCGACAAATAGTATTTTACATCAAGCTAAAATCACTCAGCGCTGTTTCATTTGCAACAATTAACATTACTTGTCCACCTACGTTGGTTAATTAATGTTTATATAGTAGGCATTACCTGCATCTGAGTCGAGATGGCCCAGTGGTTAGAACGCGTGCATCTTAACCGATTATTGAGGGTTCAAACCCAGGCAAGCACCGCTGATTCATGTGCTTAATTTGTCTTTATAATTCACCTCGTGCTCAGCGGTGAAGGAAAACATCGTGAGGAAACCCGCATGTGACAATGGAATGCATGTGACATGGAATACACACAAGTGGCACACACATTAGTATTCCAACCCGCATTGGAACAGCGTGGTGGAATATGTTCCAAACCTTCTTCTCAAAGGAGAGGAGGCCTTTAGCCCAGCAGTGGGAATTTATAGGCTGTTGTTGTTGTACCTGCATCGTGTCTATGAATTGCTTCCAGGTCGGCTCGGCGAGGTACTGAGTCATGCCGATACGCAAAGTTGATGACAATTCTTTCATTAATGCCTGTAATTATTATTTAGTTTACCAAATCGTACTGCAAAAACATGGTAGAGTTCCTATCCTATACAACTCATTAAATTAAGTTCTTCGTAATTTATTGACTGAAATGATACAAGTAAACTCTAGGTCAGGTCGACAATAATTTATTGGGGTTTTGAATAAAAAAATCTTCTAAATTTTCTATGAATGTTTTAAAACTATTCACTTTCAGAGCATAAACTTCTGTAATGTTTAACCAATGGCTATGAATAATGATAAAGGATACATAGGATGTACATACATAACAACTTGTATGCTTAGTTTATCCTGACGCCAATTCCAGAAAAAAAAACGACTGAATTACTACAAAAAAATAGTGGTATTATAGTTCGATTCAACTTTCGATATAAACATACCTTCAGTGTGGTCTTGCAGGCAGCATGGACCAGCAGACCGTTAGCAGCGAGCAGGGTTCCGCTGAGGAGCCACAGCCTAGCGACTGGGCCCACTCGGCTCCATTGCGGACAGCGTAACATCCACGACACCAAACGGAAACCACTCGTATAATGAAGTTTCATACAGTACGCTTGTAGCAATATCAACGTGTAGATCAGCAACACTTTGAACTGAAAATAAGTTATAATACATCATGTGATGGAAGTGAGGGGGTATGTGGGACTCCCTGATACCCTGGATGCCGAGTACGCCCAGCTGCGCCGGAAAAAACACTAAAAAACCAACGGTACCCTCTCCGTCTTTTTACCGTGACGAAGTTATAATATCTGATCCAGTGCCCAGGATACGTGATATTAATTCGATGATATGGCTGTATTTGCCAATTAATTTAGGATGGTAATCTATACGGTATCTTAGTGGGGAGAACATCGGACGCCAAAGAGAGGAATAGAGTACCACTGGATTTTTTGTGGGTATTTCGTTGTTCTAGGGTGTACTAGGTGGGTAACAGTGTGATCCACTTCAGTAGAGGAAAACATGTAAGGTGGTTTTTTACACAGAATAAAAGGGAGCATCGGACGACAGGTGAGGTTACACTTACTACTATATATATATCCCAATGTCTATTGCAATGATGACCACTAACCATCAGATGAACCATCCTCCCATCAACTAATGGTATAAGAAAAAAAATCGCCAAAATAAACAGGCTATGGAAAGCGGATGACAACGGTTATTAATTCATCGATAATTCTTCAATTATTTAGTTCTAGTTAGCTTGCTCATCTTGCAATAAAATATGTTCGTTTGACACCTGTATAGTTTACCTTATGTATTTTTTTCAATAACGACATAATTTTATATGAAGTGTTATAGCTGTATATGACCATGACCAAAGAGATGGTTAACTGCGCGATCAAGAGCGCCCGAAGAACGCCAGCCAAACGTCGGCCGTCTTTAGTAAGAGTCTCGCCTCGAGCCATGTGACCACATGGTGTGGCCTGCTATACACTGCAATCAATCATTATGGCTTATCATTATCATTACCTAGTATAAAAGAAAGTCGCTTACCGTTGTCTGCCCTATGTACGCTTAGATTTTTAAAATTACGCAACGGATTTTGATGCGGTTTTTTTAATGGATAGAGGGATTCGAGAAGAAGACTGCCGTGGTATATCTATAATGGCGTTATCTACCTAAATTTGAGTTAAAATTTAAATTTTAAAAATTTAAACGAGGTAAAATTTTAAATCTTTGTAACTTATTGATGAAGAGACCGTAAAATTATTTCCAGAACTATTCAAGATATCAAAAAACCGCGCATAGAGAATATTTTTCGTATTAATATGCCATCAAAAGTGAAAATCAATCTGATGTCGTATACCACGGCAGAAGGTGTATATATGTATTATACTAGCGTCCCCCTCCGGCTTCGCACGGGTGCAATGCTGATACTAAATATACATACTAAGGAATTTGTTTATTTACGACATCATATTAGAAACTTCTGAAATCAGTGTTTCTTTACGATATTGTTCATCTTTTTATTACATAGTATAAAACAAAGTCGCTTTCACTTTCCCTTTGTACGCTTAAATCTTTAAAACTAAGCAACAGATTTTGATGCGGCTTTTTTTAATAGATAGAGTGATTCGAGAGGAAGGTTTTTGTATATAATACATAGACAATATAGTAAAGAAACACTGATAATTTTAGAAGCTGAAACTGAAACATGTACTGTAAACATGTACTAATTGCATGCACGGCCTTGACGGATGTGTCAACAAGGCAGTATAGGATAGGATACAAATTTGCACAGAAGTTTCTGATGGTTCTTGAAAGGTTCTTGAATATTTATTAATTCAAATTTATATCAGTCTTTGAGAAAAATAAAGTTGATTCAACGTTTTTAAAAAAAGCCATTAGGCGATTGATATAGGGATGACAGTTTGTATGGGTTCTAGTTAAATAAATTTTAGATTAACCGTTACTTTTAAATAAGAATACTCACCCCTCTTGGATTAAACAAACTTATTTTTCTTATTATATCTTAGGCTTTAATCACTATTCCATAAAATCACTATTAAAACTTTTGGCAATCTGTGTCATACTGACATCTCAATTTTTTTATTTTTATTTAATGTCAAATTTATTTTTTTATTTAATGTTATCCATGTAATATTAAGTATTTATATAAAATAATGTGCATTCATATTGGGGTGTACAAATTATCCCATACCAAATACATACAAAGCATTTTTATTCATAGCAACGTTTAATCAATACAACGCTTTCTAAATCCGCATGCTGGCTAGTTTGAATTCCCATTAAAAAATATAAAACGCGCGGTAACAACAAACATTCATTTGTTTTCTTATAAAATATGACTAACATAATAGTTATTTTTCACTATAAGGAATAGATAATTATTAATTCGTGGTAGTTAATATTTTTTAACATGTCGGATTTGGAAGTTAAGAAAAGGGTGAAGGTGGCTTGGAGTGATGATTTGAGTCACAACTCCGAGGAAGACAGAGGTAATGTGACCTTTACTCTTCGATATAAATATACCTATAATCCCAATAACATGCAAAATATACCATACTTAAAATGAGGTTTCACATCATCATCTTGTAAGAATATTTTTTATCACAGAATTATGAATCTAAATACAATTTTTTTATGAACAGTCAGAAAAAAACTTTCGTCAGTTTTCAAATAAATTCCTTTATCAAGCATATAACTCTTAGTACCTTTTGAATCTAAACATCAAATAATTGCGACGTGATATGTCATTCTCGATCGGTAAAGCAGATTATCGCGCATACTGAGTACACGAAAATAGATCTTAAGGTGACGAACCTTTTCTTACCCAGACTGTACAAAATAGTCATATAGCACATACCATCGATACATGCATTCGACACTCAGAGTGAGAAAACCTTCGTCATACTGACGATCAAATTAATTCCTTTATCAAGTCTCACTCTTAGGACCTTTTGAATCTAAACATCAAATAATTGCGACGTGATATTTCATTCTCAATAGATAAAGCAAGTGCTCAGTTAAAAGCGTAGTGCTCAGTCTATCTAGACTGAGCACTACGCTTTTAAGAATATAAGTCAATGTCTGATTCTGAGACTATTCTAATTATACATAATTTATTTTGCTTAAACCAAAACTGAAACCGGTATATTAATATAAAATATAATTTATGTACACAGAGCGTGAACGTCTTGCACAGCTCGAAAGAGAGTTAGCAGAACAGCCAGTTAAACCTGTCTACGAGCCTCAGGAGTTAAACGATCTTGTCTCCTACGTCATGAAGATGACCACACTCTTTGACTTACGCGATCAAGATTGGAATGAAGAGACTAAGCATACCATTGAAGATTGGATCACGGAACCAAGATCTCTAATACTTTGCGTGTATTTTAAGGGCGATAGGTTAAAAGCGTCATGCGATATTCCCCTGTCGCCCGTTTATGATCTTACTTACTTTCTAAGACAGCCCGATCAAGTTTTCAAAGCAGAGACGTTTCATGACGAAGTGGTTTTCGGGACTTTCGTAGATTCCGTTGAATCGAATATGATTAAAATTTTGGAGCTAATGTATGCTCCGTATTTCTTCGCTATTGCCACTTGGCCTGACAGTAAGTACCATAAAAATGGATTGGCACTGTCATTAACTATCATTGTCATGGGATTCAATGACATCGTAAATGGTATTTTTCTTCAACAGGTGTCAAGAGTGAATTTTGTTCCCAGTTGCACACATTTTTAGCAAAATTAACAGACATGTATTATAAAATGCTCGGTCTAACTGTTCTCTACGTACCACGCGAAGGTCAGCATCTGTCATTCGAAAAGGCGAGTTCTGACCGTGAACTCGTTAAAAGGCTCGAGGGCGTGGTCGTCTACTGGACGCATCAGATCAAGTCCTGCATTGAAGACCAAGCATCTGTAGCCTCGCAGAAGGAACTGTTATGTCCCAGCGATGAATATGATTTTTGGGTTTACAGGCGTAAGAGAAATTCTGTACACTGTTTAAATTTAAACTTTGACGTTCTATTTTCAAATCTTCCATTCTTTTATTTTCAGATGAAAATTTAAGTGGTCTAGTTTACCAGTTAAAAAATCCAGCTGTAAAACACATTACAAAAATTCTCGTAACAACTCATTCGACTTTTATACACCAGTTCCAAGTTCTTTGCGAGGAGATCATGCAGAAGATCTTGGAAGCAACGTCTAATATTGAATATTTACAAGTTATAAAACAGCCGTGCGCGATACTAGAATGCGTCGTCGATCCAGATGACATCTGTAAACACATTCCGAATATCATTAATCTCTTCAGATTTATCTGGATGGAATCTCCGTATTATAATTCGGAAACGCGAATCACCAATTTGTTTAAAGCTTTGAGCAATCAAATTATTATACTCTGCAAGAATTATATCAAATTGGACGAATTATTTAGCGGAAAGACTAAAAAGGCGTTGGGTGAATTCACGAAATGCATCGATTGTTGCAAGCAGTATAGGGAAATTTATGATCTGATGGCGGAAGCGCACAGCGAGGTCAAGCCAGGCAGCTGGGAACTGGACACTGGGTCGATCTTCAATTACATCGATTCATTCGTTCAGAGATGTTTCGACATGTTGGACGTTTGCAATTGCATGATAATTTTTGGACGGTAATGTAACATGTCATGTATACATATAATAAAATTGGAGTGTCTATTTGTAATATTAGAATAGCCCTTTATTACTCAATGCATATGTATTTATACACGGTACATATATCAAAATAATAGTTTTTTACAATTTTTGTCGGTCTGTCTGCTGTCTGTCTGATTGTGCTAATCTCTAGAATGGCTGGACCGATTTTGACGGGACTTTCATTGGCAGATAACTGTTATAATAGGGAGTAACTTGGGCTACAATAATATATATTTTTTGTTATATTCAAAAGCGTACAAGATCACAGGCACAGCTAGTATTACATAAGATATAATAAATTAAATAAAAAGCCTTATATTTCTTTATTAATTATATAAATTTACAATGAAAACAAAATATTATTAAGTGTATTCTTATTGTATTATTAAGGTGAAGGCCTCCTCTAGACATAACATTCAACAAATATTAATCATCAAAATCATAATTTAAGTATTTAAATTGGTAGCACATACCTGAATCATCACCGATTACTTAAGCTTTACAGATGTTTATGGACTTCGAAATTGTAGCAACGTTTCTTCAGACTTCCAGTTTTTATTGTTTATAATAAAAAATATAACATTGATCAATAATCTTTTAGAATTGACGAGCTAGAGGTGATAAATAAGCCGATGTTTGGCGGAGCGCGTGGCGATCAGTTCGAAGCCAAATGTGATCAAATCGAACACATGTTCCACGATGCACTCGACAATGTAAAGGCTGTCGCTCCCAGCATATTGGATGTACAAGCGCCATCTTGGTATGATGATATTCTGCAGTTTCGAACGGTGATTAAGGATATTGAGGCGAGTTTTTGACGATATATTTGTATTTGCACAACATACTAAGCTGACATCTTATTTGAAGTGTATTGTTGTTTCATTTTAGATTATAATAGAGAATTTAGTGGAGACCGTCTTTGAAGGCGTGAATCATGTAGAGGAAGCAGTTGTGGCGCTGTATTCATTGCACAACTACTCAAAAAGGAAGAACCTCAGGCGGATTTTTAAACGGAAAACTGCTGAAGTAAGTTTTAAAAACTTTTGTATTTTATTTTTTTATCGCGCTGACTTTGGACTCTCTTTAAGTAGCTATAAATTTTATGAGCATATCATATCGTATAGTAATATTAAGTTGGTATGCGTCATATTTCTTACTATTTTCAATGTTTATTTATGAATAGTACGACACAAGTTAGAGGTAGGATCGGCAAAAGTCGTAACCGATCACATCCGAATTGAGTACGCTATCCCAAATTATCAATATTTATTTCTCATTGAATATGTGCTTTACACAAACGTTATAACTTGTAACATCATATGATCTAATATATTTGTCAATTTCACACGTCGAGTTCACGAAAATCTATAGCAACGAATGGCGTCGAATGGCGCGATAGGGAGCTATTTCTATTGGTTGTATAAATTTGCAGTAATAGTTTTTATTGAATTTGCCGATGCTACATCGAAGTACCACTTCACAAAAAGTTTTACTGTCATGGACAAAGATTCGGATATCAACCATATCGCTCCCATTGACATAAATATATCCGAATTTATTAATACAGAGAACAAATTACCACAGATTTGGAAATTAGCAGCCCGCATCTGAGAAGAAACTCATTCAAATGTGAATTTCAGGTGTGGGCGATGTTCAGCGACGAGGTGCAAGCGGCGAAGAAGGAGACGGTGTCGAGCCGCGGCGCGCGCGCGGGTGTACTGCCCGACGCCGCCGGCCGCGCCGCACTGCTGCGCGCGCGCACGCACAGTCTGCGCTACCTCAAGAAGGTAGCGTAACAGCTGATGACTTGTCTCTTCACCGATTATTTTATCCAGAGATGGCCCAGCGGTTACAACGCGAGCATCGTAATCGATGATTGCGGGTTCAAATCCAGACAAGCACCGATGAATATAAATATTGTGTTTATAATACATCTCGTGCTCGGCGGTGAAGGAAAACATTGTGAGAAACCTGCATGTCGAATTTCATAGAAATTCTGCCACATGCGTATTCCACAAAACCGCATTGGAACCGTGGGGTCGAATATGTCCCAAACGTTTTCGTAGAAGGGAGAGGAGGCCTTATCGCAGCAGTGGGAAATATACAAGCTGTTGTTGTATCACTAATGGTCTGATACTTTTTTGTGATATATTGATACTAAGGGTACTCGAATTATTTCATGAACATTATCTAACCTTAGGTGATGACCGATGCTTCGGTGTGGCTATTGCCGTGCAGCAATTCCGAAGACGTTATCATGCACGTGAACAGGCTGGTGGGAGCTATCGACGTGGCCATTAGGGAGCTCTGGATTTCTTGGACGGTATGATACTTTACTAAGTAAAAGTCCGATAACTCTACTCATTTTGGGCTGTATCTTCAAAATTTCAAGCGATACCTGATTAGTTTTTAAGTAAGAGTTTAACTTATTATATATTTCATTAAAAAAAAAAGAATATAAGAGAACGTAAGAAACGCTTTAGGTTTCATATTGAAGGTTTTTTTTGCACGTTTAAGCACAATTTGGACGAAAAATGCGCCGCAGGCTTGAATAGGACTTTGATGAGGAAAAGTATTGAAAATCCTGGACTATTGGAGTGTAATATTGATGTGTGAGTTTTACTTTTAACTTACTTAATATACTTTCATAAAGAAACTTTTTAAATTTAAAATAATCACTTCTTCAAATAATAAAATTTCAAAATCAAAAAAATCTTATCAATTTTATTCAAGTAAACTTCACAATGAAGCGTTTTTGAATCGTCAATATAATTAAATACCACCACCGTTTTGGAAAGCAGCTTCTGGCGAGAAGAAACAGCAACAAACTAGCATAGTTGCTCTTTTTATATAAACAGATTTACAATGCTGTTATTTACAGTAATTAGTGTCCTATGATGGATCCCGGAATCTAATTCCTGGCGTTTCTTTCGAAAAACGTACTCTTCTAAAGTATTTGAAGTTTCATTAATTATCACTGTTGATTTTTTCGTCTTGTTTACCAGAGTCCTTCGGCATATTACGTTATGTGATTTAGATGTAGACAAATTAACAACTTTTCACCAATACGATATATTTCTCGTACTTGTTTTACTAAATATTCCGACTCCTTAGGAACATTTTGGATCTGTGTAAGGAAGCGAGTCACTGGGAGAATCTACAAATGGATATACCCTTGCATGCATATCAGGTATACTAACAATTTTATTAATAAAAAGTTTCCATGCAATATTTCATAGACTATTTCCTGTACTGAGTATTTGATTTCCTGATTTTTTCCTTTAGAAGATGAATGTTTTTGGGACAAAAGACTTAATTTGTTATAGTTATGAGTGATTAGCTGATCATTCTTTGACCGCGTGGAATTTTCTTATATTACCTGAAATTTCAAACCTTATTTCACCCCCTTAGGGATAAAATTTCCAAAATTCCTTAGTGAGTGTCCTACTCACGAAACTTAAGGCCCTAACTTTAATAGTATACGCTCGGCAATGATGCATCAGTTTAGACTTGTTTGGACAAATAGTATAAAACAATGTCACTTACCGCCGTCTGTCCCTATGTATGCTTAGATCTTTAATATTACGCAACGGATTTTGATGCGGTTTTTTTTAATAGATAGGGTGATTCGGTTTTTCTGTATAAGACATGGACAATAAAGCAGAGAAATACTGGTCATTTTAAAAGTTTCTAATTTGATGTCGTACATTGAAAAATTCTGTAGTATATTTAGAACCAGCATTGCGTAGCTGGGGTAGGTTGCTAGTTTTACAAATATAGATAATTAACGTTTGTTAAAATTTGTGACATAATTTAAAATAGGTGTATATGAAGAGTAAGACGGTGTTTTACGTATACGAAAGCGTTTTGGCGGTGGTGAAGGGATACAACAAGATATTGGACTCGCTATCCGAAGAGGAGAGGCTATTGTTCAAGCCGCTTACATTGGTGAGTATTCATTATTGAAAGAAAGCTTAGATTAAATTAATTTATTGTTTTTTTTTTTTTTACAAAGGCAGTAATTGTTAACATGATTCTGTTGTCTGATATTTAACAATAAGCGTAGTCGTGTAGGTTCGAACCCCAATAGGACTAACCCCAAAAAAAAGAGAACAAATAATCCATTCAACTGTTTGCACCTAAATAATCAAAGTTAACATTATTTATGTAACACAGAGCAATCAGTAATGAACGAATGAGTTAATGAACGAACCAATTAATGAAAGAATGGAAGATTGAGAGAATGTAAGAATGAAAGAATAGATAAATGAATGGATGAATGAATGTCTGACTGAGTGAATGAATGAAATTTTCACTGACTGTTGCTTATGAAATTATTCAAATATTTTAACAACAATCATTTAATACGAGTAAGATGACTTCAATGATAAGGAATGCGTTTTTATAATGTATAATAAACTTAAACATATAACTCTTAAACTATTTGAAAGAGACCTATAACAATTATACAACAATTTTTCAGTCTTGTGAACACTTATTTGATATTGGAACATTGTTCTTACTATATCACACATTTAGATGAGACGATAGGCTATTTGACAATGCGAAAAATAATTTTTTAATTATTGTAATCAGTATATATTATGAGTTTAAATATGGTTATTTATCAACGAAAGTTGAAAATAATACTTAACTCAAAAATCCATAAATAAAAATGCTTTTTTTTAAACGTTTGTCAGTGACACAAAACGCTCCTGATTGGCCGGGCTTATGATGAAATCACTTGCTTGTTAACCTTGCTTGCCTATATTATATGTACCACAGATTAAAATACAGACAAGTGCCATCATCGACCCCATTGCAGCGCCATTTCACAAAGTAGAATTTTCGCGCGCGATTTTGCTGCGAATATGTACTAGAAATAAAAAAAAAAAAACAACTTTTACTGGGTTCCTTAACCTCTACTAAATAATATAACATGGATTTAAAAAACCAGTCAAATAGCCTATTGTATATATTTTACGATTATGGTAACAAATATTTGAATATAAAATGTTAACTCAAACAGATATCCAAGTGATCGTTCATATCAGCTAGTTCAATCATTTTGAGGCAGCACGGGCAAGGTGATTTAGTTCCAGTAGCGTTAAGAGTCAAAGATTCATCGCATATGTCGTTATCATCGTCAATGATTATCGTTTCATTTGTAAAACTAGTTGAAGCACCTTCAGTGGGTATTGTGGTGTTGTTGTCGAAAAACGCCAGACATTCGTCAAAGTGTTCCTCAATAGATTTAGTTACAGGCTCACCACAGCATGGACATTTTTGTTCAGTTGATTTATCAATGTTTTCACTGCAGCCAGGCTCTACTTTTATTTTAGGTGACGTTTTAAAATCTACTTTTTCTAGTTCCCCAGTTATAAATGCACCAGATTGTTTATTCTTTAGCTGACCATCATTGGTTAATACACTTTCATATTCTGTTGTATTTGTAATATTTGTGTCAGATGTTTCATTTGATGCATAATTGTTTGGTAAGTCAGTCAAATCGACACATTCTGTTTTTATATTAGAAAATCGTAATGGTACATCAGTAGAGTTAGGGGATTTTGTCTTTATATTAGGGACTTTTATATCTTCTTTTTCTTTGACAGGAATGTTATTATTAACTTTATCGGGATCTGCTTTAACGATTATAACAGGTTTTGTATCCTCATTATCACTGCAAATCGTTTCGATAATTTCTTTATTAAGGCATTCATCTAAATGCCTATTTATTTCTGTGCTACTTATTTTACTGCTACATACTGGACAATCAACCAAATCTGATTTGACAGCTACTACTGATAATCTTTTATTACTATTTACTTCTGTTATAACAAAATCTTGGCCATACAAGTCCTTAAGAACTGATGTGGCGTTACTTTTGAAATAATCGTCTATTTTCTTTATTTTCGCTGGAGGTGATGAAACGGCTGTTTCATCAGCTTTGTGTTTGTTCAAATTTTTTGTGTTTGTACTAGATTTTGGAACTTTTTTAGAACTTTTTGTATTAGAAGAGAATGTCATTGGCAAATCTTTGTTTGCCCAAACATTTCGAACCCTTTCAACGACATCGTCTGAGTTTGTTGTACTTGAGTCACCAATTGTCTGCCCTTTACCGCTGAACACAACAATAGGTTTTGTAACTTGGGGATTAAACACTATATTATTCTTTTTGGTCACAACTACTGTGCTAGAACTATTACTTTTGGTAAATGTATTTGATTTATTAGGTAGCATGTTAGAATCTTTTAAAACAGGTTTAGAATTAGGAACCTTTCCAGTATTGCCATCCTTATTAGTTTTCTTAGTATATTTAGTGATATCAGCCACTGGTTTAGGATTAGTGGGTGCTTTTTTCTTTTGGTGTTTTTCGGGTTCTTTAAACTTAACGAAAGTGCCTCCACAGTTTCTTTTATGACTGTTCCACCAGTAGTCTGATGGTCCTGGTGCTCTATTCATAGAACGCCGTACAATACCGAAATGTGGTTTTTTGTATTGACATGGCCCATCACATCGCCACCAATGTGTTTGATAAAGTTTAACCTAAAAATATATTATAATATTTTACTAATATCTACCATAAGTAGCCTAGTCTAAAACATAACTAAAGCCCAGGTGCGATCAGTAATTTGGCAATCCTGGCAATCTTAATAAGATTTGAAATCGACCTTGTGAGACACTTCCACCATTATGCTTCAAGACTTGGTATACTCGCATCATCCGAGTTTTTTTATATCCCCTACACCCTAGATCGAGATAGTGTTGGTTTTCATGTTTATTTCACATAGAATGTCCCATTAATTGCAACTACAAACAACACAGCTGTCTTAATCAGGTGTCTAATGTATTACTATCAATTTATATTTACAAAATTGATAAATTAAATAGTATTATTTTTTTTATAAATAAGGAAAGGATATAATTACTTCAGGATATATATATTTTGCAATATGCTTTGGAGATTATTATATGTAATGCATAATTTGAATAGTTATTACCTACAGTAGGTAGGTCATATATTTTTTAAAATAATGATTATTTTGAATTAATAATTGAATAACATATGTTGGCATTTAAAAAGTAACAACTGTAAATATGTAACATAACTAATATAGTAATAATAACAATAATGATTTAACTGTCATAGTCCCATGGTTGTGTCATGTTCTAATTGTTTCTCGGTGATATTATGGGGAGCTTTTACTAGCCATATATTTCATGTACCCATAAATACCACCCATTCACCACATATACTTCTTCCAAATAGAAATACTAGTCAGTAACAATAGTGATCAGTATTGTTGTGTTCTAATTAACGGGTGAGCCAGTATAACTACAGGCACAAGAGATTAAAAATCAATTCATTTTAGCAATGTTAGGGATTATGAATGTTTCTTCTTGTGCCAATTTTTATAGGCAGTACTTAGCATCACATTTGCCACTACACAAGATTGAAGAAATGGAAACATATTATATGTATATTTTTATAATATTTGCCTTATTTAAGATTGAAATTTCAATAAAAAAATACATATTCACCTCATCATGAAAATCATGATATATGCTGATGTTCAGACCGGCTGCTTTATTTATTCTGTGCATGTGCTTTTGAAAATTTGGCCCATGTCCGTCACGGTCTCTATCCCTATCGGTAATGAAGAGATAGGCATGGATCATCTCATGCAGGAGTGTCTCGACTAAATCCTTGCGGGGTCTCAATTTGAGCAATGGTTCACTTAAAGCTATATCACAGATGCATCTATCATAACTGGAATTAAGAAAAACACATATTAGAAAAATCAATAGTGAATATATTATTTTAATTATAGGTTATTTGACAATGTAAACAATAAATTGTAAGAGATTAAAAATGGTTATTTACTAACGATAGTTGAAAATAGTATTTAATTTATTTAAAAAATCCATAAATGAAAATGATTTTTTTCAAACGTTTGTCACGTGACACAAAAAGCTCTTGATTGGCCGGGCTCTTTGCTAAACTTTGTAAGTCACTCGTAAACTTTGCTTTTCTACTATATGTACCACAGATTAAAATACAGGAAAGTGACCCCATTGCAGCACCATATTGTCAAAGTAGTGTTTTCGTGCACTATTTAATTACGGAATTTTTAATATGATATTTTTTGGCAAATATATATACTAGAAATAAAAAACACCACTTTTACTGGGTTCCTTAACTTCTACTCAATAATATAAAATGGGTTTTAAAAACTAGTCAACTAGCCTAATGTTTATTTGAAAGTTATTTCATTGATGATTTATTTTTTTATTTAAAAGGACAACTTACAAAACATTTATAGGTTTTAAAATTAAGTGAAATACATTTTTAGCTAAGTGTGGTTTCAAATAAGAGTTATTATAGTATGGAAAATTACAGTTTTACAAAAGGGGAAAAAAATTATGTAGTAACAATACTTACAAAATCAGAACCTCTATGAGACTTTAATGTCTAATTTTTATATTAGTTCGAATGTTTCTTAAATAATTATCGATACTTCAATATGTTATGACTAATATTGAACTAGTCAGGTCAATATGTGTTTACATCGATAAATAGTAGGCAAAAAGATTAAAGTGGTAAAAATACTTACGAACACGTCCCTGCACAAGAATACATGCGCTTGCTCCAGCGGACTACAGCCCTACTTGCTAGTTGGGTCCAGAAAAATATTTTATCGAAATGTATAAATAGTGCATGGACGTTCGGCGTCGGATCTACCAATTCCAAATCGGGATCTGCTAAGTTCATTATGGAAAAAGTGCTTCATGTGTTTGTTTGATTTGTAACAATACTTCTTAATATTGGATTTTAAGGCAATATTTTCTTGGTTTAGTGATCTCAATTTGAAAATGAACAGCAAACATTTGACATTGACAATATGACAAGTGACATAATATGCTGTCAATAGATGTTCTGTATTTTGCATAGGTTGGCGGGAGAAGATATTCTTTTTTTAAGATTGTTTTGCTATTTCATCATTCATTAATCTTTTGCTATTTAGATAGTTGTTCTTCATTGATCGATCAAAAAATGAATTAAAAAATAAATTATGCTCAAGTTAGCACCAATATATTTTTTAGATTATTTTTTAAATTAATGATTTACAATCGTTAGATTTACATATATTATAAAAGCTAATAGCTCTGCAATATTATACTTAAAGCAACTATTGATTAGTTCAGTCAATATGGCGCTCCCATCTACATCTACTTTTTACAAAATTTCTTAGTGAATTTAATTAATCTACAAATTACATTGTATTTGTTAAGGTATAAGATGAAGAGTCCGCATTCATTAGTCTAGATCTATACTAAAGTGCAGCAGTGGAAAATTTAAAAATATGTTATTTGCCATAGAGAACGTATTTTAACACTAATTGTCTATTTTAAATATTTCAAGGCTTGTGAAAAAAAAGTTCAGCCGGGAATTACAAAATTGACATGGACTTCCACAATGTCTGATGCTTATATCGCGGACTGTGTCACCCAAATCGGAGAAGTAATTATATTGATCAGTTATTATAGTAATTTTGCATATACTTTGATAAAATAAAAAAAGTCAGATTGTCACTGTTACTTTCGAACAAATCTGCTCGAAGGTAGTCAAACAAGTATTATAGTATATATTAAAAAAGCATAGCACTAGTTTCATATACAAATACAAAACATATCGATATATAGAAAATAAAATTATGAACTCCTCACAAAAATTGTCATTTATCGATACTTATTTTTCTTCAGCTACAAGATTTTTTAACAACATACAAAAATTGCAATATAAACTTAGTCAAAATAATGGAAAAAATATGTGATACACCTCTAATTGAATTTGATATTTACAATGTATTCGAGATAAAAGAACTACGACAAATAATTAGAAAAATGGAAGAAGAAGCGGCCGCTAAAATATTAGAAATGTACAAGGAAATCATAACATACATAATTATTGTATACGAAGGATTTGAGGCGTATATCACACAGGTAAAAAAATATAACAAGAGTGACATAGAATTAAATATATGACTTTTAAATATTTTTTTTTTATTGGATTTTCATGAATTTAGATGGCAGACCATTGGATAAAATACGTTAGGAGATTTGATCGATTATTCGAAGATGCGTTACGATTGGCGATCAAAGAGACAATGAAGAATATGTACAAAGCAGTACACGGAGACGGTTAGGATTTAAATTTTAATGATGTACTGGATCTAAAATAATTATACGTATTACAAAAGAAATATTTTATAGGTACAATGGCACCTTCACCTCTCATCAAAATGAGTCTTTATTTGACTGATAAGCAAATTACATTTATTCCAAGTCGTCATGAATTATTAGATACTTTTACGACGATTATGGAAGAAATTATTCATCTAATAAGTACAATTCCGAGGTTATATGAGAAGTTTGGTTTACCCGCTGGAGGTCTTAAGAAGTTTACCGAAGTCATTAAAACGGATACAGACAGCAATAAGTTACAATCTTTGATTAACGCCGGTATGTAAATGTACTGCTAGTTATGTAGTTTCTAATATATAAAATGGGTCGGCATTAGAAATTCGCATCCCGAATTTGATGATAGTAGGGGTTGTTTCTTAAAGGGGTTGTTCCCCTCTCTCGAAATTTACCACTCCCAACCCGCGGAAACCCATAGTTTTTTTTTAATGTGCGTTTAAAGTTACGTGTACGGATCGATATTTTACATTATAATTAACCTTAAATCATTATTTTTATGTTTATTAGCTTTTTTCTGTATTATATTTTAACAAATACTATATTAATTTATAGTAAAAAAAACGTGTAAAAGTTTAATTTAATTTTGTAGTGAAGCGATTCTTTTGTAAAGAAAATAATAATTACCCAGAAGATTTTACGAACATGATAATAGAATACAATATAACATAAAATATAAAAAAGATCCATTTATCGCATTATTAAATTTAGTCAAGTATATATACAGACAAATGATTCTTATAAATTTCTAAAATATACCTATTGTTGTTTCTATTTTTCACCCAAAATTAACAGCTGTGCGGGGCACAGGAGTGGCGAAGCCACTCCGGCAACAAAAATAGTAGATAGTTATAGTAGCTAAGGATAGGTTAGGTTAGGTTAGATATTATGACCAAACGCTGAAATCACATTGTATACCAATAATTGGAATTTTATATCTCTCCCCTTCCAAAATTTAACTAACAGTACGAATTTTGATGATTTTAGTATTGAAATTTAAAAATTGAAAAAAAATACTAATGATTTCCGCGCGGGGGGAGTGGTGGTGTAGGTACTACACCACCCCCCCTTACCGCCCACCCCTTCCCCAACCTTAAATTCGGGATGCGAATTTCTAATGCAATCCCTATAAAATTGTATCTATTTACGTGGTATGGTATTACATC
The DNA here is from genome assembly GCF_905220365.1 of Vanessa cardui. Taxonomy (NCBI): domain Eukaryota; kingdom Metazoa; phylum Arthropoda; class Insecta; order Lepidoptera; family Nymphalidae; genus Vanessa; species Vanessa cardui. The sequence goes on from NC_061130.1 coordinate 14,316,003, forward strand.
GCTAAACAATACATAATAATGTTGTTTAGGTTTAAAGTGAGTGAGCCAATATTGGCATAAAACGTAAATAAACGTAAACGTAAAATGTTACGTTAGGGTGCGCATTGACGATAAGGAATGGTTATTAATTCTTAAAGCGCCAAAAGTATCGCCGGTCCTCATTCCTATATATAACAAAAAAGTGCTACTATTACCAAGGACTGTAGCCATTATAATTGTCTTGTCTGATAAATTAATTAAAGATTATGCGTCAACTTAAATCGAATTCAATACGTTTATATTGAACTGACATGGCATTTATATGTCTGTACCCACATAAGAAATGGCAGCAGTGCTTGTGACCAAGAAAATGCTGCGTGAAAATCTTAAACCTAAATACTGACGTCAATTCTATCTGAATATATATTCCAACTTTATTGTTATACCATTTAAGTTCGACATATATAATATATAATTCGACATTCGAAATATCAGGTATTCCAAAAATTTGAACCCTTTACCACGTTAGTCGTTGTGATTTCCAGCAACCCTCTATCTTATAATTTCAGAAATAGAATATAATCTAGCTCTTGTGATGGAGCACATGCGGATGTGGGATCCCTATTCTCACATTTGGAAAGTGAATAAGGATGAATTCATGTTGAAGTACAGACAGGAAGGTCACACAGCTGCAGATTTTGACGAACTTATCATCAACTACAGCAATCTCGCTAATGCTGTTCAAATACAAGAAACCATTAATCAGGTAATCTTATGACTGTTTTCTTGAACACGATTGATATTGATTTTCAATCCTTGAAGATAATATGAATTTTGTTTTTCAGATTCATTTTATAACTCTTAACTCTAGCGAATTGAAGAAGTCGATTATATCCCATTGTTTGGTGTGGCAGACAAAGTTGGGAGAACTGCTAAGGAAGATAACTGAATGCGACATTGACAATGTTTATGCATACATAGATAAAAGCAGCACGGAAGCCATGACCGTATGTCTTAATGACTGCTTGATATAAATACAACATTATATTACATTCACCACTTATATAACGCAAACAATTTTTGTTCATATTTATACATCTGATAAAGTTGATATTATGTGCATTTCTTTGGTTGTCGTTTAAATTTATTATGACTCGTGGACTCTTTGTCACTAGTCGCCAGTGGCCAATCTGAGCAGGGCATTGTGGTTTGCCTAATTACTCTCCCAACTCGTCCATAGGATCTATGGTAATAAGAAAAGTAAAAAATAAACTATAACACAATTTTCAGATGCCTACAGATTTAAAGGAATTAGCTTCAGCAATGGCTACCTATGAGTGCTTGATGTCGGAGATATCGCAAGTAGAAAAGACTTTTCCACCAATTACCGATAAGATGACTACTCTTGGTAAGATTAGAAATATTCAAGTGGAATTTACGTATTCAGTTACATAATAGCTTAAAGCAAATTTAAATGTGTTTTTGAAGTTTTATATTACTTTGAATCAATTATTATAATTATTATTGTTATACATATAAAATTAGGAAAGTAGTAAGAGTATATGACCATAAGCTCATATTAGCTTCAGTTGATATAGTGCTGTCTTAATTTTTAAACACTGTATCTAACTTGGTCGATTAGTTAAATCATTTGTGTTTCGTAGCTAAATTTGAGGTGGAGATCAGTTCGGATATGTCAACGAGACATGAGAATATACCGGTTGCTTGGACCGAATATCTCGCTCTATTGGAGGAAGCGAAGAAGGCGTTGGAGATGAACAAAGATAAATTTAAAGCTGAACTACTTGAACAAGCCGAGGTAATCAATGAAACTGATTAGATGTTTTGATGTTTATCACTTAAAGTTAATCCAAAATAAATGATTACATTAATCTTCTTATATTCCACAACAACAGCCTGTAAATTTCCCACTGATGGGCTAAAACCTCCTCTCCCGTTGAGGAGAAGGTGGTGGAATGCACATGTGGCAGAATTTCTATGAAATTAGACACATGCAGGTATCCTCACGATGTTTTCCTTCACCGCCGAGCACGAGATGAATTATAAAGACAAATTAAGCACATGAGCATTCAGTGGTGCTTGCCTAGGTTTGAACCAGCTAACATCAGTTAAGATGCACGCATTCTAACCACAGTGCCATATTGGCTATTATTCCTAAATATACTCCATACTTATAATGCAAATTCAAATAGGTGTTCAAAGAAGCGGCTAAAGAATTTTGTGAAGATTTCTATAAAACAGCTCCATGCAGCTCTGATGTATCCGGTAAAGACGCATTGGCTCAGTTGAAAGCGTATAGAGATCAGCTAAACGCGCTTCGAGCTCAAGAGCAGCAAATAAGAGATGGACTTGCCGTGTTCAATCTAACGTAATTCTATGACTTAAACTTGAGACTATTTTTGATCGATTATTATTAGAAGATTCTATGTATTTAGATTTAGTTTGGTGTTTTTAATTTTGTAAGAAATACTAATTAACGATATTATTTTCTGTTAAAAGGACGCCAGTGAACCTAGAACTGCAAAAGATGGAAAAAGAACTAGAAAAATTAGAAGAAGTGTGGGGATTGGTGTTTCAATGGGAGGAGTCTTGGGAAAAATATAAAACACAAACCTTTTGGGAAATGGAAACGGATGAAATGGAAGACAATGTTATGTATCTTTTTAGGTATAAAGAAAATGTAACTTATCATACTTTTAGGTACATTTTACAAAGGAAAAAGTTACTCCTTGATATTGTTTATATTTTATTAGAAACTTTAACCGCCTTTCGCGTCAGCTTAAAGAAAAGGGATGGGATATCATTGACACAACTAGAGTGAAAGTAGACGCATTTCGACGAACTTTGCCATTGATTGGTGATCTTAAGAATCCGTGCATGAGAGAGAGGCATTGGGATAGGATAAAGACGCTAATGGGAGTGTGAGTTGATACGTATATGTTCTTTTATACATGTGCTATTAAAAATATACCTAACACATTTATTTTTTACTTTTCTAACGTCCCTACTGATTCTTTTTTAAATTGATTTATTAAGATGTGTTATTTATCAGAGAATTTGACCAAAATTCCGAGGATTTTAAGCTCGAACTAATAATGAGGCTCAATTTCCAAGCGTATGCTGAAGATATCGCTGAAATATCAAACGCAGCAACAATGGAGTTGAATATTGAGAACGGCCTCAAAGCTATTAGAGAAGTGTGGAAGGCAACCACATACGAAATGCAACATCACAGAGGCGATATGTATAAAATTAAGAACGTAGAAGATGTCTCACAGGTTCGCAAAGAGAACATCTTTCAAACTGTTTCTTGAAACTTTTGCCCGTGATTTTCTAATTTACAAATTTGTAGTTCCTCGAAGACCATCAAGTTCAACTATCCTCTATGAAATCGACGAAATACGTGGAACCGTTTATCAAAGAAGTTGATTATTGGGAGAAATCTTTGGGTTATGTGGCGGAATGTATCGAGGTTATTATTAAATACATATAACGCCAGTGGCGGATTTACAAATCTGCTGTTAGTAGGCTAGTAGGCTCCTAAATTTTTGCCACCCCTACTTTTTTTTGCAACATTTATGATTTGTATTTATGATTTAACGAGTATACGGATTACGGACGTAATGTGTTTATATATAATTATAAGTTTTTTTGAATTTCTGTAAGATAATAACAGATTTGGGCTAAATTTGCCGCCCCTCTAAATTTGCCGCCCTAGGCTCCAGCCTTCTTAGCCTATTGGTGAATCCGCCGCTGAATAACACTATATACCTAAATTAATTTTATAAACTTACTTTTTTATCAAATTAAAGATATCGTTACAAGTGCAAAGACGATACTTGTATCTCGAAAGCATATTTAGTGGAGAAGACATTAGAAAACAACTTCCCAATGAAGTTAAAGTTTTTGACGCATTAACTGCTGATTGGACAGAAATAACTAGCAAGTTAGTACATATTTATTTCTTTGGCCTTTATAATAATGTTTCCATATTATGTATGTTTTTTACTTATGTGTATAAAATTAACAGTATGTATGCTGGAAAGAACGCCGTAGAAGCATGTCTTTATAAGCCAGCACCGTATTTGTTCAATAAGCTGAATCAAATGGTTGATAACTTGGATGGAATATTGCGAGCCTTAGAAAAATATCTCGAAACGAAGCGACAACTATTTCCAAGATTCTATTTTATATCTAACGATGATTTACTAGAGATTTTAGGGAATTCGAAGAAACCACAACTCATTCAAGTTCATTTAAAGAAGTTATTTGATAACGTAAATAAAATTAAAATTGATAAGGTAAAATCTTGATGTTCTAAAGTAGCGTAAGTAAAATTTAATCACATATTTACCATATAAGAACTTTATTATTATTTCTATTTTATTACTAACAATTTTTAAAATTAAGTCTTTCATAAAATTAAACGTCACACGGAATAAGTTTTGTAAAATCTAAATGCCTATAATCTATTTCAATCAAAAAATATAATATAAGATAAATAAACCGATACGATAGTATTCTATGTGATTTGCTTATAGCTCCGCTATATATTTATTATATTATACGATATCTATTTATCATACATTATTCTATTGAACTACTTTAATGTTAATACTAATGATCCGATAACTGTTTCTACGTCTTTCAAAATGCCATTTTGTAAATCCATAATGAAAAATTGAAAATCATAGATTAAAAACTTCCGAGCAAAAATATCGCGCTGCCAAATTATTGTTTATTTTGGTTTTTGTCCTCTTATCGTTGGTATAGACTACCGATAGAATGCGATTTTCAATTTGTTGAATAAAACTCGAAAAGTTTGAACTCGTAATAATACAACTCTGTGCTGTCGCCATTGACACTGACAATTTACATCTGTAACATCTGTGTCTGTTTTGGTTAAATTAGAGGTTATGTTTAATTGCGGTAAGATTTTGTTATTATCACAAATTAAACATGAGTAAAGAAGAAGTCGTCAAATGTTATTATGCCCCTTTAAGTAGTCTGGTAAGTCTAAAATAGTTTTGTATTCGTTATTTTTTTGAATTTATTTTAAGTGCGGCTTTTTTTAATTTTACTTTATTACTTCAGAAACGTGCGCTAAACTTGCTCGAAACTCCGAGTAAACCGCACGACAAACGCTGTAAGAGAAATCTTCTCCAGTTACAAATGGACAAAAGTTTGTATGAAACTGATTTAAGGAGTAAGAAATGGAGGAATGCCTTCCAGATGGCTCTGCGTCGCGCTATATACTCTCACGATTGGGATCAACTCGTATATCTGTTAAAGAAATCACCACCATGGGAACATGCTTCTAATAGAAGTGATGAATTGCCTCTTTATATTAGGGTAAGTAAAAACTAAGCCTTGTTGCATACCATGTGTTATTTCAGTAGTTCGGGATGGCCAAAATAATATTAACGTTTTACAATGATGCTCCAATCTCTCTATTTTTTGTTACAATGCCACACTATCGTCCAATTGTTTACTAATGACAACTCGATTGTTTTATATATGCCATATAAAATAATATTAATTACAGTTTTACAAATTATTGATCAATTAATTACATTAATAAAGTAAATTCAATAGCCCTGCAATTCAATGCTACATTCATAATATGCAATAATAATGTGATATAATTATGATATAGAATCAAATGTCATAATACCATATTGAAGGAATGTTAATGGGAATTTAATGTTATCTCATTTGTGTAACATAAATACTTTTCTATATATTCACTTATCTTATTGTCAATAGAAACATGAAAAAAGAATCTAATATCAATTGAAGGATTGAATGATTATAATAAAAGTTTAGGTTGGAATTTTTATAATGATTACATATAAACATATCATATATATATATTTTTAATGTTACATATAACATTTCAAATTAGATAAAAGTAGTGTGAAAACAGTATAAAACTGTAATGAATAAAGTTCTTAAAATGGTATTACTTTTTTTGAGTTTTATAATTTAACTGAAAATCAAGTATAGGTAATGAAAAGATATGTTTCTGAATAAAATGCATTTATGTGCTTTGCTTTGAAATATCTTGAAATATAGAATTTTTTAAAGAAATTAATCTTTTTTTATTTTTAATTAGTTTCTTTATTATATTTGCTCTGAGTTGTCTAATAAATTGAATCAATTTAGAAGTTATTCATGCTTACTCTAAAGAAATAATAAATTACATAATAACGAAGGCAATATTAATTGTTCAGTAAAGAGGTTAATATAAAATAAATTTTCTGAATACCTTAATAATATAATTATAACCTACTTTTATAATATAATGTGAACTTTTATATATAAAGTGTATTTATGAGTACTTTATTATTTTGTTTTGTATTTTCAGGCTTTAACAATACTACTAATGAATCATCCTAGTGCTAAGTCACAGGGATTATTAAATGATTACTTGCACATGGTCCACTCCTGTCGATCTGATGAAGATAAAAAAGCTGTCATAAAATCGCTGCTAACTCTACCGTACAAGATCTATGGCCGATAGTATTTTTAATTTAAGTTATATGTGAATTTTTATTGTATAACATCTTAACATGCAATCATACACTTAGGTATGGTGTGAGACATACACAATAACATGTTTCTGTGGATTAACTATTAATGTTATTATAAAAACTAAATTAAAGTTGATCTAGTCTATGGGGAGCATAAGTTTGCCTTATTAATCATTACCCTTTTTAAATTATTGGCTAATTGTTGTATTTAATTTATTTTATTAGTAATACTAACACTAAAATCTAAGATTGGTTCATCTACAAAAAAATAATAATATTATCTGTTTCCTGCATTATTTAAATAAATGTGTCTGCCCATACTTAAATGTGTGTATAATGGATTTGGGTGGTAATGTGCCTTAAAGATAAAAAACTTTTTAGTGTGCATAATGAACCAAGTGTGATCATATAAATTAATAAAAGTATTTGTAGCATTTATTTTTTATTGTGATAAAATTTTATAAACAATTTTTAACTTTTCACATGTTACATTAACTTTCTGAATATACATTCTGTATATGTTTCAATCGTTGTACAATTCCTTGTGTGTTCTACTTGCCTTTTCTGTGTAATCGTGTAACATCTGTCATTCAATTGGTCTGTCTATACCGGAACAAAATATATAATTTAACCATAATCTGTTGTAGTTTTTAAATTAAAATAATGTATATACTATATTAAGTACTCTGTAAACATAAGTCTGATAATATAGTAAGTAATAAGGAAACTAGAAATTGTTCTTTTTTTTTTTAAAAATATTCATGTTTATTATTCCTTTATTTCTTTAAGTATTGGTCCATCTCCATGCTCTTGCTTGCTTTAACAAAGCCTTTAGGCATTCTGTACCAGCGTTGTTCACATATGCCCTCATTACATCTAACATTGTAATTTGTTCAGAATGCAATGGGTTTGCCAGTGGCTAAAGCGATGATGTCAGATGACGGCGAGTGTATAGAGTGGAAGTATAATCTCGTGCTGGATGGTCCGGCTGAAGTTTGGTTGCTTGGTCTGGAGCACACCATGAGGGTTGTGTTACGAGAGGTTAAGTAAATTGAAATTGTCTTGTACTGGAGATTAGTAGTTAAATAAGACTAACTAAGTAGAGATTCATACATAGATATCAAACTACGCCAACAGCCAACAGCAGCCTGTACATTCCCACTGCTGGGCTAAAGGCCTCCTCTCCCTTTGAGAAGGTTTGGAACATATTCCACCACGCTGTTCCAATGCGGGTTGGTGGAATGCACATGTGCCAGAATTTCTATGAAATTTGTCACATGCAGGTTTCTTCACGATGTTTTCCTTCACCGCTGAGCACGAGATGAATTATAAAGACAAATTAAGCACATGAATCAGCGGTGCTTGCCTGGGTTTGAAGCCGCAATCATCGGTTAAGATCCACGCGTTCTAACCACTGTGCCATCTCGTCTTACCAAGAAGTAATGAAATTAAAATGAGAGTAATTATAGATAGAATGGATTGGCAGCTACTTAAATAGTGACACTATCTTACTGATCGAGATTATTGTCAAGAAGGATAGACTGCAGGATAGTGAGTTATAATAGAGCACAATTCTGTGTGAAAACACGGGTCTCTTCTTTCAATTCGAGAGGACGGCAATCTGAAACGATCGAAGAGTTTATAGGTCGTTTCGTTACTGTAGCACTACGAACAAATCCGGGCGTCAAATTCCGGCTCCTATGCCTTTTTACTTAGTGACGAGACTTACCAATGATTAGAGAGATGAGGCAGTTTAAAAATAGATGTTGATTTAAAAATGTGCACGTAGAATCGTGAAGCAATTTCCTGAATAAAAAAATATTTTTCTAGCAATTAATATTGACACGAGCTGCATTAAGAAAATGTCGTTATCAAAGAGAACAGTGGATCAACGACTGGCCGGGTCAGCTCGGAATTACAAGCAGCAAGGTAAACTTAATATTTTGGTTTTTGGGCATGTTTTCGAATAAACCCAATGGAATTTTATATGAAACTGCTCACTTGTCTTAAATTCTTGTTTTTAAATAAGGGTTTTGTTAATAAAAAGGGGGATAATCTGTTAGTAACTTGCAGTTAGTAGATTGAGATTGAAGATTGTTGATACTGGTTGAGAAAATCTTTATAATGCCCAGTAAATTATACCACAAACATACTTAGGTCCTCCACTCCACTTCACTTTCTAAATAGATTTATTGTAATGATCTCGAAGGCTTCGGATACATAACTGCAAAACTGCAAGACCTTATAAGTTTTGAAGAAACTTTGAATTTCATTTATCTATCAGATCCAATGGACTTCCGATTGTACAAGAACATTGTGCCGCTGCGACATAATGAAAGAGAAGAAACCGCTAAAGAAATTGCGGAAGAAGCAGAACCAGATCCTGGCAACTTTACAGTTGATGTCCAGAAAGGAAATATCCAAGATTTTGCGTTGTAAAGTAAACGCGTTATGCGTTATTGAAATTCACTCTCGCGACACCGTGGAAAGGCTGTATAAGATGGGTTTGTACAGATACTTTTTTTTGGTTGACACCAAATCTCTTCAAGTCTGAGGAAAAGGTCCTACACTGTTTTCTCTTGCCTATTTATAATACAAATGTCGATATTTTAGATTAAAATTATAAAAAGAACATCATAAATTGGTAAAGATTGTATTGGAATAGGCTTTGTCCAAATTCTGCTAGAAATTTTTATTGTAGATTTTTCTTTTCCACATTGTTATTTCCGACAATTCTTTGAGCCTTTGATTTGGTCGTCTTCTGTTCTTTTGATCTTTTCTTGAATATCAGAGATAAAAATGGCTACTAATTTAGCCCATCTATCTTTTGTCTTTCTAATTATTTCTGACTAGTTCGTAGTTAGTAATGTAATGATGCTTATCGTTTTGAATGCTGATACTAAAATTAATTAAACTCCCGCAGTTCAATAATGACGTATTTTTTATAGCTAAAGATAAAAAACATAAGTAAGCTAACATAAATGGTTCCAGGATGTATGTCAGTGTCAGCATTCGAGTGGTTCTCCCAGCTTAAGTTTTACTGGGACCGTGAACGCGAAGATTGCTACATCAGGCAAACTAACACGAACTCTATTTACACATATGAATACATCGGTAATTCCGGTCGTCTGGTAATAACGCCACTTACTGACAGGTATAGAAACGAATTTTGGCTAACTTATTTTTTAGTAGAGTATAGTGGATTGGCAAACTGTCGTGTCTGGACTGTCTACTCGATGATAAGTAGTCGCCTTATATACATTGGCGACGAATTTTTTTTACCCATAAGGAATGGGCCTTATATTGTTAATACAATACCGAGCTTGTGAACTGAGATGTTATGTCCCTTGTGCTGGATGTACAAAAAACTAGAACGCAACAATATTAAGTATTGCCACTTGGTGGTCGAATATATGACGAGAGTGGATTGTACAGTGGGGGTAAAAAAGGTTAGTCAGCTTAAGATTATATATTACGATTCGTGTGCTCAGTATGAGCGACAATCTGCTTTACCGATCGAAAATGACATATTGCGTCGCAATGATTTTTACATTCCAAAGGTACGAAGAGTTTGAGATTTGATAAAGGAATTAATTTTAAAACTGACGAAGGTTTTCTTACTCTGACTGACTACGCTACGATATACCTAGACGGTCTTGCACAAAGGCCTATTACCAAGTGTAACTCGACCATTTCCAAATGAATTCCTAAAAACGTGAGGACTAGAAAATAAATCCTATTATCAGGATTATTTTTCGATATACTAAAATATACCCAAACGTCTAATCGTAAGGAAATTATTTCGTAGATGCTACATAACGCTGACTACAGCGTTACACCTGTTCCGAGGGGGCAGTCCGCAGGGTCCGGCGGGAACTGGCAAAACAGAAACAACGAAGGATCTCGGCCGAGCCCTCGCGAGATGGGTGGTTGTCACCAACTGTTCCGACGGACTCGATTACAAGTCTATGGCCAAATGTTTCGCAGGTCTGAAATCCATGAAAGCAAGCAAATAATTCGCCACGTAGAAAATTTATTGTATAATATAAATACAATTTAATGAAATTAAAAATATTGTTAAACGAATCTTGAACCAACAACAACAGCCTGTAAATTTTCCATTGTTGGGCTAAGGCTCTCCTTTTCAGGAGAAGGAATGGAACATATTACACCACGTTGTTCCCATGCGGCTCGGTGGAATATACATGTGACAGAATTTCTATGAAATTGGACACATGTAGGTTTCCTCACGATGTTTTCCTTCACCGTCCAGCACGAGATTAATTATAAACACAAATTAAGCACATATATATTCAGTGGTGCTTGCCTGGGTTTGAAACCGTAATCATCGGTTAAGATGCACGAGTTCTAGCTACTGTGCCATCTCGGGTCTGAATCATGCACCATATTTTGAATATATTTATATAGGTATTGCTCAGAGTGGTTGCTGGGGTTGCTTCGACGAGTTCAACCGTATCAACATCGAGGTGTTGTCGGTGGTGGCACAGCAGATCCTGGCGGTGTTGCTGGCGCTCTCCCTAAACCAGAAACGGTTCGTGTTCGAGGGCGCCGACATCAAGCTCGATGGGAACTGTGGAATCTTCATTACTATGAATCCTGGGTAGGTATTTAAATTATAATTTTTATTATATTAGCAAGTGCACTCAATTTTGGAAAACGTAATGTGACGTTTTAAAATCACCACGAGGCCATATTGATCGCAAAATTAATTCGTATTTAAGTTATAGTAAAATTGTCGGAACCTTATATACCTTTTTTATGGAATAGGTTGCCGGACGATCTTATGGGCTACCTGATGGTAAGTGTTCACCATCACCCATAGACAATGACGTTGTAAGAAATATTAACCTTTCCTTACATCGTCAATGCGCCACCAACCTTGGGAACTAAGATGCTATGTCCCTTGTGCCTGTAGTTACACTGGCTCACTCATCCTTCAAACCGGAACACAGAAATACTGCGTACTGTTGTTTAGCGGTAGAATATCTGATGGGTGGGTGGTACCTACCCAGACGGACTTGCACAAAGCCCTACCAACTTAATTATGATTGTAATAATTTCGGGAAAATTATGAATTTACAGGTTTCAGGTTGCATTTCTTTCATATTCCAACTTTTTAAATTATATTTTGAAGTTCATCAAAAGCTAGCAAGAATATAACTATAATATGTTAAATATAACTTGTTCCCAGCTACGCAGGACGAACAGAGTTACCAGATAATCTGAAGTCAATGTTTCGTCCCATTGCAATGTGTGTTCCAGACTCGCTTATTATCGCTGAGAATACCTTGTTTTCTGATGGGTTTACGGCTTACAAGATAAATGCTAAAAAAGTAAGTGTGGCATTGGTTTAATACGATTATTCCAATACCCTGTACACGTGTGTATTTCGTCTTTTAGATAAAGTACACCATTCGAGTTATTCAGGTAAAATACTGAATACTAATTAAAAAAAAAGTATTATCCAATATGGTATTGAATGAACATATATTTTATTATAAATAGGCAGGTGAACTGGCAAGTGGGCTAATGGTAAGTGATCACAACCGCCTAAAGAATTGGCACTATTAGAATTAAACCATCCCTTACATCGCTAATGCGCTACAATGTAGTTAGACTGACTTACTCACCCTTCAGTCTAGAATGCAAAAGTACTAAGTAATGATGCTAGAATATTTGATAAGAGCGTTTGCATCAAGTAACTCTTGATGTTTCCCTGCAGGTATTCACATTATATCAACTGGCAATGCAGCAGCTGTCGAAACAGGACCATTACGATTTCGGTCTCAGATCAATGGTCGCGTTGCTGAGATACGCCGGAGTTAAGAGACGTGCTTATCCAAACTTACCAGAACAAGAGGTCCGATATAGGTTCTTTTTGGTTTAGTCATTTAGAGATATCCTTTGGTGTTATTTATGATAAAAAATGGTCTGGAATATGTAGAGTTTTTGTAAGAAAGATGGAACTCTTTCCGGTGGTGTCAGATTTGTCTCATCGGATTATGAGAAGAGAATTGATAAGTAGTTAAAGCCGAGATGGCCTAGTGGTAAGAACTTGTGGATCCTAACCGATGACCGAGGGTTAAATCAGGCAAGCACCACTGAATATTCGTGTGCTTAATTTTGTGTTTATAATGTATTTAGTGCTCGGCCGTGAAGGAAAAGATCGTGAGGAAACCTGCATGCTAATTTCATGGAATTTCTGACAACTGTATATTCCACCAACTCGAGTTTGAACAGCGTTGTGGAATATGTTCCAAACCTTCTCCTCAAAAAGGGAGAGGCCTTAGCCCAGCAGTGGGAAATTTACAGGCTGCTATTGTTGTGCAGTACTTGTGTAATGTAACGTGCCCTGTTTAGTTTGTTATTCTTCCTGCAGATTGGCCACTGTGGTCATTTTCTGTCTGGACGACATGATTATGCAAAAGTATCTTAAGTATCCTTCTTTACACAGATGGTGATATTAGCCATGAGAGATATGAACGTGGCCCGTTTGACCTCTAAGGATGTCCCTCTGTTCGATGGCATAATGCGAGACATATTCCCCGACGTTGAGATTCCGACCCTGGACTATGAAATGCTGGAGAATGCAATATCAGCAGAAATGAGATTGCTGACGTTGCAGCCGGTAAAGGCTGCGTTGCATAAAGTGATACAGACTTATGAGACAAAGGTTAGTAAATATATGGATTTTATATTAGATTACCTGTATCGGTTTTTATTAATCTAGTGGTGTGACCTTTTTGTTACTTTTTCTTCTAAATACCCTATGAACACTTGGAACCTTTTAAAATAAACGTTATGTTTTGTTGATTTCATTTGTGTAATTGATGTCTTAATTAAAAATATTACTGTCTTCTGTTCTGTCATTAGTAAGCCAACTGTAGCTTCTGAGACACGCTAAGTTATTGTCCTAAAGTAAATTAATCGTTTCTTGCCTATGCAAAAAGCTATATACAACCGCACATTATATTTATGTTACTTAAATGTTTAATAAAATAAGTTAGTTGTGCTGCAGTCAGTACAATTAAACTGGAGATTGAGCATTGCGCAATAAAATATATATGTTGAGCCAAGACCTTCCTGCGATTATGATCTTAAGTAGTCATTATGTTATTTTCAATTCTTCTTTATCAATTTTGCATTTTCATAGAGAACGGCTCATTCGATGGCGTCACACCAAAAACATTTTCTTTTTTTCTATTTTGATATATTGTATAATATAATTATCTAAATAAACTGCTTGTTTTTCAGAACTCTCGTCATTCCAGTATCCTCCTAGGCGATACGAACACCGCTAAAACGGTATCGTGGAAGATGTTAGCTGCGACCCTCAGTCGGCTGCGGCGCGAGAACGTGCCGGGATTCGAAAATGTGCAAGTGTATCCCATGAACCCAAAAGCTTTGACGCTGGGAGAATTGTATGGAGAGTATAATTTGGGTACAGGGGAATGGAAGGATGGGGTGCTATCGTCTATCATGAGGACGACTTGTCAGGGTAAATATAATACCATGATTAGCTTAACTATATTCCTTTTCAAATCAAATCAAATAAAATCAATTTTATTCAAGTAAACCTCACAATCAAGCGTTTTTGAATCGTCAATAATTAAATACTACCACCTTTTCGGAAAGCAGCTTCTAGGGAGAAGAAACGGCAAGAAACTAGCATAGTTGCTCTTTTCATATAAACAGATTTACAATGCTGTTATTTACAGTAATTAGTGTCCTATGCAAACCGAGCCTGACTCCAGGTTTTTCTTTCTCAAAAGTACTCTTTTAATGAAAAATATTTATTTATTAATTTGGTATTAATAATCTATTCCAATTTTATAAAATGATGAATTCATTATATTTTCTGGTATCTTATTAAATATGTGTATACCATTGCACAAAAACGTACTCTTTACCGTATGCAAATGGAAACTAGGGTTACAAATTTATTCGGTTAGGTCGACATGATGATGTCTTTGTGTCTTATACGTACTATTCATTATTCAGCACATATCTTGAAACATTGATCTCAATATAAAACATCTACTACTACTATCTTGATGCTTTTATTTATTTATTTATTACATATAGCACACAAGACAGGTAATAACTGATAAATATCTAAATAATAAATTACAAAGTTCGAAGATTAGTTACACCCTAATATTTGTGTACACATTAAGCAAGAATACATGAATTTACTGTTAATAAAGGCTGAAGCTATTACAATTAAATTAAAAAAAATCACATAACTGAATATTAAATTTTTGGAGAAATAGGCAATAAGTATAAAAAAATGTCAAATATATTACATATTAAGTCTTAAAGATTGAATTCGTCAAACACCTCCTAAATATAAATTTTGTCTTACATTTTCATGTCAATTTTCTGCTTTTGCCTGTATATATTCCGTACCTAGTATTCTTCAACTAATGTCCGACTCATCGAGCTTATGAATATTAGTGTCGGGCTACGGACATGTTTTTTGATTTAATTTTGAGTGATCCTCTTTAATCGTTCTCATAGATGAGTCTCCTGATCAGAAATGGATAATATTTGACGGTCCAGTGGATGCAGTGTGGATAGAAAATTTAAACTCTGTGATGGACGATAACAAACTGCTTACACTCGTTAATAGTGAAAGGATATCGATGCCTTCACAGGTATTATCTCTTCTTCTCTACTTAATATTATAAATGTACAAGTGACTCTGTTTGAATGTCGCTCTTTCACGACTAAACCAATGAACCGAATTTGATGAAATTTGGTGTGAAGCAAACTTAATCTTCAAGAAAGAAGGCTAGGCATAGGCTACTTTTATGCCTCACATATGATGACCAATCTACTTAATTGCGAGCGAATCTGGTGGCGACAACTAGTCTAATATACAAACATAATGTATGATTGTTGAGAAATGATACGTTGTAAAAGTACTCGGCAAATTACTCTGAATGCAACGATTTCAGGTGTCTCTGTTGATCGAGACGCTAGATTTGGCCGTAGCCTCGCCCGCCACCGTGTCTCGAAACGGCATCGTGTACAACGACTACAAGGATTGGGGCTGGTGGCCCTTCGTCAACTCCTGGCTCGAATCGGTCAGCGATCTGGAGTATAGGGAGATGGTAAGAAACAAATATTTAAATGAATCAGTATGTTATAATAGTTTAAATTAAATATTACAAAATTTCATTGATGGCAATGATATTCTAATAAACAGATATGTTATATCCATACTAAACAACAGAAAAAAGTATGCCGCGCCGGGGACCGTTTATTTTAGTTTATTTTTACATTTCGCTATAAGTAAAAAGCTTGATAAAAAAAATAAGTAAAAGGGATAACTAGATGTTTTAATTACGCAAAACGTATTACTACGTAATTATGATGTATTATAACGTATTACTACGTAAAACGACTAGAGGCAAACGTCCCAATTGGGACGTTTGCCGAATGGTATTGTTTTGATTAGTGCTAACTAAGTTCGGAAAGCATTCAAAGCCGTTAGTACTGCAGCTGAAATGTTTCCAGTCGTGTTCGATTTGCAGTCCCATCGTATTATAAGATTGAGGAAATAAAGAGTGCACCTGTTTCGGCGTATATACTTGTGCGTCATAATATGTTCTATGTGGTTGACTGATCTCCCTTGGTATTGGCCATGAAGCCGAAATCAGTCTTGAAGGCAAAATCATCATCGATTGTAACGTGAGCCCTATTACGGCGCAGCTGAGGCGTCTGTTCGCGGGCACGCTGGGCCCGGTGCTAGAGCTGCGGCGGCGGCTGCGCGAGGGCGGCGGCGTGCGCGCGCAGCAGCTGTCGGGCGTGCGCGCGCTGTGCCGCCTGCTGCCGCGCGCCGCGCCCGTGCCGCCCGACGAGACCTTCGCCAAGATGCGCTTCCTCTTCGCGTGAGTCGCCCGCTCCGGTGACCTGGTCTAACAGAGTTGTGGCACTAGCTTTACTTGCCCTTGTACCGATTCAGTTTGGTGTGGTCGGTGTGTGCGACGCTGGACGACGAGAGCCGCCGCAAGCTGGACAATTGGGTGAGAGAGCACGAGGGCCTGTTCCCGCTGAAGGACACGGTGTACGATTACTACGTGGACGAGAGGCTGAGGGAGTTTAAGCCCTGGGAGGATAGGTTGCCGGATAATTGGAGATACAATCCGAGGTATGGTCGTATTTGTGATGAGGAGTTTGAGGTGAAAGTGACCTTGGACGTAACGCAACTTACGAGTAATTTCCGATTCACAGCTTAGGTTTTCACACCATTCTGGTCCCAACGGTAGATTTTATTCGAGTCCAAATTGTGGCACTGGAGGTGATCCGCGGGGGAAACGGCGTGCTGGTCAGCGGACCGACAGGCTGCGGTAAAAGTTGCTTACTCCAGGGCACCCTCGGGAGTTTGGATCGAGACAGGTAAGACTTAAAATTTAGTAGAATCGAGAGTTACGGTTGTTTTACCCGGCATCTTGGCCAATGAAACAGCGGTGCTTGCCTCAATTTAAACCCGCAATCATCAGTTAAAATGCACGCGTTCTAAACGTGATTTTGGGTTCAAACACAGACAAGCTATACTATATATATATATATATATATATATATATATATATATATATATATATATATATGCTTAATTTGTGTTTATAATTCACCTTGTGCTCGGCGGTGAAGGAAAACATCGTGAGGAAACCTGCATGTGTCTAATTTCATCGAAATTCTGCCACATGTGCATTCCACCAACCCGCATTCGAACAGCGTGGTAGAATATGTACCAAGCTCTCTCCTTAATGGGAGAGGAGGCCATTAGCCCAGCAGTGGAAAATTTACAGGCTGTTACTTTACTTTACTTTACTTTTATTGGCCAATGTAGATATTCTCTAATGAATTGGCTATCGTATTGAATAAAGCTGTTAAAAGGTACTTATGGTCTTTCTGAGATGTGTGCATCTTTGTAATTTAGATATAGCACACAAGTCATCAACATGTCAGCACAAACGACAGCTGCAAACGTGCAAGACATAATAGAAGCCAGGCTCGAGAAGAGGACCAAGGGCAATTACGTTCCTGCCGGAGGTAACCAAGATGATATGCTTAAATATCCTCAAATCAAGAATATTATAATTATTAGTAAATATATTATTATGTTGTGAATAGCACAATTACTAAATCACTGAAAATTTCGCATTTCTTTTGGAGATCTACCACTTATCAGATAATTTGCAAACAGCAGTATTGTATTGTATTCCTTTTTGAAAGGTGTTAGCCATTTTGTAACTACAGGCATGAGAGACAGAGTATCTCAGCTCCCAAAGTTAGCATCGCATCGAAAATCTAAGAATAAGTAAAAATTTCTTACACCGATAATGTTTATAGGGAATGGCTTTTGATAACCTTTTACCATTAAGGCTTACGATTTAGTTTTTCTTTAAAAAAAGTGTATGAGAGAAGAATATAGGCTAATCTGCGGGATGGAACTTTCACTTACAAATAAAAATGAAATAGCCTTTATTTAAAGTCTTTAAGTAATGAGGTTTACTAAATAATATTAATGTATACTGAATAACTTGACCAGGTAAAAAGCTAATAGCGTTCATGGATGACATCAATATGCCGGTGCGGGATGAGTACGGTTCCCAGCCGCCGTTGGAGCTGATGCGGCTCTGGTACGATTACGGCTTCTGGTTCGACCGCCAGAAGCAGTGGAGGAAGAATGTCAAGGTTCCGATTATAAAAAGGATAATCCATTGTTTGAAATATCCAGACGTCCATAGTCGAAATAAAAAGAATACTGTTTTATAATCTTTGTCACCGATTTACCAAGATTATTTGTCGGAATATGACCTAGGTATTCCAGTCTTTCAAAAAAACCGTCACCGGACACCTTCCACAAAATAAAAAAAATTGAAATTTCTCTAACATTAACATTGTTTACAAATACTGACCAGTTTTCTGAGTTCATTTATTGTTAAATACGTAGGTATATGATTAATTTTGAGATTGATTTGATTGCATCTCAATTTCTATCTATAGCGGATAATGATCTTACAAATTTACGTCATCATCAACCCCTAATTTTTACTGCCTCTGACTATTTCAAGCCATTTTCTCGTTCCACTCGTTCCCCATTCATTAAATTATAAGTATTAGAGAAATCCACGTCCACACAAATCTATGTGCCAAGCGTCATACAAAAAGTTTCCATTCGAAACGATAAGGATAAGGATGCTCGATAAATTTACCGAATGCAAATACGATTTTCTCACTTCCCCCCGCGCCCCGGTGGCGCCGGTGGGCCCGTGACGGTTGTGGTCACAGTGTCCGCGTGTAGGACATGGTGTTGTGCGGCGCGGCGGGCCCGGCGGGCGGCGCGCGCTCGCCGCTGCCGGCGCGCCTGCTGTCGTGCTTCCACGCCTTCTACCTGCCGGCGCCCGCGCACTCGCAGCTCGTCAGCATCTTCGGCACCATGCTCGACCAGCACCTGCGCGACTTCGACGAGGAGACCAAGACGCTCGGTAACACGTGGCGACTTCAGAACCTCTTTGACGATCTCCGTGGTCGAGTGACGACCTCCGTGGTCGAGTGGTGTGTACACCGGTTTTCATGGGTACGCCACTCTGAGGTCCCGGGTTCGATTCCCGGCCGAGTCGATGAAGATTACCACTAGTTTTCTATGTTGTCTCGGGTCTGGGTGCTTGTGGTACCGTCGTTACTTCTGATTGCCATAACACAAGTGCTTCAGCTACTTACATTGGCATCGGAGTAATGTATGTGATGTTGTCTCATATTTATTATTATTATTATTAAAAAAAAGAACCGGATCGCGTACTTGTAGATAGCGAACAGCTATAGCGTTATTAGTGATAGTAGGAGAGTGGTAGTACGATGTGAACTGAAAAAATAACAAAAAAAAGACCCGCTGAGTTTCTTTCTCCGGTTCTTCTCAGGCCAGGGTGTTCCTTTTTCCGAACCGGTGGTAGTGTTTATTTGACAATCAATAAGTGAGTGTAATGCTTCTATATTGAATAAAGGAGTTTGAGTTTGAGTTTGAGTGATATCGCTCTTCTAGCTCCAAATTATTATATTTTGTAAGCAGTCCAATTAAAGTCTTGATTTTTTTTTATCAGGAAAAATTGTCCTGACGGCTACCATCGATATGTTTAACAACATAGTAGCAAAGCTCTTGCCGACGCCCAGTAAGATGCACTACTTGTTTAATTTGAGGGACATATCAAAAATTTTCCAAGTTAGTAATAAAGTATTTGTATTTATTTAGATTTACAAACATTAACTACTTTACTATTGATTCTATACGTAGCGCCAACTATAATACGGTATAATTTTAGGGCCTTTTAAGAAGTAATAAAGACTATCAAAACACAAAGCCTCGCTTCCTGCGTTTATGGGTACACGAATGTTTCCGAGTATTCGGCGATCGTCTTACTGAAGAAAAGTTAGTTTTTCAATCATAGAAATTTTCAAAATCAATTATTTGTCTCCTATGAATGATTTCTTTTAGTAGCTTGAACTCGAATTTCATTCATTACGTAAATTCTTCCTTGATTTTATCCCAATAGCAATGTGGTCCTTTAGAGGTTATTTAATGACCTAAATAATAATTTTAGCTTTGGTTTGCTCTTGTTAGCTTTGCATTGTTTATCCAGATTAGTCCTTACTTGATACTTTTATACATTTAAAACTAGTATTCGAATGTACATTGCCCAGAGATCGCGATTGGTTCATGAACCAAGTTGGTGACATGTTGGGCAAGCACTTTGAGTTGACGTTCCATGCTTTGTGCCCCAGCAAGACTGCACCAATATTTGGGCATTTCCTCAATCCCTTCGAAATTTATGACGACCTTAACGACCCTAATGCCTTGAGGAAGTAAGTATTTAATTAAGTTGTTAGATATTTTTCCTGACTCCTTATTATTGTGCAGTATTTACAATGACTTTTGAAATATACGACTAAATTTGAAATCCAAATTCTTCATTTTAAATGTTCTCTCGTCAGATACATATCTAATCAGATGGAGGAGTACAACAGTTGTCCGGGCGTCGTCAAGATGGATCTGGTGCTGTTCAAAGATGCTATCGAGCATATATGCCGTATCGTGCGCGTCATATCGCAGCCTCGCGGACACATGCTCTGCGTTGGAATAGGTCAGGAGATGCTTCTCATAAATTCGTATTTATTTATAGTTTGTGTACTTTATTTGACGACCTCCGTAGTCGAGTAGTGTGTACACCGGTTTTCATGGATAAGCCACTCTGAAGTGGTCAGTCAGTTTTCTATGTTGATTTGAATCTGACTGTTTGTATGACCGTCATTTGGTGATAGGGCTTTTTGCAAGCCCGTCTGGGTAAGTACCACCCACTCATCAGATATTCTAACGCCAATCAACAGTACCTGGTATTGTTGTGTTTCGGTTTGAAGGGTAAATGAGCCAGTGTAAACTACAGGCACAAGGGACATAACATCTTAGTTCCTAAGGTTGGTAGCGTATTGGCGATGAAAGAAATGGTTAATATTTTTTACAGCGTCTGTCCATGGGTGGTGGTGACCACTTACCATCAGGTGGCCCATATGCTCGCCCGCCAACCAATAGCATAAAAAATGACTTCTGATTTTCAATAAAACAAGTGCTACTTACATTGGAATCAGAGTAATATATGTGATGTTGTCTAATATTTATTTATTTATATTGTTTTGAGCTGAAGTTTTAAGTTACGGAAAGAGTTAAAGATCTTATGTATTTTACACGAGTCTGAGAGAGACAGCCATAATAAATATAATTGCTACTGCTTTATTTATCGTCAGATCATCTAAATTTTAGGGGGATCCGGTCGGCAAAGTTTAACTCGGGTGGCGTCTTACATTTGTGAATACAACTCGTTCCAAGTGGTTGTAACCAAGACTTATGGAATCAAAGATTTCAGAGAAGATTTAAAGGTGAGGAAAATAACATGACATGTTTAGAATCATTAATTAAATCTGAGCAATATTTTAGACGAATTATTTAAATTGGTCGATTAACCCATCTATGGTATATAAGATGCTGATCCTTGCCGAGGCCTAAAATAAACTTACGTACGTATAAATTTTATTTTGAATGTATTTACAAATTTAAAATGTTACATTGATGATACCTCTTAATTTACAAAACTTTTTTCCAAGTAAAAATTTTCAGGCTCTTGACTATTTATGTACCAAATTTAATTTAAATCGGTCCAGTAGTTTTGCTGTGAAAGCTTGATAGACAGACAGTTACTTTCACATTTTAAAAATATTATTATAGATTAATAATTTTCATATGTAACGTTTTGTGTATTTCGCATATTTCTAAAACAAGTCAAAACCCAGGTGCTGTACACCAGCTGTGGTGTGGACACCAAAACAACGACGTTTATATTCTGCGACACTCAGATAGTCGAGGAGACGTTTACCGAGATCGTCAACAACCTCCTCAGCAGCGGAGAGGTTACGAATCTCTACAAGGCGGACGAATTTGAGGATGTGAGTTAAACGCAGTAAAGTCTTACCGAGTTTTCTTTAACCGTAACCTAGAGAAAATCTTAAGGATATGTTTGTGTTCGCATTTGATCCAAACTGGATTGATTTTAATGGGTCCCATGTTGATTGGGTGATATAAATTAATAGAAACGAAGACTCTAACTAGAAGCAAATTTATGACCTTTTGACACATCGGTGCCGAATGTGACATCCACATCAGAAAAATAATTCGATAAGGTCATAATAAGCTTAAAGTAGAAAGATATAGTAAATTGAACTAAAACTACTTGTAACGGATTTGAATCGCGTATATTAATTATTTTTAACATCCCGACGTTTCGAGCACTTTACAGCGTTCGTGGTCACGGGTAGACTCTGTCTAAAAATAATTAATATACGCGATTCAAATCCGTTATAACTAGTTTTATTTCAATGTATAATAATCGCGAAAATTTAAGACAACATTAAGATATAGTAGTATTATTAAAGTACATATAAAACTACTACTACTATAATTTTTCTGATGTGGATTTTTATTCGGCATTTAAATTAAAAACTGGCACCAATATTTAAGAATACGAGTATACGTATTTATTTGTGAGTGTTTTAAAGACAACAAATTTGTATCAAAACACAAATGCATCCTCTATTCTCTGACGCTTATATGGGAAAGAAAATATGACACGACCGCAGATAATTCAGATGCAGGTCATCTGGATTCTCGTACTTTACAGGACATGGAAATGTACAAAATTCCAACTTCTAAACTTAGTTCTGCTGTTAAGAATTTCTGTGATAGCAAAATCCAATAATTTCATTGACTTTAATTCGAACTGATCTGATTGACGATTCTAAATGAATACACCAATGAAGCAGTCTAAAAATCACAAGTACCTTTACCTGTTTAAGTATCGACGACCTCCGTGGTCGAGTGGTGTGTACACCGGTTATCATGGGTACGCCAATCCGATGTCCCGGGTTCATTTCCGGCCGAGTCAATGTAGATTATCATCAGTTTTCTACGTTGTCTTGGGTCTGGGTGTTTGTGGTACCGTCGTTGCTTCTGATTTTTCATAACACAAGTGCTTTAGCTACTTACATTGGGATCAGAGTAATGTATGTGATGTTGTCTCATATTTATTTATTTTAAATTACAGATAAAACAATCACTGGAGAAGCCGATGAAGAATGCGAATATAGTCCAAACGAATGAGTCCGTTTACTTGTTCCTGGTGGACCGCGTGCAGGCCAACATGCACATCGTGCTGTGTTTCAGTCCCATTGGGGATGACTTCAGGTATATCTGGGTTTAGTATTAATGGTACCTTATTATTTGAAGAGGCAAATGGGTAAACTTATATGATCGGTTTTGTTGCATCGCATTTTTGTGGTGACACCACAAAAGGTGGTATGTGAGTATAGAAAATTGTTGTATATACTTTTAATATATCGTACTTCAGCGGAGGAAAGAATAAACTAAGTTTTGAGAAAAAATTGGTGCAATAATTTATTTTGTATGTTTTTTTTCCTTTTTTGTAGTGTCGTTTGTATATTACGTATTATGTACCTTTTTTCGTTTGTTTTTCTTGTACTTTATATAATTGTGCCGTGTTCTAAAAAAAACATTTATTTCTTTCTTTCATTCTTTTAATAGATTGGCACAAAAAGAGAATGGATGATTTTCCTCTAAAGTATCAAGCGAGATTAATTCTATTCATGTCACATTACCAATTCCCCTAGGGTTTGTCCTTTAAAAAAAAACTGTTCTCGATTACATATGAATTTAAAATAATACATCTACGTCTTATAGAAACCGTATACGGCAATATCCAGCGCTAATCAATGCGACCACAACGAATTGGTTCCTGGAGTGGCCCCGTGAGGCGTTGCTGGAAGTGGCCTACAAGTTTCTCGAGGGAGTAGAATTATTGGCCTCAATCACTGGACCCAGGGTGAGTACACATTATTTTTAGAATCGAACTGATTATAAGAAGAATAAGTAAAATAAGTTGTTTATAATGAAATACAGTAGGTGAATAGCAAAATAGGCAAACTGAGATTATGTGGTTACCACCACCATTTAGTATTAAAGTACATACTAAGTATTTGTCGGCAGAATACTAGACTAGTTAATGGTACCGACCCAGACCAGTTCGCACAATACCATAATGTAAAAATATGTTTTTAATATGGGTTGGGAACCAGTGGGTATTGTCTTTGACAATAAAAGCCTTGTTGTATAATTTTGATTCTGCCATCGTTTTAGATCCGCAGGAAGGAATCTCTCGTAGAAAGTCGAGAAGATGCCTTACGAGCATCGGTTGCATCGATAATGTCACTGATCCACTCATCGGTGGGCCAATACTCGGTGAAGATGTGGCGCGAGATGAGAAGGACCAACTACGTCACTCCCACTAACTACCTCGAGCTCGTCTCCGGATACAAGGAGTACGTCTATATAACATAAATCGAATCGAAACACTTTTTCACGTTACCTATTTGTATTAAGCACAAGTTTGGAATATAGATAGAAAAAAATTCTTCCCATGATATCAATATTATATATGCTACTAGGAAATCCTGTAACCTACATATATTCTGATCAATTTGACTTGTAATAGATTACATAAGAGTTTATACAGTTGCATTCTACTTTTAGTTTTTAGTTTATTTCTGTATGTATGTATTTTCCTTTATTTAAATACATTTAAATTAAGGACCATTCACACCTATAATATAACTTTTACAGGATGCTAAGGCTCAAGCGAATCGAAATTGCACTCCAGGCGAACAAGCTTCGAAACGGTCTCGGGAAAGTCGAGGAGACCACAAAACTTGTCGGACAAATGTCCGAGGAGCTGGCCGTCGCCCAGGTACGCCAAGGGACGTTTGGATAGGGTCCGCACCAGTAAGGAAACTAGACGTCGTGACTGGTCGTGACCTCGAGTCGTCCCGCATCAGTCGTGACTGGTCGTGATCACGAGTCGTCCGCAGGTACAAGTTGCGGAGTACACGGAGCAGTGCATCGAGTACATGGGCGTGATAAACGCGCAGCAGCGCAACGCTGACGAGCAACAGCGCAGCGTGGCGGCGCGCAGCAAGAAGACGCAAGAGGAGGAGGTGCAGTGCAAGAAGCTCGCCGACGCCGCCATGCGCGACCTCGCCAGCGCCATGCCCGCGCTCGAGGAGGCCGTCAAGGTGCGTCACCCGCCACTCCCGCCACACTCTCTCGACCTCCACTAATGAAAACCCACCCATCCCGCACAGGCCCTGGACGCCCTCAACAAGAAGGACATCACTGAGGTCAAGTCGTACGCAAAGCCGCCCCAGAAGGTGGAGATGGTGATGGAAGCCGTCCTCATATTACTGCAGGTGAGTCTGATATCCCGTAAGTAATCTTCCAATTAGTAAGTATGATCCATGATCCAACAAATATAGGAGTCGTGGATGTATTGTAGAAGGAACCGACCTGGGCGGAGGCGAAGCGGCAACTCGGCGATCAGTATTTCTTGGACAGGCTACGAGAGTTCGATAAAGATAATATATCAGACAAGACGCTGAAGAAGATCGGTACATACACGGCCAAGCCGGACTTCGATCCTGAAATAGTGGGGACCGTCTCCCTCGCAGCCAAGTCGTTGTGCTTATGGGTGCGAGCTATTGAGAAATATGGAAAAGTTTACAAGTAAGTGACGTTATCGACTGACGATAGTGGGTCAATTATGGATTACACTTATGTTTTCGGTCAGCACACTCATACACACACAGCTCACACTTTGAGTGAATGCGGTATCGTGCAAAATCAGACTATGTTTGGACGAGATCACTGTATTTTACACTAGTCGTCGCCTGCAGCTGCGCTCGTGTTTTAGGGGTTGGTTGTCATGTGTTAGATAAAAAAGTAGCCTATGTCCTTTCTCGGATTTCAAGTTTGCTTCATACCAAATTTCATCAAATTCGATTCCAAAGTTTGGTCGTGAAAGAGCGACAGACAGACAGTTACTAACACATTTGTAATATTATATATGAGTTATGGCCCAGTGGTTAGAACGCGTGTATCTTAACCGATGATTGCGGGTTTAAACCCAGGCAAACACCACTGTATATATGTGCCTAATTTGTGTTTATTCATCTCATGCTCGGCGGTGAAGGAAATCATCGTGAGGAAAACTACATGTGTCTAATTTCATCGAAATTCTGCCACATGTGCATTCCACCAACCCGCATTGGAACAGCGTGGTGGAATATGTTCCAAACCTTCTCCTTAGTGGAAGAGGAAGCCTTCGCCCAGCAGTGGGAATTTTACACGCTCTTACTGTGTACTGTGTATAGAATAACGAAGGTTGTGAAAATATGCTTTATTTATTAGAATAGTAAAGCCAAAGAAGGAACGTCTGGAAGAAGCATTAGAGTCCCTGCGAATGAAACAGCAGATTTTAGCCGAAGCGCGAGCCAAGCTCCGCGAGCTCAGCGAGATGATCGCTCGCCTGCAGAAGGAGTACGACGAGAAGCTGGCGCAGAAGGAAGAGCTTGAGAGGAAGTCGAGGATGCTGCAACTCAAACTGGAACGGGCTGAGGCGCTCATTACTGGGCTATCGGGTAAATATTGATGATTGAAAAAAAAATTGCTTAGCGACTCGCCCTGTCTTCGTATGATTGACCATAATATATGAGCAAAATTGAATAAAATCATTATAAATTGTAGCCTATTCGTTATTCCGATGTATAACATATATTACTGTAAAATTTCATCCAAATTCGTTCAATAGTTTTTTCGTGACAGTGTAACAAAAATACTTACACCCGTGGTAGTGTTTATTTGACAATCAATAAGTAAGTGTAATGCTTTTATATTGAATAAAGGAATTTGAGTTTGAGTTTGAGTTCGTCCTCGTAAACTTTTCCATTTATAATATTAGTAGGAATTAAAAGGGTTAGTTAAATTTTGTAGTATTCTTTCTTATAAATGAAACAGATGGAGATACATATATCGTTTAGAAGTTCATATATTTCGGTAACATTTGACAGTACTTTGAAAGTTGGCAAAAATGGCGTGTTTTGTTTTAATTTACTTTGTACAAATTCATTATCAACATTAGATCAAGCAAAGATTTACAACAACAACATCAGCCTGTAAATTCCCACTGCTGGGCTAAATGCTCTTTGAGGAGAAGGTTTGGAACACATTCAACCACGCTGTTCCAATGCGGGTTGGTGGAATGCACATATGACAGAATTTCGATGAAATTAGACACATGCAGGTTTCCTCACGATGTTTTCCTTCACCGCCGAGCACGAGATGAATTATAAACACAAATTAAGCATATATATATAGCGGTGCTAGCCTGGGTTTGAACCCGCAATCATCGGTTAAGATGCACGCGTTCTAACCACTGGGCCATCTCATCTCAGGTAAAGATTTGGTGGCCATTAAATACTTACACCTTTCGACTTTTGACAGTTCTTAATATATCATTGAAGTAATACATTATTTGCCTTTAAATAATACATTGAGTTGCTTACAGGTGAACGAGAAAGATGGGAATTGACTGTGGAGCGTCTGGACAGGGAGTTTGATAACCTGCCCGGCGACTGCCTCATAGCCACCGGCTTCGTGGCCTACCTCGGGCCCTTCGTCTCCGAATACCGCGAGGACTTGATGGGAGATTGGTTCAAGGAAGTACGTAACTTAATTCGTACGTCAACATTTAAAAGAGGTTTTAATAAAGTCCCCATTTGAACTAAGAAGTAGAAATCAAGTAAGTCTGATTTATGGAATACATTAATCGTAATAAAGTAAATAATTACTTGGCATTCATTTTGTTATTGTAGTTTATTTTAATGCATATTGTTTTTTTTTTTCTAAAATCTAATAGGTAATATATGTATATATCATCTACTAATAAATATGTATTTAACTAACATGACTTTGTATTTTTAAATGTTGAAAAAAAGTAACTACTGAGTTGCCGGTTCTTCTAAGTAGAATCTACATTCCGAATCGGTGGTACCTTCTTTTAATGTAGTTTGTTAAGTGACGATTCTAAAGTTCTTGTAAAAGCCTATTTGAATACAGTATATTTTGATGTTTTTTATTCTAGGTATATAATGAAACGTTGCCAGTAACAATGGATTTGAGCATGAAGACGTTTCTGCTTGATGACGCCACATTGAGAGATTGGAACTACATGGGTCTACCAGGTTATTACGATCACTATCATAATATGGTATTAGCTTCCGACCGTGGCGTTAGCCTTCCTGTTGGGGAGGTTCTTCAGATCGGAGGTTAGGTTATGTCCTTTTCTGTAATCCTCAAAATATTGTATGGATATCATATATACGGCATGAAAACGTTTAATGGGGATGTTTTTATAGTATAAGCGAAAAAAAAGGATATTTCAATGAATGATATTAGGAAGGTGTCGTGATATCAATATGTCTGATAACGAGCTGATGCCGAACTCCTAGTTATATATATATATACATATGGTATACAATACTACGCAATTTATTATGATGTACTACAAAGTGTCACACTTGTAACATGTTTTGAGTTTATATTACACTAATTTATAGATGACAACTTCAGTGCCGAGAATGGAATAATAGTGGTACGAGCGACTCGCTGGCCGCTGGCCGTTGATCCACAGGGTCAGGCGCTCATCTGGATCTCCAGGTTGGAGGAGAAGAACGATATACAGGTGCCAGCTGATTAGATAGATCACATCGATCCTCTAGTGTCGACCATGTTTTAATACTGTATGTGATTAACTATTTCCCAGTCCCTTAAGTGACATATGTCTTATAGATATTGTTTTACTAATGTGTCTGCTTCGGGTAAAATACACTGGCTTACTGACCAATATAATATCATGAATTAATATGACCCCAAAAATAATTACATTTATGGCTATATATGGTCTATATTCTGATAATTAGTCGCGTAACAGAAAAGTCTTCGAAACGTGTAATTATTTTATGTTTTTTAACTATTTTTTTCACAGAACTGTAATTTGTAATTTTGATACTAAATTGTTAATATTATTTCATTTTGATTGTTCCAAAAGATCGTCGATTTCGGTCAGCCTAACTACCTCAAGATCATGGAAACCTGCCTATCAGCGGGCCAGCCAATTATAGTCCAAAACGTGGGCGAGGTCCTCGACCCGTCTATTGCACCTATTTTAGACAAAGCCATCGTTAGAATTGGTGCTGACTTGGTCATTAAGTTTAATGAGAAAATGGTGCCCTACAATCCAGCGTTTAAGATGTACCTCACTACAAAACTTGGTAACCTAATATTTTTTGTTTAGCTAAACATAATAAGCTGTTTTATTCATGAATTATTTCCCATAGTGTTATTATGATTATGTTTTTAATGTAATGTGAATGTTATTTTTATTTTCGTAATGATCTCCATGGTCGAGTCGTACGTCGATTCCCGGCCGAATGTAGAAAAAGTTCATTAATTTTCTGTGTTGTCTTGGGTCTGGATGTTTGTGATACCGTCGTTACTTCTGATTGGAAAATCAGAAGTAACGATATAACACAAGTGCTTTACTTACGTTGGAATCAGTGTGATGTATGTGATTTTTTCTAATTATTTATTTATTATTATAAAATAACTATTTCCCTGATGAGAAATTTTCCAAGTTTTTTTTTATTTCTTAGGATATTTTCTATCCGTTTTAAATAATTATTATTTGCATTAATTTCAAAGAACCCTCCGATAACAATTCTCTTTCCGTTTCTCAATACAAGAAACTCACGATTTTTGTCCAGGTAACCCAGTGTATACACCAGAAACATTGACCAAGACGACGATGGTGAACTTCGCGGTGAAGGAACAGGGCCTGACGGCGCAGCTCCTCAGCATAGTGGTGCGAAAGGAACGGCCGCAGCTGGAGACCATGAAGGATAACCTCGTGATGACCATCGCCAATAATAAGAAAGTTCTTGTAAGTGACCATATTAGTATGCAGGTTATATTGTCAGGAAATATTTTAGTCGACGAATTATGTCTATCTGTGTCATTTTTGTGTGAACTGAAAGTTAATGAATAGCCCTTAAGGCTTTAATCCTTTGTCCCACTACTGGGATGATGCATTCTCTCCGTTGGGAAGAAGGTCTGAAGCTACTTCAAAAGTGTGAAAATTATGTTTACATACACGCCACTGTCCTCAAGATAAAATAATGAAAATGAAAAAAAAATATTTATTAACAAAAAACAACATTATACAATGAAATGTCCGGTGGTACCCAACACTAGGTATTCCTGTGTCGTGGGGTATTTTGAAATCCTCAATATTTGCTTAAGATCTCATCTGTTGTTTTATGGCCTCTATTTCTAGATATTACCTAGAAAGCCTCTTTAGATATGCCTCTAGTGTGATCTCTGTATTCACAGATAGACTTAGAGAACGATCTACTCCGGATAATGTACGAGTCGCAGGTGCCGCTCCTCGAAAACGAGGAGCTGTTCATCACGCTCCAGACTTCGCAGCGCACGTCGCTCGAGGTGAAGGAGGCTCTCATCACGTCGCAGGACACCGAGAAGGAAATAGACAGCGCTAGACAGGTATCGCTGAAATTTAATCTTATTTATCCATTATCCATATCAAGAGCAGAGATTGCCCAGTGGTTAGAACGCGTGCATCTTAATCGATGATTAAGGGGTTCAAATCCAGGCAAGCACCGCTGATTCATGTGCTTAATTTGTCTTTATAATTCATCTCGTGCTCAGCGGTGAAGGTAAACATCGTGAGGGAACCTGCATGTGACAAATTTCATAGAAATTCTGCCACATGTGTATTCCACCAACCCGCATTGGAACAGCGTGGTGGAATATGTTCCAAACCTTCTCCTCAAAGGGAGAGGAGGCCTTTAGCCCAGCAGTGGGAATTTACAGGCTGTTGTTGTTGTTGTTGTATCCAATATCCTATAGTGTAATTGTTCATTTTAAAGCTTTTATTTCTTTGGAGTAAGTTTCGTAAAAAAAAACCAATCTACAGAAACAAATACAAAACATCCTCTGAATTTGTCAATTAGTTGGAATAAAAAAGCTAATCTACCATTGTTGGCATTTTTATTCTTACAAATTATGCAAAAAGCTTATTGAGTTTTTCACCATTTTTTACGAAATCTAATTAATAAATCACAGCGCCCTTATACACATTCCTCCACAATTGTCGGGTAAAGGGGGTGGCACATTTCCATAAAGCATATAAGTTTATTGGTAACACACAATTAAGCAAGTTACACGAAGTATCTCAACCTCTGAACATGAACATATTGAATTGTAATATAAAACAATCGCTTCTTACTTCTCCAGGGTTACGTGCCAGTAGCGGTTCGCGCTTCTGTGCTTTTCTTCGCTCTAAACGACTTGTCTCGCATCGACCCCATGTACCAGTTCTCTCTGGACGCCTATATTGACCTCTTCACGTACTCCATCGACCGCAGTCCTAAGGGCGGCGAGCTGCAGGACAGAATCAGCAACCTCAATGAATTCCACACATTTGCTGTTTACAAGTAATTTTGACAACAATTCATTTGATATCTCCTTTGTCTATATAACACTCACCCTTGAACACAAAAATACAAAGTATTGCTATGTGGTGGAAGAATGTCTGATATGTAGGTGCTATACTACGACAAGACTTAGATGTAGCATCGGCAAAATTTGTAAAATCGATCACATCCGAATTAAGTACGCTCTCCCAAATTATCAATATTTATTTCTCATGTGAATATGATCTTTACACAAACGTAATAACTTGTAATATCACATGACCTCATATATTTGTCAATTTGAGGCGTCAATTTACATGCACGAATAGCGTCGAATGGCGCGATAGGGAGCTATTTCTATTGGTTGTGTAAATCGGCAGTAATTGGTTTTATTGGATTTGCCGATGCTGCATTGGTTGTGTCGTACTATACCTATCCATCCTTCTTCTTCCAGGAACACATGTCGTGCACTGTTCGAGCGTCACAAGCTGCTGCTATCCTTCCACATGGTGTCTCGGATCCTCTTCCAGATGGGCAAGATGAGCACAAACGAATACCTGTTCCTACTCAAAGGCGGAGTGGTGCTGGACCGCTCTGAACAGCCTGATAACCCTACCAGTGAGATGTTCTACAGAAAATTATAAAAATAAAATTTAATTCTTATAAGATCCAGTTATTATGTTAGAAACATATTTTTATTTTGCTGACGGATAGTAGAAATATCTTCAAATATAATTAAGGTATCATTGGTTTGCTACCAGTAACACACGAATATCAAGAAGATTCTTAAGAAATACAACATGATCGCCGGTCTGGTAAATTGCGACTATCTTATATTAGAAATTTGAAAGTAACTCTATCTGTCTTTCGTGCTTTCAAAACCAAACCGCTGAACCGAATTTGATGAAATTGAGTATGAAGCAAATTTGAACTCCAAGAAAGAACTGGCTACATTTTTTAACTAACACATGACAGCCAATACCATAAAATGCTAGCGAAGTCGCGGGCGATTACTATTAATTTATATTATGTCCCAACAGTATGCAATGGTGACCAAAAATATGCTATCTCATTACAGATTGGCTACCCGACGACTGTTGGGACAATATTACGGAGCTGGACAAGTTACCCGGTTTCCATGGCGTCATTGACAGCTTCGAGGTGTTCTCGAAGGAGTGGCGCGAGTGGTACCTTCATCCCGAGCCAGAATCCCAGCCGCTGATTGGTTCGTACAACTATTACTCTATTGGCTATTATTTGGAATATACATTTGTGGTAAAAATTTGGTGAAATATAACTTGAGAATGTGATAGTGACGAATAATAAGGTATTTAGCCTGAGCATCGAACTTTGTATGTAGCAACTCGCGTCTGCAGACTGGGATCAGTATAGCAAGTTTCCTACATACCTATACCATTTCTGTAGGCTTTTGAAGAAACTAGGGAGTGTTAACTATAAATTAATATATGATAGAACTCAAGCGAAAGGATGAATCGTATTTATTCATCAGAGCGTGTAAAATATCGACGGTTCGGTAGCGATGGAGTCACGCGTCTAGCCGATAGGAAAGTTTGTTTGTATTTTTTATAGTACACCACATAGAAAAATAAAATAAAATTACACATACATTTGGCTTTAATAGAAAACGCGTACAATTTTGGCGACCTTATCGCTATCACTTCCAGGCAACCAACGGTGTTGTTTAGGATAGCTAGCATAGAATACGAGGTGTGTGGTGCTGTACTAAAAAGTTTTGGTTACAAATCTCGAACTTGATTTTCTTTATTCATTCAAAGACGTGCTTAAACTCATTTCCAAACAAGAAAATAATAACACAGCCAACAATTGTGTGGTGATGTGGTCTTATTTGAATAAAACGAAGTAAAATTGTTGTTATATAATATGTATATATTAATATATGTATATATTATATAATAACAATTACACTTCGGATGAGTGACGTACACGCGCGTTGCAGGCGACTGGAACGACATCTGCAATGAGTTCCAGCGCATCCTGTTCGCGCGCTCGCTGCGCGTGGACCGCGTGGCGGCGTGCGTCAGCGCCTACGTCGTCAACGTGCTCGGCCCGCGCTACGTCGAGCCGCCCGTGCTCGACATCAAGGTGCCATTTCCAACCATTCTTGGTGGTAGGGCTTTGTGCGAGCCCGTCTGGGTAGGTACCACCCACTCACCAGTCATTCTACCGCCAAATAACAATACTCATTATTGTTGTGTTCCGGTCTGAAGGATGAGTCAGTGTAACTACAGGCACAAGGGACATAACTTAGTTCCCAAGGTCGGTGGCGCATTGACGATGTAAGGAATAGTTAGTATTTCTTACAGCGTCATTGTCTATGGGTGATGGTGACCACTTACCATCAGGTGGCCCATTTGCTCGTCCGCCAAGCTTTACCATAAAAATAGGTGCACACGCAGAGCGCCAGCTACTAGGAGTACCGGCACAGTCTCGCTCATATAATCGTGTGTAACGCGCAGGCGGCATGGGAGGAATCCACGTGGAAGACCTCCCTTCTGTTCGTGCTGTCGCCGGGCGTGGATCCCACGTCGGCGCTCATCCAGCTCGCCATCGATGTGAAAATGTTCGACAAATTCCAGTCCCTCAGCTTAGGGCAGGGGCAGGCGCCCACTGCGGCGAGGTGGGTCTTAGTAGTTTTCAAAGCACAGCATATACTCTACTACTCGTCCAGTAGACAAGGATTTTTTTTTTTAAATAAATATGAGACAACATCACATACATTACTCTGATCCCAATGTAAGTAGCTGAAGCACTTGTGTTATGGAAATCAGAAGTAACGACGGTACCACAAACACCCAGACCCAAGACAACATAGAAAACTAATGGTAATCTACATCGACTCGGCCGGGAATCGAACCCGGGACCTCAGAGTGGCGTACCCATGCAAACCGGTGTACACACCACTCGACCACGGAGGTCGTCAAAAGGATGGTAGTAAACAAGCAAGATGCCGTGTTCTCGTGCGTTAGGATGCTGGCCCACGGCATGAAGGAGGGCGGCTGGGTGTTCCTGGCGAACTGCCACCTGGCGTGCGTGTGGCTGGGCGCGCTGCGCGGGCTCGACAACCCGCGCATCCACCCGCGCTTCCGCCTGTGGCTGTCGTCCATGCCCGACGACAAGTTCCCACTGGGAGTTCTGCAGCGCTCCATCAAGATGACCACCGAGCCGCCCCAGGTGACTCCACAAACTCGGACAGACGATAACTTTGGACTTTTACTTATTTTATAAATTCAAACTCAGCTCGATTAGATATAAATACATTTATTTAACATAATAGGTTCAATCGGCATAATTCCAAGTTGTACAATCAATCACCCTTAATTTTCATGATAACCCCGTTCGAAACCCCGATTCTGACCACCGACCGCTTTCTTTTGTTTTTCTTCTTTTATTTTTCCTGTCAATCTGTCCAGTCATCCAATTGGTCAGCCGATCAAAGTCGGCTTTCTTTACCAGCCAACCACGACGCAATAGTGTTACCATCTCTAAATCAGAATAACACAATTAAAACACTTAGCTTTTTAGAAATGAGCCGAGATGGCCCAGTGGTTAGAACGCGTGCATCTTAACCGATGATTGCGGTTTCAAACCCAGATAAGCGCCACTGAACATTCATGTATTTAATGTGTGTTTATTATTAATCTTGTGCTCGGCGGTGAAGGAAAACATCGTAAGGAAACCTGTTTGTGTAATTTCACAGAAATTCTGCCACATGTCTATTCCACCAATCAGCATTGTAACAGCGTGGTGGAATTTGTTCCAAACTTCCTAAAAGAGGGGGCCTTAGCTCAGCGGTGGGGAATTTATAGGCTGTCGTTTTTTTTTAAAATGGAGTCTTTAACATTTTTCGTGATGGTTTATGTTGCAGGGTCTGAAGGGCAACTTAGTGAGGCTGTTCGCCAATTTGAACGAGGATAAATTCGACGAGGCCACTCCCATGTATCGGCGGCTACTCTTTTGCGTGTCCTTTTTCCACTGTTCGCTTATAGCTCGCAAACGTTTTCGTCAGCTTGGATACAATGCCGTCTACAGTTTTAACGATTCAGATTTTGAGGTAAATGCAAAAAAAATAAGTGTATATTCGAATATTTTATGGTATAGGTTGACGGACGATATTGTCCACCTGATGGTAAGTGATTACAAATGGTCACAGACAATGGTGCTGTAAGAAATAGTAACCATTTCTTGCATCGCCAATACGCCACCAACCTTGGAAACTAAGGTGGTATTTCCGTTGGGCCTCTAGTTGCACTGGCTCACTCATCTTTCAAATCAGAAACCAACAATACTGAGAACTGTTGTTTGGCGGTAGAATATCTGATAAGTGGTTGGTACCTACCCAGACGGGCTTGCAACCCTACCATCAAGTTAAAGTTTATGAAAGACAAGCTCTGTTCGCGACCTTGTACGCGTATGAATTTACCAAAAAAAAATGGTATCCTAAGTTACTCCTTATTATATCAGTTATCTGCCAGTGAAAATCCCGTCAAAATCGGTCCAGCCGTTCCAGAGATTAGCTGGAACAAACAGACAGACAAACAAAAATTGTATAAAATGTAATTTTGTTATATATACCGTGTATACGTTATGTTGCATACGTATGCATTGAGTAAAAAAGGACTATTTTAATATGACAAACAGACACTCCAATTTTATTATATGTATAGATTCGAGATATTTTATGCTGACGGAGAGTGGGCTAAGTTTTTGTTTAGGTTTCAGATAATCTGCTTGCAAATTATTTAGAGGAGTATGATGAGGTGCCGTGGGACGCACTCAGGTATCTCTTCGCCATCATCAACTACGGAGGGCATATTACTGACGACTGGGATAAACGCGTTCTCATCGCCTACATCAACCAGTTCTTCTGTGAGGAGGCGCTGGATACGCCATTTTATAGGTATTTGGACACTTGTTTATTTTATCCACATATTTATCGGAGTTAAAAAAAGATTTTTTACGTACATTCGTGTGCATTTTTTTATTTAGTACAAAAGCATAGGTTATTTATTTTATTGTTATTAAACATTGAGTTTAGTGTTTGTTTATATAAAGATGTAATATTTTCCGAACACAATGGGACGAAAGTAAAATAAATAATGTTTGATATCGAACTCATGGGACATCGTTGGTCGAGAGCTTCCACTTTGAATGTCATGACCAAGCTACTGTCGGAGATTTGGAAGTAAAATATATAGCTGGACAATTAGTAAATGATACTGTTAGCAAATACGTACAGATACAGTCTGTATCTCTAATCCTTCTTAGAATTGAATAGGCTATAGGTTCAATGAACTGATACGGCCCAGTGGTTGGACACGTGCATCTTAACCGATGATTTCGGGTTCAAATCCAGGCAAGCACCACTATATATATGTGCTTAATTTGTGTTTATAATTCATCTCGTGCTCGGCGGTGAAGGAAAACATCGTGAGGAAAACTGCATGTGTTTAATTTCATCGAAATTCTGCCACATGTGTATTCCACGAAATGGAAAGGGAACAGCATGGTGGAATATGTTCCAAATTCTCTCCTTAACGTAGGGGAGGCAATTGGCCCAGCAGTGGGAAATTTAGAGGCTGTTACATTACATGTGCATTCCATTAACCCGCATTGGAACAGCGTGGTGGAATATGTTCCACACCCACTCCTTAATGGGAGACTGTTTACGTTACGGTTTTTTCCTTTACTAAAGGGTTAATAGTTGTCATACATATCATTTTTGTTTACGGTAATATCTGCTAATGTTTACGTCACACCAATATCAGTATTCCTTGTCACTTAGACTATCGAGCATACCCTCGTACCATATTCCCCGTGATGGCAGCCTGGAGTCGTATCGAGACTTCCTTGATCTATTGCCGGCCGCCGAACGCGCTGAGTCAGTGGGACAACACGCCTCGGCTGACGTCGCTACATTGGCACAAGTAAATTATTAAAAACTTCATCAAATGTTGAGCCAAGATGGCCCAGTGGTTAGAACACGTGCATCTTCTCCGATGATTGCGGGTTTAAACCCAGGAAAGCACTGCTGAATATTCATGTGCTTAATTTGTGTTTATAATTCATCTCGAGCTCGGCGGTGAAGGAAAAGATCGTGAGGAAATCTGCATGTGTCTAATTGCATAGAAATTCTATAGAAATTCTGCCACATGTGTAGCAGTGGGAAATTTACAGACTGTTGTTGTTGTTGTCATTAAATGTTATGAAAAGCTTAAAAAAAATTATACTGGCCTTCTATAATTGTTTTGGTTTTTCGTTTAGGATGCTCGGATCATGTGTTTGACTCTTTTCGCGTTGGCATCGACTGGGGGCGGTGGCGGGGGAGGCGGGGAAGATCAAAAGGTAAACATTCCATACATGTAACCATTCGGAATATTTAACTTAGAAAGCAGTACATAAAAGTCGATTTAAAGCATGTTTCCTTAGAATTATTGTAGGTTGAAGTTGAAA
Organism: Vanessa cardui; assembly: GCF_905220365.1. Taxonomy (NCBI): domain Eukaryota; kingdom Metazoa; phylum Arthropoda; class Insecta; order Lepidoptera; family Nymphalidae; genus Vanessa; species Vanessa cardui. Next base: position 14,354,060 of record NC_061130.1, read on the forward strand.
TAAATTGTTTATTGAATCTTTAAGATCAAGTCTTCAATCTTCCAATCTTCTTAGTCTCATAAATCTTTACTTTCCGCCATCTTGATAACTGTTGTTGAGTCAAGTTTCGTTCTAGAGTTTGTGATTAACGTCAAAGCGAGTTTTTTTTTCAATTCAGTAGCTTTATGAACATTGATAATTTAAATTATATTCTATAACAACATCCTGTTCAAAAATCAAATCACACTAATAACATTATGGAGTTGCAACTTGGAAGATTAGAAAATCATCCAGAATATCATGAGATATGTAATACGTCGCTCGTAATACTATAAAATATGTATGTATTTATATATTTATAGTTATATATTGTTATTATGTGTATATTGTATGTACATTCAAATAGTAGTTTTTTTTTATTTTTTATTTTTATAATTTATTATCATATATTGTCACAGTCCGTTACAACCACACAGGTTACCATTGAAAATCAGCGTTGGGTTCTTGGAACCCAACTTGGAAGCTGAATGGTACACCTTTTAGGACACGTTAAGCATCATTGTATTGTTTTGTATTGTTGTTGATTTTTTTTTGTATATTAAGATAGCAAGTAGTTATAGTTAGTTAATATGTTTATATTTTTTTGTTGTTTTTTCTTCCTTTTGTTTTAAATTTTTATACTTCTTATTCTTTTATTATGTACTGTATCCTAATAAACATTTCTTTCTTTCTTTCTTTCTTTCTTTCTTTCTTTCTTTCTTTCTTTCTTTCTTTCTTTCTTTCTTTCTTTCTTTCCTTCTTTCTTTCTTTCTTTCTTTCTTTCTTTCTTTCTTTCTTTCTTTCTTTCTTTCTTTCTTTCTTTCTTTCTTTCTTTCTTTCTTTCTTTCTTTCTTTCTTTCTTTCTTTCTTTCTTTCTTTCTTTCTTTCTTTCTTTCTTTCTTTCTTTCTTTCTTTCTTTCTTTCTTTCTTTCTTTCTTTCTTTCTTTCTTTCTTTCTTCATCGGCATCCAATGAATCAAGGTGGACGAGCTCGCAGCGGAGATGCTGTCGAAGCTGCCGAATCGCATCGACGTGGAGACCACGGAGCGGATGATGGGCCCGGAGATCGTGATGCCGATGTGCGTGTCGCTGCTGCAGGAGATCGGATATTACAACGTGCTCATTGGAAACATAGTCGCCGGTCTTCAGGTGAGGCACAAGTGTCTACTGCGACTATTTATCTGAATGTAAACTTATTTGCTATTACATTAGTGGTCGGAACTCGACCGTAATCCATAAAACTATTAGATTCGTCATTTTAAATTGGAAATGGACTACATTTCAGTTTTGATGGGGTATTAAATTTGATAACAAAATCTAAATATCTTGTCGCTTTTACAATAAAATAATCCTAAAAACCAGATATAGGTATTAAAGTGTTGAAATCTAACTTTCTTCTGATCATCGTTTGCTTAAAAAAGGGACAGTTTTGTCCTCGCTTATTCTAAAATGTATTTATGAGTGAGTTTTCATTAGTACAGTGGTATTCGACCACGGTTAGTTAATATTTTTTTTGTTTAAGTTTTATAACCGAATATTCCTTAATTTTTTTTTAATATCTCGTTTCGAATTATTCATAACGTTTTATCCCATGTTGTGTTTTACTTTTTATGATAGGACATTTTATAGTAGGTATTAATTGTTCCTGGTGTTTTACTAGTACTTTGTACTTACAGAGAAAATGATAGTAAAATATTGATTTTAAGGGACGTTCATCGAAAGAAATTTGGAGGGCTAACTTCTTCGAAATGCTGTTATTTGAATTGCAGATGATTCCAAATGATAATTTTCATCTGAATGATAATTTAAGACCCCATACGGTGAAAATTAACTGAAAAATGTTTTACCACAGGAACTACGTCGTGCAATCGAAGGTCTGGTGATAATGTCGGAAATACTAGAGACCATGTACTCTTGTATCTTTGAGGGCAGGGTACCTGGGTTTTGGCAAAAGGGTTAGTTTAAAACGTCAAATTGACTTGTCACTCACACGAAGATACACCGTTCGTATACCAAATGCCTAACGTTTTACACCTATGTTTAGTGTTTCATGACAATAAAAAAATAAAGAACGGTTATTCCAAAAAACGAAAGCAACAAGTATGGAAAGATAAGCGTGGCTCCGCGTGTGTCAGGTCGGCCGTCACTGAAGCCCCTGGGCGCGTGGTGCCGCGAGCTATCGCTGCGCGGCGGGCACCTGTCGGCGTGGGCCGGCGCCCCGCGCGCGCCGCCCGCGCTGTGCTGGCTGCCCGCGCTCGTCGCGCCCACGGGCTTCCTCACCGCCGTCATGCAGGTCTGCCTCTCTCCGTCTCTCTCTCTCTAGCGCGCGCCGCCCGCGCTGTGCTGGCTGCCCGCGCTCGTCGCGCCCACGGGCTTCCTCACCGCCGTCATGCAGGTCTGCCTCTCTCCGTCTCTCTCTCTCTAGCGCGCGCCGCCCGCGCTGTGCTGGCTGCCCGCGCTCGTCGCGCCCACGGGCTTCCTCACCGCCGTCATGCAGGTCTGCCTCTCTCCGTCTCTCTCTCTCTAGCGCGCGCCGCCCGCGCTGTGCTGGCTGCCCGCGCTCGTCGCGCCCACGGGCTTCCTCACCGCCGTCATGCAGGTCTGCCTCTCTCCGTCTCTCTCTCTCTAGCGCGCGCCGCCCGCGCTGTGCTGGCTGCCCGCGCTCGTCGCGCCCACGGGCTTCCTCACCGCCGTCATGCAGGTCTGCCTCTCTCCGTCTCTCTCTCTCTAGCGCGCGCCGCCCGCGCTGTGCTGGCTGCCCGCGCTCGTCGCGCCCACGGGCTTCCTCACCGCCGTCATGCAGGTCTGCCTCTCTCCGTCTCTCTCTCTCTAGCGCGCGCCGCCCGCGCTGTGCTGGCTGCCCGCGCTCGTCGCGCCCACGGGCTTCCTCACCGCCGTCATGCAGGTCTGCCTCTCTCCGTCTCTCTCTCTCTAGCGCGCGCCGCCCGCGCTGTGCTGGCTGCCCGCGCTCGTCGCGCCCACGGGCTTCCTCACCGCCGTCATGCAGGTCTGCCTCTCTCCGTCTCTCTCTCTCTAGCGCGCGCCGCCCGCGCTGTGCTGGCTGCCCGCGCTCGTCGCGCCCACGGGCTTCCTCACCGCCGTCATGCAGGTCTGCCTCTCTCCGTCTCTCTCTCTCTAGCGCGCGCCGCCCGCGCTGTGCTGGCTGCCCGCGCTCGTCGCGCCCACGGGCTTCCTCACCGCCGTCATGCAGGTCTGCCTCTCTCCGTCTCTCTCTCTCTAGCGCGCGCCGCCCGCGCTGTGCTGGCTGCCCGCGCTCGTCGCGCCCACGGGCTTCCTCACCGCCGTCATGCAGGTCTGCCTCTCTCCGTCTCTCTCTCTCTAGCGCGCGCCGCCCGCGCTGTGCTGGCTGCCCGCGCTCGTCGCGCCCACGGGCTTCCTCACCGCCGTCATGCAGGTCTGCCTCTCTCCGTCTCTCTCTCTCTAGCGCGCGCCGCCCGCGCTGTGCTGGCTGCCCGCGCTCGTCGCGCCCACGGGCTTCCTCACCGCCGTCATGCAGGTCTGCCTCTCTCCGTCTCTCTCTCTCTAGCGCGCGCCGCCCGCGCTGTGCTGGCTGCCCGCGCTCGTCGCGCCCACGGGCTTCCTCACCGCCGTCATGCAGGTCTGCCTCTCTCCGTCTCTCTCTCTCTAGCGCGCGCCGCCCGCGCTGTGCTGGCTGCCCGCGCTCGTCGCGCCCACGGGCTTCCTCACCGCCGTCATGCAGGTCTGCCTCTCTCCGTCTCTCTCTCTCTAGCGCGCGCCGCCCGCGCTGTGCTGGCTGCCCGCGCTCGTCGCGCCCACGGGCTTCCTCACCGCCGTCATGCAGGTCTGCCTCTTTCCGTCTCTCTCTAGCGCGCGTCGCCCGCGCTGTGCTGCTTCTTCATTTCTCAGCTTAAGATTAAGGTAGCTAGCACGATATTAGCATTTAGTCAACTGCATCTAGGACGTACTCCACATTTCATCGAGCATACAAGAAGTCCCTCACTAATAGACCGGGAGATGATAATGACAAAATATTTGGTCATTTATGTATGGTGGTTCTTCAGAGGTCTAATCACGTAAAGGCAAAAAGGAAAATGATGGTCATAGCGCTCGCACCGGCGGCCCAGTCGCGTGGGCATTAACCGAACGCGTCGGAAAAATAACGATTGTCGAACGATTTGTTCCACAACAATGCTTGTATTTTCAGATAGTCGAAAAAAAAGAAGAAGGCGGTAGCGTAATGCCATACTTCTCGGGTGTGGCTTACAGCCCGCCATACCGACGCGAATGTCTTAATTTGAATAGAACAATTCAACCATTTGTACCAGGCTAATTTTTGCATAGCTAATTATCGTCGAGTAGCCATTCACGAAAATCACCTTGCCATACTTTTCCGACTGTTCCCAATGGCCGCCATACCACTGCAAAGGAGTAATTTTTTTTTTATCGCCAAACGATTTGTACCACCCTGAAACTTTTTTTAACAGTTCCCTGTATGATCATAAATAGAAGTCTGATAATGCCATACCTGTGGGAGGCGGCGAATGTGAACAATATTTTTTCAAAATCCTAAGATTTTATTCGTAATTCTTTCTGTAAGTTTGAGGTTTAACGAATATAAATACAAAGTTTCAAACACCTAGATGGCGGCAATCTTGCCTTATAAGCAGATGTTATGTTGTATAATATAGTTATAGCATGGGATTATTTTTTTTAGGTTAAATTTTATCCAAATGAACCAAATATGATGATGCCATACTGTAACAAATGATTTTATGTCTTGTACCTTGAAAACATGTCGAAAGATAAAAACCTGATCTTTGATGAAGTATGGCGCCACTTTTTCCCTCTACTACAAGTATGGCAAATATAATAATGGTCACATTGTATCGTATAATTTCTAAAAATCTAAATGCCATACTGGTACAAATCATCCAATTTTGTTTTTCTTTTTCGCCTTTTAGCTCAAGTCCCAACAGTCATCCGCCCCATGTATACAATCTGTAATAACTTTTTTACGTACAATTGCATCCAAATGACGAGACTATAATGATACCATGATGTAAAAAATTATTTTATGTGTTTCACAGTCGTATTTAAAAAAGGTGTTAAATAATTAAGTATTTCAAGTATGGCAGCACTTTTTGGGGCCTTAGTGGGCCGCCAGTGCGAGCGCTACGACCATCATTTTCTTTTTGGCTTTTACGTGATTAGACCCCTGAAGAACCGCCATACTGGTACAAATGACCAAATATTTTGTCATTATCATATCCCGGTCTATAACGGCCAACCTCTCTTAACTTGCTTTACTTAGAGTTTATTTACATTTTCGTTATTGTCGTTGCTTGTCTTTTAACATGACAATATAATATAACTTTTACGACTCTCTGCTAGACCACGGCCCGCGGCGAGGGCTGGCCGATCGACACTCTGTGCTGGGAGTTCAACGTGATGCCGTTGGAGGAAACCGCCTTCGTTCGTCCGCCGAGAGATGGCGGTGTTTATATCAGGTCACACATTCAATCTTCATATTATTGACGTTACAAATAAATACAAAAATAACTTGATACATCTCAAATTCGTTTTATACAACATAATCTAAAATGGCAAAATTGTTCGGAATCGCAACAGAACTGCCTATCATTTTTTTATATTAGTACGTCAAATTGGTCTAGTAGCATCTTTTAAAGTAAATATTTTCCGTATACACTAACACAAATTCTTCGTACAAACATGATGATGTGACCTTCGATTACCGCAAATATTTTAATGCTCATAAAACAGTGAACAGTAAAATGTACATTTTATTTGACTACTTCAATGTGTCTCTTGAATCCGACTACAGGATAAAATGACCTATATTTGTCCTTACTCTCCTACCTCTCCTCCTACCTCTTATATAGACCCATTTTATTTAAGTAAGAAGCGCTTTATAAAGCATTACCTTATTATGATATCATTAACATTACATTCGGTTTCATTCAGGGGCTTGTATTTGGAAGGAGCTAGTTGGTTCCGCAAAGATGGACATTTGCAGGAGCCGCTGCCGATGCAGCTCGTCTTCCCCATGACGCCCATACATTTCAAGCCAGTGCGATCAACGGGCAGGCGGCTGAGGAGTAAGTTCTAAACTTCGATAGGCTATTTGACAATGCGAAAAATAAATTGTGAATTACTGTAATCAGTGCATATTATGAGTTTAAAAAACTTACTAACGAAAGTTGAAAATAGTACTTAATTTATTCAAAAATCCATAAATAGAAATGCATTTTGCATTACATTCAATTATGGAATTTTTAATATGATATTTTTCGGCAAATATGTACTAGAAATAAAAAACACAACTTTTACTGGGTTCCTTGACTTCTACTAAATAATATAGAATGGATTTTAAAAACCAGTCCATTAGCCTATTCTTTAACTTCATACTATATTTGTCTTGTCTTACTATGAACTAGGGATGATGCGGATGCATTTTTTATATCCCCGGATGCGAATTTAGATTGATTTTTTACAAAAATAGAATGGATTTTTATGTTTTATTTATTAGCAGCAGGCATAAAAAATTTGGAGCATTATACTCAATCAAAAGCAACATTGTCGCTTTTTCCTTGTCAAGTCTGTTACGCAGAGATTTGTAAATCAAACCCGCATTATTGAACAATGGGTTGTACGTCTTGTGCGACATCCGCATCTAACTCCGCATCGATTGATGCGGAACTTCCGCAGTTGTGGGATGCAGATGCACAATCTACTAATCTGATTAAATACTGAACGCTCATTGGTCGCCTATTACGTCATCGGCTAACATCAACCAATGACAATTCAGATAGAAAGCAAATTAATAAATCTGTCTTTAAGGAGAGTTTCAGAAACTGTACTTATTAATCATGAATACGTAAGTAGTAAGATTTGGCATTTATAAAAACGTTTTGTAGATCGCTACGTCTGTCCGTGTTACTACTACCCCCTGCGCATGGGCGCTTTCGTGGTGGCCGTCGACCTCCATTCTGGCAAGGAAACCTCCGACTTCTGGGTCAAACGAGGAACCGCCTTACTCTGCACGCTGGCCACTTAACCCAATGTGATAATTGACGATACTGTTATTTTTACTTATAAATGTGATTCATTTAGTTTAATTCATTATATTTGTTACAAGCAAAATGATTATAGTTTTAAAATAAATACTTACACCAAACATGTGTTCTTAATTTATAGTAATTATTCATGACGTGAGCAAACTCGTAAGTTTCAGATTAAATGTAGCAGCATTTGCCTTATGTCATACATTCTGCAGGTATAGAGATCTCTGTCTACTGGATGATGTTAATAGGAGATACTTTGAAGGTGTTTTTGTAGCTATTTTATTTGTTGCGGATGTGTGCAAGGGTTACCTACCCTCAGTCAGTCATCAGCAAATCTACCGCAAAATAGGAATACTTATTATTGTTGACACAACTTAGATGTAGCATCTGCAATTGAATAAAACCGGTTACTACCGATTCACACAACCAATAGAAACAGCTCCCTATCGCGCCATTCGACGCTATTCGTCGCTATAGATTCTGGCGTCAGTTCAATCATGTCGACGTGTCAAATTGACGAATATATAAGGTCATCTTATATTACAAGTTATTACGTTTGTGTAAAGATCATATTCACATAAGAAATAAATATTGATAATTTGGGATGGCGTATTTTATTTAATTCGGATGTGATCGGTTTTACGAATTTTGCCGATGCTACATCTAAGTTGTGTCGTACTATAACTACAGTCATAATCTTAGTTTCCAAGATAAGTTGCATATTAATAATATGAGTTATGATTAATAATAAAAAAGTACCGATCTCTATGTGTGACCACATACCATTAGATGGCACATTTGCCAATCCGCCTTCCCTCTCATAGGACTTAAATATCTTCTTAAAAAAATATTTATCATTATTTTTTTTTAATATATATAATTGATTAGGTTGTCATAAAAATTAAAAGAATGTTTTTTTAATAAATGATTTATTTACAACTTATATCGACTTAAATGTAAGTAGGTGTAAATATTATATTAAGTTATATTGAATACAAAAAAAGGAAAGGTACGTGGATAGGAGAAAGCGTTAGAATGGATGCATTTCCTTTTGTGAGTACAAATACATTTATTTTTTATTCATTAATTATTATGGCACTTAAATAATATAGCATTTAATCTTGTATATCCGAATAGGATAAGCAATGTTACGCTTATGAAATACATAATATACGTGTTTTATAAAAGGTGTTCTCAATGAATATATATAGTGTTTGTAAAATTCCAAATTTAATGAATAATATTATTTCTAAAAAAAGGGGAAATACATAATTTGTTTAATAATAATTATATTGTGCATTAAATAAAAGTAATTTGGCTACCGTATAACGTAAAACTGAATTAGTATTTGTTGACTATCGTAATACATAGCTTGCATAAGCAATCCATAAGCGTGGATATACGTGAAAAGACTACGATGGAGTTACATTGATAACTTTTTTTATATTAGGCTATAGGATTTGTTCTCCTCCAAAGACCTATAAAACTATTAGAAGTGATAGAAATAAATACGCGAAGTACCCTCTGAATAAATGATTACCTTTTGTCTTGAGACTTCTACTACATTTTTTTTTCTTAATTTAAATCAGAATATTAAAAATAAGATAATATGATATGAAATAATAAAATACTAAGGAAACCTTCGGCTTCCTTTTGTACGAAATATTTTTCAATATTTTTAAAGATGATTTGATACGAGCATTCGATATCGCGCTGTAATACTTATGTCCGCTAATTAATCAATTCGGGTCGAGCTTTGATGAATTAATACATTACACTTTTTTATTTCAATAACAGGGAACAGATGTGAGGGTTCCGTGAGTCATATTTATTGGTAACACCCAGTCGAGAAAGGTCAATGACGTATATCCACCTCTTAAGATGAAGCATGAAGATATGGCTATATTCCATAAGCCTTAATAAATAACAGATGTTAAAAAAACTTTTTATTTTATTATACATAATACCTCTTATTTATACAGACTATCCTTACCTATGTTATAATTGACTTTTTATGTAACGAGAATTATTAAATACATTCGTCTGATATTTCAACTTTAAACAATTTTCTTACAAGGCATAGCGTTAATTTTAATCGGCTCCAAAATAATAGGCTATTTGACAATGCGAAAAATAAAGTATCAATTATTGTAATCAGTGTATATTATGAGTTTAAAAGTGGTTATTTGGTAACGAAAGTTGAAAATACTAATTCATTTATTCCAAAATCCATAAATAAAAAAAAAATGCTTGAAACGCTTGTCACGTGACACAAACGTGATTGGCCTGGCTTATGTGATGAAGTCACTTGCTTGTTAACCTTGTTTGCCTACTACTACTAATTTGTGTACCAGAAATTTAAATACACGCAAGTGACGTAACGGACCCCATTGTAGCGCCATATTGTCCAAGTATTTAATATTTAAATATGGAATTTTTGATATGATATTATTCGGCTAATTTGTACTAGAAATAAAAAAAATCAACTTACTGAGTTCCTAACCTCTACTAAATAATCTAAAATGGATTTTAAAAACCAGTCAAATAGCCTATTAAACGGTCGCCAATGACGTCCAATATTTACGAAAATTTTAGTACCTATTTTGATATTTCTTTAGGCGCATTCATTAAATTGGACCAAAAATTTCAACCGAAAGCTATAAGACATTAATCTTAAAAGTTATCAAAGCATGTTTTGTATGGACTAGTATTTAAATGAAAAAGTGACATCGAAAAAAGGGCCTTATTCCGATTTCGCTGAAGACGTCTGAATGCTGCTTCATAATTCATGTTGCATTCTTCAATTGCATCAGCTCTTCAACTATCAGTCTATATTCTAATCGATTTATTATATTATGTATCGATTACCACTCAAAAACGATTCTCCTTATCATTTCATCATAAATTCAGACAGGAAACCGATCATAGGTTTCAGAGTTGGCAGTGTAATACAGAACCTGCCTACAGTCTCAAATATTGTCAACATAAGCCTCCTCTCTTGTCTGGTGTCACAATTATGGAATTGTGTGACTTAGATCTACTTATTAGTATATCTATTTTGTAGCTGTTACGAAAATTTAATTTTTGAAATGTCGAGTGGAAAATTTGTAAGGTCTACTGATAGCGGTAACGCATCAGACTTTGTCGCGCTGGTATCTTCTAGAGTGGAATCTTCTCTTGAATCGTCTGTACGGACATCTGCCAGAACTTCTCTCGTAGGGTCCGTACTCGCAGGTCGGCATCGTACAGTCTCCCTGTGAGACGCATACCCTGTCCCTCAATCCGAAGTGCTCCTTGCCCCTCGCTAGGGAGAGACATTCGCGTTTCCGAGTTATTTCTGGCCAATCACAAACACAGGAGCATATGCCATCTTTAATACGATTCTTGAACAGCGCTGGGCAGGTGCATCTATAAAAAATATTTATATAATTTAAATTAAATTGCAGAGTTGCTACAACAACAACAGCCTGTAAATTCCCTTAAATTAGCTGGGCTAAAGGCCTCCTCTCCCTTTGAGGAGAAGGTTCGGAACATATTCCACCACGCTGTTCCAATGCGGGTTGGTGGAATACACATGTGGCAGAATTTCTATGAAATTTATCACATGCAGGTTTCCTCACTACGTTTTCCTTCACCGATGAGCACGAGATTTATTATAAAGACAAATTAAGCACATGAAACAGCGGTGCTTGCCTGGGTTTGAACCCGCAATCATCGGTTAAGATGCACACGTTCTAACCAGTGGGCCATCTCGACTCGAGTTTAGTTAGCGACAGAGTTGCTAATTTAGTCAATAACCATAGTTGGTTGTATGAAACAGTTAATAATAACTGTTCTACTAAAAAGTTTTTATTACAGAAATTAAATAATTTTAATAATTAACCTTTTCAATTGAGGAGGAGAAGTCTGCTCCTCGTCTCTTTCTAATCTAGGTTCTTCTGTGGGCGCTCTCCAATCGTTTTGTCTTTCTTTCGAAACACTCTCGTTCTTTTCCTCTCTTATTTCAATCTCTTTCTCGTCTCTGTGATAGATCTTCGTTCTGGGTGTACTCTGTTGCGATTCTTTCGAGACGCAAGCGCATCGAGTGTGGTTGTAGAATAATATCCTGGCGGGTGTCACGTTACTACCGGCTCGGTTTAGCTGGAAATAATACAAATATATTTTTAATAATGCAACATCATTAAAAGACATATTGGAGCTTGTTACACAACCCTGTTCCAATGGTTCAAGCGTATATATAACCATAGTCATTTTATATAGCTATTATAATTGTAATTAATCGCCGACATTTTTTTAAGTAATGCTCTTAAAGTAATATTACAAAATAGATTGCGTTTTGGAATTATTAAAATGAGAAATGTCAACATTTAGACGATGCTCAGTATATATCATATGCCAAAGTGAGTTAAATAGAGTGTATTGTTTGGTTCAAATTCAATGTATTTTGTTTCAAGACCTATATCCTCTACTACGTCGGAATAGGCTGAGATGGTTTATTACTTAGAAATAAGTGCATGTTAAGAAAGGTATTTTCATTGCAATATGGTAGGACAGGCGTATTTGTTTTTCAATAAATGCTTTTAAATAAATAAAGATAAGAAACAAACAATTAATATCGATCTCACTCAGCTGGGATAATAGCATCTTTTATATATACAAAATTTGACATAGAAACATGTGATATTTGCATGGTAGTTAAAGAGTTTTAAAAAAAATATTCAAACGTAAATATGACATTGTTGTTTGTGGATATACTGGTTTATCAATTATCATGGCCATCGAGAAGTTCGCATATACTTATTGCTACTGCAGCCCAAATTATACATACAAGAAATTGGATAGTATTCATACCTTTTAAATAAAACTAATTATAACGGATGAATCGCGTATATTAATTATTTTTAAAACATCCCGACGTTTCGAGCACTTTGCAGTGTTCGTGGTCACGGGTAGACCTCCATGGAAAGATACATATATGTGTACCAACTTTTATGGTGTGCGTTTAAACGGTGAGGAAATGTATTTATTTCCATTGTATACATTACATTAACAACCTGTACATTTCCCACTGCTGGGCTAAGGCCTCTTCTCACATGCAGGTTTCCTCACGATGTTTTCTTACAAGGCCGAGCACGAGATGAATTATAAACACAAATCAAGCACATGAAAAACGTGGTGCTTGTAAGGGTTTGAATCCGCGACCATCGCTTGAGATTTCGCGTTCTAAACACTGGGCCATCTCGGCTCGAAAATGGAATTCTATTCATTTCAATTATATACACCAACATAAGTATGTTTATATATGTGAACTCACGAAGAAAGATAAGGCGACGTATTTCCCATCGACGGGCGTGCAGACTTGGCTCTCGTCGTAACAACAGCCCGAGTCTGGAGCGCAGCGGTGCAGTTGCACGCACGGCGGTATGTAGCTGAAATATATATAAATAGCGCAATCTCATTTTAAGATCAACTACCTACACGGTGTAATGCTGCGGCCCTACATGTGCGACCACGTCAATTGTCTAAGAACGCTTCGCTATTCCAATTGTCTAAAGGAACCAACCTAACCTAACGCTTCGCTATTCTGTCTACGTTCATTTCTATCGATAATTAATTCAGGAAAATATTATCTATCTAAGTAACAGTATTCTGACCATATGTAACAAAATTACAAATTCATTTTTTTACACCACTACCTGTGCCCACAACTTTATGCAAAAAATGTTTTATGCAAATACAAAAAAAATATTGTTGCAGCTTAATTACTCCTTATTAAATCAGCTATTTGCCAGTGATAGTCTCATCAAAATCGATCCAGCCTTTCCAGAGATTAGGCGGAACAAACACAGACGGATTTTTTTTAGAAAAATGTTATTTTGGTATATGAAATATTTATATAGACAGTGTATTTTTATTATACGTTTGCATTTTAAAATGAATACATACAGAGTATCCGCTGCTGGTGCCAGCTTCCTCACTGAGAGCCATCTCGGCTGCGGGGTGAGACACTTGCCGGCGTGGACCACGTTGCGCATGTTCGCTATGGCACCTTTGTGTAAAAACACGCGCTCCTCTGCCGTGGAATGAGCTGGAAAAACATTGAGTAAAATTTTAAATAAAAGCAATATATTTTGATTGAGGTAAAAAGTCCACAGAGTAAAAAGACATAGAGAAATATTCCAGTACGTGGCTGTCAATAAATCTATCCTGTAAAAAATATTAATCTAGAATTCATCAGATAGTATTCTTCTGACCGAAAATAAATTAATCTCGATTTGGGAGGATACTAAACTGGTGTAACCTTTTGAGGCTACGTTAACGAAGGTGCACTCTGTGTTATTTTATTTAGTATATAATGGAAAATAATCCGACATGGGCGATATGACTAGGGTGTTATCAGACACAGAATAAATGGCTTTCAGATTCAAAACTGCTGATTGCTGTTGAAAATTTTGTGAATTTTCTCGATATAAATTCTTCAAATTTAAATGGCTTGACTTGAGAATTTGAACCTAGCTAGGTTCTAGGTTCTCCAGAGCATGCTTTGTAGTTCTAATTTTAAAGGTAAGGACTTACAATCTTCTAAAATCCTAGGTCGTTCATTAGTAGCAGCGACAGGATCGAGGGTAGTGTGTCTGGATACGTCTAGTCTGGTGAAGGCTGAAGGTGTGATCCCAAGGAGAGGCCTGCTGGTGGAGCTGCTGTCTTCTTCCAATGGATCCCACTCTTCGCCGACATCGTTAGCGTAATCTCCATCACCAAGGTCTTGCTCCAAGTCCTGAGGAAAATGTTCATCAATAAAAATATGATCTACTAGCTGAATCTCCATCTTTACACGCACGTAATTTATTTATTACAAATTTTCAAACTTAGTTTTACCATCTTAGGGATGGAGTTTCATAAAATCCCCTAGATTTTATGAAACTCAACACACCCAATAAGGAACCTTTCTGCCAAATCTCAAGTTTGTAGGTGTTTATAGTTTCTGAGATTTCTTTATCAATCTCTTATTTAATAATCTTTTATTTATAGATTTGAATGATTAGAACTAATTTAATAATATAATAAGATTATTTCAAAGTAAAGCTACCACTACGGGTTCTATGGTTCTACAGGTAAAATGTCATTACTACAAAAAAGACACTACAAAAAATCGGCAGTTACTCTTTTTACCGATTAAAATTGGTGTTATAATTATAAAAATTAAATTTTATATTTAATTCATACATATTCGTACAGATTAAATAAATTTGTTTCTCACATGAGGTCAATTATATAGTCATCATTCAGTCATAATATACATTCTGAGATATTCATAGTATTATAGTTTATTAACATGAGTTAAACACATTAATAACATTAAATGCTTAAATATATACAAAGATGAACTAAAACTAGTTACTGTATAAATCTTGAACGCGTGGAATGGTGGCAAGAATGCTAGCAGCATTTCCCCGTTGAATCGCAATTCCGATCCTCTGGGCAAAAAACGAACCAGCCCTCCTGTCACCAGTGGAGGCAATGAGGCGAGGTGTTGTACTTTTGATGAAGCATTTTCACCACTACTCCAAGGGCCAAGCGTTTTGAGATATTCTGATACATTTGTAAATATGCTGAGTTTCTTTCGCCGGTTCTTCTCAGATCAGCTTGCCAATCAATAAGTGAATGCTTGTGTGTTGAATATAGAAATTTAATTTGCATTTTTCCTTTATAATAATTTTATTAGACAAGTCGCAACTGAACTGGGTTAAATACGTATAAAATATATTTAATTCGGGTTTGAAATTTACTCTATGTTACGGCATTTCGGTTAATCCCCGATTAAATAACACGCCCATTACGAAAGCTAATATTAGCGGTGGCTCACTTGGTGGTAGGGATATGTCTCTATGGAAGCATAGGCTTAATACATAGGTATGCAACCATTCTGCGCTTATTGTACTGCCAAGTAGCATACTTAGTGTTGTTGTATACTAGTTCGAATGGTGTACATCAGTATAATTATACAAGGGACATAGCTTCTCAAAAATGGTGGAGCATCTGTGATGTATGAAATGATTAATATTACTTAAAGTACTATGTCTATGGTCTATGTGGTGACCAACTATTGGAATTTGCGCATTTTCCAGACATTTCTACAATAATAAAACATTGACAAAATACTGCAGGTATTTAGAACGGGTTATTTACCATGTTTTTTTATTTTTATTTGGTGGATATTTTGACTTCTACGAACGTCTCGTCCACGAATATCCCTTTTTAAATACTTGTTTCTAAATCGGAGCTGAGATGGCCCAGTGGTTAGAACGCGTGTACTTAACCGATGATTGCGAGTTCTAGCCCAGGCAAGCACCACTATACATATGTGCTTAATTTGTGCTTATAATTCATCTCGTGCTCGGCGGTGAAGGAAAACATCGTGAGGAAACCTGCATGTGTCTAATTTTATCGAAATACTGCCACATATGCATTCCATCAAACCCTCTCCTTAATGGAGGCGGGGGGGCTTTAGCCCAGCAGTGGGAAATTTACAGCCTGTTACTTCAATTTGTTTTACTAGTTATAAAAATATCCATTAATTTAGAATCTTATATTGGGTAATTTCAGTTTTATAGCTTAAATGAGACATATTTGCAACGAGATAATATGATGCAATTCGTAATCTTTTCTTATCTGGAAACCACTGCTGTACTGGTCTCCTGCTTCCCCCTATTTGCGTACGTATTTAAGTATGCATGCCAAAGAAAAAACAGTTTATTTTAAATTGGTTTGAATTCCACTTAACCCTGCACAAGTGGCAACGTGCTCTCGGTCCAGATTTAAAACAATTCCTTGTTTAGCTCCAGGAATGCACCGAGAATAGAACCCGTGCCTGCTTACTTTCATTCCGATACATTTTAGTACATTCAATGTACAAGAAATTGGATATAAATAATTAGTTATCTCTTACAGTTCAAAGAGTTCTTTATCATGTATTTTATTATGCCATTAATTTTGTTTCTGTGTATCATTAGATGAAATTAATTTATATTAATTCAGAATGTGTCTGCTTTTATTGATTGGAAATCAATATTTTGAGCTTATAATTGTAGCTTTAGTGAAATTTAGATTTTTTTATTAGATTCTTATATTATAATTATATATATAGTAAATATATATAGTAAGTATATACTTTATCAATAAATGCTAGTTTTTTGGCTCATCCACAAAATTTTTAGAAATTATCACAGTTTTTTTTTATTTATAAAAATGAGAATTGATGTAATATGGAAAGAGATTTTGTTCTTCCTCGTCTTTAATTATAACACAAAGAGTTCAGTGTGTAAAGAAACAACAGGAGCGGAGGTCCTTTAACATCAAATATACGCTAAGAGTATATTTTGATTTTAATATGGAATTGATGATTCTATGCTAGAAAGCCAAATATTTGGTTTCAGAAATAAACAAATACATAGAATAATTTAAGAATAACAAATGACGTAAATCAATCAATCAATGAACCCAGCCATGACGTAATTGATTCCGCAGATGTGGATTTATTATTAGCAGATGATATCTAGGCCGATAAATTTTCTAACCGTCTAATTTGGGGACATTATTTTTTTGACACAGTTCAGGTAGAAAAAGTCTTATATACCTTTGAACATAATTTCATATGTGATCAGTTGTAAAGAAAAACTTATTACTTTTACTGATTCAAATTCTGCATATACTCAATCTAAGGATCCATGAATTATGCTCCAAGACCCCTTATGAGGAGAGACAAACATAGTCATATATCTAGCTGTGCCGCGAATTCATGTGCGTTTGAATTAAAAAAAAATGGTCTAGCCTAAGTTACTCCTTATTTCATGACCTATCTGCCAGTGCAAGTCCCGTCAAAATCGGTCCAGACGTTCTAGAGATTAGCCAGAAAGACAGACAGGGAGACGGACAAAATTGGAGAGAATATTTTATATTATTATATGTAAAGATAGATAAGATAAGAAAGCACATCAGGCAACCATCAATGCAAAGAAAAGTACGGTAATAAATTACAATTAGTAGAAATCGCTTAGTTAGCTAAACAATTACCGCATATATTTAATTTAATCTCAATTAGCCTAGAAAGTAGGTAGATAATAGGAATGTGTACTACGACACAACTTAGATGTAGCATCGGCAAAATTCGTAAAACCGATTACTGCCGATTTATACAACTAATAGAAACAGCTATCGCGCCATTCTACGCTATACGTCGCTATAGATTCTCGCGTCAGTTCAATCAAAATCAAAATAAACTTTATTCAAGTGGGTCCTTACAAGCACTTTTGAATCGTCATTTAACATTTAAGTGAAGCTACCACTGGTTCGGAAAGTAGATTCTACTGAGAAGAACCGGCAAGAAACTCAGTGGTTACTCTTTTTCAACATTTAAAAAAAAACAGTTATGTTAGTTAATACAATTATTTAAATTAATATATCCTACCTGGAAGTCGACGTGTCAATTTGACGAATATATTAGGTCATATGATATTGCAAGTTCCGTTTGTGTAAAGATCATATTCACATAAGAAATAAATATTGATAATTTGGGATGGCGTACTCAATTCGGATGTGATCGGTTTTACGAATTTTGCCGATGCTACATCTAAGTTGTGTCGTACTATAATGGTCTCGTAATTCATTGCTTTTATCAAGTTGGGCACGATTTGCCCCCTCGTTCGCTTGCGTCACGTTACTGCTCAATGCGTGTTCAATGCCGCTGTTTACTTAGTAAACCAAGTATGTATAATGTATATAAATTAAACTGTACTTAATTCTCGCGATTATTACACATTTAAATAAAACTAATTATAACGGATGAATCGCGTATATTAATTATTTTTAAACATCCCGACGTTTCGAGCACTTTGCAGTGTTCGTGTCTACCCGTGACCACGAACACTGCAAAGTGCTCGAAACGTCGGGATGTTTAAAAATAATTAATATACGCGATTCATCCGTTATAATTAGTTTTATTTAAATGTACTTAATTCAACTAGAAACGCACAATCACTTTTAAATATTCAATTAGCAAGTATATATTTCTGATGATCTGGTTCTGTTGACCTCCGTCGTCGAGTAGTGTACCCAGTGTACATGTGTACGCCACTCCGAGGTCCCGAGTTCGATTCCCGGTCGAGTCAATGTAGTAAAAGTTCATTAGTTTTCTATGTTGTCTTGGGTCCAGATGTTTGTGGTACCTTTGTTAATTCTGATTTTCCATAACACAAGTGCTTTACATTACTTAAAAAATATAAAAATGTATTAAGCGTAGATAGATAAACACCTGTTAATGTGTTTTAGTATTTAGTGTTTTATTTTATCTTTTATAAATTGGTTTAACAATACTGATATTGTAGAACTATGAGAGTGACATTTTCTAATTAGAAAAAATCCTCCTTAAAAAATAAAGAAAAAAAAACACAAGTGCTTTAGCTACTTACATTGGGATCAGAGATGTTGTCCAATATTTATTTTTTTATTTACATTAAATAGTAATCGTAAATGTATTAAATGTAGAACTAGAAACAGCTGCTTGGATATATAGTTGTTACTGAATTTACGAACGAGGAATTTAGTAGAAATTTGTATTTGTCTTGTATCTGAAAGCCTTGTCAATTTAGTTTTAAGATTAAGTATTCAGCTGACAGAATATTTAATGAAACTTGAACGCTTATATCAACAGCTGCCTTGGTCAATTACAATACAGATTATACTAATTAATTTAACGTTAATCAGTGTTTCAGAAACTAGATGTTAATCATTATTATTATTGAAATAAAAACAACAACAACAACAGTCTGTAAATAACTCACTGCTGGGTTAGGCCTCCTGTCCCCTTGAGGAGATTTGGAACATATTCCACCACTGTTCCAATGCGAGTTGGTAGAATACACATGTGGCAGAATTGCTATGAAATTAGACACATGCAGGTTTCTTCACAATACTTTCCTTCGGAGCAGAGCACGAGATGAATTATAAACACAAATTAAGCTCATGAATATTCAACAGCGCTTGCATGGGTTTAAACCCGCAATCATCAGTGAAGAACCACTGGGCCATCTCAGCTCAGTTGAAATAAAAACTTTTTTTTTGAATTGATGTCAAAAATGAAACTCATATACTGAGTTGACAGTTAATAGGAAGTATCATTTAATATTTTAAAAGCCTATTGTCCAGTAAGTGTTTATCGCCAATAAAGTTGAAAGAGCCATAAATAAACTACTTAAAACTATTTTGCTGACGCTTACATTACGACATTCGCGGTAGCGTTAGTAAAAACATCATAAAATTATCTATATGACTTAAAGTCGGTAGGTTTGTTCGTAACATCTGAATGGATAACGCTTAGTACCCATTGATCAGATACTCGGCGAGTATCTGATCAGAGTAAATGAAACAGGAGAGTCAGAATAAATGAAACAAAAAATTGATGGGAAAAGCTAGCGGGATTTTATACAACCTATTAGGTAGGTATCACAGACATATCAGTTAACCGAGAAACGGTAGTACTTGGTATTCTATTCTGTGTTCCAATTTGAAGGATGTGTGCAGTATAAGGACCTAAGCGGTGTTAAATGTTGTTTAAATACTTACATTGCTGGTCAGCGCTAATATACAAAAGAATTAAAATTTGTTTGTATGTAGCGGTCCAATTCAATTTTTTTCACTCGTATAAAGCTATTGTAATTTCAGTAGTTCGGGATGACCAATATAATGTTATCGTTTTACAATGATGCTTCAATGTCTCTATCTTTTTTTAGAATCCCCACGCTATAGTCCAATTGTTTTATAATGACAGCTCAATAATATTTAAAATAAGAAATAGTGTTACATGCCAGTATTAAATGCTATGCCATATAAAATAATATTAATTACAGTTTTACAAATTATTGATCAATTAATTACAATAATAATTGTAATTAAATATAATAAAGTAAATTCAATAGCTCCTACTTTATTAATAATATGCAATAATAATGCTATATAAATTATACTATAGAATCAAATGTCATAAAACCGTATTGGAGGCTAAGGTTACTCTCGTAACACTATATTATTTCTGAGTGTTACAGTATACATTATATTTATACCATATTATTTTCTTTATTAATAAATTACTGCCATGCAAAACCGGGGCGTTTCGCTAGTTATGTGTACACCGGATTGGCTATGCTAGGTACACACAAGATAAAACATTAACAACAGTTAATTTCGTAGTAGTGTTTGTCAAAGTTCGTTCAACGATGTTTTGGGGTCAAAATGAAAGTGAACACGATTTACCGCTCGCTAAGAAAGGTTACCACGACACAGCAGTGATACACTACGTAATTAAATATATACGTAGGATCATAGAGTACTCGTCCGCATTATGGTAGAGCTCCATTATCGTCTCAAAATTCCAGTTCTTTTCAGTAGAATCTAGTTTCCGAACCGGTGGTAGCTTTCCACTTAATTCTATATTAAGTATAACATGATCGAAAAGAGCTTTTACGAGAACATTTGATAAAAGAATATTTTGTAAAGTAAAGTAAAGTAACAGCCTGTAAATTAGCCATTGCTGGGCTAAGGTCTCCTATTCCATTGAGGAGAGGGTTTGGAACATATTCCACCACGATGGTCCATTGCGGGTTGGTGGAAGGCACATGTGGTAGAATTTCGATTAAATTATACACATGCATTCCTCGCGATGTTTTCCTTCACCGTCGAGCATGAGATGAATTATAAACACAAATTAAGCACATATACATATATAGTGGTGCTTGTCTGGGTTTGAACCCGCAATCATCGGTTAAGATGCGCGCGTTCTAACCATTGGGCCATCTCAGCTCTATTTTGATTTTGAAATAAAATTACTGTCATTCGACTTCGGTTGTTTTCTTATTAAATATTATCACGAGAGGAAGTGACGGGAGTCCCACAATACGGCGCCGATAACCGAATCAATAATTATACTATTATTATTTTTTTGTTTTATGTTATAGGTTTGCAGACGAGCATATGGGCCACCTGATGGTAAGTGGTCACTATCACTCATAGACAATGACGCTTGAAATATTAACTATTCCTTACATCGTCAATACGCCACCAACCTTGGGAACTAAGATGTTATGTCCCTTGTGCCTGTAGTTACACTGGCTCACTTGCCCTTCAATCCGGAACACAACAATACCAAGTACTGTATTTGGCGGAAAAATAACTGATTAGTGGATGGTATCTACCCAGACGGACTAGCACAAGAGACCAAGACCCTTCAACCAAGTAATACTAATAAATGTTATTTAAAAAAAACGTAATTAAGTTTGCGCGTTAACCGCTAAAAAAACACCATTTGTCGTATCTCCACGATTTGAGAACATTCCGATAGCCGCTACAGGTAGTATCGGAATACTTGGCGTTGATATTTCGAGCCTCGTTCAGTTCCGCGGTCAATTGGAAGGCAAAGCCAAATTGGCTTCAAAAAAGCTGGGCGTGCTCAGCAAGGCGAGACAGTACTTCACGTCGGCCCATCGCCTTAAACTTTACAAGGCGCAAATTCGGCCTCACATGGAGTACTGCTCTCACCTCTGGGCGGGTGCTCCCCAGTACCAGCTCCTTCCATTTGACCGCATCCAACGTAGAGCGGCTCGAGTTATCGACAATCAAGCTCTTTCCGATCTCCTTGATCCTTTGGCTTTGCGTAGAGATGTCGGATCACTCTGCATCTTCTACCGAATTTTTCACGGGGAATGTTCCGAGGAATTGTTCGGATTAATCCCGGCTGCTGAATTTCACCTTCGGACATCTCGCCAAAATTCTAAGTTTCACCCGCACCACCTTGATGTCCGAAAATCCACAACAGCGCGATTTCTCAGACATTTTCTGCCTCGCACAACCACTTTGTGGAACCAGCTTTCGCCGGCGGTTTTTCCGAACCGATACGACATGGGAACCTTTAAGAAAAGAGCCTACTCCTTTTTGAAAGGCCGGCAACGCACCTGCAAGTCCCCTGGTGTTGCAGGTGCCCATGGGCGGTGGTAGTCACTTTCCATTAGGTGAGCCTCCTGCTCGTTTGCCTCCTATGCCATAAAAAAAAAAAAAATAAAAATTAAAAATTAAAGCCGTACTAAATATTATTATTTCAATTCAAATATAAGTATATTCAAAAAATGATGACAAATTGAATAAGATTACCATTGTTGACGTTTTTATTCAACCAGTCATTCTCCAAGGTCGCTTCAGATGTTCCCATGTTTAATATAAAAAGAAAACTACAGACGCATTAAACCGGTCTAGTCAATAAGAAGTTAACCACAGTAATGAACCGCAAATAAAAACTAGATACGGTGTAATGCATACCAGGATGTTATTCCAGGTCTACCCTCGGGCCTGATTACCATTCGTGTTCCATTTTCGATTGTATCGCGTAATTCTGATTATAGTAATTTGGACTAGTAATCCGGCTTTGCACGGGTGCAATGCTGATACTAAATATACTACAGATTTTTTCTTGTTTCTTTACTATATTGTCCATGTATTATATACAAAAACCTTTCTCTCGAATCACTCTATCTATTAGAAAAAACCGCTTCAAAATCCGTTGCGAAATTTTAATTCTGAGCATACATGGATAGGCGATGATAAACAACGATTTATACTATGTAATGACTAGCAACCCTCGCTTCGCTCGTGTGCAATGCTGATGCTAAATATACTACAGAATGTCTAACAAAGTTCACAGATTTTCTGTTCTGATTAGAAAATATAAACCGCTATGTCCCTGCGTTTGAAATCTGTAATATTTTCAAACATAATTATTTAAATCACATGCTGTAAGAGCCATATTAATGTAATTTAAATGCACAATGTATTTAAGGTACTTATTAGATAACGGTAAATGCTTTATTGCTTAAAATCGCTTCAAAAAAACCATTGGATATTGTTACATCGAAGAGATGACAAATACTTTTGAGGATTTTTTTTGAAGATCTTTGTAAGGTATACAATACTGAAGTACACTATTTTAATCTATTTCGGAGGATCCAGCTAGCATTTGCAATATAAGCCCAAATTAAAGTAGATATTTATTTACGACATAGTTTTGGAAACCTCTTGAATAATCAGAGTTTCTCTACGATATTTTTCATGTACTATACATTTAATCATTCCACGTGAATCAATATACTTATTGAAACAAACATCAAAATCCTTTGCGTAATATTAAAGATCTAAGCATACATAGGGACAGACAGCGGTAAGTGACATTGTTTTATACTATGTTGTAACAATAATATTTATCTGTTTAGATACAGGTTTTTTAACTTGGTGGCAGGGCTTTTTAATATATCCTATAATGTCTACGTGATGGTAATCACATACCATTAGGCTTACCATTTGATCGTTCACCAATAGCATAAATGATAATGACAATAATTAACGACGACAAATCTTATGGCAGATCAATAAAGTAAAGTAACAGCCTGTAAATTTCCCACTGCTGGGATAAGGCCTTCTCTCCCATTAAGGAGAGGGTTTGGAACATTTTCCACCACGCTGTTCAAATGCGGGTTGGTGGAATGCACATGTGGCAGAATTTTTATGAAATTAGACACATGCAAGTTTCCTCACGATGTTTTCCTTCACCACTGAGCACGAGATCAATTATAAAGACAAATTAAGCACATATATATACTTGCCTGGGTTTGAACCCGCAATCATCGATTAAGATGCACGCTTTCTAACCACTGAGCCATCTCAGCTTGGTAGATCAATGCGCAGGGCAAATTACAGGCCACAAATACTCGCTAAATTACTTCACGCTCATAACTTAACGACGGTAAATACATCACGACCGGAAATAGTTCCAATGGCTTTACGTAAACACTGCGAGCTCTGAAATACCGAGAGTATACTACTGAAAACATTCTGTAAAAATACAATAACTTTTCATGGGTCGAACGAGATTAATTACACTGAACAGTTAAGGTTGGTGATAGCGGAAATACGTAATAGATAAAAACTTGAGTATTTAAGTATTTGCTCATCCAAATTTTAATATACAAATATAACAATTTCACGTACATTACTCTGATCTTACTGGAAGTAGCTAAAGCACTTGTGTTATGGAACATTAGAAGTAACGACGGTAACACAAACAGCCAGACCCAAGACAATATAGAAAACTAATGAATTTTTCTACATCGAATCGGCTAGAAATCGAACCCGGGACCTCGGAGTGGCGTACCTATGTAAACCGGTGTACATACGGAGATACCAAGGAGGTCGTAGGTTATTATACAGTTATACAGTTTTCCTTGTAATTATGTAATTGGTTACAGAGCGCGTTTTTATCAGTATTATCAATATACCTACGTTATTAACAACCTACCCCAATAATTGAAAATGAATATTAGTACTTCTGATTTGTTATACATATTACTGTAAAATTGTAAATATTGTTAGACTATAATCCATAGAGCTGAGATGGTCCAGTGGTTAGAACGCGTGCATCTTAATCGATGATTTCGGGTTCAGGGGTTCAAACCCAGGCAAACAACACTATATATATATTTGTGCTTAATTTGTGTTTATAATTCATCTCGTGCTCGGCGGTGAAGAAAAACATCGTGAGGAAACCTGCATGTGTCTAATTTCATCGAAATTCTGCCACATGTGCATTCCACCAACCCGCATTGGAACAGCGTGGTGGAATACGTTCCAAACCTTCTCCTTAATGGGAGAGCAGGCCTTCGACCAGCTGTGGGAAATTTACTTTACTTTTTTTTAATAAATTTAAACATTCCATATTTAAATAATGTATGCTTAAGTACGCTGAAGAACAATAGAACTTATCACGCCCGTATGTAAGTACGTCCACCATTTTGGAGATTCGATTATTATTATTGGTTATTATTATTGATTATTATTATTCGATTATTATATATCTACTCTAAAGTGCATTTCTCTTTATAACCGATACAAAAGATAACAACATGTTATACTTCCAATCGGCTTAACGTGTTCATGTAGTAGTGGGTTATCAGATATTCATGATATTTATTGAGACTGACAATTGAATGAATGAGGAAAGCTGCGTGTGCCGGAAGTATTACTGAATCGTGTACTTTCAGTTGCCAGCATTGTAATGAGCTTCGGATATTTCATAATAGAAGTCTTTGCCAGTGGTACCTTTAAGGGCATACATTATACACGAACAAGCTGATGTCTGACGTATTGCTTGTAATTCGAAAGAGACCCATAAAATTATTTTTATGTATCGTAGTTTTACATTTAATTCACCATCTATATTAATATTATAAATGTGAAAGTAAGTCTGTTTGTCTGTGTGTCGGTCTAAAGACCAAACCACTGAACCGAATTTGATGAAATTTGGCATGAAGCAAACTTGGACTCCAAGAAGAGACATAGGGCACTTGTTTGCCTAACACATAAGCAACATTCTGTAACGCCAGCGAAGCAAGCCTATTATTAGTTATTTTATAATTTAAAGAATTAAGTGTCTGGATAAAAGGTTGTTGAAAATTTATATATATTATATTTTGACAATAACAGGAGTATATATTATGACGCTTGTTTTTACAATGTGAAAATTATAGTTTTTACTTTTAGAAAACATTCAGGCAATTTAAGATTTTTTTTAAGTTATTTTAAGAAAACATACAATATATTGTTTTATATTGTTATTTATTTATTAATCACCGCCTTCTTTTACTTTTCTGATTAGCCTAAAGGCTGACTGGCAGAGAATGCCTTCAGGTATTAAGTCCGCCTTTTGTCTCATATATATATTTATATATACATGGTGTTCAATAAAGCCTTTAAATAAATAAATAAATATTCTTCCGCCAAATAACAGTACTCAGTATTGTTGTGTTCCGGTTTGAAGGGTGAGTGAACCAGTGTAACTTCAGGCACAAAGGTCATAACATTTTAGTTCCCAAGGTTGGTGGCACATTGACGTAAAGAATAGTTAATATTTCTTACAGCGTCATTGTCTATGGGTGATGGTGACCACTTATCATCAGGTGGCCCATATTCTTCGCCAACTTATATATATAAAAAAACATTGAGTCAAGTTATTACTAAGTAATTTAAGAATATTAATACTGTTTTGTCGTAATAAAATCGACTTCAAATCCAATCATACATAGAGATGCATACACATCTGAACACTAGGTAAGAAATACACACATAAATAATTCACAACCATAACGTTGTGTCATTGCTATTTCAAAAACTTGTTGAGTCTTAGCATTATTATACTAAACGAGGATTCCCTGCCATAGACAAATGAGAGAATATGCAAGCACTTGTCTATTGCCATCCCTTTTACAGATAAGCGAGTGACACGTTATGTCATGGTTCTAAGAAACGCTAGAACCGCAGAACGGTGACACAGATATGGTATCAGCAAACAAATAAATGAAACTGATTTCTTTTTCTAGTTATGTTTGAAGTATTATATATTTGTAGTTCTATATAGTGTGTATTTCAAAACAAATCAATATTATTCAAGTTAACAAAATGAAGCCTTTTTAAATCGTCAATAATTAAATACTACCACCGTTTCGGAAAGCAGCTTCTAGCGGGAAGAAACGCCAAGAAACCCACATAGTTGCTCTTTTCAAATAGTTTTACAATGCTGTTTTTTATAGAAATTAGTGTCCTGTGAATCCGGAATCCGAGCCTGACTCCAGGCGTGTCTTTCCAAAAAGTACTCATTTAATGAATAAAAAGATTTATTTATTCATTTCTATTATATACTTGTATGTCATATGTATTGATAATATCATTTATTTATTGATGAATCATTTGTGTATTCTATGTTTAGATTTATTTAATAGTTTTAGTAATAAATTCATGTCATTATATTTATTACAACAGCACCACCCACCTCATATTCTATGACCACACCGTTGGTTGCCAGGAAGACATCGCTATGTAGCGATAAGGTCGCCAAAATTGTACATCTATTTTGTTAAGGACAAATCTATGTTGTACCTGTCTTTTCTTTTACTTTTTCTATAAAGTTAAAGAAAAAGTTTAAAGGTAATTGACGCCTAAAAGTTGGTTGATTATAAATTTGTAATATAATCCTTATTGAACATTGTTTTGAGAATTAAAGCAAGAATTAAGTATTTTGTTGCGGGTACTTGAAAACTGTTAATTACCCCAATACTTGTTAATTAATGGCAGGACTTATGTTGATAACACACAAGGGGCAAAATCAGCCGATAAACAATAAATAAAATTTTAACAAAAAGAAAAACCGACTTCAAACAAAACACTATTTTAAAACAAACAAAAATATACTAAAAAGTAATAAAAATAATTGCATATTTAACATATTTTTGAGAGTGCTCCTAGGTAAAATGAAATGAAAAATATTAGACTACTTAAAAGTTGATTTACGATTATATAATGTAGTTATAGTTATTGTTACATTTGGAGCCGGTGTCAGCCACGGGCAATCAAAAGAAAGAAGCGATACGAGCCTCTTGATTGACCCAGTATAATATCGTATAAAAGGTAATTTGTAAGACACATATTTCTTAAAGTATTCTCGTATTGTTTTTTGATAGATATAGTATAGGGTTGGCTGACACCGACTCCAAATATAGCAATAATTATAACTACATTATATAATCGTAAATCGACTTTTAATTAGTCTAATATTTTTCATTTCATTTTACCTAGGAGCACTCTCAAAAATATGTTAAATATGCAATTATTTTTATTACTTTTTAGTATATTTTTGTTTGTTTTAAAATAGTGTTTTGTTTGAAGTCGGTTTTTCTTTTTGTTAAAATTTTATTTATTTTTTGATTTTAAGTGAAGCTGATGTAGACTAACATTTTTTTCTTAATATATAGATAGATTAAGCGTGCCGTTTATATGAATCAGAAACTACTTCAGGGACAATTTCAAAAGAAACTTTCGAATAAAGCAAAAATAGACTTTCCAAGAAGGTACCACCCTCGAATGAGCTGTAATCGACCTCAGTAAAAAAACATTGCAAAAGAGCTATTCGTATGCTATGTCGTACATCATATGACATCACATCATATACACAAAATTTGACATGCTCATGTAGACAGTAAGAAATTCTGCCCCAAATCGCACTCTAACTGTAAGCCGTTTAGGAGTTCCGTCAATACATAGTATAAAACAAAGTCGCTTTCTCTGTCCCTATATCTTTAAAACTACGCAACGGATTTTGATGCGGTTTTTTTTAATAGATAGTGTAATTCAAGGGGAAGGTTTTTGTATATAATAAATGAACAATATAGTAAAGAAACACTGACAATTTTAGAAGTTTGCAATGTGATGTCGTAAATAAACAAATTCTGTAGTGTATTTAGTATCAGTATTGCACCCGTGCGAAGCCGGGGTGGGTAGCTAGTTGATTATAATATTCGACAATGATAATTACATAAACATAACCACATTACGGAAGGTGACTGAAATATCCAAATAACCTTTAAATAAAAGATTCGACTGAATATCGCTAACGTGCACCTCAGAATTGTTCCGTTCCCTTCCGTTCCGCTACTTTGTCATGGATCCTGTGCTCAGAACCTTACCAAACTTTCACCAAATTACCCTTGAAGTATATATTTTATAATAAAAAAAGAATTATCAAAATTGGTTAACGTGATTTTCAGTTATTCACCTATTTGTCGCGCATATACATAATGCAAGTTTAAGACTTATGTCGTTTTCATACGGATACCATTATCGAAAAAAAATTAAAAAAAAATGGGACCCCACGGGAAGCACTACCTTTCAAACAAAAAAAAAATTATCAAAATCGGTCCACCCAGTAAAAAGTTATGAGGTAACAAACATAAAAAAAAAAAAAAAAAAAAAAAAAAAAAAAAAAAAAAAAAAAAAATACAGACGAATTGATAACCTCCTCCTTTTTGAAGTCGGTTGAAAATGATACCGAACGAACCTACTAACCGCCTGTTGCACCTCATGCAACTAATATGTAAAGAAAATGTTATTTTTTTAGTTTTAAGAATGGGTGCAATAAAGAATAAATAAATAAATAAACTATATAAAATATCAAATTTATACACTTTAAGAATTATACCACCTTATATTTTTTTGTGTTCATTTAAATTGAACATGATAAATTAATACGTCTAATTTAGATAGTGACGATGTAAGAAAAAATTTCAATAGAAAATAACGTCATGAAATAACAGCCTAATATTGCCACATAGACAGCTGAAACAGAACATAAGCTGATTTTACTAATGTTTGTGTGTCATATAAAAAGTGGTCACTGAATTAATCACTTACCTACTGTTCGCTTAAGCCAAACAGTCGTGGCACTTCCAACAAACTTGTTCTATGATGAAATGTATGCAAATAGTAACTAATTGTAATTGATAAAAATTCAGCATCCTGTTGTCATCGGGAGCTCAATAAATATTTATTATTTATCTTAATTAATATACAAACACATACTGATAAATTTGAGACTAAATATGTAATACCGTAGTCGAGTGGTGTGTACACCGGTTTTCATGGGTACGCCACTCCGAGGTCCCTGGTTCGATTCCCGGCCTAGCCGATGTAGTTTATCATTAGTTTTCTATGTTGTTTTGGGTCTGGGTGTTTGTGGTACCGTCGTTAATTCTGATTTTCCATAGCACAAGTGCTTTAGTTACTTACATTAAAATCAGAGTAATGTATGTGATGTTGTCTCACATTTTTTTATTTTATTTAAATGATAGGGGCCCGCCTCAGCTTCACATGGGCGCAATTCTGATACTAAATGTACTACAGATTTTTTTTTACTGTATTGTCCAAATACGACGTACAAAAACCTTCCTCTTGAATCAATCCACCTATTAAAGAAACCGCATTAAAATCTGTTGAATAATTTTAAGATCTAAGCATCCATAGAAACAGACAGCGGTAAGCGACTTTGTTTTATACTATGTAATGATAATGATAGTGCGAATATTAGGCTATACCCCGATTTGGTGCCCCGTGGTACAGGAAGTACCACTAAATTTATTTTGCCGTATAATGAAAATTTGTGAGAACCTCGAATAAGTTCTATTAACACGATCTGGGTTTTGAACCTGGAACCTCAGTGCGAAACCTTACAGCATATCTGAGTGATAAGATTTATGAGCCTTATCTGAGTTTATACGGCGGGAGATTGTGTGGTGTAATAAAATAGATTGAACGATTCATTGATGTATTATATTCGTATTCAGTGATACGGAGAATTACAATATTCAAAAGCTATAAAATTTCGCACTTAAAACTTTCGCGATACTAACTAGCTGTGCCCGCGACCTCGTACGCGTTTGAATTTAACAAAAAAATAATATTATTGTAGCCTAAGTTACTCTTTATTATATCAGTTATCTACCAGTGAAAGTCCCGTCAAAATCGGTCCAGCCGTTCCAAAGATTAGCGGAAACAAACAGACAGAAACAAATTGTGAAAAATGTTGTTTTGGTATATGTACCGTGTACACATACATATGCGTTGAATAAAAAAGGGCTATTTTAATATTACAAACAGTTAGTTTACTTGGTGGTAGGGCTTTGTGCAAGCCCGTCTGAGTAGGTACCACCCACTCATCAGTTATTCTACCGCCAAATAACAGTACTCAGTATTGTTGTGTTCCGGTTTGAAGGGTGAGTGAGCCAGTGTAACTACAGGCACAAGGAACATAACATCTTAGTTCCCAAGGTTGGTGGCGCATTGACGATGTACGGAATAGTTAATATTTCTTATAGCGTTATTTGGGTGATGGTGACCACTTACCATCAGGTGGCCTATATGCTCGTCCGCCAACCTCTACCATAAAAAACACTCGAATTTTATTATATATATAGATATAGATGTATCACAAGACACGGCAGATGTCTGTTCGATCGTCAGATGAAACAAAACGCACGTTCGCGGTTAAACACAAGTGATAATAAATTATAAATGAAAGATATAAAGTTTAAAGGTTATGAGTAAATTTAGACACAGTAATGTGTATGGTTTTAAATAATAACTTAAAATTAAACGTTGTTACTATGTTGTTATACTAAATATTACTTTGTGTGAGAATCCGCTAATGTTTCTTTGAAGTTAGTAAACATTTATTACGTACTAGCGACCCGCCCCGACTTCGCACAGGTGCAATGAAATCACAGTAGAAACTTCTAAAATTATCAGCGTTTCGTTACTAAATTGTCCATGTATTACATACAAAAACGTTCCTCTCGAATCACTCTATCTATTAAAAAAAACTACATCAAAATCCGTTGCGTAATTTTAAAGATTTAAGCATACATAGGGATATAGGGACAGAGAAAGCGACTTTGTTTTATACTATGTAGTGTCTCTTTATAATTAATAGTATTAGCAGATTTTCGTAACTAAAAAAACCCATTCATGCATAATTCAATTAAAATGATAACATATGCGTCAAATTCCAAATGATATTTTGGTTAATTTAATATAGTATTTATATTTTTTTATTAATAATTGCTAAAATAAATACGTTAATTTAAATATTATGAAATTGTTAAAACGGTATTAAAGTTAGGATCACTTAGTTTAAACTTAAGATTCGATAGAGAGCGTTCGGAAATCCCTCCAGTACTGACATTTGACCTGTGTCTCCTCTACGTAAGGTCAAACGATATAACATTCTAATGTTTAAAGATATATTTGTAATTATCGATACTTTTTATCATTTAACTACGATAAGGTTGTGAGAAATCTCAGTAATAATATCGATTGAGTATACAAATGATTTGTTTGTAGAAATGATATAATGTCTTCGAGAGAATATCAGTAAAGTAAATATTTTATTATTGTAGATTGTAGACAATATCGTTTGTTTTAAAAGTAATGTCTAAATTGATATAATTGTTGGAAAATCTTATGTACGAGTGTTTTTCTTTTTCGTTGTAATTGAAAATTTATTAACATGCTAATAATTTAAAAAGTATACTATATACGTTTTAAAATATACGGGTAAAGTAAAAGTAAAAAGTAAAGTAACAGTCTGTAAATTTCCCACTGCTGGGCTAAGGCCTCCTCTTCCACTAGAGAGAGGATTTGGGACATATTCCACCACGCTGATACAATGCGGGTTGGTGGAATGCACATGTGTCAGAATTTAGATGAAATTAGAAACATGCAGGTTTCCTCACGATGTTTTCCTTCACCGCCGAGAACGAGATGAATTATAAGCACAATTAAGCACATATATATATAGTGGTGCTTGTCTGGGTTTGAATCCAAAGTAATCGGTTAAGATGCACGAGTTCTTACCACTGGACCATCTCAGCTGGTAACGCGTATTAGTGCGTAATTTATAATTAATTTCAATAAAACGAGATATATCAATATTTTCGGTCCCTAATACATTGCAATCAGAAGATCAAAAGATTTATTTACATTTGGTGCACCAGTCAAATCATTGGCATTCATTTAGTGTTATATGGCCTTAATAGAGGAACAGCTGGTTTAATAGATGACGTAAATGATGAAACTCGTTGCAATCTTTTACGATTTCTTTGACTTCGCTTACCAATGCGCCTCAAGATATAGATTCGTTTTTAAATTATTTATTACGAGATTAAAAACCTTCACTCTGGTAAAAATAGATCGAAAAAGAAAATACTGTTTTTTTATTAAAGGTTTGAATTTTACCCAGCACGAATATTTAGAACTGTCTTTCAGATTTTATCTGTAAATTTCAAATATGGCCGCCCGTTGATCTGTCATTTCAATGAATTTCATATTTATTATAAAGGATTTAATACGAAAATACCTCGATTATACTAATTTTGCGGATTATCTTTTAATGGTATGTAATTGAGGATAAATTTCGATTAGATCTATCGTACTTGCAAAAGTTAATTTGTTTATTAATTAAAAGCTAGAATAGTAAACTCAGTGATATTCCATTTGGATACTTGTGGAATGCACGATAAAGTTTATAATCATTATAACGAATGTCGCATACAACTTTCTGGTATTTTCGATTGTATCGTGTAGTGAATTTCGAGTTTGTGCTTCCAGAATAAGCATGCTGGAATTCCTTGAGTATCTGTGGTCTCTTATAAACGTATACCGTGTACAGTTGTCGTTGGAAAACAGCTGTTGTAGTCTAATTTATTGTATAATGTTGTTGAATTGTTTGAGTCTGTTCTCTATTACTGCGTCTAGTAAAATAAATATTAAAATAAATCTATCGATAATCGGTTGGACTAAAGTTGAATTTGCTATGTATTATGATTTAAATAATATGTAACGAAATAAATTAACTAAGTTGGAGAATATCCCAATAAAAACCAATATAACATCGTTAATAAAAATCCAATCAATCATGAAATTGTATAAGTAACGGCCTGTAAATTTTCCACTGCTGGGATAAGGCCTCCTCTTCCATTAAGAAGAGGGTTTGGAACACATTCCACCATGCTGTTCCAATGCGGGTTGGTGGAATGCGCATGTGGCAGAATTTCGATCAGATTAGACACATGCAGGTTTACTCAAGATATTTTCCTTCACAGCCGAGCACGAGATGAATTATAAACACAAATTAAGCACATATATATATAGTGGTGATTGCCTGGGTTTGAACCCGCAATCATCGGCCAAGATGCGCGCGTTCTAACCTTTGGGCCATCTCAGCTCTATATATTGAATAAGGGGGGACATAAGTGGTAGCTTTACTTAATCGTAAAATGACGATTCAAAAGTGCTTGTAAAAGCCTACTTGAATAAAGTTTATTTTGATTGACGCTTTTTCCTTGTGTGAAGAGAGTTCACCCCATAAGCCGCGTTAAGAAACTTCGCTCCAAAAAAAAACTTAGTACAAAATGAATTTCAGTAATTTCAAACTTAATTATGTTTGAAACAGAAAGGATCAGTTTCATGTTTAATATTAAAGAGTGTCTAAATGTCTCAATGTATCTTAGCACAGATAAAAAATAAAACGGACAAGAAAATGAATTTTGTAATTTAAATAATATTATTAACTAGCTATGCCCGCGACATTGTACGCGTTTGAATACAACAAAAAAAAAAATTATTGTAGCCTAAGTTACTCCCTAATATATCAGTTACCTGCCAGTGAAGTCCCTTCAAAATCAGTCCAGTCGTTCCAGAGATTAGCCGGAACAAACAGACAGACCGACAAAAATTAAAAAAAAAATATTTTGGTTTATGTGCCGTGTATAGTGTATAGATATATTTGCAATGAGTATAAAACGGCTATTTTAATGTTACAAACAGACACTCCAATTTTATTACATGTATGGAATATAGAATAAGATTGTGATTCTGTTTAATTCTTTGCTTCATAGCTTGAAGCAAATCATAATAGTAGCATATAATTCTTACGTCAACTTTATTTTTTCCCTCTGGCAACACACGTCTATAATAATATATATTTAATGAATCAACAATTACAACCGATGAGTATTTATTTATAGCTTTTATAATTAGAATCGAGGTTAACCTTATGACGTCATGGTTGAATAATATTATTTTTAACGAGTGCTATAATAAAGGTGATTACACACTCGTTATTGTACAAAGATATCGCAGTGTTGCCATATAAGTTGAAAAAATGCTACCTAATTGTTTTCTTTTAAGCCAATCTATTTGATTAATTTCAAAATACGTTCGATTCAGTCTCATTATAAATGTTTTTTTTTGTTTACTTCATAATGGCAAAAGTATTACATCATACATCCGAATATAATTAAAAATTGTCATAATTTTAAAGTGTGAATATAAATGATTATTTAACAGTGTAAAAGAAGCCTTCAAACTTATAAGTATTATTGATTTGTTTCCTATTACCTATTACAAAATAGTAATATAAATGCCATTCACTCAACTTGTAAGCTTTGTGATTGGTTAATATTATGTAATTCGTTAGTTTGTTATGATACAGAGAACATTAGAGAACAGGTAATGAGCTTGTGTAAATAAAAGTACATGAGATACACACACAAACACACACTCATACAAACACCTTAGGCTCTCATAATGGTCTCTTGTGATCGTCATCAATAAAGAGTACAAATCAAAATGTCAGCTCAATTATATATAAGTAGTTTTAAAAAGTGTCTCCTTGATTTTGTCGACTTTTTTTTTAAATTAATTTACAATATACACAGTTGCACGTGCCTTTTTTACGTTTTAATTTTATAGTTTTAGTACACATCAGCGGATCTTCGCTGGACTTCAAGCTTTTCT
Organism: Vanessa cardui; assembly: GCF_905220365.1. NCBI lineage: Eukaryota > Metazoa > Arthropoda > Insecta > Lepidoptera > Nymphalidae > Vanessa > Vanessa cardui. The sequence continues at coordinate 14,389,413 of NC_061130.1, forward strand.
TTTACTTTTAAAATAATATTATCATTATCTATAATAAATAATATATAATAATCAATGATGTTGTAGAAAACAGATATGTTATTAACGCGCTAAAAGTGTCTTCACTTTCTAATTGGGACGATTGCCTTTAGTCGTTTTAGGTAGTAATACGTTATAATACATCATAATTACGTAGTAATACGTTTTGCGTAATTAAAATATCTAATTATCCCTTTTACTTATGGTTTTTATCAAGCAATCTTTTTTACTTTTAACGAAATGTAAAAATAAACTAAAATAAACGGTCCCCGGCGCGGCACACTTTTTTCTGTTGTTTAGTATGGATATAACATATCTGTTTATTACAATATCATTGATAATAATACATAAGTTTTGTTTTACTTTTTAATTTTGTCTACTGTGTTGTTCGTTCGTTGATGTGTTATTGTTTAAAGAAATCTCATACAGTACAGTATTCTTCTGCTAATCTCGTACTTTACATGAAAACGAGTACAAAATTGCAAGAAACAAACAGACAACAAATTCTGTAGTATATTTAGTATCAGTATTGCACCTGTGTGAAGCCGGGGCGGGTTGCTAGTTGTATTATATATAATATATGATATAATATGAGACAACATCACATACATTAGTCGGATCCTAATGGAAGTAGCTAAAGCACTTGTGTTATGGAAAATCAGATGTAACGACGGTACCACAAACACCCAGACCCAAGACAACATAGAAATTTATTGATAATCTACATCGAATGGGGCGGGAATCGAGCCAGGGACCTCGTTGTGGCGTACCCATGAAAACCGGTGTACACGCCACTTGACCACGGAGGTCGTCAAAATTTCACGAGGTCGTAATTTGTTATTTATTATTAAACACCAATTATATTTAAATTTAAAACACCATAATTATAAAGATCATGAAGTGGTTCCACTATTAAAGTAATTACTTCATTTGTATGGAAAAGTTGATTTTACTTATAACGTAGTCTTAGGCTGTAATTAGCGGTCTATAAAAGCTGACGATGTTAATATTTCTTATTATTTCAGGTAAATGTAACGCTTATCAATGTCAGATTAACTAATTCAATAAAAAAAAATCAAAATCAAATCAAAAAACAAGCACTTTTCAATCTTCATTTAACAATTAAGTGAAGCTACCACCAGTTCGGAAAGTAGATTCTACCGAGAAGAACCGGCAAGAAACTCAGTAGTTACTCTTTTCAACATTTAAAAAATACAATCATATTAGTTAAATACAATCATATATGTATGAAATGTATCCTGCCTAGAAGTCAACCGGTATTAATTCCAAGCTTTTTTATCATCTACAAAATCTTGTATCGAATTGTATAATTTAATTGAAAACATTACTGATATTTGACTAACATGTTTTTTCGTCTACAATCTACTTTTCCAACCGGCGGTAGCTTCACTTAATTTAGTTGTTAAATCACTATTCAAAAGTTCTTGTAAAAGCCTACTTGAATAAAATATATTTTTATTTGATCTCTCAAAAAACATTTTGTTTTAATTTAAGTCATGTGTTGATCACGTAAAAGCTTAGAACGTTATTATTTAAGTTCACTTCAAGGTTCATTAATTCATCTATTTGACGACCTCTGCGGTCGAGTCGTGTGTACACTGGTTTTCATGGGTACGCCACTCTGAGGTCCCGGGTTCGATTCCCGGCCGAGTCGATGTAGAAGGTTTATTAGTTTTCTATTTCGTCTTGGGTCTGGGTGTTTGTGGTACCTTCGTAACTTCTGATTTTCCATAATAGAAGTGCTTTAGCTACCTTTACATTGGGATCAGAGTAATGTATGTGATGTTGTCTATTATTTATTTATATTTATTATTATTTATTTTATATCCATGTCAGCCGAAGGACGTCCACTGCTCAACATAGGCCTCCCCCAAAGATCTCCACAACGACCGGTCTTAAGCAGCCAGCAACCAGAGGCTTTCCGTGACCTCTACTTCAAGGCTGCCACGGGAGAACTAAGGTATTAATAGGCTTGAGGATCTTAGACATTCCCCCTGAATCTGAATTTTATGCTATTACTTTAAGGAATGTAGATTTCTATTTGTTTTAAATTGTTTTATAAGTACAGTTTATTTAAATGTTAGTTAGTTGTCGTTTTCCTTGTCTAGTTATATAAAATTGTTGTACGTTTAGCCTGTTTCAATGGAAGTAGGAAAAAGATAAAAAACCTTAGTTTTACGTATTTCAGCTATACTGCGCACTAATAAGAGTTTATGAATAATACAACAAATAATAATTTATTATACAACACTATTACATGTTAAATATTATAGTATTTTAATTTATTATACTTATTTCGACTTTAATTTTTTTCCAAGTTCCGATAACTTTCTTCGACGTTTAAAAAACATTTTTTTAGCAAATCCATAGTGAATATCATAGATTAACCTCTCCACCAATCGTATCGCCTCAATTTGATTGCAAAAAAAACATAAATCTTGACCATTTACCGTCATTTACCACGAAAACCTTTTTACGAAAACTCCTTTTAGTTATTATAGCAATCGGTAAGAGGTTGTACTTCTTGCAACTAATTTAACGTTACTAAACGTGCGTGCGCAGTAATTAAAATTAAATTCAAATATCCTTCACGAGAATTGTATATTGTTCTACGTTTTATTATCTTTTTAATAACGAACATAAACAACCTTTGTCTTTTAATGAACTTTTAATAGTCATGAGAGATATAAAATCTAAAATGTCGTAGTCTATGGCATGTGCTATATATGCCAAATAGTATATTATAAAAATATATATAGTTATAACTGTAAAAGTAAAAAAAAGTAAAGTAACAGCCTCTAAATTTCCCACTGCTGGGCTAATAGCCTCCTCTCCTATTAAGGAGAGGGTTTGGAACATATTCCACCAAGCTGTTTCAATGCGGGTTGGTAACCAAAGGCACATGAAATTAGACACATGCAGGTTTCCTCACGATCTTTTCTTTCAAGAATTATAAAAACAAATTAAGCACATACATATAGTGGTGCTCGCCTGGCTTTGAACCCGCAATCATCGGTTAAAATGCACACGTTCTAACCACTGGGCCATCTCAGCTCAAAACTGAAAAAGTATGCTCTACTATAAACGAATTAAAGTTAATAGTGAAAACTTTTTATTAATAGTTTCTTTCTTGATACTCACATAAGTAATTGTATTTCATAATACAATTTTCTAAACATATCTTTATAGAACAATTTACAAGCAGGTAGCCTGCCATGTGGACTATCCGCATTTTATCACGAACGGTAAGACAAACACGTGTTCTTAACCCATCATTACGAAATACTACCGTTGAATATATTTTATTTTATTATAAAGTAGATTTCTGAGTAGCTTAATGATTGATTGATCAATTTTGATACTTATTTTTTCATTGTTTTTTTGTTAAACATTTTGTTTGGTCACATATTGATGACGTATGTGCAATTATTGATGATTTTGGCGCGTTTAAATAAATGGTGAGAGTGAAATTAAATAAATATCGTCATAACATTTAATTATTAACTTTCTGGAATATCTGGAATATAATAATTTTACCATTAAAACTTATTTTCTCGACGACTCAAATCAGCATTTGAGCATCAAATTAATGATGGTTATAGCCATACCGTCCTTTATTAATGTTTAACATTAAGTATATAGCTGGCACTAGATTAACAATAATTTAGCTAAAATGACTTTGAAAATATGTACCCATATATATGAATACATATGTGTATAACTGTACTATTTTTTTTTAATATTGGATAACATCACATCTATTATGATCCCAATGTTTAAGCTAAAGTACTTGTGTTATGGAAAATCAGAAGTAACGACGGTACCACAAACAGCCAGACCCAAGATAACGTAGAAAACTAATGGTAATCTACATCGACTCGGCTCGGAATCGAACCCGGGACCTCGGAGTGGCGTATCCATGAAAACTGGTGTACACAACGACCACTGAGGTCCGTAAAATTTTATTTTTTTTTTCAAATTAAGAATAGATTAAAAAAATATTACAATATCCTTTTTCACACATTGGTTTAAAACATTTAGGAGATACGTCTGACTTTTGTCCGAGACAAGCCAATAAGTTATGAATATTCGTTAAGTAGTCTTGCATTAGTATGCAAGTGCGCGTGCGCAGCGAAGGACATTACCACATCAAAGGAACGCTAACGGGAACTTATGGTATTCAAATAGAGCTTACGAAACGGTGGTCGGCTTAAAACTTTTTGAATTTGTTTATGTTCAAATCGGATTAGGATGCTATTTATAAGTTCATAGAAGTATTTTTTATTCTAGAAGATTCGATGCGACCTTTTTTGAATTAGACTACTCGATTCAATAAAAGCCTTAACTAGAAGTATCGTACTTATAAGTTTACCAATACTATCAGTATTGGTCGCTAATATTCTACAGAATTTGTCTATTTACGACATCAAATTAGAAATACCTAAAATTATCAGTGTTTCTTTACAATATTGTCCATTTGTTATATACCTTCGATTCTCGAATCCGTTGCGTAATTTTTAAGATCAAAGCATACGCGTAAGCGACTTTGTTTTATACTATGTAATGATAATGATAGTGCAAATATTAGGTTATGCTCGATTTACTGTACCACTAAATTTCTTTTGCCGTATAAAACAGACTACCAAATGCAAACTAATAATCGTCATAGTATAATGATTTAATTTAATTTAATACTAGTTCAATTAAATATCTTAGAACACATTATGAAGATACACGATTATAAGTATGAAAATATCTTAAAGTAAAATTCTCCTTAACAGCTGATCTGGAAGTCGGAAGTGTCCAAGCCCTCATGCTTACTAAAGTACAGTCAGAGTAAGAAAATCTTCGTCAGTTTTCAAATTCATTCCTTTATCAAGTCTTAAGCACTTAGTACTTTTTGAAACTAAACATAAAATCATTGCGACGCAATAGGTCATTCTCGATCGGTTAAGCGGATTATCGCTCATACCACTATATGAGCGATAATCCGCTATCCCGATCTATCTATCTATCACACGAAAATAGATCTTAAGGTGACGAACCTTCTCTTACCTCGACTGTATATAAAGTCTTATGAACTCTTTACGATTGTGTCGTATTCGCGATTCCATCGGAATTAAGAACGCACCTGCGTTTTCTTAGATACTTGTACATTATAATTTGCCCTGCATAGTTGACTTAAGTTGTTAAACCATATAATGTTAAGAACTTGGTGACAATAAAAATGTATTTTTTAGACTTTAACAGATCTATTAACAATGATAAATTAATAAACTTATAATGAAATAGATTTAACAGATATAGTCTAATTTGCATTTTTTTGCTGACTATACTTTTATCTCACGCACACTAATTCATCTTATAAGCACAAACGTCACTCACTCATGTCAATGTTGTATCTTTACGCGCCTTTGTAAGTGAATAGATCTCTATAAGGTAAGGACAGAAAAAAAAGTGAGGAATTTCAAGAATTTTTAACTTATTTTTTATTGTTATTTTAAATTACGAGCGAAGTACTGCCAATGTAATCCTGTTTGTTTTAGACGAATCTGTCATCCTTCTGTCTGCCATGTCTCGATCGCGTTGATGATCGTTTTAATGCCGTTGACAGATTTATCATTTTGTTTAGTTTCTACATGTATAATTAAAAACAAAACAAAAAATTTTCGTTGATCTATAAAACCTATTTCAATAAATATTAATATTATAAAAAAATTAACAAAAAGAAAAACCGACTTCAAATATATTTTTAGAGTCCCTCTTTAAAATGAAATAAAAAATATTAGACTACTTTAAAGTCGGTTTACGATTATATAATGTAGTTATAATTATTGCTAGATTTGGAGCCGGTGTCAGCCACGGGAACGCTGATTGACCCAGTATATTAGCGTTCCTTAACATTTTTTTAAAGGCAACAAAAGCATTTTGAACTCTTTCTTTTTAAAACCTTATACATCGTCAATTTGCCACACAAAAGAATTACTGAATCACAGAAAAGAAACATTCGAATTTAGACCAAAATGTCACATTAGCTAAATGAAAATTTGTTTTATATAACAAAATATAAATATAAATTCTCAGAGATATAATAAGGATATTTAATGCATTAATAAAATAAACAATAGTTCTTACTCAACAGTTGGCCGAGGTAATGTCTCGGCGACGGTTAAATTTAACTCGTAATGTTATTTACAACTTAGCTTAGTGACCAGCTAGCTCAATTTACAACAAATTGTTTATTAAATTTATTATAAAATGTGACGAGATTTATAAAAAAAATAATATTTTTTAACTAATTTTGAACAGAAAATATAATCAAAATGTTACTTAATATTTATGCTTATAAATATAAATATGCAGGATCGTATTTTTAACCCAAATTAAACACTTTTTTAAAAAAAAGGATATTTAATTCACAAACAGTTATTCAAAATAATTATGGATTGGATGGACCCTTTGGCAACTGTTCCCGTTTCAATCGAATAGAAACAATGAAAAATTTAGATAATAAATTTACCTTTCTTTAAGAAAAACGTGTCAATTTTAGAATAAAAAATAATGGTCAGCGTCGTTAATTAAAATAGTGTGAATCCTTTTTTTTTGTTATACGATCAAATAATCTTTATTCTTATCTTATCTTCTTGGTGGTAGGGCTCTGTGCGAGCCCGTCTGGGTAGGAACCACCCACTCACCAGTTATTCTACCGCCAAATAACAGTACTCAGTATTGTTGTGTTCCGGTTTGAAGGATGAGTGAGCCAGTGTAACTACAGGCACAAGGGACATAATATCTTAGTTCCCAAGGTTGGTGGCAAATTGACGATGTAAGGAATAGTTAATATTTCTTACAGCGTCATTGTCTATGGGTGATGGTGACCACTTACCATCAGGTGGCCCATATGCTCGTCCGCCAACCTATTCCATAAAAACAAAAAACAAATTTATATAAATTTAAGATCAGTAAAGTTATTTATGTTCATGAACATTTGGCTACACGATGCACACATGGCAGTCGCTGTATTTGTTCTAAACATCGTGGGAAACACGAAACAAATGACACACAACATGCTATATTTCGCAAGAGTTTCGAAAATAATTCAATAAATTTTTAAAACTCGCAAGGATATAGCAAAATTTTTTTGGCAATATACACAGGCAAATGGGCCTTTTGATGGTACTTAGTCACCCCATAGACATTAGCGTAAGAAATAAAATGAATTCCAGATACACCAGTGTACCACCACTTGAGCCTGTAGTTACACTGGCTCTCTTACTTTGGCTCACTCATATACAAGACTATAATTTATCTATTGTATTATTATTAAGCGAATCATTTTACGAAATGTCATAAAGATCTTCTCCATTTTTGGACCTTATTTTTAGACAACAGATAGATAATCTTAAATACACTAAAATTGTATACGGAATACCACTAAATTGTGTGTGTTTGTGTGTGCAAAATTGTAATTACTTTACGTTACAATAATTAAATCCTTTTTGCATAAGTATTCATTGCATTAATCAAAATATTTTATCTAACAAAAGATTGGTATTTTCGCTGTTCATGATAAAGATCTTAACTTTACCAATTTACATTGGTTTAATTTTTAAGCTTCGACACTTCTACAACTTGAATATCGATCCATAATATAAATGACCTGATAATGGAGAGACCTCGCGAATAACATCGGCTATCCAGAATCCCACAAAAACTAAGAATGACTAAGAGCACATACTAAGTTCATGAAGATTTCGTCTTAGAATCCAACGAAAACAAATGGATTTGAGAATTAAAAAAAATAATTTCAATTTCAATTTCATATTTTCAAAAATAGAACACTAATAAAGCCTCGTCCACACATGACAATATGCGACACTAGTCTAGACGAAAAAAATACAGATAACAGAAAGCAATATACACGATGAATATTTAAACTATTACCATTCTCAAGCGCAAGGAACTTGAGCATGCAGCCAGCGTAGCGAAATGTGAATGGCTGCTAAACAGTTGTCGCATTTATAAGACGTTTTAAATAGACTAGCGACGCCTATTCAATAATTAATTAACACACACTCATCCAAATACGACTACCATTAAATATTTGAATAATTCAACTACAGTTCATTAAATTTATTACCGGATATAACAAGTAAAATTAATAAATCTTATATTACATAATAAATTCATGGGAAATTCATAAATACGCAAGACGTGAGTTTCATTATAATATTTATATTGTTTTAGTTATAAAAGAGAGTATTCTAGAGGCGAGATGGCCCAGTGGTTAGAACGCGTGCATCTTAACCGATGATCGCGGGTTCAAACACAGGCAAGCACCACTGAATATTCATATGCTTAATTTGTGTTTATAATTCATCTCGTTCAGCCACATGAGTATTCCACCAACCCGCATTGGAACAGCCTGGTAGAATATGTTCCTAAAGGGAGAGGAGGCCCTAGCCCAGTAGTGGGACATTTAAATGCTGTTATTTGTACTCTCAGTATTATATTTGATAGATTATAGATTCTAGAAGGTTTTCGTAAAATGACAATTCATAAGTGTTTTGAAGCATATTCTTGCTTGAAGTACATATTAATTAGAATTGAGATAATTATAAATTATTGCCACCATTTCACGCCGTCAAGATTTGTACAGTAACTAGTTTTAGTTCATTATTATAAATAAATATAAATATTGGACAACATCACATACATTACTCTGATCCCAATGTAAGTAGCTAAAGCACTTGTGTTATGGAAAATTATAAGTAACGAAGGTACCACAAGCACCCAGACCCAAGACAACATAGAAAACTAATGAACTTTCTACATTCACTCGGCCGGGATTGAGCCCGGGACCTCGGAGTGGTGTACCCATGAAAACCGGTGTACGCACTTACTCAACCACAGAAGTCGTCATCACTACATAGTACAAAACAAATTCGCTTTCGCTGTCCCTATGTCCCTTTGTATGCTTAAATCTTTGAAACTACGCAACGGATTTTGATGCGATTTTTTTAATAGATAGAGTGATTCGAGAGGAAGATTTTTTGTATAATACGTGGACAATATAGTAAAGAAACACTGATCATTTTAGAAGTTTGTAATGGGATGTCGTAAATGACCAGATTCTGTAGTACATATATTCAGTATCAGTATTGCACCCGTGCGAAGCCGGGGCTGCTTGCTAGTATTTGTATATATTTAAGCATTTAATTGTAATTATTCTTATGTTAATAAAAATATATTATCTTTCCACATATTATGTCTTTGACAGCGTATGGTCGTGGGGTAATTATTTTAATATATTGTATATAATCATATCTTAGTACATTAACATCAATGGATCGGAACTAGACCGAAGACCGAGGTCTCTTGTTTTACACACTTCAAAGGCAGATTTAATTTAGATATTAAAATAATGGTTAATATTAGAGAGGATTATTTCTGTCATGGTATGGATATGAACAGCAATATCGATGTCGAGATGGCCCAGTGGTTAGAACGCGTGCATCTTAACCGATGATTGCGGATTCAGACCCATCCAACTTCCAAGTACCACTGAATATTCATGTCCTTAATTTGTGTTTGTAATTCATCTCGTGCTCGGCGGTGAAGAAAAACATCGGGAGGAAAACTGCATGTGTCTAATTTTATAGAAATTCCGCCACGTGAGTATTCCTTCAAGAGGACTGTGTAAAAGTTTATTTTACATATATGTATATTATAATTATGAAAATAAACAAAGAATTTTCTCAAAGTCTTTTCATCGTTAAAGTACGAAGTCATGCTTTGTTGTAAGATATATTTATATGTCTAGCGCAGATAAATATTTAACATAGAGCAAGTGATTTTGCCAACGGACATATTTCACGAAAATGACTCACGAGATAAATGTCAACTTCGCGTTATTTCGCGCACGCGTTAAATATGAAATTATTCACGACTCAAAGTAACTGCTTCACGTTTTGTATATTTGTTGTTTAATTACAATGATATATCGATGGAATTGTTAATAACAACAAAAACAACAATAGCTTGTAAATATCCCACTGCTGGGTTAAGGCCTTCTCCGTTGAAAAGGTTTGGAAAATATTAAACCACGCTGTTCCAATGTAAGCTGTTGGTACACACATGAGGCAGAATTTCTATGAAATTAGACACATGCAAGTTACCTCACGATTTTTTCCTTCACCACCGAGCACGGTTTGTAAAGACGTACATTTTGTTTGTTTTTTCCAAGTAATCTTCTGAACTAATGATCTCACTCTGTTTTATTTATTTATTGGTAGCAAGCTACATTATTCCTGAGTGCTACAGGGTAGTCTGTAGTCCATTATATTTCACCAGCTTTTTCTTTTAATTCATATATCAAGGTGATTTTTGGAACTTCTTTACTGCATCCATGCTTGATAAATTAATATATTCATTATTAAATATAACTACTAAAATGTTCGCTCTTGTAAAATTTTAAGGGCCGAGGAAAATAGCCTTCAAGAGGATATTGATTCAGTATATTCTTTGCTGCTACAATGAAAATTGTTTAAACTTTATATCAAATCATTTTCTTTATTAATAAATCGCATTCATGGTAAGCCGGGACGAAGCGCTGACTAATATTTATTGTTAAAAGACTAAGGCAAAGTGTTTAAAGCATTTTATTCAACGTCGAGTTAAAAGCTCAGTATTGCTTTAGGTTGCCAAAACATGCATACAAAATGAAGATGTGTAAATATATATTACAAAACAAAGATAATTATATTGTTAGTAATATAGTTATTTATTTATTTAAACACTTTATTGACTACCACGAAGTAAATCGACCAAAATGCGGAGTTAATGACTGAAGGCATTCTTTGCGAGACAACCTTTTAGTCAAACATAAAACCATGAAGACGGGAATTAATAATTGACAGTACATAACAATATACAATTATACATACATTTACATACACGTGTTGCATCTACAAAATGAATATTGATCTTGTCTATCTCATCATCATCATCATGCTCTTATCCCAATTTTATTTGGGGTTGGCAGCATGTCTTCTCCTCCCATACTTCTCTGTCAGACGTCATCTCACAAGTAGCATTCTTTCTAACCATATCGTCTTTCACACAATCCATCCATCGTTTTGTGGGTCGTCCTCTGTATCCATCCACATCCATACTTAATCTATACTATCTATAGTAATACATATAATAGTGCATAATATAAGTCATGAGAACTGAGTTATGGGAAAAGAGCTGAGATGGCCCAGTGGTTAGAACGCTTTTATCTTAACCGATGATTGCGGGTTCAAACCCAGGCAAGTACCACTACATATATGTACTTAATTTGAGCTTATAATTCACGATGATATAAGCACGAGATGTGCTTGGCGGTGAAGGAAAATATCGTGAAGAAACCTGCATGTGTCTAATTTCATCGAAATTCAGCCACATGTGCATTCCACCAACCCGCATTGGAACAGCTTCGTGGAATATGTTCCAAACCCTCTCCTTAATGGAAGAGGAGGCCTTATCTCAGCAGTGGGAGATGTACAGGCAGTTACTTTACTTTACTTTTTTTTACTTTATGGGAATATGTTTATGAGATATATTTAGAAAAAATATATAAAATGGAGACCAAATAAACATCGATGACGAAGACATCGAGCAAGCAGATATAAGATCGTAGGTTTGTTTAATTACGTAAGCATTCGCTGAGACATTATTTTTGGAATTTTCAATTTTTTGGGTACTTTAATTAAACAAAGGGAAACGGATTACTTTTTATCGGAAGTTAATACTAATTTAAGTCTTAGTAAACTATAATTAGTGAACTAATTTATTCCATCTCGGAATCCTTTTTATACAATATAAACAAAATCACACAATAAAGTAAGTAATTTCGTATTTGTGGCGGGATTCGAACCGGTGAACTTCGACCTCATAAAACGATTGTCTTCATACAAAATAATAAACGCGTGCATTGTAACGAAAATACTCGACTTTCACCGATAACGAATTGTACCACAAGTGACGCAGGATTGTCAGCAAAATGAAAACTAAATATTTTCTACTCAATTAGGCCCAAAAAATACTATATAATCATCTTTATCAAAACATAGTATAAAATAAAGTCGCTCACCACTGTCTGTCCCTTTTTTTATGGTATAGGTTGGCAGACGAGCATATGGGCCACCTGATGGTAAGTGGTCACCATCACCCATACACAATGTCTAGTCTTCTTCTTTTCTTAACTATTCCTTACATCGTCAATGAGCCACCAACTTTGGGAACTAAGATGTTATGTCCCTTGTGCCTGTAGTTACACTGGCTCACTCACCCTTCAAACCCGTATACAACAATACTAAGTACTGTTATTTGGCGGTAGAATAAGTGATGAATGGGTGGTACCCAGACGGGCTTGCACAAAACCCTACCACCAAGTATGTATGTACCCTATGTATTATGCTTAGAATAAAATTACGCAACGGATTTTGTTAGTTATTAGTATTCTATACGTAAGACAGTAACAAAATATGATCAGATTTATTAATAAATATATGCATTAATAATTAGGTTACGATATTTTGTCACTGTCACGCATACGATAATTTATTCCGTTAGAAAGAGACAATAGGCATTAATCATATTCGGAATCGGAATTTATTTTCGAACGTGAGACTTTTGTTTTTAACCGACTTCAAAAAAGGAGGAGTTCTCAATTCGACCGTATTTATGTTTTTTTATGTAGTTTTTTTATGTTGCTTCGCCATTTATAAACCGATTTGGATGATTTTTTTTTTAGTTAGAAAGAAGATACTCCTAGAATTATACTATGATGATGATATTGAGTCGAGATATCCCAGTAGTTAGAACGCGTGCATCTTAACCGATGACTGCGGGTTCAAACCCAGGCAAGCACCGCTGATTCATGTGCCTAATTTATCTTTATAATTCATCTCGTGCTCAGCGGTGAAGGAAAACATCGTGAGGAAACCTGCATGTGACAAATTTCATCGAAATTCTGCCACATGTGTATTCCACCAACCCGCATTGGAACAGCGTGGTGGAATATGTTCCAAACCTTCTTCTCAAAGGGAGAGGAGGCCTTTAGCCCAGCAGTGGGAATTTACAGGCTGTTGTTGTTGTTGTTGTTGATGATATCAGGGTCTGATGATGGGCTTCTGGAGAAATTGAGGGGAACCCTCAAATTTTAAAGTACCGCGTTTTACATATTTTCTGAAGTTTTATTGGCAATTGCTTCTGGCAATCATAGTGTTATGCTGCTGAGCTGATGATGGAAGGTGTAAGTCCTCAATTACTAGGAGTAAGGAAATAGTTATTACAACATTAATATATGGATTTATGCTCCTCTTCGTAGCTTTTATGAAGAGAAGTACAGATTCACTATACATTTATTTTGTATACTATGTAGTGATGGAACTCTTAAACGGCTCACAGTTAGGGTGCGATTTGGGGCAGAATTTCTTACTGTCTTTAATCAAATTTTGTGTATGTGATGTGATGCCATATGCCAACATATATTAGCATTTTTCAAATTTTTTCACTGAGGTCGATTACTGCTCTTACGAGGGTAGGGACTTTGTAGTTTATGTCGCATGTATTAAAGCTGTATTTTCGAAAGTCTATTTTAGCTTTATTCGCAAGTTTCTTTTGAAATTGTCCTCAAAGTAGTTTCCCACTCATATAAATTAAACGGCAAGCTTAATCCATATTAAGAAAAAATAGTTTATAATCGTAAATCGACTTTTAAGTAGTCTAATATTTGTCATTTCATTTTACTTAGGAGGACTCTAAGAAATATGCTGAGTACGCAATTATTTTATTATTTGTTATAGAATAGTGTTTTGTTTGAAGTCGGTTTTTCTTTGTGTTAAAATTTTTATTTATCCCAATAACATTTTTGGCAAGTAAAATATATTTAACGGACGGAAAAATCATAGTATTTTTGCAATAATATTTAAATATGTTGTATATTTTATTATTAGATCATATTTATTATTAAAATAAATATTAAAATAATAATTATTAAAATTTCAATGTAAAGGATGTATTTTTAAATTCGCCAGACGGATGCTGTGGTAACCGCTAATCCATTCCGCGAGAACCCAATTTGGCATCTCTTTGATTACTTAAACTAAATATAACGCAATCATATTTAAAAAGTCATTTATGTGGATATGATCTTTACACATACATAAATTGTAATATCATATGACCTAATGTATTCGTCAATTTGACGCGTCGATTTACATGCACTTGCTTTCTCGGGTTGAACTGACGCGGGAATCTATAGCGACGAATAGCGTCGAATGGCGCGATAGCTATTTCTATTGGTTGTGTAAATTGGTAGTAATCGGTTTTATTGAATTGCCGATGCTACATCTAAGTTGTGTCGTATTGCAACATAATTTTGTTATTAAAATCGGCAAAGGTATACCATTGGACAGTCTAAGAGAGTTCATTAAAGAGTTTCTTGTCGACTCTCAATATTTTTCGAGAATTTTTTGAAATTAATTTTCTCGTTCGAGCAAATATATTTTAGGATAATTAATATGTTGATGGTGTTATCAACACTTTATGATCAGTTTATTTAATTACTAACACGCGACCTTGTACGCGTTTGAATTAAAAAAAAAATTGTAGCCTCAGCTAATTTATCAGTCTTATTATATCAGTTATCTACCAGTGAAGGTCCCGTCAAAATCGATCCAGCCGTTCCAGAGATTAGTCAGAACAAACAGACAGACTGACAAACAAAAATTGTTTTGTTATATGTACCGTGTATGCATACATATGCATTGAGTAAAAAATTGCTATTTTAATATTACAAACAGACACTTCAATTTTATTATATGTGTAGATTATTATCTACTATATATATATATTTAAATTAATGATAAAATTTCCTGAGCAATGAAAGTGTCTTGTCAATGGCAAGGATTTATTACTGTGCAGTGGAAATTATAGAGCACAAGCGTGCGCAAGCGCAGGTACACTCTATAATCTCATGGTTGGAACGAGATCAAAGAGGCGCAAAAGCATTACCTGCTTTTCTGTCTCATTAAATTTATAATCGCCCGACCCGGTATTTGAACCCTTTATTGCAGTCTTAGCGGGCTACTAAGCTAATGGTAACTAGACAATTTACTTCTGAAGTTTAAGTAGAATGTCTTTGTAAATAATGTATGTATGTATTTTATATGTACCATACATATAATAAAATTGTAGTGTCTGTTTGTAGTATTAAAAGAACTTTATACGTATGGATACACGGGACATTTATCAAAATATATTAATTTAAAATTTTTGTTTGTTTTTCTGTCGATCTGTTCGTTCAGGCTAATCTCTGGAAGGGCCGGGCCGATTTTGATATGACTTTCACTGACAGAAAGCTGTTGTGATAAGGAGTAACTTTGGCTAAAATAGTAATTTTTTTTGTTAAATTAAAATGTGAATGAAGTCGAGGGTACATCTACTATGTTACAATAAACAAACGTAAAACCAAACTATATTCGTCACTGCAACTGATCTAAACCCATAGTAATTATAATTAAAATGGTAAGCTTGACGCTGCCTTATTTACGAAATAAACTGGTAACGAGTTAAAATGATTGTTTTAATTAATTTAAACGGTTTTCCTCTCGACGTCATATTCATTGAATGTGTTGCATTCATTCATTTAAAATGTTTAATTATATATTTGATCCAATTTAATACAAATATTAATTTAAATAATTGTATTAACTAACATGACTGTATTTTTTAAATGTTGAAAAAGAGTAACTTCTGAGTTTCTTGCCGGTTCTTCTCGGTATAATCTACTTTCAGAACCAGTGGTTCACTTAATTGTTAAATGACGATATAAAAGTGCTTGTAAAAGCCCACTGGAATAAAGTTTATTTTGATTTTGATTTTGATTTTGACTGTTATAAACATATTATTGAAGATCTACGTAATAAGAAATGAGATGACCAAGTGTCTAGAACGTACAGTCTTGAATAAAGATTACGGTTTCCTGTAGAAGTGCTATGACAACTAATTTTTATTGTGTTTTTTATGTACTAGCGACCCTCCCCGACTTCGCACTGGTGCAATGCTGACACTAAATATACTACAGTATTACTTTATTTACGAGATTTATTTCATTTAGAATACGACACAACTAATTTGTACAGAAAATCACACAACTAACCGTAAGCAGTTAAAACGACCGCGATCGCATTACTTAAAACAGTTTATCGATTTAATTTAGTAATAATCATTAATTATATCAAACGAATTATATATAAGAAATTAAAAATTATTCAATAAATTCAATTTTAATTATTAAATTGTTTACACGACATAACTAACAGATTAACAGCCTTAAATTATAACTGGTTATTAAGGATTGTTCTCTTGATTTACAAAAGTAATTCAGCTTATTTGCGCACGTGATATAAATATATCTGTGTCTTGACAGCCCAGGAAGAAATGAATTACGATCATAAGATACGCACATAAACTTAACAACGACGACAACAGCCTGTAAATAACCCACAGCTGGGCTAAAGCCTCATAGAGGAGAAGGTTTGGAACATATTCCACCACACTGTTCCATTGCGGGTTGGAATACACATGTGGCAGAATTTCTATGAAATGAAACACATGCATTTCCTCTCCATCATTTCCTTCATATATAAACACAAATTCAGCATATGAAAATGATGTGGTGCTTGCCTGGGTTTAAACCCGCAGTCATCGATTAAGTGCACCAGTTTTAACCACTGGGCCATCTCGGCTACTACTTATATACCTTTGCGTATTTGTACCCGCAATATTCGGTTAAGAATTAATTCATTTATCACTCAAACATATTATATATTGGTTACTCTCTTATCATAGGAATATAATAATGAGTCTTATCGAAAAGAAACCGCAACATTGTTTATATTTACGCAAACTGTTTAACAACTTCAATTGTTTATTTAAGATATCGTAAATTAAATTTTAGATAATGTCATTATTTCGCCAACAAATCCTACGAAAAATTAACTTTCATTTTCTATTGGTTAGAATACTCAAACACTGATCGCTGATTGGTCATTTTTTGATCCTTCAGGGGAAGATTAAAGTTTACTATTGGTCTGAGGGATATAAATTAAATAATTCAATACTCTTGGTATAACCATTATATGATTGTTAATTTTACATACATATATAACTCTAATTAACTAACATGACTGTGTTTTTAATATTGAAAAATATACTACTGAGTTTCTTGTCGGTTCTTCTCAGTAGAATCTACTTTCCGAAACGGTGGTGTGGTAGCTTCACTTAATTGTTAAATGACGATTTAAAAGTACTCGTAAAAGCCTTGAATAAATTATACCTATGTTGATTTTGATTTTTGATTTCATAAACGAAGTTCTAATAAGACTGTTTTGCAATTGAGAAATTGAATAAATAATTGGTATAAAATAAACTTTTTAATTTATCTGTAAGTGTTTAGATTATGTATTATCAAGTTATTTAATATAAAAATAATGAATGTAACTCACATCATCGTTCCAGTATCCATCACTGTATTCATCAGCGAGGCGTTCACTCTTTTCATCCTCTTTCATCCTCTGCATCTCCTGCACCACCCCCCTCAGCTGGTCGTCACTCATCGACCCCCACAACTGCATCGCCGATAGTAGTTCCTCATCATCCTCGCTCAGTTCCGCCGGCGTGAGCGAATTTAACCTATCAAGTTTAGCGTATAGTTTTTCATTGAACTTTTTCGCGGGTGCCACGGTTATTTTTTCTAATTTCTCGTATAGCCTGTCTAATCTGTCGGCGAATGATGGGGAGTCCGTGACGTACGCGGGTCGGATCTCGTACGAAACGAGCACTAAGAGGACGAGACACAACATGGCGCGTTCGCGGCGCAGAGACAACTGGCCACATGGCGCGATCGTCGGGTAAACGAGACGATTACTGGGTTACTTTAACATCGTAAGGTTAGCGCTTGATGCATGCTTCTCGATTTTATTTAACGGCATTGCTTTGTCAAAGCACTGAAATATATTATTTTGTGTTTATTCTTGACGAAGATATTTTCTGTGCTTTTTTTGGTAAGGATTTAAAATCTAGTTAAAGCACTTATCCAATATTTATATATGAAAGCAAGGAATACCTAGTAATATTTCGCTGTATATTTTGTTTTATAAAAAATAATAGATTTGCATAAGTATGACAATAAATTTAAATGTTTCTTTAATTAAAAAAAAATATTATTAACTAAACCTTTTCTGTCTCCTTCTTCCGAATGACAAATCAGTAAAGACAGAGAGAAATAAAAAATAAGCCCGTACTTATACACTAGTAAAACAAAACAATATACAATATCCAATCTATAATGCGATAATAATATTGAACTTAAATAAAAAGAATGATCGCAATATGATAATTAATAATAAATTAAGCGTGTATTTTGTAGCGTCAGTGATAGTGACATCTGCCCGAGACCGGCTGCCGATACGTGCTTATACGAGATATAAATAAGAACCCGCCTCAGACCTCGGACCATTCATACCTCGTCTGGATTCGATTCGGGAGCGATGTACTCGAGATAATTTATTTCTATTCAACCTCTTCGAAATTTAAATTAAACTGTTAACGTATTCTTTTTTTAAATTTTGAATTATAAAATCGAATGTAATTTTGTTTATTTACACTTTAAAATTTAATCATGGAAATTTGCATACATGTTGTTATGGGTAGGTGAAAGGACGGGTACCTAACACCTGCCCTTTAACGATGGATGAAAGCTGTATACAATTTTTTTTTTTTACTCCAGTATTATGACTGTGTATGTGGTCAAGGCCGTATATTTTACTGACATGTTTTGTAATTTTGTAAATAAACAATTGTTTTTAAATCTATACGATATAAATGAGAAAGTAAGTATGTTTGTCGGTTGATCGTTCATTGAACCGATTTTGATGAAATTTCGAATCAAGCTTAAACTACGAAGGACACACGCTATAATTATACTTTTAAGCCTAAAATCCAATGAAAGATAGGTGAAGCCATGTGCGCTAAATAGTAATGTTATAAAAAAAATCAAATTCAAAATATTCTCTATCTCAAATACGCTCATAAAATCATTTATGTAAAAGTACAACCATTAAAAGACAACACAGTATCAATATGTAAATTAGTTTAATTACCAAAGTAATGGTTCTTTTTAAGTAGTGAATATTATTTAATAATTAATTAATATGACTTTAAAAGTATATTTGTTTATTCCAACGTTTCTTGAATAACCCCCTACATATATTTACACATGAAACGATAACGGTACATTCGTTGTATCAATAAGATTTTTTGTAAATGTTTGACCATTGGGGACAATTCTACTGCTACTAGCGTTTAGTTTTTAACGATAATCAGCGGCGAGCTGTCTATGGTTTTTTTTGATGAAACGTCATTCATTCGGAGGCGACGGCGAATGAGAGTGCGTCTCGTGAGATTTGTGTCTGTGATATTTAAATAAAACTGTTTTTTTTTATGGAATAAGTTGACGGACGAGCATATGGGCCACCTAATGGTAAATGGTCACGATCACCCATAGACAATAACGCTGCAAGAAATATTAACTATTCCTCACATCGTTAATACGCCACAAACCTTGGGAAGTAAGATGCTATGTCCCTTGTGCCTGTAGTTACACTGGCTTACTCACCCTTCAAATATATAGTGATGCTTGCCTGTGTTTGAACCCGCAATCATCGCAATCACGCGTTCTAACCACTGGGCCATCTCAGCTCTGAGAAGGTCGGAAGCACTCATTAAATATCTGCTCCTGCTACTGACTTTCATCACTACTAACAAATTGTTACTTTGTCGAAATCGATTATTATCAATTCGATTCAATCGTTTTGCTATTACTAACAATCCAGTCTGGTTCCGTCGTAGTTGGATTGGAATGTAATTTGAATGTTATCATTATCGTAATTTAGTAGAATTTCATTAGATAAATAAAAATTTTAACAATAAGAAAAACCGACTTCAAACAAACCACTATTTTAAAAATGTGCACGAAAATTTAATAAAAATAATTGCGTATTCATTATATTTTTAGACTCATCCTAAGTAAGATGAAATGAAAAATATTAGACTACTTAAAAGTCGATTTACGATTATATAATGTGTTTATAATTATTGCTATATTTGGAGTCGGTGTCAGCCACAGGCAACAACGAACAAAAGAAAGAAGCGATACCGAGTCCCTTGATTGACCCAGTATATTATCGTATAAAAGGTAATTTGTAAAAAACTGTGGTTGGCTGACACCGACTCCATTATATATTCCAGAGTATATCGCTGACAGCCTCTTTAAAAGTCAATGTTTTATATTAACGTGTCAGAATTAAAAACAATTTAAAAAATGAAAATGCCACCTGCATGAACGATTGTGATTATCAGTTGTTTCTAAAATTTCTCTGACAGCATTTTATAATACGTTTTTACAACAGGATCCCAGAAAGCGTTCGAAATGGCTCTGTTGCCAAATTAAAAAAATGTTAAGGAACGCTGGTGTGCAAAAAGTTATTATACAATTAGTGAGTTTATGATCGATAGCACACCTTGGGAATGAAACAATCTCCTGGCTATTTCTTTCATATTCAATTGTGTTTATAATAAAATCGAAAGCAGAAAAACCGCTGGGATTCTTTCGCCGGTTCTTCTCAGGTCAGGGTATTTTCTTTTCCAAACCGGTGGTACTGTTTCATTTGACCATCAATAAGTACGTGTAATGCTTCTATATTGAATAAAGTATTTTGTAAGTTTTAGTTTAAGTTTGAATGAATTTATTTTTAGTGGTTTAAAAGCGGTTTTTGACGACCTCCGTCATCGAGTAGTGTGTACACCGGTTTTCATGGGTATGCCACTCCGAGGTCTCGAGTTCGACTCCCAGCTAACTCGATGTAAAATAGTTCATTACTTTTTTAGGTTATTTTGGGTCTGGGTGTTTGTGGTACCGTCGTTACGTCTGTTTTTCCTTAATGTAAATGCTTTAGCCAGTTACATTGGGAGCAGAGTGATGTATGTGATGTTGCCCAATGTTTATTAAAATACACTTAACCTAATTTTAGTTTCTTGCTACTTAAATAAGTTTATACAGCCTTAATGTAACCATAAACCAGAATTTCAATAGGACAGTCCCTCTTTAAAGTATATTGCCCCACTTTGATTAAAAACTCATTAGAGCCTCGGAATTTTAATAAAAAAAATTGTTGTAGTTAAAAATATGTGAGATAAAATTAATTACTGACATCAAAAACATGTCTTTTTTATTTCTATGTTCAGAACCGGTGGTCTGGAATTAGTCTTTCATTTAATTTATCATGCAAAATTAATGACGATGCAAAGTGCTTAAGAGCATACTTAAATAAAGTATATTTTAATGATAATTTAATATTCATTAAAAACCTATTTTAGATGATCATATCGGGCATATCGCAGAGCAAAAAGGTTGTTTACAAATAAGGTTTTTTATGAAACTGGGGTATATATGTAATTATCTTAACAGCTGTTTGTTTATAAGAATATATTGACGCAAAAACGTTTTAAATTGCTCGGAGGAATTTATTTTATCGAATCGAGCGGGTATGTTTTACAATTCGCAAGAAACGCATTATGGAGAGGGTGACCAAGATATATTAAAATCGAGGACATATATAAATTTAATTAAGACGATAAAATATCTCTGGAATATAAATAAGTACAGTACGACATGACTTAGATGTAGCATTGGCAAAATACGTAAAACCGATCACATCCGAATTAAGTACGCTATCTCACATTATCAACATTTATTTCTCATGTGAATTTGACCGTAATAACTTGTAATATCATATGATTAATATTTTCGTCAATTTGACAAGTCGATTTACATGCACTTTTTATCGAGTTGAACTGACACGAGAATCTATAGCGACGAATAGCGTCGAATAGCGTGATAACGAGCTATTTCTATTGCTTGTATAAATCGTCAGTAATCGGTTTTATTGAATTTGCCGATGCTACATCTAAGTTGCGTCGTACTTCACATAGTGGAAAGTTTTAAATCCATTCGATATATTCAGTTATTTATTAATTTATAATTATTTTGCAACTTCATGTATCTGGCATATAAACACAAAATATTTTTTTTTTTATCTAGAGTTATGCTTCGTTGCCATGGTACCATATGTTAAAGTTCAGCATAATTAGGACATGAAAAAATTTACGTCCATATGTGACCTCTTCGGATGGCACTCAAATGGAAATAATTTTTCTACTTCTATTAATATAAATCCAAATTTTCGCTCATCTGATATTTATAGGTTTCGGATTTATGTATGTGTGAGTGTCTCTGTTGTCAATATTACAGAGAATGTATACATCAATGTGTTGATATGTGTATGTATGTGTGCTTCTTTCGAATCTACCTTTTTTTAAAATTAGAATTCGGTTTAGAGCACTGACATTAGTGGAATGAAAGACGTTAAAGTGTTTCCTGTAAGTATCTTCACATACATCCTAAATCGGCTCAAGCCATTATTGAAATTATACTCACGATTTGTAAGTTGAGAACCTCGCGTCTGCGGACGAAGATCGTCTAAATGTATTCTGAATATTACGTCTCTTAAGTCTTTCTGGTTCTTAATAGTCAGCGGTGGAGAGGTTGACGACTCAAGTCATTTCGTAAAAGGGCTTAGAATTCGCATGCTCTAAGAGTGCCCTTACACATGTTCGTGAATGATTTTGACTTCTAACTTATTTCTTTCAACGTCTGATTCGATTTTGCTGTGTGAGAGTTCATCTGGGTAGCAAACCTTAATACATATGTAGATGTATTTCGATTTGAAGGACAAGAGAGAGAGAGAGAGAGAGAGAGATAAAGAAGGAACATATTTGGACAAAAATGGTTAATATTTTTTTACAGTGTCTACAAATATTATCGGGTTGCTACTTGCCAGTTAGTATATACTCGGGTTGCTACTTATTACATACATACATTATTACTTATTACTTATATTAGTAGGTAGTTTAAATATAGACAAGTATATAAAAAAGTTTAAGCAAAATAAATCCTCTTTAATGAGCTTATCATTTTTAAAAATATGTTCGTGTCAGTAGCATTTAAATTTATAATTAAATAGACATTTTTGTTTGCCTCAGTCGTGACTCATTTTCGTTTTATCGACTTCAAATAACTTCACGAAGTTTCACTTAAAAAATAAAAGTGTGTCCGTCGTAATCTTGATTTATACCTAACGTAAAGAATGTGTGGGGTCCACACGCTCGGCAGTACAGCTTAACAAAAACTATTTGTCTTGTAAAACTATACTTATTATTCTATTAATATTAATTGTTGCATTTACTTGTTACTCATTAAATATACTCTGTGACCAACAAGGTTACAGTCCAAGCTTTGTTATAATAGTCCGTTCCGGTATTTAAAAAATAAATGGTAAGCTAACAATAAATAAGTAATAAATAGTTATACTTGTATCGCGCGTGATCTTAATTCTCCAAATTATTTGAATAAAAAACTACATTTTCCTTGTCTAATTTTGGTATTCATTTAATAAAGGCGTTACTTTTTGATTTAATTAATTAATTTTCATTTTCACTCTGTAATACTAAACCAGCCTTCCATCAACCCGCATTGGAGCAGCGTGGTGGAATACACATGTGGCAGAATTTCTATGAAATTTGTGTTATACTTATTGTTTATACGATGTTTTCCTTCACCGCTGAGCAGGAGATGAATTATAAAGACAAATTAAGCAAATGAATCAGCGGTGCTTGTCAGGGTTTTAACCCGCAATCATCGGTTAAGATGCACGCGTTCTAACCACTGGGCCATCACGACTCTACCTTTCTACCTCTACTCTACCTCTACTCAAATCTACTCTATTTACTTATATTATAAATTCGAGCGTAGCAGTCTGTAACTTTACGCCTAAACCGCTAAATCGATTTAGATTAAATTTGGTGTGGAAATAGTTTGAGTTCCGGGAAAGTACAAAGGCTAGTTTTTCTAATTAATCCATTGATAGTCTAATTTGGAGGGGTGATGAAATAGAATTTTACTAATTCGAGTTATGACGTCCTATTTACACTTGATCTAATTTTAAATCTTGACATATTTTAAAGTAAAGTATGTATGACTATTCCACTATTAATATCAATATCATAACTGGTACTTTTGCGATATGGACACCACTACACCTTATAAATGTAAGCACATTTGAAGTCAAGGCCACACAAAAAAGGTGCTAATAAAATTAAAAAGAAAAACAATGTGTTAATGCGTTAATAAATAACTTACACACACAAGCATAACACTTACAATATAATTACATGCTGTTAACTACATGATGGCTGGCTTTTACGATTGCAGATCAAAATGGGCTTATGTCCCGGTTGGGATCAACAAAGTTAATACGTTTTTCTGGCGAGTAATAGGTAGCTTTTAGGAGTAAAAAATAACGACTACATTCTCAAAGACAGTTTGTAAATTTCCCACTGCTGGCCTAAGGCTTCCTCTCCCATTAAGGAGAAGGTTTTGGAACATATTCCACCACGCTGTTCCAATTCGGGTTGGTTGCCTCACGATGTTTTCCTTCACCGCCGAGCACGAGATGAATTAAAAACACATATTAAGCACATTACTATTCAGCGTTGCTTGCCTGGGTTTGAACCTGCAATCATCGGTTAAGATGCACGCGTTCTAACCACTGGGTCATCTCGTGCCTTAGAGCGTAAATATACTCCTCTTCGGATATATCAGATGGATGGTCAAATCAAAGCAAATAGCTTTTATTTATGATACATTTTAGTAATATTACAACAATGATATAAATATATTCATAAATAAATTTGGAAAAATTGGGTGTATGCCAAAAGCCGAGCTGATGCTTTGACTGATACTAAAGATGTACAGCATAGGTAAAACTGGAAATTGGCTAATAGGTCACCTAGTGGTAAGTGGTTAACTCTGCCCTAGATCTTGATACAGTACTAACTCATACGTGGTAATGGTGGCGAGCGAAATTTTATGACCAAAGCTTTTTAGCACAATAGCAGTCACCCGCGGCTTTGCTTGCGTTTTAGGGTGTTGGAGCTATGTGATGTGAGCCTATGTCCTTTCTTAGAGTTAAAGTTTGCTTCATATCAAATTTCATCAATTTCGGCTCAGCTGTTTGGTCGTGAAAGAGCAACAGACGTACAGACAGAGTTGCTTTCACATTTTTATGATTAATATAAATGAGAATTTGGAGCTCTAGAGAGGTACAAGGTTAAGCGTAAAAGTGTTCCTTTATCCGCGGTGGGCCGTAGTCCACGTGGACAATGGCTTAAACTATTTCTTACAGTACCTACGTGCTATTCCTGCTGGAGCTTGAAGAATTGATCTTTAATAGTGAAGCTACCACTTTTATTTATTTTTATTTAATTTAACCATTTATTAAACTTGCCAGATACATTGAAAAGAAAAATGTGTACACAGGAAAAATTAGTTAATTAATTAGTAGTAAAAGATATACTTATCCCTAGAAGATTTGTTTTAGTTATTTCTTAATTCTTAAATTTATTATATAATTTAGTTTAAAATAAGATTTTATATTTTACATAGGTTAGTTTGGTTACTAATTTTGAACGTCAATGTTGTTTACACCTATAAAGATGTATCACCTCGAATGTTACCCATATTAAATTTTTTTTATTTAAAGTATTGATTAAAAAAAAGGAAACTTAATGATTTTCTAGTTATATATATATACGCTTATCGTGTCCAAAAAAATATTGGCAATTTAATTTA
Organism: Vanessa cardui; assembly: GCF_905220365.1. Lineage (NCBI taxonomy): Eukaryota > Metazoa > Arthropoda > Insecta > Lepidoptera > Nymphalidae > Vanessa > Vanessa cardui. The sequence goes on from NC_061130.1 coordinate 14,415,313, forward strand.
ACAAAAACCAGTGGCGGATTTACCAATAGGCTAAGTAGGCTGGAGCCAAGGGCGGCAGATTTAGAGGCGACAAATTTAGCTAAATTTTTTAACTTACAGAAATCAAAAAAATATATAATAATTATATGTACACACGTAATGTGTGTACATATAATTATTATATATTTTTTTCCGTAATCCGTATATTTGTCATTTAGCGGATTGCAAAATAATCTAGTAACTAACAGAAATATCACATAGTTCATGATCATACTAGTAACGGGAAAAAGCCGATGTAATGAGGACGATGGAACTCAAATAAAAAAGTTGCAATTTTAAAATAAAAGTAATATGATTGTGAACTAAACTAACGTATTGAAATTAAAGTCAGGGGCGGCAAAAATTTAATAGCCTACTAGCCTACTAGCGGCAAATTTGTAAATCAGCCAGTGACAAAAACACAGAGACTTGGTTAGTGGAGATAGGATATCTCTACATATAACATTATTGACATGTAGTATTAACCAATCTGAAAAATATTTTGTTAATTAATAACTAGCCCGTCCAAACGTACAGGCAATGACACACACACACTCTTAAAATATACAAAAGTATACAAAAATGGTTAGTAGCTTTGGATGTGTGATATACAGTCAGGACAAACGATTTTATAAGTATAGATCGACTTTAGTTACAAATTTGACCACTCAGCTGTCCACTGCAGTGAATTTATATCTCATTGCCATCGTTGATTGGCCTCCAAATTACAATATTTCTTTATGTGATAAAGCGTCATTAAAGATCATTTACATAACGGAAATTTTGGTTTGCGAAGTCATTCAAAAACGGGATCCGATTTTTTAATTTGTCATTGAACTGACTCATACTTTTGTTGTATTAAAAAAGTTCGACCGGTGAATGTCAATTTCTCGGCAAATATCGCGGTCACACGAGACTCCCTGATGATATCGAAATAAACTTTATTCAAGTAGGCTTTTACAAGCACTTTTGAATCGTCATTTAACAATTATGTGAAGCTATCACCGGTTCGGGAAGTAGATTCTACTGAGAAGGACCGGCAAGAAAATCAGTAGTTACTATTTTTCAACATTTAAAAAATACATTCATGTTAGTTAAATACAATTATATATGTATGGGATATATCCTGCCTGGAAGTCAACTGGTATTAACTCCTCGCATACGCATGATACATGACTGATCAAAGAATAAAGTTTTGTATGCAATATTTGCTAAGTTAAGAAGCCATCTTAAATATTATCAAAGCATACTACGTTCTTTTCAATTTGTAAATAATTGCCTGTAAATTCGAAATAACTGTCTGGTTTCACCAAAACAAATATTATTTTGTGATTGCCTCATTGTCTGTTTGTCGGTAGTAACGTTTAGTGAATTATTCGTTTATTAATATTTGATATTTAACTATAAGTAATTATTATTACTAAATACTTTTTCCCTTGAGGTATTGTGCAAGTCAAGGTACCACACATCATATATTCTACCGTCAGAAAGCCATGTACGTATGTTATTGTTGTGATCTGGTTTTAAAGTTGACGTGACCTGAGCCAGTGTTATCACAGGCCCTTTCTTATTGTTTTTTTTTTCGCTGCAAAAACGCATTACGCGCTTGCCCCACGTGATGGAAAGTGGGGGAAGGCTGTGGAACTCCACGTTTCCACAGAGTGGCTGTAATATTTTCTGAATAAAGGTAGGTAAAAAGTATTACGTTAATGTATGATTTCTCCACATGGAGTATAGATTGAGTAAGCCGAAATAGTTTTTAAGAAGAGCAAATCTGAACATATTTTAAAAAATTGTAAACTTTATTAAATATTTCGAAAAAAATGAATTCTTCATATAAAATCTTAGTATGATTCATGGGTGTCATAGAGTGTGTCACAAATTACATGGACCGGCGATGTTCTCTCAGATTCTCAGTCTCATAAAACATACAACAAATCTGTCTACCATACAGCTGATGTTCATATTGATTTATTATCTATCCCTATGTGAAAGTTATACCATCATTATATTAGTAATTACGTAAATCCATATAAAAAGGAAACTTAAATTTTTTGCATGTTAAACGTCTATTTCCTTGGGGGTAAGTGGGGGTAAGTTGAAGCCAACGCGTGCTAGACTGGTGACCACGCTAGGCAAACGTTAAATCGTCTTGTGGCTAGATTGAAAAAGATTTAAAGTGACTAGTAGAGCATGGATGTAGGCTGTTCAATTTCGGTGGACGGAAAACGGCTGATAAAAATGACTGACTTGTGTGCCATGAGGGCAAAGAACATGTCGCTTTGTTATACTGTCATTCATTCCCATCTCGCTATCTATTTGTATTGTATCTATTTCCCTGTCTCTACATAGTGCATGTACTTTTAATACCTGTTGACTTCCAAGCAGGATATATTAATTTAAATAATTGTATTTAACTAACATGACTTTGTATTATTAAATGTTGAAAAAGAGTGACTACTGAGTTTGTTGCCGGTTTTTCTCGGTAGAATCTACTTTCCGAGACGGTGGTAGCTTCAATTAGTTGTATAATGACGATTCAAAAGTGCTCGTAAAACTAATTGAATAAAGTTTATTTTGATTTTGATATATCTATCATGTATATATTCAAAAGGCATTACTATTAATGTCTCATCACAACAACAACAACAACAACAACAGCCTGTAAATTCCCACTGCTGGGCTAAAGGCCTCCTCTCCCTTTGAGGAGAAGGTTTGGAACATATTCCACCACGCTGTTCCAATGCGGGTTGGTGGAATACACATATAGCAGAATTTCTATGAAATTTGTTACATGCGTTGTGTTACATAGAGTATGTATAAATACATGCACAATAAAGTAGAGAATGGCTGACAAACTGTGAACATTGTAAGACATTCTGCATTATATTTAGTATCAGCATTGCACGTGTGAAGCTGGGGCAGGTCTCTAGTTAAGAACTAAAAACTTCCTGAAAATACAGATCATTTGTTATAAGATTTATGTATAATGATTTAGTAGTTTTCTCATATCAGCAAAAAATATATATATATTTGCTTAGTATTATTTTGCTATATAAACTTAGGTATTATAAATATTAAACGTTTAATTTTGTTGGATAATTTCTTATCCTATTACATTCTGATTCTAAAGTATTTAAAACCTAGGTACTAACATTGTATTATATTGTGCAAAGCTAACCTAATTGTGGTTAGATTAGCTTAGATAAGATAAGATGTACTGGTTTCTTGTCATTCAGTTCTGTGTACGTATTCTGTAAGAACGAATTCGAAACAGCCGTAAATTAACTAGAATGTTTATTGGGGGGGCGTTAATGGGCGAATGTTTTAGTAAATCTAGATTAATGACCGATGACTAAGACTAGACTATGATTATAGACTAGGACTATGATGAAAATAGTCAAATTAATGAGAACACTTTATCTGAATTTTCACGTGCTTAATTTGTGTTTATCAACAACAACAAACAACAACAGCCTGTAAATTCCCACTGCTGGGCTAAAGGCCTCCTCTCCCTTTGAGGAGAAGGTTTGGAACATATTCCACCACGCTGATCCAATACGGTTGGTGGAATACACATGTGGCAGAATTTCTTTGAAATTTGTCACATGCAGGTTTCCTCACGATGTTTTCCTTCACCGCCGAACACGAGATGAATTATAAACACAAATTAAGCACATATATGTAGTGGTGCTTGCTTGGTCTTGATTCCGCAATCATCGGTTAAGATGCACGCGTTCAAACCACTGGGCCATCTCAGCTCTAATCCATTTGCTAGTTTATATATAATTATGGAAAGCACTTGCACGATAAACTAAACTAAATAATAGCGATCGAACGTGTATCAGCTACAAGCAACTTTCTCAATATGAATTATCGCACGTTCGAATTTATAGACGAGTTTCGAATATATTCTTATAGAATAGATGCCCCACTAAAGTGACTAATTGCGCTATTAGTAATTTTTTAAAGTAATCTTATGACATATTAGTTGGCTATTTTATGGTTTTAAGCTTGGGTTTTCATAGAAGTCCATCATCATCATCATCATCATCATCATCATCTGGGTAGATGACATCAAAACGATGTAAATATTATTTACTAACCTAGGCGTCACACTACGGTAAAAATTGATTATTTATAATGTAGATTCCATCGAGAAGTATCAGAAAAAGCGATCCTATTTTCAAATGAAATTCAGTTTTTATTTTTTATAGTTGGAATTTCAATTTTTTTTAAATCAGGTAATTAATTTTAATCACAAAAATAATAATTATTATTGTATTAGTTGTTCTTACAAGATGTTAATAATTTTTATTATAAGTTGATTTTAAAGTTATATCTATGATTTTTATGTAGTCGAGGCAATTTTTGAAGCTAGCCGTAATTGTCTATAATTGAAAGTACAATTAGTATAGAAGTAAGTAACATATTGGCTCCAAAGTTGGCGGCACATGGGCTTCCTTTGATAAAGACATAATAAGTAGGTTTTTTAAACTTTGAAAGACGAAACTCGTAGTTGTTGTAAATTCGATAATCTGATACCATATTTGGACGTGTCTAACGAAGACTAAAAATTCGGTAATTGCTCGGCTTTCAGAAGTGCTCTTTGTGGTTCTTGCCGTATATTTTGCAATCGAGAGTCATACGTAAACATATTGCTTATGGATGTTATGTCATTGTTTTAGATTGATGTTAGTTTTACAAAAACGGTTGATGTAATACCTTTATAAAAGAGCCAATGTCTGCATATAAAAACTCGTGGATTTTAGGTGATTATTGTAGGTTAGGTAGGTAGCGTTCATGTAATGATGGTGGCTTCCTAATCGATCTGGGTCATAGCAGCAAATCTGAAGGGTGACCATACAATAATGCAGGACATATTATTGTTCACAAGTGAATGCGGAATTAGAGGTGAACTTTCTATCATCTCACACTCACCTCTTAATCTGATAAGGCAAAATCCACGCGACAGGAAAGAGATCCGGTGAAGAAAGGGACTATACACAGTTCCAGATACCAGACTCCAGAATATTGAGAACTTTTCCGTTTGTCCAAAAAATCCATTAACTTTTAATCAGACCGATCTGGACTTTGAACCCTGGAGCTGGATCTGTGGTTTAATCTAGCGACTACAGTCGATCTATCTCATGTTCAACGGTGAAGGACGAGCTCCATGGTCGAGTAATGTGTACAAAGATTTCTTGTTCAGTTCGATTTCTCCCCGAGTCAATGCAGAAAAAGTTCATTACTTTTCTATGTGGCTTGGGCATATGTGGTATATTCATTATGATTTCCCAAAACACAAGTGCTTTAGCTACTTACATAGATGCTTAAATATATACAAATATGAACTAAAACTAGTTACTGTATAAATGACGGCGTGTAATGGTGGCAAGAATGCTAGCAGCATTTCCCCGTTGAATCGCAATTCCGATCCTCTGGGCAAAAAACGAACCAGCCCTCCTGTCACCAGTGGAGGCAGTGAGGCGAGGTTATACTTTTGATGAAGCTTTTTGCACCGCTACTCCAAGGGCCAAGTGTTTCGACAGCAAATGGAACAAAAGAGTAATTAATTTACGGAAACGGAGAAATATATGTGATCTTGTTCAATATTTATTTACTTACAAGAAATCCATAATCCTGGTGAAGGTCAGGGAAGCCGCTGGTTGCAGGCTGCACAAGGCCTATGTCCAGCAGTGGATGTCCTTTGGCTGAGATGATGATGATGATGAATCCATAATGACCCTGGTATGTGTCAACCTGTACTCGTGTTTTGACAATTTATAGCGATTCAGTTTTGACAATTTTCAAACAGTATACTTTACCTATGTCCTCAATATAATAATTTTGCTAAAAACTCGTCTGTTCATCCACAAGGTCACTCCAATTGAATTTAAATGGAAATGAATATAAAAAGGTAAAAAAGACCGACTAATAAATATTATGGAGTCAAGTTCAGGCCGCGTCGAATGTCAGAGTTCGCCGAACTTCTGCCGGGAACTCAATCGTTTTTATTTTTAAATCCTTCAATCCTTCAACTTTATTTATCGTTTTCAGATAACATCTTAAATGTATGCAATGTAATTGCTAAGAAATTAAATTTAAAACAAGACTTTTTATATGTTATAGTTTGGTGGACGAGCATATGGGCCACCTGATGATAAGTGGTCAGCATCACCCATAGACAATGAAGCTGTAAGAAATATTAACCTTCCCTTACATAGTCAATGTGCCACCATCCTTGGGAATTATGATGTTATGTGCCTTATGCCTGTAGTTACACTGGCTCACTCAACCTTCAAACCGGAACACAACAATACTGAGTACTGTTATTTTGCGGTACAATAACTGATGTGTGGGTGGTACCTACCCTGACGGGCTTGCACAAAGTCCTACCACCATGTAAAGTAATTTAATATTTATCACGTTTTTGAAGAAAATGTTATCAAATAAGGTTTTATTAAAAATGTCGGACAATTATGATATCCTGAAAACTATTATACGTCATTATTTTCGTCCATTGTCAAAAAACCCTTTTTTTTAATGAGGTTGTTCATATCCAGCAAAAGAGCATCTAGAAACGAAAACTGTTCTTACTTAATGGAGGCACGTGATCTTAAATAATATAATGAAATAAAGCCTTTTGTATTCGGTCTTTTCCTTGGTATCGCTAACAAATTTCATCAAATTAAATAAATAATAATAAATAAATATTGGACAATATCACATACTTATACACTTCTCTTATCCCAATGTAATAGCACTTGTGTTATGGAAAACCAGAAGTAACGAACCACAGACACCCAGACCCAAGACAACATAGAAAACTAATGAACTTTTTCTAAATCGACTCGGCCGGAATCGAACCCGGGACCACGGAGTGGCGTATCCATGAAAACCGGTGTACACACCACTCGACCACGGAGATCGTCAAATTATTTTTAATGGTTTGACAGTGAGAGAGCAACAGATACACAAAGTGAATTTCGCATTTAGTACGTGATGTAACATTTTAACCTAATTTTTATATCCAGACCAAAAAATCTGCTCGCGTTATGTAAAATAATTTAAACATTTAACTCACTAGTAGCGTATTAAATATCATCGATATCGAAATACATAAATATTGTAAAGACCTTCGCATACTATACGTTTTAATAAAATATTTACATGTGCCGATATTTTTTAATTCTTTGTAAGTCTGAGTGCATATCTTCCAAAATCGAACATAAGTCCTTCTTCTTTTGGTTTAACATAACGGTAGCTGTAGGTCTTGGGCGGTAGTATTCACATACTATCAAATAACCCATTTTCCCTTTCGACTGTGCATATAACAAATAAAAGTATATAAGTTTATATATAATTCCATTGGTTTTCATAACATACGTGTAGTATGTTATGAAATATTTCCAGTTTTAATGTTCCTATTTATTCGAATCTATGAATATTTTACGTAAAAGATAATAAAATGTATTTCATTGTATAATCTGTGCTCGTATTAACATTCTGTATTTACAAACGGCCTACATTCAAAACTGCTTCCTCTAAAATACAATTTACTGTTTTCCCAAGAAACGTGCTCTAAGCATGCGTAAAATTCGCATTATTCATTGTACCTACACTATCCCATTTATATGTAGAGATTTTGTGTTGTTTGTTTGTGTATAAAATTTGGCTGTTTAAAATGAAATCAGTGTCTACTTTCAAAGATTAAAAAAAAATAGTATTAAACTTAAGAAACATACTTTTTAGTTTTTATACAATATAGTATTTTGTGTCTTATGAAACTGATGTTTTTTTTAGAGAACCAATGTGTTTCGTGATATAATAATTATACGAATAATTTTGTTCTTACCTGTATTTGAATTTTGTTAAACATCATGAAATATTTATTGTATACATTAAATATACATAAATTAATTACTTTTTTGTTCCATTTGCTGTCGAAATACTTGGCCCTTGGAGTAGTGGTGCAAAAAGCTTCATCAAAAGTATAAGACCTCGCCTCATTGCCTCCACTGGTGACAGGAGGCCTGGTTCGTTTTTTGCCCAGAGGATCGGAATTGCGATTCAACGGGGAAATGCTGCTAGCATTCTTGCCACGCGGTCAAGATTTATACAGTAACTAGTTTTAGTGCATGTTTGTATATATTTAAGCATTTAATGTTATTAATTGTTATGTTATTAATTTAGCTCATTTTTACAATTACAATACGCAAAGAATTTCCATAAACATTCCATTGTCTTTCTGTTGTTAAATCACGATTTTGCCAAATTGAGAAATCATTTCGACAAACTCGGGAACAATCAAATGTTTACAAACAAACAAAAAACAATCGCTTAAATAAACAGAAACGCGCCTCCATTTAAACGTAGATTAATATGACGCGTGAGCTAAGTCCCGAGGCATTTATTGCCTAGACATTTCTGGGTCCTGTCTAGAAACGTATAGTACGACACAACTTAGATGTAGCATAGGCAAATCCAATAAAACCTATTACTGCCGATTTATACAACCAATAGAAACAGCTCCCTATCGCGCCATTCGACGGTATTCGTCGCTATAGATCTCGCGTCAGTTCAACTCGAGAAAGCAAGTGCATGTAAATCGACGTGTCAAATTGACGAATATGTTAGGTCATATGATATTACAAGCTATTATGTTTGTGTAAAGATCATTTATTCACATATATGCATAGAATAAAATTGGAGTGTCTGTTTGTAATATTAAAAGAGCCCTTTTTTACTCAATGCATACGTATGTAAAATTACAATTTTTGTCTGCCTATTTGTTTCGGCTAATCTCTGGAACAGCTGTACCAATTTTGACGATTCTTTTACTGGCAGATAACTGATATAATAAGGAGTCACTTAGGTACAATAATATATATATTTTTTGTTAAATTCAAACGCGTACAAGATTGCAGGCACAGCTTGTAAGAAATAAATATTGATAATTTGAGATGGCGTACTTAATTCGGATGAGATCGGTTTTACGAATTTTGCCGATGCTACATCTGAGTTGTGTCGTACTGTAACCTTTGACCTCGGGCGGCCAGCATTATTGTGCTGTGACAGCTTCAATTCAATTCGCATAGTTTGCACAATTCTATTTTAGATTCAATTGTGATATCTTAATTAACAGGAGTTTGAGTAGGGAAATGTACATTGCGTTAGTCAATCTTGCTTAAAACAGACCAATTAATTCATTCTGTAAAAAATAAAAGGGCCCTTTGCCATCATCATTACATAGTCATTATTCATCATTACGAAGTCGCTTACCGCTTTCTGTGCCTATGTATGCTTAGATCTTTCAAATTACGGAAAATAATTTGATACGATTTTTTTAATAGATAGAGTGACAAGTAAGGCTTTTGTATAAAATACATGGAGAGTTTAGTAAAGAAACACTGTGTTGCCATAGCATTGCACCCGTGGGCGGGTCGCTAGTTTAAAAAGAAATTAATGAATTTTGTTATTCTGCCGAAATATTTTCATTTAAAATTCAATATAATGTAATTTGCTTACATAAATAAAATTGACCGTAAAATTTGACTGCTAGGCTATTCATTACTTTACAGATTGAAAAGAATTCAGAGCGTGTCCTACCACGCTGTGATCAGTATCATCTGTAGCTAGTGATCCACGTGAGTAATTATCACATTTATACACAGGGTTATTGGTAATTCGACGTACATCCGCCGGGAGGTGACAGTAGTGACTATTTGCAATAATTTTAACCCCCGTATGCATCATCCAAAACTGAACCATTTATGAGTTATCACACTTTTTAGTTTTTTTTCAAAATTTTTATAATAAATGTTTGTTTTTTAAATACATAATGCTGGATTCTATTCTTATCATTATCCTCGCGAAGAGATCCCTAACAGGACAGTTATTTTAGGAAAATTCGTATACTAATCTCTTCATGATACACTGCAGAACATGCTGTGTGTACTGTGCTCTGTTGTAGAGAGTTTTAGTTTTTTAAAGGTAGGACTCGCTTATTAAAGCTTTCATAGTTATATATTATAAATAGATAAGGCTGACAGTCACCCCTATCACCTAACGGATGTACGTTGAATTAACAATAAACCTTAATTAATTCTACAACATTAAATTTAACTCACGTGGCAATAATTGCCACCATATAAATTAGCCGTTATTATAAGCCAATGTGTCACCGGTTTTTCCAGGACATTTGTTCAAACGATCCTATTAATTTGGCTTAACTAGTGTGCAATAAAATTTGAAATATGACTTTTAATAGAACGATACTTGTTCATTTATGATATAGAAAAAAACAATTCCTTTATTTGATATAATACCTAAAATAACCAGAATAAAAAGGTAAAGTACATAATTATTTTTTAATTGAAATTAAAGCACCATTGCTTTAACTTTAACCTAAATTATTATAAAGTTTTTTCAAGAACTTTTTTTTGGAGCCAGGAATATGATATTATCGAGAATGCTGGATAAGGGCCGGTGTGTTTTGGCGCCACGCCGACTAGATTTCTGCCTTCTGCATCCAAAGGGTTATCGAGTGGTCATAGTCTTCATTCTGTATCATTATTGAGTTCTTACTCTTGTTTAATCTATATTGAATGATTAGTACCACAGAGTACCCCGGCATCTAACGAATTTTTTTTTATGGTATAGGTTGGCGGACGAGCATATAGGCCACCTGATGGTAAGTGGTCACCATCACCCATAGACAATGAAGCTGTAAGAAATATTAACTACTCCTTACATCGTCAATGTATTTACACTAGCTCACTTACCCTTCAAACCGGAACACAACAATACTGAGTACTGTTATTTGGCGGTAGAATAACTAATGAGTGGGTGGTACCTACCCAGACGGGCTTGCACAAAGCATACCATAAATTATATGTATATATATAGAACATTACCGATATTTATGTTTCTAATATATTTGAGGACTATTTTCTATTGCTTGTAAAAATAGCGGCACGGCTGGCCATTGTCACTTCGATGTGTTAGTTCTGAGATACATATATCAATTTGTATCACCACTGTTCTTCAACTTCAGACACAAATTGGAATGGTACATAAACTTTGTCTTTTGTGATTATTTGTAAAACAATACAGAATTATTTTTTTATGGTATACATAAATTTGCATTTAGTAAGAAGCAATTATTTTAGTATTATAAACAGAGACACCAATTTTATTATATGTATTAGATTACAGAATTACAGCTTTCGCGCCATATACACGAAGTTTCTGTGATTATAGATGAATTATGCTTAGGTATTGAGCCAGATAAGCACTGACTCTTGGAACTTTATACTGTCTCCATTTAATATATTAAGGGAAAGTTGGTAAGATATTGGTACAGCGAATTTAACTCGCAAACCAGTTGGCATTATTTAGCTAAAAATTGTAATAAACAACTTTAGAATATTAATCTATTATTAACTATAGCTAATATTCTTTTAGAATTTGTATTACTTTTAATATTTAAACTAACGGCCCGTGCCGGCTTCGCACGGGTCGAAATAAGTTTTGTTTTTTTTTTATATGTTTACCTTTTGTTTTTTTTTCCGACATTGTTTAACAATTGTCGTTTTATTTCATCACATTTAAGGTGTTGTTTATTAAGTAACCCAAGAAAAGTAGCCCATATTCCTTGGATTTCAAACAACAGCAGATAATATAAAATATAAACGTTAAAAAACAGTATACAGAGTATGGAGCCAATAACTGTTTTCCATTTAAATAAAAGCAACACGCAGTTTTCTTAACAAAGTTTCATCAAAGGTTCGTTAGTGTGAGAGTGAAAAAGTAAAAGTTTTATTTTGCATGTATTATGTTTTCTATCTTAAAAATTTTAATTTTTTCAATGCATTTGTTAAGCCGTTTTCGTCCAGTCAAATCATAGTTCAAATATAACATATAGATATATTAAGAAACATAGTATCTGCCAAGCTTTCATCAAAAGTCGCATATAAAAACAAGATTTTTTCCGAGTATAAGCTATTCTGGAACTGAAGTTGTCACATAAAATAATAATGTGATTCTGTTTGTTTATACAAAATTGTTATAGTGACTTGGAGTTAGATTCAGACGGATATTCGATTGGTATGATCTTACCTCATTGCCTTACCCTTTTTTTTCTCACTGCTAAAACGCCTTACGTGTTTCCCTCATGAAGTGGGGCTATGTGGGGCTCACCGGTGCCCAGGATACCGAGTACGACCCGGCACACCGGAATACCCTACCCGCTAAAAAACCAGCGGTACCCTCTCTCCGTCTTTAAGTGGGCACCACAGGATCGCTTTCGCATACCACTGTGACGTGCCTTACCGTATTTGTACATAATTTTTTGTCTTTTTCCGAGAAAATTAGATCAAACATAGATAGTATATGGAATATAATTTTAAGGAATAAAATGAAAAAAGGTCCGTCCTTTAATTTGGTGTATAACACATGGAACCTTTTATCTGGCTCTGCTTATGGCTCGAAGAGGTAAGGGTTTATATGCGGTAGCTTCAAGGTATCAAACTCAGGGCTATCTGAGGAAAGACACATGAGGCGCTCTTTTGACCTTATAATATATACCTGAGATTTCATCCAATGACGTGCTTTCTACAGAGAGAGCATAACACAATCATCTGCCTAACTTCGACCTCCAAATAAAAAATACTCGCCAGAAAATCTCAATCAAAACTAAAAGCTGATACAATAAAAATCTTTAGTTCAAGCAATCGTCGCGTGCGATAACTAGCCTCCGAAAAGAAGAATTTCATTATGTAACACTTTCAGTCGCCCAGATGTTTAGTATCCGCTCTGAACTCGACTAATTAATTTTGTTTGATTGACAGACGGTCCGACGAATCGTTTTTATATATTCAACTGATTGCGTAACGCTTGACAAATGAAGAAGCGTGAACTGAGCTGACGGAATCTGTGTAATATATTTTCTGGAGATATTTGTTATTTTTTCATTAAAACGAGTTAATATTACAGGAGAAAAAATAGGCCAGTACTTTGCAGAATTTTAGTCGTTACTAAAATTTGACAGATAAAATTTTATCTAACACATAGTGCATTTTCTCGTGGATAATTTGTGTTTGTAAAACATCCCGCACTTTTGCATTGTTCTCATAAGATGAAAGAAAACATCATGAAGTAATCTGCATAGGTTGTATAAAATTCCTTGATATTTTCCACAAAATCGCCATAAACTCTTTTGAGGTGAGGCGTTTTTCCAAATATTATGGTAAATATAACGTTAATCAAATACAACATACAAGATGATATTTAGCCCAATTTACAATATCTTTGTCAAGTTTGGTAGCTTGTCAATAGAAGTAACTTACGACTAACTAAACACGGATACAAACAGAAGAGATAGTGATCAGACAGTTCCTCAAATCTTGGGATACCCCCAAAAATACTCATCATCACGTTTTAAAAAATAGATGTTTAGGTATAAATGAAATAAAATTAATCACTTGGTGGTAGGGCTTTGTGCAAGCCCGTTTGGATAGGTAAACCCACTCATCAGTTATTCTACTGCCAAACAACAGTACTCTGTACTGTCGTGTTCCAGCTTGGAGGGTGAACGAGCCAGTGTAACTACAGGTACAAGGGACAAAACATCTTGATACCTAAAGTTGTTGGCACATTGATGATGTAAGGAATATTTAATACTTCTTATAGCGTCATTGCCTATGGGTGATGGTGACCACTTACCATCAGGTGGCCCATATGCTCGTGATAACCTACTCCATAAAAAAATGCATAATTATATAGGTCTTATTAAGTGTCGGACATACAAGTTATTGTCTTATCGAATACTTACTGAGTAAAAAGTAACAAGTAGCTGTAAATGACGATTACAATAATACCAGTGTTCACGTTTCAAAGAAATTGCATCCAATACGATATAATTCTAATTGTATCACGATGTGTTCTAAGAAGTGTATTATTAAGGGCACAAACAGTACGAACGCACTTTCATTTGTAAAGTCGCAACCACACCTGTAACTCAAAGCGATAATAAGATATTACATCAATTGAAAATTGTATCGAATCTGTATGTAGTATAGAAGCATTACACTTCTTTATCATCTAAGATTTAACAGGGGTTTGGAAATAAACTCTTCAGATTTGGTAAGACAGCGTGTATTCAAAAAGTGTTCATCTGCGATCGTACATAAGTTCTTAATCATGTATTGAAAATATTTTTTTAAGCCGAATAGAATATTGTAACCAAGTCGAATAAACCCAGTGGTTAGAACCCTTGCATCTCAACCGAAGATTGCGGGTTCAAACCCAGGCAAGCAAGCAATGTGCTTAATTTGTGTTTATAATTCAACTCGTGCTCGGCGATGAAGGAAAACATCGTGAGGAAACATGCATGTGTCTAATTTCATCGAAATTCTGCCACATGTGCATTCTCTGCTAAACTTCGAAAACAAATTTCAGACAACTTATACAGAATAAAACAATGATATAATGAGAAAGTGGAACTACCAATAATGACTCTCATGATTTAACCTTAATTAGTTTAAACAGACCAACGTAAAGAGCGATTTTGTTTTATATTATTTACAGGATCAGATGTGAACTTAATTACACTGGTGACCTTCGAGAAGATTAATTATTTGCAAATAAATATTATCGTTAAGGCGCCAATGATTAATTAGTATCTTGATATATGGGTATGGGTCATCATGTATGGTATAGAATTATAAGAAAACGTAAATATAAATGGGAATCTAAACAAAACGCCTTGTCTGCCGGGACGGATGATACCATTTTAAATTTTCAACATACAAGCGATTTTAAGCTTTATTTCTATTGAGTTTAAAGTCTTGTGATATGCAGGAGAAAGTTTGTAGAAAGTATGTCGACCCTTAAACATATGGCGTTCACGTGACGTCGGAATCGTTCAAGCAATTGTCATTGATCGTAGACTCAGCTGTGATATTTATTGGAATGCTAATGAAACTAACCGCGGCATTACACTAACACCACACGAGCCCATACTGTATTATTATTTTGCGAACTTTATTATTATTTAATATATTGCGAACTCTGAGCTATTCTGTAAAAGTCGGAACTCACTGTAAAATACGATTGTATTTAGAACCAAAATCGCGTATCGGCAATCGATTTTCAAAGTTTTACAAGTGAGATTATGTATCGGGAAGTGAGTTCTTCCAGAGCAATTCTTTAACAACTTAATAATTTAAGTTAGACCTTTTTTATCTTCAGTATTTTTGGACAACTTCATGATGTGGTTCATTGTTTGAATTATCTCATTTACCAGCATGGTGAATAAAACTCCAAGCTCTCCTCGAGAGCTAAGGCCATTGTCCAACAGTGGAACATTTACAAACTGATACTTAATTTATGTTATTATAAAAAAATACGAGTAGGTTTCAAATATCTGGACAGACAATGAAATAAATAATGGTATTGAAATAATAAACACATTATCATTTAATGATATTTATAAATTAAAAATATAAGACCCTCAAGAGACCATAAATAATATACAAGAATAATTTCAATGCTTAGCATTAGTATTTGGGGGTGGTAGATGCAGTTTAGCGGCTAGCTCTTGGGGTACATCGAGGTAGGTCCGCTCGAGGCCCACGGTAAGGATGAGGGCCCGCAGCCGGTCCACCTCCACATTGTCACCCTCACTGGACCAGACTGTCATTGACGAGTTGAGGGACGAGGTCTCCCGCAAGAGGTCTAGAAGAACTGGTTGACTGTTCGAGGCCAAACCAGCACGGACCTGGTAATCACAAATATGAAGATTATTTATGATACAAAGTACTATCATTTTCATCTATATTAATATTATAAATGTTAAAATAACTCTGTCGATCTGTTGCTGATTCACGAACAAACCGCTGAACCGATTTTGATTAAATTTTTTGTGAAGCAAACTTGAACTCCAAAAAAGTACATAACCTTCTTTTTTAGCCTAACACATGACACTCAATATCCTAATATTTTGGTATACTTGCAGATGGATCAACTCTTGGTAACTACCATCTAGTGACATTGCCGCTATAAGAAATATTAATAATGAATTACGGGGTATCGTCAATGAGGCCTCAACCTTGGAATCTAACATGCCCATTGTACCTGAAGTTACATAGTTTCACTTAATTTTGGCGTTAGTACGAGTGTAGACGGTGTATATAAAATGTAAGGTAGTAAAATATTAATAAATCACAATTAAAAATATATACACTTAAGAATGTTTTGGAACACGTTTTGTGACTTTACAAGATTACCATTTAATCCTATTTAGTGGTACCACTCATTATTGATGGTTCATCAATCCAGTCACACTATGTAGTAAGTGTTTAAGCACATAGTCTCTATTTATGTGTGTGCTTCGATGAAATTATATTGCAAATCAGCTGATCACTCTCTATAATTAGATGAAGACATATTAATATAAAACACTTCTCATCACAATTATACTTACCGGAAATGAAACCGTTTGGTTAACATGGTGCTCATTAACCAGTCTCAGCATCGCACCGATCTGATCGCGACTGTACTCGCCCTCTGTGATGTTACCGCCGTAATTCGTCGTCCATCCGATTGACAAAACTGCCCTGGGATGTTTAGCTGCCAGCTGGATGAATTTGGCTGGATCCACTGGCTTGGCCGTTGCTTTGATTGGACCGGGGAGGATGTCAGCGTTCAACCAGAGCGGGAATGTGACCTGTTTCCAATTTTAAGAATAATATTACCTTCCATATTTAAAATAGAATAATTATATTTAGATATTATTTTTACTCGCTCCAAAAGTGTGAGCAAAATATCAACCCACTTGTCTAAAATTTATCTCTCAAAGAAGATCAGAGCGCCAATATTACTAACGAATTATTATTTTATAGCAATAAATAAATAAAAATTAAATAAACGCGTAAAAAATATTATTCAGCAGTGATTCTCTGTAACAACAAAATTAAATCTGATGGCGTAAAATATTGTAATAAAGATTTTTGATAAATAAATAAAAATTGGACAACATCACATACATTATTTTGATACCAATGTAAGTACCCAGACCCAAGACAACATAGAAAACTAATGAACTTTTTCTACATCGACCCTGGGACCTCGGAGTGGCGTACCCATTAAAACCGGTGTCCACACAATTCGACCACGGAGGTCGTCGAGGCTTGATGATAATAAAGATGGCATCATGAAGAACATGGGCACATAGAAATTACGCGAACTTTCCTCGTAATCTTTCTAAACATTCCCTGATAAATAACGATAAGTGAAACCGTAGTAGTTATTTCACTTATTTTAGAAAGGCTATCTAGCAAATGAGCCGCCTGATTATTTATACGTAGCCATCTTCGCCCATAAACATTGGCATTGTGAGGAATGTACTACATAATATATCACTTCTTACATCGTCAACGAGTAATAGAATTAAGCTGAGATGGCCCAGTGGTTAGAACGCGTGCAACATAACCGATGATTCCTAGTTCAAACCCAGGCAAGCAACACTGAATATTCATGTCCTCAATTTGTGTTTTTAATTCATCATGTGTATGTAAAACATGAATGTGTCAAGTTTCATAGAAATTCTGCTACATATGTATTACACCAACCCGCATTGGAACAGGGTGGTGGAATATGTTCCGAACCTTTTCCTCAAAGTGAGAGGAGGTCTTAGCCCAGAAGTGGGAAATTTACAGGCTGTTGTTGTTGTTGTGCACTATGAGTCTGATAGAGTTGGTCCGTAAGAATAAACACTGTTACCGAAAGCAAGGAGTATTTTCTCTTCATTTAAGTTTAACGAAAATGTGTCTGTTAATAGTTTTTTTTTAAAGATTTAGTGCAACAGAAATAGGTTCACGTGACCCACATCCAATACTTTATCGTCTATTTATCTCAAAATAAATAAGCACATCTTCATTGTTCCACATACAGATTAACAAAAAAAATATTTTTCTAAGATGCATCTATATCCGTCTCTAAAAAAAATTTAAATTGAGAACGCACGATAAAAACTGGGTCTTTGTGTTTACGCCCGACTCCCGTTTTTATTGACAGTAATAACTATATGATGCCGGCACAAGGGGAGCCGTTTAAAATGCATAATTCACACGTTTCGTCACAATTTATTTATAAATAATACGTTCCAACGAAATTCAACCCTAATACAATAACAAAACGTCTATTATCTATTACATCGAATACGGAAGGGCCCTATCTTATATTAAAAGCAATTAGGTTCATTTTTCCTTACAAATACTTCCTCAAAGTCATGTCATCTTTGTTAGTTTAACTATGAGCTGATTTTAATTGCCTAAATGTGTTCAAAGCAATTACAGCTTAAATGGCTTATTTGTTCTGATGAGTCATGAATATACAAGTTTAAACATAATTAAGCTGCAAGAATTATGAGTTAGGATGTTGACAATGCTATTAAAATACTTATTGTTATTTATGTCTGCTGCAGTTTTGTTCTTTATATTATTTTATTTTTGAAGTTAAATCTCTTATCAGACCATACTCTGTATTATATGCATTAATATGTGCAATTTATCTTGAACTAGATTGTACGCATTTGAATTTAACAAAGAAAAATATTATTGTAGCCTAAGTTACTCATTATCACATCAGATATCTGCCAGAGAAAGTCCCATCAAAATCAGTCCAGGCGTTCCAGAAGCCGGAACAAACAGACAGATAAACACACAAAAACTGTAAACAAAGTTATTATGGTATATGTACCGATACATACATATGCATGGAGTAAAAAGGGCTATTTTAATATTAAAAACAGACATTCCAATTTTTTTATATGTATAGATTAGCTCCAACTGGCAATTCACCTGGTATGAGAGGCAAATTGGCCCAGTGGTTGGAACGCGTGCGTCTTAACCGATGATTGTGGATTCAAAGGCACTGAATATATATACATTTTTTTTAATCTCATTTTAAGAACTGAGTCAATAAGATGACTATGTAGTTCTCGTAGGTATACATTACAAAACTAAAGTATGACTTTTTGCGCACCATCTTATACAACCTTTTTGCTGCTGCGGATGTTGGATTTGTTAAAATAATGTTTTCGAATCCCAAAGTCCTCTCTGGCACCTCACTTCGGACACACTCCGTTAATATGTGATACACATCTTCTTTAAAACCCGGGCAATCAGGGCAATTGGGGGAAGGAAGTACCACTGAATATTCATGTGCTTAATTTGTGTTTATAACTCATCTCAATCTTGTGTCAAATTTCATCGAAATTCTGCCACGTGTGCATTCCACCAACCCGCATTGGAACAGTGTGGTTGAATATGTTCCAAAACCTTCTCCTTAGCCCAGCAATGGGAAATTTAGTTTATTGTTATTATTTTGGTTGTCACCTGGTATCCAAACACAACTTTTCGATTGTAATCGCCTGTTTGCTAACAATTTGCGTGTACCGAATTTCTATCAAGCAAGTTTGTCACAGATATCGATCCTATCGAAAACAGATCACGATAAAACGTGCAGTGAATCATTCGCCATGATGCACATAAGACACTTAGGAATTATGTATAATATTATTAAATATTTAACTTTACATTTTTAATAGGAAAACGAGCATCACAAATCACATGTAATCGCATAAATGAACATATATATCAGCTTGGTAATAAGGAATATAAATATTATTCTCTCGAAGAATGGATTGCATATAGCTCAACACTAGTTCTGCGCGCTTATTGGTATTCTCGACCTCCTGTTATATTCCGTCCCTTTCACGTATTCATCACATACTTAGATTACAGAAAAGCGAAAGAAATGACTCATCAATTATTCATATTATGCAACGAAACTAAATAGGTTATAAAATTTAAAAAATAATTTAATGGGTCATTACGCACGCGTCAATTTATCTTCCACGATTGAAACTTTTCAAAATTTGGATAAAGTCCAGATATCTGTCTATAAAATTATATATTTGGCCTAAAATAACTGCATTCTGACAAATGTATGACATAATATAACAAAATTTCATTGAAACTGAAAATTCATTTGATAAGAAACGCCTCATAACATTTTATGAGGCTGTAATCGCGAATCAGTGAAAATTGAAATTAAATATTAAAGAGCCTCATTTTACCTTCTTCTTCTAATCTTTAAATTATGATTTCATATATTACTGGCTGACTAATTCGAGTGGCGAATAGTTTAAAAGCCTGAATATCTCAAGATTCTAGATTCAAACATAAGATGACCAAAATTGATAACAGCACACATACATAAAGAAATTAACTGTAGTATAAATAAACACACACTTACGAATATATTATATAAGTTACGTTTAATACATATATACTCGTATGTGTGTGTACTAAAGGCAGCAGTAATCTTACCTCAGGTTTACTGAACGGTGCTATTACTTCTTGAGCTTTCTCAAAGGCTTCGATGCTCTTGAAGTCTAACTTCACGCCTTTCTGTTTCGCATTCACGTTGTTGTACTGGGCGACGCCCGTCAGGAAGTCAGCTAGGCTGAGGTCCGAGGTCGTAGCTGGAGGGTGCGCCATGATGGGCAGCGGAGGACCATCCTTACCGTTTAGATGGCCCAGGACGATATCCGCTTCTAGCATTGATACTTCACCTTGAACACAATCATTAATTTTTTTTATGTTATAGGTTGGTGTACGAGCAGATGGGCCACCTGATGGTAAGTGGTCACCATCACCCATAGACAATGACGCTGTAAGAAATATTAACTATTCCTTACATCGTCAATGTGCCATCAACCTTGGGAACTAAGTTGTTATGTCCCTTGTGCCTGCAGTTGCAATTTTATTATCTACTATATTACTTATACTACCTATGTCCGCAACTTCGTTCGCGTTTCAAACTAACTAAAAGTTATTGTTGTTGTATAGCTTAGGCTAAGCTACTCCTTATTGCATCAGCTGTCTACGGATGAAAGTCCCGTCACAATTTGTCCGGATATTCCAGAGATTGGCCGGAACAAACGAAAAGACAGACAGGCATACATTGTAAAAAATGATATTTTTTTTTCAAATCTTATTATGCATTTAGAAAAAAACTGTAATTTTAATAATACAAACAGAAGAAATTTATCGCGTCGTATATAATATTAAGCTACATCACCAATGCGCTACCAATCTTTCGGACCAAGAAGTTATGCCCCTTGTGCCTGTAGTTACACTGACTGATTCACTCTTTAAATCATCACATAACAGTACCCTCAATTCTAAGTACTGCTGTTCGTCGGTATAATGTCTCAGGTTATACCAATCTGATTTAAAAGCTCATTAGCTCATTTATTAAGAAAGGCTGTAACTACGACCCACGATTGCAACTGTTAATTTTAACGTAAAACTGTGCGGAACCTGATCTCTTTAATTTATATCTCTGCCTACTAAATCAGCTAGCATCGTTAATTTTAGTTCGGCAGATTTCCAGGAACAATTTAATTTGAATGGTTTTTTAAAAAGTTTTATTTTTTTTATTTGTAGGAATTATTGTTTTGATATGTATACATTCCAATTACAGATAAAATATTGTATTTTAAAATAATTGAAAGTTGATTTTTTCAATACTAAAATAATAATAAATTACAAATGTTTTCTTCATTACTTACAGTTTCAAATACATACATATATGTACAATACATATGAGAGCCGCAGCAGATTTTTTTTATTTTATTGATAATGCTATTAAAAATCATATTTTGTATTTATTCCAATAGTATAAAATACGGAGAAATAGCATATTTGAAATCTCGGCCTCCATTTACGAATAAATACTAAGAACTGCAATGTTTATAAAATAAAAAATGGGTTCTCTTTTTTTATTTCCTTTTTGCGTCCCAAAATATAACCCAATGTCAGAATTTATTTACACAATAGCGTTTTGTGTATCTGTTCTTAACTAGCAACACAATAATAAATAGACAGACGCACATACACAACCTTAGTTTTTAGAATACAATATTTTTGAAAACTGAATAAGCTAATAATATATGTATCAACTATTAAAATTGAAAAAAGCTAACAAAAATATAGCTATAAAAATATCTTAGTAAAATCTGTCAATAATTTACACGCATTAAAAGTGAAATTTTATAATTAATTCGGTTTTTAGTTCTTTGTTTAAATGAATTTTCATTAAGAATAGTTGTGACTTTTTTGAGCCTTAAATAACGATTCAAAAGTAGTACCACTTCAAATTTATTTTCGCACAAATAACAAAAAAATTTCAAACGAATAAAAATACTAATGAAAATAAATAATTAAATCAAATGTAAATTAGGTATATTTGCTAGTCGTAACAATTTGTCTAATAGTACAAGAATATTAAACTTATTACAGACTTCCAACTTATTCTAAAGACTTCGTTATGAGAGTACTAATTAATGTGATTCTAAGAACTAGCTTCGGAATCCGTCTGTCCGGCTGTTTGTTCTTTTATTGTTATTGAAGTTAAAACCACACACAGCGTTACGGTATTTCAGAGTATAGATTCTAGTATGGAAAAATGTAATGTTGTTTATTTTAATTTGTTTGAAACTTCTATGAAAAATTGTATTAAAACTAGCTCTGTACGCGACTTTGTGTTTGAATTTAACAAAAAAAAAACCGTTATTGTAGCCTAAGTTACTCCTTATTACATCAGCTATCTACCAGTGAAAGTCCCTTCAAAATCGGTCCAGTCGTTCCCGAGATTAGCCGGAACAAACAGACAGACAACAATTGACAAAAATGTTATTTTGATATATGTACTATGTATGAATCCGACTGATATTCAAATTTCAATATTTTTACTCTATATATTTTGAGACGGCCATAACCTATCGTCAATAATTGGCATATATTTTAAATTAAACTTCTATATATAACGGCGAATGTTACAGCCTGGTACCGATAGATGGCGCTGATTGAAAGTGTTTGCATAATATTTATTACAAAATCTGTATATTGTTAAGATTTTCATACACTTAGAACAAGAAATAAACTTTAAACAGATAAGTAGTACATTACTAAAGTTATTCATTGCGGTTAAAAAAAACTTCAGTCTCGTGAACAAGACATTCGTAGATAATGTCGAAATATCGAGCTCCACCGAATAAAAATAAAAAACATGGTAAATATGCCGCAATGAATAACTTTCGTAATAAAAATAACCGTGATAATTTAAAATCGTAAGTAGTACATTATCTCAAATAAAAATATAAAAAGAAAAAAATATATTTGAATCTAATATTAATACTAACTTGCCAGAGCCGCTTCGAGATATGTTTTGTTGTTCACTGCGTGAGCCCATGTTACTGTTGTTAAATTCTTCATAACTTCTTCCTCACCAAGCGCCAAGGAAGCTAAAATAAAAAAAAAATATAATTTAAATATAACATTTTTTTTACTGGCAACACTATTACTTCAAGACACGACTCACACTTGACACGCCATATTTGATACGTCATTGATCATTGTCATACTTTCATGACACACATAAAACAGCTGATATTATTTAGTTACTTTTAGTATTATGTTGTTAAAAACGCTGGTTCAATGTGATTTATTAAATGTACTTACATAATTATAATTGTTCGACAGTGTCGTGAGTTGATAACAAAGGAATGTTTTATAAATACGCAAATAATTGTGAAACTAGGTATTCGGTCTATTGTGTTTTGACATTGAAAGTCAATTCTTAAGCTTCATGCTACAGATTAAAGAAAACATTATATCATTTAAAATTTGATAATAGTTCTAACTGTTGTCGTTAGTGGCGCTAGTGGTATCATTGTGTTAAAAATAAAAATTATTACATTATGTATATTTAAATAACAATTTATACATAATTTAAATAATATTTTTATATTTCAACAATTTATATTTTAAAGTTTATTTTAAGTACGTTGTGAATTTAAAATAGACGCAGTTTTTTTTTCATAGTATTTTTAATGTCTAAAACTCAAAAAGAAAATAGTTTTTTTAGTTTACAGTTAATCGGTAGTTCAATGGCCTGTGGAAAAATATATTAGGTAAATGACAAAAATATTGTACATGAATATATGAAAAAAGAGCCGAGATGGCCCACTGGTTAGAACGCATGCATCTTAACCGATGATTTCGAGTTCAAACTCAGGTAAGCACCACTATATACCACTATATATGTGCTTAATTTATATTTATAATTCATTTCATGCTCGGCGGTGAAGAAAAACATCGTGAAGAAACCTGCATGTTTCTAACTTCATCGAAATTCTGCTACATGTGCATTCCACCGCATTGGGACAGCGTGGTGGAATATGTTACATTTTAAATAATTTTATTAACAAATTAAGTCAAACAAGATAGAGTACCTTGGTTTACTTAAATTGAGGATCTCTGCTAGATATATAATGAAAATCATCTGAATATGTAATAATTCCTAACAGTTCAATTGCATTATTTTATGTTTAGTGAATTTAATTGTGAAGCGACTTGATAAAGAGAATCCTTGCAAGATCATATGCCCGGGCTAGTTTAGTGTAATTATTTTTATTTCTAGATGAAAGGAAGAGCCGGCAATCTAGGTTGAAGCAAGTATACGACACAACTTAGATGTAGCGTCGGAAAAAATCGTAAAACCGATCACATCCGAATTGAGTACGCTATCCCAAATCATCAATGTTTATTTCTTATGCGAATATGATCTTTACACAAACGTAATAACATGTAATATCATATGACCTAATATATTCGTCAATTTCCATGCACTTGCTTTCTCGGGTTGAACTGACGCGAGAATCTATAGCGACGAATAGCGTCGAATGGCGCGATAGGGAGCTATTTCTATTAATTTTGTAAATTAGCAGTAATCGGTTTTTTTGAATTTGCCGATGCTACGCTAAATAAAAGAATGACATGTAAACAATACTAGATTGCCTAAAGAATAATATGCTAGTTTTCTAATGTGCTCCGTATTTTTGAATTTTGCGAGATGTCTGTAACCATATATAAGGCGGTTTGACTGAAACAATCTATATGACATTTTAAACGTCTCGACTTTTTGAGCGCGTATATTGTTGACAACAATAAGGAAACAAAAATTTTGGTTGCGTCTAATTATTTGAACACCCTGAGTGTCTCTTATTATTTGACGCTGGCTGTACTATAAATAGTGATTGACGTTTTTATTCAGGTTTCTGATACTAAATTTACTTTAATGACGATTGCCGTTTTTAATGAGTGCGTTTAAATAGGCCACCGTTTTAGTAACTGATACATAAATTGGTCTATAAGTGTTTTAATTGACTTGAATCGTTTAGATTTGCTATTATGTTACACTATGTCTATTATCATTGACCATATTGGATACCATATATCATAGTCAATGTTTTTGTGGGTTGAAATTCGATTACATTAAAAATGTTTTAGCGATTTTCATGGTACTTTTTATTAAATTAAAAAAAGTTTGTATATATTTTTTTTATTTTACTATATACTGAAACATCTATAGTCTTTTCCATAAGGGAAAAAAGCCAATTAAACAAGATTTGAAATTTGACGCGATATCATTGGCCGAAACATGAATAAGCTATTATATTCATTATGGATTTGGCTTTATACTAACTGAACTTGGCTTTAAGCTCGCGAAATTTATAAAATTTTCCTCTAGCTGAGAAACTATCAACCTACATATTACCCCTCGAGGGATGTCTTAAATAGTAGTACCTAATCTTTAAGTAGCTTAGTTTATTAAGCCATTAATGCAAGCCGAGATGGACCCTGGATTTGTCTATTTGAAAGAATTTGTAGTTTATTAAATATTTTATGAAATATGTAGTTTATTAATTTTTACTGGCGACTTTTATAGAAGATATAGATATTGAAAAAACAATGTTTCCTGTCCTACCGTTCCTGCATAGGTATTACTGTTATACTAGTTATTTGAAAGTGTTTCAAATTGAAGTATATAATTTATTATATACTAGTGACCCACCCCGGCTTTGCAGGGGTATAATAACTGATACCAAAATATACTACAGAATTTGTTTATTTACAACACGAAATTTTATTTTGTATATGTGTTAAATACAAAAACCTTCCTTTCGTATCACTTTATCTATTAAAACCGCATCAAAATCTGTCGAGTAATTTTAAAGATCTAACCATACATAGGGACAGACAGCGGTAAGCGACTAATTAACAAAAGTCGAATATTCCAAATTCATGAATACATACAGATAATGTTTATTCAGCTTGCAATCATACACATAGTAAAAAAGACATATCATACATTATAATAGAACTAGCTTAAAAGACAATTAACCACTTGAAAAGATAATACATATACTTTTTACTCGACATTGCGCTTGCGCATTGCGAAATAATATGTTTCCAAGAAATAATTTTATCGCTCCGATGTAGATCTGCAAATGTTTCGAAAATGAGATCATCCGGAAATCGTAAGAGTACTGACGCAGTTTTAGTTTAAGAGGAAGTATTGGGCGTTTTCGGTATCTATGTCTGTTCAATACTTAAATATAATGTAAACATACTACGTTCAATAAATATTTACGAGTTTCGCTAAATATACTAGACCAGTATTAATCGTATGCTACAAACATTGTACTAAAAATCTGTGAATCATACATTACTTTGGTGAAACAAAAGTAATAAGACATGAGAGCTGAGATGACCCAGTGGTTATAACGCGTGCATATTAACCGATGATCGCGGGATCAAATTCAGATGAGCACCACTGAATATGCATGTGCTTAATTTGTCTTTATAATTAATCTCGTACTCGGCGGTGAAGGAAAACATCGTGAAGACATACATGACGTGAATTCCACCAACCCGCATTGGAACAGCGTGGTGTAATATGTTCCAAATCGTCTCCTCAAAGGGAGAGGCGGCCTTATCCCAGCAGTGGGAAATTTACAAGCTGCCGTTGTTGTTTGTTGTTATGATATAAAAAGTTTCGCTATAGTGGTAAGGTCAAAATAATATGATCTGTAGTTTAATTCTCAGAGCACCTCACCTGCCCTACATACTCTATACTTTTTATGATAGCTGCGTTGCAACTAATAGTATTAATATAAAATTAACATTTTACTTTACTGAATTTCCATGCCTTTTGTCTTTGAGAAAAGTTTTGAATCTTGTTTTATATTTCAAAAATGTGGGATAGTAGAAATAAATGAAAAATAATTTATTTCGACACCAGGTTCCATCGCCTTTTTTTCCTTTATCGCTGAGCACGAGTAATACTAGGTAAAATTGATAATTTCTCCGTGTAAATGAAGCCTCATGCAGATTTAGGTGACCTCTTTAAAAGGTGTCTGATGGCGACGAAGAAAAGAACAAATGGAATACAAATAAGGACTTTATACCATATTGAGACTTTAATGACTAAATATTCAAGTACCCTTAAAATTTTGAGCAGTCTGATTGAAAATATTCAAAAATACATGTCATGACTATCAGTTTTTAAATATACAAATGATTTTAATATAGATGCAATAATTTTAACGATTAAATTCGATATGTCTGGTTTTGAAATCGCAATCACTGCTTAAGATTCGCGTGTTCTAACCACGGCTTTATCTCGGCTCTTTTTTGAAAAATGACTAAAAAAACAGTATCTAGACAAAAAATCAAAGGTGACCCCAGTCTGTTGCAATTTTATCTTTTGCTTGGGTGTGATTGTACAGATCCCGTTTAATTCAAGCTGATGTGATTTAAAAACAGAATAGACGCATTATATTAATCGTTTGCACTTCCATGCACAACTTGGCGAAGTACCTTGGAAGCATTTACAACCTTCCCCTGACCGGTTTTGTCAGAACAAAAGATATTTTGCTTCATTAAAAGTTTATTTAGATATTTTATTTCATTAGTCAGAGATGCTAGACACAGGTGCACTTTATTTTGCCTCGGATGGCACGGCACTTCTCACACGAAAGGATAGAGATCAAGCATATGCATTAAGGATTTAGGTGCCAGACGCGAGCGAGTGTATAGATTTCCTCTGAGCTGTTACTGAGAATTATTCAACAGAAAATCCCAAAAGATCGGCCAGACTTGGGGTTTGACCTTAGGGGATCCTAGGTTTAAGCCCTTGTATGTATGGCTTTATATCTAGACACTAAACCAAACGAGACAGGAGTTGGAAGCAGTGGAAGAAAGCCGGCAAAAGATTTATCATCCAGTGAAATTTGTTTCGTTTTTCAAAACAACTAGTGTTGCACCATGCGAATCGAACACTAAACAATAATATATAATCGATAAAGTTACCTGTGACGGCGAGCAGTATTATCGAGAACATTTTCATGTCTTGTGCTCATGTGCTTGGTCTACACTCGGCGGGTCATAGCGACACGACTCCCGTCCGACAGGATGTCACCTCGGACAATCGTCGGTAATCGTTCAATTGCCAAGTGACGACTTGATTGTCGCGAATAAGCAAATTGGTGACACTTCAAGGACTCTGGGGTATTGGTTTATCTAATCAAGCTATTGTTGCGGTTCTCTTTATACATGTATTTTTTTTTTCTTTGGAATTTAACTAGCGATGCGGCCAGACTTTTGCTTGTATTTTCTTATTTTAAATTGGTATTGCCATTGCGAATAAGAAAACGTTAGATGAAATCAATCTCTTGTAACTGTTTCTCAAAGAGTTTTTCCTGGATTTCTCTAAACGTACGCAATTTTTCCACTTGATAACCGGTTACACTACATTTATATAATGGCGTAATACTTAAATGTGTACGCCTAAAGTTTTCTTCATGTAAATGCTTTGAGCGTTTATTTTATAAGCACTATTACAATGAATGTCTTTGAGCTTCTGTATGCATTGAATTATATCGTCAAAATCACTTATTTCCAAAGTATTGACTTGTTGTACGCTATTTTATAAATGAACTGAGAATAAAAAAAATGATAAACGATAAACGAGATGATCTCAAATAAATAGCCATGAATGATACGTGATACTTTATCTCAAAATATGAAATTGGTGATAACAATATACCTTTTATCTATAAAATAACTTTGATTTTATATATGGAACGAAAAGAATCTAGTACGTTTTTTTTTCTTTTTGTCTGGCATGTATCTAAAATAGTTGAGCGCAAAATATTCTGCTAATATGACATATAAAAGGCACAGGTATGACATTAATCGGTGTAAATTTTTTAAGAGTTTAATTATGATAATTTGATACAAAGGGCATTTAAAGCAACGTAGGTTCTTACAGGCAGTTTTGTGTCATTATTTAGTTTTGTATTTACCTGTTTTTGTTTATTATGTTTATTTAAAAGTTGTTTAAAAATGTTGGACAAGAGAGAGAAAAATGTATATATGTAATGTATAAACTCTATAGTAACCAATCAAGATAATATAACAAAACAATTTACAATAACTTAAGGCATAGAAAAATGACCTCTATGGTCTCATCAGGACAGCAATCTTCTACTGAAAATGACATGTCAGACCTGACAGCAGAGATATGTATTTACTTAGTGGTAGGACTTTGTGCAAACCAGTTTGAGTAGGTAACTCATCATATATTATTTATTCTACCGCGAAGCAGCCATACTTCGTATTGTTGTCTTCTAATTTGAAGGATGAGTGAGCCAGTGCATCTACAGGTACATGGGACACAACTTAGTTCCCAAGGTTGGCAAATTGATGATGTACGGTTTTACGGTGCCAATGTGTATGGGTGATGGTGACAACTTATCATCAGATGGCCAATTTGACAGACCGTCTCCCATTTAAAAAAAAAGTCATATATAGGAAGATTTTATTCTTCAAAACGATATATACCAAAATTCGTTAATTTTCTTTGAACTTCACTAAAGAAGCATACACTATAAGTGGTCTTCCCTCTTCCATACGTAACCAGAAACCTTTGACAATGGATTACGAATGGCAGCACTCAGCAGAAACGTGATCAGGACGGAAGGAATACGAGTGCTTACGAGATGGGGGAATTAGTATTCATGACGCAAATACTAACTATACCCTCTAACTACGTCTTTAAATTTATTGACTACATATCTCCTGTCAATCTGTCTGTCTGTGTAATAACCGTGTTTCAAACACACTGTCTTTATATGTGATTTTCGCCACAGATTGACTCTAAATCCAATTATTTTGATACGGTCTTTTCCCCGGGTGGTATCCTAAAATCACTGGTAGTTAAATAATATTATGGTCAGATAACAGATGCTCGTCTATCTGGGACAGCTTATTACTCAAACAGATCCTATGCTAAAAGAAGTGGAGAGAAGAATAACAAATGGCTGGAAGAAACACTGGAGCTTGAAAGAGGTTATGAAAGATAGAATACTCCCTATAAAAATAAAAAGTAAATTGTTTGACACCTGCATACTACCTGTTCTTACTTTCGGTTGTCAATCATGGACTTTAAACCAGGAAATATTGCACAAACTCGCAACTTGCCAATATGCAATGGAAAGGGGTATGATAAATGTGACAAAGTCGGACAGATTGAAAAACTGTGTGATAAGAAGGAAAACAAAAACTGAAGATGTAACAATCAAAGTGAAAAGACTTAAATGGATAAGAGGACACAACAAATGAAGCAAAAGGGTGATACGGTGGTACCTCAGAAAAGGCAAAAGGCAGAGAGGTAGACCTCAGAAAAAGTGGGATAACGACATCAGACAAGTGGCAGGAATCATGTGGAACAGAGCGGCTGGAGAAAAGGATGAGTGGAAAAGGTTGGAGGAGGCCTTTAAGTTCAAATTTATTATAACTTGTTAAGAGATCTGAACAAAAAGGCTATTATTTTAATATTATTATACCAGATACTCGTAAACGATTTCATTAAAAAATTTAAATACTGTTTTTATCTTAGTCCAGTCATTACATTCGAAATAGCCGGGTAATGCAAATGAACCGAAAGATAGATATTTGTTAAAATCGCAAGTTTCCATACAAATACACATTTCAGTGTAAAATGAACGCTGTTTCACCCACAGAAATAGTTTTTAAGTTATTTCTGTAAGCACTACATAAACGAGAAGATTGTCATCTCTAGAATGTTTGAATAAAAAACAAATGCGTGTGTCTCCTGGGATTTCATGTTAAATTGAGAGAGAATCCGAAAAGATTGATGGCCGAAAATCCACAACAGCGCGATTTCTTAGACATTTTCTGCCTCGCACAACCACTTTGTGGAACCAGCTTTAGCCAGCGGTTTTTCCGAACCGATACGACATGGGAACCTTCAAGAAAAGAGCGTACTCCTTTCTTAAAGGCCGGCAACGCAACTGCAAGCCCCCTGCTGTTGCAGATGTCCATGGACGGTGGTAGTCACTTTCCATCAGGTGAGCCTCCTGCTCGTTTGCCACCTATCACATAAAAAAAATATCCTGCCTACTGCTGCCGTATGCTTGAGAGAAAGGGATGCCAGACAGACTGGCGCTATAACGCGTTACGTAACGAAGTGGCTTCTGGCTTACCCTCCCATGAAAATATATCACATCAAAATGAATTAGTATATCACTTTTTGAAAAAAAAAAGGAATAAAGCCACAATATTAAAACTTCAAACTTCGTATAATTTCTACCAGACTACATAACTGGATAAATAATTATGCAATTATAAACTGCGTTTGTTCTTTTTATTGATTTAAAATTACGATGAATTATAAGGTAATTATTATTTTAAAAATTACCTATCAACATTGAAACGCAGAAAAACTCCCTCTTGGTACAGGTATAGCGCAGCGAAAACGTTTTGATCTGAAGTAGGTATGTGTTTATAAGACTACAAAAAATATTTTGTAATCATTTGAAAATTATAACCGACTAGGATCTTTTAAGGAATATTGATAAATGAAAACTAAAAAAAATATTACAAATATTTTAATATTAATAATATCACTGTTTTATTATAAAATTACCTTTTTATCAAAGATAAAACATCTTACAAAAATACATAGGATTTATACTGTATATATTTTTAAAATAAACATAGTTGTTATTTTGCTATTATATTTCTAGGCGCTTGTACAGAAGAATTTATAATACGTAGCAATGTAGTTTCATATATTTATACAGTTCTTGTCTTGGTAAATGAACCTTTTTTTTAAATTAATATTTGTATTATTTTAAAATGGCAACCCTGAGACATATACAACAACCACCACACTGCATTGAACTTATCAATAAATACATTTTATTAAATTAATTAATATCTAAATCTCACAACTTAAAAATAATTAAATTTTTATAACTTACAAAAAAACAATAGGCAATTTCGATTGACACACATAACCCTTATAAATTCTATAACATAAATCCAACCACAGACAAAGAGAACATTGTTTAATATAATAACTAAACGTCAATTAATCAAAACATAAAACTGTCACTTTAATTTCAATTATCAACAAATTTTATAATCACTGATTTGGTCCGTTCTCAATCAATTCCGAACTTACAAAACAATATTTATTTGCTAACTTACATGTATCTGTTATTTAAAATCCATCCAAACTTTATAGATATAACCGATTTTACGAAAAATACATCTCTTAATACTAATATTTATCAAAGCGCCTGGCAAAATTTACATAGCTAATAATTGAATGCAAGTAAAACTGAAATTATTAATATGAAGGGGCTCAACTAAATCTATATTAATATTATAAATGTGTAAGTTACTCTGTCTATCTGTCTGTCGAATTAGATGAAATTTTGTGTGAAGTTGTGCCTAAGTCATGTCAACCAATCTCGTGAAGAGCGAGCGAAGCCGTGCGCAAAAACTAGTTTATTATAAAGCAGAAGCAGATATTAAGGCTGTTTGATAGAGATACTATAGACAATCAACCTTGGGATTTCAGGGGTTAAGTCCTTTGGGTTTGTAGTTACAAGGGCTTGCTTAGTTTTGATACCAGAATACATCAATAAAATTATTAATAAAGTACATGTAACGAATAATTCTTAAAATTAAATTGCAATTATAATGATATCATATTTTTTATGAAATTGCTCCAGAAGACTATGTATAATTATTAACGAAATTACCGCTGAGAATAAGCTTCCCTGTGAGTTGGTTGTGGTTAGTGAAATATTATATAGATAAATATATTTGTAATGACACAATATGGACTCCATTCTTTTTTTCATATTAATTTATCTTAAAACTTTAACATTAATTAGAAGTTCAAATAGGTCGTTCGTAGGGCAAAAGATAATGTTTTATCGTTTTACGTTATCATCAAAACTACGCCACTTAAAAATCATCGTAAATTTCATCATATAACAACTAGAAACTACTTCTCTCAGTGGCTGTTAATTACGAGAGTATATATCAGAAATATTATAATAAAACTGCATATAATACAATTTGAGTGTCTGTTTGTAATATTAAAATAGCACTTTTTTACTCAATGCATAAGTATGTATACACGGTACATATGCCAAAATAACAGTTTTTACAATTTTTGTCTGTCTGTCTGTTTGTTCCGGCTAATCTCTGGAACGGCTGAACCGATTTTGACAGGACTTTCACTGGCAGATAACTGATGTAATACGGAGTAACTTAGGCTACAATAATATTTCTTTTTGTTAAATTCAAACGCGTACAATATCGTGGGCACAGCTAGTCTATATATAGATATAATTAATTCGTAAATAATATAACAATTTGTGTTTAATTATCATTAATGTCATTTTTGCATATTCTTCATAGAAGATCACTTTGGAATGCATCTTCAATAGTAACTAATATATTTAAACACAATACCTACAGTATAAGTTGGTAATCTTGTCATGATATCCGTAGCTCATCCTTGGCCGATTTTATAATGTTTCACCGAAAATTATATAAAGCTACATTGACAATAACATAACATCGTAGATAATCTAAATTATCTTGAATAATTACGTCGAACTAATCAAACTTTAATTATAATTTTGGCAAAGAATTAATTATTTAAAAAAAAAACAGCGATCTTTTTCATCGTTCTTCTATATAAAATAGCATTTTATAATGTCTCAATTCTATGACTTTTATACTGTCATATAAGTCATGAAGATATACAGTCAATCATTCACCGCCATAATGGAAGTATTCCAAAAGGCGTGGTCATTAGACGCGAGATACCATATTCCAATAGAGGATAATGTTAAAATCAAGGCCGGCTCTGGGCTCAACGCGTTCGATGGGAAAAGGTCCTAAAATGCGAATAAAATTCTCATGCTGGAAGTACATTTTGAAGGTTTATGTACCAGTACCATGTACCAGTGTACGCGGACTCCAATATCCACGGTCGTACAATGTTATTTCCAGAACAGATGACACTAGTATGACTGACGATTGATTTTAGGGGTCAAAGCTATGCAAGTATGGCACTGATATGAAAGGTAACATAAGCCACCAAAATCCATTGATGTTTTGCCCTGGTATACTTTTAGAGCTGAAGCTGATAGGAAACATAATAAGGTCCTTTTTAAGGAACGTGTCAGATAGACGTTAATTTGATTTCAGCTTCATCCTTAGGTTTCTCCGAGATGATCTCCTCTGGTTTGGTGTACTGGGACTTCTTGGTGCAGCACGTGGCCAGCAGCACGAGGCTGGCGAACACGAGCGCTGCGCACGCGCACACCGCGCCGCCCCAGTCCAGGATGCCGCGCACCATGCGCAGCTCCGCAGTCACCTCGCTGCTCACTCGCACGTGTTGCTCCACCCAAAATATTGGGAACATCATTTTTGGTACGTGTTCGTAGAGACTGGAAAGGGACAAGAGCAAAATGGTAATATGGTATCAAGAACTCGCAACGCAAACACGTGATTAATTATTATTAATCCGAATCAATAGATATATCTTTAGATTGTAATAAATATGTGCTGGGTTTTGAAGTACTCAATCGTTTTAAAAAACTTTTCCTTTCGAAAATTTTAATTGTTTCATTTATATATACTACTATTAAAAATATTACGAGGCAGCTTGTTTCAAAATGCTAATCATTGGATCTAACACTTAATGTATCAAATAATATATCTAGCGTTAAAAAAAAGATTAATGTAGGTTATAAACAAAATAACATCGCGCTATGACTCAAGACGGATAAGTAGCGTTTAACGCGGACGACTGCTTGTCAACATATTATAAGAATAAACAGTACCAATTATAATGCAATCAGTACATACGGATGCTTGAGATACTTACGCTATATTGGGACACGGTTCAATAAACACGTTGTATTGAAATCTTCCAGCCACATCCAACGGAACCCCGAGTCTCTGGAACGAAATAACCTTCCATTAATACATGATTATGGATCAGAAGAAGTCAGATGAGCAGGAATGAAGTACTTTTTATTGTTTTTTTTTTTTTTTAATAAAGGTAAGTGGTCCTCACCAGCCATTGCTATGGGTATGGTAAGAAATATTAACCATCCTACATCGAAGGTTTTGTATATGACTGTTTACACAGGTATAAACTACCCATATTCTACCGAATAAGAGCAATATTTAGGTAGGTATTGTTGTTGAGCAAGTGCAACTTCAGGCAAATTGGACATAACATTTGAATTTCTTAAGGTAGCATATTGATTATTGATTATTCTATCCTTGCCAGTGTTTGATGCCAGTGTGGGTAAAAGTGACCTCTTACTATAGTATTAAATAAATTTATATTAACTTACGGGTTCAATAGCGAAATAGAACGAATGTAGCTCTGGATCAGGATTCATTCCCCGGACTTTCTCCCTCAGTTCCGGGTCACCGTGCAGGAAATGAGGGAGGGATAGGAAGGATGGACTGCCATAACGACACGCTGATACGTTCATCAAGCCGCTCCATCCGCAGTCACCGTTGCAGAAACACGAATTCACTGGTGTTCTTGTTGCTAGAATTAAAATTTCATCAAGATTAGAATGCGGCTGTTGTGTTTTATTTTATAGTAGTTGTTCTTTTGTTCGTTTTTTGGGTTCGGTCTGTTGTTACTTATAATAAGCATATGTCTTTCCTTGGAGATCGAGCTAGCTTTGCACAACATTTCATCGAATTTGGTTCAATGGTTTTGCTGTAAAACAGCAACAAATAAACAGACAAAAAGCTACGTTGGAATATATAATATTACTATAGTTAGTTAAGTGCGATTAAGTTTATCATCGTGAGGAAACCTGCATGTGTCTAATTTCATTGAAATTCTGCCACATGTGCATTCCACCCACCCGCATTGGAACAGCGTGGTAGAATATCTTCAAAACCCTCTCCGTAATGGGAAAGGAGGTCATTATCCCCGCAGTGGGAAATTTACAGGCTGACTTACTTTACTTTTTTTTAAGTTTATCATCCCCGGCACAGCCTCTGAATCTGTTTAAGTGTATTTCACGGCCCTCCGTCAAATAATAGTTTTGGTCGTGTCTTTTTCGGTTATAGGAATGACTACTAGTCCAATTTATAGGGAAATTTTATGTTTTTGTAGTTTATAGTTTAAACATAAACATATATTTTAATATTAGGGTAATATATTATAGTTTTTTTGGGATATGGCCATTATATAAGTAATTGTAGTCGGAAATATATCCATACGCGCGTTTTACGAAAAAATGCGGGCAGAACATTAAAACACAGTTGTACGAGTCATAGAACACATTTGTAATTATATGCCAATATTTTAAATTAATTTAGCTAGTACAGCATTGTGATACAAAACGACATCAAAGCATTGATGGTAAACGCAAGCAATAAACCAGTGTATATTCAGGTCTCGACTGGTCCGGTTGTTTTAGCACTCTACGTAGTATCCGTCCTTTAACTAGCATTATTCAGCACTTCTCAGCTTAGCTTATTGTAAGAATCTACCCCTACATTTGGTCCTTCGAGCCTACGTATAAGCGGGACCATAATGCTGGTGAGTAAGATCTTTATACTTACAATTGTCAAAACTGATGTCAGTCATAGTGTATTTGTGATAGGGAAGACCGTCGTAGAAACCGCTTTTTTCATACTCCAAGTTGACAGTTCGGCACAGATCTGGTACGAACATTGTGAGCGTGCCATCTTCGGTGAGGTTATGTGGCATAAATTCACCCGCGCTTCCTGTTATCTGGAAGTGACGTCATTTTGAATGAGGATATGTAAGACTTCTGTAGGCAAGCATGTTAGGCAAGGATAATCCAAGTATCGTTAGTCTAAGTTATTTGACAAATTGTATTTAAGGGTAGATATTCTAACTGGTTAGAAGAATCTTAACCGATGATTGCGGGTTCTAACCCAGGCAAATACCGCTGATTCATGTGCCTAATTTAATTATTATTATTATATTATTAAAAGGGAGAGGGACCTTTAGGTCCCTCTCCCTTTTAATTAATAATATATATATAATATTATTAATATTAATTAATAATATAATAATTAATAATATATATATAATATAATAATATAATAATTCCTTGAATTTACAGGCTGTTGTATTCTAACTGATCAGATTCTACCATTACATAAGTAAGTAAGAAAAACTGGTATTACATTGCGCAAATCAAATCAAAATAAACTTTATTCAAGGAGGCTTTCGTCACGCCGTCAAGAAACTCAGTAGTTACTCTTTTTCAACATTTAAAACGTGTAATGATACAATTTGTAAGGTTACCTATGTAAGTGATAAGAACTGAAAATACAAATACAAATTAACCACGTCAATTCAGCAGTGTTCGGCCCTGAGTTGAATTCAGAACGATCGATTAAAATGTACGTCTTATAACTACTAAATCATCACGATATATATAGTAGTTTTAGAATTATAAGATGATTAGAAATAAATTGAAATTTATAATTAATTAAATACTAAAAAAATATTTTTTGGAATTTAATTAAAAGTTGTTTTAGTATGATTTTAATATTCCATACGATAAACCAATTATTTTTTTATAAAAAACATGGAAACGGTCATTCGAACTTGTGTCATTCGAATCGCACAATGACAATGGATATACATACATACAATAAAAGGGCTAAATATAGGGCGATATATTTCTCAGAAATTACCATATGAGTAGCATATAAATGAATAGTGATAAATATAATTAATCAAAGTATTAATTTTCATCAAACAAAATATTTCGTTTGAAACTATCAGAATAGTTTAACAATTTTACACTCGAATAGAAAATCTTTAAAACAATTTTATAACGTTCAATGAAAACAAAGCAACTTATTTTTCCTCAAAAATAATATATTATATCGACTGACAGCTCTGCATATCTCAGCGTTTGGGTTTCCGAACTGTTATGATGCATTGAAAGTTTTATTTCGATTGATTTATAGAATCTATTTCAAAAGGTTGTTTTCAATAAAGTTATACATACACCGGAATTGTTACATTCTATTGTGATGTGGACTCATTTTCACACTCTTTGTTTTAACTAGTATTAATGCTCGTTTTGATAAAAACATTTTGTATCAGATATGTGACGGACGGGCAAATGGTCCATCTGTTCGTTAGCGCATTAGCGCTATTTGAAATATTAACCATCCCTTACATCGCCACCAGGATTTGAAAATATGATGCAATATCCCTTGTGCCTGAACTAACATTGGCTCACTCGACTTTCACAACAAAAAACAATAAAATTTTTATAAATAAAAAAAAACCGCCTTCAAAAATGAACTAAAAAGAAAAAAATAATCAGTTACATCCATATCCAATTAACGATTTTTTAATCACCTCTCAAAGTCGGTGCCAACATTGCTAATATAGGTACATAATACATAATACATACATACAAAAACTAAATCTATTTATTGGCACCGACTTCAAAAGGTGATTAAAAAATCGTTAATTGGATATGGATGTAACTGATTATTTTTTTCTTTTTAGTTCATTTTTGAAGGCGGTTTTTTTTTATTTATAAAAATTTTATTTAATGCTTTTCAGTGTTGTTTTGTTATTTATAATTACAATTGGTAGTGTTTGTCATTCACTTTATTATACTCAGTACATTTCGGCTTTCGACTCTAAACATAACTCAACGACGTTTCAATACGATGTGGACTGCAACTCAAATTAAGCGTTACCTAAGTTACAATAGCCTAATGTTAACTGCTCATCGCCAATTAGACAATACCATTTTTCCCGATGCAATGCCGTTAAACATTGAGGAATTCTCCTGGTAGTCCACCATCAGCTAGACTTCATCATAGGCATGTTTACTAACATCAATTGCTTGGCGACTATCTTAAAGAAATAGAACTAAACCCGTAAAATAGTTACTTAGGTACTAATAGGTTCTAATTACCAGTTGTGGTCTTCATCATCAGTTCCACTTCATCAAATGTCACTTTTCATGAGCATATGACCAAGGCACTTTGAAAAAAACCAAAATCACTATAGGTGTGCCTATAAATTTTGAGGAGTTCCCTCAATTTCTCCAGGATCCCATCATCAGATCCTGATCTCCTGACAATGGGACCACCTGCAAAACATGCCCTTTCAAACAAAAAAAGAATTGTCAAAATCGGCCCAGCCATCTTCGAGTAATTCGGTAACATACATAAAAAATAAAAAAAAAAAAAAAAAAAAGGCCCCGACGAATTGAGAACCTCCTCCTTTTTTTGAAGTCGGTTAATAAAAAATGATTCACATGAAACAAATTGCTCGCGGAAATATAAGTAATTATTTTGCAATCATGAATCATCAGTATGCAGACATAAGATAAATTATTTAAAGTCTGTTTGTAATTAGATATACTCAAGAATTCTTACTAAATACAATATATTTAGCACAGTAAAGACATATACAGGATCCAGTACCCAGGCTTGCCTACAAATGGCACAGAATAGGAATGACTGGAGGAAGGTGGTGCGAAATGTACAAGAGAGCCACACGCATGGTGGTCACGACTCTCAGTAATGAGGAAACGAATATGGAAACGTTCGATAATAAATCAACATGTTTAATTAAACGAGACGCTTTGATAAAAAATATTATATATCACGAATACCGTTTTTGAGAATCACATCGACTGATCTAGTAAGAAAGTTACTTTTTTTTTATGGAATAGGTTGGACGAGCGTATGGAACACCAGATGGTAAGTGGTCATTATCGCCCATAGACAATGACGCTGTAAGAAATATTAACTATTCCTTACGTCGTCAATGCGCCACCAACCTTGGGAATGGGACAGGAGCGCTGGTTGTATTTTGTCAAGGGTATCATGACAAAATAGCACCAGCGCTCCTGGATTACGATTCAACGTACAAATTCTAGAGCATTCATGCAATAATTCTACTCTTTCACGACCTTCTATATTATTATTTCTATACAGTTAAGGCTTTATTTTTCGTATGTAATTATATAAATAAATTATCATAATAAAAACAATTAATAAGCATCTTTTATCGTGTTCTTTCAACGTCAAAAATCTACTTCCAGTTCATAAAAAATGATTTCAGAATCCGGAAACTCCTGATATGATGCAAAATAAATCAATTCTATCATTTATATTTTCATGTCATAGCTGATATTTTGGAACTTTAATATTTCATGAAACAGGTCCTGTTTAATCATTTAATTTAATTATTAATATTATATTAAGGAAAATACGCAGCTTTGCCGATTCATCGTTCATTAATTTTATTTGACCATTTTTAAATTAGCTACCTATAGTATCCAAACAAAAGATTACACAATAGATGACAAAAACTCGTCTAGGTAATACTCGTTGACTTCCAGCAAGATAATAATAATAAATAAATAAATAAATATGAGACAACGTCACATACATTACTCTGATCCCAAAGTAAGTAGTTAAAGCACTTGTGTTATGGAAAATCAGAAGTAACGACGGCACCAAACACACTCAGACCCAAGACGACATAGAAAACTAATGATAATCTACATCGACTCAGCTGGGAATCCAACCCAGGACCTTTAAGTGGCGTACCCATGAAAACCGGTGTACACACCACTCGACCAAGGAGGTAGTCTAATATTATAGTACATTTAGATTTTACACAGACTATTCAAGTTTACAGCTTACCTTAGCACATTCCCCACTATAATAGGGCAAGGTTTCATAGTTGTTCCATCTTAGTATTTGTCCCGGCAATGTCCCGCTCACCTCTCCTGTCGTCACCTCCACAAGACCTTCTGTGTCCATTGAGTTATTTCTCTGGAAAATAGATAACATTTGTTATTTTACAAAAACATTCTACGGCTATTCAAACCTAGACATGCAACACTGACATTTCATTTGCCTTTTTGTGAAAGGAAACACACATGTATGTATATAAATCTACCACATGCATATCAATTAAAATTGGAACAGCGTCGTGGTAATAACTCCAATCTTTCTACTTGAAGGTAAAGAAGGTTTTAGCCCAGCTTTGGAATTGCAAGCTATTATATTACGTTACTCTGCTGAAGGTATGGTCACGTCCATGGCTTCATTTATTTTGAGTTCAGCAAAGTTCCTACTAGGTTAATGATTAAAGTGGGAGAGTATAAATTGCACTAGAGAGTTTTTCTTGTAATTGTATTAATAAGTTAAGATAATTAGCTTCACTTTACTAATTAAAACTATACTTATCAGACTAAAATATAACACTTAATGGTCACATAACTATTATCATAGGCCATCGTAGAACTTAAATACAAAGTGGCTTTTCGAATACTTTTTATGATTTAGGATGATATATTATCTTTTTTTTACAGCTCACAATATTTGCGTCAAAAATTGGTAATTAATAATTGTATAACTTTGTTGGCACGAATGCATCTAAAGTTTCATTACGTGAAATGAAACAAAGTCGCTTACCGCTGTCTGTCTATGTATGCTTAGATCATTAAAATTACACAACGGATTTTGTTGAGGTTTTATTTTAAATAGATAGAGTGATTCGAGAGGAATGTTTTTGTATATAATACATGGACAATATAGTAAAGTAAACTCATCATTTTAGCTGTTAGTAAAGTGATGTCGTAATTAACAATTTTTTTGTGAGTTTCCATTGCAAACGCTGTCTGCATCATACGAGATAGATCAAAATAATTGTTATAATGCGTTTGTATTGTCTAATGACCAAAAAATCTTTAAGCGTTAGAACGCGTGCATCTTAACCGATGATTGCGGGTTCGAACCCAGGCAAGCACCGCTGATTCATGTGCTTAATTTGTCTTTATAATTCATCTCGTGCTCAGCGGTGAAGGAAAACATCGTGAGGAAACCTGCATGTGACAAATTTCATAGAAGTTCTGCCACATGTGCATTCCACCAACCCGCATTGGAACATATATTTGCGAATAACCCGCGACCAATAATCGACTAATGTGACATTAATAAGCGAACACTGATCGGCGTCAGTGTAAATTGTGTCGAACAAGGGTCAAGTGTTTTCTCATGAAACGAATTCGCATCTCGTCCTCACTTAGAGCGAGCTCCGAGCGTATTTTCCTCTCATGAGAATACAGATTCTAATCATTTTTAGGTATTGGCATTAATATATTCGAATAGGTATCCCTTGTAATTTTCAATGAAAAACTTTACCATCATTACCCGTGTTCGCGCTTGCGATTTTTATTTTCATTATATCTATATTATAGAAACATCTAAATTATTTATATTATATACTTTTAATTAACATTATTTTGCCATATATAAAATCTTTTTCACAACATTCAAAAAGAAAATAAACGTGTAAAATCGAATCTTCTTTTGTTTTTTTTATTCACTTACTAACTATTAATGACAACGTAACAAGTTATAATTATATTACAATAATATCAATATTAAACTAGTTTTAAAGCATTTTTTTGTTTAATTGAGTTCGGATTGTTTGAGTGCGGACTCCAGTGTCTTAGTCATAGACAATCAGTTTATGTCTGTTAACTGCTAGGGAGTAGCATCTCCCAAACAGGTTTAATAAATCTAGAATAATTGTATATGTCACCGTAAAACTACAGAATTTGTTAAATTATAATCTGTGTCATCAGATATAGATTACGATATAGCGGGAAATAATAATATTTCGGCAGATTACAATCTGCTGCGTCAGATCGTAATCTAGCGAATTTTGTTACCTGACGGTGACAAATATATGCTTGCTTTATAATTATAACTATTCATAATTAAACGTATAGCCTAGAACGAATATACCACGCCCCTTGATTTATTAGTTCTTAAAAGCAGATTTTAATTTAAGGATACCTGCGGCAAGAAATTTTATATGGACTTTGCATTTAAATTGAACATTAATGATAGTAAATGGCATAAAACGAAAAAATCGATTATCAAACAGTGAAAAAAAGTGATCGATCTGTTGTATTTTGCCTTTTTATAAAAAAATATTACGATAGTTGAAATCTAAATTAAGCTTTTAAATGGTTTGTAAAGAATTTTGTCGGTTAATTAGTAAGTAAAATATGACACATAATAATTGTAAGATTTAAATTAAAAACTCGATGGTAGGTCAAGTCAGGTCATAGTTTAAAATTCAAAAGAATCGTTAAAGAGCGTTTTTTTATGGTATAGGTTGGCGGACGAGCATATGGGCCACCTAATGGTAAGTGGTAACCATCACCCATAGACAATGTTGCTGTAAGAAATATTAACTATTCCTTACATCGTCAATGTACCACCAACCTTGGGAACTGAGATGTTATGTCCCTTGTGCCTATAGTTACACTGACTTACTCACCCTTCAAACCGGAACACAACAATACTGGGTATTGTTATTTGGCGGTAGAATAACTGATAAGTGTGTGGTACCTACCCAGACGGGCTTGCACAAAGCCCTACCACCAAGTAAAGCGTTTGTGTGCTAAAGGATATTACAACACTAAAGAATTTCTAGTTGACTGCACACCTTGGGAATGAGATGATTGCCTCCAGGCTATTTCAAATAACAAAAATATATTTGTATTATTATTAAAAATATATATTGTATATGTAACATGATACGAATAAAAAAGATACCGCTGAGTTTCTTTCGCCAGTTCTTCTCAGGTCTGAGGTGTTAAATTCTGAACCGGTGGTAGATTTTTTTAACAATCAATAAGAAAGTGTAATCACTTCTATTTTGAATAAAGATTTTTGACTTTGACTTTGAGTCAGTTTGACTAGGTGCAACCCATCCAATATCCTACTGCCAAACAGTATACTCAGTATTGTTGTGTTCCAGTATGAAGGGTGAGTGAGTCAGTGTAACTACAGGCACAAGGGACATAACATCT
Source organism: Vanessa cardui (assembly GCF_905220365.1). NCBI lineage: Eukaryota > Metazoa > Arthropoda > Insecta > Lepidoptera > Nymphalidae > Vanessa > Vanessa cardui. The sequence goes on from NC_061130.1 coordinate 14,459,546, forward strand.
TAGTTCCCAAGATTAACGCATTGGCAAATAAATGAATGGCCAATGTGTACATTAATTGATGACTTACCTTCAGGTACCTAATCTGCCCGTCCATTTATCATAAAAATATAAGGAGTATTCACTAATACATAATAAGTACCTCATAAAACAATCCAAATCTGTCAACAGGTGGCGCTCCACCAGTCGTACTCGACGGTAGACTCTTCGCGAGATCCAGTAGTGGATCTTCGTAGCCGTCAAAGAGAAGTTCTCCAGCAAGCCTCGAAATTGACATGCCGTGGCCAAACATGGCCAATCCCATTGACAAGCCTTTCTGTCTGAGAAAGCCCCAATGTCGAGATCGGTAGATAGCCGACTGAAAGATAAAAAGTGTACCCATTATCTTATGAATAAATAATATATTAAGAAAGTTTGAGTCAAGAGTCGAGATGGCCCAGTGGTTAGAACGCGTGCATCTTAACCGATGATTGCGGGTTCAAACCCAGGCAAGCACCGCTGGTTTATGTGCTTAATTTGTCTTTATAATTCATCTCGTGCTCAGCGGTGAAGGAAAACATCGTGAGGAAACCTGCATGTGACAAATTTCATAGAAATTCTGCCACATGTCTATTCCACCAATGCGGGATGGAACGGCGTGATGGAATATGTTCCAAACCTTCTCCTCAAAGGGAGAGGAGGCCTTTAGCCCAGCAGTGGGAATTTACAGGCTGCTGCTTCACTCGTGTTTTAGGGTATTGGTTGTCATGTGCCTTTCTTGGAGTTCATGTTTGCTTCATACCAAATTTCACAAAATTCGGTTCAGCGATTTGGTCGTCAAAGAGCGTCAGACAAACAGACAGAGTTACTTTCACATTTATAATATTCACATAGATTATACTACTACATATATACTACGTATATTCTGTATAGTATAATTATTGGTTCTCAATTATGCTTATTCAGGTCAGAAGGTTATAAATTATGGTAATTCTTACAGGTCGTTTAATTCTTGATATAATTGAGTGAGTGACCAATAATTAGGTACCAATATGCACTTTGGTATGTATTTATTAAATTTCGTCTGTTGTTATTTGTTAGTAGTTACGTTTGTGTGTGTGTATGTGCGTTGCAACAAAAAACTATTCATAGAACAGGAAAAAAGAATCCTAAATCCATTATATGAGGATTTGGAATTAGAAGTACATATAATTATATTTTTATTAAATTCCAAAACACGAAATAATTTAACACGTAATCTATTTGTTTCTTCATGGATAAGGTTTATAAAAAATCTCCTTGTATATTAAACAGAAATATACCGAACAGTATCGTTTATTAAATAGAAAATCGACATATATTTTTTAGTCAAATTTACCAAAAGCCAACGATATTCTAATAAACAGATATGTTATTCCCATACTTAACAACCAAAAAAGTGTGCCGCGCCGGGGAACGTTTATTTTACATTTCGTTACAAGTCAAAAGGATAGCTTGATAAAAACAATAAGTAAAAGAGATAACTAGATGTTTTAATTACGCAAAACGCATTTCTAGTCTTCACTTTTTGCGCGTTAGTGACATTTCTGTTTACTAGAACATCATTGCCATCATTGCTTAAAATTTCGAGGACGATCTGTTCTATTATGGACACCGAAACCTCGTCATATCTTTCTCTTAATTTATCGTAGAAAATGAAACTATATTTGGAATATTATCCTAATCGACTTTAAAAACTCCAGTCTGGAATACAATGTAATTCGAAATGGATTTCAGACTGAACTTTTTAATGACAAACCTTTCGATCTTGTTAGCTGAAACAAAGCGGATTAAAATACAAACCCGTTGTTAATCCCCTTACCGTTAAGTTATACATTTTCGATGAATGTAAAAAGGTACACTTTTATATTTTTCTGTATTTATGTGTGTGTGTATATACATAATGTATAACACTATTGTTTTCAAATGTGTGTGTGAAAATAATTCGAATTTTGTTTGTGTTGTACATGTAGGAAGATTATTATACATACCATTTTAGTAGATATTAAATTATACGTATTATACTTATGTATTAAGAAGGTCATTGACCTTAGAATATCAGGTCATTGACATATAGTAAAAATTGCATTACTCACGGCTGCGATGACATTGAGGATGGTGATGTTGTCCTGTAGGGTACCATTGCTGGTCTCGTCGAAGTACCAGCTTCGCTGCGTGCGGTACGACACGGAGTGATTCTGGGGGTGGAACGTGACGTTCACGTGACGTCTGTGTTCACGGAAACGGTATGGTCCTGGGGTAGAATTGGTAATGCAAAATTAATATATAATTAATTCTTTATTTAAAACTTGTTATGCACTTGGTTGGCTTTATGTATTCTTGTGTGGGTAGATCCAAAACATTCACGCCACTAAGTACTTAGTATTATTGTATTCCATAGTGAAGGGTGAGTAGGCCAGTATGTGAAGGGTGATTAATCCAGTGTAATTACAGGCACAAGGAACATAACATGAGGTCAGTGACACATAGGTAATGTAAAGAATGGTCTATATTTCTGAAAGCGACAATGTATATGGGCAGTGGTGACCACATGGGCACGTTGACTTGCCTTTCGTTAAAAGAAATTATAATTTAAAGTTCCTAATTTCTGTTGTTGACAAGAAAATTATAATCTTGGAACTCGTATGGGATGTTTCAAATATCAACTTTAGATAAGCTTACAGTTGCTTCAAAATATGTTCAAATCAAATCAAATGAAAATATGCTTTATTCAAGTAGGCTTCTACAAGCACTTTTGAATCTTTATTTATTAACTATATTGAGTGAAGCTGCCACCGGTTCGGACAGTAGATTCTACCGAGGAGAAACGGCAAGAAACTCAGTAGTTACTCTTTTGTTTATACAACATTATAGTCCAAGAGCTAGTGAACCCTGGGAGTAACGGTCTTCCTGTATGGTTAGAAATTTGTATACTGACGATTTATGGCATGCTAAGAGCAATTAGCCATGACCTGGCAGGCGTCAGCCCTGCACGTCGTCTCCAGCTATTATGTATGACATTTATCGAACGAAAATGTATCTTACCTATTTCCACCAAGTCTGGTATCTCTTCGGGAAACTGTTCCGCGTTGGTCCAGTTGAAGAGATATACGTCGAAGAATAGCGGGACAGAGGGCGCCACCCAGTCGTTGTAGCCTCGCGCTTGAGGCGATAATTTGATTTGCTAGAACATATAACAACAAGCTTTAATAACAGCAACATTATGATTATAAGATTTTTAACTTAACATGGTTAATTTTATTATTACAGATATTAAAAAAACCCAGTTGTTATTTTATTTGATGGTGTTCGATATTTGGATTTCATCTACGAATATCTTGTTCGCAAGACTCCCTCAAATAAGGATAAAAAACATAGTAAATATCCTGTTTTTAATAACTGTGAAGAATATTGAAATTACTAAAAGTATATCACCGCTGTATCCTCGAATTTAATTTTTATATATTTAGATGTAATAGTTTAATCATTCAACATACAAAAACATAGAAAACGTCTCGTTGTTAGCTATATATTAATTTTGATGTTTGAGTTTCCCAATATTCATTATCCATTTTTAATACATCGTTCTAATTTTCTTCCGATACCAATATTTTATGTGGTATTTAATTCACAGAACGGATAAATATTGAGAAATATTGATATGGTGAAATGAATACGTAGGTACCACGCATTCATCATATAAATTACTACTAAATAATAATACTCATTATTTTTGTGCTCTGGTAGGACGGATGAGTCAGCTATTATATGGCTCAAGGTACGTACATTTGTAATTCCTAATGTTGGTGGCGCAATATTCTAATCAAGGACGGATAAAAATTAAGAGTTAATCAGCCCATGCCATTTACTAATAGCTATACTATAGCTATATTATGTTATACACAACAAACAGCTTTAAATACATTTATGTATTCTATTCCACTTTACTTATATCAAATAATTTTACTTCCAAAGTAACAATGAATACACAATAACGGCATTGTTTCCATAAACATCGCAGATTGCACAAGATCGCGTCACGATATGATATCACGTCAATTAAATTTCAAAGTTTTTTAAATTGTTTTTGACTTTGATGAGATAATCTGTGCCTTTTTGGTAATGGTAAAAAAATTGTATTTGTTCTTCCTGCTATTGAAATACCATTGTAGTATTGTTCGAGGCATTTCGTAGTGTTTAAAGTAAAGTAACAGCCTGTAAATTTCCCACTCCTGGGATAAAGCTCTTCCATTAAGGAAGGGGTGTGGAACATCACGCTGTTCCAATGTGGGTGGGTGGAATGCACATGTGGCAGAATTTCGATTTTAAGAAATTAGATACATGCAGGGTTCTTCATGATATTTTCCTTAAACGCCGAGCACGAGATGATTTATAAACGCAAATTAAGCACATATATATAGTCGTGCTTGCCTGGGTTTGAACCCGAAGTCATCGATTAAGATGCGCGTGATCTCGCCACTGGGCCATCTCAGCTCAGTAGTTTGTTTATTGAAGAAATTTGACGAATCCAGCTGTAACCTTTGAATCCACTCTGTTGATAATTGAAGACGTGCCGTCTGTACAACCTTGATCGTTATTGGGGATTAATCAAACGGTTTAAATACGCGATCGACTGGGGTCAAACGGAGTAATTGAGTTTAACATGGAGCGAATTGGCGAAATGCAATGACTTATGACAGTGGTTAGAACGTGCATCTTAACGGGTAATACGAGTTCAAACCCAGGCAAGCACCACTGAATATTCATGTGCTTAATTTGTGTTTGTAATTCATTTGAGCTCAACGGTGAAGGAAAACATCGTGAGGGAACCTGCACGTGTCTTATTTCATAGAAATTCTGCCACGTGTGTATTCCACCAACCCGCATTGGAACAGCGTGATGGAATAAGTTCCTAACCTAATCAAACGGAGAGGAGGCCTTTGCCCAGCAGTGGGAAGTTTACAGGCTCTTGTTGTTGTTGTTGTTGTATGTAAATGTATTGATGTGCTTGGGTCTGGCTGTTTGTGGTGCCCTTCTTTACTTCTGATTTTCCACAACACAAGTGCTGCAGCTTACATTGGTATCAGAGTAATGTATGTGATATTGTCCAATATTTATTTAATATGAGTTTCTTTGCAAACGAAACTTGACTAGACCAATGGGCTAGTCATTTGTGGCTTTTAAACGTAAGCCGTAAATGCGAAAGATTAATCATTTGTTAGACATTTAATAAGATAAAATTATATTAAGGATTAATTACAAAAGTGATTTAGGTTCTACATGACTTTTAAAGAATTAGATTTAAGTATCAATAGATGTTTATTTTTCCATTTATTTGCACGATGAAAAAAATATGAATGAATAAATTAACGTGGCAAGTTATTTAATGCATATGTGTTATGTGTGCATTCATTCACCGATTCAGAGCTTGTGTTTTTCGATTGTTAAGGTAACATTTTTTTATGCTATTGTTTAGCGGACGAGCATGTGGCCCATATGCTCGTCCTATGATAGTAAGTGGTTACTACCACCCATAGACAATGTAAAAAATACTCTTAAATATGTCCCTTGTGCTTCTAGTTACACTGGCTCACTCACCCTGCAAACCGGAACAAAACAATATTGCGTACTGTTGTTTGGCGGTAAAATATCTGATGAGTGGGTGGTACCTACCCAGACGTGCTTGCACAAAGGCTATTTAAAGCAAATTTCGTTTACATTTTGATTTATTAATAGTTACATTTAATAGTCGATGAATATCGCTATGTTTGCATACAGTACTTGTTTTGTTTCTTGATTTATTGATAATAACATAGTTATTATATATTTCCATTTGCGAATCAATTAATATAATATATTAAAGCTATGCTAGTATCTCCATTATAATATTATACCAGTTTTATTTATAATGTAACTGGTTTTATTGTTGTACTAGCTGTGCTTTCCGGCTTCACACGCATTAATTTTATCTTTAATTCATAATTATTTATTTAGAATTAGTATTAAAAAGTTATCAAACTTTACATGAAATATTCCTGCCCTTGGAGCTATGATTTATTAGTTATTTAAAACCTACAAGTACTACTTGAATATCCAAGGAATAAATCAGACAAAATGTAATTACCGTCATCATTATTATCTTTACATAGTATAAAACAAAGTCGCGTTTTTTTAACAGTTGGAGTGATTCGAGAGGAAGGTTTTTATACCTGTGCATAATATAGTAAAGACAAAAAAAAATTGTAGTACATTTAGCGATACATCAGCATTGCAACAGCAAGTAACTACTTACTTTTACAGCATTACACCCGTGTGTAGCCGGGGCGTGTCGCTAGTATTCTTTTAATTAAGATATTACATCAAGGATAATAGGACTAACAGTCACTACGAAAAAAAAACTTTTCGAAAGATAAACTACTATTCATTAATGATGCTACATCAGTAAGGCTCGAAATACATTTAATAATATATGTATTTCGAGTCAATTTTTATGAGCTGTCCTCATAAATCTAATGCTATTTGAAACCCATAGGAGTTCCCAAGGGGTATAACTCTCTCGTATTCACTTGAAACTTAATATTCGTACTTTTTGAGACACGTAATATTTTAGGATTTTAGAAATTGACTGAGAGGATTGAATGACTGATGTTTATTTATATATTTATTTAATGTATCAGAGTAACTTACAAATATTTCTCTTATTTCTAAAGCTTAAACTCGTGTAGCGAAAACTAACAACACTAATATTCCACTCTACAATATACAAATGTTGTAAAAATAATCGATTACAATGCTGAAACATTTAAGATCTACCAATCAATATGCCTCTAGTATTTATTGAAATATATAATGAAACATTTGAAAAATATTTGGCCACTTTAGTATCGGTCTCACTAGATATTTTACCGCTAAACAACAGTATTGTTGTGTTCCGGTTTGAAGGGTGAGTGAGTCAGTGTAACTGCAGGCACAAGGGACATAGCATCTGAGTTCCCAAGGGTGGCGCGTTGACGATGTAAGGAATAGTTAATATTTCTTACAGCTTCATTGTATATGGGCGATGGTGACCACTTACCATCAGTACCATCAGGGGCCATATGGGGCCACCCATATCCTCGTCCGCCAACCTATTCCATAAAAAAGTCTATCCACATTTTAACTCCTGTTTAAGAGGTGGTAGAATGATTGAACACAACTTTATCGTCAACTAGTTTCATTTAGCTATATTTGTTATTATTTTCCTGTTTCATTGAATAAAATATATTTTATAAAATCATTCAATTAAAATTGCTTTTACGAATTCCTGCATTTATTCATAACTTGATGTGAACCAATTAAATTATATAATTTATATTTAATTGAAAAGACGTGATTTTTCTTTACGCCTTTTGGCGTTTAAAATATTTGTTGATGCCTTTTTATCATAAAATTCCTTAAGTTTTTGAAGGGACGATCGTTTTATTGTGACTGAAAGGATCTGCAAAATTCACTTGGATCATATCGTGAACGAAAACGTATGTGTAATTAATACTGAGTGAATTATGGACGTTTTAGTACATGTTGTTTATGTACAGGGTTTTCCAGGATCCAAAAAGTCGGAACTCGGGGGAAAAACTTGGGAATTAGCGACGATCCTATCCAAGTTTAATGAAAATGAACCAGATAGATGTTTTTCGTCTTAGATTAACAAAGTCAAATTAATATGTGTCATCATTCGATCATTAAAATCTTATAATCTGCGCAATCTACAAAAATAAATGTCTAGTACTGTGTAATTTTGTCCGAAAAGATGGTTCCAACGATAGAGTCCCGTTCACATATAGATATCAATATGTACTTATAGTTGGTACAGCAATTTAAGAGATAGTTACTGGTGAAGGATTTTAGCTGTGTGTGACTGACTCGCCCAAATCGCAAGATAATTGGGAAATTTCGTTAATATTATTTTGCCAATTATTTGAAATAAATATTTGTTTTCAAAAAGGACTCCGAAGAGTGTTGGAAATATTTTTACCCATTAAGACTTTTTAAAAGATCTTCCGTGTATCTCTTTCAATCTCCATGTGGAGTTCTGGTTAAAGACTAATCTTAAAATTGTACACTCGTTTTTACCAAGAGATTTTGTAGTAAGCACGTGTCGTCATAGTATTGTAAAATTTGGAAAAGAATCCTCATATTTAAAAAAAAAACCTAATGTTTGTTAAAAACAAAACACTTTATAAATGTAAATTTTTCTGGTACCCGTTTATCTGATAGAAGTCTACTTTGATCACAAAATAAATAAGTTACTGGGGCAGAACATACCTAAACTAGCTATAAATGTATTAAGCAAGTTTTGGTGGTGGCAACACTCACAGATCAGATATTCTGTACCAAACAGTAACACTTAGTATTGTAGACCCTGACCGGTTGACTTCCAGGCAGGATACATTACATACATATACATATAATTGTATTTAACTAATATTATTGTATTTTTTTAATGTTGAAAAAGAGTAACTACTGAGTTTCTTGCCGGATATTCTCGGTTGAATCTACTTTCCGAACCGGTGGTAGCTTTACTTAATTGTAAAATGACGATTCAAAGGTAATGTTGTCTTAAATTTTTTTGATTATTACACATTTAAATAAAACTAGTTATTACGGATTTTAATCGCGTATATTAATTATTTTGAACATCCCGACGTTACCACGAACGCTGTAAAGTGCTCGAAACGTCGGGATGTTTTATTTAAACGATTCAAAGGTGCTTGTAAAAGCCCACTTGGATAAAGTTATTATTTTATTTTGATTTTTTGATTTTTGATCCCGGTTTCATAGGTAAATGAGCCATTTCATTACATTAGAAATGGACATAGGAAGCATCTTAGATTACTTCTGTATTGGCTATTTCTTACAACGCCATTGTTACTGGTGAGGGTGACCACTTATCATCAATGGACCACCCATTGCACCTACTTATATTTAGAAAAAAGCTATGAAGTATTGTTTAGTTATGGAGCTTGTTTAATAAACAGGTTTTCTAACGCAATAAAATTAATCGTATTTTTTTTATGTGATAGGTGGCAAACGAGCACCTGATGGAAAGTGACTACCACCGCCCATGGACATCTGCAGCACCAGGGGGCTTGCAGGTGCGTTGCCGGCCTTTGAGGAAGGAGTTCGCTCTTTTCTTGAAGGTTCCCATGTCGTATTGTAAAGCTGATATTCGCCGCGATTAACACATTTACATTTACGTTACGTACTATCAATGTGATAGCAGACAGGGTGGATTTATTTTGTTGCAGTATGAGTGAACTCACAATAATTGCTTCTTAGAATATAAATAATCAATAAATAAATATGAGACAACATCACATACATCACTCTGATCCCAATGTAAGTAAAAGTTACTAAAGCACTTGTGTTATGGATAATCAGAAGTAACGACGGTACTACAAACACCCTTACCCAAGACAATATAGAAAACTAAATGATAATCTATATCGACTCGGCCGGGAATCGAACCCGCGACCTCGGAGTTGCGTACCCGTGAAAACCGGTGTACACACCACTCGACCACGGAGGTCGTCATAATATATATATGTGCATATCCTATACAACATAGAAAGTGTTATATTATAACACATGTATGTATATATAGTTTAAGTATTTTTCTTTAACGTGCTGTAATATCGAATTGGCACAGTATACAGTTTTGCATTATAGATCTATACATATAATAAAATTCGAGTGTCTGTATGTAATATTAAAATACCCCTTTTTCACTCAATGCTTATGTATGTATACACGGTACATATACCGAAACAACATTTTTACAAATTTTGTCGGTCTTTCTGTCAGTCTGTCTGTCTGTCTGATTGATCCGGCTAATCTCTGGAACGGCTGGACCGATTTAGACAGACTCTCACTGGCAGATAGCTGGTATAATAGGGAGTAACTAAGGCAACGATAATATTTTTTTTGTTATATTCAAAGGCGTACAAGGTCGCGGGCACAGCTAGTAAATAAATTTTATTAGTATGGTATAAACGCAGTAGAGTTATAATATAAATATAGATTATGTCATACTAACAGAATTAAATGCAGATTCAAAGATGGAGTTCCAAGCGAGCGCAGTAGCGAGCGCTGCGCCTGCGCAGAGGGCGATCAAGAAGATCGCCAAGCGTCGGCACGTGGGCGCGCGCCCGCGCATCGCGCACGCGCACTCTATTGCGGCAGATCTGTAACAAGAGAAACCATAGTCGAATAATTTGTTTCATTAATGTGAAATTTACTATTAATTGAGCCGAGATGGCTCATTGGTTAGAACGCGTGCATCTTAACCGATGATTTCTAAGATCAAAATCTAAACAAACTTAATGTTGTCTTAAATTTTCGCGATTATTACACATTTAAATAAAACGAGTTATAACGGATTTTAATCGCGTATATTGACTACCCGTGACCACGAACGCTGTAAAGTGCTCGAAACGTCGGGATGTCCAAAATATTTAATATACGCGATTAAAATCCGTTATAACTAGTTTTATGTAAACAAACTTTATTCCAGTAGGCTTTTACAAGCACTTTTGAAACGCCGCCACTGTGACGTTATATAAACTATTAAGACAGTGTTCTATAATAATACGCATTATTTTGCAGTTGAAACATCTTGGACCTTGGAAGTACCAAAACCTTTCTTAAAACTATGTCATATCGGCTTATTGCCTTCAACGGTGACAAGAGAGCTGGTTCATTTTTTGCTTAGAGGATCGGACTGGCATGCTGATAGCGTTTTTGCCATTATGGTCATGATATGTACAGTAGTTATTTTTAATTTTTATTTGCATATAGTTGAAGCCATCATATTCATATTTTTTATTGTTTTTATATTATCATTTGATTAAATAATGAGATAGTCAGGTATAGTTAAGGAAATGTTTAAATCAAAATCAAAATAAATTTTATTCAAGTGGGTTTTTACAAGCACCTTTGAATCATAATTTAACAATTAAGTGAAGCTACCACCGGTTCGGAAAGTAGATTCTACCGAGAAGAACCGGCAAGAAACTCAGTAGTTACTCTTTTTTAACATTTAAAACTACATATAATAACTACAAAATCAAACCATTATCACAAAAGAACTTTGAGCAATTAAATAGATATCTAAATATTTAATATCGCAATTTAATAGGTCACGACATTACATTACATAACCCAACGTGATCCAAGATAAGTAACAAAACAAAACGAGACAGTAAAAATGGCTACACAATAAAAATAATAGTTGTTTTAGGGTGACGCATTCATACATATAGCTGCAACAAGCAACAGCCTGTAATTTAGGGAGAAGGTTTAGAACATATTCCATCACGCTGCTCCAATGCGGGTTAGTGGAATACACATGTGGCAGAATCTATGAAATTAGACATATGCAGGTTTCCTCACGATGTTTTCCTACACTACCGAGCTCAAATGAATTATAAACACAAATTGAGCACATGAATATTCAATGGTGCCTGGGTTTGAACCCGCAATCATCGGTTAAGATACACGCGTTCTAACCACTGTAACATCTCTTTTTTATATAGCTGTAGCTATGCCAAAAATTAATAAAGGAATTACTAATATTATTATTCAGTATTTACCCTTTCTTTTAAGCTTATCACTTATTAGGATTGGGGAAGACTACAGTCCAAAGCCTGCCCCTTTGGTTTTATTTCGGTCCTACGACTTTTCTGCCACTTTTTACATTAGTCGGTTCCTACATAGCGCTATTGACTCTTCTGTATTATATATTTATATATATTTCTTATTAGTAAGCAGAAACGTCAATTTCTTACGCCATATTTAAATCGAGTGAAACAGCGAAGCGTAGTTACTAACATACAAATATTGTATACTAAAAACTTCTTTGAACACACACATCTTCTACTATAAGATGTATATAGGCAAGTAGATACAGAATGCTTTGTCTCCTTCCTACGAATATCAAATTCCTAATGACAGAAAGAGCTACACGCTCATCGCTAAGGTCATATATATTTAAACTGAAATGCCAACCTTCAAACGATTCCCCAATGAGATGTTTGCCATGAAAACAATGTATCCCCAGCGACCACTTACCGTCATCGATGTGATTGAATCACGACGATGAGAATGGTAACAATCCACTTCGGAAACCAATACTAATTAATTATTTAGAGAAATTTTATTCGAAGCAATGATGTTTTAGTAAACAGATATGTTATTAACGCGAAAAAAGTGAAGACTAAAAAACGTCCTAATTGGGACGTTTGCCTTTAGTCGTTATAATACATCATAATTACGTAGTAATACGTTTTGCGTAATTAAAACATCTAGTTATCCCTTTTACTTATTGTTTTTATCAAGCTATCCTTTTTACTTTTAACGAAATATAAAAATAAACTAAAATAAACGGTCCCCGGCGCGGCACACTTTTTTCTGTTGTTTAGTATGGATATAACATATCTGTTTATTAGAATATCATTGATTCTAAGAAAAATAATATACGAAATTAAAAAAACATTTTTGGACGTGGTACGTTGACTTCGATTGTTTCATTAAAAATATTTAATATTTAAACAAGTGTTAAGGCAATCAGACTGAGAACAATTAAACGCACATTAGATATTCAGGTATTATTACTGCCTTAAAATTTATTTACTGTTTTATATCAAAGAAGACTTTGTTTTAGCAGTGGCGGATTTACCAATAGACTAAGTAGGCTGGAGCCTATTTTGGCAGATTTAGAGGGGCGGCAAATTTAGCCCAAATTTCTTATTATCTTACAGAAATTAAAAAAAAATTATAATTATATGTATACACATTACGTCCGTAATCCGTATACTCGTCACTACATAGCGGGTTGGAAAGATAATCTAGTAACTGACAGAAATATCACCTAATTTATATTTATACTAATAACGGGAGAAAAACGATGTAATGAGGACGATCGAACACAAATCATAAATGTTGCAATAAAAACGTAGGTATGGCAAAAATTGAACAGCCTACTAGCGGGAGATTTATAAATCCGCCACTGTGTGTTAGAAAAATTGGGTAAACTTTTATATTCTGTATTGTAGCTATGATAAATGCTCCACGTCCTTTTCTGTGATTAATATAATGATATACAATCTTATATGTTAATAGCGTTATCCGATTATTATTATTACAATATATATTTACAGATAAAAAATCGATTACGGTCTCGTTTTGAAGAGCCGTAGACGTGCAGAATAATAAAGAAGATTGTTGATTTCAGTTCACTAAAGTGAACAACTTAATGAAGAATTAATTTTAGATAAACGAAAAAATACTGGCCGGCTAGAAAGCAATATATTGAAATTCCAAAAAAAAAAAATATTTGAATAAGGAAGTTTTGCAGGAGACCCACTACAGTACAGGGATAGTCATAGATAAGGGAATATTACGTGGTACTGGCATACTGACATATGAAGCTAGCTGTCCTACACAAATAAATAAAAAAAAAGTAAAGTAAAGTAACAGCCCGCAAATTTTCCACTGCTGGACTAAGGCATCTTCTTATATTAAGGAGAGAGTTTGGAACATATTCCACCACGCTGTTCCATTGCGCGTTGGTGAAATGCACATGAGGCAGAATTTCGAATAAATCAGACACATGCAGGTTTCTTCACGATGTTTTCCTTCACTGTCGAGCACGAGATGAATTATAACCATAAATTAAGTACATATATATAGTGGTGCTTGCCTGGCTTTGAACCCGAAATCATCACCACTGGGCTATCTCTGCTCTACACAAATAACTTTTTTTTTTATATTTACACAAATAAATATATAATACTATTTTATTTCTACCAGAGCCAAATGAAAATATAATAATATTTAAATAACACCTATACATAATGTCACAATTTTATTTAGGTATTGATGTAAACGGGTTCAGTTGTGTCTCAGTTATGCCATGTGAGGCGGCATATACTATCGCTTACTTTGTTCCGCTTCCCGATATCATCGGGTCAAATTGTCTGACACACAGAAATTCTTATCAAAATAAATACAGACTAAATATTAAAAGTTTTTATCAAATAGATATGTCGTTTACACGTCGCAAATTAGAGTGGTAGTTTCTGAGATAACAAGATACTTAACATATGAAAACTATATGGCGTGCGCTGTAGCTACATATAATATGTTTACTTGTTTCGGTATTATCCTCTTTTTTTTAATATATACCTAGTAGCTGTATCGGCGAATTCGTACGCGTTTGAACATAAAGTTATTATTGTACCCTAAGTTACTCCTTACTATAACAGCTTTCTGCAAGTGAAAGTCTCGTCAAAATCGGTCCAGTCCCTCCAGAGATTAACCAGAACAAACAAACAGATAAATAATAATTATAAAAAAAATATTATTTTTATTAAATTAAATAAAAAAGCCAAGTCAGTTTACTAGACGTATATTTTTAGAGTATGTAATTTTTTTTAAAAATGTTTTAATTATAAAAGATAAAGATAATAAATTACTAAAATATTTCTTATGAACATAGACAAAAAGGTCTTAATAATATATTTTTTTTAATCAATAACCTAACCTAACCTAACATCATTGAGTTAGACGAAAGATAATCTGAAAAAAAATACCCATCTTAAGTAACAATTAAAAAATTAAACAAAATTCAACTTATGTATCCAAACAATACGGTTCATAATAATTTGATTAATTTGAGCCTTTAGGCTTTTGTTTAGTAGAGCCACTCTTATCAGCAGTCTCATAGATACTTGATTAATTTGGAAATGAGTAATTTTATTTATATTGTATGGAGTATTATTTTTTGTATGTTCGTTCTTACTAAACACCGCTTTGCAGTCTTGGGATATATAGGATAACTTTTTATGTTAAAATATATAGATGTTGTCGCTACGATTTTTTAAGTGGGCAACATTATAAAAAAAAGAAAACACTGGCGGGAATTTGAACTCGCTCTCGGCCGAATACGCTGGAACCGGGATCATTGTGATAACTTATTTTTTCTTATTGTATCTCTTTATATATTCTTTACATATGTCCGAAGACATTCGCAAGATCGCCGGTAGAAGCTGGATGAGGGACGCAGAGGAGCGAGCAACGTGGCGCGCTCTGGGGGAGGCTTATGTTCATCAGTGGACAGCAGTGGACTGATGATGATGATGATGATATATTCTTTGCTTAATTTGAATAAAGAAGAACGTTATTAATTAACATCAAGAGTTATCTTTCAACAATGAATTAACAAAATAACTTTGGCTTATATATAAGCTAAAGTTATATATAAGTTTGGCTTATATATAAGCTAAAGTTATTTTTAAGTTATATGGAAGGAGTAGTCAGGCATCAGCTCATTTTATTAAGATTTATTTATTTTTGATGTTCCCTGTCAATGCCTAGGCTTGATGCGATGGCGATGTAAGTATTTCTCATTGAGCCATCATCTATGGGTAGCCCATTTGACAGTCAGCCTACCCAATATTATGTAATAAAAATAAAGTATAAAACTTTACATACGAAACCTGATTTTATATCAAAATAAATTTGTATATTTCTTTTTACTGTTAAAACATCTATAAATGAATTGTGATTATAAGATTTTCCACATTCATATTTTTATTTTATAAGAAATCCGCCAAGCACAAGACGAATTTTAATAATTAAAAATACAATAAGTTCTTGTCCGGTTTAAAACCCCAATCTTCGTTTCGGCACGTTTTCTGTAAACTGGGTCAAACCATATACGACAACCTTTAAAAGTATAAATTGTTTCAAATGATGGTTTGGAAAACGGTACAGTTGTAAAAAAAAAATAATTTGAATTTAACAAGACTGTAATTAGGCGTTCCATTAAGCGTTGGAAGACTTAAATTCTAGTATCAAATCGATCACTAGTTTTTTTTTTTTTGGTATAGGTTGGCGGACGAGCATAGGGCCATCTGATGGTAAGTGGTCACCATCACCCATAGACAATGAAGCTGTAAGAAATATTAACTATTCAATGTGCCACCAACCTTGGGAACTAAGATGTTATGTCCCTTGTGCCTGTAGTTACACTGGATCACACACCCTTCAAACCGGAACACAACAATACTGAGTACTGTTAAAATAACTGATGAGTGGGCACAAAGCCCTACCACCAAAAAAAGATAAATAAAAAAATCACATAACATACTAAGGTAATAAGCAAATGGTTTGGTTTCGATGACATTTTAAGTCGATTTGATTTTAAAATAAAAACCACTTATTTGTATTGACAAGTGAAACAGATTTAAAAAAAAATAATTTAAAAACAATTAACATAACAACCAACAATGTACAGTCAGAGTAAGAAAACCTTCGTCAGTTTTCAAATTAATTCCTTTATCAAGTCTTAAGCTCTTAGTACCTTTTGAATCTTAACATCAAATCATTGCGACGCAATATGGCATTCTCAATCGATAAAGCAGATTATCGCTCAAACTGAGCACACAAAAATAGATCTTAAGGTGACGAACCTTTTCTTACCCCGAATGTACAACAGATAATACAACTAGTAGCATATTCTGTAGATGTAAGATCTTTAATGGATTTCAATTTCGTATAATTGTTATTTAAATGTAGCAAAAAATTTAAACAAACTGGATAAAAACATGTAATAATCAAAATATCAAAGAAGAATTGATAGAAACCGATTCGTCTTGAGTTATTAAATTCGTAAGCTTAATTCTCTACCGACGTTCCTTAACAGGAAGGTCACCTACCAAGTCATTATAAGTTTAAAATAAGTTTGATACATTTTTCTATGGTCTAAGAATTTTCACATAAATAAGGTTATGGGAAGGTGCTGAGATGGCCCAATGGTTAGAACGCGTGCATTTTTACCGATGATTACGGGTTCAAACCCAGGCAAGCACCGCTATATATATGTGCTTAATTTGTGTTTATAATTCATCTCGTGCTCGGCGGTGAAGGAAAACATCATGAGGAAACCTGCATGTGTATAATTTCATAGAAATTCTGCCACATGTGCATTCCACCAACCCGCATTGCGTGGTGGAATATGTTCCAAAACTATGTGGCCTTTACCCAGCAGTGGGAAATTTACAGGCCGTTGTGGTTGTTGTATAAACTACAGAAATAAAGACATCATATAAAAATCACGTGCGAAACTAGATATATTTTAATAGATAGCGAATTGTATAACAGTGACACTATGTAACACAGAGGTCAGCGTTCTCTTATCATTCACTACTCATTCAGTTTTGTGTTACATAATATTATTATTCGTACTAAGCTTCGGTGATAGGTTTATTTATTTAAACGTGTTAACGCACCTATAGATATATTTCGCTAGTATATATCTTGTTATTTATTGATTATATTGTATTCAACACTAGCTGTGCACGCGAAATGCAAGCGTTTTGAATTTGACAAAAAAAATTATAGCTTAAGTTACTCCTTTTTACAGTTATCTGCCAGTGAAAGTCCCGTCAAAATCGTCCAGACGTTCTATAGATTAGCCGGAACAATCAGACAGATTATTATATTATTCCAAATTATTATTTAAATATTATTATTATTCAAATAACATTTGTCATCGAATCGACGCGATATCATTTGAGAGCTGGAATAATCCAAGATATTCTTTATGCGAAAACGTTTATCGGAAAATGCTATCGAGAGTTTGGGAGTAAAATGAAAGAGAATGTAAGTAGCTTAGTGGAATAGTATATTATGAATAAAGTTGAATTAAATAAATAAATAAATAATAAATAAATATGAGAAACATCACACCCATTACTCTGATCCCAATGTAAGTAGCTGAAGTACTTGTGTTATAGAAATCAGAAGTATCGACGGTACCACAAATACCCAGACCCAAGAAAACATAGAAAACTAATGGTAATCTATATCGACTCGGTCGGGAATCGAACCCGGGACCTCAGAGTGGCGTACCCATGAAAACCGGTGTACACACCACTCGACCATGGAGGTCGTCTTGTATTAGTAAAGAAATCTTAGCTGTGCAGAATATGACTGAGCTATATAATAATCGCTTAGCATATCACGTGGTATACGCAAATCTAAGCATTGTGTATTTTCATTTCTTGGACTTTACAGAGATATTTAGTTGTTCATTTATATTGATGGAACCATCATGAATAATTCTATGCAAATAAGTTCAAATATCTTTACATTCATTTTCTATATAATGGAATAATTCCGATATACAATAGCTATTGTAAATTTTAATTTTGTGTTATAGTATTAAATATATGTATATTTATGTATACATATATTTGAAACTTGTGATTATTGGTCGAAATTTGATCGTAATTCTCTGCTATTAGAAGTACAAGATACATTATATCACTACATATAATTATAAAACAAAGTCCTCCGGTCATATGTTCGCGATAAATTCCAAAACTACTGAGCGCATTTTCACGCGGCTTGCACTAACACACAGAGATATTTATAAGGTAGGTTTAAGTGTATAATACATACCGGTTTTGTGTAAATAAATTGAAATAGAACGACAATTGTTAAACATGTCGGAAAAAAGAACAAAAAATATATATAAATAAAAGGTAAATATTTTAAAAAAGACTTATGTCCACGTATATGAAACCGGGACGGGCCGCTGGTAAATACATATGTAAATATATGAAAAATGTATTTATGTAAATTGTCTCAATGAATTTGATACATACGTCCGAGGTGTACCACAAGACGTTCCAGGAGATTAAATGACACTATATCTTTCGCAAGGTCAGGAAGTGATATATCTTATATATTAAGTAATCTATTCATTATATGATATTTATCATATAACAGGTAACAATCATTATATAAATACGAGGAGGAAAGAAAATCTAATAAAAGCTAGTATTAGCATACATAATATCCTCTTTAGGTTAAGATTTGTGAGGTTAACTTAACCTAATAAAAAAAATAAAACTCGTATCAAAATATCATTGAAAAATAAGACATAAATGTATTTTTATATTAATGATAATAGCAGAATAAATTAAATTGTACTTTACTGATACACTCTGTGATCTGAATGGGAGAAAAGAGTAACTAGGTACTGAATTTCTTTCTTCTCTGTAATCTACTTTAGATTAGAACCTGCTAGAACGGATTGTAGGTTTACATTTAATGGAATTAAAATTTATGATGACAGCGGCTTTTTTTCCAATACTGTTGCACGGGGCTTATTAGACCCCTTAACGTTTAAGAAAAAAAACTCAATAGGTTGTGATGATTTCTTCAATCTACGAGGTCAAAGAGACGCCGTATTAAAGTAAGTACACCGTAGCATTCTGTTTTCAATAGTCTTCATATAAAAATTATCTTTATCACTTTCGTACAATATATCAAATAGATGTTACGGCCCCCGTATTACAGATAAATCTATGTTTTTCTTAGCCGCACCACAAGGGAGACACAAACGAGGCTTATTAGACCTTACTCAGCATTGAACGTGTTAATTCAAGTGCTTATGACCCTAGTTGAAAAATAATATTTTAATTTTAATTTTGTTACGTATATGTTGACTGCGTTATAAAAATAAATCCCTTTCTTCGCTACAGATAAAATAAAATAAGCTTAATATTTTTCTTTAATCATTACAGAGTATGCCACTTACCGCTGTCTGTCCCTATATATGCTTAGATCTTTAAAATTACTTTTATATTAATGGTTAATACTTTTTTAATAGATATATCTATTCAAGAGAAAGGTTTATATGTACAATACATGGACAATATGGTATCTCAACACTGATAATTTGAGTTGCTAAATTGAGATTGTTTGAAGGAACGGTTTGTAGAATCTAATGACTGAAAACTGTGAACTGTGTGAGACATTCTGTATATGAAGTAACAATATATGTAGTAGCATTGCACCCTTGCGAAGCCTTGGGTCACAAGTTGAAAATAAATAAAAAAGATTGACGACTTACTTCAATGGCAAATTTTATTATATAGAAGACGTTTATTAGTGATTTATTGAAAAACATTCAAGTACACGAACGTTTGTTAATACTATAGATAAGTATCAATAAAAATAAAATTTACTAGTATTGAAAGTAACTTCAAAATCAAAATCAAAATAAACTATATTCAAGTGGGCTTTTACAAGCACTTTTGAATAGTCATTTAACAATTAAATGAAGCTACCGCCGCCGGAAAGTAGATTCTACCGAGAAGACCCGGCAAGAAACTCAGTAGTTACTCTTTTTCAACTTAACCGACTTCACCATTTGGGATTGGTACCAGCCGTTATAATTTCACCACCATACCGTAAGCAGCATAATAGTTCCCAAGGTTGGTGATATGTGAAATAATTAATGTTTCTTACTTACGCAGTCTTCGGGGTGACTTATAATCAAGTGGCACATTTACTGCCCGAGGATATACGAGGATTGCCGATTTAGCCCGAATAAGCACTGCTGAATTTTCACGATACGTTTTCTAAGGTGATGAAAAATAAATTTTCACGATACGTTTTCTAAGATGATGAAAAACATCTTTATAAAACAGATACATATATACATTGGAAATATTGCCTCTCTTCAATCGACTTCAAAAAGGAGGAAGTTATCAATTCTTCTGTATTTTGCAGACTTAACCTCATCTTTTTTGGCTGACACCGGCTCCAAATATAACAATAACTATAACAACGTTATGTAAACGTAAATCGACTTTTAAGTCTACTATTTGTCATATTATTTTACTTAGGAGGACTCTAAAAAATATTTTGAATACGCAATTATTTTTATAACTTTTAAGAGCATATTCATTTGTTTTAAAATAGTGTTTTGTTTGAAATCGGTTTTTTTTTTTTTTTTAATTTTATTAATGTATCAACCAAGCTACAGTTCTTTTGTTTTTATCTCCTCTTTCTATCTGCACTTATAGTACAACACAACTTAGACGTCGCATCGTCAAAATTCGTAAAACCGATCACATCCCAATTGAGTACGCTGTCCCAAATTATCAATATTTATTTCTCACGCGAAAATGATCTTTGCACAAACGTAATAACTTGTATCAAAATAAATATCATATGACCTGATATATTCGTCAATTTGACGCGTCGATTTACATGCACTTGCTTTTTCTGACGCGAGAATCTCTAGCGACGAATAGAGTCGAATGGCGCGATGGGGAGCTATTTCTATTGGTCGTGTAAATCGGCAGTAATCGGTTTTATTTTCATTCCATTGCATTTTCCGATGCTACATCTAATTTGTGTCGTACTATACTTGTTTTCTTTTTAAGCTTCTATCACCAAAGGTAGAATGTGTCAAATCGATATCAGCGATAAGATCGCCTTTGGGCATCATTTGTTATTTATATATATATATATCTCTAATGTACCCAATAATTGTTGTGTAATATTTGTTGTGCAATAAAGTATTTAAATAAAGAATAAAACACTTATTTTTATTAGATAGGGAGTTTAATTTAGCAGTGAAACATTAACTGGCTGTCATTTTACCTTTCCCTAATTTCTGAACTTTATGAATACAGTTGTATCATGTATATAGTGTTGATCCAATAACACAAGTGTTCACCTAGCTTAAATCCAATTGGTCATATGTGATTTAAAATGTACACAATTACAGTTTTTTATTTTAATTGTAGTAACAGCCTGTAAATTTGTTACAGCTGGTATAAGACGTCCTCTCCCTTTGAGGAGAAACTCAAGACTATATTCGACCACGCTGCTCCAATGCGGATTGGTGGTTTCACACATGGAAGAATATTGTTTAAATAAGTCACTGTAGGTTTCCTTCACTTATAAATAAAAATTAAGCACATGTAAATTCAGTGGTGCTTGCCAGGGTTAGAACCCGCAATCATCGGTTAAGATGTACGCGCTAACCACTGGGCCATCTCAGCTCTTTTTAATTGTAATTTCTTTATGTTCACACAGTTGCAAGTTTACGTTATAACAAGGCAAAGATTAATAGTCATATAATAATGAATACATTATAAATTAAACTTTATATAACATAAAGTATCCAGTGGCGTTTTTATTGCTTAAACCTTACATAATATATACTTGCTTGCGGGTTTTCTAGAAAATACTATACTAGTAGTCACCCGCGGCTTTGCACCCGTTTTAGGGTGTTGGTTGTCATGTTTTAGACAAAAGTAGCCTAAGTCCTTTCTTTGAGTTTAATATTGCTCCATACAAAATTTCATCAAATTTCGTTCAGCCTTACCAGAGATTAGCCGAAACAAACAAACAAACAGACAGACAAAAATTATAAAAAAAAAAATTTTTGTGTATGTACTGTTTATACATACATCTATATATATACATATGCATTGTATATATATAGATGTATGTATAAACAGCCTGGAAGAGATCGCTATGTAGCGATAAGATCGCCAAAATTGTACTAAATTGTCTTTGTTATACAATAAAGAATAAACTAAACTATGTGCATTGAGTAAAAAAGGGCTACTTTTTAATATTACAAACAGACACTCCAATTTTATTATACGTAAGCATATAAATTTGCGAAAAAGTACTTGATATGCTCGAGGGGAATCATTTTGGATTGTCGTTTATCAATTGATACGACCTCGTGAAGATCATTATACCAAGGTGTGTCAAATAGGAAGTCGCTTAAATTTAGTGTCGCTTATCACAAAATCGTTCTTTAATATCCCGAGACTAAGTATCATGCGTGGAATATAACGTTACTCCAATCTTATAAATGTTTTTTATTGCTTACAATAAAAAAAACATTTTTACACACAATAACGGTAAGTGGCCACCGCTCATAGTTTTTTTATAGAATAGGTTGGCGGTCGAGCATACAGGCCACCTAATGGTAAGTGGTCACCATCACCCATAGACAATGACGCTGTAAGAAATATTAACTATTCCTTACATCGTCAATGCGCTACCAACCTTGGGAATTAAGATGCTATGTCCCTTGTGCCTGTAGTTACATTGGCTCACTCACCCTTCAAACCGGAACACAACAATACTGCGTACTGTTGTTTAGCGGTAGAATATCTGATGGGTGGGTGGTACCTAACCGGGAGGGCTTAATATAAGCGGTATAATAATAATAATATTTATATGTAAATTTATATTAGAAACAAATACCTATTCTTCAATTCCAATTAACCTTAAGGCCGCCTATTGTACAAGATTTTTCTTTTTTTAATTATAACATCTTAAGCAATGTTTAGTTATATATTAACGTACAATAAAACAAATTTATAAACAATAATAATATCCATATAAAGTCACTGACTGTCTGCCCCAATAATATATTAAAACGAATTTCAATAATCTATTTAAACTATAAGTTTGACAACAAAACATCTGTTCATGACACGTGGAAACCACTAAATACCTATTGTTTTATCAACCATTCGAAATGTTCTCGTAAATATAACAAACATTTGTCCAATCATACATATTTGTGAGCAACCGTTTAAAGTAACATGTCCTTGATCGGTAAACTGTTTAATACCACTTACAACAACAACAACAACAGCCTATAAATTCCCACTGCTGGGCTAAAGGCCTCTTCTCACTTTGAGGAGAAGGTTAGGAACATATTCCACCACGCTGCGGCTGTTCCAATGCGGGTTGGTGGAAAGCACATGTGGCAGAATTTCTATGAAATATGTCACAAGTAAGTTTCCTCACGATATTTTTATTCACCGCTGAGCACGAGATGAATTATAAAGACAAATTAAGCACATGAATCAGCGGTGCTTGCCTGGGTTTAAACCCGCAGTTCTAACCACTGTGCCATCTCGACTTCTAATACCAACTAATGATAATCATATGTAAATAAAAACAGTTTCATTATTAAATACAAATGTATTACGCAATATAACGAAATGTCCAAATCTCTCGTCAATGTAACTAAACTTGTCGAGATTCTATTTTTATAGACGAGTTATTTTATTAAATAATAAACCCATTAAATTTCCATTTGTAAGCCAAATCTGAACACGTGACATGAAACCATACAAAACGTGACGTTATTTCTCTAGTTAAGATCCATAATCTCTAAGGATGTTTGTTCATTGAAAGTATATTTAATGGTATATTATGTTGGTAGACAAGGATATGGGCCACCTGATGCTTATATTCCTTGTGTCTGTGGTTACACTGCCTTACTGGATGATTGCGGGTTCAAATCCAAGGAAGCACAATATATATTAAAACACTATATATATGTGCTTAATTTGTGTTTATAAATCATCTCGTACTCGGCGGTGAAGGCAAACATCGCGAAGAAACCTGCATCTGTCTAATTTCGTCAAAATTCTGCCATTGTGCATTCCACCATCCGCATTGGAACATCGTGGTGGAATATGTTTCAAAACCCTCTCCTTAATGGAAGAGGAGACCTTATCCCAGCAGTGGAAAATTTACAGGCTATTACTTTACTTTTTTACTTTACTCAACCACAAACCGAAACTATTTTTGTTTGGCGATAGATTATCTGATGAGTGGGTGGTACTTAAACAGACGGGCTTGCATAAAGCCCTACCAAGTAAAATATATTTTAAGTAACTCAGAAGTAAATAAACGACTTCTTGGTTCTCTTTAACAGAAGACGAGGCTAATGACTGGTAGTGGACCATTTTCTGTCATGTTAGTAACAGATTAATGGTCATTTGAGGACCACTATGTGCTCTAGAAGTAAATAGACCTATAATAAGATCTTAGTCAACTCTCGTCCTTCTTTATCTACTCGGTTGATCTTAATCATCCTTCATCGTTTTCTCTGATGCTGTAAGGGCAATTGATCAGATAGTGTTATGTGTCAAAAATCGATCGAGTGGCTATACTTTACCATATTGATGTAAATGATGGACTTTTTCAAGTAGTTTGAATGACTAGGTATGGTACAGTACGACACAGCTTAGATGTAGCATCGGCAAAATTCGTAAAACCGATCACACCTCTATGTCGTGACGAGTATACGGATTACGGACGTAATGTGTATACATATAATTATATATATATTTTTTAATTTATCAAAGATAATAACAAATTTGAGCACAATTTTCCGCCCCTCTAAATCTGCCGTCCTAGGCTCCAGCCTAATCAGCCTATTGGTAAATCCGCCACTGCACTCACCTCTTACGCTGGTACACCACAATACAGAGTATTGGTGTTAGAATTGCTTGATTTCATTCAGACGAGCCTATTCCGAACGCACCAGATCAACTCGAATATGAGACATAAAATTCAAACTGATATAAAGAAAGATCTTGAACCGTCACGAATTGACTTCGAACGAGCACAAGTAGATAATGCTCGCATCCGGCTCCTCTCTGGGAAGATGGACAATTTTGATTAATTTAGGTATCTTCAGACATGACATGTTTGTGTAGCAACGACCGACTGTATTTATTTACACGTTACTCCGCGTGGTTTTACTCATGATTGATGGTTTGGAACTGCGGCTATAACTTTATCAATGAAAAGGCTATTCGACGCAAATTAAACCTCTCGGCTATCACTGTTACGTCTTGAGAATATCTTGTTCATATAATCAAAGAAATACCTAAAATTTATAATATTAACTACGTACGGGTACAATTAATATTAAATTCCTTCTAAACGTAAAATTTTTAAAAATCCTGATTTAAATATGTCGTCGTCGCGATAGAACTTAGGTACTTAGTTTTCAAATAAATTTGATAAGTATTATTTTTTTTTCATGCAATAGGTTGGCGGACGACCTTACGGACCTGATGGTAAGTGGTCACCATCATCCACAGACAATGACACTGCAAGAAATATCAACTATTCCTTACATCGTCAATGCGCCACCAACCTTGGGAACTAAGATGCTATGTCCCTTGTGCCTGTAGTTATACTATCTCACTCACCCTTCAAGCCGGCACACAACAATACTTCGTGCTGTTGTTTAGGGGTAGAACATCTGATGAGTGGATGGTACCTACCCAGGCGGGCTTGCACAAAGCCCTACCACCAAGTACGAGGTTGATATATGTACAGACATAATTTACAGCACGTTATCTTGTTTTCGATAATTCACTTAGCATTTAAGTATACCTTTTTAATCTATAACTTTAGTTTTAAAAGACAGTAAATTAAAACAATACATTCATAACACATGCTTACAGCCTTGGGATTCATTTAAAACTTTATTGTTGGACGTTAGTAGTAAAAAACCTGCTTTTAACTATGCCCTAATGGCCTTGCCTGCTTGTATTAGTCCAACAACGGTACATCCGTTACTTTACTAATGTTCTAACTTTTAAAGAGGTTTTACTAGTGAGTATGCTAGTAACTTGTCACGTGACACAAAACGCTCCTTATTGGTCGGGCTCATGATGAAGTCACTTGCTTGTTAACCTTTATTTCTTACTACCACAGATTAAAGTACAGGCAAGTGACGTCACCAACCTCACTGCTGCATCATATTGTTAAAGTAGCGTTTTCGCGCGATTGTTAAATATGGAATTTTTAACATGATATTTTTCTGCAAATATGTACTAGAAATAAAAAAGCAACTTTTACTGGGTTCCTTAACCTCTACTAAATAAAATGAAATGGATTTTATAAATCAGTCAAATAGCCTATTAACGCTAACTCAATCGATTCAATTCGTTTTTCTTTATAAACATTGCACCATTATATATAAATTATGATAAGTGAATTACTGTGTACAATGGTTTACTAGTGAGTGATTATGAATGACCTAATTAACACATTTACTAATTATCAATATTCATAATAGATTATTAACGCTACAGATATGTATACAAATGACAATCATTTTTGAAGAGTCATGCCATATTTAGCTGAGATGGCCCAGTGGTTAGAACGCGTGCATCTTAACCAATGATTGCGGGTGCAAACCCAGGCAAGCACCACTATATATATGTGTGTTTAATTTGCGTATATAATTCATCTCATGCTCGGCGCTGAAGGAAAACATCGTGAGGAAACCTGCATGTGTCTAATTTCATCGAAATTCTGCCACATGTGCATTCCACCAACCCGCATTGGAACAGTGTGGTGGAATATGTTCCAAAAAGCCTCTCCTTAATGGAAGAGGAGGCCTTATCACAGCAGTGGGAAATGTACAGGCTATTTCTTTACTACTACTTTTACTTTATGTCATATAATTTCTATCAGGAGTTCCGAATGAGCAGGTAGTCCTGTATTTCAGATCTCTTTACAATCGTGTGACATACACCGTACTGGTTAGTTAACGATTGGCCGTTGCAGTTGAAAATAAGTCCATGTCACCATCAACAGGACATAATTTATTTATATTAAATTAAATTATGAGCAAATTAGTTATGGATCATCACTAATGGACGTAATAATAAATTGACAAATTAATAATTGATTATATATTTGTTAATTATATATTTTCTTAATCGAGTACCGATAGTCATATAATGTATGAGTATTTTTTATTTTTAATTGAGTAATCCCAATTAACATCGTTCTTGGTATTTGAGTATTGCACTAATTATAGCTCACTCGTGCAGTAAGGAAAACGTGATAGAAGATAAACAACTCACATATATATATAAGAGCTATCCGCTGAGTTTCTTTCGCCGGTTCTTCTCAGGTCAGGGTATTTTCATTTTCGAACCGATGGTAGTGTTTCAATTGTCCATCCATAAGAAAGTGTAATGCTTCTATATTGAATAAAGTTATTTGAGTTTGAGTTTGAGTCTATAGTTATCCCCATCTCTCTCCCCTTCTCTGCCTATCTCTATCTCTACATCGTTCTTTTTTATCTCAAATGTAACAATATCTGTCAAAACGTGATATTGCTAACTTTCTTCTCAATTCTTCACCTATGCATTATCGAAACGGCGCTTGAGAAATTCTACCTCGATATTATATATAGAGAAATATATCTGATCAGATACAAACAGATCGAGTTAAGTACGATATACCTATATATTCATTATTATGCGTCAGATACGAGACCGCCTGTCATGTTGCGTTCCCTGAAATATGTACCCACTTCAATTGAGCACTCGCTCGTTGTAATAATCGAGATAATTCAATATAATCGAATGATTAGTGTTTATAATCATATTTATCATCCAGTAGTTCAAACTTTAATGCTTAACATAACTTTATTGAATAATTTACATATTTTTATTTGAAGCAAAAAAAACTAACTAAATATTCGTGTATTATATCTAATTACTCTTTTGTTCCATTTGCTGTCGAAACGCTTGGCCCTTGGAGTAGTGGTGCAAAAAGCTTCATCAAAAATATAACACCTCGCCTCATTGCCTCCACTGGTGACAGGAGGGCTGGTTCGTTTCTTGCCCAGAGGATCGGTATTGCGATTCAACGGGGAAATGCTGCTAGCATTCTTGTCACCATTCTACGCGGTCAAGATTTATACAGTAACTAATTTTAGTTCATATTTGTATATATTTAAGCGTTTAATGTTATTAATTCTGATGTTAATAAAAAAAAAAACAAAGTGCTTGGACAGACTTATATATATTGAAACTAAAATTTTAAGTCATACTGTATATATCTTGCAATGGAAAAAGAATAACGATAAACTTGCCTTAGATTTCCGTATTCTTTTCAATTTATTAATAGAAAATAGCTTACTTGGTGGTAGGGCTTTATGCAAGCCCGTCTGAGTAAGTACCACCCACTCAGATCACATGTTATTCTATCGCTAAACAAAAGAACTCAGTATTTTTGTATTTCAAAGATGAGTGAGACAGTGTAACTACCGGCACAAAGGACGTAAAATCTTAGTTGGTGGCGAATTAAGGAAAGGTTAATATTTGTGATTGTCTATTACTTAGACACTGGAGTCCAATATGAACTTAATTAAATAATAAATTGCTTTAAAACTAGTTGTATATTGATATTATTGCAATATACATTGTTTCGTTGTCATTAGTAGTTAATAAGTGACTAAAAAAACGAAAGAAGATCACAGAACATTCGATTTTACACATTACTTTATCTTTTTTAATGTTGTAAAAAAAGATTTTATATATGGTAAAATTAAAATTAATTTAATTTAGATGTATATATAATATGATTAAAATAAAAATCGTAGGCGCGAACAATGATAATGCCATTGTCTTTGGGTGATATGGTGACTTGACCTTACCACCAGGTGGTCCATTTGCTGGTCCTCATATAGAGATATTATATATAGATATAAATAGAAACATATAGATTTAAACAAATTCCTACCAATAATACAACTAATCCTTAGTTGTATTATTGGTACTAATCCTTAGTTGTATTATTAGTAGTTTTTCCGAAAATCCACTTTGAATATAAAAGATGATTCGAGCTCTCGACCAATGGTAACACGTCGATTCGCTGTTAAATAATGTTTATTAGGCTTTTATCCTCCTATGATTGGATAAGACTGTGCACTATTTGACGCGCAATTTCAAGGTTGAATATCTTAATGTCAATGTTTAATAAAGAGTGTAATTTGAAGATTGAATAATGAAAGCCGCGTCTAAGCGACGCACGTTTCAATTCCTGCGAGGATATTAACGTCTGTTCGCTTTCATTGACATAAGTAATTGCATTAATGCTAGATGAGTTGATGCGTCTGTATTTACGATGGAGTTATAAAGAAACATTGCCGAGATGGCCCTGTGGTTGGAACGAGTGCATCGTAACCGATCATTTGGGGATCAAACCCAGGATAGCACCACTGATTTATTCATGTGCTTAATTTGTATATACAATTCATCTTATGCCCGGTGATGAAGGAAAATCAATAAACATGACTATTGAATATCATTTGAGTTTGTCTTATATGAATAAATAAAATAAATAAATAAATATGAGACAACATCACATACATTACTCTGATCCCAATGTAAGTAGCTGAAGCACTGTGTTATGGAAATCAGAAGTAACGACGGTACCACAAACACCCAGACCCAAGACAACATAGAAAACTAATGGTATAATAATCTACATCGACTCGGCCGGGAATCGAACCCGGGACCTCAGAGTGGCGTACCCATGAAAACCGGTGTAAACACCACTCGACCATGGAGGTCGTCAAAATGAAGGTTTGCTAGTTAGTCCTCTTTTCGATTTTT
This sequence comes from Vanessa cardui, assembly GCF_905220365.1. Lineage (NCBI taxonomy): Eukaryota > Metazoa > Arthropoda > Insecta > Lepidoptera > Nymphalidae > Vanessa > Vanessa cardui. Next base: position 14,489,668 of record NC_061130.1, read on the forward strand.
TGGGGTCTGTTACAAAATGAAATAGCCAAATATTTTGGCATAGGACACCCATAAGTATTTGTCTCTACATCTATAATATGTATAGTACACAACTTAAATGTATCATCGGCAAAATTCGTAAAACCGATCACATCCGAATTAAGTACGGTATTGCAAATTATCAATATTTATTTCTTATGTGTGTAAAATATATTTTTTTTATATATATAAAGCAAATAAAAAAATGTTATTAAGAAAAGTTAATTTGTATTTAATATACGTAATGTAATCTTCAATTGTGTCTTATTAATCTTTTTACAATTAACACGCATTACGAGAATCTGTGTCTTATAAGCTCACATACCCACCCAATAATTACACCACTAAATTTAAGAAAAAATCGTCGCCATGATTATTTGGATTGGTTAAAACTAAGAGCAAAAACATTCAGAAGACATTGACCTTTACACGTTGAAATCATTAAAACAACATAACTTCGCTTTCGTCGTATTTATCGTAAACAAACTGTAAATATAATCGCAGTGAGTAATTCTCTTCGACAGGTACTCAGTATTTAATAAAACGCAATACGATGTAATCAAAATAACTCATACACGTGGCGCTGACGTATACTATGTTTTGTCTTTGAATTACTGTGACGTCATACGTCCTACATTGTATGTGTGTTACCGGATTATTATAACAGTTTATAGAAAAACCAGTCAGATTGCTACTTGGCTGAAAGTCCGTCTGGGAAGGTTAGCTCGTCAAGTAATGGTTTGAAGGACATCTTACTTCCCAATTTTGAAGGCGCATTGATGATGTAAGGAATATTTCTTGCAGCGTTACTGTCTATGGGCGGTGATGACCACTTACCATCAGGTGGTCCGTTCGCCAGACACTCTAACTATATATACTGATATTATAAATGTGAAAGTAACTCTGTCTGTCTGTCTGTCCGTCAGTCTTTTACTTCCAAACGAATGAACCGAATTAGATGAAAATTGTTGAAACAAACTAGAACTCCAAGGAAGGACTCAGGCTATGTTGTTCTTGTTCTTAATATATATAAATGATTTACCTTATTTCGTAAAAAATACTTGCGATATTGTACTGTTTGCAGATGATACATCCCTCATTTTTAAACTTGATAGAAAAATAAACAACTATGACGTTGTAAGCAGTGCCCTGTCGCGGGTTCTTGGTTGGTTTGACATAAATAATTTAGTACTAAATGCTAAAAAGACTAAATGTGTTTTGTTTTCCTTGCCAAATGTCAAATCAAATCCTTCTGCAATAACTTTGAAAAATGAAAGGCTTGAGTTTGTTGAGTCGACGGTCTTTTTAGGGATAACCCTTGACTCCAAACTGCAGTGGGGCACCCATTTGTATGCCCTGACAAGAAAACTAAGTAGTGCCATTTATGCAATAAAAATAATTAGAAAACTTACGGACATAAGTACTGCTAGACTAGTTTATTTTAGTAATTTTCACAGTATTATGTCATATGGAATGTTGTTATGGGGTAATGCAGCAGAGATTGAAGTTGTTTTTATTCTACAGAAAAGAGCTATCCGATCTATTTACAATATTAGCTCCAGGACATCATTACGCGAAAAATTTAAAGAAATAGGTGTATTAACGGCTGTTTCACAATATATTTATGATAATATAATCTTTATACAAAAGAATATTAAAAATTATTCTATCAATGCTGATGTACATACTATTAATACAAGAAATAAGAATAAACTTGTAACCCCCAGTTTCCGTTTGCATACGGTAAATAGAACGTTTTTGGGCAATGGTATACGCATATATAATAAGATACCGGAAAATATAATCAATTTACCATTTTCAAAATTTAAAAATATTATTAAGACTAAATTAATAAATAAATCATACTATTCATTAAAAGAGTACTTTTTAGAAAGAAACGCCTGGAGTTAGGCTCGGGTTCCATGATAGGACGCTAATTACTGTCAATAACAGCACTGTAAATGTGTTTATTTGAAAAGAGCAACTATGCGAGTTTCTTGCCGTTTCTTCTCGATAGAAGCTGCTTTCCGAAACGGTGGTAGTATTTGATTATTGACGATTCAAAAACGCTTCATTGTGAAGTTTACTTGAATAAAATTGATTTGATTTGATTTGATTTGATTTGTTGACAACCAAACACAAAACGCGAGTAAAGTCGGATAACAACTAGTGTCAATATAGAAAATGTAGTAATATTCTAGATAATACTAAAAAGTGAAATTTTGTTACCATATTAAAAAGTTATAATTATATGTGTATTATTTGGATGTAATTGTGTGTAATTTATTATTATATTATAATTAAATTGTTGTTATTATCTCCTCTTTCTATCCGCACTTACCTCTTCTCTTAAGCTCCTATCACCAATGGTTGTCTGTGAGAGATCGCTATAAGCGATTTGACCGCCTTTGCGCACCATTTGTTTTTTTTTTCTTTATTACCATTATCTGTCGTGTGCAATAAAGTATTTTAAATAAATAAAATATTTATAAATATTTTCATGTACGCAGTTTTCAAATTCCATAAAAATTAAATTAAACCGATTCGGAAAGTAAATTATACAGCAAACAAGGAAGTCAGTTATCCCTAGACACCGTTTTAATCATAAATTTATGTCAATCAAGTTATATTATATATGTATTGTTACCCGGAAATCCATCATACCTCTCTACGCGTTTTTATTTCAAGCATTTATTTAGCTTTGTTTGTGTGTTTGTTGGATTAATTCGAAACATTTTGCCTCGAACAGATTGAACCTATTTTTAGTACCACATAGTGTATGTTTATAATTAAGTAAATTTATTCTATAAATATCTTTTATAAATGTTACTGTGTGCTTTGACGATCTCCGTGGTCGAGCGGTGTGAACACCGGTTTTCATGGGTACGCCACTCTGAGGTCCCGGGTTCGATTCCGGCCGAATCTATGTAGAAGGTTTATTAGTTTTCTATATCGTGTGGTGTGTATGGATCAGAGTAATGTATTTAAAATAGATTGAGAATAATTATGAATGAGATTTAAATGTGAAATATGTATTAAGTAATTAGACCGTCGTATTATTCAAATTTCATTTCTGTTTTCCCAGGCGTCTTCATTTAATCGTCATTTAACAATTTATTTTTATATTAATTGAAGCTACCACCTTATTATCATATATTTGACGGCCAAACAGCAATATTTTGCATTGTTGTCCGGTTTGAAGAGTGAGTGAGCCAGGTTAACCACAGACACAATATAATATATCGTGACCAATTTCCATCAGTTTGCCTATTTACCAGTTCACCTATTTCATAAAAAAAGTATCGCTCGGATATATATATTATTTATTTTCAAGTAAATATAAACGATTTATTCAAGAGTAATTCTATAGGTTAATTTAATTTAAATAATGTTTTTCCTTATCATTAAAATTCAACTGTTAACATTAATTTAAATTTATTAATGTTATTTGTGTAAGTTTTTTGGCATTCAAGAAAATATAACAAATTTTAGTCTAGTAATGCTGGGTAAATAAAAGTTTTCTATTCCATTACAGGAATAAAAATTCTTAGCTTTTATATATTTATATTTTTTTTAATATGCACTGAGTTTGCTGACTTTATAGAAACAGTTTCTATTTTTTTAGATTGCAACCTTAATAAAACCTGTTTGGTTGGTACCTTCATTGCGAGCTAATCTAGATAGCACCGGTATGAATGGGTGTTAACCAGTTTGAAGTGCAAGGTGCGTATTAAACCTTTTTTTTATATGTATAATAGATATGAAAAAATAATTATGGTGATTTTGGTAAGATAACATTAAAGCAGCTGTCAATACCAAGTTCGGAACATATGAGATGTTGAATGGGGCCATTCATTTATAACGTTAGATGATTTAGGGGGACATGGGATAGAACATGTCATATGTTTTCGATAGTTTTAGTTGCGGGAAACCTAGCGAGGTTCTCTCGGCCTTAACCTTTGAAATTACATAAAATAAATATAAAAATATAAATAAAACAAATAAATGTCCGACCTCCATGGTCGAGTGGTATGTACACCGATTTTCATGGGTCCGCCACTCTGAGGTCCTGGGTTCGATTCCTGGCCGAGTCGATGTAGATTACCATTAGTTTTCTATGTTGTCTAGGGTCTGGGTGCTTCATGGGTCAGCTACTTACATTGGGATCAGAGTAATGTATGTGATGTTGTCTCATATTTATGTCACTTTGAAAAATAAACATTATAATTAATCCAAATTTGTATACATTTTTCCTTTAGATTCTTACGTATAAATTTTATAATAAGGGAGAGGGTAAATATATAGGAAAATACACTTACACAATAAATAAATAGTCCCTATGTTACCATACTGTATACTGCAAACCTTTTAGGAGAAGAAATACGAACACACACACTGAAAGTGTATAGATATACTCTTTAATTGAAATAATAGTATATTTGTTGTGTCATATATTCAATATTATGATTTATTAGTAATGAATGAATTCTAGTTAGCAAGAGATAATGTAGTAATCCAGTCTTTTCCGTTATACTTTCCGAACAACCGGTAACGTATTCAATTAAACGCTATAAGAGCTATTTTGAATAAAGAATAATTCTGATTTAATTATGATCGCTTTGAAAAATACGGTCGTTTTTGCGCGCCAAATTTTTTTTATTAGCATTTTGTTTACGTTAACCTTTAAAGATCTCGTCGTGAAATCATCAATGAAAAACAATGCATACATAAATATATAAATTAAATTAATTCTCGGTGGTAGGGCTTTGTGCAAGCCCGTCTGGGTAGGTACCGCCCACTCATCAGTTATGCTATTGTCAAATAACAGTACTCAGTAATGTTGTGTTCCGGTTTGAAGGGTGAGTGAGCCAGTGTAACTACAGGCACAAGGGACATAGCATCTTAGTTCCAAAGGTTGATAGCCCATTGATGATGTAAGGAATGGTTAATATTTCTTATAGCTTCATTGTCTATGGGTGATGGTGACCCCTTACCATCAGGTGACCCATATGCTCGTCCACCAACCTATACCATAAAAAAATATATAACTTCCATCTGATGTACCCTGGACCCTTCCCCAAACTGGGGACTGGGGAAGTAGTATTAGAATTAATTTAAAAAAAAAATTAAACAATTAGATGACGCTTATGACATAATAATATACAATATAACATACATCAGCTATGTTTCTAGTGTTTAAAATATACAATAAATTATATATGTAACATTATACAATCAATGAGGTAAATAAACGTATACTAATAATCTATTCAATTATGAATAAAAATTATAGTAAAGTAAAGTAAGATTAGACAGATGCAGGTTTCCTCACGATGTTTTCCTTCGCCGCCGAGCACGAGATGGATTATAAACACAAATTAAGCACATATATATAGTGGTGCTTGTCTGGGTTTGAACCCGCAATAATCGCTTAAGATGCACACGTTCTAACCACTGGGATATCTCAGCTCAAAAAAAAATATATAGACCTAATAAAAATAAATTAAAACAAAAACATAAATTGTGTACAATGTATATTATAAACATCATTCACATTCACGCAGTACTTGAAGAGACCACTACACTAATCAGTCTTGAGATTCAATACGTAGTTAATTAAAAACAGATCAAAATAAACATTCAATAGTAAAACGTTCTATAAACGGACTTAAACGTGCCACTGTAGTAACTGATTCACACAACCACGTTTCTCTGTCAAGGTTGTATGACAATGTTTGTATGTGTTCACCGAAAACAAATGAATAGTATATTCATGGCACGCACACATTAAAAGTGGTCACTAGACTTCCGAGGTCTAAATGTATTCGTGTCATTGAAATATATTTGATTAAATATATGTTATGTTACTATTATAATGTGCTAGATTATATTTTTATAACTTGCAACTCTGTTGCTGTGCCGTTCCGTAGTAGCGTGTTATTTTTTTTTTAATAAAGAGTCAACGAGTAAATAAGGCTTACTATTTTTTTATTCTGATTTTTTTTTGGGAACTTTTAGCGACAAAGCTAAATATCAGTCCCATTGTTCCCTTAATAACGCTCCACCTCCCCCAACAAATGATAATAACCTTATAATCACAAATTATTTGAACTTAAACTGGTAAATCATTTTCGTTTCTTCTCAGATCAAGGTATTTTCTTTTCCGAATCGATTTTAGCGTTTCAATTGACCATCAATAAGAAAGTGTAATGATTCTATATTGAATAAATTTATTTGAGTTTGAGTTCTACTTTGCAATATCTGGGTCGGGTAAGGCTCACTTACTTGATAGAAAATGAATAACCGAAGTGTATGTCTATAGGCATCTGTGCCTTTAAAAATTGAACATGCGATTTTTTGAGTGCCCTCAAGTCCTATCGCTGACCTTAATTTCTTACACATATAATTTCTAGACAATAAACATCTATCTATCTCAATAAAGGGACAATATTATCAAATGAATGATTGAGTTGAGATGGCCCAGTGGTTAGAACGCGTGCATCTTAACCGATGATTGTGGGTTCAAACCCAGACTAGCACCACTATATATATGTGCTTAATTTGTGTATATAATTCATCTCATGCTCGACGGTGAAGGAAAACATCGTGAGGAAACCTGCATGTGTCTTATTTCATCGAAATTCTGCCACATGTGCATTCCACCAATCCGCATTGGAACAGCGTTGTGGAATATGTTCCAAACCCTCTCCTTAATGGAAGAGGAGGCCTTATCTCAGCAGTGGGAAATTTACTGGCTGTTACTTTTCATTACTTTACTTTTTATTATCAATCATATTTTCTTTAATCGAAGTACTCCACTTACCATTAGGTGAACCTATTTGCTCTACCAACCATTATCATAAAAAAAATGTTACAATAATATACAAATATTTTTTTTAATCAAGAAGGACAAGCACTTATAAATATAAATAAACGGAAGTCATTGCTTCGTATTAAGATACATCCTTGTATTATATTAATAGTTTAGCCTTTATTTATCCTTCATGCAAATCATTGAATACCAAATCGATACAATACGAAATAGACTGTTTCGTTATCTATGAAATCATAATATATAATATGCCTAGACTATTTCTTACATAACTATACATAAGCATTTAATTTATTACGTGATAAACATGATACTAGATATTATATTTAAAACATTTCACACACATTAATTAAATTTAAATGTTTATTTATATACTTCTATTGCTATACGAATAAAAATAACGCTTTTTTTTAGATTCATATTTGATAAAACAAATTAAGATGTTTATCTGAATCTTTTTATAAATGACAAAGTTTTTAGCATTTTGTTTCATAAATGAAATAACCGAATTGAGAAACTCGTTATTTTTTTTAATCGCATAATACGTCATTTTTTGTTTTTACCAAAAATTCTTCTAGATTTTGCGTAGTATAAAATTATAAATATCGACTTATTACCAGTTACATTTACGCAAAATTAATATAAAATGGATAGATGTTTGAAATAAAAAAATAATGAGAATTTCAGACGGATAAATTAATATAAGCTGAACTTCGCAATAAATGACAGCACGCCGGACGGGATAACATAAATAAATAAATAAATACTGGACAACATCATACATCACTCCGATACCAATGTAAGTAGCTAAAGCACGTGTTATGGAAAATCAGAAGTAACGACGGTACTACAAACACCCAGACCCAAGGTAACATAGAAAACTAATAAATCTTTTCTACATTGACTAGGTTGAGAATCGAACCCAGAGCCTTTTAGTGGCGTATCTATGGAAAACATGAACCACTACTCGGGCACGGAGGTCGTTATTTAGGCGTAATCTCTCTTCGTATTAGATCTAGTAACTAATTTACAGCAATAGTAGTTTTATTATTAAATAAATGTATCAATTTTATTTGATCTCAAATCAAATCAAAATAAACTTTATTCAAGTAGGTCTTTACAAGCACTTTTGAATTGTCATTTTATAATTAAGTGAAGCTACCACCGGTTCGGAAAGTAGATTCTACCGAGAAGAACCGACAAGAAACTCAGTAGTTACTCTTCTTCAACATTTAAAAAATACAAAGTATTAACTCCACGCTTTTTTATCATCAATAAAATCTTGTTTCGAATAATATACCTTTTTAACCAATGTATTTTTTTACAAACGATTTGAATTTATGAAATGGCAAAGTTAAAAATATCTGCGGAATTTTGTTATAGAAACGGATACTTTGCCCCAATAAGGATTTATTGAGTTTACGGAGTCGGCCTCAGTTTACAAATATAAATAATATGCATGTATCGATAAAGATTGATTGCCTACATTCGTTATCTCATCGAGCTGGTGCACGTGCTAGCGAAATACGCATATGTCATTATAGTATTCGTCCTTTTCATAAACAATAACTAACTGATCACGTTCTTATGACGACTTAAGGCAAATCTCGAGGTTCTAAGTTGGTTTGTTTTGCATATATAGCATGAAATTAAAAGAAGGGAACCGCTGAGTTTCTTTCGCCAGTTTTTCTCAGATCCGAAGTGTTAAATTCTGAACCGGTGGCTTTTTGACTATCAATAAGCAAGTATAAACACTTCTTTTTTGAATAAAGACTTTTGATTTTGACTTTGAAACCCAGGTCCGCATCAAAAATGTCATTGAATTTTTCAAACTTGGTATAAGTGCCCTGTAATTTGGATACTGGTGTAATATAGTCGGAATAAATTAAATGTATGTCTGTTTAGATACAACGTACGACAGACTTCGTAAAATTTCGTCTGGATAGTATAATATCCACTGAGTACAAATTCTACCGTCAAACAGCAATCGTATTGTTATGTTCGAAAAAAGAGTGAGCCAGTGTAAAAGCGGACACAATGGGCATGGCATTATTATAGCTTTACTATTACTAAATATAAAAAAGCGAACTTCCATAATAAAGATCAAGAAAATTTATAATACATTCATCTTCAATTAAAATGATACGACAGGCATGGAATTAGATAAAGATATTTAATCCATACTTAAGTACATACATAAGGCCCTCTGCTTTTAAATAAAAATCAAAATATATTAAACAGAGCCTGAGCATTTTTGAATATAAATCGGTTTAGAATGCAGATTCTTCAGTGAAAAGCGTAAAAGTATAAAGCATGCCTTAGAATAGCGTTTATCGTGACTGTCTGGGAAGTAAAAATTTGGATTATAATATTAGAACATCCCCTGATAACTACTCTCTACGTCTGACATCCGGCGACGTCAGGAAGCGGAGCTAGTATTTAATAAACAAGTGAAATTACAGACGATATTATTTCTATTTAAAACGACCGATGACCGATAAAATCCCGAGGACTTTGAACACGAAGATATACACTTCCCTTGGGACCTTTTTTATCTCTCGAGATAAAACAAGTAAAATTTACCAGGATACAAGATACAGTCTTATTATCTTGTTGGAGTATGTTACACAACTGTTCAGACGAACCGGCATAAGTCCAGTAGTTATACGTACTCATTAATTTTATATTATAATAATATAATATTATACAAAAGAATTAGTAACATTGAATGCTTAAATATATACAAATATGAACTAAAACTAGTTACTACATAAATCTTGACCGCGTGGAATGGTGGCAAGAATGCTAGCATTTCCCCGTTGAATCGCACTTCCGATCCTCTAGGCAAAAAACGAAGCAGCCCTCCTGTCACCAAAGGAAGCAATTACACGGATTACAATTTTGATGTTCTGGTTTAAAAATCCATAAATATATGAATGTACTTTTTACCGCCAGTAATTTTGTTTATAGATACTTATATCATTTAGAATTAAAGAAGTTAATAATTAATATTTAGATCACTTTAGTGCTACGAAGCATTTCTCCCTCCTTGTAAGGCGACGCTCTTCTTTTTTTTTTCTTTTTTATAAATATGAGACATCATCACATACACTACTCTGATCCCAATGTAAGTAGCTGAAGCACTTGTGTTATGGAAATCAGAAGTAACGGCGGTACCACAAACACCCAGACCCAAGACAACATAGAAAACTAATGGTCATCTACATCGACTCGGCCGGAAATCGAACCCGGGACCTCAGAGTGGCGTACCCATGAAAACCGGTGTACACACCACTCGACCATGAATCTATCGTGGTGCATTATAAATACCGTCAATTATCAAACTCCAAACGGATAGTTGAATCCAATGCTATTCTGTCGGTTGAATAACGCGACACCATCCTTTTCCAAATATGAGAAATCCTTAAGCCGCGTAGCTTTATAATGTTTTTTAGGGAAAAATTAAAAGTAAACTTTTGTCCTGTTGCTGTATTTTCAAGAAGGTTATTAAAGATTTTTTTTGTTTATGGTATAACCCTGATGGTAAGTGGTCACCATCGCCCATAGACATAGCTGTAAGAATTATTAACTATTCCTGACATCGTCAATGTGCCACCAATCTTGGGAACTAAGATGTTATGTCCCTTGTGCCTGTAGTTACACTGGCTCACTCACCCTTCAAACCAGAACACAACAATACTGAGTACTGTTGTTTGGCGGTAGAATAACTGATGAGTGGGTGGTACCTACCCAGACGGGCTTGCACAAAGCCCTACCACCAAGAAAGATGCAAATTAACATTAAATGATTAAACGTTTCATTATGTAACATTGTTAAAGAGTTTTTGATGCGAAAAGGTTTTGCTACTTTTATAAATTTGATACGTGTTTTTGACATCACTAAGTATTTAAGTAAAAAGTAGTGTAGTAAACAGTATTTTCTATATATTAAGTAATTGTCATTTCAATGTCAGCTAAAGCTGTATTCAAATTAATTATTATCTTAATGGACAAAATCAATTACAAATTACTTGTTTTGTATTATTAATCTTCTACAAATCAGCTAAAAATAGCTACTTTTTATTGAGACGCGGACGCATTAATTCCTAATCCGCAATTTTGTATTTTAAATGCGTATTACAAATTCATTCTGATGTCCACGCCTTATGTGTTATCTTTTGTTTATTACAAATTTGAATAAATAAATCGTTAATTTCATATGTAGGACAAACCCGTGACTTCGTCTTAGTCAGGCAATTAAGGCAAAACATAATTTGTACATGTGTAGTTTTTATACACTTTATAACTAATATATACTGTAGAATAACTATTAATATAGTATATTATGTTAATATTTTTGACGTATTATTTTTATGTAACGTTGTGGGATTTAATAAATTAATAATATTTATAAAAGACGATTTTTTTCAAGTTATTTAAAACGGGATATTTACTATGTTCTTTATTTTATTTTATGGAGCTTGATATTTCTATATATCTACGAATGTCTTGTTCACGAGACCAGTGTGTTTTCAGCAAAGAAGCACAGTGGTAAGCTTTCTTTACGCAGTTTAAATTAAAGATTAGCGCTATTCCTATTTAGCCCTCATTTTAATACATGGGAGCCATTAAAGTCGATTCAATGATTTTTTTTCCAATAATTTCGTAATTTGTTTTAACATATGTTTATTAAAAGGAATATAATATTTAAATAATTATGTTTATATATATTTTTTATGATAAATAAGAACATTACTCTAAACTGGATTATTATGAATAGTTAATGATACAATAATGTGTTGTTTTTGTTTTATAAATTAAAATTAAAACGCATATTATTTAATTTGCCAGTTAATAGACCTTTTCATAAATCGCGTGTTCGAATTCAGGAAAGTGCTTCTGAGTTTATTATCCACTAGACACGCGCCCCGTCTTCGCACGAATGCAATATATTGCAATATAATGCAATATATAACTAGCGACCCGCCCCGACTTCACTCGTGTTCAAAACTGATACTAGATGTACAACAGAATTAGTTTATTCACGACATCACTTTAGAAACTTCTAAAATGATCAGTGTTTCTTTACTATATTGTCCATGTATTATATACAAAAACCTTCATCTCGAATCACTCTATCTATTAAAAAAAAACCGCATCAAAATCCGTTGTGTAGTTTTAAAGATTTAAGCATCCATAGGGATATAGGGACATAGAAAGCGACTTTGTTTTATACTATATGATGATAATGATATCATATAAATATAACTTATACAGTATAGCACTCGGTGTAATGTTTATTATAAGTCAATATAATACATATATTTAAGTGATTTAATACGATCTTTGAAACAGCTGTTAAATTGACGCAGACATAAAAATATAATATATATTAATTTTATACAGCCCTCTGCTACCTTAGAAACTTTTTTTTTTTTTGTAACCGATCTCTATTCAATATTTTCTTGATTCGTTAATCATTTTGTCTCCAATCTATATTATTACAAATGTGAAAGTAGCTCTGTCTGTCTGTCTGCTCTTTCACAACAAAACTGCTGAACTTCATGAAATTTGCTATGAATCACACTTGAACTCCAAGAAGGGAGGCTTTTTGCCTAACACATGACAACTCTCGTAAACACGAGCGAAGCGGGCAACTAGCAGTAGATACTAATTTTGTCTTTCTTATTCTGAAAATTATTTAACCATCATTAGGACCATTGAAGTTTTGGAAACAGATGACAAATTACTAATTTGTAACTGTTATGAATATGTTTCGAAACCCGTTTGAAGAATATATAAGACGTTTTTGTATGTTTATGACAGCTCTAATTCGCGTGGGAATGTTTTTGTAAGAGGAAATTATTTTATCGTCTAGACTTGCTTAATAAAGAACGTAATAACGTAAACATTACAGCCGTTTTCGAACTTCTATTTCTCTAAAACAATGAATTTTCTTTCATCAGTACAAATGTATGATCCAGGTTAAGAGTAATATTATAGGACCTCCGTGGTTGAGGAGTGTGTACACCGGTTTTCATGGGTACGCCACTCGTCCTGGGTTCAATTCCCGCCCGAGTCCATGTAGAAAAAATTCATTAGCTTTCTATATTGTCTTGGGTGTGAGTATTTGTGGTGCCGTCGTTACTTCTGATTTTCCATAACACAAGTGCTTTAGCTACTTACATTGGGATCAGAGTAACGTATGTGATGTTGTCCAATTATATTTGTAAATATTTAATTTGTGAATATTTTTGTAAATATTTTTGTAAGTTAGTTTTTTTTTCTTTTTACGTCATCAATTAACTTAAATTCTGTGTTATTTTTGTCATTTCTTTTTTCTCTTCCTTTTTTTACTCAAGTGGTGTGATCCAAATAAAGACTTTATCTATCTATCTATCAATATTTACTATTCCTATGAAAATACGAACCCAAGCATGACTTGTCTGATATAACCGACCGATGTGTGTAGATAGTCAATTGAAGAAACAATTGGATGACTTGTCTAAGCAAAACTGATATGAGCCCCTATTTAATACTTCATATAAAAGACGCGTGAAAGTATTTCAAAATCTCTTGTTTTACCACTGGGCCACCTGATGGTAAGTGGTCACCAACACACAGACAGTGACGCTGTAAGAAATATTAACTATTCCTTACATCGTCAATGGGCCACCAACCTTGGGAACCAAGATGCTATGTCCCTTATGCCTGTAGTTACACTGTCTCACTCACCCTTCAAACCGGAACACAACAATACCGAGTACTGTTATTTGGCGGTGGAATAACTGATGAGTGGGTGGTACCTACCCAGGCGGGCTTGCACAAAGCCCTACCACTAAGTAAAGTAGTTGTTTATACAAAATAATTTGAGCTTGCTTGACACTTTCTTTACCTTTCATTATAATCCATCCATAATGCAGCTTCTTAATTGCGCCTCATAAACAATTCTACTATAAAAGAATGTCTTGATGTAACCAGACATGTCTTTCATCTATTCGTCTATCACACCCAAAATGGTGTTACAACGCACAAAATCAGACGAATGAGCACGAGCCTTAACAGGTGATTCATACCGAATCGCCACTAAAGTATTTTAAACCAAAACAGTCTCTTTATGGTTCAAAATTCTGTTTGTATTGAAAATGACGTCAAATGTTATTTTATTGTTTTTGTTTTCATTCGAAACTTTTTGAGGCACGTGCGTGAATACCTACAAGTTAAACAATACGAAACATTATTAATTTTGAATAAAGGGTTGAGGTTTAATTTGGTTGAATGTTCCTTATTTATTTATAATAATGCACAATGAAATAAACTGTTTTTGCAAATATTTTGCCGTTATTTAAATATTTTTTAATGACGAATAATAAAATTATCTTCATCACGGGATGCCATTGATACATATTAAATGAATTTATTAATAAAGAAAATCAATAAATAAGTATAACATAATTCATAAATCATATATGTATACATTTGTTATGTATGACAAATCTTACATGGATATATGACGAAGAAATCCTCCGTCTAGACTAAAGCGTCTATAATGTACTTTTGAAATATGACATTTTAGATTAGCGCTTTCTCCCTTTTCACTGATGTACATGTTTAGTATATACGCCAAACAATGACAAGGGAGCAGATAGCTGAAGAAACATAACGGCATAAAATAGCGTCTTGTCATTTGCCGTCACGGTCCAATCGTTTTAACCAATCAGTAAGCAAAGTAAGAAATAATCAATTATTAAACAAGAAACTGTTAATTAATATCACGAACAACCTTACCTATGATCGTTCATGAACCATTGTTTAACTAACCTCTTTAGTTTTGTCATAATTAATTCGACATTCTAATAAATACCACATTGCATTAAGGGAGGAGCCTGCTTTAGAGGCTTCAAAAAATCGATTGGTATGTGTTGCGTCCGGTGTCTAGGACAGCGCCCTAGTACACTGGAATACCTACTAAAAAACCAGCGGTACTGTCCGTCTAGTCGGAGGGCACCACGGAATCGCTGACATTGTGACATAAGTATAGGTTACCGTAATAGAAGTATAGGTTATGTAACAGAATTCTAAAAGTATTGACCATAATGTCCATCTGACCCGATAAGAGATAGAAGTCAACAATCAAAATCAAAATAAACTTCATTCAAGTAGGCTTTTACAGGCACTTTTGAATCGTCATTTTACAATTAAGTGAAGCCACCACCGGTTCGGAAAGTAGATTCTACCGAGAAGAACCGGCAATAAACTCAGTAGTTACTCTTTTTCAACATGTAAAAATAAACACATATTACAGGTAAGACATCACCCTCTAAAACCTCACTTTCGCAATGGACGGCGAATCCAATACGAACAGAAATAATTCAGGTACAAGACTTACGTCCTTTCAGAGATACGAGACATCTCAAGCTCAAACAAAAATATTAATGTTAATGTACATTTCTATTATTATCTACAGCATTGTATTTATTTATATTTGTTTGTTTGTTACAATTTATCTCACGAAGTCATTAAGCGATTGTGATGCTAAGTTATGTTTCTTCCTTGATCCAGTGAGGTCAATAGGGCAGTTTTAAGATAACCTGACTATAAAGAAATGCTAAAAATAAAAAAATACGATCAATGAGTCGAGATGGCCCAGTGGTTAGAACGCGTGCATCTTAACCGATGATTGCGGGTTCAAACCCAAGCAAGCACCGCTGATTCACGTGCTTAATTTGTCTTTATATTTCATCTCGTACTCAGCGGTGAAGGAAAACATCGTGAGGAAACCTGCATGTGACAAATTTCATAGAAATTCTGCCACATGTGTATTCCACCAACCCGCATTGGAACAGCGTGGTGGAATATGTTCCAAACCTTCTCCTCAAAGGGAGAGGAGGCCTTTAGCCCAGCAGTGGGAATTTACAGGCTGTTGTTGTTGTTGTTGTTGAGTCGTATGTCATGATAGTACTATATAAAACATTCGTTGATTCCAATTTATGTCTTCATCCCATTTGCAAACTTTATTAGAACTAACTTAATTAGGCATCCAATTAAATGCCTAGCCCTTTTCATTCAACCAGCGGCCTGAATGACGCTCAGTCATTTCATCTTCCGTTCATAGAACAGAGTACCTCGTTTTAATTTTTAATTTTACAGGAAGCAATTCACCTGTATCTCGCTTGTGTAAAATTTTAAATGAGCACAGTGCTGTTTTAGACCCTTTTGGAGACTCATCAAACAAGTTTCACAAAAAAATATTGTCAAAATTGTCAGCCAACTAACTTATTTTGTTTATATTTGTATGTTATTATTTTACTATTATTGTTAATTCTTGTCATTTTTAATTAACCTTGATTTACTAACAATTAATTATTTGTAAGTTTGTCATCTCCAACTGTATATCTGCAAGTGGTATTCACCTTAATAGGTAATGTATTTACTTTTAAGTTGTATTAAAATTGTATACCTTTGTACGTGTTGATGTACTTACCACTGGTGCATCTTAAATAAATAAATAAATTTTCCTCTTTTAAAATTGGTTAAAATGTTCCGACTCTTTAACCCTATTTGGTCATCTCGGTCTGACCCCTAACCAAAAATGTTCCATCCTTGAGAAATAGGCAGTTAATAGTGTAATTTTAACCATTTGTCTCTCGGGTCGGTGGTTGCACGCTGTTTAGTAAATTGGCTAGGCGTTTAATGGTATGACTAATTTAACCATTTGGCTGCAACATATATATCAATATTGTAATATGCAATATGCAAATGTCAAAGATATAAATAAAATGGTATGATATTTAGTATATTTTTGAATGTAATGCAGATATGCGGTATATTATATTGATTATTTTTTATATATAGCTCTTTACAACTGCTTCACAACAAGTTTCAAAGGGAAAAAGAAAATAAAAGAATATTTTTAAAGGTACTTTAATATTAATGATATTTCGACGATACTACTGGGTAAATTCAAACACTACTGATATTAACAATTTTCACGTGAATTTCAAGACCTAACCCAACCGATTTAGGTACGTAGGGTTGCAGAAGAGATCTAAAAATTAGCAAATATGTATAATTAAAAAAATAAATTGAATATTTATAGAAATTAAAAATGATTGCAGTCACCGTTAGGCGGATTCTTCTTACATCTGTTATGGTAGCTAACAGGTAGACTTTTGACGATTAATAAGTAAGGGCTTATGTACTCCTGAATCCGCGAGTAGGAATACTAGCAACATACATTTTTAATAATCTATACATATAATAAAATTGGAGTGTCTGTTTGTAATATTAAAATAGCCCTTTTTTACTCAATGCATATGTATGTATACACGGTACATATACCAAAATAACATTTTTTACAATTTCTGTATGTCTACCTGTCCGTTTGTTCCGGCTAATCTCTGGAACGGCTAGGCCGATTTTGATGGAATTTTCACTGGCAGATAATTCTATGATAAGGAGTAACTTAGACCACAATAATATTTTTTTGTTAAATTCAAACGAGTACAAGTTCGCAGGCACAGCTAGTTTTAAGTAAAGTTAGTTAGTAAAGTGCTGATGGCGTACTCTGCGAACACCTAAAATTTAGAGACCCACAGAGGTCCTATGTGCCCATATGCCCCACAGACTAACTAGCAAAAATAAATAAATAAAGTGTTGGCGTCAGAGATTGGGTTTTAAGCCAAGGTGACTGCTTTCACTTCACTTAATTCCTGTACATAAGAGGACCAGTGGATTAATAACTTTTGCTTTATTATGAATGTAAAACAACATTGTCTACGAACGTCAGTGACTCTATATTTTACTCTATTTTTAAGCCTGTCGTTTACTTTGGATATTTCCGTAATCTATTTATACATAAAAATATAAATAACAGATTTGTTTACAAGATAACAATTGTAAATTTATTTTTGATTTCAAGTTTTTAAAATCGAATCTGATGAATTTAAATAATATTTCGAAAGAATATCTTAGCTAAAATATCGTAGCTTCTGATTGGTTGTTTTTTTCTTCTCAGGTCTGAGGTATTATATTCCAATCAATAAGAAAGTGTAAACACTTCTATTTTGAATAAAGGTTTTTGACTTTGACTTTGACTTTGACTTTGACTTTATGTTATACAAATAGGATGTTAATTAGGAGGTTTACCTGATGGAAAGTGACAATCACCCCCTATGGACATCTGCAACACCAAGGGGGCTTGCAGCTGCGTTGCCTTTAAGGAAGGATTAAGCTCTTTTCTTGAAAGTTTTTTGATACCGTAAATATGTTCGAGGCAGGATGTGATAAGATTTATATCGAATTTGACTTTGAATCAGGATGAAATGAGATTTTAATAGAAACATGATATTCGTATAGATTAAATAAATATATTGAATACTATTTTAATAAAATATAAATTTATTTTTATTTAATACCTTATGAGTCCTCGAGAATATATCTCGATATATATTCAACATACAAATAGGTATTTGGATTATAAAAATCTAGATTAACATAATGAATATTTAATTCGTATATTTTATTTAAAAAATGGCTTCATATCTTATATTTCGATAATAAATTTCAATCATTATATCGTTTATTACAGACAGAAAACACTAAATTACTCACTATTAATGCTCATAATTTATATTCAAAAATTAAAAATGTGTTTTACGAGGAATATTTTATGTGCATTGCATAATATATTGACATTTATATTCACTCTATTTTATTTCAATACATCAGTATGTTTTGTAAACAATACTTACAATATGTAAGATCGGTTGATCTACAACTTTTGTGTATAAAAATCAAGAGCAGTGTATTCTTTACATAAACAAAATTGATCGTAAACTTTTACTATTATAATACTATTATATTACTATCATAATTCCTTACCTTAGACTTTGAAAAGAATTCAGAGGATATCCAACACGCTTTTTTATCGTATAGGTGGCAAACGAGCAGTCACTCGTTATATACATCTTACATTTGGTTATGATACAGCAGACATTTTAGTATATGTAGATATTATAAAATATTTCGATAAATTTTAAAATATTATTTTAATACACTGAGTTTATACATATATAGATATAGCATTGTTCATTATCAGAGTTCTATATATGTCTCAATAAGACCCTGAACTATGTTTAATTATAATATGACTAGTTATAAATATTTATTAATAAATCATTTTAATAGGGCACGAATATTACACTACATAAGAATGCATGTTACTAAATATTAAACAACAACAGCCTGTAAATTCCCACTGCTGGGATAAGGCCTCCTCTTCCATTAAGGAGAGGGCTTGGAACATATTCCACCACGGCCACCACGCTGCTCCAATGCGGGTTGTTTAATACACATGTGGTAGAATTTCGATGAAATTAGACACATGCTGGTTTCCTCATGATGTTTTCCTTCACCGTTGATACATCCTGTCTCATATATATATATTTATTACATAGTTTTTTTTTATTTCCTCTTAATTAAGATTTAAATAATTTTGTATTAGGTTAGGATGTTGATTGTTTTCTTTTAGTGCATGCTGTGTTCTTTAAGTAATTCTGACACTTAGAATATAATTTTGCTTTTGTTATATTATATTCTTATAATCAGTGTAAACATTGTTGAAGACCAAATAAAATAAATAAATAATAGACAAGCAGAGATCAAACTGCAGAAATTTTAGTGCATGAAATAAAAAATCCCCAACTAACCCTATATTCCCGAAATGGTGGTATACCAATATCTCGCAATAGCACAGATTATATCTGTGGGAAATTTGCAGGCTGTTACTTTACTTTTTTACTTTATGTATCAAATTAGATATCATTTTTGTTGCCCAGTACGATCTTTTTCACGGACGCAATGGACGTAACATTTAGATCGACACTGTTAAATATATATAATATATATGATGATATATATATATATATATATATATATATATATATATATATATATATATATCAATAAACAGACAGAAAACTTTACAGCATTGTGAAATGAACAACACGTTCTTTCGACCTAATTTATAGTCTAGTTGTACCTCTGTGGTTACAAATAAAACAAGTAACTATTGATAAGCCAGCTGATAAAACATTGACCTTTCCATGACTCACCCTTTGGAAGAATCTGCTTATCAAACACAAGCGTATAAATGGATCAGGAAAGATCATATTCGAATGACATCAAATTTGGTTGTAGGGATTCGTGCAAGTCTGGGTGGTATCACCCTTTCACCATACGAGTATAGTCAAACTGTAATTCTTGATACTTTTGTGTTCCAGTATCAAGGATGGTTAAGCCCGTTAGTTCCCAAAATTGGTGGTGCAATGTGAAGTATGGAATGGTGACTATTTCCTACAGAGCCAATGTGTATGGGCGGTGGTGCTAATTTGATAGTCCATCTACCCATTATGTGTAGAGCTACTTTATGCCATACGTTTGTCTTTCTTTTTTTATGGCATAAGTTGGCGGACGAGCATATGGGCCACCTGATGGAAAGTGGTCCTTATCACCCATAGACAATGACGCTGTTAGAAAATTAAATATTAACTATTCCTTAAATCGTCAATGCGCCACCGCCCTTGGGAACTAAGATGTTATGTCTCTTGTGCCTGTTACACTGACTCACTCACCCTTCAAACTGGAACACAACAATACTGAGTACTGTTATTTTGCGGTAGAATAACTGATGAGTGGGTGGTACCTACCCAGACGGGCTTGCACAAAGCCCTACCACCAAGTAAAGTATTTGGGTAGTACAAAAATTTCAAATTTATAAAGTGACCCACACACACGAAAAACTGTTAATATAAATCATTATATCTATGTATATATCCCACTAATATCCTACTATTACTATAAATGCGAAACTATGAGGATAGATGTATGTATATTTGTTAGTCCTGCATCAGAAAACCACTGAATGGATTTGGATGAAATTTTACAGTAATATAGGGTATACATCACACATTATATATATTATAGTAATATAGGGTATACATCACACGAATAACACATCGGCTACAAATTATAATGATTTCATGTAATTTGGCCATAATATAACGATACATTCATACAAAGTACCCATTCTAGGGTCACTAGTCAAATAATTAAGATAAAATTTTAATGCTAAAATCGGTAAATTCTTGCATAATACACGGATCATGCAAGTCATTCGCCATATTGGATTGAATATGATATCACAGCCAACAATCGTACACAATACAAGTCTCACAGATAAAGTTAATGAATTTGTATTCGCCAAAATAGCTACTCGGCTATCAGTAACGGACATATTTAACATACACACAAATCGTAATTTATTTGTGTTCTTATTCTATAATTCATGATTCTAAAGGCGAGATGACCCAGTGGTTAGAACGCGGGTAACTTAACATATGATTGCAGGTTCAAACCCTGGCAAGCAACATTATATATATATGTGCTTAATTTGTGTTTATAATTCATCTCGTGTTCGGCGGTGAAGGAAAACGTCGTGAGTAAACCTGCATGTGCCTAATTTCATCGAAATTCTGCCACATGTGCATTCCACTAACCCGCATTGGAACAGAGTGGTGAAATATGTTCCAAACCTTCTCATCATTGGGAAATATACAGGCTGTTTTTATTGTTATCTGTAGTTCTGTGTGAGGGTTAAAAATCATGGAATTCGAATTCGTCGATTAAGTGAATTTCAACATACATATATGTTACCAACTGCTACTCGTCCTCACTTCACTCAGCTATGTAACAAATTCTATCACACGAGACTAGTAGTCGCCCGCAGCTGCGTTCGCGTTTTATGATGTTGGTTGTCAGGTGTTAGACAAAAAAAGTAGCCTATGACCTTTCTTAGAGTTGAAGTTTGCTTCATACCAAATTTCATAAAATTCGGTTCAGCAGTTTGGTAGTGAAAGAGTGACAGACAAACAGAGTTACATTCACATTTAAAATATTAATATAGATATAGATAAAATTATTGTTAAGTAGAAATCATGCAAACATACGATGATAATAAAAAAATTACACCGTAATTAGTATGAGATAATGAACACTACAAATTTTACAAATATCAAAATGAGAAAATCGGTTTTTTCTTGAGTCGAGATGGCCCAATGGTTAGAACGCGTGCATCTTAAAGGATGATTACGGGTTCGAACCCAGGCAAGCACCGCTGATTCATGTGCTTAATTTGTTTTTATAATTCATCTCGTGCTCAGCGGTGAAGAAAAACATCGCGAGGAAACTTGCATGTGACAAATTTCATAAAAAATCTGCCACATGTGTATTCCACCAACCCGAATAGGAACAGCGTGGTGGAATATGTTAGAAACCTTCTCCTCAAAGGGAAAGGAGGCCTTTAGCCCAGCAGTGGGAATTTACAGGCTGTTGTTGTTGTTGTTGTTGTTTCTTTAGTCCCTTATTCAAACATTACGAAAGCACGAATCAATTTTACTGTCCTACAAGTTATAGACACAATAAAGGCGTCTACAGAATCCAGTGCCCATGCTTGCCTACGAATGACACAGAATAGGAATGAATGGAAGGTGGTGCTAAGTGTACAGGAGAGCCACACACATGGTGGTCACGACCCTCAGTTATGAGGAAACTACTGAAAAGAAGAAGGAGAATGATGTGAATGAACAAGCATGTTATGAGCCAGAGAATGACGTAAAATATTTCTAACCCCGAAAAAATGAGAAACTGCGACTCAAATCGAGTTATTAAATAATTCCGAGGCTAAACAACAAATAAATTTGTTTTAAAATATTTAATATTAAATAAGTTAGTCATATCCTTCGATAAGTTTATTTTTTTATGTAAATCTTAGAATCAAAAGAAATCCTATAATACATATAATAAACGACATTCTTTCATCATCCAGGATTGATCAACAGGATGATTGTTACCATTAACAACATTCCAAGGACTTTTATTGCAAACCGGACAAAAACACTATCCTCAACAACGGCCTCTAAGAGTCCCACTGCTGGGCTAAGGCCTCTTCCTTTGAGGAGAAGGTTTGAAACATATTCCACCACACTGTTCCAATGCGGGATGGAATACACATGTGGCAGAATTTCTATGAAATTAGACACATGCAGGTTTCCTTCACCGCCGACAGATGAATTATAAACACAAATTAAGCACATGAATATTCCAATCTTGCTTGTCTGGGTTTGAACCCGCAATCATCGATTAAAATGCACGCGTTCTAATAGGATATAAGAGTAGGCATATCCCAGCAGTGGGAAATTTACAGGCTGTTACTTTTCTTTACTATTATAAAACATTTGATATTGTCATATGCTTAATTTATAATATGATTTAATAAATGTTTTTATATTGAATAAAATAATTTGTATGACATGTATTTAAAAGCAGTAAAAATTCAATTTTAAAAATTTATCAGCTACTTATTTATAATAACTTAAAATATAAATTAAAAAAAAACCGATTTCGGTCTGCAGTAAATCTCAAGGAAGAACGACCAAATACGCAGGACGTATTTTAGTGCACGATTGTGTACACGAGACCTCACATGCTTTCCGAGGAAAAACAGATTTGTGCCCAGAAACTCGAACCCTAGACGAAGGCAATCAAATTTATAATACAGCAAAGCTTTTAACGATTTCTACGTAATATAATCCTTATTCTTACATTTGTTTACCTCTTCGCCTTGTCTCATATTTTCCTTTCAGAAATTAAAAATAATTTTACTATAGGCATGTTTTTTTACTTTATTAAATAGTGACCATGAATTTCGAACGCAATGAAGTCATTGCTTTTTTCATTTTAACCATCGAAAGTGAAGGTTGAGCACATGAAAAGAGCCCTTTCGTTTCAGAAAATAACAAAAAGGAACATTAAAAATATGTCGTCTTATAATTATTGTAAAATATTTTAAAGGTTTGAGACGGTTGCTTAAAACATTTATCTTAAGATTACACAATCAATTAATTCACATGTGTGATACACATATGATACACATGCGAACTAATCTTGACTGTCTGATCATTTACTTTAATATCTCAGATCATAGATAAATAATATCGTTATTTAATTTATGACACAAGAATTAACAAAATTAGAAGCAAATAGATACATTAATAATTTTATTGTTACATGATAATTTTACATTCACAAATGTATTCGGGATTTAAAAGCGATCGTCCTTTTTTATTATTAGGCTCAACAGAGTTTCACCTTTAACGTCTCTTGAATTTATTTAAAAAAAAAAAACACAATAAAAAACCGGATATTTCCGGTTATGCTAAAGGAAAATAACATTTTATGAACGTTTTTAAAATATTCAAGATATACGCAGCAATGTTCAAAAGAGCATTTATACATAAACAAGGAGTTTGTATATATTCATGTATTTCATGGTTTCAACAGCAAATGGGAGAAAACGTAACTTGGAATAAGACTCGAATATTAGGATAATTTGCTCACTTCAGGTAATTTCCATAGCGGCCCCGATTCTTAAGATTTTCTAACATAAAATGGAGTCAGCGAGACAACGTATGTAGTGTGTGATACTACGGCTCCTCCACGTTCTCAGTTTACTTACCATCAGCACGACTAATTTCACGGCCACTTTTTATTGTATCATTAAGATAACTGAGGCGGAAAATCCTTATCAAACTACTTGGAGAAGAGACCATGAGTCCACTTCCTTTCCAGGCTGGGAAATTTACAGGCTGTTGTTGTATGGTCGTTGAACCAGTGAACCTAATTCTTGTGTTACGGAACGGTTATTCGTACTTGCTACATATTGTCAAATTATGTAGTGTTACGTAGACCAATGGCGTCTCCCAAAGTTTTTGTTCGCCTTGTTTCGCCTAAGGTAAGCCTTACTCGGCTTACCTTAGGCGAATAGAGCACTTTACCTTTCAGTTCTCTATCGCTACTCTAACGTTTGAAAATTTGTAAAAAAAGCTCTGAAATGCTATGTTTAAAAGAGATTAAGTGCCAGAAAAGCAACACTTGTAATTTTCCTCGCACCGATGCCTCTATGAAATGGAAAGTGTAGCTAAAAGAGTCTAAAAAACTAATCATGAGATAAATGAAATTAAATTTAAACATAATTTATCTCGTAAAATGTGTTTAGTTATAAGAGTATTAGCAGTGATAGTGTTGCAGGTTGTTGTAAGCTTACTGCGTAGAAACGGACCACCCTATGTGATATTTTACAATATGAATATATTTAAAGACAGTACTTGATTTGATTGCATAGTATGATAGATATATTGTACAACCGTGAAAATAATGCTAAAATATTACCTTTAAAATATAATTAGGGTGCAATGCTAATAAATAACAAATTACGGACATTTCAATCAACGAGTTGCATTAATTGATTTATTTTAGTATCTGTGGACGGAAATGACTTGTTTATTATTTGTTTTATTATATTTATTACCGTGTTTATGGAAATTAAGCTGATTTTATAAAAAAGTTCCATTATAAATAGCATTAATAAAAATTACTACAAATACCTCCAAAAATTATCACTGTGTTCCGGTTTGAAGAATATCATTTTTTTTTTTGACTGTCTGTTGCTATTTCACAGTCAAACTACATACTTGATGATGAATCTTTTAAATGCAAGCGAAGCCGTAGGTCACAAACAGTTTTATCTATAAAAAAACACCGATAATAATCTACGCTCACTTTAGTTACAGCATTTATAGTATGACATCGCTGAAATTTTTCAACAAAACCAGTCAGATTATATGCGATATATATGACGAGCATATAATATATAATTACAATAAATAAAGACATCACAGTAACAAGGAGAATCTAGTAAATTACCATTGGCACCATTATGATAATTATTTTTTGTATTTGTACAAAAATAATGTTAAAAGTCTTAAATGCGCAATAATTATTTTATTACTTAATTATATTAAGACTCAAAAAAATTATACTTATTTTTTTAAAGCTAATAAAAATTTTAAGAAAAAAAAACTCTCGTTGATGACGTCATAAATGACGTATCTTGAAGTTTACAATACTTTCATTAGTTAGGCTAGGCCAGCTGTCATGATATAATAACTACAACTTGTATTAGACACACTGGCTATTATATATAATAAACGTCACTAGAAGTAATAATTATTTTTAATTGCATTGGTTTACGAATAGGTTTATGATAAATAGATACATACGATTCTCCCCCTTGGTTTCAACTAACTAAGGTATATTGTATTTATTTAATTATATCTTTATCAAGTAAAAAAGATGTTGTCTTAAATTTTTGCGATTATTACACATTGAAATAAAACTAGTTACAACGGATTTGAATCGTGTATGTTAATTATTTTTGACATCCCGACGTTACGAGCACTTTACAGCGTTCGTGGTCACGGGTAGTCTACCCGTGTACGTATTTCAAATTACAAAGACTCATTTTTTTAGTAATAATAAAAACTTATTTCCTAAGTTAGTATTTTTATTATCTTTTTATGTCACTTGAAATGCATGCATGCACAGCAATCAAAATCAAAAATCAATCAAAATCAAAATTTCAATATCAAAATCAAAATAAAACTTTATTCAAGTGGGCTTTTACAAGCACTTTTGAATCGTCATTTTACAATTAAGTGAAGCTACCACGAGAACAAGTACTATTTATTTATTAGCTATTATTCTTAACTCCAAATACTGTCTGGGCATGTCATAAGCCAATCTAGTACGTACTTCGGTATTAAAATATCATAGCACAAATATTTATGACTTTGTTACAGTGTGAACGTAGCTTTAAACACTATTAAGGCGATTCCATTTTAAGCAATTCCCAAGCTATATATTTGAGAGAATATAAATTTTGCCATCCGGTTGTCAATTTAAAAAGATTAAAAAATGTCAATGATTTAAAATGAGCTAAATATAAATTTAATTAGATATTCTTTAAGAGCCTTTTACCTGTAGCTGGTATATTTTTGTTGGTTATTATGCTTTTTCCTCGTTGTATATATTTTTAGAAAATATTACAAACTTAAATTAATATTGGACAACATCACATACATTACTCTGATCCCAATGTGAGTAGCTAAAGCACTTGTGTTATGGAAAACCAGAAGTAACGATGGTACCACGAACACTTAGACCCCAAGACAACAAAGATATAACAAATTAACTTTTTCTATATCACCTCGGCCGAGAATCGAACCCGAGACCTCGGAGTGGCGTACCCATGAAAACCGGTGTACACACTACTCGACCCCAGAAGTAGTAACACAAACTCAAACTCAAATTCCTTTATTCAATATATGTAGAAGTATTACTACACTTACTTATTGATTGTCAAATAAACACTACCACCGGTTCGGAAAAAGGAACACCCTGTCCTGAGAAGAACCGGCGAAAGAAACTCAGCGGGTCTTTTTTTTGTTATTTTTTTTTTGTCAAATGAATAAGACAGTAGTCATAATTACCAAAACCTATAAAATTCTAAAAAAAATGTTGTTAAGATCTAGTACTTGTGTGTGACATACGATTATTATGTATTAGTCCATGGGAATGTTACATGGCCTAAACATTTCTTAGATTATGCAATATTTATGGAGCATGTAAGGGGGGACGTCAATACAAGCTCAACCCTTGGCCCTCAAAATGTAACAATTCAATGGACTATATATACGATTAATTCTAAGTTACATTAAATTAAATCATTGTATACGTCAGACTGAATTTTAATCTTGATAGAAGTTTTATTTATAACTTTGACATTTTTAACAGCATCTATTTTTACATTGTTTTCTGCGTCAAATGGTCTGGTGTGTTATAACTTCGATTTTGTGACAATATTAATAATATGATATGTGATAAAGTCTATAAAACAGATGGGCATCTAAAATGTAATTTGTACATGTTTTACTTTGATTACAGTTATTATTAATTATAAAAATCTGTCTGTCCGTTGAGCTTAACAATAGTGAAAAAAGTTTTCTGATATATATACTATATTTTAGTATGTACAATTTTTCGAAAATTTTCATAGTATTCTTATTTTTTTATAGATATGTTTGGTTCATTTATTAAAAAGTATATGTCGAACTAAAAGATTTATTTATTTAAAAAAAAATCTAATTATAGATGTAAATTATCATTAATTTTCCTTAGTTTTTAATTACGTAAGTTGACTAACATAAGTGTTTTTTTCATATTTTAATAAGTTATGAATAAAAATAAAACGAATCAAACGTCAATGACAGTTCCTGAAAAATAATAATTTGGAGCGAACCGATCACAGACAACATTATTATAATTATAGAATCACTGAAGCTTGATCTTTGTAACAATATTATCATGCGATAGCATTATCGTAATAGTTGATTTTTATAATAAACACAATGATTGATAAATAATTTCCAAAAGGTCTTACCTCCCAAAATTGTCGATAAAAAACAACACAGGCACAATACTACAATGCTAATTCAAACACGAATATAACTTTATTCAATCAAACACACCACGAGTTTTCGTGAAGGATTTTAACATATTTTATCATATTTTGATCGTAATTTTTATATTTAAGGTCAATCGTGTGACACGTCCGGTGTCTTCGACGGATGGCGCGCTACTGATATGAGACTAAATGTTCCGTTGATAACTAATCACATTAAACGATACATATGATATCTTAAAAGTTTACTAAATAATAGCAACATTGTAAACCGATATTGAACTATTGAACTTCATTAATAATTGGTATCGTACCAAGAAATTGAATTTAAATTAAACGAAATATTTAATCTTTTTTTTTTTATTTCGTTCGTGGACGTTCAACTACTTTTTTGACCGGCGGATCTATCTCGGTTTTGTGAATCAGCTTCCTGATGGTAAATGGTCACCACCGCCCATAGATATATATACTATCTCTTACATAACCCATACTTCACTAACCTTCGAAAATGAGATGTTACATCCCTTGTGCGTATTCCATGGTTTCACATCCACACAAGCCAAGCAGTGTACACATAAAAACACAAAGTTTGAAATGCTGAAAAAGATTAACTACTGAATTTCTTGTCAGTTCTTATCGGTAGAATCTACATTACGAAGCGGTGGTAGCTTCACTTAATATAGTTGTTAAATGACGATTCAAAAGTGCCTGTAAAAGCAGAATTGAAAAGAGTATATTTTGATTTCATTTGATTTGATTTGAAAGAAAATAATTATTGCTTTCAACGTAAGTTGTTACATTTCTTTCGAAAAATGTAATTAGGTACTAATTGAGCTAATCAAAAATAAATGCTGAATCTGCGCATTATGATTCAAAATATATAAAATATATGATGCAATGTGTGTTATTTTGTTTATGATGCACAATTTACACTACTTACACCACCCACACAGTGGATATACTACAGCAATGTCTTTTATTGGCGTGTTCCGGCTAAAGGTGAATGAGCCAGCGTAACTACAAGCTCATGTACGTAGGTACATAGCAAAAGTCCCCCATAGGGCCCCGCCAATCATGTCTATGGGTAGGGGTGACCCCATAGCTATGAGTAACGTATCATAGATTTTTTTTTGACAGACAAGTATTGATACTATCAATAGCATCACTACTTAGTACAAAACAAAGTCGCTTTCTCTGTCCCTATTTCCCTATGTATGCTTAAATCTTTAGAACTACACAACGGATTTTGATGTGTTTTTTTTATAGATAAAGTAATTCGAGAAGAAGATTGCTATGTATAATACATGGAAAATTTTGTAAAGAAAACACTTATAATTTTAGAATTTTCTACTGTAATGTCATATCACTGCACCCGTGAAAAGCCGGGGCGGGTCGCTAGTAAACCATGAAACAAATGCCCGGTAATAATTATATATTGTGCCGTCATCTATATCTATCTGCAACCGATAATAATGTCGTTCTCACTGATCACAGTGGCTCATTTAAAAGAACACCTGCCTAAGCAGGAGATATCACGACACATGTGCGTGCTCAAACACAGGTTATAATCCGAATCTCATAATACAAAGGTACAAATACAACACAGGAAAGAGTTAATTCGCAGAACCAGTGGCATTACGTGCTTTCCGAGGCACGGGCACATTTCCACTTTCAGATTCAGGGCTGTTACTAATACTCTGATACAAAAACTCTCTAACATTCTCTTGGCCCAACCTGGGACTTTTACCCAGTATCTTGGAATCTTTCTGCCTTATCCACTAGACCTACATAATCTATAAATAGTATAAATTCACCTTCTGCTTCTGTCTGTATGTATCATCACTAACAGGTGGTCGGATAACAACAAAACAGAACAATATCAGTTAAAATTATTCGAATAATCTATAAATCGTGAATACATTTTGATCTCTAATTTACGATAAAATCCTTTTCATATATCTTAGTTATGACATAAATAGAAACAAATAAATAGACGCTTAAAATAAATACACCCACTTCATATTTTATCTTAAGTTTTTTGTTATTTAATTGCGACCATATGAAGCCGGTTACTAGTATATAATAAATATATGTTGTAATGGGTAAAAATTCGACTTAATCAATTTGCTCTCCAAGGATGTTACTATGGGTTTGATCATGGCATTTATAAGAAATAATAACCATTCATTTAATTCAAGAAAGGTATATTCGATAACTGAATATCAATAACATTTAATGCTTAAATATATACAAATATGAACTAAAACTATTTGCTGTATAAATCTTGGACCGCGCGGAACCGCGTGGAATGGTGGCAAGAATACTAGCAGCATTTCTCCGTCGAATCGCAATTCCGATCCTCTAGGCAAAAAACGAACCAGCTCTCCTGTCACCAGTGGAGGCAATACAGACGAGTGGGTAATCTACTTACATGAGTCCAAAGCCTACAATGCCCTACTACGCAGTATGTTTCTATACTGGTGTCTCATACAACATATAGATAGATATTTGTCCTGACATCGTCCTTAGCCCTTTATATACTTTTCTTGTGAACACAACGTAACCGTGATTCAGAAAATAATCATAACCTGTGTCATTTTTCGATACAATATTTATTTCATAGGTGACCCCTTTAGTCGAGTCTGAAAAAAGTTCTTACTCTCAATCATTAAACTCTTCAATTCATAATAGAGACCAGATCAGCTGAGTAATCCATCAACTCAATCCATCAAAGATTGATAAAATCAAGGAAGACTACTTTTCAAAGGTAAACTCAGACTCAATGAAAAAGTTGTTATTGTTGAATTCGATGCAAACTTTTTGTGATCAATTTGAAATCCACAAAAATAACATGATGATGTTGTCTGTTACTAAATAACATGCACATTAAAATAACATAAAAAACGTATAATACAATTTAATAACAACACGGAAAGGACTTCTGTGAGATACAAAAAAGCCTTAAACAATAACATATTTAAAAATAATGCTGTAAGAACTGTATATTTTAAACCAAAATAATCTTATCATTACTTTTATTTTGTATTGCCAAACTTTTGTGAAATATTAGAAAGCAATGTGGCATTGACGTCATTATATCATTTATAAAGCATAATATACAACAACAACCTGTAAATTTCCCACGGTTGGGCTAAGGCCTCGTCTCCCTTTGAGGAGAAGGTTTGGAACATGCTACAGACACACAGACAGAATTTCTATGAAATTTGACAAATGCAGGTTTCCTCACGGTGTTTTCCTTCACCGCCGAACACGAGATGAATTATAAACACAAATTAAGCTCATGAATATTCAGTTGTGCCTGGGCTTGAACCCGCAATTATCGGTTAAGATGCACGCGTTCTAACCACTGGGCCATCTCGGCTCCAATATTTATTATTTCTTTATTATGTGTATAAATAAGATTAGCATTAAAAACTAAATTTCTAATAACCACGAAAAATTACATTGTTCTCTTCTTCAGTTCTCTTGTTTTTTTTTAAATTAAATATAAGAACTTCTTATAAGATAGCATCCTATTTAAGATGTAATTTTTTCCAAGAACAACGTACAAAATTATGAAACGTTTCTCGTGTAAAACAGCTGTTATTAACTTTAAGCTTTTAACATAATTATCTTTAATCGAGTAATCATTTTTATTGATATATGTATATTGTAAAATAAGATAAAAAAATTATTAATTAAAAAGGTGTTGTTTAACACATATTAATTATAAGTGTTGGTCAAATCTTGCAACCCAATTTAAACCAGTTCCAAACAGATTAAGCTGAAATTATATAATATTGAAATTTATGTGTTTTACTAATACAAATTTGTTATACATCATTAAAAGAATCGGTAAGGAATAAATTTAAAGAAATCAATATATTAACTGTTGCTTCTCAATATATATTCTGCAATGTTATGTATATACGAAAAAATATTAATGATTTTATGAGAAAATGTGATACTCATAGCATTGGTACAAGGAATAAATACAATCTTGTTACTCCTGTTACTCGACTGCATAGAGTCAGTAACTCTTTTGTGGGGCAATGTATGCTGTTTTACAACAGCCTTCCAGAAAGTGTTCAAAATGCCTGTTGCCAAATTAAAAAAAATATATTAAGGAACGCTTGTGTGCAAAAGGTTATTATACAATTAATGAGTTTATGATCGATAGCACACCTTGGGAATGAAACGATCGCCTCCTGACTATTTCATTTCATATTAAATTGCTTATATAATATATGAGACAATAAAAAATAAAAGAAACCGCTAAGTTTCTTTCGCCGGTTCTTCTCAGAACAGGGTGTTTTCTTTTCCGAACCGGTGGTACTGTTTCAATTGACCATCAATAAGAAAGTGTAATACTAATATTGAATAAAGTAATTTGAGTTTGAGATTGAGTTTAAATGTTCTCTAACTTATAGACTAGTGGTTCTGATAGATCAGCACCAATCACAGACATTGGCTCTGAAATAAATATTAAGCATTTCCGTCATCGCCAATGCGCCACCAACCTTGGGAACTATTGGCCCCTTGTGTCGTATCTCGGCCTACAATATTATACATTTTATAATAATTTAATTATATTTATTTTAAAAAATAATTTATTATTTATGACGTCAATGACGACAGCGCTGTAGACTTTATTAAATATATATATTATCACTAAGTTATTGACCCATTATATATCTTTATTAGGGGTGAGAGTTTATGTCCGTTTTATTGTTGAAAATATATTGGTTTTAATTAAAAATGATTAAACAGTTCATATGTATAAATAACCTATATATACAATAAAATATTGAGAGATTATGTCGGTTTGTACTCTCTAGTGCCTCGGAATGTACGTAAATCACGCGCCTGATTCCTCTTCGATATCCAATATTATATGTCCTGAGTAATTAGTTCCCCCCTTGAAGTCAACGTCATCATCGATATAGATATTGGAGAAGATGTTCGTATCAAATCGAGATTGTCCAGTGGTTAGAACGCGTGCATCTTAACCGACGATTGTTCGAGGGTTCAAACCCAGACAAGCACCGCTGATTCATGTGCTTAATTTGTCTTTATAATTCATCTCGTGCTCAGCGGTGAAGGAAAACATCGTGAGGAAACCTGCATGTGACAAATTTCATTGCAACTCTGCCATATGTGTATTCCACCAACCCGCATTGGAACAGTGTTGTGGAATATGTTCCAAACCTTCTCCTCAACAAGAGAGGAGGCCTTTAGCCCAGCAGTGGGAATTTACAGGCTGTTGTTGTTCGCTTCAAACCACAGGTACGCGGTCTCTCACCCTTCAAATACGAATTTAGCGGTAGATACTGTTTATATCAGTTTGAACAAAATATTCGTTATTATACGCTGTAAGTGAGTAACATTACTATATTGTTATTATACTTTTATTTTTAGTGGCTTATAATTATTTATTTTGTTTGTATTGTATTTGTATGGCCTCAAACCGTATTTGTCTAAGTTTGTTCTAACTTAAGTTTTTAATATTATTTAAGAGTGCATTACTTTTTATTTCATTCAACAGTGCTGTAAATGCCTTTAGTGGTGTGTCACACTGCAATGGTCCGTGTACTTTTATTACATAAGTGTTTTTGTGAATATGCCGATGGTGTTTCAAGTAAATAAATAAATAAAATGGTATGATGGAATAACTGATAGATGGGTGGTGGCCCTAGTCAGACTTGGCCGAATTCCTCTAAAGCTCTACCACTGAGCAAAAATACTGAACCGAATCATATATTTTCCTTGGAACGGAGTGTTTCATGAGGTAACAGTTAATTGATTGAAATATGATGATGGTCGATGAATCATCCTCCTGCCCTTATCCCAATTTTATTTGGGGTCGTCGCAGCATGTCTTCTCCTTCCATACTTCTCTATCAGACGTCATCTCACAAGTAACATTCTTTCTAACCATATCGTCTTTCACACAATCCATCCATCGTTTCCTTGGTCGTCCTCTACCTCTATATCGATCCACATTCATGCTCAACGTCTTCCTCGCAATATGTTCCTCATTCCTCCGCATTACATGCCCATACCATGATAGCCGCCTTCCACATAACTTCTCGGCTATCGGTGTCACTTTCAAACTTCCTCTTATGTACTCAATCCTTACTCTATCCATTCGCGTAACACCACACATTCCTCTTAGCATTCTCATCTCCGCAACATTAACATTTACTAGGTGGTAGGGCTTTGTGCAAGCCCGTCTGGGTAGGTACCACCCACTCACCAGTTATTCTACCGCCAAATACTCAGTACTCAATACTTGTTGTGTTCCGGTTTGAAGGGTGAGTGAGCCAGTGTAACTACAGGCACAAGGGACATAAAATCTTAGTTCCCATGGTTGGTGGCACATTGACGATGTAAGAAATAGTTAATATTTCTTACAGCGTCATTGTCTATGGGTGTTGGTGACCACTTACCATCTGGTGGCTTATATGCTCGTCCATATATATCGTCCTATACCATAAAAAAAAACATGCAATTGTCTTTCAGTTATCCCTTTTGTAGCCCAACACCCTGATCCATATAGAACAGCAGGTCTGATCATGGTCTTTGATGGTTGATGAATATGTCAGAAAAAATCAAGGCGACTTGGAACTTTAACAGCGCCACGTTAACCAATAATTAAGTAATCTTTAACGACATAAATGTATTATGTAGACACCTATCCTAGCTAGATGTGTCTTTATTCGTGTGATTGTTTTTTTTTATAATTTTAATTATTATTACAATTTTTTATGTGTATTTTTATATATTTTTTTTTCAATTATGCCGTGTCCTAAATTAAAATTTATCTATTATATTATTTATTATTTCTTTCTAGGTTGAATCTATACTATATATATACTAACAATATAATTGTAAAAGTAACTCTGTCTTTCTGACGCTCTTTAACTGTCAAACCAAATAACCGAATTTGACGAAATTTACTATGACGCAAATTTAAACTCCAAGGAAGAACATAGGCTACTTATTTTGCCTAACACATAATAATAATAATAAAGAAGTTTATTCGCCAAG
Source organism: Vanessa cardui (assembly GCF_905220365.1). Classification (NCBI taxonomy): domain Eukaryota; kingdom Metazoa; phylum Arthropoda; class Insecta; order Lepidoptera; family Nymphalidae; genus Vanessa; species Vanessa cardui. Next base: position 14,524,984 of record NC_061130.1, read on the forward strand.
CAAAGAGGATGTTAACAAATTTTTTACTACTAAATAAAAATAACACAGAAAACAAAAACACATTAATCTATTCCGGTAAAAAGGTCGTACAATCAGCTTAAAGCTGCTTTTCAGTCTGCACCTACTTACATACAAATGCTACCAACACAAATTGTAAACTACTTATTTTATACTTACAAAGTTTAGAAGAAAATAAATATAATTATATAGGGTAACAAAAAATTGTGATTAATTTGAAGCTAGTAGTGAGCTGCCTGAGATAAAATTTTTGTAATTAATATATTAATAATAAATCATATAAAATTTTTAAACAAAAAAAAAATAAAAAATGACATAACAACCATCCCTTTATAAGGTGAAGAGTGAAGCCGCGTGCGACAACTAGTAATAAATAAAAAAAAGCCAACAAAATAAATTAATATTATTTTTATCTAATGTCAAACGGATTCACGGGACGAGAACGAACTCATTGAGCAATTACATTACAACAAAACAAATAATATAATAATTTAAGAACAGATAAGAACTTTTTGGATAAATAAATACCTTCTCACATATCACCAGTCACTTTAGCAAATATCTCTGCGAAGTGAGATGACTGTCGAATACGATCGCTCGCTCATCCACTGTCACATAATTGTTACTTGAGGGTAGCAGTTAATTCTACTTAATTTTTAATGTGTTATCAAGCAAATGTCAGTTACCAATTCGCTTGTCATGTTAAAGGCAAACTTTTTATTTTGATAATATAAAAGTGCTTATAAAATTGCAATCGGAATTTAACAGTTACAGAAACATTTCGGGATTAGGTAAGTTTTATTATTATTTTTATTTACCATCTGTTTCAATCGAGTCCGCAAATACACGCAAAATATAACAAACAAACGCAATTATTAGAAAAAAAGATCTATTTGGTGATTTTTCATAACAACAAAAGATACTAGCTGTTATCCGCGGCTTCTCTCGCATAAAATATGAATATATTTACATATTAACTTAAAATGTTACGTTGATGATTAGAATACAAATAGGTCTTACTTCTTTGTTTTCAAAAAGTAGCTTATTTCGTTTCTCAAGCCCTAGACTATTTGTGTACAAAAATGAATAGTGGCTCGTGTTATTATTTTAAGTATAAATTAATTTCTATGCTCTTCTTTTATATAAACTTAACTATGCAAAATCTTCAATGGCATGAGCTGAGCAATGATGTTCTAGTAAACAGGTATGTCATTAACGCGCAAAAAGTGAAGACTAGAAAACGTCCTAATTGTGACGTTTGCCTTTAGTCGTTTTCATCATAATTATGCCAGTAATACGTTATAATACATCATAATTATGTAGTAGTCTAGTTATCCCTTTTACTTATTGTTTTTATCAAGCTATCCTTTTTACTTGTAACGAAATGTAAAATAAACGGTCCCCGGCGCGGCACAGTTTTTTCTGTTGTTTAGTATGGGTATAACATATCTGTTTATTAGAATATCATTGGAGCTGAGATTATATTTTCTAGTATCTATAATTATAATAATGCACTCTATAATCTAAGTATTCTTGCTTAGCAGTAGAATACATGATGAGTAAGTATTACTTAAATGGAATTTAAAAAATAAAACGTAACACCAGGTATAAATATACCATAACGATTAAAAATAATAATATCATAAAATCAAAAATCAAAATATACTTTATTCAAGTAGGCTTTTATAAGCACTTTTGAATGGTCATTTAACAACTATATTAAGTGAAGCTACCAACGGCTCGGCAAGAAGATTCTATAGAGAATAACGGCAAGAAACTCGGTAGTTACTCTTTTTAAATATTTAAAAATATAGTCATGTTAGAATTTATGAAACGGCGATGTTGAAAATGTCCAATATAGAATGAAATATAAAAAAAGTTAATTAGTATTAACACTTAGCTTCAAAATCTTCTGAAACTGGTTAATTTTATTTTTGTGTCCGTCAAACATCCATACTTAGTATTCTAAGTGGAAAGGAAGATATTTCCAAAGTGATCCTTTTGGAAAAATGAGTTAGCCAGTGTAGCTGCAGGGGACATAAAATCTTTGGTCACACGGTGTTTGGTGCACTAGTAGTACACCATAAGACGACATCCCTACTAGTATAAAAATAACTGTTTGTAGTTTTATAATAGCAAAATCACTAAACTGAGTATTGCAATTTGTAATGTTGTTTGTATCGTGTCTTACGACCACTGCTGTCCTCTAAACGTGACAATGCTTAGATATGTATTTCATTAAAATAAACATATTGTAAGTTGTTTACTTATCTATACTGATATCTACACTAATATTATAAAAGGGAAAAAAAAGTCTTTTTATGTTGAAAAAAACGATGAACAAATACGGATTTTAAGCGTTAATAGATAATGTGTCACTGCGTTAAGAAAAACATAAAAACAAAACATCAAAAACTATATTAATAAAAGCTAAAAACCCGTGCGAAGCCGGGACAAACAGCTAGTTATAATTTAAGTAAGTCCTTGAACCTATAGTAACATTGACCCACTCACCCTTCAAACCAAGAAATAGAACAATACAAAATATTGCTTTTTTTTTGAATGAGTGAGTGATACCTACCCAGACGGGCTTGCATTAAGCCCTGCCACCAAGTAAATAGCTTCCAATTAAAGCTTCGTTAACTATCATACTGAACTATAGCCTTCCAAACAAGAATAAATATAAAGAAAAACTTATTGAATAAACTCCGGCAGGGTCCTTAGACGAAATGATTCACAAATTTTAATAAAAAATTAATGCCATCTAAACGTCACATAAAAACTTAACATTCCAATTTCTTTATTAACATTTACAAAGGAGGTTTTATGTTGTTCATGTTTAATCCTGGCACCTATATACATATTTGCGTAATTCATGCAATTTGCTGATAACTCAGCTACATCGTACTACTAAGAGTGCTATGATTAATATATATTTATTTATAATAAAACTATTGTACTTAACTAATTATATCGACTTTAATTTTACTTCAAAATTCTGATAGGGGTTCGAAAACCCATAGAGATTATACCCATATTATAAATTAATGAAATTCTTGATCAATGGTATAATTTCAAATATTGTTTATTTAATAATAATTACTGTGTCCTTATTGTTTAAATAATCTATCAAGAATGTAAACAGCGCAGAGTATTTATACATATTCCTTCATACTAACTGCTCTAACCTTACCTCTTACCTACTTGACTATTTATATGAATATAATTTGAGATACATATATAATTGTATTTAACTAATATGATTGTATTTTTTAATGTTGAAAAAGAGAAACTGAGTTTCATGCCGGTTTTTCTCAGTAGAATCTACTTTCCAAACCGGTGGTAGCTTCACTTAATTCTTAAATGACGATTCAAAAGTGCTTGTAAAAAACCCACTTGAATAAAGTTTATTTTAATTATTGATTAAATAGTACCTAATGAAATTTTGTAAAGTAATTGATAGTTGAATAAAAAAAATGTATCTCATTCGTATATGTTCGTGTATAAAACAATGAACAAATTTCCAATTTATTTTCGTTCGAATATAAAATTCTCATTCAATAAATAATCGATTTTTTACGAAAATTACGACTAATTTAATGTAGTAATTAATATGCAAATGTCAAAGGATTATCCGATAAAGAAATGCGTTATTCTAATCGATTTTTTAGGAAACTACGTGATTATATAGCGTGTATTTATATGTCATTTATTTTATATGCGTAACAAATCAGTATAATATAACATGTAGTTGTCTCTTTTATTTTAGCACTTACAAAACCCTTTATGATTTACTAGCGGCCAGGGTGGACATAAGTCCTTTTACACCTTGGGTTAGGTTACTTAAGTTTTAATAAGGATTTCTTATCTTTTCTAGCAATAAATATAACCTATGTTACTCGTGGATAATGTAGCTTTCGAATGGTGAAAGATTTTTTCAAATCGTTTCATTAGTTTTTGAGCCGATTCATTGCAAAAAAACAATCAAAGTTTTTCTTTTTATAATATCAGTGAAGTGAAGTGATTTATATAGGCCTGTAACAGACTATATCGTTTACTGTTTTAAGTTCAAATCCTTATGACAAATTGTATTAAAGTTGTATTTCCATTTTATATAAACCTACTCATAGATGAGCTGAGATAGCCTAGTGGTTAGAACGCGTGCATCTTAATCAACGATTTCGAGTTCAAACCCAGGCAAGCACCACTATATATATATATGCTTATTTTGTGTTTATAATTCATCTCGTGCTCGGCGGTGAAGGAAAACATCGTAAGGAAACCTTCATGTGTCATTCACAACCCGAATTGGAACAGTGTGGTGAAATATGTTCCAAACTCTCTCCTTAATGGAAGAAGAGGCCTTAGCCTAGCAGTGGGTAATTTACGGACTGTTACTTTACTTTGCTTTACTATTCATAGATACATTTAAAACGTCATTAAGAACAAATAATGTGTCCCATTGTGTATGACTAGTTAATGGTAATCTTCAAGAAAACCTGTCTTCCAATTCACTTCTGAATTTTGAGGGAAACAGTATATTAACACAAAACATACTTTATTTTTACAATATAACATCAATATTATAAAATTTATAAGATTTTTTATGTAGCTAAAAAATCCTTTCTGTTTCTTTGATATTTGACAAAGCTTAATTTTTATACAAAATCTCAATCAAAACAAAAGCATACAAAGTAAAAAAAAGAACATAATAAAAATGTATATTATAAAATAAATAGTCTATAAAATACAATACTTTATGTTCTACAAAAAATATAAAAAAAAATATTTAAGATGTACGAAGTTTATATTTTCGCCAAAAAACGATCTTCTTCAGACAACCTTTAGGCATAGGACTATGCAGCGTAGTGTACACTTGTATAAAATATATAAATATGTAAATCAGTGAGACAAAAATATATATACATAATAAGACATAAATGTACACTATCTATATTATATACCTAGTTACCCTTCCCGAAATCACCCGGGTAAATAGGGGTTTATAATCAACTTTTATAATGAAAAATAAACATTTATTTTTTCGATATTTCTCAACGATAATATGCATGTATTATACATTGAAATTTCGTCTTTAATGAATCTGTTTATACTGTATAAAAATTCGTGGAGTCGCTTAAAATATTTAAGCGTACAGACGACAGCGAGTGTCTCTGTTTTATATATAAATTTGCATTATTGTTACACTATTAATCCAATAAGAGATTTTCAGCTTCAAGTAAATTATTTTCTAGGAAAATTAAAGTACATAAAATATAAATCTATGTGTAATACAGTATTTAGTAGTAAGTAGTTGTAGTAAAGCAAAAAAAAAGTTGATAATGTGACCAAGGAATAAACAAAGTATTCAGCAAATATTTCAATTAGTATGCTTCTCGCTTATCACTTATTCCATTTTTAAATTAAAAAAAAAAAACTATTTATCTGACACTTAAATGTCACTCTATAGAATTATTGAAATGGCCCCCATATGAATATTTGTGATAAACTCGAGATTTTTCCTGTTTCACGCAAAAACTAATCCTATTAGATTAGATTAAATAATCTCGTAAATATGTTGATTTTATATCAACGCATTCGGAGAGGAATTTATCCGCCTAGCCGATTTTGATTCTGCCTCTGTGAGAACTATGTAAATACTTCGTTTGCAAGATTTGAAGGTTGTGCACCAATTTATTTTAATTTAATTACCAGAAAGTAAAATCTAAATATATTTTATTAAGAGGCTTTTACAAGCTATTTTTAATCGTCATTCAACTATATAAATATTAAGTTAAACTACCACCGTTTCGAAATGCTGTTTCTGTGGAGAAGAACCGTCACTAAACTCAGTAGTTACTCTTTTGATTTTTGAAGTGACTAACATGATAAAAAAAAGAAAACATTGGCGGGAAATTAAACTCTCAGTGCATATACATTTGTTTTAAAATAGTGTTTTGTTTGAAGTCGGTTTTTCTTTTTGTTAAAATTTTTATTTATTATAACTTTAATTTTTATTACTGTATCGTTTTATATTATTTGCTTAACTTTAATAAGAAGAACGTTATTAATTAATATCGAAAGTGATCCGACAACAATTAATTAATAAAAGAACTTTAACTTACATATATAATTACATCATCCTGGAAGTAGACTAGTGTTAACACCACGCTTTTTTATCACATACATTATTGTATTATATAATATGCCTTCTTAACCAATGTAGTTGTTAATCGTTATTAAAAAGAAATATTAATTCTGAACGCTTTAAGTTATTAATAATTTTTTGTAATTGATATGTTCAATATATACAGTTAGATATTTAAAAAAGTTAGTGACAATTCGCAGGGTAAGTTGTAAGATAGATGTGTATTTACTCACATACATATTATACATATATGCACTTAACGAATTTAAATAATGTTTTTTTTTTTTTTTAATGGAAGGTATATTTATGTATAATTACTTGTAGGTACTTTATATGTATCGTAATATTATGACCATTTTTTTTATAGTATAGGTTGGCGGATGAGCATATGGGCCACCTGATGGTAAGTGGTCACCATCGCCCATAGACAGTGACGCTGTAAGATATATTAACTATCCCTTACATCGTCAATGTGCCACCAACCTTGGGAACTAAGATGTTATGTCCCTTGTGCCTGTAGTTACACTGGCTCACTCACCCTTCAAACCGGAACACAACAATACAGCGTACTGTTCTTTGGCGGTAGAATAACTGATGAGTGGTTGGTATCTACCCTGGTGGGCTTGCACAAAGCCCTACCACCAAATTAGAAAAAATCACATAAAATCATTATATTTAATTGTAGCCCATGTGTTACTCTGATGTATAAACTACATGTAAAATTTCATCCAAATCCGCGCTTACTCTTCCACGAAGAAACTACTTGAGTTTCTTTGTGGAAGAGTAACAAACATACATACATCCATACTCACAAACTTTCGCATTTATAATATCAATAGGATATTTTCTTGCAGAGGGAATTTCTCGTTTTCACTTATTTGAAATACCATCATTCACAAAAACAATGCAATCAAAAGCACACGCACCAGTGCAGTGTGATACACCACTACAGATATTTACACCACTATTGAATTAAATACAAAGTCTTAAATTAATAATAAAAACTTGAGCTAGAACGAACATAGACAACAGATACGGCTTAAGTTAAGGTTTTCGTTAGTAATGAAGTTTGTAAATTACAAACTTGCGAAGCTAGCTCGTTAGTAATTTGTAAATAATTAGCTCGCAATCACCCATAGACACGTTTGTAGACAGGACGTGGAGATAAAGATTATAAAAATGTAGATTTAACGAAATTATATATACTCATACACGTTCCTTGATCGCTGGCTTAAGACTGTATACGATAAATCTCATAAATTCTCAATATTTTTATTGAATCATATTTAAATAAGTATCCAAATCGTATAAAGACCTATAACACTAAATCATATGTGTTAAGTTGAAATATATATGTACATATTATTTAACAAACAAGTATGTATATTATAATAATACACACACATATCAAATTTGTTCCGGATTTCTTCAATCACTTTTTCTGATTTTCATACAAATAATGTTTACCTATAGTTTCAGAACGTACATAGGCCCTATACAAATATAGGTACTGTAATAACAGTATTTTTGTATATCGTTGTCAGATATGTGTATCTATGTAGCCTGATGGTTAGACCTTGCATCTAACCATCACGTCGTCACGATTGAATTATCATAAGCTTAATTTGTGCCTATGAGTCATCTCGAACTCCCGCGGAAATGTTATTGGCTATTATACTCCGTGATGGGCGTGATAAAAGCGGAATATGGGGAATAAAGATTCGTTATAATTATTCAGTACACCATTATTTAATTTCCCGGTACACAAAATATAATACGGTTAGGTTAATTACCTTACGTTGAGAGTTAAGAGATTAGAAAATGTCTACCTCGACGGTAAAAAGTTCCATGAATCAGATATCAGCACGTTTTTCGAAACACTACCCTTCCATCACCACTGGCTCTTAACATAAACATGAGATTACAAGTAAAATATTTGCTATCACAACAATTATCAGAACGGATAAACAATTGGTCACATAAATACAAACGCCTAAAAATAATCAAACTATGATTAATACTTAATCTCCTGAAATTATCACCTGACTTGACACCTGTGGAGACTTAATTATAAAGAGACCATAATTAATCAATGTTTTACTGCTAGAATTGATAAGTCCAGTTCTGCGTAACTACAACCGCCGCCATCCACATATAACGATAAAGCTGAAGAAACAACCACCGGTGAATTGTTAGTAGAACTTTGTGCAAGCACAAGTACCATGTATTTGTCACATATTATATCCCCAAACAATAATGTTGTGTTTCAGTTTAAAGTGTTAAATTCTGCATATATTATCGAATTTATGACGGGCAATGTTCCGAGAAATTTATGTATTAATTCCGGCGCCCACACACTCGGACATTTCGTCACAATTCCAAAATTCAAACGCACCACCTAGATGTCCGAAATACACAACAGTGTGATTTGCAATTACATTTTCTGCCTCGCACAACTAGATGTGACATCAGCTTTCCCGATTTTATGAACCGATAGGAATTAAGACTTGGGACCTTTGAGAAAAAAACCGAAGAGAGAGTACCGTAATCATTACTTAAAGGCCGGCGACGCACCTTCAAACCCCAAACCCCGGATGTTGTAGATGTCCTTGAGATTAAGTCAGTGGCGGATTTACAAATCTGCCTCTAGTAGGCTAGTAGGCCATTCAATTTTTGCCGCCCCTACTTTTTTTGCAGCATTTATGATTTGTGTTCTATAGTCCTCATTACATCGGTTTTTCCCGTTATTAGTGTGATTATAAACTAGGTGATATTTCTGTCAGATACTAGATTATTTTTCCAACCCGCTATGTAGTGACGAGTATACGGATTACGGAAGTAATGGGTACATATAAGTATAAGATTTTTTTTTTAATTTCGGGCATCATTTGCCGCCCCTCTAAATCTGCCGCCCTAGGCTGCAACCTACTTATCCTATTGGTAAATCCGCCACTGTCTTTAGTAATCACTTCCCATCAGGTAAACCTCTATGTATAACCTATATAAAATAAAAAAGTGCATCTAGAGGAAAAAGACAAATAATATCTTAGCTCCCACGGTTGGTGGCGCATTATTGATGTAACAAATGGTTAATATTTTTGCAATGAGATATAAAATTTTACAATTATGCTAATGCAAACGATATGTCCCACGACATTTTCACGCTTTTTTTTGTAAAAACTCGTAATATTTCTATAACGTTCTCAATGATATTGAATTGCAAATTTTAAAATATTTATCTGCATAAAACGTTTAAAATTGTTATTTATTTCAAAAGATAAGGATAAAGGATTAAGAAAATAAAAAAATACTACATTTGGCTCTGTTTTTGAAAAAAAAAAAAAAAAACAAATCATAAATATGGTAACTAATGCTAACTCTTAATCTCTGGATTAGAATGTTTCAGAAATAATTTTTGGATCAATCCAAATTGTAAAATTTTACCTTCATAAATTGCGAGGGAATTCCAACTTTCACTCGCATCACTTAGTCTGAAAATCCACAACAGCGCGGTTTTAAATGCATATTCAGCCAGGGTCGGATTTAAAGGTCTGGAGGCCCCCGGGCCACAAAGCAGTGGGGGTCCTAGACAAACAGAAGCGTGAACAACCTAATAATTATATTATCATGAATTAATTACTTTTTTTATTTCAATCAGTAAGCTATGATTTAATTACTTTGTATCGGTAACTTTTAAAATATTAAGTAGTAACATTATTATAATTTGATTATAACTCGTTGAAAACTGATGTGGCCCCCCCATCATCATGTTGCCACTCATGTGGAGGCCCCAGGGCAGTTGCCCCGGTTGCCCTCCCCTAAATTCGGCCCTATATTCAGCCTCGAATAACCACTCTGTGGAACCAGCTTTCACCGACTTTTCTGAACAGTTACAATTTGTGAATGCCTCCTTCCAGTCCTTCAGGGTTGCTGGTATAGACGGGAGTCACTTTCCATCCAGTATCATAGACATTTTGAACAGGTAGTTACCCAAAATAAGTGATTTACGGTGTATTGAGGTGCGTGTAACAATTGGTTCAAATTTCCTATAGGGCAGTCTTGACCACCATGTGACTTAATATCGTAGCCCCCAAGGTGGCGCATTGATATGAGGATTGGTTCATATCATTTTTTTTTCTAACCGCTACATCGCGTTCTGCTACGAGGAGCAGTCATAATCGGTAAACATTAAACTGACAAGTATTTTAACGGCGCGATAATTCCATTTATTTACATTCCATGATACCAAGTGAACGTGCGGCGTTTTGAAAATATCACTGAATAAATTCGGTGAGTACGTAACTGTAGATTATATTTATGAGTACAGTTTTGATACTTATACGATCCAATTAACCTAAAAACACTTAAATATTGAATAAAAACTTCATTCATAATTCATGACATAACAATTATAACAAACTAGTAGTCACTCTCGACTTCGTTCGTGTTTTAGGGTGTTGGTTGTCATATATCGGGCAAAAAAGTATCCTATGTCCTTTCTCGGAGTTCAAGTTTGCTTCATACCAAATTTCATCCAATTCGGTTCATAGGTTTGGTAGTGAAAGATCGACACACAGACAGAGAGACAGAGTTTCTTTCACATTTATAATATTATTGTAAAGATAAGCAAGTGAACTATTATAATTAATGGTACGTCAATATATCCTCACAAGTATTTTTGTATCGTATGCAGATAATATTTATATTTGCCATTCATTTTAGCAGTCGTAGCCTAGTGGTTAGAATACAATAATCTTAGCCGATGATTCTGAATTCAAACCAAGGACAAGCAACTGAATTAATGTGCTTATTTTTATTTATAATTCATCTCGTGTGGATAAGAATCTGTCATGTCCCCACAACCACTTTCTGCGAATTCCCATTGAAACAGTGTGGTGTAAGGTCCAAATTTTCTCCTCAAAACGAAAGACTTTGCACCGCATTGGAAAATTAATAGGCTGTAACAATTAATTTTTAAACAAACGTTTAGAAACTTAACATTTTTTTTTTTAATTTTGATTGTTTCAAACATGATATTTTGATTTGGTAAAATTATTACTAGTGACGGAAGCATAAAGAATGCCTTTGTATGAACAAATATGTATTATTAATGTGTTGTTACCATGATGTTTGAAATTATAGTAATCATAAAGATAACGCAGTAATAATTAGTTTCGTGTGTAATGGTAGATGTAAAAACTCGCTGCATCATAGTTTGTACAAACATTATTGAACTAGCCGCTCGTCCCGTCTTCGTCCACTGTCCAAAAGATAGAATGATGATAATCATAGAGAGATAAATCTTCGTTAAATCTCTAAGAAAATATAATAAAAAATAAAAAAACCCAAGTAGATCACATCTTCATTATTCCATTGTTTCCAAGACTTTTCTCACGTTTACGGTACTTTAAAAATTATAAAGTATCAGTATTGCACCCGTGCGAAGACGAGGCGGGTCGCTAGTATACTGTAATGTAACACATGGTGAAAAGTCCGAACATTTAATGACTTTGGATTACGTCGCTTAATGCCTTCCGGCGGTCATGTTCATGAGCGAGCCCGCGACCTACGTCAACACGACTGGTGACAATTTCGATTGTAATCTTTCAAGGTTTAAATATAATATGGAATAAATGTTTATACTTAAAATTTAATATTGTCAAAAATTAACCAGAATTATAAAAGACTGTTCGGGTAGGGATAAATCTATTATTGTCGACGCCTCTCCTAATTCGCTCGGGTTGTATCATGGCAATCGTCAGGGTAGTATCGTTAAGCCACTACACTACCGGTTTTATTTTAGGTTAGATTTATTTTTGTTCTTTTGCTGTTAATTTTGTGAGATGAAAACTAGTTCAAATTGAAAGGCAATTTTTAATTAAATGAGTCACTTCTGATCTAAGATTAAAGATGAAATAAAAAATGATGGGAAGCTGAGTCAAGATGGTAGAAAGAGTTATAATAATTAATAATACTGATGAGTTAACTGTTTGATTAATGTTTTATATTAGTAACTGAGACGTGATTAAACATTGTGTAACTTTAGTTAAATGTTGTGAAACAATTTATACTCTGTTTTTTATATGACCACAAGACCTGTAAGCAATTATGACGACATCGAGGAGGATGACGGTGTATTCTCTGGCATATATAAAAACTAGTTAGGCAGGTGAAGGCCACTTGAAATTAAGTAGTCATTACCGTTCATATACATTAGAGCTGTAAGCAATATTTACCATTCCTTACCCAGCCAATGTGCCAAAGGAGAGAACAGTGTTACGGCCATCTCTGTGTGTTTATTTGAGCCTGTAGTTATAGTAACTACAGGCACAATGGACATAGCATCTTAGTTCCCAAGGTTGGTGGCGCATTGACGATGTAAGGAATATTTAATATTTCTTACAGCGTCATTGTATATGGGTGATGGTGACCACTTACCATCAGGTGGCCCGTTCGCCAACCTATTACATAAAAAAACCATGTCATTTCAATCACCATTTAAAATGAAACACATGGATGTTTGGTAAAACATGGGATGAATGGGTGGTTAGCACAAAGCCGCATCAAGTAAACTCTTCTCAAAATAATCTTCATTCATTAATCATTATTTTCATTAATCATAACATCACAATAATAATACAACTAGCGATCCGACCCGGCTTCGCACGGTTGTAATACTAATATACTACATAATTTGTTTATTTACGACATCACATTCGAACTTCTAAAATTATCAAAGTTTCTCTACTATATTGTCCATGTATTATATATAAAGACCTTCCTCTTGAATCACTCTATCTATTAAAAAAAACCGTATCAAAATCCGTTGCGTAGTTTTAAAGATTAAAGCATACATAGGGACGGAGAAAGCGACTTTGTTTTTTACTATGTAGTTATACATAACTCGTAACTAATATTCAATTAAACGTTTAATGTAAATGCAAGATATTGTTTTTATTACCTGTTTATATTTACAGAGGAATAATAAAAAAATAAAAAGATACGCGTGGATTTCTCAGAAAAAAGAAAACAAATTAAGATAATTTCTATTTAACTTCGACCTCCATTAAGACAGAATAATCAATTCATTAAGTAAATATATATTTAGCCAAAAATAAAGTAATTATGTAACTAGCATTTCATTAGAAAAAAAAACATTTTTTTTTTAAATTTTTGTTCATATTTTTTCGCTAATATCATCTGTGATGGAAAAATACACAAAATTGAATGGTACAGTCGAGGTGACAGGCTTGATTTAATTTTTAAGGAAGAATATTAGTTGACTAATTATTAATTATCTATCATATATGTCAAAATTTAATATACATTTGCCGCCATTTGTAAAAATAAAGGCACATGAACATTAAGCCATTAATTTGCGTCAACCTGTTTGCTGTCTTTATTTATTATATCATTGTAATTAAATTTCAATAAAGAGGTTTTTTTATTGTAAAATGGCCATTGAACCTGGTGAGTATTTTTATTTTAATTAATATTTAAAGAAAACTAAACTTATAATATTTTTTTTAAATGGCTTTTATTTGTGCTAAGAGGACACCGATTATCGCCAATGTCACGTCCGATGGAGATTGAACGGTGCAGTCGAGATTACAGGATTAAATTAATTTTAAGGGCACAATAGTAGTAGACTCTCTGTTAACCCATAACCTAAATCAATACAATAATAAATAAATAATTAGATAAACATATGACATTTTATTTATTTATTTACACTCATATAATATTACATTTTTTAAATATAAAATACAAACAGATAAAATATATTTAAAAATATAAGATACAGAGGCCAACCAGTGGCGGGAACAGGGTCTAAGCCACCGGTGGTCAGGGCTCCAAAGAGAGGAACTTCCTCACAATACGCGCCGTGCCGAGGAGTACTGCCTTCTGCATCAGGCCCTTGACCCAGCTGCCTAACGAGAGCCTCTTAAGATGTTGGTCGAGGCTCTTGGCCATTAGGCCATTCGCTGAAACAACTATCGGCACAATAACTGCTGTACCCACATCGCACATGTCGACAACCTCGTGAGCTAAGTCAAGATATTTTATTTGAGGTAAACATATAACATATGACATTATTATTAAGACAACAAATAAGAACAATCAAAAAAATATTTACAACTTAATTTTATTGCACTCAATATATCACATACATAAAAAATACAAAGTGGATTAAACACACACATTAACAAACATTCAACATTAATAGGGCCAGGAACTTTGGGAGGGACAACGTTGTATACGGGATGTAGGAGTTTGGGGCAAGAAAACAGTATATGGGATAAGGAACCTTCGTCAAGGCCACATCAATGAAATCTTAATAGTCTGTGTGTATCACAGTATATAAAATGCACAAATAAAAAAAAAAAAAAAGAAATAAATCAATGACAACATTATCTATCAAAAAGTAATTTACTTTAAAAGGAATAATTACAACACATTTAAATTGTTGACTTTTTTTTTCAACGGACATTATTTTTGACTTCCAGGCAGAATATATTACATAAATATATAATTATATGTAACTAACATGACTTTGTATTTTATATGTTAAAAGAGAGTAACTACTGAGTTTCTTGTCTGTTGCGGTTAGCTTCACTTAATATAGTTTGTTATATGACGATTCAATAGGTCGTGTAAAAGCCTACTTACAAAAAACAACAATAACAGCCTGTAAATTCCCACTGCTGGGTTAAAGGCCTCCTCTCCCTTTGAGGAGAAGGTTTTGGAACATATTCCACCACGCTGTTCCAATGCAGGTTGGTGGAATACACATGTGGCAGAATTTCTATGAAATTTGTCACATGCAGGTTTCCTCACGATGTTTTTCTTCACCGCTGAGCACGAGATGAATTATAAAGACAAATTAAGCACATGAATCAGCGGTGCTTGCCTGGGTTTGAACCCGCAATCATCGGTTAAGATGCACGCGTTCTAACCACTGGGCCATCTCGACTTTAAAAGCCTACTTGAATAAAGTATATTTTGATCTTGATTTTAATTGATTCTTACTTCAAGATTGCATAAAATTAATTGACTCTTAATTTTATTTAATAAATGGACTCATAAATGTGCAATTTTCATCCAGCTGATAATTTATTTTAATGCATTAAACGTGTAAATTAAATAATTATTTTATATTATGTAATAAAACACTTAAGGACTTATGAAATAAAAAATTAAATTAAGCAAAGCACTCTAAATCCTACTGCTGATTGAAGACATCCAATTTAACAAAAAACAGTCAGTAAATTTCCCACTTCTGCGCTAAGGCCTCCTCTCCCTTTGAGGAGAAGGTTTGAAATATATTCCACCACGCTGTTCCAATGCGGTGGAACACACATGTAGCAGAATTTCTATGAAATTAGACACATGCCTTTCTTAGACACCGCTGAGCACGAGATGAATTATAAACAAACATTAAACACATGAATCAGTGGTGTTTGCTCGTGTTTGAACCCGTAATCATCGGTTAAGCACGCGTTCTAACCACTGAGCCATCTCAGCTCTCCGATTTAAAATTCACCGTTTTTATCGAATATAATATTTTGGATCAAGATCAATGAATGACAAACTTCAGTGTCTTACATTTTTAAATGATAAAAATGCAACATAGTCATGTTATCACTGTAGCTATGTTAATTAATTGCATTTGTTATCAATTTGTTGCAAATTTATTACCTATTTAATTTTATTGGTATTTATGCATCTCGTTTAAAAGTTTAAAAATGCAGATATGAAGTGAACCCTGCAGGTCATCTTGCTTACAATAAAATATAAAATTAATTGACAATTATTTTTGAAAAAAATATAAATCGACATTTTTCTACTTAATTATTTATTCTGCCACTGAAAGTAATTATTTATCAAAGTACAATCGAAATGAAAATTCTTTAAAAATATTGGCAACTTTTTTGTTTTGCATAAAAATCTCGTGTAACACATGTGTGATGTATCCACCGACACAGGCAGTCTTACCTAGCGACCCAAAATAATTTGACTTGGCCTTAAAAATCTACTTAATAACATTAGAAAATTTCACATTAAAATTAATGCAGCATTTACAGTAACACACATTCCAAGTCGATCGTTCTTACAAGATAAAATTGTCTACAGTTCCTTGCTAAACGTAGGCAGTTGATAATTTTTTCAAAATTCATCTCTCAAAGCAATTAAATGGGGGATGAAAGTTTGTAGAAAGTATTGTATAATTTTTTCTTCAAACTATTTTTATTATGTGAAAGCTATGATTATGCTATCATAGCTTTCGGTAATTCATCACCAAGTAGAAGTAAGTTGTTCGATTTTTATATTTTATACCTTTTTAAGACTTCATTTTATAATTAAACAATTCAAAAATGATAAATGTTTAAAAAGTGTATATACATAAATATTTAATTTGAGTCTAATCGTTTTATATGTGTATACTTTTTTCCTTATATTTTAAAAATTCAACTTAGTTTTTTTTATTCACGCGACAAGTACCTTTAATTTATTATGTATAATATCAAAATATATTTATGTATTAAATGTGCGCTATTTAGTTGAATATAATGGACTATTATAAACAAATTGGTATCAACACCAGGAAGCAACATAATTTGTACTAAATTTTTCCATATAAATTATTATAATATTAGAGAAATCCAATCCACAAATCCATGAAAGATTTTGAGCCTATTTTGTTTTCTTTTTAGGCATTGTTCATCCTATTGAGTTATGACTTTGAATACATCTTGTTAACACCTGCGTCCCATATATTAACGAATAAATTCACCCTGTAATATTACAAAAACAAAGTGCCCTAGCCGCGTTTTTCTATTTGTCTGTCTGTCTGTTTGCTTAAACGCGATAAGCGATTTTCAAATGTTTTCCATTGAAGGACGCAATGTTGATATAAAGACCATTACACAATAAAAAATAAGGTATGAGAGATAAGAAATAATCTCAATTTATATTTGTAATATAATATAATGTACTAGTAACATTAAATGCTTAAATATATACAAATATGAACTAAAACTAGTTACTGTATAAATCTTCACCGTGTGGGATGGTGGCAAGAATGCTAGCAGCATTTCCCCGTTGAATCGCAATTCCGATCCTCTGGGCAAAAAACGAACCAGCCCTCCTGTCACCAGTGGAGGCAATGAGGCGAGGTGTTATACATTTGATGAAGCTTTTTGCACCACTACTCCAAGGGCCAAGCGTTTCGACAGCAAAAAGCAAAAAGGATTACAGCAGCCAAAACACAATAGGCGATAGGCTACAATATTCAACCAATCACAGCGGTTGAATACCTGCTACTAGTTACGTGCTGCTGTTAGTTTTACGACACTTCGTTGAAAAAATGCCCTGCGATTGGCTGGCTATAAGAAATACGAAACAAATTCCCGCAGCGACGGAAATTTTATTCTTATTTATTATTCCTTATTTTTGAATTATGAATTGATTAACGGTGCTGCCATATCTGGATTACGCTAATCCTTATTTCTTGGTTCTTATTCCTTATCTCTTATGTCTTATTTTTTCAGTGTGTAGTGGTTAAGTTAAGTTTAAATAAAATGCATTAAGGTTTTATGCAAATTGGCTGTAAGTTGCCGGTCATTGTTTTAGACGTCGAGAATAACTGCCTTTGATCTTTATTGACATCTCGAAAGCCTACACAGTTTTCCCGATGCGCTTGTGTATGTGCGTGCGTCTACATGTGTGAGTGTTGTGTGTACATAGGGTTTATGTAGAATCTTATTATAAGCGTGTGAAGTCAGGGCGGATAAATAATCACTCAAACTCAAACACAAACTCGAATAACTTTATTCAATATAGAAGCATTACACTTTCTTATTGATGGTCGATTGAAACACTACCTATTCGGAAAAGAAAATACCCTGCCCTGAGAAGAATCGACGAACGAAACTCAGCGAGTTTTTTTTTTTTTGTTTGTCTCATATATTATATAAACAATTTAATATGAGATGAAATAGCCTAGCCACTTCACTACATAGTATTAAACCTAGTCGCTTTTTCTGTCCCTATATCCCTATGTATGCTTAAATCTTTAAAACTACAAAAAAGAAAATACCTGATAATCTTATCATATAACTATAGGCACAAGGAACATAACATCTTAGTTTCCAAGGTTGGTGGCACATTGACGATGAAAGGAATAGTTAATATTTGATACAGCGTCATTGTCTGTGGGTGACGGTGACAACTTTCCATCAGGTGGCCCATATGCTCGTCCGCCAACCTATAGAATTATTCTGTCAAACCTTAAAATAACCTGACTTGATGTTACCCTTACAAGGTAGAATAAAGGGCTAGTTCACGATGATTCAACGTTTGTCTTTGAAATATCTATGACTAAACGAATGGTTGATAAGAAATCACATATTTCTTGGCTTGATCACAATTTTAATGGATATTATCGATAACAATTAATTTGTAAACAAAACAACGCATTCTATTAAATGACAAATTCAATTAAAATTCTACAAAATACTGATAAAGATAATCTATTCTATAGTATAATATTATAAAGGTAAAAGTAGCTCTGTCTCTTTGTCTGTCTGTCACTCTTTCACAACCAAACCACTGAATTAATTTAAATAATTGTATTTAACTAAAATGACTTTGTATTTTTAAATGTTAAAAAAGAGTAACTACTGAGTTTCTTACCGGTTCTTCTCGGTAGAGTCTACTTTCCGAACCGGTGGTAGCTTCACTTAATTATAAATTGACGATTCAAAAGTGCTTGTAAAAGCCCACTTGAATAAAGTTTGTTTTAATTTGATTTGATATGATTTGAAGCGAATTTTATGAAAAGCCACGGGAGATTGCAAGTACATAAATAAGTTAAAGGAGCATATCAACAACAACAAAAACAACAACAGCCTGTAAATTTTCCACTACAGGGTTAAGGCCTCCTTTTCCTTTGAGAGGTTTGGAACATATTCCACCACGCTGTCCCAATGCGGTGGAATGCACGTGTGGTAGAATTTCTATGAAATTAGACTGAGTTCTTCACGATGTTGCTTCGCCGCTGAGCTCGAGATGAATTATAAACACAAATTAAGCACATGAAGATTCAGTTGTGTCTGGGTTTGAACCACAATCATAGCTTAAGATGCACACGTTCTAACCACTGGGCCATCTCGGCTCTATCTATAAAGAAGCATATCGCGTCATCGTTATTCATCATAATGACATAACAAAAATGTATATTGTGAAACGCTCACACACACGTGCCTTAGTAGATATAAGTAGGGGATTACACGAACATGCAAAGTATTTAAATATAAACATATATCCAGTATCATACTATATTCACAACAAGATAATATCAATGTTATCGTGATAATAATGATAAGAATGGGATACCTTATCGAATATCGTACGATATTGTTATTTTATGACTGTTTATTCGAAACTTCCGATACATGGATTTTTATATTTCACGAATACGGACGGATATTTTTATATATACTAGCTGAACCTGCGGCTTTACCCATAAGGTATATTTAAATATTCATAGTACATAAACCTTCATTTCGATTTAACCTTTTTTTTCTCGCTGTATAAACGCATTACGCGCTTCCCCCACTTGATGGAAAGTGGGGGGGGGAGGTTGGTACTCCCCGGAGCCTTGGACACAGAGTGCGCCCAAGTACGCCGGGTTTACCCACTAAAAACCCAGCGGTACCCTCTCCGTCTTACGGCGGATGACACGGATTTCCATTCCCTTAAGGGGTGAATTGACATAAATACACTCCCTTTTGTAATACTCAAACCATCATACAATTAATCAATTCATCGGTTCAGCGTTAAACGGTAATAGACAGAATTACTCATTAATAATATAAGTAGATATTTTGGATAAAGATTTAGTATAAAACAGAAATCAGGCTAAATATTGTTACAAGAAAGATGAAAAATTGGAATCAAATTCAGTGGCAGATTTACCAATAGGCTAAGCAGGTTGGAGCCTAGGGCGGCAGATTAAGAAGGCGGCAAATTTAGCCCAAATTTGTTATTCTCTTACATCAAAAAAACGAAATAAAAAAAGTCACATCATATCATAACACCTAGTTTATAACCATACTTATTACGGGAAAACCGATGTAATGAGGACGATAGAACACAAACTCAGAATAAATGTAATTAATATGATTGTGATCCAAACATTCGTATTGAATATCAAAAGTCAGTAGGGGCGGCAAAAATTGAATAGCCTACCAGCCTACAGCTAGCGGCAAATTTGTAAATCCGCCGCTGATCAAAATGAACTTTATTCAAGAATAGTAATTTTACAAGATAACCTTGTATCTTCTTCGATCATATGAAGACATCTTATAAAACCAACTTCTTTATTAATTAATCGTTTTAAAGAAAGTAATGTGTCGATCATATTTTTTACATAAGCTTTATATTAATTAAACTAAAATGAAATAATGTAAATAATCGAAAGCAAGAAAATCGAATACTATTTTTTTTTATAAAATCTAAAATCACCGAAATATTACACAATAACCAAGTACTTAATGTTTTTACAATCTATAAATAGCTAGATAAATTCTTCAATAGATAAACAGATGAAAAACAAAATAGATAAAAATGAAAAGATGATATTGAGTTTTGTATAATGATCGACTAGCGATCGATATACATATTGCTTCAGTTAGTAATCTGAAAACGTTCTTATCTGATATCAATTTTCTGATATAAGGCTCGATGCAGATGAAATTACGATGACTTAATACACAAGGTCAAATGACAAATGAAAAATATATTTAATTACTAATTACGGATTGGTTGTCAGTAGTAGTAGTAACAGCTTGTAAATTTCCCACCGCCGGGGTCCTCTCCCATTAAGAAGAGGGTTTGGAACATATTCCACCACGCTGTTCCATCATTTTGTTGGTGGAATGCACATGTGGCAGAATTTCAATGAAATTTGACACATGCAGGTTTCCTCACGATGTTTTCCTTCACCGCCGAGAACGAGATGAATTGCAGTAGTGCTTGCCTGGGTTTGAATACCCCGAACTCATCGGTTAAGATGCACGCATAACCACTGGGCCATCTCAACTCTGCATCTTTGGTTGTCATATACATATATATCCTTCCTTGGAGTTTAATCTTGCTGTATATATAAATATAACAGACAGACATAGTTACTTTTCAATTCATAATATATACTTTTTTTTTTTATGGCATAGGTGGCAAACGAGCAGGAGGCTCACCTGATGGAAATACTTTAAATAGGATAACTTGAAAACAGCAACTTTGTTTTATTTTCATTAAGGAATGCTGTCGATAATTTTGACTAATTGTTTTGATTACATTTTTCAATTATGTGTCAGCTATAGATATAAAAGTTACAATACTTGGTGAAAGGGTTTTGTGCCAGCCAAGCCAGTCTAGGTAGGTATTGTGTATGTAACTATAGTCAGCCACATAAATTACAAAACAGTACGCAAGTATAGTGATCCTTATTAAAACGACGTGAATAAATTCCAACGTGACAATATAAAATAGTTTTAATTAAAAAAAACGGTTACCTACCTAGGTTTATATCGGAAAATTTTTAAAATAACATTAATTTTGTAATAGTAGATTTTTATTAAAAATGTTTTCAAAGGACATTATAATATGGGCTTTTAAGTTAGTTGCAATTTTTTTAAAAGTTATTTAACTCTAAACGACTGTATTTAAAATACCAAAAAAATATATAAAGACAAATAGCTAAGACAGTCGCACGCTCGTTTAAACAGTTCCTAAGCCCAATAAAATACACGTTAAAGTATCAGTTACGGAAACACTTAGGATGTGTAAACTCGCGTTATAACAATACTATTGGCCAGAAACCATTTGTAAGTTAATTTTTTTTTTGACTCGTTATTGAAGATTATTGGCCGAAATTTCAAAAAAAAAGAAACACATTCGTGTTCGATTCGTGTATCTTCCTTCTCGTATAATGTATTGTGATGAATTGTAGTGTATTTTTGTCCAGAATTATGGTGGTCAGTAAGAAGAGTGAGTGGTGGATAGGATGTGGGATGGGACTGGTGGGCATTGGGATGCTCTTCAGTACGACTTGGTCATCGATTTTCAACGCAAAGATACAACAAGTAAGTAATTTAATTAATTAAATGTACTATAAAATATTTCTATAATATTCTTTGAGCGAATTTTGGTGTAGCGCTCCATCTGATAATCATCAATACTGTGTGAAAGACTAAAAATATTTGTAAAAACTACATTCTTAAAGGTGGTATATTATTCAATACAAGATTTAAAAAGCGTGAATTATAAAGACGATAAAAAGACGTGTAATTAATACTTGTTGACTTTCAAGCATATATAATTGTATTTAACTAACATGACTGTATCTTTAAATGTCAAAAAATAACTACTGAGTTTCTTGCCGGTTTTTCTCGGTAGAATCTATTTTCTAAACCGGTGGTCGCTTCCCTTATTATAGTTGTTAAATGACGATTCAAAAGTGCTTGTAAAAGTATACTTGAATAAAGTATACTTTGATTCAGATTTTCTTTTTATTTAATCTGGCTTGTGGCTTTCTTGCGATATATTGCTTTGTCACCGATCTTGAGATCATCGATAGTCACAAAAAGTATCTGAGTTGCTCATCCATATTTGAAATATCTACGATTTAAGTTCACGTGCTGACTAATAGATCATCAGTTCTATAATTGGGTACTGTAAATGATGAAAGAAAAATAAATATGAGACAACATCACATACATTACTCTGATCCCAATGTAAGTAGCTAAAGCACTTGTGTTATGGAAAATCAGGAGTAACGACGGTACCACAAACACCCAGACCCAAGACAACATAGAAAACTAATGATAATCTATATCGACTCGCCTGGGAATCGAACTCGGGACCTCGGAGTGGCGTGCCCATGCAAACCGGTGTACACATCACTCGACCACGGAGGTCGTCAAAAATATCCTAATGATATGACCATACAACAATCCACTGGAGTCAAAATCAAAATATACTTAATTCAAGTAGACTTTTACAATCACTTTTTAATCATTCAACAACTATCTTAAATAAAGCTTCCACTGATTACAATAATATTAGTATGTACCATCACAATTTAAAAATATTTATGTAGATATAGGTCAGCTCAGTCTATCTGTCTACAATAATATTGGCTCACTTGGTCTTAGGACTTTGTCTGGTCAAACTACACTCCTTGGGTCCGTTGTGTTTCGATGCAAAGACTAAGTAAGCAAGTGTAACAGTGTATACAAAGGACACGTGTTAGTCCTCAGGGTTGGTTAAATATTTGTCGTTTGGAAATAAGTATTGTTTCACAGTACTTACTAGTGTTTACGGACGGTTGAAAGGTGCAATCATGCAGATCATTTGTGAGACTATTTTTTAGAACAATCTCATTACAAAATGACCTTTGCTCATAATCAATACATATAATGAAATTGTAAAAGGTCTGTGTATGTACATGGAAGAAAAATAGGGAAAACTTTATTAAGGGAACTTTATGTACGCAATAGAACCCAAAACAATGTTTTTTTTTTAATTCTTGTCTGTTTGTCTGTACGTTTGTTCGCGCTAATTTCAAAAACGGCTTAAACTATTTGAATGCAGTTTTCACTATTGCATTACGATTTGCTGTAATTAACATTTAGTCTTTGTTTTATAAAAAAAGTTTATGATCTTAAGAATCGCATCATCACATCAATCAACCAAAATTAAAAAAAAAATAATCCACAATGCTGTATTCATCCTTACCGTAATAAATCATTTCATGTTCAATTCTGTTTATCACCTACTAATAACTTTATAATCTTGGAGCTAGAGATTCTCTTCGGGATGTTTTTAACAAAGTAGGAATACTCACTGTTGCGTCGCAACATTTACAACAATATTATGTATATTCACAGTAAGATTGATCACTTTGATAAAATCCGTGATAATCATTGTATGTGCACTGGGAGTAAGGATAAGCTTATAACGCCAAGTTTCCGACTCCGCAAAGTCTATAAAAAACCCAATAATAATATCCACTTCCATACCCACAACCAAGCGGGCGAAGTAGCGGGCACAGCTGTTAATATTTTGATTTGTTTGGAAGAGCTAATTAGCTATAAGTCCGCCCGGTGTATAACACCTAACATAATTGTTTATATTATTAATTTTCTTCTATATATATCCTAAGTTTTCTGTATTTACATTTAACAACAATATTTATATTTATTGCATCCGTATTACATAGTATTTTTATGAAAACGTACAATTCAAAACCTTTGTTTACATAATTAATATAACGCAATGTAATTAATATAGCAGTATACAATTACATATTCAATTAGACATGACAAATCAAAGCTATCTTTAAGTGTTTCTATTAATCTATACATATAATAAAATTGGGGTGTCTGTTTGTAATATTAAAATAGCCCTTTTTTACTCAACGCATATGTATGTATGCACGGTATATATACCATAATAACATTTTTTACAATTTTTGTCTGTCTGTCTGTTTATTCCGGGTATTCTCTGGAACGGCTGGACCGATTTTGGAGGGACTTTCACTGGCAACAAACTGACATAATATGGAGTAACTTAGGGTAGTGTAACGTTTTTTTGTTAAGTTAAAACTCGTACAAGGTCGCGGGCACAGCTGGTAACGAAATAAAAACGTAATAACTGCGTTTCAGTTAGATTTCTCTCGTAATCATGTAATTATTGAAAAGGTGTTAAGGTTGATATTATAATACGACTGATATTAATTATTTTATGAAATCCTTCGTCGGTCTATTGAGATATACGGCTAATTCAGGTCCAGTCAGTCCATTCAGGTTTAATCCTTTTTTTATGGAATAGGTTGGCGGACGAGCATATGGGCCACCTGATGTCAAGTGGTCGACATCACCCATAGACAATGACGCTGTAAGAAATATTAACTATTCCTTACATCGTCAATTCGCCACAAACCTGGGAACTAAGATGCTATGTCCCTTGTGTCTGTAGTTACACTGGCTCATCACCCTTCAAACCGGAATACAACAATACTGCGTACTGTTGTTTGGCGGTAGAATATCTGATGAGTAGGTGGTACCTCCCCAGGCGGGCTTGCACAAAGCCCTATCAAGTTAATATGTAATATAATCTTAGATTAATCTTCTAATCTTAGACTTATTTATGAGTTGTTTGTAAATAAATCTCTAAGGGAATTGAAGCTGAGAAAATATTAATCGAATGCACTCGTCTTTATAATAAGGTATTATTATCTCTGTTTGATGCCGAAAATCGAACTATGAATTAATTACGAATGAAAATTTAATATGACGGCGCCCGTTAAATGCGGCGCTATCTATTTGATTAATGTTGAATTAATTTGTAAAGTTTTGATTATTGGACGAGGGTGAGTTAAGCTTGCTCTGGTGAAACGTTTGACGTTCAGCGCCGCTAGATGAAGAACGAATGACGGCCGGTAAAAAGCAGTAGCGTAAGATCCCAGGACCGCCAGACGTCACATATTTTCTGTCGAAGGAAATGTGGACGATTAAATAGTATTAGTATGTACTAATAACGTATGCTTACTTGCTAGTTTGCTTAAACGGCCAATTTTCAGGTATCAGGTAATCAAGGTACGTAAAAACAATATTTACCTCACGTAAATTCTCCAAGCCGATTTTTAAGTATATTTTAGGCAATATCCTTAAAAATAAGTCGCCAATACTCCCAGACACTTTCCGTCGGCCGTATTGCTTTGCAGACGCTTTAAAGCTCCCAAAATAATGACTTAACTTCACGTAAATTCTGATGCTCCATTTTTATATATGTTCACCCGACAACTATTTTAAAACCTTTTACAAAAAGCCAGACCTATCCAAGGGGCCAATCAGAAAATACGTGACGTCTGGCGGCCCTTGGACCACAGTGTATGTCACGCAAACGGATCGCCGACGTCTATAATTGTAACCCCAGTTAATTATTCGATTTAACTATTGAAAATAATTGAACGAACGCATGTAAAGCATTACAACATTGTAATCCAACGATACCAACTTTTATTTCTGGAATAAATAGCAACATTCCCACGCCCTCGTCATGAGTGACACAAATCCTATCTTTAGAGACAAAGATGATAAAGGCGCTCCAGTGCCGTTAAATGAGTATATTGAGATTGAAATTTTAATAAATTTAAACTCAAGACAAAAGTTTGTTTCTTCGAACGTGTTTAAGACAGTTGATAAATTATTGGATGACGATGTAGATTTTATTGTTTCTACGGGGAAAACCCAACGTAGACTTAAGTGTTGACAAACACACACTGGCTTACTGGCACGGAAATAAATATTATTTAAATCATCAAGATGTAACAACCAGGGGGGCAAAGATATGATGTTCTGTTTATTATACGTCTTTTGGCTTGTTACGAAACTATACTATGCACTGTGATCAGGGAATTAATTGTACTAAACTTTAACAACGATGATAGTTCTGATTCTATTCCGATTCAACTTTAGCTGTTCCTAACGAAAATGAACCTCAGCTTACTTGTAACTGGGGGGCAATTCTACTTATATATATCTGCTGTGAAAGATCCCGACGACGACTGAACAGCTACAGGCAATTACGGTTTCATTATAAAACAATAAAATGACAATTTGTGAGTAGGATTGACCCCATCTCGCTATGTCCACTGCTGAATTTAGGCCTCTCCAAGTGCACGCCACTCTGGTCTTTCTCCGGCTACTCGCATCCTTATCCTGCCTGCCGCCTTGCCTGAGGACGTCCTACCACTACGTTTAACTCCACTACGTTTGCGGAGACGCGGCCTCCACTCTAGAACGCGTTTTTCCCAACTTTTGTCGGTTCTACGACAAATATGACCAGTAAATATCCTTCATATGCAGTACACGCCCAATATTATTCCAACCGAAAAGAATCAGTAAGACACCAAATATTTATTATCATTCCTAAATATATGTCTATTATTTTCAGATGATGATACTCAAAAGCGGTTCGACCTCGTTCAACATCTGGCGAGAGATACCGATACCGATTTACTTGGAATGCTTCCTGTTCAACATAACCAACGTGGACGAGATCCTCGCTGGGAAGAACGTTACGTTAAAAGTACAAGAAATGGGCCCGTATGTATTTAAAGAAATTAATACTAAGGTAACTATAAGACTTATAAACTTGGTGTTTAAATTATTTTGTTGTTATCTGTAAGATAGAGGCGAGATGGCCAGGTGGTTAGAACGCATGCATCTTAATCGATGATTGCGGGTTTAAACCCTGCCAAGCACCACTGAATATTCATGTGATTAATTTGTAATGTGTTTATAATTCTCGTGCTCATCTCGTGCTCGGCGGTGAAGGAAAATATCGTGAGGAATAATGTGTTTAATTTCAACGAAATTCTGCCACATTAGTTATATACACCAACACCAATCCGCATTCAAACAGCGTGGTGGAATATTTTCCAAGCCTTCTTTTCGATATTTACACACTGTTGTTGTTGATATTTTATTAAGCATTATGAAATGTAACCTTAAAAAGTGATCAAAAAATCAAGTACGCTAACACAAATTGGTACTTTAGAAACTTAATTGTATAATGTTAATATAAACCTATCACAAGTTCGGTATAATTGCAACAACATCTCAGTTCCCAAGCGCATTAGCAATGTAAGGAATGGTTAATAATTCTTACAGAGCCATTTTCTATGGTCATATTTCTATTTGCTCGTCCGCCAAGTTAAATCATTAAAAAATTACTATTAAGGAATTTTTTAGGAAAAAAATTAAAAGAACAAATTCAGAGGCTATTTCGCATATATGTTTCTGTTAGTTCTAATTAATATTTTGGAGAAGAAGAAGAAACGTATAATGGATGTCGCCCTGGCTGATTTCTTCCGCGTTCAAGGGAGACTAGACTAGCATGACATATATGCACAAACACTGGTGCAACTTCCATCTTGTGGATCTCAAATGCAACCGAAAAGAGCGCAGAGACATGAGAGTGTACTCACTTTTAACTTCCAGACTCCAGGCCGATACCTGTATTTTTTTAATTTAAAATTTAAGACTTTTTATGATTTATACTTGGTGGTAGGGCTTTGTGCAAGACCTTCTGTGTAGGTACCACCCACTCATCAGTTATTCTACCGCCAAACAACAGAACTCAGTTTTGTTGTGTTCCGGTTTGAAGGGTGAGTGAGCCAGTGTAACTACAGACACAAGGGACAATCTTTGTTCCCAAGGTTGGTGGCGCATTGATGATTTAAGTAATAGTTAATATTTCATAGAAAAAAATAAACTTTTTATGAGAATTTGAATCAAACGCTAAAGACTACCTAGAAAACGTAAATTTTACTATTGTGAAGTCCGATTATTATTATTATATGGATAACTCCGAAACTTTAAGTTCATTTTAATTTTTTTTTTATGGTATAAGTTGGCCGACGAGCATATGGGCCACCTGATGGTATGTGGTCACCATCACCAATAGACAATGACGTTGTAAGAAATATTAACTATTCCTTACATCGTCATTTTTTGCTATTAAAGAGGTTATCTGAACTAATATTATAAATTCGAAGACATATGTCTATCTGTTTTAATCCTTCACACCTAAACCACTGATTCGAATTAAATGCAATATTTTAATAGTCTTTGATCAGAAAAAAAGTTCCCTGGCGGCTTGATTTTTTCCGACATGTTTAACAATAGTCGTTCTATTTCAATTTATTTACACAAAAATCTTAATAAATTATATACCTAAACCATCCTCATCAATTCTTCTGTCATTTGGTGAAAACCACATGAAACTCTGGTCAGTAGTTTTGGGTTTAATCGCGAACATACAGACTGATAGACGCGGCCGGAGAATTATGTCTTATAATATGTAGTGATTAAGGATTCGTGCAAAAAAACCATTTATAATGTAGATGAAGATGTTATCGCAACTTTTGGATGAATAATTAAATTGGATTAAAGTCGATAAGCCGAATAGCGTTGTATTATTAATAAACATATATTCATCAAGGACTTTTGTAGAGGATAATGTAGTGTAGCCATTAGCGAATATCATGGAATACGTTAATGGTAAGGTTTTTGTGTTTTCCTTCTCGCCGTCGGAATGTAATGAAATGTCACCATAAAAAAATTGCAAATGTCAACCAGTCTGGCATATCATGAAAAATGCATTATTAATTCAAATTCAACGCGTGTAAAAGCGTTCAGAGAACTTATTAATATTAATAATAGTGTAATATTGAAGTTTATAGATCGAGTCAAACTCATAGGAAACAAAATACTGGGAGTACTTTGTAAAAAAATTATTTGAATTATGAATGACACGTGCATAAGTCAATAAGTGTAAAAAAGTAAGGAAAGAAGGTGCTTGTTATATTATTAGAAGTATTTTTCGTGAAATTCTTGGTGGGGTATTGTGCAAGCCCTCTTGGATAGGTAACACCCACTCATCAGATATTCTACCGCCAAACATCAGTACTTGGTATTGTTGTGTTCCGGTTTGAAGGGTGAGTGAGCCAGTGTAACTACAGGCACAAGAGACATAACATCTTTCCCAAGATTGCTGACGTATTGGCGATGAAAGGAGTGTTTCTTACAGCGCCATTGTCTATGGGCAGTGGTGACCACTTACCATCAGGTGGCCCATATGCTCGTCCGCCAACCAATAGTATAAAAAAAACTTTAAAGAACCCATTTTATCTCTTCTAAATTTTAAGAACATGACGTTATTGTATCACGTCACTTAAAATAAATATGTAGTTTTGTGAATTTTTGGGACCATCCCAATTCTAATAAGCTTATCGTATTCGTTACACTCCTTAGTAATCTGTACGATTACTTAAACAAGATAATAGTGATGTTACGACGTAGTTTCTTATCGATAGTATTTCCGTCATTTTGTCAATACGAGGAAGTTATAACATTAAATCATTTTTTGGAATAAAATTGACAATTTCTCAAGTTAACAATTATATAAAGCCGACCTGGTTGCAGGAGCTTTACAATGAAATGAAGATTTAGAACTTGTCACTATCAAAAAGTTTCTACTTCAACAAAAACACCAAAAATATTTTCATTCAAATCGTAGAATGTCATGCACAAATTTTCTGAGTTTTCTGTCGATAACTCTGTATCTGTCCACGAGCTTCAGAAAGGATATCAAGCTGTGCCATCACGAGAGCGAAGAGTGCACCTGCGTTAGGACAAATATTTATGTTTTCTAAATTGTCATACACAATTCAATTAACTTGGTGGTAGGGCTTTGTGCAAGCCCGTCTGGGTAGCTACCACCCACTCATCAGTTATTCTACCACCAAATAACAGTACTCAGAATTGTTGCGTTCCGGTTTGAAGGGTGAGTGAGCCAGTGTAACTACAGGCACAAGGGACATAACATCTTAGTTCCCAAGGTTGGTGGCACATTGACGATGTAATTAATGAATAGTTAATATTTCTTACAGCGTCATTGTCTATGGGTGATGGTGACCACTTACTATCAGGTGGCCCATATGCTCGTCCGCTAACCTATACCATAAAAAAAATTCTCTAATCTCATATGTGAAGACCGCCGGAATAAAAATCGGCCAGGAGATATATCACTACCAATAAACTCTTAAACATCTTTACCATTACATAATATAAAACAAAGTCGCTCACCGCTGTCTGTCCCTATGTATGCTTAGATATTTCAAATTACGCAAAGGATTTTGATGCAGTTTGTTTTAATAGACAGAG
Organism: Vanessa cardui; assembly: GCF_905220365.1. Taxonomy (NCBI): domain Eukaryota; kingdom Metazoa; phylum Arthropoda; class Insecta; order Lepidoptera; family Nymphalidae; genus Vanessa; species Vanessa cardui. The sequence goes on from NC_061130.1 coordinate 14,555,950, forward strand.
TGATTCGAAAGGAAGGTTTTTTTCATAATACATGGACGAAATAGTAAAGAAACGCTGACAATTTTAGAACTTTTAATTTGATGTCGTAAATAAAAAAATCGGTAGTATATTTTGTATCAGCATTACACCTGTGCGAAGCCGGGGCGGGTCGCTCGTATTTTTTAAATAAACTATATCTATTACTACGGAAATTTAAGCAAAATTAAAATATATAGAATTTTATATGACATTTTTGTTCCTCACTACACGACTTCCAATCAAATTTACCTGTTTATCATTAATCACTATTAATTAGTAATTATCCTAATTATATGAACAGTTAATTAGTGTTGAAGATTATGTATTACACAATTTAGATTAATAGATTTGACTGATTATAATTCTTTTTTTATTATTTATTTAATTATTTAAAGGACAAGAAAATCACGTTGTATGTTCAGCATCAGCGGTAGACATTTTTTCTGTGAAAATATAAATCCTATTACATTATCAACAACAACAGCCTGTAAATTTCCCACTGCTGGGTTAAGGCCTCCTCTCCCTTTGAGGAGAAGGTTTGTTGCATGTTCCACCACGCTGCTCCAATGCGGGTTAGTGGATACACCTAGTTAACATAATTGTAATTAATTATGTATGTATTATATATTAATGATTCTATCTTCTTCAATTGTGTTTCAGGTTAACATAAGTTGGAACGAGAACAACACGGTGACATTTAGAAATCAAAGGTTCTGGTACTTCCAGCCTGACATGTCCAACGGGAGTCTGTCTGATAACATCACCAGCATCAACCCGATCATAGCGGTGAGATGAGCAGCATTTTTTTCATTATGAGTATTTGGTTGTCCTTACAAGACCTGTGACAATCAGTTGAATTCCAAACAGAGGATCAACTCTACTAACATATACGATTACGAGAAATGTAACAATATTATAATCTTGTAAAAAATATGTACGAATTGTACATAAATTCATTTCTGACATATTAGAAATCAGTTAACGCTCGCATATGTTGCAACGCCTCCACAATTTGCTAACCAATATCCGATGTAACTCGCGCACCGAATGTTACTGCTAAAATCAAGCTAAAATATTCCAAGGCCATTGGGGGGAGAGCATTTAAATACAGCTTAGAGCAACCTAAAGCTATAACATTATGAAGTCTGCCATAATGAAGAACCAAGACACAAAAAACAGTAGTCATTCCATAGGTTGTACTTTAATTGAAATAAGGAAAATTGTAAGCTAGCGTAGTGTCATCTCCAGATATAGTGCTTATAATCAAATTAATTTTGTTCAAGTAAACTTAACATGAAATTTTTTGAATCGTAGATCTTTAGATACTACCACGGTTTCGGAAAGCAGCATTCATCAAAAAGGAATGGCAAGAAGCTCGCATAGTTGCTCATTTCAAATAAACAGATTTACAATGTTGTTTTTTACAGTAATTAGTGTCCTATGATGGAACCCGAGCCTTAATACCGGCGTTTTTTTTTCTATAAATATTATATTAATGAATAATTTTATTTATTAATTTAGTATTAATAAAGTTCTTTAATTTCGTTTGTGAATATTGTTTGTGAATATCCGACTCCGCAAAGTCAATAAATCTTTCTTGGGGCAAGGTATCCATTTCTATAATAAAATTCCGCAGACATTTTTAACTTTGCCGTTTGCCGTAAATTCAAATCGTTTTTAAAATTAAATTGGTATAAAAGGCATATTATTCGATACAAGATTTTGTAGATGATAAAAAAGCTTGGATTTAATATCTGTTGACTTCCAGGCAGGATACATTACATATATATAATAGTATTTAACTAATATGATTGTATTTTTTAAATGTTGAAAAGGAGTAACTGAGTCTCTTGCCGGTTCTTCTCAGTAGAATCTGCTTTCCGAACCGGTGGTAACTTCACTTAATTATTATATGACGATTCAAAAGTGCTTGTAAAAGCCCACTTGAATAAAGTTTATTTTGATTTATCAAATGTTAATTTAAGTCATGAATAATAAAAAATAATAATAATTTCAGTTATGTTTTAAGATTTATGTTAAGTCGGATATTCACAAACAATATTCACAAACGAAATTAAAGAACTTTAAATGTTAAATGTTAATTTATCAAATTAGTATGAACTAATTGTAATTATGACTTCAATTAATATCTGATAATTTGAAACATAATAAGGACTGCTTAACATATTTACTTAATTATTTCTAAATAATTCACAGTCAATAAAATTATATCTATGTTATTTAATGTAATCTTATCTTATTTCTTATAATCATGTCGAATCTCTGGAATGCAGCAAAAAATAGTGAAATTACTTCAATATAATTTAATATTTTTGATGTATTTCCTGAAATAAAAATACATACAGCTGTTAATAGGATTATAAAGCGACATGTCTTTCATTTATATAAATCGAAGGTAGCGTGCTTTTTTTGTGAAGAAGTCAAAATAAGCGTTAAGATGTGATGGTAATATATGCAGAAAAGGGCTATCTCTAGTCCAAGCTAGCTTCACTCGGAAGAAAATTTAAATATCGTTTCTCAATACATAATTATATATACTATAGTGTTTTTCAAAATATTAATTAAAATTCTAAGACTTGTGTAATACGCACTCAACGAATACAAGAAGCAAACATAAACTTGTTACTCTTGTTACTACGTAGGGTTAATATTTGTATATATTACGTGTATTATTTTAATTATAAGATAACTCTTCTAATTCCTAGGCTGACCTTGATGGTATTCGGTCGCCATATTTATATTCAAGCCATCTCTATTATGGAACAAGTTTATGAGGTTGTACTCCAGAATTATAATGGTAGTCGACATTTGTGGTTTTTCTATCAGCATTTTGAATTTGTATGAACATTTCATTTGACAATATTGGAACCTCTGCTTTAAAACCAACTGACTTAAAATTATGTGATTTGATTGGCGTCTAGTTATCCCAAAGAGATCAACTTATATTTGTCTTATACACCTATATTTTTATTTGTTTTAGACAATCGCCTATACGTTGCGTAAGGAGAGGGTAATTTTAAAAGTGATAGTGGATATGATTCTACGCACGTACCATACGAACATGTTTCTGAAAGCCAACGTCTCGTCGTGGCTATTCGATGGCGTCGGAGATCCCATTCTGGACCTCGTTGGACATATTCCTCACCTGCCTTACACGATACCGTTCGATAGATTTGGATGGTTTTATAAAGTAAGTTATGTTCTTTGTGCCGTTATAAGATTAGTATTTACTGTGGTCAGGTTAGCTGAAGTTTACACATACTTGTTGTATTAGTAACCACTTTTCCCAAAGGATTGGAATACAGTTTCATTAAAAAAAATGGCAATCACTACATATTATAAAATAAAGTTCCTAATTTATTAAATAACTTTACAGCGCAATGGCTCGATAGACGCGGATGGTCTTTTCGTCACAAATACTGGTGGAGCAGACTTCAGGGATCTTGGTAAAATCGAGCGATGGCAGCAATCCAATAGAACTGTCTACAGAGACCAGTGTGGAGAGCTGAAGGGAACTACCGGAGAGCTCTGGGCGTTGGAAGACGATCAGCCTGAGATACAAATCTTCGCGGCTGACCTTTGCACGTAAGAGGAATATATTTTTAAGTAATTTGATAAAAAATTTAAACATATTGGGTATAGACAAGCCGAATATCACGTGCACGCCGTCAGGTATTTTTCAAATAATAATATATCCCTAAAAAGTATCTTCTTGTAAATTTTCCACTGCTGGGCTGTGGCCTCCTCTCCCATTCAGGACAGGGCTTGGAATATATTCCACCATGCAGTTCCAATGCGGGTTGGTAGAATACACATGTGCCTGAATTTCGACGAAAATAGACACATGCAGGTTTCCTCACGATGTTTTCCTTCATTGTTTTCCTTTCCACCGAGCACGAGATAAACACAAATTAAGGACATATATACAGTGGTGCTTGCCTTGGGTTTGAACCTGAAATCATCAGTTAAGATGCAACCGTTCTAACCACTGCTCTATCTTGGCTAATTTGCTACGCTATATTTGAAAAATAATGAAATATTAAAGAGAGTTGATTCTTTAGGCTGATGTCATAGGGCGAATATCATTTACGTGTTATTATTACAGACATATGTCCTTAGCTTATTCTGGGCCGGTGGTGAAGCAAGGCTTGCCGGGCGTGGAATTCGCAGCCAATGACTCACTCTTTGATAACGGCTACAAATACCCAAATATGGTAAGTTTTCTTACAAATTATTTACACTGAATACATATCACTTACTAAGTTTCAAATAAATGCAGCCAAAATTTATCTAAACATATATGTTTGAAGACCTCCGTGGACGAGTGGTGTGTACACCGGTTTTCATGGGTACGCCACTCCGAGGTCCCGGGTTCGATTCCCGGCCGAGTCGATGTAGATTATCGTTAGTTTTCTACGTTGTCTTGGTTCTGGGTGTTAGTGGTACCATCGTTACTTCTGATTTTCCATAACACTAGTGCTTTAGCTACTTACATTGGGATCAGAGTAATGTATGTGATGTTGTCAACAACAATCTGTAAATATCCAATAACTGTTCCTGTAAATATTAATCCAATGTCCAATATTGCAAGTAAAGTTTTCACTCTCCAGGCGTGCTATTGTGATGAAGTACGAGATGAAAACTGCATGGCCGCTGGAGCTCTGAACGTGTCCGCTTGCAAGTACGGAGCCCCGGCCTTCGTGACTCGGCCACACTTCCTGGGAATGGATCCGTACTACCCCAGCAAGATCGAGGGACTGAAACCAACTGAGTGAGTATGCTTGATGATTATCAGTTTGGCACTAAGCTGTTCCAATGCGAAAGAATATAAAATAATAATCATGAACATTAAAATACTTCAATTAATTTACGGTTTTCTAATATTTTTACAAAAACAATGATACGCCTGACCGTATTTCGCGCCACCTCCCGTCAAAAAGAGAGTGAATTTTAAAAGCCATCTGACAGCTTGAAGCATGACGTTTGGAAAGTCACTAAGAACTACCGCGCATGGGTGATTTTTGTCACGGTGACTGTTTCGTCAATCTTGTCGAGTCCATGAATATGTATAGAGTTGCACGCACGTTACGTCGTAACAATTGGGTGTCACTTGTGTCCGCTAGCGACAAATTTGTCACTCTCGTCGCGCTATCTGCACTTTGACTTTGGCGCGCGCAAATTGCGTCACCATCTATTCAAAAAGTTAACATTCGTGAAGATGATACTGATAATTATGTTCTATATATAGATGATAGAAGAAGTGGAAAAGAGACCAGCTCTTTATGATAAAAAATTGAAAGAGTATTCAGATATTCACGTGAAAATTAAATTCTTTTTCTGCCGAGTCTTCCCTCCCGTCACCAAGGGAGTCACCGTCCCTTCGAAATCCATAGTGGCAAATCACACTTCGATTTCGGAAATGTTTTGTCACTGTCTCTATTAATGAGCACACTCCGCTTTGGAAACGTGACGTGACAGTGACAAACACTTTAAAGTCACCGTGACAAAAGTTACCAGTTCGCGCTAGTTCTAATTCTCCTTATAATAATATACAGTGCCAGAACTAGGTATCTTCTTTATAACTTTATAGCTATGTAATATATATATTTATAGATTATCAAATGATTATTATCATTTACAGGAACCACAATTTCAAGATGGCAATAGAACCAGTCACGGGCATGCCCCTGGCCATCTCGGCGCAGCTACAAGCCAATGCACTTGTCAGACACATACCCGGTATCAGGTTCGTGGACATTATCATCGTTTTCTAACGCTGTCATTATATAAAGATCAACATAATTTTAGTAACTTAAAGCTGACATTGAATTTGTACATAAGACGGATAAGCTCTAAAGCAAAGTACTTGTAATAAAAATCTATCTACAATTGCAACACAATCCTTGATACAACAACAAACAACAACAGCCTGTAAATTCCCACTGCTGGGCTAAAGGCGTCCTCTCCCTTTGAGGAGAAGGTTTGGAACATATTCCACCTCGCTGTTCCAATGCGGGTTGGTGGAACACATGTGACAGAATTTCTATGAAGTTTGTCACATGCAGGTTTCCTCACGATGTTTTCCTTCACCGCTGAGCACGAGATGAATTATAAAGACAAATTAAGCACATGAATCAGCGGTGCTTGCCTGAGTTTGAACCTGCAATCATCGGTTAAGATGCACGCGTTCTAACCACTGGGCCATCTCGACTCAATTCTTGATAAATAAAGTTAAAAATAAACGACCTCCGTGGTCGAGTAATGTGTACACCGGTTTTTGTGGGTACGCCACCAAAAGTTGGGTCTGGGTATTTGTGGTACCGTTGTTACTTTTGATTATCCATAACACAAGTGCTTTAGCTTACATTGGGGTCAGAGTAATGTATGTGATGTTGTCCAAAGTTTCACAAATAGATACAACATGACGCGTGAGGATAGTTTATTCAGATTGGATTGAGTGAAGTTACATCTGTTAGAGCTCGTTAACATCTGTCCGGCGCCCTCAGCCTCAACAACCAGCTGCCGGACGCGGACACCCTGGTCCCGATGTTCTGGTTCCGCGAAGACATCACGGTGGACGAGCACTACGCCAACTTCGCGGCGATGGCGCTCGGCGTGCGGTACTGGTTCCCCTACGGGTGCTACTTTTTTATTGTAAGATACTTTCTTATGAACACTTTAACTTTTAGAAATTTAATAGTAATTTAAAAAATTACATTTTAGATATTGATGTCTTCGGCCATCATGTTGGCTGTTCTGAGAGATTGGCCAACATTACGACCAACATTACGATTCCATTGGATGCCAATCCTTTTGGACAAATTTAACAAAAGAAAAACTTTACTGACGGTTAATGGGAATGTTACCACTGGCAACTTTCACACTTTAATAGATAACACAAATTTGACCCGATATTTGTACCTCTACATAATGTTTTTGAACTAGCAACAAGACCAAGAAGTCTACTGTTCAAAAGAGACACAAGAAACATATTCTATACCTGCAATGTGTTGTGTATTGATTTATGTTTCTTGTGTCATAAACAATATATTACGTTATTATTGATTTACAAAACGATAAAATATTATTAAATAATGTCAGATACTTAATAAGAAGGGTCAAGTTAGTATCTACCGAGAAGAACCAACAAGAAATAATACTTACTCTTTTGTCTCAAACGTTATTATAGAAAATGGTAAAGACAAAATCCGAAAATATTACAATTCCTATAGTCACGTAGATTTCACAATTCCTAAAACGTAATTTTGATAAAAAAATTAAGGAAATACAATACAATAGAGTATTCTACGGTGTTTAAAATAGTACTTCAAAATGTTGTATATCCTCATAAAAAGTCACAAAAAATATATTTTCGCAAAATAAACACCTTTGTTGCTCGAAAATGAAATTAAAATTAAAACATTTTTACTCCCGCAAAAAACGCTGATAGTCATTTTGGTGACGTCACATCTATATAAGTAACAGTCCATATCAATTAAGTCATGGCATTCATTCAAAGCCAACAGATATAAATTTTGGTGTTTTTTTGAATCAAAAATCGTTGAATCAAAATTTAGTAAACGTACCCCATTGAATTGTGATTATCGTCCATAGTTACCTTTATATTTTCCATTCTCCTTTCCAGGCACTCGGCTTATGCCTGATCGTTACTGGTGTGTGCAGAATACGAAAGTACGCCTTAAAGAGGTTAAAGGATGCGGATATTCCAGCATCGCAGAAGTTTTTGAGTCACGTCGACAAGAAGCAGGACTTCGCTCTGCAATTGAAAGAATACAAATTATGATTCTTATTGCTGTATACCTAGGGACTATTATACAAACTTACACCGATGTTACGCTCTTTCGCTTCCACAGTTTATCTTAGAACAGGGAGTATTTCAGAAGTGCCATGAATGTGACCTCATATAATTAATAGTTTTGAGGTATTCATAATGAAAATTTATGTTTTAATTAGCTCAAAATATTCTCCTTGTGTGTGCATGGTATATTGTGCGTATTGTTGCCTCTGGATGTTAAATATGTGTCCTTTGTTTTACTCTAAATAGCCTACTAAGTTATGTGGCAGCACAGACATAACACACATGATGGAATTATTGCTGAACATCGCCATGTAACCTATGTTTACCTTAACCATTATAAGATGGTAACTGTAAAAAACATAAATATTTCATTATTTAAATCTCAAATGAACAACACGAGGCAATATAATTACACTTGACACTTCTAGAAAAACTCCCTTTTTGAGATTCGAATTCGAAATACGAAAACTTCAGATTCTGAATCCTTTGTCAAAGTCGGATTCAATACTGAACGCTCATTGGTCGCCCATTACGTCAGTGACTATGCCAACCAATAGGAATCCAGCTGATCGAGCCTAAAACTGTCACAATTTGGCATTGACAGCGTTTCAGAAATCGAAGTGTTTATGAAAGCGAAGTGTTTTTCTTATCTGTCGGATTAAATAGTAAGTTTGGTCAACGAAATGTTTGAAGAATTTGTCTATTTGTCTTTGTGTGGGAAAATAATCGGGTATTTTGTACATATGATCGTAACATTTATGATTCTGTTCCACTCACTCGTGTGATTTCTATATCTGTTGTTAAAAGCATTTAGAGCATTAGACACTATCCTTCTTAATATAAGCCGTAGGATCTAAGTTAAAGCTATAGGTACATTGTGCCGTATAGAATCAGTTGAAGGCGATAAAATAAACAGTAATTATTTAAAAACACTCGACGCCCCAATCTTGAAAGTCGATACGGTATCACGCTATTTTGAATGCGTAACCTTTGAATAACTACTAGTTTCCGTTAGATTAATCTTTGTGCAAAATATCATTGTAATCAGTCGAGTTATTAAGAGGTGAAAGCGAAATTAATAAACAACAATCTCCCATTTAAAACCTTAATTAGGATTTTATAATCCTTACTAATTATTATAATCTTTTTTGGAACTCTTTCTGACGTTTTAAGAGTGAGATCTACTTCGAGTTTCTAGTTTGTTTATAAGGCCGTATGAAACAGGTCTTTGCTTTATAGTCCGGTCTAAGGGCAGCACGAGTTATTAAACAAATTTGATTTATAAATTATCTGTAGTATTCAGTGTGGATACGTCAAAAAATGATTTAAATTTCGATCACTATTGGAAGTTTGGATATGTAAACTTAACGTTGATATAATTATTTTATATTACAAATAAAGCTATTTTAACTGAGTAATTTCCATAGAGTTGTCAAAGATTATATGGAATGTGTGATTTTATATTTAATTTGTTATTTTTTACTCCTGCCGCCAATAGTACACTTTCTAGACTTCTAGCTCATAATGAAATCGAATTTATAAAGTTTGAATGTAATGTGTACGTGATGTTTGTAATAATATTTATTACAAATGGCGTAAATATATTTATTTTAGTTATAATTAATTGTATAGTTATATGTTTGTGATCGTCGTTGCGTAATGTTTAATTCGTTTTTAATTCCGCATATACTAAATCATGTAATTTACATCCTTCGTCGGAAATACTGATTATTCAATCCTATATTTAATCTGTTGACTTTTACCGACACGTATAGTACGACACAATTTAGATGTAGTATCGGCAAAATTTGTAAAACCGATCAAATCCGATTTAATTTCCGATTCAAATTATCAATATTTATTTCTTATGTGAATATGAGCTTTACATAAACGTAATAACTTGTAATATCATATGACTTAATATTCGTCAATTTGACACGTCGATTTACATGCACTTGCTTTCTCGGGTTGAACTTGTGTAACTCGGCAGTAATCGGTTTTATTGAATTAGACGATGCTACATCTAAGTTGTGTCGTACTATACGAGATGCGATAGACAGTTTCGCGCGTAAATTTTTGCATGAATTCTTAATACGTACACGAAGTTTCTTTGTGTAGTCGTTAAGTATATATTTCTAATATACAGTTACATAAGTTAATTTTGATAGTATTATAATTTCTATTGTCGAAGGGATCTAGCGATCTGGGACTCTCGCAGTTTATTATTACACAGATTAAATCTAAAATTGAGTAGTCAGCAGATACGTATAGCATTGGGCCTTGGCCCGTGGGTCAGGGGTCTTTTCAGGGTCATTTTATTCGCCCCTTGGCGTCTGTACAGTAAAAGCATCACGAATACTCATGAGCATGTATCAGTAGTAACTATTTGCTTCCAGTTTTTTCTTTGAATGTTAATGAAAATTATAAATATTATTTATGAAATTGTTTAAGTTACTAAAAGTAACAAATTTTAAAAATATTAATTTAGCTAATTAAGGTATATATGTAATAGTTAATGTATCTAATTTACATGTAAATACTTGTGAACCTATATACTTATAATAGAGAGATGTATGGAAAATATTCCAATTATTACATATACACATATGTAGATTATTATATAATTTATTTTATTATAATCAAAGCAACATACCTATTTTTCTTAAATTAAAATCTGATCAAATGCAAGATGATTAAATTGTTATCAATTATTTTCATCTTTATTTTTTATTATGATTGTCACTTTATGACATTGAGCATGAATTTACTATCATTGATATGATAGTTTTTTTTTGTTAATATTTTTATATTGTGCAACACAATAGTTTTTGTCTATGGTCCATCTACGAACGAGAGAATCGCGGTATATATCATAGCCAGAGATATTGACCCCCGTAACGATATAAATAAATATATTTACTGAGGTCAATCTCTGGTTAATCAACTGGATGAGCATAATGTGACGGACCAAACTGCCTTTCGCAGCGACACCGTCAAGTCTAGCCATTATGACGTCATATGCCTCAAATGTTTTCCTCTAAATATCATATAAAGGAAAAATACCACAAAATCCTGTGAAGCTGATATGTAAAATGATCTCTTCCAAAGTCGAAATGCCCAAAGACCCGTTGTGGTATTATCGTAGTATAGTAAAGATTATCCGACGGTAGTAGGAAGACTCGTGACTCTCTCGTACGCAATGATGTTGCGTTTGCTCTATATTTATTTATAAGTTGTCTAGTTAAAAAAAAAGAATAAATATTCATTATTCAAAAGCCAATGTGTTTTATTAAGTTATAGCCCAGCTCGCTTACACTGCACAATATTGAAAAATTGATACATGTTTAATTAACATTCACACCGACTACAGAAAGATTATCTAAGACTATACCTATAGCTTAAGTTAGGATGATGCAGGTTAATATTCAGTGGCCTCCAGGCAACAACATCAGTATTTAAATAAACAAATACATTGTAATTTCAGTAGTTCGGGATGGCCAAAATAATATTATCGTTTTACAATGACGCATCAATCTCTCTATCTTTTGTTAGAATGCCACGCTATCATCCAATTGTTTTGTAATGTCAGCTCAATCGTGTTTAAAATAAGAAATATTGTAACATGCCAGTATTAAATGCTATGCCATATAAAATAATATCAATTACAGCTTTACAAATTATTGATCAATTAATTACAATAATAATTGTATATAATAAAGTAAATTCAATAGCCCCTGCTATATACATAATATGCAATAGTAATGTGATATAAATTATGATATAGAATCAAATGTCATAACACCGTATTGAAGGCTAATGTTACTCTTGCAACATACATCTTAATTAAACATTAACACCGACTACAGAAAGATTATCTAAGAAGATTAAACTTCTCAGCTTAAGTTACGATGATAACGATTTATTTTGAGTGACCTCCAACCTCCAAGCAACGACACCAGTATACAGGAACATGAAATTTTTTAAATGTCTATATCTGGTGCCAAACAAATAAACAGGAAGTAACATTTGCCATCGGATGGCAAGAGGCCACCTACCAACCTTTCCTATAAAAATCCATAATCAGAATTTAAGAAGTTCTTAATGCTGTAACTGTTCGATAAACAATCAGGAAAAAGTCCTACGTCAGTTTCCAAATTCATTCCTTTATCAAGTCTTAAACTCTTAGTACCTTTTGAATCTAAACATCAAATCATTGCGACGCAATATGTCATTCTCAATCGTTATAGCAGATACTGGACACACGAAAATAGATCTTAAGCTGACGAACCTTTTCTTACCCCGACTGTACTTTGGGTGTTCTACAATGATCAATATTGGTGCCGTTTATATATTCGTATATACTTATATTATGGTATAGGTTGGCGGACGAGCATACGGGCCACCTGATGGTAAGTGGTCACCATCACCCATAGACAATGACGCTGTAAGACACATTAACTATTCCTTACATCGTCAATGTGCCACCAATCTTGCGAACTAAGATGTTATGTCCCCCGTGCCTGTTGTTACACTGGCTCACTCACCCTTCAAACCGGAACACAACTATACTGAGTACTGTCATTTGACGGTAGAATAACTGATGAGTGGGTGGTACCTACCCAGACAGGCTTGCAAAAAGCCCTACCTACCAAGTAAACTTTCATACATATATACATACATATGTATATATCTATGAAAATATCATCTACGTGTTTTGCATTACATTCGATCGTCCGTATCAGGAAGACACAGCTCAAATAATCGACCAGCATTGCCATTAAACCTTCAATTAAAAAAATCTCAAGTTACCCACCAACATAAAATAAAAAAATTATTCGTTATGTAAAATTTTATTAAAATCATACAAACAGTCGAAACATCTGTAAAATATCCACACGTGATAACAATCTGAGGAATGAAGTTACATTAACAATTAATAATCATTAAAAAATTAATTAACTTAATTAAAAACTGCATCATCTATAACGCTACAGATAATTTACCTAAAATTTTGTGACAAAATATCACTTAGAATTCTTATTCAATAATATTATAAGCCGGTATCATGTATATGTGGATAAGGTGTTTGGTAGAGATGTGAATTTTATTTTTTTATACTAACTGATGTATTGGTCATCAACCTCTTCATCAGTTAGTTGGTTCTGATTCTATCTAATTTTGCTTTAAGATACCTAAAGATGTATCAGAGACCAACTTAAAGTAAAAACATCCAGTCTAAAACAGATTTTAAAAATTGATTTTAAAAACTTAAAAAAAAATTGGATGGTTGCGAAATTTTTTGGCCAACTTGTATTCTCAAAATGGGTCCCCAAACACACCCACTTGATTTGTCAGACCCTCTACCAAACACCCCTTACAGTACAGTTAGAAGAATAGTGTTTTTTTTTTACACAGGTCATAAAAGTAAAAAATATTACATAATGCCCCTGAAAGTAGTAACAGTGTTTAAATTAAACGCTGTTGTGTTCAACAATAGAAACAAAATCGTCAGTTGTATGATTACATGCAATGATAGTACGTACGTACTCATCTCCAATAGCTTCATCAAAAGTATAACGCTTCGCCTCATTGCCTCCACTGGTGACAGGAGGGCTGGTTCGTTTTTTGCCCAGAGGATCGGAATTGCGATTCAACGGGGAAATGCTGCTAGCATTCTTACCACCATTCCACGCGGTCAAGATTTATACAGTTACTAGTTTTAGTTCATATTTGTATATATTTAAGCATTTAATGTTGTTAATTTTTATGTTAATAAATTAGAAAAACATGTTGTATCAACTCTATGTATATTCGTACCGCCAATCTTAGGTAAATTATCCCTACTTCCTAGATAATGCTTACACTTTTACGTGTAACTTTTATAACCAATCATAACATATATATATATATATATATACCATATTTCACTTATTAATAAAATTTAAAATTTCTAATATAAAATAAATTTATTTACAATGTTCAAATATTATGCCTCGATATAAATATAACAAAACAATATAAAATACTTTAAAACAATTATTTATTTACAAAAATGTCTTAAAATAGGAATGGCAGATAAAAAGATGATTATTTATAAAAAAAAAATATATGTACATACATGTCTTAGATCTAAATGAAACCTTATTTAATCATACACTATATGTATATAATTATAAATTATGTTTTGGAAGTATTTAAAGCAATGAAATGCAATAAAAAAGTGGAAGATATTGTCAAATAATTTACTTAAGCTGTTCATTTTAAGTCATTGCCTGATAGCGTCATCCCCAGTGTTGCCAGGAAATCTTGAAATTTAACCAATAATATAGAGTCCAACCTTTTTTATCTTCAGATTATACTAATAATCTTCTTCATAATACATATAACTCTTTACCTATTAATAAATGTCCTAAAAACCTTGAAAATTTTTAACGATATCAAATATATCATCATCATTCACAGTTCTTGCGTCATTAAATATTTTCCACTTATTAGTATCACATTATATGCAATTAATAATAGGATTAGCCGCATCGTAACGATAAGAGTAAATGACAGCTGTGATTACTTGTAACCAGGCTGAGATACGCATCAGCTGTTAGTTCCAAATTCACAAAACGCATATATTTTTTCTAACCTAAATAATTACTTATTATTAAAAAAATAATATTATATTATTTATTTATAAATTTCTTGCAAAACGTTTTCATTATTTGGTGCAATGATAATACAGGACTAGAGTATTTTATTACTGCAACAATGGCGTGAAAAAAATCGCGTGTTGACAGCTGTCAAAAATAATGTTTTTAAAAATAGAATTTGATGGGAGCTATTTTAGGCTGAAACCGTAGTGCTAAATGCCACGTTAAAAAGAAAATAATAGTTAATTAAGGTAAAAATTTCAACAAGAGAAAAAAACATATAATTAACTAGTGTTATTAATAAGGCACCATTAATCGTTATATTTCTCTTTAAGCTTTAGTAAAGCTGAAAATATTTTTAACATTATTAATAACAGTATCTATGCCCATAACAATAAGTCAAAATTTTATAATTAAAAAGAGTAAAATTTATCTAAGAATCACATCAGTTATATAAAAAATGTTTTTGATTATTATTGTTATTCTTATAGAAGTATATAGCACCATTATACTATCAATATTTTTATATAAACTCTCTTTTTTACATATAAAAATATTAACATTAAAGTTTAAAATTAAGTAACAAAAACATTTTTGATTGATTATTTAAAAAAAAATAATATCATGTCAATCAAATTAAACCTCAAAGTTAGAAAACTCCTTGGTCTATGGTCAGTATTTGATACTATATTACTTATGAATATTTATGGTAACAATTGGCATAAATTTACCCACATCTACTGCCTCGATCATTGTATTTCTTCATGTGGTGACTCTAGAATCGGTGAGGTATCAGTTGATTTTAACAATTTTCTCATTAATATAAATATACCACCTACAAGCAGGAATACCCCAATTACCTTTAAAGAAAAAATGAAAATTAATTGTGGGTCTATTGAACGCTTATTATTTAGATTTTAAAGAATATTTACTGCATGTATATGTACTAGCATAAAGTTTTCATATCATATAAAATAACGAGGCTGGCGACAAGTTATACTAAAAGCAATACCAACATATTATAACATTAAATACAAACAAAAAAAGTTTAAATATAAACTAGTAAAAAAAAATGTATAATATTTGTACAAATTAATTTAAAATTATTTTTTCGTAATAAACTAAATAGAAATTAATAAAAAATATATATATACATATATAATATATACATGGTTACTTCCATTTAATATGTACGTAAAAAATATAAATAAAAATGTATCGACGAGGATGGGATTCGAACCCACGCGTGCAGAGCACATTGGATTAGCAGTCCAACGCCTTAACCACTCGGCCACCTCGTCGCTTGGGCAAGTGATCCAAATATACGTACATATTAAGATTTATAAAAATTTTAAAATACCCTACATATTTGTTTTGCAATAGGCTATTTGACAATGCGAAAAATAAATTGTGAATTATTGTAATCAGTGTATATGTATTATGAGTTTAAAAATGGTTATTTACTAACGAAACTTGAAAATAATACTCAATTTATTCAAAAATCAATAAATAAAAATGCATTTTTTCAAACGTTTTCAAATGAGAGAATTGACATTTGAATGTGAAATTGGCGATTTAAGTTTGTAAGTTTTTTTCTATACATATAATAAAATTGTAGTGTCTGTTTGTAATATTAAAATAGCTCTTTTTTACTCAATGCATATTTATGTATACACGGCACATATACCAAAATATTATTTTTTACAATTTTGTCTGTCTGTCTCAACTCAAACTCAAACTCAAATATCTTTATTCAATATAGAAGCATTACACTTTCTTATTGATGGTCAATTGAAACACTACCACCGGTTCGGAAAGAAAATACCCTGACCTGAGAAGAACCGGCGAAAGAAACTCAGCGGGGGTTTTTTTTTTATTTTATTGTCTCATATATTATTTAAACAATTTAATATGAGATGAAATAGCCAGGAGGCGATCGTTTCATTCCCAAAACAAACAAACAATTGTCTGTTTGTTCCGGCTAATCTCAACGGCTGGACCGATTTTGACGGGACTTTCACTGTCAGATAACTGATAGAATAGGGAGTAATGCGGGCACAGCTAGTTCTAGCGTGGGGCATAGGCTCAGTCGCTCACCGTGAGGGCATAGAACCCATAGGGCAGGCCGCTGCGCAGGTTGAGCGCGAAGCGAGCCAGGCGAGCGTACTCGTCCGTCACGCGAACCTCCTGCCGGAACCAGAACATCGGCACCAGCGTGTCCGCGTCAGGCAGCTGGTTATTCAAGCTGAGGGGACACGCCGTTATAGATGATAAGTATGAGACAGCAATAAGAGCTGATATAGCCCAGTGGTTAGAACGCGTGCATCTTAACCGATGATTGCGGGTTCGAACCCAGACAAGCACCGCTGTTTCATGTGCTTAATTTCTCTTTATAATTCATCTCGTACTCAGCGGTGATGGAAAACATCGTGAGGAAACCTGCATGTGACAAATTTCATAGAAATTCTGCCACATGTGTAATCCACGAAGCCGCATTGGAACAGCGTGGTGGAATATGTTCCAGTCCCTCTCCTTAATGGAAGAGGAGGCCTTAGCCCAGTGGGTAATTTACAGGCTGTTACTTTACTTTCCGAGACAACATCACACACATCACTCTGATCCCAATGTTAGTAGCTAACAAGTGCTTTAGCTATAGCTAGACTGCAGAAAAATTATCTAAGATTATACCTCTCAGCTTAAGTTAGGATGATGAGGGTTAGTATTCCAGTGGCCTCCAAGCAACAACATCAGTATATACATAAACAAATAAATATTGGACAACATCACATACATTACTCTGATCCCAATGTAAGTAGCTAAAGCACTTGTGTTATGGAAAATCAGAAGTGACGACGGTACCACAGACACCCAGACCCGTGACAACATAGAAAACTAATGGTAATCTACATGGAATCGGCCGGGAATCGAACCCGGGACCTCGGTACTGGCGTACAAATTAAAGCCGGTGTACACACCACTCGACCACGGCGGTCGTCAAACTATTTATGCCACGTTATATAGTATATGTACTATGTGTTATATTGTACACACTGCACAGTTTTTGATAGAAATATCTTTAGATGTAATGCGACTCTATTCCCCTCCACCACTGATACCCACTATAATTTTACTTTCAGAGATCCGATACCAACTTTGAGGACGTTTAAAATTGTATTGTTTTTCGAATCCATAATAATTATCATAAACTATTCAAGATTTCGACAAGATTTATCATGAGCTTAGTAAGACGTTAAAATAATTGCATTCTGCAAGTAAAGTCCAGTAAAGTAACAGCCTGTACATTTCCCACTGCTGAGATAGAACCTCCTCTTCCATCAAGGAGAAGGTTTTGGAACATATTCCACCACGCTGTTCCAATGCGGGTGGGTTTAAACTCGCAATCCTCGGTTTAGATGCACGCGTTTTAACCACTGGATCATCTCTGTTCTTTAGCTTCCAGTACGAGACATATATCTCACCTGAAGCCCCGGATATGTCTGACCAGGAGATTAATCTGTAATTGCGCCGCGACGCGCAGAGGCATCCCGGTGTACATTTCTAGAGCCAGTTCAAAGTTCATATCCCTGAAACATAATAATCAAATATAAATAAACAATAATATACCACACATATCGCGATATAAGAGATTTTAATATTTGTATGTCTTTATATTGTCTATGGTCTCACTTGGTGGTAGGGCTTTGTGCAAGCCCGGCTGGGTAGGTACCCACTCATCAATTATTCTACCGCCAAATAACAGTACTCAGTACTGTTGTGCTTCGGTTTGAAGGGTGAGTGAGCCAGTGTAACTACAGACACAAGGGACAAAACATCTTAGTTCCCAAGGTTGATGGCACATTGGCGATGTAAGGAATAGTTAACATTTGTTACATTGTCATTGTCTATGGGTGATGGTAACCACTTACCATCAGGTGGCCGATATGCTCGTCCGCCATGGATGTTGGTGACCAATGGTATCTGGCTAAAGGCGGCTTACACATATAAACACATATAGTTAATTTTTTTTGTAATGTATATTTTGTTTTTTTTTATATATCCTTTTTTATCTGTATAATGTAGAGTATAAAAAATACATGACGATAATATTATTTTACGAACTAAATCTATACTAATATTTGAACATGAATGTATCTCTGTCACTCTCTCACTACCAAACCACTGAACCGAATTCGATGAAATTTGGTGTGAAGCAAATTAGAACTCCAAGGAAGAACATAGTCAACTTTAAGCTTAACACATGACAACCAAATCCGTAAAACGAGAGGGAAACCGCGGGCAACGACTAGTATATGTCGCACCGGGTGAATTATTTCGGTCAACGCCATCTAGTGGAACGTATACCACTACCACGAGACTACGTTATGGAATCGTTTCCGGAACGCCAGCGCCACGTAGCGGCACTCGATGGAGTTTGTGTAAGCATGCGCCAGAGGGGGAGGGTTTTTGCCATCGGGTCCAATAATGGACCCTGACCCTTTGGGTCAAAAAACGCCCGGGTAAGGAGGTTCGCCTCGAGGCCCGTACCCAACCCTGGCCTAGGCCAAGGTGGAAGAACCCGGATTGAGAGGGGAACGAGACACCAGGACGCCCACCGTGGAGGAGTTCGTCCGACACCTCGCGCGCACCATGTTCGCTCGTGCGGACAAGAGTGTGCGGGCACCTCCACGGTATCGCACCACTACATGCCAGACCACCTGACGGGCGTCCTCAACCTCGTGAGCTCCTGCTGCCGGTCACCACCTGCCCCGACGCAGACACCGACGCAGGCGATCTGGAGCTAGGATAGGACGACAAACCACCGGACATGACACCCCAAGGACGAGACAACCATTAGACAAGATTACCAATACTAAGATGAAGACACCACTGGGTCCACGGACCCTGACCCATCGGGTCAAGAACAAACGACGCGGTAGCCGAGGCTACCGAGAAGGAAAAGGCCGGGTAAGGAGGGTAACCTCGAGGCCCGTACCCAAGCCTAGCCTAGGCCAGGCTGGAAGACCCATGATTGATGAGAGGGGAACGTCGGACATCACTACCCTCATAGCGTCCGGCGCATGCGGTCACAGAACCATCGCACATTCCGGTCACCTACTTAAACTGTGTTACTGACTCATTATACTGTGGTTGATTGTACAAGTGTGTTTTCTTGATCCTACGTCACCCACCGATAGACGCCCACATAAGAATACCATGAACTATAAATATGAGACAACATCACATACATTACTCTGATCCCAATGTAAGTAGCTGAAGCACTTGTGTTATGGAAATCAGAAGTAACGACGGTACCACAAACACCCAGACCCAAGGCAACATAGAAAACTAATGATAATCTACATCGACTCGGCCGGGAATCGAACCCGGGACCTCAGAGTGGCGTACCCATGAAAACCGGTGTACACACCATTCGACCATGGAGGTCGTCGAAGACTCTGTATGAACTATAACCGTGGTGATGGCCCTCCGTCGTCATATATATACTATATTAACGAATTGTTACTTGTACTCACTCATTTGGACTGAGACCCTTTATCTTACTGGGATAGTAAGGGTCAGAGTTGAAGAAGTGGGGCTGCGACACGAATGCTGGCGCTCCGAACCGACACGACGACACGTTCAGGGCTCCGGCCGGGACGCAGTTCTCGTCTCTCACTGCGTCGCAGTAGCACGCCTGGTGGAAACATTTCATTCACTTCAAAGGCAATAAATTATAGATTGTAGAGAGATTTCTGTTACATTTTGGAGAAAATTATTGAATAACAGCCTGTAAATTTCCCACTGCTGGTTTAAGGCCTCCTCTTCCATTAAGGGTTGGTTTAGAACATATTCCACCACGCTGTTCCAATGCGGGTTGGTGGAATGCACATGTGGCAGAATTTCGATGAAATTAGACACATGCATGTTTCCTCACGATGTTTTCCTTCACCGACGAGCACGAGATGAATTATAAACACAAATTAAGCACATATATATAGTGGTGCTTGCCTGGGTTTGAACCCGCAATCATCGGTTAAGATGCACGCGTTCTTACCACTAGGCTCTCGACTCTGTATATATATATTTAATATTAATCGTTAACGCCCCGTTATTTGTTACATCTTATTGCCATCTTTCAGGTACAAATCCCCAAAGACTAATCGGCCGGTTCTTTTTTTAAATTTCAAGAAAAATTGTCTGCTTGTTTAAAATACGCCAAATTAATCAACTTAAGTTGCATAAATGTCGTAATTACAACATTTTATAAAGTCGCCTTTTTTTCTGAAGATTATTTTATTGATATCACATTATTGAATACACTATTATTGAATACACTAACACTCGGCTTCTTTTTGGAATATATTGCAGAATATTTTTAAGCATTTTTTTAAGGACTTCCAATAAAAAATGTCGACTAACAAAACATTGCGGGAACAGAGGTGTAAAATCAGGAGAATATTTATCGGTAACTCCCAATTGAGGATTAACGACGCATCTTAAGTTTCCACTGGCACTATCCACTCTTTTAGGAAGAAGTTTAGTTTCCTACTATTGTTCAATATATGTAGTTAGTAAATCGTGACTGGCTTACCTTACTGGGATACCTGTATCCGTTATCAAAGAGAGATTCATTGGCCGCATAGAGCACTCCGTCGATGCCTTGTATCCTAGTCGGGCCGGCCTTGGCGAGATTCATGTAACTGAAAGTTCAATGCGATATATGTATATCATTATCATTATTAAGAAATCAAAATATTTCTAGAATAGATTAGAAAAATATTCATTTTTAAATAGACTTTAGTGGAGTTTTGCTGTAAATGGCTGCGGCATAAAAATATACACAGTCTGTATATAAACAAAAGTAAACATACACATTCTCCCTAATATCCCCTTACCGCCTGGCCACGGGAAATTCGAAGCGAAGCAAAAGCAAAGCGAAGCATGTACATTGATATATGTACGTTTGTTTCATTCGCAAGACGCTTCGCCGTTCGCATCGCGCGAAATTTCGCGTCGACGAATTTCCCGTGGCCAGGCGGTTAGAGATTAGCGAAAAACACACATCTCAAGCTCAATCAATCAATCAAGATATCGTAATGAAATCAATTATGTCACAAAGAATTTTACCTGACATAATTGATTTCATTACGATAGCTTCTTCGTAAACACGAAATGAATTAAGTATATAATAAATTAAAGTAAATCCTTCTGGTGGACCATTTGGGCCATATGGGCAGTGGTGACCTCTTACCACCAGGTGGCCCATATGCCCGTGTGCCAACCAACAGCTACCAAAAAAACTCACGTGCAAATATCCGGAGCGAAGATAGTAATCTCGGGTTGTCCGAGCTCAGGCGCCCACAGCTCCCCCGTCGATCCCTTCACCTCCCCGCACTCGTCCCGGAATTCTGTCCTGTTGGAATACTTCCACTTCTCCAAGTTACCGAGCTGGGAGAAGTCATTCTCGCCGGTATTCATTAAGAAAATACCATCGTACACGAGGGAACCGTTACGCTGGAAACGAGAAAAACATTGGATATGTTAAGAAAAACCTTCATTAATTTTTTTTGGGTCAATGTAGATATGTACTGCAGATTCTACCACTAAAACTAACTTTGTATATAAGTTATATGTAATGCTCATTCACCAAAGTGAAGTGTAAGGTTCTTTATGAGTAATAAAGTTGTTTAACCTGAAATGTACTGTTGGATATTGGTCGTTTTTTCCATTAACGAGAAGGTTGATTGCTTCGGTACAGTACCGCGATGGCCCAGTGGTTATAAAGTGATCATCATCACCGACGGTGCAGGTTAAAACCCAGACAAGCACAGATGAATATTGACGTGCTAAATTTTTGTTTATAATTCATCTCGTGCGTGACGGTGAAAGCAACTATCGTTAGGAAACGTGCATGTGTCTGATTTCATCGAAATTCTGACACATGTGTATTCTTTAACCCGCATTGGAGCAGCGTAGTGGAATATGCTCCAAACCTTCTCCTCAAAGGGAGAGGCCTTAGCGCATCAATAGAAAATTTACAGGCTGTTAATGTTCGTAAAGCATCGATATTATTATTAGCCTATTAAAAGAAGTGCATGATCATAGGTTGACCCTATACTTCAAGTTTATAACCTAACTGATCATCTGTGGTGTTATTACAATTATAACATAGCGACGGTTTCCATCAGATATATGTTAAGGATTGATATCAAATCAAATCAAATCAAAAATATATAAATCAGTATTACGGAGCTGTGCAGTAACATAATCCATAATACTGATTAATCGATGCAACATTTATCAATCCACATATTTGATAATAACAGTTGCTATGCTATTATATAATCATAATAACACCACTAAGATACTTAGATACTTACTAAGATACTTTATTAATTATACGCCACCATGAAGTGTGAACAAAGTCGCAAGCAATAATATTATTATGATATAATTTTTTAATGCATTATTGCCATTTTTTTTTTATATAACGTCCTTCTCGCATTTTTAAATTTGGAACGATAATTATTGTTTAAATATTGACAAATATCCAGTGTTTAATAGCTTTTATAAATCAAAAGAAAGAAATAGATTAGAATCGACTTTTTAAAGAAATTTTTGGAGTTTCATCTGATTAAAATTATCGCAAAAAGCGATCTCTATGACCTTCTAGTGGGAATACATCGAATTTCCAAAAACCCTTTATATTTTTAGCAATATTGTAGACAAATGAAAGTAAACAGAAAAGAACAGTATTTACGTTATCAGTGCGAAGTAATGTAACCAATACCTAGCGGATGATCAAAATTATTAAAATTAAGTATTTAATTACTAAGTGGCCCTTGAAAAACTTTGAAAGCTTTAGTAACCTCATTTGTTAACTAGATCACCTAAAAACCATACACAAAAGTACAATAGGAGAAACATGTTTTGGGACGTTTTCTCCAGAGCTTGCATGCAAATTTCATAGAAATTCTGCCACATGTGTATTCCACCAACCCGCATTGGAACAGCGTGGTGGAATAAGTTGCAAACCTTCTCCTCAATCGGAGAGGAGGCCTTTAGCCCAGCAGTGGGAATTTACAGGCTGTTGTTGTTGTTGTATTTGAGTTTCGAGTTTGGTCGTAAAAGAGCGACAGAGAGACAGACAAAGTTACTTTCACATATAGAATAATAATATACATTCCATATTATATGAATATATAGGCATAACTTTCTGAAATCCTCCGTAATCGGGTTAAAATTAAAGCGTATTTCATAGCATATCTTATTTTGCTTCGTTGACCGATAAGTGTTTATGACAGATTTCCTATGCTCCATATGAAATGAGTCACATCACCCCACTTGTGCGCAAACGTCCGCTTATCTAAATCTTTTGTTATTCGTAAGAAACCACTTATATTTAAAACAATCGCTGAGTTTTCTCTACGTAAATACGAATATTTTCAACGCAATACGTCTAAAAATTCATAAAGTTTTTTTAATATTCCCCACTCATTTCTTATTCACAATAGGTCAATGGGTCAGAATCGAATTTGCGACTTTTACAGAGCTAGGCCCGTAAACCAATGCACTACAGACGCTTAAGTAAATAAAGATTTGCAAATGGTATGACAACCGCTTATGGAACGAAATTATTGATTTCTTAATTTATCGATGTGACACCAGCCTTGGAACCGAGAAAGAAATGTAACATAGCCTAAATATTTCTGTTAAGCGGTAGAATAAATTATGGACGGAACCCTCTGAATATACACTGTCTAAAACACTACCTTTGACTCTAAGCAAAAAAAATTATAAAACACGAGACTTGTTTATCAACAAATAAATAAAATATTTACAGACAAGCCCATATAAGTTTATCATGACCTACTAATAAATTTTATGACTGGATTTATTGAAACGAGTCAATAACATTGATGAAACAATAAATATTTAATATAATATATTGTTAAGGTTGTTTTATTGTTATATGTCTAAAAGTGACTAATTACCACCAGGTTTGTGCATACCCGTCTCGGTAGAAACTCACTCATCAGATATTCTACTATGAAACAGCTTAGTATTGTCGTGTTTCTTGAATGGTCAGTGGGCCACATTAACTACAGCACTAGGGTTATTAAAATGGTGGTAAAGATGGCCACCCAGCACACATTTCTTAAGAAAAAAATACATTATCATAATTATCTTTCCATTGGCTAACGAAACGATTAATGTAACAAAAAATTACCATAAAAATATATAAAACAATCAACATTATTCCATTTGAAGAAATTACCGACAATATTGACCTACTTATGTACGTAAAATAAACCTAATTTTAGATTCATCGTAGCATAATATATATGTATACTATATTTTTATTTAAACTCAGAAGTTAATCTTCTCCAACGTGATATTAGTTAAATATGTAGTTGTAATATACATTATGTTAGTTAAATACAATTATATAAGCAATACTTGCCCCTCGCTTTTTATAAACAAAATAATCTTTTGTTAATTAATATACTATATATATTTTTTAACTAAGAAATCAAAACGATATTTATTTTGTATCATTTACAGTGTATTGTGGTACATTCAATTGTTAATTTATATATATATATATCAATTATCAATCATTGTAAAAATATCACTAATTGTGAACGCATTACAATTTATTTAAAGGTGCATCGGACTATACAAGCGAAAGTAAGTGCGTTCCAATCGAACAAATATCGCAAGTATTTTGTAACGCGTATTCAGTCGGCCGAACGAAGCGCTGTAACGAAATCACTTTTATACTGAAATATGTTTTAAAACATCGTAGTATAACTAAGTTCAATATGAGGACATTTTATCATTACCGTATTATAATTATTTTTAAACAACTTAAGGGCACGACCAAAAACATCAGACGTCAATAAATTGGTATTTTCAAAATTTTCTTTTCAAAAAAATACAATATATTTAATGCATTTTATATTTCGATTGTGTAACCTCATTTTGTTTTCTAGTGCCATTATTTTTAATCTGTATTTTTTTTTAAATATTTATAGATATAGTCGTTTATTATAATGACTAACTTCGGTAATAACTTCGGTTCGAATCGAAAATTTGTATTTAATCTATTTTTTCCCTGTTAGTAGGCTATGTTTATATATAGCGCTGTAGATTATAAATTATATTTATACTTATTATGTCACGGCATATTACAAAGCAGTAAGAAACTCAGTATATAATCACTAAATACAAATACATTAATGGAAAAAATCAGCTATGTGTATTTCATCTTTTCAACCGACTTCAAAAAGCAGGAGGTTATCAATTCGTCTGTATTAACTACGTTATATAATCGTAAATCGACTTTCAAGTAGTCTAATATTTTTCATTTCATTTTACGTAGGAGGACTCTAAAAAATATGTGGAATACGCAATTATTTTTTTATTACTTTTTAGTGCATATTTATTTGTTTTAAAATAGTGTTTTGTTTGAAGTCTTTTTGTTAAAAATTTTATTTATAACGTTAAAATCAATCATCCACGCGACTGTATATAACACAAGGAACTGCATTGAATATTAATTAAACGAATACGGTCGAAGGTTAATTTGTCTTTATGTAATCAACGATATATATATATAGAGAAATTAAATGTATTCATTCATTGTTATCGAGACATAATCGAATTACAGCATGACATAAGGGCCTTAACACATTACATTTTGCGAAGCGACGTGCTCTACAGCTTAAGTTTCTACGACCAAGTGTGGCGTTACCATTTTTATAAAGCCGGGTCTTTTGACAGGAGGATTACAGATTACATAACATTAGCCTTGAATTGACAGAACATCAATGGTCGATATATTTATATTAATTATGGATTCAAATAAAGTAACAGCCTGTAAATTTCCCGCTGGGATAAGGCCTCCTCTTCCATTAAGGAGAGGGTTTTGAAACACATTCCACTACGCTGTTCCAATGCGGGTTGGTGGAATGCACATGTGACAGAATTTCGATGAAATTAGACACATGCAGGTTTCCTCGTCCATTAGAATGAGCTAGGTATTAAATGAGCTAATTTTTTTATCTACGCATAATGTGACACATTTAGTTTGATTCATCGGAGTTCAGAGGTCAAAGGTCGAAGCGATATGATCACAAGTACGGAGGATGCGAAAAATATAATTATCTTTCATAACATAATTTCCCGTTAGAATTTATAAATAAACGCAACGCACGATTGCATATTAAGTAACATTTTATTTGTTATTTGCAATTCCGGCCGTTGCGCCGTGCATAGACAATGTATAGCTGTCGATAAAAATCATTGTTCAATCATAATCAAAATAAACTTTATATAGTAGGCTTTACAAGCACTATTGAATCGTCATTTTACAATTAAGTGAAGCTAACACCGGTTCGGAAAGCTGATTCTACCGAGAAGAACCGGCAAGAAATTCAGTAGTTACTCTTTTTCAACATTTAAAAAACACGAAAAAGGGTTCCGAGTTACTTGGCTCTTTTCGATAGAAAGTAAATTCCAATTAACTAAAATGACCATTAAAAGCCTAGTAGAATAAAGTATATTTTGCTAACTTCATTTATTGAAAAGGTCAAAACTTAATCGTTTAAAATCCTTACAGAATTTTTATTTTGATGAAAGTATTTTTGATTTTATCATCTTTAAAGATTACAGATGATAACATACACATCTCAAATACTTTCAACGATTGCTATCTTATATCGTGACAGCTGCCGCCATTTTGAATTACCGATGACGTCATAATAATAAAATTATTAGTGTTAATGATTTGAGACTCGGGAGTCATCTATATGATAAGATTGCTCTTTTCCTCGTAAGTCTTGGAACGTATGTACCTACATAAAGGTTTTAGTTAGGTATAAGTTTAACTGTTATATACTGCCTCTGTTGCCAAATTAAAAAAATATATTAAGGCACGCTTGTGTGCAAAAGGTTACTATACAATTAATGAGTTTATGATCGATAGCACACCTTGGGAATGAAACAATCGCCTCCTGGCTATTTCATCTCATGTTAAATTGTTTATACATATAATATATGGGACAAACAAAAAAAAAACCCGCTGAGTTTCTTTCGCCGGTTCTTCTCAGGTCAGGGTATTTTCTTTTCCGAACCGGTGGTAGTGTTTCAATTGACCATCAATAAGAAAGTGTAATGCTTCTATATTGAATAAAGTTATTTGAGTTTGAATTTGAATTAAGCGATGACTTAACCTCGGTAGAACAAAAACAAAGCATCTTCGTTCTCAAGGTTGATGATCTAAATATATACTAATATTATAAATGTTAAAGTAACTCTATATGTCTGTCGCTTTTTTACAACCAAACCAATGAACCGATTTCGATGAAATTTGGTGTGAAACAAAGTTTAAATCCAAGCAAAGACATAGATATATTTTCTTATCGGGCAACCAACGCGAGTGAAGCCGCTGACTACAACTAATGCATAATATTTCTTATAGTATAGTTATGTATTGCTTAATAAACCACGTATCTAAGTAATATAACTCACCTCATTAAATACATCAACACAATTGACAAATATCATCGAAAACAACACAAATGATTACTAAGATTCGGAAAGTCAGCTAAAATTTAAATTGAAATGTTTATTTGTACTAAATACATTCGTAACAAAAGTATATAATGATATAGGATACATACAAAATATACCTAAACACAAACATCAATCCATTTGAACAAAGAAACGTTGAATTAAGAAATATTGTTTACGATAGTGACGCATACATCGCAAATATAAAAGCATTTGCTGCTCTTTATTCACAGAGAGACTAGACTTCAAACAAAACAGTATTTTAAAACAAATTAAAATGCACTAAAAAGTAATAAAAATAATTGCATATTTAACATATTTTTGAGAGTCCTCCTAGGTAAAATGAAATGAAAAATATTAGACTACTTAAAAGTCGATTTACGATTATATAATGTAGTTATAGTTATTGTTATATAGTGCTCAGCGGCGAAGGAAAACATCGTGAGAAAACCTGCATGTGTGTAATTTCATCGAAATTCTGCCACATGTGCATTCCACCAACCCGCATTGGAACAGCGTGGTGGAATATGTTCCAAACCCTTTCTTTAATGGAAGAGGAGGTCTTATCTCAGCAGTGGGAAATGAACAGCCTGTTACTAGACTAGACTAGACAAACTTGAACTCTAAGAAAGGGCATAGGCTACTTTTTTGTCTGACACATGACAACCAACAACCTAAAACAGGAGCGAAGCCGCGGGCTAATACTAGTATTTTAAAACACGACTATACAATATAACTCTGACAAAAATATATAACTATTTACGCAAAAAAATGTAGTTATGGGTTTTCCCGCCAAACGGAAATAATTAAAACCAACATGTCTGATCGTTTTTCTCTTACGTCTGACACAACTTTTAAAATAAATCATAATCACATTACAAGCCAGTACTTTCCCATGGAAATCTAGATACAATGAATGACAGGCATAGTGTTTTTACGGAAATTTAAATGTTATTTTGTTTTCTATTAAGCCACTAATCACCATCAATTTTGTAGTCGTAATGAAACATCGCGGTGTAAGAAATAACTTTCTTACACCCGTTGTGATCAGTTTTAGAAAGAACCACTCACCAAATAAAACCATCCGCGGCTTCGCATCCCTAAAATGGGAACGAGGCCGCGTGCGACTACTAGTATTTTATAACACGACTATACAATATAACTCTGACAAAAAAGTATAACTACTTATGCAAAAAAAATGTAGTTATGGATTTTCCCGTCAAACGGAAATCATTAAAATAATAATGACATGCCCGATCGTTTTTCTTTTACTGAGAAAAAAATCTAGAAGAGATCATTATATCCGTAGCGATCATAGTAAGTCATGAGAAAGTATCTCATGAAAGGCTAGATACAATAAATGTAAGGCATTGATTTTCATGGAAAATTAAAAAGGATTTTGGTTCTAGCTAAACCACTAATTAATTTTAAACTCGTGATGTAACTGGAATATGTTCCAAACCCTCTCCTTAATGGCAGAGGAGGCCTTATCCCAGCAGTGGGAAATTTACAGGCTGTTACTTTACTTTACTTTACTATGTAACTGCGTGGAACAGGCTCAAAATTGCATTCTTAGTCTTGTTGTGAACAGCTATAGAATTTAAATAAATCAAAACTCCCACCGGTTCCTAAAGATTCTACCGAGAAACGGCAAGAAACTCAATAGTTACTCTATTTCGACTTTTAAAAATACAGTCGCTTTAGTTAAATTCAATTACATATATACTGTATATATGTATGTAATATATCCTGCCTGGAACTCAACGAGTATTAATTCCACACTTATTTATCGTCTGTATAATCTTGTATTGAATAATATCCCTTCTTAACCAATGTATTTTTTACAAATGATTTTAAATTTGAAACGGCAAAGTTAAAAATGTCAGTGGATTTTTATTATAGAATCGGACACCTTGTCTCAAAAAGGATTTATTGACTTTGCCGAAGTCGGAACCTTGGCGTTATAAGCTTATCCCTACTTCTTGTGCACATACAAAGATTATCACAGATTTTAGCAAAGTGATCAAAAAGTAAGTAAGTAACAGCCTGTAAATTTCCCACTGCTGGGCTAAGGCCTCCTCTCCCATTAAGGAGAGGGTCTGGAACATATTCCACCACGCTGTTCCAATGCGGGTTGGTGGAATGCATATGTGACAGAATTTCTATGAAATTAGAAACATGCAGGTTTCCTCACGATGTTTAACTTCACCGATGTACGAGATGAATTATAAACACAAATTAAGCACATATATTCGAAATCATCGGTTAAGATGCACGCGTTCTAACCACTGGGCCATCTCAGCTCATGTGATCAATATTAAAATAAAACTAGTTTTTACGGATTTGAATCGCGTATATTAATTATTTTTAACATCCCTACGTTTCGAGCACATCAAATAGACAAATATCACCTCAGCCTACCCGTGACCACGAACGCTGTAAAGTGCTCGAAACGTCGGGATGATAAAAATAATTAATATACGCGATTCAAATCCGTTATAACTAGTTTTATTTCAATGTGTAATAATAACGAAAATTCAAGACAACATTATGATCAATATTAGAAGAAAGAAAGAAAGAAAAAACATTTATTGACATACACACATATAAAGAAAAAATTGATATGATAGATATATTACTATGATATAACACTCACCGAATAAAACCAACCGAACTTGTCATACGGTATAGTGATCGGCAGATCAGGGAAGCGTTGCGCGATGTCCAGTATTGGGTCGTCTATACCATCGAAAAGCCAACTGGACACGTTAGCGCTTATGAACATATTGTCGTGGTACATCCTCATGAACACATCCACTGGTACCCTGAGGATCGTTGGCTGGTGACGCATCACGTACGCTACCGTCTGCGGGGGAATTATATAAATAAATATGAGACAACATCACATACATTGCTCTGATCCCAATGCTAGCTAAAGCACTTGCGTTATGGAAAATCAGAAGTAACGGTACCACAAACACCCAAACCCAAGACAACTTAGAAAACTAATGATAAAACATTGACTCGGCCGGGAATCGAACCCAGGACCTCGGAGTGGCGTACCCATGAAAACCGGTGTACACACCACAAGACCACGGAGCAGGTACCCAATGTGTCTTTATGCAAAATTCCCTAAAGATTGATTGACGATTTAGGATGTTAAATTAAACTCTTTAATGGACTAGCACATTTTAAATTTACAATTAGGAACGAACTACTGCTAAACAATATGATAAACAGTTTAGACATCAGCGTATATAACAACAGCAATAAATCAGTACTTTCGATTGCTTGCCAGTAGGACTGTTACAACTAACACGCTACAAACGTACCCAAAATAATGTAAATATTTTCCTGTTTTTTTCTGTTTTAAAATTCTTCTTTATATTTTTAAATCTTTACTAGTATTAGAATTCGTTAGGCTTCTTCAATAATAAAATAATAATCATGTTAAATTAAAATATGTCCAACCAAAAGGTTCCATTCAAACAAAGCCACCCCATCTAACAACTTAAATTTGTAATTTCCAAAAATCCCACAATAAACTGTTGTAGTGCGCTGATAGTCAGGAAGAGTAAAATTGGGATAAGGGCAGGAATGATGATGATGTTATAATGATGTTCCCTTACCGCAACGATGGGGTTTATGCTGACGATCATGTCAGACAGGCTGCCGTTCGACATTTCCGGCACGTAGTGCCAGAAACGCTCGTTGTAGAACGTAACCGTCCCATTTCCGTTCCACGTTAAGTTTTTCTGTTGACAAAGACAAACATAATAATATAAACATGTACATTTTAAAAGTTCAAATCAAAACAAATACGACAAAAATTTACTTCAAAATCAATCAATGAAATCAAATTAAAATATTATATATTCAAGCAAACTCATAATTGAGTTATGTCGCAATATGTATAGTCTTAATTAGATTCATTTAACAAAAGAGCTTGTAAAAGCCTACTTGAATTAGGTATAAGACTTTGATTACATTTTTTTTGAGTTGGATTAATGTAAAGTTACCATCACCATCGGTTCGGAAAATAGATTCTACCGAGAAAAACTAACAATATATATAGTAGTTATTCAAGTTAGCCATTTGATAAACTTTTAATTATTATATTATAAAATTAAATTGACCACTACCATCGGTTCGGAAAATCGATATCGTAAATCAATCGAAGTAGTATAAATTCTTTAAAAGCTACAAATTCCTTGCGACTAATAAACTTGCTATATTATGCACAATAATTTCTTCATTAACATATATATTTTGACTTTTAATTCGAAGCACTGTTCCAACTAAAATATCCTCGATTTTCGCGATTATAACACATTGAAATAAAACTAGTTTTAACGGATTTAAATCGCGTATATTAGTTTTTTTTTTTTTTATTTTACCCGTGACCACGAACGCTGTAAAGTGCTCGAAACGTCGGGATGTAAAAATTATTAATACACGCGATTTAAATCCGTTAAAACTAGTTTTATTTCAATAAAATATCCTCTTTAATTTGACTTCCAACGTTCCGAAACCTTCAACATACAAAACGGGAATTCGCCAATCCGTATCGAATAAATTAGATAAATCAAGATTTCGACCAATCAAATCGCGTATATTCAATGTCAAAATTGTTTATTTGTCTGTATTCCTAGTTCGATTATATTTATTATTAAAAATATAATATTATACTTTTGTATTCACAGCGATAGAATCTCACACAGGATGTTAATCAAGAAGAATCCGATTAATGCGATACGGTATCACTTAATTATATATTTCGACATTCTGACATTATAATGTAGGTAGTGTTATCGCGTAATATTTTTACATTATTGATATTTTTATTTATAGATATCAACTCTACTTGGTGGTAATGCTTTGTGCAAACCCGTCTGGGTCGGTACCACCCGCTCATCAGATATTCTACCGCCAAATAACAGTACTCAGTTTTGTTGTGTTCCGGTTTGAAGGATTAGTGAACCAGTGTAACTACAGGCACAAGGGACATAACATCTTAGTTCCCAAGGTCGGTGGCGCATTGACGATGACGATTGACATAATATTTCTTACAGCGTCATTGTCTATGGGTGATGGTGACCACTTATTATCAGGTGCCCCATATACTCGTCCGCCAATCTATACCATTAACAAAAAAATACAAATATTGCTACTAATTGGGCCTATGTTACTGTTTTTCTTGTATCAGTAAACTCATCAAGATCTAAGCATACATAGGGACAGACAGCGACTTTGTTTTATACTATATGATTAACAGCCACACACTGACGCTGTAAGAAATATTAACCAATCCTTACATCGCCAATGCGCCACAAACCTTGGGAACGATGATGTTATGGGGCTGTACTACACTACCCTTTCTTTTGTTTAAAAAGGAGGAAATGCGTGTACGCATGCTGCCCGATCGGGGGACCGGGACGGGTATGTGGAACTCAACCGGGGCCATAAGGGCTCCGTGCCAGGACCTAATGCCATCTGTAGGTTTCCACCATGCCGTCGAGTGGTGAGGCAACGAGATCGAGCGGTACACTGCCCTACTTTATTCAACCTTGAAACAATACTACTCAGTAGGTATTGCTGTTCGTTGGTAGGAAATGTAACCTACACAAAGTTCTATACTAATATTATAAATATGAAAGTAACTCTATCTGTCTGTCGCTCTTTCATTACCAAACCACTGAACCGAATTTGATGAAATTTTATATGAAGCAAACTAGAACTCCAATGAAGGACCTAAACTATTGACTAACACAACAACCAACTCGGGCAACAACTAGTATCATAACAAACAGAACCCAATATCTTATAAAACCCGGAAGCAAAATGACACGACCCGGAACCGAAACGGGGTCTTATAATCTGCGGCCGCGTAATGTAGGCTACGAAGCAAGCGGGGCAATGGCTACGGTTTGTTATTGTTACCAGTATGCAAGTCGTTCACACTCCATTGCGGTTAAATCCATTGCAATATTGTATATGTACCGATTATTGCATACTGAAATTTATATTCTTTTTAAGTTTAAATAAAGAACACGTAACCTACATATTTTTCTTTGATTTACTGTCGGTGCCTATCACATATTCAGTATTGTTGTGTTCCATTTTGAAGACATTTTTAAGACGCAGACATTTTTAACTTAGCCGTTTCGTAAATTCAAATCGTATATAAAAAATACATTGGTAAAAAAAGGCATATTATTCGATGCAAGATTTTGTAGATGATAAAAAAGCGTGGAATTAATACCTGTTGACTTCCAGGCAGGTTATATTAGTTAAAATAATTAGTATTAACTCACATGAATGTAGTTTTTTTTATATGTTGAAAAAGAGTAACTACTGTGTTTCTTGCCGGTTCTTCTCGGTATAATCTACTTTCCGAAGCGGTCGTAGCTTCACTTAATTGTTAAATGACGATTCAAAAGTGCTTGTAAAAGCCTACTTGAATAAAGTTTATTTCATTTTAATTTGATTTGATTTGAAGGTTTAATGAGCCAGTGTAACTATAGACACATGGTACATAGCATCTCAATTCCTAAGATCGGTGGCGCATGCGCAAAATAAATTATAATTTAGGAACATAACAAAACTATATTTCCTAAAGTCGGCAGCGCATTGGTGGCGTAAGGTATGGTTAATATTTTTGCGCCGTCAATTTTTATGTGAAATAGGGATCACTTACCACCAGATGCCCTATTTGCCCTTCTGTACTTAGACCATAATATACATATAACAAATTTACGCGCCTAAAATATGCTATTCAGACAAAAATATGTATAAACTCAGAAACCAAAAAACCGGAAAAATAAATTTAATAAATGCAAATGAAACCAAGTAAATCACAATGAGGGATTAGTTATTATCGACAGCTCGATAATGATCAATAAAAATAATTTATCGTTTCGTGATTGTTTAACGAATACAATGTAATAAACCACCTTAATACTACATATCTTTTTTATAATACTTGACGACTATTAAAGGCAAAAGGAAACGATTCGAAATACCTAGATAAAGGAAAAATAAGATATGCTTGTAAAATAAATCAAAATGTCCTTTCAGATGTCAGATACATAATTTATATATCACAACACTATGCGGGTAGAAACAATTGGATAACAATCATGAACTAATTAGTGTACCGCTCAACACAGACCCCCTCTTCCCAGTTACTTTGGGGACGTGCCCAAGGCCCCATGATCGATAGGGGCCTACTGCAGATCAAATAATAAGCATAGTTTCAAAATAAAAATCCTAATTTTCCAATACACCCAGAATCTATAAATATGTTCATAAAACAGTAACTTGGTATTTCAAAGTATTATTTATTCACAAATTGAAGATGAATGAAAGATTCTTTGTCTATTCTAACAAACTTGTGTTCTGTTAAAGTCATAGGCTCCATTATATAAATATGCCCAGGGCATCCAATAGGTCAAAGATGATCCTGGCTAGACGGCAATATTTTTTGTAGGACTCATTTTAAGTCAGAGTAATCATCACATTCCACTGATGTAAACTATCAAATCTGATGGCAATTGCAAACCAACAAGTGTACCACCCAGTCATCATAAATTCCACCACCAAACAAAAATACTTTTTAATTTGTTCTATGTTAAAAAGTTAATGAGCCAATGCAACTACAGGCAACATCTCCTAGTTCCCAATGTCAATGGCGCATGCGCACAAGTAATTATAATATAGCACAAGATACATAACAAAACACACACAAACATCTACATATGTATATATAGCCTATTCCAACCTTAAGAGGACAACAACCAATAAACAACTTTTGACGTTAAATTCTCGCGATATCATTGGTTGATAGCTTTATCAATTCAGTATGAACTTATTAAAACTTATCGGATTTTTGGAAGGCAAATTAAAACGGATATAAGAGGAATAGTGTTTCATTATAATTATAGATAAACTTATCAAGAACTCTTAGTAGTACACAATATTAGTAATATTAGCGGAATACTTAAATCATAGGTTTCTTTAACTTTATTCCTTCAAATCAAATTAAAAAAACTAAATACTTTATTCAAGTAGGCTTTTATAAGCACTTTTAAATCGTCATTTAAGAACTATATTAACCGAAGCTACCACTGGTTCGGGAAGGAAATTCTACCGAGAAGAACCAGTAAGAAAATCAGTCTTTTTCAATATTTGGTATCTTTGATTAAAACAGATAATAAACACACATTTACATATACCACACGCATCAGCCTCATACACGCATACTTTCTCATTTGTTAGAAAATTTATTTTACGAATTTTGTAGGTATAGTACGACACAACTTAGAGGTAGCATCGGCAAATTCAATAAAACCACTGATATTACAAGTTATTACGTCTTTGTAAAGATCATATTCACATAAGAAATAAATATTGATATTTAGGGATAGCGTACTTAATTCGGATGTGATCGGTTTTACGAATTTTGCCGATGCTACATCTAAGTTGTGTCGTACTACACATTCGATTTATTTTGATACTCTAAATTTAAAATGTTTCACATTACATTATTTCGAATAATTATTATCCTTAATTAATTTGCTATCTAATACGTAATAACATTCACATTTCGTAGCAATGTTATATTTATAATCACTGTTTATCAGGCGGTTTTGCGATCATCCGATGTCGTGGATTGAAGGCCACTAAAAATCAGTGTCAGGGTTGTCATATGTAAAATTCGACAGATTTTTTTTTAATAAATATTTTAAGGATCCTAATTATTGAGTTCCATTTTCGTATTATTATATTTTAGGATCGAGAGTCATCATTTTTGTTAAAATTATCACTTTTATAAAATTTACTTGGTTGTATGGATTTATGTAAGCTAGTTTAGGTAGGTACCAACCACAAATGTGATATATATAAATAACAGTACTCAGTATTGTTGTATACCGGTTTAAAGAATGCCAGCCAGTGTAACAAGAGACATAACATCTTAGTTCCCAAGATTGCTGGCACATTGGCGATCTAAGGAATTGTTCATATTTCTTAAAGAGCCAAGAGCCAAGAGTCTATGTACGATGGTTACCACTTATCACCGGGTGACCCGTTTGCTAGTCCGCCAACCTACACCATGAATATAAAAAAACATGTATTATCGTTGTGGCCTTAGTTGAGTTACGCGTTAAAAAAAAACAAACGATTTAAAACTTTCTCAAAAAAAAAAACAATCTTCATATATTTATAGAACACGGCATATTTAGATAGCACAAATATATTCCTAACGTTTTTATGTCATAATTTATGAATAAGATACTAGAATCGAGCGGATTAATCCAGCAACATAGAATGAAAACCATAACCTACTACATTACACAATTTATCAAGGTATCTTTACCGATATGAAACAATTACACACTTACAAGTAAATTAATTTAAATATTAATTAGCGATATACAAATTATCGAGGCGCGAGCAACGATCACTTTATCGATTCAAAATGTTATTGCGGCAACTCTAGCACACTTCTTATGCGTGTAAGTAACACAGGTACTTTGGCTTTTATTAATTGATAGAATTAAAGGTATTTGCAGTATTAATTCTCGTTTTTATAAGTTATGTATGCTGCTATGCCACTGGATCATAACAACAACAGCCAGTAAATTTCCCCATGCTGGGCTAAGGCCTTTTCCTTTTGAGGGTAAGGTTTAGAACATATTCAACCAAGCACGAGATGAATTATAAACTCAAATACTGAATAATAACTGGATCGTGACTCTGTTAAAAATGTCCAGAATAGTTTCTAATTTTAAAATTGGAATTCGAAGAACTGATAGCCGTTGGGGCAAAAAGTTTCTAGAGTGAAGACCGAATCGGCAAGCGTAGTGAAGGGCGTCCTATGGCAAGGTGGAGAAATGATGCACGGAAGGGGACCCGTAGAACAAAGATGAGAAGAGCCGAAGATCGGTTTCAGTAGTGCGCCTTGGGGAAGGCCTATGACTAGCAGTGGACTAATATAGGCTGATCATGATGATTGTAATTTCTATGACTGAAGCTTTACCCTAGTTCCGCGTATAGAGCATTAAAAATTTACCTTTGTGTGAGACTCCTTAT
The DNA here is from genome assembly GCF_905220365.1 of Vanessa cardui. Lineage (NCBI taxonomy): Eukaryota > Metazoa > Arthropoda > Insecta > Lepidoptera > Nymphalidae > Vanessa > Vanessa cardui. The sequence continues at coordinate 14,594,119 of NC_061130.1, forward strand.
ACACATATGGCCCTAGCTCTTCAACTTCCAATGAGACGTTTTTTCCGGCCAATATGTCATCTACATTGGTGATGTTGAACATAAAGCACTCCAGGTACATTGGTATCGGCACGTCCCGCCATATCTCGAATGATGTAGAGGTCGGTGTCAACGTCATCATCTGCAAAAAGAAATTGTGATCATAATGCAAATCCATGATCAACTCCTGATATATTTTTGGCACGGCGGCCATTTGACGACAGACAAATACTCGCAAGATATTATGGTACTTGATTGTGTGGACAGGTGGGCTAAATAATTCCTCAATTTCATAAATGGCACTTGATGCCCTAAGGTTTTCTGCAAAGCTGGGTCCGCTACCCACTTTTCATTTATTTAAGTGCCAGACAAGAATAATTTAATTGTGTTGTCATTTGAAGGGTGAATCAGCGTGAATACAGGCACAAGCGACATAACACCCCAGTTCCCTAGGCTGATTTGACGTTCCATTAGTACTATAAGGCAATGTTTAATATTTTTTACAGTGCTAATTTCTATAAGTACCAGTTATCACGTACGATTAGGTGGTCCATGCGTTACCAACTATGGTATATAAAAAAGTAATATTGCTCTCCTTCAGATTCATACAAGAGATCTACAGAAGACGAACGGATTACTCACTTCCAAGATATAAAATTTTAACACAGATGACTTCAAAATGTCGACTACCATGGAGAATTTACTGTTAGACAATGATACTAAATATTTAGGACCTGTGTTTGAATCTAGCACCTTGAAATCTCCAACCTGAGCTATCTCAGTAGCTTCGTGAGAAGTGGTTCTGTATCTTGACAAAGCTAGTTTCTCAGGGCGAACAACGTAACTGGTACCAATATCTTCATTTCTCATGAAAACTCTTAAAACTACACTTACACTTTTTAACTGAGCAAAGAATATTGTCGGCCAGAAGACAACCATGACAGCTCCACCGACAACCAGAAATGACCCGCAGGTCATCAATATAGCGCTCTTCTTCTCGGCTGACGGCATTTTGTGTTCTTTTTATCTAAAACAAAATAGGCTTATGATTATTAAAGCGCATGCTACCATACGTGTCTAAGACAAGATGATTCAGATTCAAATACAATTTGAAGACTTAACCTTTCAAATTAACAGAAAAAATTATGAAATAAAAAAATCAAAATTAAATGATACTTTACTCAACTACGCTCTTACAGTGAACATATCTATAGTTTCCTTTATTAGTGAATGATGACTATAATAACCTTCATATATTTATAAATATACACTAAACGTATAACAGTACATATTAAGATTGTTTTATTCGGTAATATGATTCCTTCAAAAATCAAACAGTATCTATTAAAAATGTATCTACACGTAAGCGACATTTCGCGTAAGTATGTAAATTAGATTGGTAACATGCTAGCGCGTTTGCTCGTGCAAAACCATAAGTGTATTCTTTACTACGGAATATAATTCAATTCACATTTATTATTTACCTACTACGTTGAATTTCCTTGTACTGTATCGTGATGTATTATTTTTAAAATAACTTGACAAGCCAAAACTGGTAATACCGACACATATGAAATAACACCACGCTACATCCAAGGATAGGAGACCACGTCATTTCCGGGTACTTTATTAATTATTATTCATTACAAGGAAAGCTACGTGTGTCAGGTGGAAATATTCCGCCTCCAGTATGCATTATGTGACAGTCCGCGTTGAAACAGCGTGGCATAATCCTCAGCATAGATGTCTATGCTAACCGTGAAGAGGCTATTAGATGAGATCATAGCCTAGTAGTGGGGTGGGCTATTAGTTTTACTTTATAAGTAAACATGTTACTCGCGGTTTCGCACGCGTTTTAGTGGGTTGATTGTTATGTGTCAGGCAAAAAAAGTAGCCTATGTCCTTCCTTGGATTTTTCAAGTTTGCTTCACACCATTTTCATCGAATTCGGTTCATTGGTTTGGTCGTGAAAGAGCGACAGTCAAATAGACAGACAGGCAAAGTTACTTTCACATTTATAATATTAAGTATAGAAATTAAAGTAACAGAAAACAAAGCGAGAATCCCGCATATGCAGATACTATGGGACTGTATTCAGTATAAGTATATATGTATGTAATAGTACATATATGTATATTGATTTTAACGTAAGTAAAAAAGAAAAAACTTTATACAAGTAGGCTCATAAAAGCACACCAGTAAATCATCGTATATGGTTATTTTATTAGCTTATAAAAAATAGTGGACATTTTTTCTCAATTAATTAAAACGATTTTAAGACAACACATGTGCTTAATTAAATTCTTTTTTACCACGTGCAATTAGTGCTCAGAATGAATAACTTTAAACAATCTGAATGGAGTTACAAAACAACAAATTAAATTAATACTTTCGAGTAGACTGACCAAGTTTTTGACCATCACTGGTACAATTACAGACCTCATGGACAAAACACGACTCCATGGATGTCTTAATGACAACACTGATTAAGAGTTTTGGATTAATTGATGTTAAACTAAAAGATGAAATATTACCTGATTTCAAAAAACTAAAATAATATATCACTTTTAATTTTAAACACTATATTATACCATTATTTAAATTGGTAAAATTAAACTGGCAACACAGGTATATTATATAGAATATTAATTCATACTAATTAAATGTGAAACTAATTAAGCACCTGTAATGTATATTATCATTTTTATCAATGGATTAATTCGGATTTTTGATAACGTCCTTCATTGATAAAGGCATTAGAATATCATATCATTAAATTCTGATGCTATTTAAATATATATACAAAGAAACGTTTATAAATGATTATTATACCATTCGTACGTTCGTGTGTAAAGACTCCATGGACATCCAAAGTGTTCCTAACTAATTCTTTATTTTTAATAATTGTAAATAATTTAAAAAAAAATAGACGAAAAGAGTTTCAGTCGCCGGTGCTTCTATCAGGTCCGGGATTTTTTTTAATCGATATATTCTCTGGAAATACTATTGTTCCTTTAGTTAGAAACCGCGGGAAACAGCTGACGAAGCTTACGCTGAGATAGTTATACATACCAACAATATCCTTTTGAGACTACGTTCACGTGTTCATGTGGATCAAAATTTATCCTATACTAGCACCTGCCCCGGCTTCGCACGTGTGCAACATTGATACTAAATATACTGCAGAATTGATTAATTTACGACATCACATTAGAAAAGTGACTAGACTTCTAAAATTATTATTATCAGTGTCTCTTTACTTTATTAATACATAGAGCGTTATTCTAAGCATCATAGGAACAGACAACGTTAACCGACTTTGTTTTATACTATGTAATGATAATGATTATTTAATGACCCTGTAGCTCTGAATAAGGATGAGGCATTTTATCAGTGAAAACTTATTTAACTTGGAATTAGTCGCTGGGACTTTTCCTCTTGTATTATCAAGTGTATATTTAGAGCTGAGATGGCCTAGTGGTTAGCACGCTTGCATCTTAACCGATGATTGCGGGTTCAAACCCAAGCAAGCACCACTATATATAGGTGCTTAATTTGTGTTATAATTCATCTCGAGCTCGGTGGTGAAGGAAAACATCGTGAGGAAACCTGCATGTATCTAATTTCATCGAAATTCTGCCACATGTACATTCCACCAACCCGCATTGGAACAGCGTGGTAGCCGTGGTGGAATATGTTCCTCTCCTTAATGGAAGAGGAGGCCTTATCCCACTTTACTTTTACTTTTAGATATTTGTTTTAATGCAGTTTCTAAATTAAATCTGTGTAATATAATAACGGTTGATACATCTTAGTCATGATGAAGTTACAGATTTGAATTGCTTTCGTATCTATAAGTGATTATAAAATACTAATCCCCTCCACGGATAAGGCTTAAAAATGTGTAATAAAAAAGTGGAGTTCGATAATTAATTTATTGAGGAAAATATACTTGCCTTAACATCTAAAATACATACGAGCTTTTTAGATGTAAAGACAGGTAAATTGTTTGGCGAACTTTGAAAACTAGAAGAGACTAAGAACAGATGGATGGCAGGTCGGTCAGAGAAGTCTCAAATTCAGCATTCCATAGTAAATGGCTGAACTAAAATTTCTTCAGACATATATTTTGTTTGCATTTTTTCATGATAAAATCTTTATAGCCAAAAAAAAACAGTACTACCTATTAAGTAAGCGGGTGGTTAGTGGAACACTATGCTCTCTTTCCGTCACTATTGATTTTACATTTGAAAGAAGAAGACAACATTTTGTAGCAGTTTCATCTTTTTTGTTAGTAACAATTATAGCGGGCTTTCGTTGTTGAATTTTGTTGTATGTTAGTGCTCATACAAGCCAAGTCTGCTGGTACATACTCGTTAAAGCGGCACCCACACCTTCGGGGATATTCAAGGGATCGCCTGGGCTTACCGAAGTCCATTTTTGTGTAACCCTATTGTGTAACATCACAAAATATGATGGTTTATATCGCAAGATAGGTCGTTAATATATTAAAATAAATTACTCGATATAAGTTGAGCTAATACGTGTCATTAAATTCAAAATCTCGGTAACTAAGCCGATAGTCCGGCTATAAAAAAATATCCTTATAAAATTATCGCTTTTTATCTGATAAATTCTGAGACAACCGCTTGCTTGAAGGTAATTTTGGACAATGGTATCTACATACCGAAAATCGACTCTATAATTACTTTTATAAGTACATGACAACACTTTAATCTGTGACTACCAGAGCTCCAAAACTACTAAGAATTTGTCAGTGGATCGAAATCGAATCGTAACGTAATCGTTGCCGACCAATGGCGTATTTACACGATTCAGAAAAGTTCGAACGAAATACAGGGTGAAATACGTGATAACTCAAAAATGGTTCACTTTTGCATCATGCATATGGTGTTTAAAATCATTGCTAATAGTCACCCCTATCATCTCCTAAAGGGAATACGTCGAATTACCCATAACCCTGTTTATTCGGGACCGTATAGTAACAAATTTAAATAAGTAGAATTGGTCAGTTACGGTTAAGCTGAAGTTAAGCCTTATTACGAATAGTAGAAGTTAGATTAAAACACAATCCGGCATATCATTATTATTATAAGTTAGTAGAATTGCCTCTGATTGATTCGTTGACCATTGTTGCGTGCAAGGGCAAACCGACGGACACACTTTCCCATTTATTACACCACTTGCTTTTCCATTACTAATAGCCTCGTTCATAAAGCAGCTAGCATATAGGGTAAGTATATCCCGAATTCATAGGTTCCCTATTCCTAGCTAAAATTTAAAGAAATAGGTGTATTAACGGCTGCTTCACAATATATTTATGATAATATAATGTTTATACAAAAGAATACAAAAAAATATTCTATCAATGCTGATATACATACTATTAATACTAGAAATAAAAATAAACTTGTATTGTAACCCCTAGTTTCCGTTTGCATACGGTAAATAGAACGGTTTTTGGACAATGGTATACGCATATATAATAAGATACCGGAAAATATAATCAATTAACCATTTTCAAAATTTTAAAAGATTATTAAGACTAAATTAATAAATAAAATCATATTATTCATTAAAAGAATACTTTTTGGAAAGAAACGCCTGGAGTTAGGCTCGGGTTCCAGCATTGTAAATCAGTTTATTTGAAAAGAGCAACTATGCGAGCTTCTTGCCGTTTCTATTTAATTATTAATGATTCAAAAACGCTTCATTGTGAAGTTTACTTGAATAAAATTGATTTGTTTTGATTAGCAGCCACCTGAGTTAGCAGCGTTTGCCTTACCTCAGACAACACGAAAGACTGTTGGCCCTGGTATTGGTAGAGATTACAGGTACTCTTTCCTTTCATATCGGATTGGATTTACCATACTATTATGATAGTGAAAAATACATGTGCACGTACTTTGAGAAGACTCGCCGTTATCAGCTTGATCGTTATCATCATCAAATGTTTACATAGAGTTAAGCGCCATTGATATAAAGGTCGCATTCATAACATTTTTGTCAGCTCTTTATTAATAAACTAAAATACTACTAAACTATCGTAGTTGATATTTTTATAATTTTCTTTTTTAAATCGACACAAAAAAAATATTTTTTATAAATTGATTGTCTGTATCGGAGCATTAAGTGGTCACCACTGTCCATACAACAACAGCCTGTTAATTCCCACAGCTGGGCTAAAGGCCTCCTTTCCCTTTGAGGAGAAGATTTGGAACATATTCCACCACGCTGTTCCAATGCGGGTTAGTGGAAAACATATGTGGCGGTGTGTGTGTGAATTTCTATGAAATTTGTCACATGCAGGTTTCTTCACGATGTTTTCCTTCACCGCTGAGCACGAGATGACTTATAAAGACAAATTAAGCACATGAAACAGCGGTGCTTGCCTGGGTTTGAACCCGCAATCATCGGTTAAGATGTACGCGTTCTAACCACTGGGCCACCTCGACTCGACTGTCACTGTCCATAAACAAACCGGAATACAAAAATCTATATAATCTGTATTATAATTATAATATTATAAATGGGAAAGTAACTCAGACTTTCTGTCTGTCTGTCGCTCTTACACGACCAAACTGCTGAAACTAATTTGATGAAATTTGATAAGAAGCCAACTTGACCCCTGAGAAAAGACATAGGCTACTTTTTTGCTTCACACATGACAACCAACAACCTAAAAGACGCGGGTGAATACCAGAAGTAAATATTGCTTCTTGCCTGTAGAATATATACCTACCCAAATAGGTGAAGACATAATTTAATTAACAATTATTATATCCTTGTATATCTTTGATATTCAGCCTATCTATGAGTCTTAAAGATTACATACACTTGGTGCAGTGCATGTGTATTGTGTAGTACGACACAACTTAGATGTAGCGTCGTCAAAATTCGTAAAACCGATCACATCCGACTTAAGTAAGCCATCTCAAATTACCAATATTTCTTTCTTATGTGTATATGATTTTTACACAAACGTAATAACTTGTAATATCATATGACCTAATGTATTCGTCAATTTGACACGTCGATTAACATGCACTTGCTTTCTCGAGTTGAACTGACAAGATAATCTATAGAGACGAATAGCTTCGAACAAAAATAGCTATTTCTCTTGGTTGTATAAATCGGAAGTCAAGTCAAACGGTTTTATTGAATTTACCGATGCTACATCTAAGTTGTGTCGTACTACACAATACACATACTAAGAATTAACAAACAAGATTTCTAACGGCAAACAATGTAATCGAGTGTTAAGTACAAAGGTGGTAATCGCGGTCAAAGATCTTGTAAGTAAACTTCAACCCGAGTGACTCAGGGTTGAGTGCAATTTATTCTGCGTTAAAGGTCCCGGGTTCAAATTCAAACCGGTCACACAGTGATATTATGTTCGTTTCTGACATAAAGTATCATAATCATCTTAAGCAATATGTTCGTTACTGAAATAATAGTCTGCGATTGGTAACACTTTTAGGCTTCCTCTTCTCTCTTTAAGGAGAAGGTTTGAGATCGGTTTTTTTTTTTAATATATATCTAAATAAATATGAGACAACATCACATACATTACTCTGATCCCAGTGTAAGTAGCTAAAGCACTTGTATTATGGAAAATCAGAAGTAACGACGGTACCACAAACACCCAGACCCAAGACAACATAGAAAACAAATAATAATCTACATTGACTCGGCCGGGAATCGAATCCGGAACCTCGGAGTGGCGTACCCATGAAAACCAGTGTACACACCACTCGACTACGGAGGTCGTCAAAGTCGTCGGTATCACCACAATGCTCCAATCCGGATTGGTCAACAACAAAACAACAACATCAACAAAAGCCGGTAAATTTCCCACTGCTGCACTAAGGCCTCTTCTCCCCTTGAGGAGAAGGTTTGGAACACATTCCACGCTATTCCAATGCGGTTTGGTGGAATACACATGTGGAAAAATTTCTATGAAATTAGACATATACAGGTTTCCTCATAATGTTTTCCTTCGTCACCGAGTACGAGATGAATTATAAACACAAATTAGACACATGAATATTCAGTGGTGCTTGCTTAGGTTTTAACCTGCAATCATCGGTTAAGATGCACTCTTTCTAACCACTTAGCCATCTCGGCGGCGGATTGGTCGATGTGTAAATTTTTCGTTCAAATATTACTAGATTTGAAGACGCAATCTTCATTCAACGTACACAGTTAATGTTAATATAAAAAAAAACATTGTAATTATTATTTTAACGATACCGTAGTTAACGGTACATATTTATGAGTATAACATATATTATCTTAGACGTAACAGATCATTTACCTTTCGCGTAACATAAATACGTTTACATCAAGTTTAATGCCCTCTTGGTATTACTACTACTATTACATTAATTATGTATGTGTATATATTCATTAACTACTATATGGTATCAATACACAATGTGCTATATAAATTATATCCAGTAACAGCTTTTATAGGGCACATCGGTGCGGTGTACTGAGCGTGGTTTACATTGAGGTTACGTTGTGATCACTTAAAATATATATCTATATTAATATTACAACAACAACAAACAACAACAGCAGCCTGTAAATTCCCACAGCTGGGCTAAAGGCCTCCTCTCCCTTTGAGGAGAAGGTTTGGAACATATTTCACCACGCTGTTCCAATGCGGGTTGGTGGAATACACATGTGGCAGAATTTCTATGAAATTTGTCACATGCAGGTTTCCTCACGATATTTTCCTTCACCGCTGAGCATAAGATGAATTACAAAGACAAATTAAGCACATGAATCAGCGGTGCTTGCCTTGGTTCGAACCCGCAATCATCGGTTAAGATGCACGCGTTCTAACCACATAGCCATCTCCACTCATATCTCTTCTTTCTGTTTGTCGCACTTTCAAGACCAAACCGCTGAACCCAATTTGGTGAAATTTGGTATGAAGCAAACTTGAACTCCAAGAAAGGCCATGGCTACTAGAGTCTACTTTTGTGCCTTACACATGAGAACCAACCCCTAAACCGCAATGGAAGCCGCGGGCGACTACTAGTATATATAGGAACATATTTAACATTGATGTATAGTATAAATTTTTTTTTTTCAATATTGTATGACATCACATATATTATTCTGATCCCAATGTAAGTAGCTAAAGCACTAGTGTTATGGAAAACCAGAAGTAACGGTACCACAAACACCAAGACCCAAGACAACATAGAAATCTAATGAACTTTCTACATCGACTCGGCCGGGAATCAAACCCGGGACCTCAGAATGGCGTACCCATGAAAACCGGTGTACACACTACTCGACCATGGAGGTCGTCGAAAGTAAGCAGAGTGTTTATTTAAAAATCAAAATATTCCTTAAGTAAGTTCAGTAGTAGTAGTAAGTAGTAGTACTTTCCGCCATTTTACTGACATAATTACATATTATGTCAGTAAACAACAATGTAGAGAATATGTTAATACATTACCGTTATAAAATTACTATTACATAGAAAAAACGCCATTCACAATTACGTAATTAAAGTATGTTAATCGATTTCACATAGATGTCCGACTTTTTTCTCAATTCGACACCTCGTCGAGGCCTCTACCTATCCAGCGACTTTTTTTATGGTATGGGTTGGCGGACGAGCATATGGGCCATCTGATGGTAAGTGGTCACCATTACCCAAAGACAGACCGGAACACAACAATACTGAGTACTGCTGTTTGGCGATAGAATAACTGATAAGTATATACCACCCATCTATCCAGACGGGCGTGCACAAAGCCCTACCACCGAGTAAAATTTGCACTAACGAGTAATCCTTTCATTTGGATTAGTCGTTTGTGGATTGGATATTCTTTTGAATATCTATATTTTATTGTATAGTGTCAAAACGGAGACAGGCTATATGCCATGTTAAAATATTGAATATTTTATGAGACATAGCGTAATATGTCTACGTAATCGAAGAGAAAAGCGAGGCGAACTCTGCCAAATTTATAACCGATACGCAAAAATTGTGTATAGTAGATTAGTAAGTCTATAAAGTCACTGACGTCATTATATACCAATCTTTGATAAATAACAGCTTTTAAATTCCCCACTGCTGGGCTAAATCCCTCCTCGAGAGGGCTATTCCAATGCGGGTTGGTGGAATGCACTTGTGGCATAATTTCGATGAAATTAGACACATGCAGGTTTCCTCACGATGGCTCCGTTACCGCCAAGCACAAGATGAATTATAAAGAAAAGTTAAGCACATACATTGCTGCTTACCTAGGTTTGAACCCGAAATCATCAACTGGGGCATCTCTGCTCAATCTTTGATAAGTTGTCTAAGCCTAAGTTTATACATAAAAATCCCATTTTCATAATATAGTTATATAGTTTAAGCGTCACATGGATATATGGGTATGGACATATTATGAGGAGGAATGAGGACCATGTTATTAATAAAGGTCTTGATGAGGCATGGATGAGGATGGGTATAGAGGTAGAGGAAGACCAAAGAAATAATGGATGGATTGTGTGAAAGACGATATGGTTAGAACAAAATGTTACTTATGAGATGACGTCCAACAGAGAGGTATGGGAGGAGAAGACATGCTGCGCCGACCCTGATTAGAATTGGGATAAGGGCAGGACGATAATGATAATGAGTTTTATCGTCACAAAATATTAATCCTTATTTTATTCACTCATTTTAGGATCACCAACATAACATACATAACGTAAAATGAAAAAAAAAAAGCTATTGTAACAGCTATATTTACTACAGGTAATCACTATGCGCATAGACTCATACAATAAAATCAATTGAAGTCTCATGAACACATTCATTTAAAACGTTTTAAGTAGATCGTGCTCACTTTGTTGTATTACTCTACTACCGCGCAGTAATACTTAATATTGTTGTGTTCCAAATCAATATATGAGTAACAACAGTCACAACGTGCACAAGTTACTTAAAATCTTAGTTTCCAATGTTGGTGGCCCGCTAGCATTGTTAGTATATTTCTTACTGGGCCAATTTTAATAGGACGGTGACGTATCAACACGTAGAACTATTTGCCTGTATGTATCCTTAACAACTCGAATGAGTACTTTTCGAGATATAGCAAGACTTTTAAATACGTATAAAATTAGCGGAGAGTTGTACCGTGTCCGTTTAAAATAGGTTTATTTGTTAGTTACGCGTACACGCCTTAAATACACAAACGTTCAAACGTACATAGGGTACGTAACACATGCCCTCCCCCCACTGATATGCCAATCTTTATTAATATTATAAATGCGACAGTAACTCTGTATGTTTGTCGCTCTTTCACGACCAAACCGCTAAAACGAATTTAATGAAATTAGGTATGAAGCAAACTTGAACTACAAAGAAGGACATAGGCTACCTTTTTCCTTGACACATGACAACCAATACCCTAAAACGCAAGCGAAACCGCGTGCGACTTTTAGTAACAGATAAGTAGAATCTCTGACACATAATATTTAAAGTCCACTATATACCTAGTGTTTATGAGACTTGCTCTACTGGTGATTTCATTTTGTTTTGTTATTTCATTGACATTAAATAAAACATAATATTATATGTATAAATAACATACAAGTCTCTATCGACGTCTGCTGTTTGTCAGCCTTAGGTCTTCTAATGTGTACCGGTTTCTACTTTAATTTAAATATCTTTCAAAAGATTAAAGATAGAGATTATTTGCATGTGTAACATAATGTCATTAAATCTATAAATAGTTAATGGAGGAAGTTTGTCTCCATTTCGCTCACATCGCTTACGCTGATTTGAAGTTTAGGAAATTCATCGAATATACCGAAAAACACGACAACATAATCTATATCATTATAAATTCAAAAGTAACTCTTGCTCCTTTACTGCACCAAATCTCTGACCCAAACTCCATGAAATTGACATGAATCAAGCTTGAACACTGGATACATAGTGTATGCACTATTGCATGCAGTGCAGTGAATTGCAATGCAGTGTTCAATCTTTTGGTAAAAAGCAATTGGTAAATAATTGTAAAATTGTCTATGCCTTAATTTAATTGTCCGTGATTAGTACCTATTATATTTGATAGTACACCCCAAGGTTATGCACGAGCAGAGTCTATACTAAAAGACTTCAATTTAATTAGTAGTTAGACAATTACTTTACTCTTAGCTTGCACACTGGATAGACATATGCTACTTTTAATTGCCTAGCACTTGACTACTAACCCATTAAACTTTTATAAATGAGCCTCAGCCACAGTAAACATTATTCCGTGTCTTTATCCGCCATGAACATTATAAGGTTATAAAAAAACTAAATTATTTACTTTTAAATACATACAAAGATTAATAAAATATTTTAAAGCATTTATATAAACACAAATTGATCCTGCTTAACGCTTTGCAATGGCCCAAGGCATAAAAATCACTACATGTAATAAAATTTGAGTATCTGTTTGTAATATTAAAATAACCGCTTTTTACTAAATTCGTATATACACCAAAATATTTTTTGTTCGAGCTAATCGATGGAAAGATTGGACCGATTTTGACGGGAATTTCACTCATTAAGGTGTAATAAGGAGTAACTGAAGCTACAATATTTGTTGAATTTAAACGCATACGAATTCAGGTAGTATTTAAACAAAAACGTAAAAAATATACGAGTACTACGATGTAAAATATAGTCGCTAATGTGACGAATAGCTCGTCACTCACTCTACTCAATACTTCATCTTAATCAAGTGTGCTTAGTCTGCAAAAACTTTTAACAGCTTAAGGGTCGCCTCGCCAATCATGGTCAAGTATTTCAGTATCAGAACACTATACATCGAAGCTTATTATGCTTCCTAGTGGCTGGCAATAATTTTACTCGTACTAAAATAATTGTCAGCCAACCAAACCATCAACAACAACAGCCTGTAAATTTCCCACTGCTAGGTTAAGACCTCCTCTTCCTTTGAGGAGAAGGTTACGCGATACCGGTAAGGATAAATTTCATATACTTACCCTACTGGGCTAAAGTCTCCCCTTCATTTGAAGAATCTCAGGTCGTTAGAAATAACACGACATCGATGAATGCGTCTGGCTGATTACGAAAGTGTAATCATTATGATTGCGCAACTGATAATAGTTTGTTTGATTGTATAACTTAATTAAATAGATTCACTACACTACCCACAATCTAATCCAGTACAATTTTAACTCAATTGATTTTTATTAAATGGAGAAGCATTTCACTTATCGTTCGTCAAAGCAAAACTGCCAACTAAATTTTTTTTTGTTGCTTGTAATTTTCTGTATAACAAAGAAATAGAGGGCGGTAGTCTAAATAAATTTTAGTCATCAATTGTTCAAACTTACATTACATTTCGTTGAAATTTTAAAGTTCATTCATTAATATTCATTAATTAACATTCATTAATATTATCTCAGACGGAAAACGTTCGCTGCAAGACAAACATAAATAAACAAAGGCAGAGGATGAAAGTTATTTTTCTTAATTAATCAAATTGAGGATTGTATCTTAGGTGCGATCCGTCTCGTCTTCACACAGGACATAAAGGTTATGAAATATTTAGTATATCGTAATAATAATATAGCTATATTGATTTACGCGAGCTGAGATGGCCCAGTGGTTAGTAGGCGTGCATCTTAACTGATGATTGCGGGTTCAAACCCAAGCAAGAACCACTATATATATGTGCTAAATTTGTGTTTATAATTCATCTCGTACTCGGCGAGGAAAGAAAACATCTTGTGGAAACCTGCATGTCTCTTATTTCATAGAAATTCTGCCACATGTGCATTCCACCAACCCGCATTCGAACAGCGTGGTGGAATATGTTGCAAACCCTGTCCTTAATGGAAGAGGAGGCTGTAACGTAATTGTGGCGCACGTTACATGTTTCATCCATTTTTAAATAATTTCGTCAAAAAAATATTAAATTTCTAACATAGGTTATCGGATGTCATGTGTCATTTGACTTTGACAACCATTTCTAAGGCTATGTTTATGCATAATTTAAAGATACCGCTAAATTTGACATTTAAAATAAAAATGCACTTTTTATGCATTATGCGTTCCTGACCTAATTGTGATTTATTGTCTTTATATTATCTTTGAGATGATCTTTGACATTTGTCTAAGACCTCACTTTCCTTCCGCCTTTTAAGTCGAAATGTGACGCTAAATTATTTTCAAAGTTTTTGTAACTTTTATTTGGTTTAAACTATTGAATATTGTTGAAAATTGAAGTTTTAAGGCACGATATGTCTTAATTTAAACGATTGGAAGTAAATCCACGTCGGATTACAAAAATTAATTTGGATATTTGTCGCCTCGTGGTAAGTCGAAAAACTTTCTTCGTAATTTGAATTTATTTCAATTGTTCGGTTTCGTAACAACGATTGTGGTTCTTTACAGGGAATTTTTAGAATATTTCCCATGATGCATTTTGTTATTTTTGGAAAATAACCGGGATTGACCGGGTAAGTTGGTTGAATTATTAAAGTGAAACTATAGATTTTCGAAATTCGTGTTAGGTTCTAATTAGAATTGTTTCTCTTTTGCAGTTATTTTCAATGGTTATTTTCAACAGTTTATTTTCAATTGGTATTTTTCTACCATTATTTTCTACAGTTATTTTCTACAACTGTGTTTTCGTGGATTATTCCTTGAATTATCTTCTTTGGCTGTATCTTCGAGTGGATTATTGTCAACGCTTTTCGAAGAACGTTTGAACTTAATTTCTTTGGATATTTTGAAGATAAAATTTTAGAAACCGTAAAGGAAGTGAAAACTTTATAACATTTATTTAACTTCTGGATTTCGGTATGTAGTTTTTACATATTTATTTTTACCGCAACTTTGGAACTTCGTGGGATTTAGTATACATTTTTATAACTTTATGAAAATTTGGCATTCAAACACTTTTTTTTTAAAGATATTTATACATTATTGTAACGTTATTTAAACTTCATTTTTGACTTGTTTGTAACTTTAATTACATAATTTAGTCTAACTTTAAAATATTTTTTGCTAACTTTAAAACATTTACAATAAGTAAATATTTAATTAAGATTATTGAATTTAAATGGATGTAAACATCCAGGCGCCCGATTTTGTTACTGTTGTTACTTTAAGACTTTTTAATTGTTAAAATTATTTTGATATGTTCTTTTGAATAAATTAATTTATAACATAGATTTGCCTTTTTTTGTAAATCTACTTGTAATGTTGAAGGGTTATTTAACTGACTTCCGGAGCACTTTCTTTCGAGGATTTGTTTAATTTAAAAACCTTGTCCAGCTCTACCGAATTTTTAGTTTACCTCGAAGAAAATTAATATTTTTTAAATTTAAATTTATTTTTAGCCAATTATATATTACAATTGGCCCCCCTTCAAAATTTTACATTACAATTGGCGCCCTCAGCCAGGGACCTGAATTACAATTACAGCTCTTGTCTAGTATTGAATATGTACTATGTATTTACATATGTATAATTTTTGTTAGAATAATTTTGTACTAAATACTAATTTTAAGTATTTATGTAATTTGAATGCCAAGTTTATAACTTTTTTATGTTTTGAAGTAAAGCTTTTCGTTCCATTATCGATTATATTCTAGGACATAACCATGACTGACAAAGATGAATTAACTCTTAAACCATCTATTGATGATAGTGGTGACAAAAATTTAACACCTAATATTATTCAAAAATCAAAAATCAAAATCAAAATAAACTTTATTCAAGTAGGCTTTTATAAGCACTTTTGAATCGTCATTTTACAATTAAGTGAAGCTACCACCGGTTCGGAAAGTAGATTCTACCGAGAAGAACCGGCAAGAAACTCAGTAGTTACTCTTTTTTAACATTTAAAAAATACAACGTCATGTTAATTAAATACAATTATTTCAATTAATGTATCCTGCTTGGAAGTCAACAGGTATTAACTCCACGCTTTTTTATCATCTACAAAATCTTGTATCGAATAGTATGCTTTTTCTACCAATGTATTTTTAACAAACGATTTGAATTTACTAAACGGCAAAGTTAAAAATTTCTGCGGAATTTTATTATAGAAACGGATACCTTGCCCCAAGAAGGATCCATTGACTTTGCGGAGTCGGAAACTTGGCGTTATAAGTTTATCCTTACTTCTAGTGCATATACAATGATTATCACTGATTTTATCAAAGTGATCAATGTTACTGTGAATATACATGATATTGTTGTAAATATATTGCGACGCAACAGTAAGTATTCCTACTCTGTTAAAAACATCCCGAAGAGAGTCTCTAGCTCCAAGATTATAAATAAACCGAATTGCTCTCTTTTGTAAAATAAAGACAGATTCAATATCTGCAGCGTTACCCCAAAGTAATATGCCATATGACATAATACTGTGAAAATAACCAAAATAAACTAAACGAGCGGTATCAATATCAGTTAGTTGTCTAACTTTTCTAACCGCGTATGTTGCGGAGCTGAGTCTTCCTGTTAGGGATGATAAATGAGAGGTCCACTGAAGTCTGGAATCTAATTCTATTCCTAAAAACACCGTAGTATCAGCTACTTCAAGACGGTCACCATTTAAAGATATATTATAATTTTGCTTGCTAACATTAGGTAGGGTAAAAACTACACATTTTGTTTTTTGAGCATTCAAAACTAAATTATTTACTGTAAACCAATTGTGTATCTGTGATAATGCACCGTTCACATCGTCATAGTCATTTTTTTTCCTGTCAACCTTAAAAATCAGCGAAGTATCGTCAGCAAACAACACTATATCACAAATACCCTTAACATAGAAAGGAAGATCATTTATATATACTAGGAATAGAAAGGGACCCAAAATTGAACCTTGTGGGACTCCCATTTTTAACGTAGATCCAGAAGACTTTATTCCATTAATGAAAACTTGCTGGATTCTTTGACTTAAATATGAAGCGATGAGATCAAGAGCTTTACCTTTAACACCGTAATATTTGAGCTTATAAAGAAGCGTTTCGTGTTCTACACAATCGAATGCTTTAGATAAATCACAGAATACTCCAATAGCGTTCTGTGATTTCTCCCAAGCATCGTAAATATGTTTGAGAAGCGCAATTCCCGCATCAGTTGTCGAGCGACCTCTTCTAAAACCGAATTGCTCACCATGAAAAATAGCATTTGTACCGAAATGGACGAGAAGTTGATTTAAAATAATTTTTTCGAAAATTTTACTTAAAGATGGGAGTATTGAAATAGGCCTGTAATTACCGGGATCGCTTCTGTTTCCAGTTTTAAAAAGTGGTAAAACTTTACTACATTTTAACAAGTTAGGAAATGAACCCGTGTCCAAACTCTTGTTAAAAATTACTGCTATATACGGAGCAATATCGTATATGATGTTATTAAAAAATTTTACCGAAATGCCCCATATGTCGTTAGTTTTTTTAATATTTATAGTTTTAAATACTTTTATGACATCTATTGCAGAAACCGTTTCAAATGAAAAATCAATAACGCATTTAGAAACACTATTATTTAATAACCTAGCTGCATTTGATGTAGATGATTTTAAATGAAATGTTATTTTATGGGGTACTTTATCAAAAAATGATTCAAATAAATTAGCAACCTCTAATTCAGAACTCGTGTATCTACTACCTGTGTTCAATTCTATTGGTATCATTTCCTTTTTGTGTTTTCCACTAACACTACTAATAACATCCCATGTGGCTTTAATTCTATTATCAGAATTCAGGATTTTTTTCTTTAAATATAAGGACTTAGCAGAAATGCATACTGTTTTAAAAATTTTTGAATATTTAATGACGTATTCTAAAAAGGCTACGCTTCGATTCCACCGCCTCATATCATATAAGTCGTATAATTTATTTCTACTTTTATAAATACCAACAGTAGCCCAGTCACTAAACTTTAATTTTGTGTTACTATAACATGATTTCATTTTAAATATATTGTTAAATTCTTTTAGTATTACTTCAAAAAATGAATTATAAAGCTCATTTGGATCCTGTGTCGTAAGATCTAGATTAGACAATTTATACGCCACAATATCTTTAAAACAATGTAATTTGTTAGCCGTTATTGGCCTGTATGTTATTTTTTTTAAATGATTTATTTCTTTGTGTTTTAATGAAAACTTCTGACCACAATGGTCAGAAGTTAAATTATTTATAATTGATACTTCATATATTTCACAGTCACAGAACACATTATCAATACACGTAGAAGTGCCGTCGGTTATTCGCGTCGGTTCATTAACTCTATGAGTTAAATTAAATGACATAAACAAGGCAACCAACCGAACACTTAACGTAGTTTCTTTAAGTAAGTCGACGTTAAAGTCCCCACATACAATTATATATTTATTAGTTTTACATAGCTTTTTAAGAATGTCCTCCATAGTGGTTTCAAACAAATAATAATCTCCCGATGGGGGCCGGTACACGCAGACTATAATGTACTGTGGAAATTCCACGCAGGATAGTTCGATAGTACGTTCGATAGAGAGGGCCACAATATCTTTTCGAGATTTACAAACGATATCATTCCGTACTAATATTAATGAGCCACCACGAATAGCACTCCCTCTTACGAACGAACTTGACAGTTTAAAGTTTGAAATATTAAATATGTCAAATTTTTTAACCCAATGTTCTGTGAAACAAAATACATGTATTTTATAATACTCCGAAAATAATTCTATTTCATGATCTTTGCCACCTATGCCCTGTATATTTTGATGTATAATATTTAAGTAAGAGGGCGCAGATGTTGTCGTTTTATTTAGTTTAAACTATTAATTTGAGTATTTTTAATTTTGTCGGTGTTAATATAAATTAAATTATTATTTTTATTATACATATGATCCTTGGTAACATTACTTGTAAAATAATTTTTGATATTGTAGGCAATTAGGTTACCAATTTGTCTTTTCGATTTCATTGGTAGGTACATAGTATCCTCTGTCCACTTAAATCTATGAATAAATTTATTAATGTCAAATAACATAAAATCATTACTGCAATGTCGAGTCAAATTATATAGACATAGGTTTAAGTCATAAATATGTAAATTCTGTGCATCTGTCAAGGTATGTGAATATGGAAATAAACTAATTATAAATTTGCATTTCTTTTGATTTTGGATTTCAATTAATAATTTAATATCCTTAATTAAACTCTTTTTGTTTAGAGACAAACTGTCACCATGCATTAATACTACTACATTATTAGAACCCAGATGCATAGAATTTATTTTATTTATTTGGTATTGATAGGTTGCCCCGGGTGAGCATGTGTTAAATACATTTTTTATTTCACTTTTAATTATTGAGCCAAAGCCCTGTCCTAACTTATCCGATACTACAATAACATCTTTATTTAATTCTAACCCCAGTTTATTATGGTTATGGTTATGGATCCCTGGTGCACATTGACTCAATTTGATAGGTGATACTTTGGTATTATTACTATTAGGAGGAACCAACTCATTTTCCTGAGTATGCATACAGTTACATTTATTCGATAAGGATTCAAATTTTTCTAAGTTAGAGGTGCATAGCTCAAGAAGATTGTTGGCTGTGTGTATGTGTTCCTCCATCTGTTTTTGAGCCAATTCATATTTTTTATTAACAAAATCTAAAGATCTTTGTAGGCTAGAAATTTCTAATTGCAGTTGTTCAATGTCATTTTCATATATTATTTTATTATTCTGCAATTTATTATTTGATGATTTTACTTTATTAATTAAATGTGACCGGTCTTTTCTCATTTTGCATATGTATTGATAGTTATTAATGTTTTTTTTTGTTTTACGGATGAATTTATTTAATTTTATATATTTTTTTATCTTATTATGTGAACTCATGGGTGTATGTTTAATTTTAGACTCCTGTAAGGTGGTATTGGAGTCAGGGGCAGGTATAACTAACTCATTATACAAACTTTCAGTCGCATCACATTTCTGGCTTGTTTGAATTTTTTCCAATTCTAATTCTGCCTTTTGAGCATTATAAAGACTCACTTCCAGTTCTGTAATGCGACTCAAAGCTCTTTCATGTTCCTCGCTACACTCTTTAAATGAGGTCACAATCTCAAGAAGGTTGTCCCGCTGGCTAACAACATCTAAACAATGTTCGTTTAATTTAGCTAACTCGCTTTTGAGTTCAGTGTTTTTATTAACAATTTTTTGAATCTCTTCTTCACTGTCCTCACGCTCTTGAAGAAGTTGTCTGTTTAACTCCTTGGAAGATTGTAATTCTTTAAGGGTCAATTGGAATTTGGCCTCCATATCTTTCATTGAAGTTTTGCGGGTCATGATAGTATACTCCATGATGTTAAACTGTAAAATTATAATAAGATGTATTTAAATACTCTTAAAGAAGTTATTTTATATAATAAGGGTTGTTCAGATCTATGTGTAAAAAAGATTATTATAGGTAGGTATATCAAGATGTTATTTCTTATTTTTTTGTCAGTTAAGGTACTAGCAATTAATTAAGGCAAACTTATATTATATGTGATATTTGGTATAATATTACAATAGTACTATGTGAATCACATATAATATATTAATGTTTTTAATTATTTTTTATTTTCTTTTGTAAATATGTAGGTATACAATTATTTAGTTTTTAATTAATTCAAACAATATTATAAGCTTAATGTACACTGAACACAAGGATTACAGCTTACAAAATAAGCTGAGGCCTATGCACAGTACATATATTGTGAAGAACTATCTGAGGACTATGTTAAAATCTTCAACTTTGCTTCCAACTATTTGTCAAGCAAAGTGAGACAGTAATCACGCCAAAGGAGCAGACAGATGCTATCCACAACATGCAAGCCTTGTTCGAATTAGGTTATAACGTGTAAAATATCTTTAAAACAAAATACTCCCCGGGTTTATGCAGAAGATTTCAAGTTAAGCGGCCGTTAGAGTATGACAGTCGATTCGATTCTTCTTTTGTTCAGATTTAGTTGAGTATATGCGTCACAAACACTATTGACACTGTTTTTAAGAATTGTAATCCAGATTTACTACCGTAAATATATATTAAAACACTTAAAACTAAATAATTTAAAATATTTAAAATTAATTTAAATTTGACATGTCACCCTGAGCAGTGTTGCCAGTGATTTTTTTCAATTATTAATGTTGAACATTCTCAGATGTTAGAAACAAACATTTCTCAGGCGAAGCCTTCTGCTTCTAATGATTTAGTAGACTTGTCGGCAGACTTGCCACAATTTTTTAGTAACACTTTATCTATGAATAATAAACAACCTCAATACTATAAACGAGTAGATTTGTCTAAGTTTAAATATAAATTTAATGGTAAAACGTGCATACGTGAATTTTTGTTAACGTTTGAAGAATACTGTGTGAGTCGAGATATTAGTGATGACCAAATATTGCCATGCTTTACTGAAGTAGTTACTGACATTGCTCTCAAGTGGTTTAGATCTATACGTAGTTCACTTAATTCTTGGAAACATCTTAAATTAGAATTACTAAAGCGTTTTGACAAACTAGATTTTGATTATCAACTTGAATATAATTTAAGAATTAGAAAACAAAAACAAACTGAAACTTTATCAGATTTTATTATTGAAATTGTAGATATGTCAAATAGACTAACTTATCCCTTATCTGAACATACTATATTAGAAATATTGAAACATAACATGCTGCCTAGCTACTCTATCCATTTGGTAGGTCGTTCAATAAATTCTATTGATGATTTAGTAAAACTTTCAAAACAGATTGATGAATTTCGAATATTAAATAATAAACATAGTTATAATAACTCAGACTTCAAGACTAAGCATATTAATTCAGTTCAAACATTAACTTGTTTAAAATGTAAAGAAATTGGACATACTTATAAAAAGTGTAAAAAGATTCCAGGCACTATATGTTTTAAATGTGGTAAATTAAATGTTATCACTAAATTTTGCAATAATTGTACTCTTCCAAAAAACGAGTAAGGTTTTGTCAGACACAGGTCCTTAATAAAGAATCAGTTGATCTGACAAATACTAAAATTTCTAAACCTAATGCTTCTGAAATTCGTGAAGACTTTTCTAATTGGTGTAATTATTTAAAACTATTTTTCTCAATGAATAAATTTGCTCCCATTTTGTTTACAAAAAATAGCGACACACGTCCATTTTTAAAATTTCAAGTTTGTGGTAAATCATTTACAGGTTTATTAGACAGTGGTGCTAATAAAAGTGTACTAGGTTGTAATAGTCACTTACAATTTCTCAATTTAGGATTCAAACTTAAGACTAGTAGTTATAAAGCTTGTACTGCTGATGGTAGTTCACAAGACGTTTTAGGTACTATAGATATTCCAATTACTTGTGACAATGTAACTCGCATTGTAGAATTCATGGTAGTTCCCTCACTAAATCCAGAAATTATTCTAGGATTCGATTTTTGGCTCGCATTTAATTTAGCTCATGAATTATTTAAAAACATAACATTTGAAAATAAGAATTCAATAATTGTAAATTCTGTAACTTCTGTACAGTGGCGTAGCTATCGTAGGGCCAGGTGGTGCAGTGCACCAGGGCCCCGGAGTTCAGGGGGCCCTCTAAACTAAACCTTAAGCTTCGGAAGCTAGAAAATACCGTGATTTTTTATTTGGTATATATAATTTTAAAAAGTAATTATTAGTTAAAAAAGGTTGGGAAAGATGAGGGCCCGATTCTTTTTTATGCACCGGGGCCCTTCCTCATCTAGCTACGCCACTGCTTCTGTAGTTCAACTTTCTTCTTCTGAAAAAGAACAATTAAATAAAATTATAAAACTTTTTGAAGAAATTTCTTATGAAAAGAAAGGTTTAGGTTTAACACATTTAACTAAGCATAAAATTATAACTGTTGGTGAACCTATTAAACAACGTTATTGGCCTATTAGTCCTGCTAAACAAAAAGAACTTTATGATGAAGTTCAAGTTTTGCTTAGGGATGGTATTATTCAACCTTCTAAATCTCCTTGGTGTTCTCCAGTTTTAGCTGTCACAAAAAAAGATGGTGGTATAAGATTATGTTTAGATTCTAGAAAATTAAATTCTGTCACTATTAAAGATGCATATCCTTTACCTTACACGTCGCGGATTTTGGATAATTTGCGAGGTGCTAAGTATATCACAGCAATCGATTTGTCTAAAGCTTTTTTGCAAATTCCTTTAGAAGAAACTTCCAGAGAGAAGACGGCTTTCGTAATTCCTGGAAAGGGATTATTCGAATTCGTTCGTATGCCCTTCGGTTTAACTAATGCTCCCGCTGAACTACAAAGATTAGTAGACAAACTTTTTGGTGTAGAATTCGATTCTAATGTATTTGTATATTTAGATGACTTAATAGCTATCTCTAGTGATTTTCAAACTCATTTAACTCTTTTAAGTAAAATTTATCATAAATTAAAAGATGCTGGTTTAACTATTAATTTGAAAAAATGTGAATTTTGCAAAGAACGTCTATGTTATTTAGGCTACGTTGTCGATAGCAATGGTTTACATACAGATCCTTCTAAGTTGTCTGTAATAGAAAATTTTCCTCGTCCTACAACTGTAAAACAAGTACGTAGTTTTCTTGGTATGTGTTCATATTATCGTAGATTCATAGAAAAATTTGCTGATATTGCTACTCCTTTAACTAATCTAACTCGCGGTAGTCGAAATAGTAAACGTGCCGTAGAATGGAATTCAGATTGCGAAACCTCTTTTGTAAAACTTAAACAAGCATTATTAACAGCTCCTGTACTAATTTGTCCAGATTTTAACAAATCATTTTTCCTGCATTGTGATGCTAGCT
Source organism: Vanessa cardui (assembly GCF_905220365.1). NCBI lineage: Eukaryota > Metazoa > Arthropoda > Insecta > Lepidoptera > Nymphalidae > Vanessa > Vanessa cardui. Next base: position 14,618,017 of record NC_061130.1, read on the forward strand.
CTTATGCTATTGGTAGTGTTTTATGTCAAAAAGATGATGAAGATAATCAACATCCTGTTGCATTTTATTCTAGAACATTTAATAAATGTGAAATTAATTATAGTACTACTGAAAAAGAACTTCTTGCTATATTAGATTCTATAGAACATTTTAGACCGTATATTGAAGGTATGGAATTTACTGTGATAACAGATCATGCTAGTTTAAAGTGGTTATTACGCTTAAATAATCCAAGCGGACGCTTAGCGCGTTGGGCTGCTCGTATATCTCAATTTACTTTCAATATAATTCATAAAAAAGGTAATTTACATGTTGTGCCTGATACTTTATCTCGTATTCAAATTAATGCTATTGATATTCCATCAGAGATAACCCATCCTGATGAAGAAATTGAAGATCCTTGGTACAAAAATATATTTATAGGTTGTCAAAAATTTCCCTTAAGATATAAAAATTATAGAGTTGAAAACAAAGTTCTTTATAGATTTTGTAAACCCAAATTTCAATTGCAAAGTAATTTAGCATGGAAAATTGTTATTCCAAAAGAAAATGTATTAGATACTATTCGTAATAATCATGATTCATTAGATTCAAGTCACTTGGGTATTCATAAAACTTTAAATAAGTTAAAAATCCACTATTATTGGCCTAATATGTTTAAAGATGTAAAAGATTATATTTCAAATTGTGAAACTTGTAAAGCTTATAAGCACTCAAATGCTCCACCTTTTGGTATTATGACGAATCAAAAGATTGTTTCTCAACCTATGGTTATGCTATCTATTGATATAGTTGGTCCATTGCCAAAATCATATTCTGGACACAGATATATTTGCACAGTATTAGATGTATTTTCTAAGTATTGTTGGTTAAATCCATTAAGTAATGCTACCACAAAATCCATATGTAGATTTTTAGAAAAGGATATTTTTCTTAAATTTGGTTGTCCAAAAATCATAATTTGTGATAATGGTACTCAATTTACTTCTAAACATTTTGTACAATTTTTGAAAAGCTTTAATATAAATAAAATATTTTATAACACTTTATATACACCTCAAAATAATCCAGTTGAACGTTATCATAAAATGTTAGAAACTTGCATAGCATGTTTTGTTCATGATGATCATAGAACTTGGTCAAAATTTTTATATCATGTTCAATTAGCTTTGAATAGCAGTATTAATTTAGCTACTGAATTTACTCCCAATTTTCTTATGTTTGGTCGTGAAGTCATAATTGATGCTTCATTACATCGTTTCAGTAATTCATTTACAAATTTGAATGAACTCGAATTTGGTAATCGTCGAACTTATGCACAAAGTTTAGATTCCTTAAGTTCAATTTTTGATTTAGTAACCAAATCTTTATTTAAAGCTTATAAAAAGAATGCTTTATATTATAATAAAGGAAGGAAAGTCATTTCCTATGAGTCAGGTGATATAGTTTGGAGAAGAAATTTCATTCTGTCTAATGCCTCTCAATATTTTTCGGCTAAACTTGCTCCTAAGTTTATAAAATCTCAAATAATAGAGAAGATTTCTAATAATGTTTATATATTAAAAGATTTAGAGAAAGGTACTGTTGGTCGTTTTCATATTAAATATATTATTAAAATATAGTTTTGGATTAATTCTAAAATAATTTGTAGATTTATATTTGGATTTGGAATAAAAAGGGCATTGTTAGAGAAGAATGAGCGAGAAGTATGATAGAGTTAGCCCTGAACGTGTGAGTAGATTGAGTGATAGGATTCCTATTTGAATATCCTTTCTACAAATGTATTTTACTAAAGTATACTTAGGACATTTTAGATTCTCATTTAAATATTTCCAAATATTTCTTTTGACTCATAAGATCTTATACATTTTTTGTAATATTTTTAGAATATTGTTTTTGCAATGTTTTTGTGTTTATACTTTTGTATATAACATTTTGTTTGTGTGTTTTGTACATAACATTTTTGCTAGTTGTGTAGAACCTTATTACATATTTTAGTAAAAGGTTATTTTTGGTTGAAGTTTTATAGAAATAATCCTTCATATTGGATTATTGCCTATGACTTTAGTCCAGCTTGGTTCTGTTTTGGATATTCCAATTTTGTGAATTTTCCAATAACATTTTTTTTTTTGGAACAATTGTGTGTTGTTTTGTTCTGTGCTCGGGAAGCTGGTGGAGTTGAGCCGGTCACAGACATATTTTTTGGAGACTTTGTTCTGTGCTCGGGAAACTGGTGGGGTTGAGCCGGTCACAGACACCCATTTTTTGGAAGTTTTGTTTAACTGTGTTCGAAAAGCTGATGGTGTAGAGTCGGTCACAGTTAGAACTATTTTTGTATGCTCTCGTGTTCGGAAAGTCGTATTGAGTTGCGTCGGCCACGTTAGTCATATCTTTTGTTTTTATTTGAAACCATTTTGAGGTTGGTGTTCTTGGTATGCCAATTAGTGTATATTCCGTAGACCCAACATATTAAAAAAAAAAAATATTTTCCATCTTTCGAGTAAGGTAATACTTTATAATTTCCTACTCTAAATGAAACAAGTTTTATTAGACGGCTCATTGCTTTCGAGTGAGGCTATATTGAGTCCTCATCTCCAAGGTTAAGTTGTTGGATAATTACTTATACTTATCACATTTTCTGAATAAAGTTAAGTTAGACAACTTTTTGCTTTCGAGTGAGACTATATTAGAGTTCTCATCTCTAGGGTAGTGTTTAACTATTACTTTTGATTTGATTTTTTTAGAAATGTTATGGTTTGTTGTTTTCCATATTTTACTAACTTTTGTAGAGTTACTATTTCTTATGTCACTAATATTTTGATTGATAGAGTCGGTCTCTACCTCTTTTGTAGAGTCGAATAAAAGAGTCTCTCAGGTTGAGCTCCTCTTTTATTTTTTGGTTGGGGGGTAATGTAACGTAATTGTGGCGCACGTTACATGTTTCATCCATTTTTAAATAATTTCGTCAAAAAAATATTAAATTTCAATTCTTGGTTTAATGGCTTTTAGTTGTGCCGACAGGGCACAGATTATTTCGCCAATGTCACGTAGGATGGAGAAGACACGAAAGAGATTGATCGGAACAGTTGAGGAAACAAACTCAATTAAATTTTGAAGACTAGCATAGTAGTAGTAATTTCCTTGTTAATCCTCAACCTAGAACAACACAAACATTAAGGGTTAATAATATGTTACAATAAAAATAATTGTTAGTACTCTAAACTATATATACTAAAATATAACACTCAATGGGACTATTCACAACTTAATTTTATTACATTTAATATATTTACATAGAAAAGAACAAAATGGACTAAACACAAACGTCAACAAACATTCAACATTTATAGGGCGGGGGACTTTAGGAGGGAGAACGTCGTAAAGGGGATGAATAAGTTTAGGACAAAGGAACAGGACGTGGGTTGCGGAACCTTCGTCTAGGCCACATTCACACAGCGAGTGATCACGAACTCTTATCTTTGCTAGGTGGACAGGTGTGCAGGAATGGCCGAGGCGTAAACGACAGATAGTGGAAATGATCCAACGATCAGCGTGCCTGTGAAATGAAAACCATGGACGCCTCGGAATTTTAGGTTGTAACGCCGAATAATACTTACCCTTAACCGATTTTGATGAAATCCAAAAAGAGTTCCAGGATTTATCCATTTCAGCTTTCGCAAGAGTGAGTAAATCTCTAGCAGAATTGACAAAATGCTCCGATGAACCAAATTGTGTAGCAGTCTTTGCATAAGAGTCAGCCATCTCGTTTCCAATAATACCTGAATGACTTGGAATCCAGACGAGCAAAACTTGTAGACCCTGATGATGACAGGATAACAGGGCCTCTCTGATCTTGAAAACGATGGAAAGTCTTAATTTGCTACGAAAAGGATTTTCCTTAATGGCTAACAGGCAACTTAAGGAGTCACATAAAATAATTGACTGTTGAATATTATGTGACTGGGCGTACTTAATAGCTTCCAGTAAAGCAATAGCCTCACCGGAAAATACCGAAGTTTCAGGGGGACATTTAAAAAGTAGTGCTATTTTATATTTGGGAATCCAACACGATGCACCAACGCATCCGATTGGAGAGAGTTTAGAGGCATCAGTGTATATAGGGAGGTGATTTGGCCAATTTTGATGAAAGATTCTTTGAAATTGGATAGCAGTATCAGAAGAACCTTTTATAAGACCGAGGTTTGTAATTACAAGAGGATTAAATAAAAGAGCCTTAAAGGAGGTGGAAAAAAGAGGATTAGAAGGAAACGTGTTAATAGGATGAGGCAGGTTGGTATACTTAAGGAAACTGTTTAATAGGAATGAGGATTTCGGACTGTCCGGGTTGCAAAGGTGGGATAATTTGTTTAACCTGATCAAAAGAGGATGGGAAGATAGCTGTAACAATTTGATGACAAAGCGGTCACATAAATATTGTCTCCTTATATGTAGAGGAGGGTCAACACACTCAACCTGTAGAGCATTAGTAGGGGTGGATTTCATCGCACCCAAGATTATGCGCAAACATTTATATTGAATTTTGTTTAATTTTTCTGAAGCAGATTTATTGAAGGGATCTAGAACAAACAGTCCATAGTCCAAATGACTACGAACTATTGCGTTATAGATCAGCTTCAATGTATAAGGGTGAGCTCCCCACCAAACTCCAGACACTGCTCTAAGGGCATTAATAGATTTTTCACATTTCTTGGCTAAATAATCAGAGTGTGAAATTCCGTTCAGTCGTTGATCGAGAATAATACCAAGAAATTTTGTTTTGTCTACAAAATTGATGCGTTGACCCTCATAAGATAAATTGAAGGAAGGTATATATCTCTTTTTAGTAAATATCACTGCTTGACTTTTGGCTGTCGACAGCGATAAGCCATGGTCAGAGAGCCATTGGGATAGGTAATGCAAAGCAGTGTTTAATCGGAACGTTAAATTTTCAATGGAGCTAGATCTAAAGTACAAAACAGTGTCATCAGCATACTGGAGTATGTTGCAAAAATTGTTAACAGACAAATCGAGGTCATGAGTGTATATGCTATAAAGCAGAGGACTGAGTACTGAGCCTTGAGGAAGACCTTTCCAGACAAGTCTGGGGGGAAGAGAGAGATGTTGGTGTCTAACCGTTATTGATCTGCAAGTTAACAGATTACATATGAGATGTACAATCCTCGATGGAATACTCAGCTGTTGCATTTTCTGCCTGAGTAACGGAAGAAGGACATTATCATATGCAGAAGATATATCAAGAAAGATTCCCACAAGGTACTCTCCTTTAGCGAAGGCAATTCGAATGTCTGTTGTAAGAATGCTTAGACTATCAATGGTGCTCAACCCCTTCCGAAAGCCAAATTGAGAGGGAGCAAGTATATTTCTGCTTTCCATTAACCATTCCAGGCGGTTCTTCAAAAGATGTTCAGTGATCTTTGCCAAAGTTGACGATAAAGCTATGGGTCTATATGAATTGCAATCTGAAGGGTTCTTACCCGGTTTAAGAATAGGGACAACAATTTGCGACTTCCAAGATTGCGGGATGATTCCTTTGATAAAAACCGAGTTAATTATATTTAAAAAACAATTTTTCGCTTTATCGTTCAATTTAGAGATAAAAGAGTAAGGAACGCCATCTTCCCCAGGAGTAGAGTCAGATAAACCATTTAAAGCACAATCAAGTTCAGAAAAAGAAAAGGGGGCATCCATTTCATCCAAAGTAGATGCTGGCGTAGAATTTAGAAAACTGTCCTCATAAGGGACAAATGGGGGGGCAAGCTTGTCAGCGAAATTGTTAAGCCACTCAGAAGGAGTATTTGAAGAAAGATTGACAGAATTAAGGCAACGGCGGAATTTTTTAAGTTGGGACCAGACTACAGAGGAAGGGGAACGAGGACTCAGGGATTCACAAAAATGAATCCAACTGACTTTTTTCTTTTTAGAAATGAGCTGTTTGAATTTTGCGTCGATTCTCTGGTACCTACAAAAATTATCCATAGACATACACAATGTGTATGATACTTCAGCCTCTAGTCTCTGTTCAGATAATCGCTTGCATTCCTCATCCCACCAAGGGGTGGAAAGCAAATGAGTTTTTGAGATGTTTTTTTTGGGAAAATGAAGATCCGCTGCAGAAAAAATGCCATTAAGGAAAAGATCGTAGCAAAGAATTACATCTCCATAGTCTTGTGAAACAAAGAGGTTGTCGATCATGGAATCAACAGACTCAGCATATGCAGACCAGTTTACATTCTTTAGCTTATATTTTAATAAGGGATTTGGATTGATATGGGGAATGGATCGGTGATTTAAAGAAAGGAGAATAGGAAAGTGGTCACTACCAAAAGTGGAGGAGAGGATGTTCCAGGATATTTGTGAGGCAAGGACTGGAGAGGATAAGGATAAGTCTACAGCGGATTTTGGGTTTTGGTTAGGGTATACTCTACGAGTCGGTGAGCCATCATTGAGGATGCAGAGGTTTGCATCATCAAATATGTCCATCAACAAGAGAGCAAATGGGTCACAGAAATGTGAACCCCAGGAGGTGTGATGGGCGTTGAAATCACCCATTACAAGGATAGGACTAGGAAGACAGGAAATGATGGCAGAGATATCAGGAATTAAAGCTGGATTAGGATGAGGAATGTACAGGGAAAGAAAAGAGATGTTAAGGGCTCTGACAGCAACAGCATTAATATGCTGGCTGGGAAGGGATAAGGGAATTTGGGAAAAGGGGAGGGAGTGCCGTATAAAAATGGCACTCCCTGCATAACCATCATTTCTGTCATCCCTCAAACAGGAGAAGCCTGGGACCCGGAATCGGGATCCAGGGATCAACCATGTTTCAGAGACGGCAATAATGATAGGTTTATGGAGGTTAATCAGTGAGAGGAGTTCATGTTTTTTAGGACGGACGCTCTTGCAGTTCCATTGAAGGAAGCTGATTAGGGCCATTGTGAAGGATTGAGAATAATTGACATAAGTCTTGAGCAACGTTGGACGGTAAGGGGATGTCGTTACATGTTGAAATAATACTAAGAAGTATTTTTGTTAGCATTTCTAAGAAGTTAGGATTGCTATTAAGAGGATTAGGAGTGTTTTGGTTGAGAGCACAACCGTTAGGAGCAGAAGAGGGACAATTACTAATGATCGACTGGTGGGCCTGCTTATCATACCCCTTACCAAGAGGTGATCTTGGGCGAGGAGTACTGATAACAGTCTTCCGATAGGACCTATTAGTTGAAGGGATAGGTTGATTTTGGATATTTGGAGAATATGAGGGAGGGGTAAACATCTCCTTTGCAATCTCTGCATAGGATCTACGAACAGGAGGGAACCGAGAGGATGCTTCAATATAAGATATGTTATCCTGAGACATAACTATTTTAATTGACTGTTGACGGGAAAACTCAGGACAGTCCTTGTCTGTTGTATAGTGGTTACCAGAGCAGTGTAAGCAAGTGGCGTTATCCTTACTTACACTACAAGACTCACCTGTGTGGGATTTGGCACACTTATAACACCTAGGTTGAGATCTGCACTGTGTTTTAATATGACCATAACGACAGCAATTAAGGCATTGGATGGTCGGAAGTTTGTAAGTCTCTACTGGAAGGGATGTATGGTAGGAAAAAACTTTTAAAGGAAGTATTTGCCCTCTAAAAGTAATAACGACAGATTGGGTAGGAACCCATGTTGTTACACTGTCATTAATTGTTTTTCTGTTTAGCCTTCTTATTTTCATTACTTCACCACATCCAGTGGGAAGTTCAAGTGACATAGCAAGTTCTTCCATCGTCCAGTCCACGGGGATACCCTTAATCAAACCCATTCTGGTTACATTAAAAGTCGGTACAGTAGCTTTGTACTTGCACATTTCAACAATAGGATTTGCCAGGAATGAGTTTGCCGCTTGGGCTGTTGAAAATTCAACAGAAATTTTATTACGACCTATGTTTTTAACACCATCATTAATAATCCCTTTAATTTTATGAGTGTGCAGAAATTGTCCAAATTTAATTGCTCGGATAGTAGTTCCTGAGGCTGGGTCAGAGACTTCCCGGGACACTTGTACGATGAAAGGGCCCTTGTCATCGTCAGAATAAATTTTTGGGCCTTCAGAGAAGGATGGGTGAGTGTAGATGGTCTGTATCGAGGGATTTGCAGAATTTGGATGGATTATAGTTTTTTTAGCATTCGAATCGGAATTAATCGATTCATTAACTTGGCGTTTTCGAGAAACCGGAATAGAGGGAGGAGAAAGAGTATCGGTATCGGTTTGTACTGAGCCACCTGGATCAGGGGGTTCAGGCGGAGTATCCACCTCCATTATAAAACTTACAAACTAAAAAATATTGATATAAGATAAATACTCACGAAATTTAAATATATTAGTAACACCACTTAACCCAACTACCAACTAAAACACTATTAACAATAAAATATACTACAAAACTAAACGTAAACACTGATAATCTCTAAACACGTGTGTTAACCAACGCTAACGCAAGCGAAAAACGAAATATTAAATTTCTAACATAGGTTATCGGATGTTATGTGTCATTTGACTTTGACAACCATTTCTAAGGCTATGTTTATGCATAATTTAAAGATACCGCTAAATTTGACATTTAAAATAAAAATGCACTTTTTATGCATTATGCGTTCCTGACCTAATTGTGATTTATTGTCTTTATATTATCTTTGAGATGATCTTTGACATTTGTCTAAGACCTCACTTTCCTTCCGCCTTTTAAGTCGAAATGTGACGCTAAATTATTTTCAAAGTTTTTGTAACTTTTATTTGGTTTAAACTATTGAATATTGTTGAAAATTGAAGTTTTAAGGCACGATATGTCTTAATTTAAACGATTGGAAGTAAATCCACGTCGGATTACAAAAATTAATTTGGATATTTGTCGCCTCGTGGTAAGTCGAAAAACTTTCTTCGTAATTTGAATTTATTTCAATTGTTCGGTTTCGTAACAACGATTGTGGTTCTTTACAGGGAATTTTTAGAATATTTCCCATGATGCATTTTGTTATTTTTGGAAAATAACCGGGATTGACCGGGTAAGTTGGTTGAATTATTAAAGTGAAACTATAGATTTTCGAAATTCGTGTTAGGTTCTAATTAGAATTGTTTCTCTTTTGCAGTTATTTTCAATGGTTATTTTCAACAGTTTATTTTCAATTGGTATTTTTCTACCATTATTTTCTACAGTTATTTTCTACAACTGTGTTTTCGTGGATTATTCCTTGAATTATCTTCTTTGGCTGTATCTTCGAGTGGGTTATTGTCAACGCTTTTCGAAGAACGTTTGAACTTAATTTCTTTGGATATTTTGAAGATAAAATTTTAGAAACCGTAAAGGAAGTGAAAACTTTATAACATTTATTTAACTTCTGGATTTCGGTATGTAGTTTTTACATATTTATTTTTACCGCAACTTTGGAACTTCGTGGGATTTAGTATACATTTTTATAACTTTATGAAAATTTGGCATTCAAACACTTTTTTTTTAAAGATATTTATACATTATTGTAACGTTATTTAAACTTCATTTTTGACTTGTTTGTAACTTTAATTACATAATTTAGTCTAACTTTAAAATATTTTTTGCTAACTTTAAAACATTTACAATAAGTAAATATTTAATTAAGATTATTGAATTTAAATGGATGTAAACATCCAGGCGCCCGATTTTGTTACTGTTGTTACTTTAAGACTTTTTAATTGTTAAAATTATTTTGATATGTTCTTTTGAATAAATTAATTTATAACATAGATTTGCCTTTTTTTGTAAATCTACTTGTAATGTTGAAGGGTTATTTAACTGACTTCCGGAGCACTTTCTTTCGAGGATTTGTTTAATTTAAAAACCTTGTCCAGCTCTACCGAATTTTTAGTTTACCTCGAAGAAAATTAATATTTTTTAAATTTAAATTTATTTTTAGCCAATTATATATTACAATTGGCCCCCCTTCAAAATTTTTACATTACAAGGCCTTAACCCAGCAGTGGGAAATTGACAGGCTGTTACTTTACTTATTTTTTATTGGTTTACGCGGTACAGACAATTTACAAAATTAAACATTAGAGAATTATACACCATAACCATCCTCGTGGATCATGGGTGACAAAGGTATTAAATCTGATTATTCACTTACAATTTCAGATATTGCATCCTGAGTATTTTCTTTTATTATATAGACGTACATCTTTTTCTCCTATGCATATAAATATTGATATTGAAATAGCAATTGAAAAAAAAAATGTAAAATTGTCTATGCCCAAATTTAATTGTCCCTGATTAGTACCTATTATATTCAAAAGTACACACCAAGGTTATGTAGAGCAGTGTATGCTAAAGGACTTTAGTGTAATTAGTAGTTAGACAATTACAGTACAGATAATAATACAAATATTACAAGTAATAGATACTGCTAATGTTAACAACATCATTACCAGAAATGCTGATGTTGTAATTACAACCTAATGATTTATATTTTTAAATGAGTTTATTAGTTTATGATAATATATAATTTCCATTGAAACAATATCTTAAATAAATACATATATTGTTATCTCTTTCTTTCATAGTGTAAAAAATACAACATGTATATTAGTCAGGGCAAATAAGTTTGATTTGCATTGTACACATGAACAACATAGAAATTTTACTTTTAAAGAATAGGTATATTCATCTCATTCTATCTATACATATAATAAAATATGTCTGACTGTTTGTTCTGGCTAATCTCTGGAACGGCTGGACCGATTTTGACGAGACTTTCACTGACAGATAACTGATATAATAAGGAGTAAGGCAACAATATAAATTCAAATGGATACAAGGTCGGGGGCATAGCTAGTCTAATATAAACGAAGAGATGTCACAAAAGCAGACTGTAATCAATAGAAGTAAAACAGTTTCTCAATTAGAACTAACCTGCCCGACACTAAACCACTTGATAAAGGTTTTTTTAATTGGAAGCATTATTCATGAGATCATATCCCACAGGACACAAATTTTAATATATTTATCACGTGAAGTATTATACTTTTATTAAACAAAAAACCAAGCTTTAATGTTAAATATAAATAACTTTGTTCATGGATCATTCGCTGCATAGTTTAATAAGGAAACAATTATGTTGAAGTTACATAAAGTGGAAAGTGAATGAACACATCCTACAATGAAATGGAAACACTGATAGGTTAGCTTTCTTTTATTTATTTTATTATCATTAACTATAATTTTTGTTTTTTTTAACAACACTGAGACTGGTTTCTAAGACTGGTTTAATTATTAATAAAAAAAAATATATTCTCATGCCATTCTCATTTAAATAATATACTAATGTCTGTTTTTTGTGTATTCAAGAATCTAACTTAGGACTATAATACTAATAATATTGTGTATTTATGCATAATTATTTCCTGTAAGCATGAATACGCAAGTTTTGTTTTAAATTAAGAATGCAAATGTCAATAGTATGATATGTTTATGTTGTATAAATAGTCGTGTGCATGAAAATAGCTAAAACAAAGGAAATACGACAGTACATGCATGTTTATTGTTCCACTAAATAACAAGACAATTACAGTTTCTGCATTTAAAAAAATAATGAAAACAAATTGATCACACAAAAATTAATTAAAATGACGTAAAAACGCCTTCATTTGAAAATGTTTAGGTTTAAGATTAGTGTACTGAAGTATTTTTAATTTTTAAAATACATTAAACAATAGACATTAATAATCTAAGTAAATATTTAAAAGGTGAGTCTTTTTTGATTTGTTGTATTGAAATACGAAATATATATTTACTTACCGTGAATGATAAATTGATGAAACGATGAATTTACTCACGATTTAATTTAATATGTTATCATTGACCCATATTTTTAATAGTAACATTGCTTTATTCACACCATGAGTCAACGAACACAACAAAGTCGCTATAAAAAAATAATCAGTTAATAAATATCACGGTTTTAATGATGATACGAGCGTACCTACTTGCCGATCAAAATATTTATGCGAACTCAATAGTCAATACGACTTGACACCAACTGTCGACACAGAGTTAAACTGTTAACTGACATTGACAATTAAGTCAAATAACGTGTTTGTCAAATTTGTTATTGCCAATGTAGAAAAGTAGATAAAAAATTTAAATTACATTTGTGTTATAAGAAACTTTGAGATGTGTAATTATATATACCAAAGAAAATAATATTTTATTACTAACCTATTGAACTTTATGAAAATTATATAGGTGAGTAAATTTCAATTTGTCGTTATAATTAATGTAAATACATTTTTACATATACCAATATAAATACCAGTCTTTTACAAGCTAATGTTTACTTACTTACTTACTTATTTTCCTAGGTCCCCTGGATGGGGCAGAGGGCGTCCACAAAGAGTCTCTAGCAAGTCCTGTTTTGGGCTTCAAGCTTCCTCTCTTGCCACGTTTTGTGAAGCTGCTTGAGTTCGTATAGAACCGAGTGTCGCCAGGTTTGTCTCGGTCGGCCACGCTTTCTCTTGCCTTGCGGGTTCCGATCCAAAGCCTGTTTAGGGATATGGTCTGCTGCCCATCGCAAAGTATGCCCGATCCAATGCCACTTGCGGCGCTTTATTTGCTGGTCGATGGAATATTCATGGCATTTCCGCCACAGAGCTATGTTGGAGATTGTTTCGGGCCAGAATATTTAGGGAATTCGACGCAGGCACCTGTTGACGAATACTTGGAGTCTCTGCATGAGGTCTTTTGTCACTTTCCACGTCTCACACCCGTACAGCAGAACGGTCTTCACATTGGACCTGAAGATCTTTAACTTAATCCTTCTGGTCAGTTTCGCGGACTGCCAAACCGGGCGAAGTTGTGCGAAAGCGGCCTTCGCTTTGGTTATCCGTGAGGTGATGTCCTCCTCAGTTCCTCCAGTCTCTGACACAATACTGCCAAGGTAGGTAAACTGGTGGACGCGCTCCACCTGTCACTTTTATATATAGGCCAGGAGGGCCTATATATAAATGTGACGTGTTTCGCACTCTAAATTTAATTTCTTTGGTCTTCTTTATATTGATGCTGATTCCTGCTGCTGCTTCTCTCTACAGGTCGTCGATTTTGGCTTGCATGTCTGATCGAGTATGGCTGAGTAGACATAGTCTAAGTCTTCCAGAACTTCTGTTAGTCCCCATTCTATACCGCGGCGTTTGTCAGCATTCACTCGTAACACGATATCATCGAGAACGATTAGAAACAGCAGAGATGAAAGAAGACATCCCTGGCGAACACCCGCATGTACGGTGATGCCATAGGATATAAGTCCTTCATGATAGACTTGGCAAGAATAGTGCGCGTACATGGCTCTAATCAGAATTGCTATCTTGTTCGGTACTCCAATCTCACTTAAACGTACCCACATGCTAGTCAATTGCACAGTATCAAAGGCCTTTTCGAAGTCTACAAAGGTCATGTAAAGTTCTCTTTGCATTTCTGATGCCTCTTCAACTATTATGCGGAGGGTGTTGATTTGATCTATGCAAGAACGGTTTGCTCGGAAACCTGCCTGTTCTCTGCAGCATGGGCTCTGCCGCTTTACTGAGCCTATTCAAAATTACTCTACAGAGTATTTTCGAAGGGATCGATGACAGCGTGATTCCACGCCAGTTGTTACATTGGCTTAGGTCTCTTTTTTTGGCCCAGTTATTAGTAATCCCTTGTTCCAGTCGTCGGTTAAATTTTCAGCGGTCCAGATCTTATGCAGCAAAGGGATGAGGGCGTTCACTGCAGGTGTTGGGTCGGCTTTTAGCATTTCTGCTGCTATGAGATCGATTCCCGGCGCCTTTCCAGACTTGAGTGTGCAAATGGTTTTCGCCACTTCCTCTTTACTCGGCGGATCTGTGCTGATGTCGAGATAACCAGTCTGACTAGTGCTGGGTATTTGGTTCGCTGAGATATCCGTGGGGTTTTGGTGAAAGACTTCCACAAAGTGTTCGTGCCAGCGACTTAGCCGCCCTTCAGTTGTTGCAATGGGCTTTCCGTCTTTATCACGTACTGGGTGGAACTTTCCTGGAATGAGGCTTCTCCGATAAGGTCTTGGTTGCTTTGTATGGTATGCGTGTTCTGCCACACGATCAGCCCATATTCTACGGTCTCTTCGTGTGCTGCGGTAAATCTTTTTACGGATAAGACGGTATTCACTAACTAGCTCGCTGCGTTGGTCCACGGGCGTACTCAATATTTCCAGGTTAATTTCCCTTCCCTCGAGAGTCGAGATGGCCCAGTGGTTAGAACGCGTGCATCTTAACCGATGATTGCGGGTTCAAACCCAGGCAAGCACCGCTGATTCATGTGCTTAATTTGTCTTTGTAATTCATCTCGTGCTCAGCGGTGAAGGAAAACATCGTCAGGAAACCTGCATGTGACAAATGTCATAGAAATTCTGCCAAATGTGCATTCCACTTACCCGCATTGGAACAGCGTGGTGGAATATGTTCCAAACCTGCTCCTCAAAAGGGAGAGGAAGCCTTTAGCCCAGCAGTGGGAATTTACAGGCTGTTGTTGTTGTGGTTGTTGTTCCCTACGCTTACTTATGAGGTCCCAAGTTGTTTCGGAAATCCAATCCTTCCGCTTTGACATTCGGTGACCTAGTACCGCCATGCTGCTAAATGTTTATATTGTAATAATTGCCAAGCATAGTTTTTATTTATGTACATGTTTTAAAATAGTCTAATTACAGATTATTATTTTGCGATAGGGCTATGTGATAACGTCTGGTTAGGTACCACCCATACATATTATATTCTGCAGTAAAGCAGCAATACTTTGTTGTATTCTTTTGATTGGCGAGTGAACCAGTGATGATATCGCATTAGAGATCTAAGAAATGATTGGATTTTTTAAGGTGGTGCCTTAAAAAAATCTACGAAGCTGGTGATTACTAGTGTTTATTATAAGATGTCCCATTTGTCCGTCCACCTGTTATTGGCAAAATTGCTTTATTAGTTTCTCAGATCACGTCTGTTGATAAATCTGTTCTTTCTCTACAATGCTACCCACCCCGGTTGTTAGGCATGTTAACCCTTGTTAATATCGGTGCATTCTGGAAACTACGTCATTTTCGTTGTCTTTAAATAAATTATCGTCCTACTTCTGGGCAAAGGCCTCCTCTCCCTTTGAGAAGGTTGATGAATTTAGTTTACCACATTGCTCTAGTGCAACTTTGTGGACGTAGCAGATTCTCAATCACCAGTTTCACATTTATATTCACTAGATAATTTTAAAATACAAATTAAGCACATGAGTTGATTGTCACGGTTTAAACTCAGAACCATCGACTAAGATTTACATCTTACGATTGGGCTAACACGATTCTTTTATTTTTTTATTGGGTATTTTATAGGTTCCATGAAATTTAACGAGGGATTGACGTCCTAAAAGTTTGGTCCTTTTTAGTAAAAGTGGTTAGATATTTCATCACCTGTTTAATTTTAAATTCAGAATTGACAATTAAATAAATAAAACAAATAATTATGCCTACATGTTCCTTTATTGAATAAATTATGAAATCGCAAATGCAGGCAATATACTCGCATAAATTACCATTTCAAATAAACATTGAATAAATCCTAAAACAAATAGTTCACAGAGTTACTACTTAGCGTTTTAGGTGAAGCATACTTTGGAATGGTTTACAATAGCCTACAAGAGAAGAAGCCTTAAATTTTTAGACGAATCACAGTCAGACTGTGAATGATAAAACTATATTGTGTAACGACAAACATCCATACGATACTTCGCAAGTACTTTTCCAATTCTATTATTCAGAAATTATGCTGACTGCACACTCTCGCGGGAAACGAAGGCCAAGCTTAACGTCTAGCGCACAATCAGAGGCGAAACATCGTATGCGACCGTACATTGTACATATATCTCGGTGAATATATACTGTCAGTAGAAACGGCATAGACGTGTTATCGCAAGCGGCTTGTAAATACATACAATAAGGTGAAACTATCCAAAATACTCGATTCAATATATTTTAAACAACTTTATGTCAATCGATAAAAGAACTGAAACTTCATTGTAAATAACCATTTATATTGCCCGGCATCAAATCCTTTTAAATATATTTGACATTTAAAAATCATCGAGTTTTTCGGATAGCAACACTTGATAATGAACTTCGGACTGTGTTTTGTTCTTGTTTGAATGCTTGCCGCTAAATTATCCTTTTAGATCCTACAAAAACTTCAACCCTAAATATTTTTTAAACAAGCTTAAAAACAACATCGGTGTCTCAGATATATATTTTTTTAATCATTTAAAAACAAACCTCGTAACTCTATTTAAGTAGGCGTAAATTATTTAACTTATATTTTAGTTTCCTCGCGATTTATCAAAATACATAAAATTGAGAATTACTTTATAATATTGGGATTGGTTTTTAAAACGACATCGCTGTTAACCATTTCTACTCAAAAAGTAGCATTTGGTTTTCGTAGGCGGTATTTTGACAACAAAATATTAATTGTGACCCGAATTTAAACATGCTCTCGATTCTAGAACACATTTGCTGAGAGAAAAAACTCAAGGGTTTGTTAGAGATTTTATACAGATAATCAAAAAATTTTAAAAGAATCGTAATATTAAAAAAAAAACAAGTCCATCGAGTTGACCAACATTAAAAATCAATCCCAACGCGCAACTCCCAGGGCGCGGCTAGTGAATGGCTATGAGGCCCGACTCGAGCAGCTTCTGTATCTTGGCGGCGACGTCGGGGTTCCTGAGGTGGTCCTGCAGCGCGTGCGGGTCCTGCTGCATCTGCTCCAGGATGCAGCGCATGGCGGGGTCGCGCAGGATGGCCTGCACCTCCGGGTCGGCCATGGCGCGCTTGCGGACCTGCGAGACACATGACCATTGATCATCAATGAGCGCCAAGAAGTAACCAAGACGTTGACAGATATAACCAAGTCACATATGATTTTTTTTGTATGGAGCCGATGAGAGAGTTCAAAATTGTATTTTAAAATGAAAAAAAAAAAATGTCAGTGTGGGTCATATGTTCCAAAAAGTCCAGCAAAGATCAGCTGATGTTCAGTAAAAATATAAAAGGCATGGGCAACTGTGAGCCTGTGGATGTTGTAAATTAAATTTTAAAAAAAAAAGTGAAACTGATTATTTATGTTTTAGATAATGATGTCTTAAATTTTCGCGATTAAAGTGCTCGAAACGTCGGGATGCCAAAAATAATTAATATACGCGATTCAAATCCGTTATAACTAGTCTTATTTAAATATGTTTTAGATGTTAAATCAAACTAACCTCCTCAGGGTTTGAGTTGAGCTGTGTAGAGCAGGCCCGGTAACCTTCGAGTGCTTCTGCATTGCTGGGATCCAACTCCAGCGCTTTTTGATATGCGTTTAAGGCTTTCGCTTGCTGTTGCATACCCTGAAAGATGCATAATTATGGTATTAAATCTAATCACCATTAATATTTTAAATAAATTAACCAAATGTACAAGAGTGTAATAGCAAAGTTAATGAATTAGCTACCCAAATAAAGTTGATAATTTTTTAATTTTTAAGTAAATTTAGAATATGATTTTACATATAAGCTTAGTTTGAGGCAAAGAAGTAATGTTAGTACATCTCTAATAAATTTACAATTGCTTTATTCGGTGTCACTATACAGGCGTTACGCTTATTTTAGATAAATAAAGTAAAAAGTACCAGCAGTTCAGAAAAGGTAATAGATAATCAGTTTTTTGTTAATTAAGCAGTTGTTTTAAGTTTTGGCGATACCGATGAGCCGGTGGCCCAGTGGTTGGAACACGTGCATCTTAACAGATGATGGCGGGTTCAAACCCAGGCAAGTACCACTGAATATTCATGTGCCTAATTCGTCTCATGCTCAGCGGTGAAGGAAAACATCATGAGGAAACATGAATGTGTATAATTTCATATAAATTCTGCCACATGTGTATTACACCAACTCGCATTGGAACAGCATGGTGTAATATGTTCCGAACCTTCTCCTCAAAGGGAGAGGACATAATTTTATTTAATTTTATGGTATAGGTTGGCGGACGAGCATTTGGGCCACCTGATGGTAAGTGGTTACCATCACCCATAGACAATGACGCTGTAAGAAATATTAACTATTCCTTACATCGTCAATGCGCCACCAACCTTGGGAACTAAGATGTTATGTACCTTGTGCCTGTAGTTACACTGGCTCACTCACCCTTCAAACCGGAACACAACAATACTGAGTACTGTTATTTGGCGGTAGAATAACTGATGAGTGGGTGGTACCTACCCAGACGGGCTTGCACAAAGCCCTACCACCAAGTAAAATACACAGACATGAAGATGAAGTACCAAAACCAAACAAAACAATCTTGCCGGCTTCCCATCAGACATCATATATGTCTGTCATATACATCTAATAAATAGTGTTATATTGTAAGTACTCACTTGAAGGATCTTTCCCTTTCGGATCCAACCTTTGATAAACTTAGGGTCTAGCTGACAACATTTCTCACAGTCCTTGAGACCTAGGTCGAAGGCAGCCAGCTTGGTGTAGCAAGCAGCGCGGTTGGAGTACAGCTTAGGGTCATCGGGATTACGCTTAATCGCTTCTGTGTAATGCTTCATCGCTGTACTGTAATCACCTGGAAAATATATTTGTCGTTAAACATTTTTTTTTTATTGGTATAGGTTTGCGATTGGCGGTATATGGTTGGGCCACCTGATGGTGAGTGGTCACCATCACCCATAGACAATGAAGCTGTAAGAAATATTAAATATTCCTTACATCGTCAATGTGCCACTAACCTTGGGAACTAAGATGTTATGTCCGTTTGAAGTCACATCAGAGTTTAGATAGTGAAAAGTTATCACTAATAATTTTACTGACAATTATTATATTTAGAGGATATTGAATGTTTCTCATTACCTATGTAACTATTCCATAATTTCGAAACTCACTAAACAATGTCAAAAATATGATGTGTGACATTGTTACCATAATCAAACACTTATATGACTCTGCCTACGACGATCTCATACAATGCTAGAAACGTTTCAGACAAAACAAATTGTATTGATAAAATTTGGACTAAAGCGATTAGAGACATTCCGTCGACCTTCAAACTGGAACACAACAAGACTACGATAAGTTTGGCGATAGGATAGAACCTACCCTGACGGGATTGCACAAACCCCTACCAACTTGAATACCAACCAACAAGTGAGTATTTCGACACCGCCTACGCATTAGGTCGTAACATGATTTTTGGCAAAAATAAGATTTTGGTACTATAATGTATTAAAATATAAATACTACACATACGTGAAAACCATATAAAAACCATATTTTCTTTAAATAACGAGATTTTAATTCGCTAATAGTCTTATCACATTTAAACTACCGCGCATATAGTCTTGTCTTCCGTTGCGACGATTAGCGTTGATCCATTAGAGCGCGCACACGTGAACCGTGGCTCAGTTCCGACGTCGCATGATGTAAAAAGAACAAAAACTGCTACAAATGCCCGACGCAAAACGTTGCAACACAGACGCGACTTTATGCGTGGTCGGCATTTTGTGGATTATACGCCGTTGCTATGTCTTACGATTTTATGCATCGTTTAGTATTAAAACAAAGGTTTTGTGACAAGACGAATAAAGTCGTAAGGTTTTATTTTTTACCGATTTTCACTAAAACATGAATTTTTAATTCAATAGAAAAGTTTTATTATACTCTCTAACATACAATCTGTGCTTTGTACCAATATTAATCACAAACTGTACTTGGTGGCTGAGCAATTCAAAGATGAAAGTTAAAAATCGCTCTCCGGAAAAATCACAAATTTTGTCATACGACTTTATGCGTTGGAGGTGTCGATTTGTGTTCAATTTCATAGTAATGGCATAAAGTCTACTAACCTCAAGATATTTTTAAAATAACAAGTTTTCAATGATATATTACACGCTTAAGTATTATCCACGATTGAACATCCGTGTTTAATACAATAACATATAAAGACTCACCCTTTTTAAAGTAGTCATTGCCAAGTTCCTTCTCTTGCTCCGCTTTGACGGGATCGACGTACGCCTTCTTCTCTTCCTCGATAATTCTCTTCTCCACTTCGCTGAGGAGAGTCTTGATCTCGGGCGTACGGTGCTCAGACATTGACTTCTCGTAGTATGTCTTCGCTAACTTCCATTGTTCCATCTTTTTGTAGGCGTTACCTGATTTATGACGTATTTTTTTATGTATTGAATATCGACAGTGGTATACAAACGTAACAGTGATTTTATTTTCCTATATTTAATGTGTTTTATGAAATAAAAGTGAGTCGAGATGGCCCAGTGGTTAGAACGCGTGCATCTTAATCGATGATTGAGGGTTCAAACCCAGGCAAGCACCGCTGATTCATGTGCTTAATTTGTCTTTATAGTTCATCTCGTACTCGGCGGAAACCTGCATGTGACAAATTTCATAGAAATTCTGCCACATGTGTATTCCATCAAACCGCATTGGAACAGCGTGGTGGAATATGTTCCAAACCTTCTCCTCACAGGGAGAGGAGGCCTTTGGCCCAGCAGTGGGAATTTACAGGCTGTTGTTGCATGTATATTATGTAGACTACGATAGCACGGACTGAAAAAAACCTCAGTGGTTTTTTGTTGCTATTATTGTTTTGATATGTGTAAGTTTGTAAATGTACAAACATCATTCTCCTGCCCTTATCCCAATTTTATTCGGGGTCGGCACAGCATGTCTTCTCCTTCCATACTTCTCTGTCAGACGTCATCTCACAAGTAATATTCTTTCTAGCCATATCGTCTTTCACACAATCCATCCATGTAAATGTACAAACATTGCAAGTTAAATAAAAACCTTTAAAATACTCACCGATTCTAGTGAAAGCCTTCGCAATCAGCTTGAAGTCAGCTCTGTTCTCTCTACCAATTTCGATTGCCTTCTCGCATTCCTTAATACACTTCTCATATTCTTTCTGTTCGAAATATACGGCAGCTATGTTCGTGTAAAACGTTATATCCGTCGAGTCATGTTCGATGGCCTTATTGTAGTGAACCAGAGCATTCTCAAAGTCCTTCTTCTTATAGTATTCGTTACCCAAATCTTTCTCTTGTAAGGCAGATACGCGGTGCTCTGGTAAATCTTCGTATTTAGGTTTCGGAGGCTCCTGCTTTTCCGGCTGAGGAGCTGGTTTGGGGGTCGGCGCGGGTGGATCGACGTCCATTGGCGTGCCGATATCTAAGTTTAGCATGACCGATATCGTCTGCAGCAGACGCATATCTGACAGGTAGGGATCTAAAGTCGACAGATCATTTGGATTTACTCTCTGAAAAAGTAAAGTAAAATTTTATATAACTGTTTAATATAGAATTTGTAATCTATATGCAATTTGTAATATATTTTTAGACACATTTTTATTATAAGTTTTATTGACTCGTGTGAAAAGTCTATAAATAAATAAAGCTAACTCAAAAATATATTTTAAGGCAACTTGTTGAGCACAATTAAAATGAAAGAAATATCAGTGTCTTTGGTAGGTAATTTCTAGAAAATTCTAGTTATTTTTTGTTTCTGTATTTTGCATATTTTATTAATAAAATTTTACTCATTACTAGTAAGAAACACAACTTGCTAGCAAAAAATAAAAAATAAATTAACATAATGTTCTCTTGATATAGTCATTCTACCAACTTGCCTATTAATAAATAGATGAACTAATAGATAATAAAAAGTGTGGATTTATTATTCTTTGATTTCCATTAATCTATAAAAGTAGTGGTTTATTGTTGACTACATATTAATTTAAGAAACATAATAACAACTTAGTTTGAACATTGAAATACATAACACAGCAGCTGTAAACTATCAAAAAAAAAAGAAAAAAAATGTAATTTACCAAACGAAATAGAAAGAGACATTGAATCATTTGTTTGCCTATTTTTTAACCGACTTCGAAAAGGAGGAGATTATCAATTTGTCTGTATTTTTATAGATAAGCAAACCTAACTGACCATTTATTTACAACATATATATTTATTCAATATATTCTGACACATTTCCTTGAGTGGGTATTTTCAACCAGAACCAAAATAGTCCAGCGGTAATGAAAACATAGCCCATGCTTGCAGGTTCAAATCTAAGTAATCACCAATTAATTTTCATCTGCTTCATGCTGGGTAGTGAACTGTTTTATTGCATCAATAATTTTTATATTTTTTTTATTAATTCTCCCATATATGTATTGAGCAACCTGCATTGTAGCGGCAATGTGAAATAAGGCCAAACCCTCTCCTCAATTGGAGAGGTGACCTCAGGCCAGCAGAGGAACATTTACAATCTGTTCAATTCTATCTATAAATATGAGACAACATCACATACATTACTATGATCCCAATGTAAGTAGCTGAAGCACTTGTATTATGGAAATCAGAAGTACCGTCGTTACTTACTTACTACTACCACAAACACCCAGACCCAAGTCAACATAGAAAACTAATGGTAATCTACATCGACACTGCCGGGAATCGAACCCGGACCTCAGAGTGGTATATGAGCAATATATAGCAAATTTGGTAAATAGATCAACAATATTCTGTAAATAAATGTTCCTTACATATACATGAATATTAATACTGCTGTTAGAACCTACTACAAACGAATGAATTAATAGTTTTTGTCCCAAAACAGTTTGCTAACAAATTGAAAAATTTGTTAGCAAACTGATGAAATTATTTGCATTGTTTTAAAAAATTTTGAAAACAATGCAAATAATTAACCAATATAATAGTAGAATTTTAGCCGACAATGATTAGCAAAGAATAGGATTTTGAATTTTCCCCAAATAGCTATCAGAACCTTATGGATATAAGTAGAATTGCATGTTTTGGTAAAATATGTATAATAGAAATTACATGTAAATGTGTTGTTTTTCTGCTAAATATTTATACAGAGAACTGGATGGGAGGATACTTTGTTTTCATTGACTATAGACTAAGAGACAATTTAAAATATACATAACGTCGGTTGAACATATTGTGAGGAAGGCCTTGAGCATGGATGTGGATGGATATAGAGGTAGAGGACGACCAAGAAAATGATGGATGGATTGTGTGAAAGACAATATGGTTATAATGAATGTTACTTGTGAGAGGACGTCTGACAGAGGAGTATGGAAGGAGAAGACATACTGCGCCAACCCCAAATAAATTTGGGAAAAGGGTAGGAGGATGATGATAAGGTTGGTTGCCCCATATTTTGACCACAGATAAAAGTTGAGATACTTAATCTACTGAGTATAGTGCATTATAATTTTCCATTAAAAATCTAAATGAAAATCACTATAATGGTCAGGATTTAATATTCCATAAAAAAAAGTCATAAAACACAAAAAAATATTATCACTAATGAATTATATACCCATTGTAATTCTATGCATTAAATTAAATAAATACCTACTAATATTTACCTACTAATATAATTATTCTTTTGCCAAACTTAACTTAGCTATAGTTTAAATTTGGAAGTCAAGTTATTTAATGGTTCTTTGTTCACAGATTATAATTAAAATTCCGAAATCTAAAATTATGTTATCTATATTTACAATCATATGATTCTCATAGGAAGTTCATGGAAAAAATTGTCCAGTCACTGTTTAAATTTATTTCATTAATTACAATTTATTTTTCCTAATTAAAATAATATGTTGAATTTAATGTGGGTGGAAAATGCTACATAACCATTAAGCATGATAAATTGTAAGCTCACAGTACAAACTTCATTTGCTTATGTATAGTTCTGATAGATATTTTGTTTTTTTTTTTTTATTGAAGTAACAAATAAGGAATGATAAATTAAAATAACCTACCTTGACCATTTTCACATATTCTGGATCCTTCAGCCATTCCCGTGTTTGAGGGTCTGTTTTCAACTTCTCAATTAAAGCATCTGATCTTACTTTAGCTTCCTCAGCTTGAACTTTTACGTTTTCTAAACCTGCGAGCAACTGCTCGTTTCCAGGGTTAAGTTCTAAGCCTTTTTCATATGCTTCGATTGATTCATCGAATCTCCAGAGGTACGCTAATGCACTGCCTTTTCGAGAGTAACCTTTGCTCCAGGAAGGGTTTAATGAAACGGTTTTGTCGGCGTCTTCTAGTGCTGCGGAATACTTTTTAGCCTTAGCGTATGCAGCTGACCGATTACTATACAAAACGTGGTTATTTGGATCTAATTCTATTGCACTAGTGTAAAATTTAATTGCTTCGTCATAATTCTCGGCAGCCAAAGCCGCGTTTCCCTTCTCTTTTAATTGATTTACCTGAAATTAACCTTTTTTTTATTGTTTGTTCTATAAACCGTTCAAAACAGCTGAAGTCGGCATAACCTTACCTGCTCCATGATTATAATATCCTATTTTATTTATATAAAAGTCAGATCACACTATAGTGAATTGTTCACTTGTACTATAATTTATAATTAAACTTCACACTTTCCTTGCGATAGTTCAATTATTTCAACTATTCTAGACCTCAGTATGAAAATGAATTATGAATGAACGGACACTGACACTTCAAATTCGAGAATTTTCTAGCTAAATGCGACTTCATAGAAATAATTAGTGGCAACACTCCCATAGTGATACGTAAAATATTATTTTTTCTAATTATTTTTTTCCATTCACAACATGTTTTTTAATATTATTTGTTTTTGGCTTATATTTGATTTAAATTTCGTTAAGGATTTTATTACTTTATACATGAAGTAGAAATATATTTTTCAACTCAAACAAATATATGAACGCCACTTAATGACATTTTTAATCTGTTTCCTGTTAGTGTCACGCTAATCGCTATTTTGTAGTATTCGTGATTACAATTGGCGAACGTTGTGGGAAATACCAAGTGAAATAGTGGTGATCGATGGCAAAGTAAGCATTTACGTGGTTAAAACCAGAACGGGTCGCGCGTTCCCGTAACTCCTGGTGATTCATCGAGGTTTTATAAACGTTTGTCACTATGGACACCGACGATGGTGAATCCTCAAGCAGTGGGCCTATGTCCAGCTTGAATAGTTTATTTTCCTTCACAAGTCCTGCTGTAAAGAAATTACTTGGCTGGAAACAGGTAAGACCATCTTTTGTGGCTTAAAAACTTTAAAATCCAGCCTAAATTTACGACTTCTGAAATGACTCCAGCGTCCTGTTTTTCATACTTATATCGTTTTAAGAGATATTTACCATCCTAACTTTTGTTGTTGTTTTAAATTAAAGTATGTTTGCGATATTTCTTGCAGTCGGCAACTAACATGTTACACAACTGTATATTCAATAGGTGCAAGAGTTAACCCAAAACAATATATTACAAGTGCTTACAATTCTTAACAATTTCAATGAAGTTATAATATGCCTGTAAATTGTGATACAGTTAAACATTATAATAAATAACACTGATACAAAAACTTCTTTAGTATTATCTAAAGCAACACATTTCCAAAGATAATTTATGTAAATAATATTTGTGTATTTGGATTTATAATTTCTGCCAACTGAACTTTCAACTGTTCTTAAATCTTTTTTCATTTCATATTCTATCAAAGTCAACAAGGGATTTTTTTTTCATATGCATTTCTAGTATACAAAAACAGATTACCGCTTGATTCCTCATGAATTCAAATTCAAGTTTTAAAATTGAGTACAATCCAACCACTGGTTTGGAATATATATTGTACCAATAAAACTGGCTAAAAAATCAGTGATTGATTGAAAGAGTTAACATTGTAGTAACATATATGTTTATGTATATATCCAGTACGTATATTCTTTGGCTCTGTGGCTGTGACTGTTAATGTAACAAGTGTGTGTTGTAACACACATAACAGTACAAAATGTTTACTTTAAGCTTTTTCCTAATTAGTTCGCAATAACCTTTACAAATTATTAAGTTTTAATATTATTGTTCAAATACATATTATAATAAGTAACCGAATATTTTAGTTATTAATTAATAAATTAAGCTTAGAAAGTTTTTATATTATCTGTTCTGACATAGAATATAATTCTTCTGATGGTAGGGTAATATGTTTAAAGTTGGTGGTGGGCTGGCAGACAAACTGATCACTTAATAGTGATGAGTATTATTACAAATTAATCATTCCTATATTACAAATGGACTGTAAACCTTGATAGCTAAGATTTTTTGTCCCTTATGCTCATAGTAACATAGGGTCACTCACCCTTGTTACTAGAACACAACTTTATTAAGTATGGTTTTTTTTACAATATCTGATGAGCAGTTGGTACCTACCCAGACGGGCTTGTGCAAAGCAGAAGTGAAATCAACAAATTAAATTAAAGTGAACTTGTTTCATGCATAATCTTCATATATCATATATTATAAATATTTTAGGTATAACTTAGCAAAAGCAAAGCTATTGCTTACCCAAAAAATCTGTTTCAAATTTGTGAGTTGTATTCAAACCAGTGCATTAATTCTTTACATTGTAGTTAAATATCAACAAACATATAATTACTAAGCGCATATAACTTATCAACATGCACAGTGAATCATTCATTCATTATAATTGTATGAATGAGCAATGGCAAATACTCATATGTTTTAAGAATGATACAGCGTGTCAATAAGCCAAAAACTGTTTTTATAAATGTAAAAAGTTTACCTCCATATCATCTGACACATGCAGGTTCCCTCGCGATTTTTTTAGTTGCTGAGCACATAAACATAAGCACAATTAATAAGCATGCATTTGTGTGAATACTCAGTGGTTTGTTTGGGTAGAGTCTGCCTGTCCTGAAGTTGTTTATGTGACATATTTTGCAATTACTGGGTAATTCTACTAATTTATAATGGTCTAGATCTAGATACATCCCCGATTTTTAAGCAACTTCGATAAAATCGTGACTGCAATGTGTTATTAGAAAAGGAAAACATCAACTATCATGTTTCGCTTTGATTGCGATATTTCCAATTTATTAGTAGAATTGACCCCTCTATAAAATAAGCTTCTTATCTCTCAGTCTTAAAATTAAAGCTTTCTGGTCACAGATTAATTTGATGTTACAGTATCATCTCTATTATAAACAATAGATCTGATGATTTTTAACGTGACTTTTCTTCTTACGCATAAGAGAGAAAATCGAGAATAGAATCATGCATAGACTGGCTATCTGATCTCCGAATGTTATTTTCTTTTGTATTGTCCTAATAAATTTATTTCCACTGAGTTTATTACGCCGGTTCTATTTCTATTAAAGAAAGATTTATACTGAAATCAGGTTTATTACTTAAAATTAATTTAATATTTTCGTTTACTTCCTTATTTTTTTAAACATAGATATAGTGACAGTATCTTATAAACTAGACATACACCCTTGCCTAGTATTTTTCAGACATACATATATACTTACAAAGCTCGTACGTAAAGTTTTGTGCATTCGCGTTGTAAGCGCGGAAATAACTAATATTCTCTCTGACCAAGTTGACATAATGAGCTCAACAAAAAAATGCAACATATAAATATACAATATAGCATATGTCCGCCTCATAACTATAAACTAAAAGAATACAAAAGTCGAACGAACTTCTTGAGAGGGGTATCTGGCAAGCCCGCCTAGTTAGATACCATTTTTTTATCCTATATTTTACCGCCAAGCAGCAATAATTAGTATTTATGTTCCGATTTGAAGGGTGAGTAAGCCAGTGCAATTAGCCACAAGGATAATAAAATCTCTGTTGATGGTGAATTGATGTTTGCGGTACTGTCGTTACTTCTGATTTTCCATAACAGAAGTGCTTAAGATTAATATTGGGATCATGTATGTGATGTTGTCCTAAGAATTGGCGATGTTAGGAATGTTCGTTTTCTACAGCGCCAATTTCGATGAGCAGTTGTGACTACTTATGGTTGACCGACCGCCTATCTATGCCATACAAAAAGCGTATCGATGTATCGTGCGTGGTATCGGTGACAATAAATAAACAAGTCAAAATATCAGTAAGATTACGTTATTGAAAAGAAAAATCGCTTCCGATTATTAGCATTTGTTGTTTTTGATTTTTCCGTGACTCAGTGCGTTGGATTTCAATTGTATTTCAAAGAAATCTGATTCATCCATTTGATGTTCGATGATGAATACATTTATTTTAGTTCTATGTGTTATTTATATACTAAATTTCACTTGTATGCTATTTTCATTTGATGTATAATTGATTTGATTATGTAATAAAATTATTTACGAAAAGCGCGAATATCTCTAACCTTTACTTGGCAACACTGACACAATGTATTTTTCGTTTTGGTAATGTAGTTTTTAAATTATTTTTTATTTATCGTTTAAACGATGTACAACATTACGCATATAAAAACAATAATAGCAACAAAAAACAACTGATGTTGCAGCCCGTGCCATCGTAGTCTACATCATATACATAACAATTGAAATACCTTTTGATAGAATATATAGGTTCAACACCTGCCATCTAAGGGATGCGACAGATAGAATGTTTTATCCTCGTATATAACACACCTTCTGGACATGCTTACAGAAATTATTCTAATAAAATATATGTATTTTTCGTTTTTTAAAATTCAAAAATAATTTTAGTAATTCTCTCAGTAATATAGTATTTTGTTTTAATGGATAATATCAAACTATATCACCGATAACCCATACACGTAACCATTCATAAATATAATCATATACATATATAAATAATATTTAACAAAAAAAAAGTCATTTACAACGTATCTAACACGTAATTCACTGCAAGATACCCAAGTAACTAGAATTATTTGTTACATATCATGTAATAAAAGTGTAATTAATAATCCTCAGGGTGATGAAGAGGAGAAATGGGCCGAAAAAGCAGTGGACAGCCTCGTGAAGAAGTTGAAAAAGAGGAAAGGAGCCATCGAGGAGTTGGAGCGCGCGTTGTCCTGTCCCGGCACGCCTTCCAAGTGCGTCACCATACCTCGGTCGCTGGATGGGAGATTGCAGGTACAACACCCGTGTTAAATAGTAAAGTCACACTTTAAATCGAATTCGTGTTCCTCTAATAACCTATAGCTAGTAGCCTAGCTATCGTAGGCCCAGGGCCCCGGAGTTCAGGGGGCCCTCTAAACTAAACCTTTAGCTTCTGAAGCTAGAAAATCACGGACCTGCGCACAAGATTTCTTATGCGATATCTATAATTTTAAAGGTTAATTATTAGTTAAAGTGGGATGGAAAAGAGGGGGTGAATTCCCGATTCTTTTTTCATGCACCGGGGCCCTTCCTCACCTAGCTACGCCACTGCTCTATAGCTGAGCCCTTTTATCCTCGAAATTATTATTAATCTTAAAGTAATCTAGTTCAGCTTAGAGTTACGATGTTCTGTGAAATGATGGAAAAGAGCAGCTACTGAATTTCGTTAGAATCGACTTTCCGAACGGGTTGTACATTTAATTGAACAGCAATTACGATTAAAAAGTCATTTTTTGCACTCACTCGAATAAAGAATACATATTTTGTTTTGTATCACTTTAAACTTTTGTTGGTCTTGGCTTTTACGTTTATAAGACCTGATTATAAATTCTCAGTAGTGAACTTCAGGAAGTCACTACCAATAGTACCAATTGACCCCATTCGTCGGAAACCATGTAGTCGTTGATTTTTCAACGATAATTCGTGTATATTAGACTTTTCTTTCGACGGTCAGCGAAATAGAGACAAACAGACATGATTGGTCATTTTGGCGAATAATCTACGATGTTTCCTTTGGGGTATGTCAAAAAGGAGAAAAGAGCATCAAGAACTAGTTCAATAGCAAAATTAAGCGAATCGCATGGTATACTTCATCTAATTTGTTTATCAATTAGTCTAACTTCGATTGGAATAGGCTGTACGTTCCATTGCGTTTGGAGAGTTAAGATTTATGATATTATTAAAAATCGACTAGGAGAACATTCTCATTTCATTCAAAGCCTACTACACAACTGTAATTTTAAAGGTTATTTTTTTTCTCATAACGGCCATAAAAAGTTGCGGTAGTAAAACATATGAAATATTTATATTAATTCAATTAAAGAACCTTCCTCCAAGAATCATAATCATCAAAAATGCTGTTTTCTATAAATTTTAATAATATCAGTAAAATAAATTTGTCTAAATTCTGAGTCTCTTTCGTCAGTTTTCTGACTTCCTTTTGAATTTATTTTGTACAGTTTTAAAGTGAATAAAAAAGTAAATATTACTTATTCAACGGATGTTTCGAAGCATGTGGTACCTCTGCTCTTGTTTCATTTTAAGATTAATATTACGTTATAAGAGTTTTATACAATAGCGATTATGTACCTCCGTGACCCTTATTATTATATTATTTATTTTTACTTATTCTGTCGATATGTAACAATAATTCTTATTTGTTTGCATTTAATTTCCAGGTCTCACATCGCAAGGGTCTGCCACACGTGATCTACTGCCGAGTGTGGCGGTGGCCGGACCTCCAAAGCCACCACGAACTCAAACCACTCGAAATCTGTCAGTTCCCATTCAGCGCTAAACAAAAGGAGGTATGCATAAATCCTTACCACTACAAACGCGTAGAGAGCCCAGTTCTGCCACCAGTTCTTGTACCACGGCATTCGGAGTTCGCTCCGGGGCACTCTCTGCTGCCCTTCCAGAGAACAGTGGAGCCGGCGATGCCCCACAACGTATCATACTCGGGGTCAGGGTTTCCACCCTCGGCGACATCGGAACTGCCCGATACTCCTCCCCCGGCGTACTCCCCGCCGTCGGACGACACCGAGCCCCCCGGAGAAGTAGCACCGGTTTCCTACCAGGAGCCCCTGTACTGGGCGTCAGTGGCGTACTACGAGTTGAACTGTCGTGTCGGTGAAGTTTTCCATTGCAACTCGCACTCCGTGGTCGTGGACGGGTTCACTGATCCCTCGAACAACAGCGACAGATTCTGCCTCGGCCAGCTCAGCAACGTGAACAGGAACTCGACGATAGAGAACACCAGGCGTCACATAGGTAAGGGCGTCCACCTGTACTACGTGGGCGGCGAGGTGTACGCCGAGTGCCTGTCGGACGCCGCCATCTTCGTTCAGAGCCGGAACTGCAACCACCACCACGGATTCCACCCGTCGACCGTCTGCAAGATCCCGCCGGGCTGCTCGCTGAAGATCTTCAACAACCGCGAGTTTGCCCAGCTGCTGTCGCAGAGCGTGAACCACGGCTTCGAAGCGGTCTACGAGCTGACCAAGATGTGCACCATAAGGATGTCGTTCGTGAAGGGCTGGGGGGCGGAGTACCACCGGCAGGATGTGACGTCGACGCCGTGCTGGATCGAAATCCACCTTCACGGGCCGCTCCAGTGGCTCGACAAAGTGCTGACGCAGATGGGCTCCCCCCACAATGCGATCTCGTCCGTGTCCTAGCCGCCGCGATCGCATTCGCCCCCCACCGGTTTTCGTATTTTTATTTCGGTTCCATTCGCTAATCTCACAAAATTACGTGCATTTTATTTCTATAAGCTAGGAGGTGGATTTTAAATTTTCTAAAAACATGCTCTATATCATCCGAAAGGATTCCTGACAAAAGGTTCTGTAAATTAATTTATTTCCGTGTGGATTTCCGAGTGTTCGTTATCTTGCGGGAATTAAGAAAATAAACGTCTACGAATATAACATTAAAAAAACGTTTCATACAGTAACGTGACAATGTGTTGCCATATAGCGATTTTATATTTTTTAAATATCTAAACGCGTATTCAATTAAACTATATGCCCAAAATATTTTATAAATTTGTAGCTCAAATGATGTGTCCAATGCGGTCGGAACGTTAGACGTACTCTAAGTAATTGTTTGTATCTGTTATAAAGACATATATTAGGAAAGGATGAATTATACTCGTGAATATTTTACGATGACAATTATATATTATCGTTGTAAATAATTGGAGAGGTTAAGAAACGGTTTGGCGCGTCAGACTCGATTTTTAAAAATGGTATGTCAAGGTATTGTAATTATACGATTATTAACAATATATAAAGCTTCTAGTTATCTTAAATGCAATTTTTTTTTTTTTTACTAATTTTTACATTATGTAATTAAATGGTTATGTGGTACCCAAAGTTTTAATAGTAATTTAATTTAATAAAAACAATTTTGAGAACGTTTGATCTTTCGAAATTTAGTCGCCATTTTACATGTATATAAAAAATGATATTCCTTTACGGGGCCACAGTAACGGTTAATTTTAACGGTAAATATATTTTACATGATGTAGTTTTAAGATGGAATTGAATAGGGAACGTGTAGAAAAAATAAACACGTTTTATTGGATATAGAATTATTTCGTTATAATAATAGTCAAGACCAAATGTGAAATTGTAAATTGGTGCGTTCGTGTTTTAATTTTTTTTTTTTATAACGTACACGGCAGTGGTTCTAAAAGTATGGATGTGCCATTTTGTGTAAATTGTGAATTCAACGGAGAAACTGGTCTATTATTTGAATGGTCGAATGTTGTTTTTTCGTTGTAAGAAAATTGAGTTTTTTTTTTTTTTAAATTGTAAATTTTGTTACATTTGTATTTTATATTTGGACGAAGGATAAAATTTATAATAATAACGGACTAAATGATTGAATATAATTCGATATGATCAATGATTATGATCATTGGTAAACTTGACTTGTAAAACCAAATTGGGGCATTGCACAGACAAAATTTCTTATTGAATTGATCTCAAAATAATACTAAGTGTTTAGTTCCTCCTGATGATTCACTGAGCGTGTCCCGTGCCTTATGAGAGTGCATTCAATTAAAACTTAAAAGAATGAATGAATGATAGGAACAATTAAATGAAACATACATTCAGATGTATTTAATTTTTAACGAATTAAGTAACAGATAACACAAAATAATTCGCTGTAAGTATTTTTCAATACGCAAGCCTAATTTTATACGTGAGGGCTTTTAATATACTATATATTTACAAATATAAGTTACATGTTAAAGTTTATTGTATTAATAATAATTCTCTTCACGATACAGATTATAAAATATATATAAATACTATAATTTGCAGACTACATGATACTTGATGATTACTTGAAATATAATCTAATTATACTCCATTTTTTCATAGTTCTACAAGGCTCTCAAAGGCCTTTATATCACTATCAAAGTTTTTATATCACTCCAACTGCTCTCCTATTCTATTGAGTTCATAGTCTTTACAAATATTATGCTATGTGTTTTAGTACATGGAAATAATAGTTTATTTCTAAACTTTATAAAATTAATAACTTCATAGATACATGAATTAGCAACACTATATTTCACAATGTTCATAAACTGACAATATATAAATATAATGGTATAGGAATGGAAATAATGTACAATTTTGTATAATTAGCTCTTAAATATATGTTACATAATACTACTAAATGTATGTGCCTACATAATTTATTATATACACCCGTCCAATTAAATGCCTCTGTGACTCAGTTCTGTTTAGAAAAGATATGTATTCACTTAGACAAATTGAAAATTAAATATATATATATTTTTCATGTTAATGACATATAAGCATAATAATGGAATGGTATACACATGTCTATATATAAAGATGGATGTTGATTGTTGATATTTGATTAAGATAAATCGACTTTTGACACAGTGTGATCGATAACCATAAAAGTAGGCACATTAGGCTATTTGACAATGCGAAAAACAAAATTTTGAATGATTGTAATCAGTGTATATTATGAGTTTAAAAATGGTCATTTACTAACGAAACTTAAAAATAATACTTAATTTATTCAAAAATCAATAATTGCAGCGCCATATTGTCCAAGTAGCGTTCTTGCGCGCTATTTAAATATGGAATTTTTGATATGATATGTAAATATGTACTAGAAATAAAAAACTTTTACTGGGTTCCTTAACTTCTACTAAATATAGTAAATATGAAATGGATTTTAAAAATCAGTCAAATAGCCTATTGTAAATGTTTTATGCACTCTTCGACAATTTGTTTAGTGATCATCCATTTTTATACATACAGAAGTATATAAATACACACTTGTATAATGTTGCAAGTTATAATAATTAACAAGTTGTTCTAAATGTTATTGTTCAAAATGAAATCGATAACAGAACTGAGTTACCAAATTATACAAATATTGAGATATGTATTTTTACTTTAAAAATTAACCGTCGTTGCTATTTTTAAAGACTACTATAATTGTATTATATCGTGCCTTTTTTTAAATACAACGTAAAGAAGCCTTATACCGACATGAATAATTTTTCATATATTATTAACAGATTAAAAATAGATGGCCTTAATAAATAATTTCAATGAAATTATATTTTGTGTACAGGGTTATATGAAGACTAGTTCCATTCTTTACTTTTGTCGTAAGAGTTATGGAAACTATTCTGTACCAAGATAATTAGAAAACGAATAACTTTATATTTAGTCATTAAAGAACTAAACATAAATTTATTTTTTTGCATATAAAGTATGATAATCTGTGCTATTAGATTTCTTTCTATAGGTTAAATAATATGGTCTGAGAGAATTTATAAACTGGCAACATCGAATCGAGTCTCGCCATTTTAATAAATCTAATGATAACTCAAATCGAGTTATTATTAGGCATAAGATATTTTTATTCTAGGACTGTTCAAATATTGCTTAAAATGAAGTCCTAAATAAATATTTAAATAATATAATAATATGAGATTGTGCACTTTAAATGGTTGATCAAGATCGAAATAATTTAACCTATGCTGCCATTAAAACAAAACTATACATACAGTATAGATTTCAACCAAATTCAAGCGGTTATTATTTAAATAAAAAATGATGTTTATTAAAATATTAGAGATTTTATTTAATCTGTGACGAAAACAAAATTGTAAATATTGTTCAAAGTTGTAATTGTGTCAATATTTGTAGACTGGCGTGACCTATTGAATTTATTCAACTTTAGATGTGACTAATCAGTTTTTTTTAAATCATTCGTTCTATATGCGACGAAACGAATCATTCATTCACTCATCAAAGACTTGGTGTTCATGTATGTATAGTATTTAAATATGACTGCGAATAGTTTGAAAACGTTTATAAATACACATGATTTTTTTAATTTATCGGCATGTCAAAAGTAAATCGATTAAATTATCTGGATACTCGTGTATATATTCTGTATTAAATGTTCTTGTAAAAACATACATTACATTTGTGCGATTATTTTAAATAATTGAATTAATTTCCATATATAAAGTTCTGACAAGCGACGTCATCTTCAAAGGCATAATTTTGACACCTGTCAAAAATCTCATTTGACGTTTATTTTTTTTTTTTAAATATAATTTGTGAAGCAATGGTGAATATGTATTATTCATTATAGTAAAAATTAAATTGTTAGATGTTTAAAAAGCGTACAAATGTAATGTTCTCCAAAATGAATAATACAAGTTTAAAATAATGTATGATATTTGTAAATGAATGAATGATGATATCGCTCAGTCAGTTTATGAATGCTATTAAAATTTAAGCCGTATTATAAGTGTATAAGGTCGGAAGTTGTTTGAATACAGCAGCGGGCGATACTAAGTTAAAATTAATCGTAATAGATGCCATTGTATGTGTAATTTTTATTACTATGAACATTTTTCTCCGTTTAGTACATAATTAATAAAGTTTCTTTATTTAGTGTTCTGGTTTTTATTTTCCTTGAAAATATATATTTTTTAATTTAAATCTGTTAAAATAACTAGAATAAATATAGAATGATGCAAATATGTAAAGTAACAGCCTGTAAATTTCCCACTGCTGAGATAAGGCCTCCTCTTCCATCAAGGAGAGGGTTTGGAACTATGTCG
This sequence comes from Vanessa cardui, assembly GCF_905220365.1. Taxonomy (NCBI): domain Eukaryota; kingdom Metazoa; phylum Arthropoda; class Insecta; order Lepidoptera; family Nymphalidae; genus Vanessa; species Vanessa cardui. The sequence continues at coordinate 14,653,979 of NC_061130.1, forward strand.
TCCTTCTTCTTTTGCTAACAGTTATTATACCGCCAGCAATCTTTCTTTTTTTTTTTTGAGGAGAGAAGTTATTAGATCAGGTGAATAGTTTACATTGATGACTGATGGCTAAGAAGTGTTGTAAAATCGTATGGTATTATCAATCTTAATAATAAAAAAGGTAAAGCAAAGTTTTTTTCTTAAAGTAACCGCCTGTACATTTCCCACTGCTGAGATAAGGCCTCTTCTTCCATTAAGGAGAGTGTTTGGAACATATTCCACCACGCTGTTCCAATGCGGGTTGGTGGAATGCACATGTGGCAGAATTTCGATGAAATTAGACACATGCAGGTTTCCTCACGATGTTTTCCTTCACCGCTGAGCACGAGATAAATTATAAACACAAAATAAGCACATATATATAGCGGTGCTTGCCTGGGTTTGAACCCGCAATCATCGGTTAAAATGCATACTTTCTAACCACTGGGCCATCTCTAATAATAAAATTATAAGTAACATATAGATGCAAATTAAGCTGTATATAAATTAATAAATAATTGTAGAAGGAGACTTGTGGAAATAAGTGTTTAAGTGGAATAGTGTTGTATTATAAATAACTATCAACCCGCCCCGCGGTCGCACGGGTACAATACTGATACTAAATATACTACAGAATTTGTTTATTTATGACATCACATTACAAACACCTAAAATTATCAGTGTTTCTTTACTATATTCTAGATGTATTATACACAAAAACCTTCCTCTCGAATCACTATCTATTTAAAAAAACCGCATCAAAATCCGTTGCGTAGTTTTAAAGATTTAAGCATACAAAGTTACATAGGGACAGAGAAAGCGACTTCGTTTTATACTATGTAGTGATATATTCATCATCTCAAGCAAATCACATCAAATACGTAAATCTTGATAGGTTAATTTTGATAAATAAACAAATGTAACGATTTCAAAGGATTTTATTATCGTACTAACTTGTTCGAGAGCATTCTAGAATACAAGTAGACTGTGTCAAACGAAAAATAATAAAAATCTATATAGCCAGTAAACATTAATAAAGACCTAATTATTGATAAGTCATTTTGTAAGACCCAATGCCTTACGACATTGTTTATATTAGACAGCTCTAATAAATCTAAAGTTTGTTCTTTCTATATCTTTTTTCCTACTTTCTCTTGGAATAGGCTTTACAAATGATGTTGTAGTAAACAGATATGTTATTAACGCGCAAAAAGTGAAGACTAGAAAACGTCCTAATTGGGACGTTTGCCTTTAGTCGTTTTACGAAGTAATACGTTATCATAATTACGTAGTAATACGTTTTGCGTAATTAAAACATCTAGTTATCCCTTATACTTATTGTTCTTATCAATCTATCCTTTTTACTTTTAACGAAATGTAAAAATAAACTAAAATAAACGGTCCCCGGCGCGGCCCACTTTTCTGTGTTTAGTATGGATATAACATATCTGTTTATTAGAATATCATTGGGCTTTACTCAATAATTGAAAAATAACAAATTTATATATGTTTGACATGGTTATATGTATGTATGTCAATCACGTAATTTCGATGTAAGTATCTGATAATGACCGCAAATAGATTGTCAATCAACGTTTACAATATAATTAGCGGAACAAACTGGAGCATTTCGTTTTGAAACGCGTAATAAGTAATAATATGACGACATTAAGTTCTTAATTTAACACGTGTGTGAAGATATTGGGAAATACAGATTAATACTAATGTTATATAGCTACAGAGTTGGTAATTTTGAACGCGCTTAAATCAAATCAAATTATACTTTATTCAAGTAGGCTTTTACAAGCACTTTTGAAACGTCATTTTACAATTAAGTGAAGCTACCACCTGTTCGGAGAGTAGATTCTGCTGAGAAGAACCGGCAAGAAATTCTGTAGTTAATCTTTATCGACATTTTAAATTACAGTCATGTTTGTTAAATACATTTATTTAAAATTAATATATCCTGCGTGAAAGTCAACGGGTATCAACTCCACGCTTTCTTATCATCTAAATAAATTGTATCGAATAAATGCCTTTTTTACCAATGTATTTTTTATAATCGATTTGGATTTACGAAAAGGCAAAGTTAAAAATGTCTGAATTTTGTTATAGAAACGGATACCTTGCTCCAAGAAGGATTTATTTCCGAAGCTACAAGCTGATAATATTGTATTATATTTCCAACTAGTAACTATATTAATACAAAAATAAATCATATTTTCACTACTAAATATCTTAACTGATTTAAATAACATTAAGAATAGCTAGAGATGCCAAGAATATCGGGGAAGGAAATTTATATTAACAGTTGAGAGAAAAAAATTTAATGTGCTAAGTCCCCCATCTTCTTAAGCACAAAGTGTCCGCAAGCAAAAAAAAAATAATGAGATCTGGAGTACCTAACCGATTGTTTAAATCTCATTGGCAAGAGCTCAATACTCAGGATGTAGGGCACACTCTGAACCCAGCATTAATAAGAGCCTGATAGCGAACACGAACGGAATATCCTGTAAATATCCAACTGACGGGCTAAACAGTGACGGATTCACAAATTTGCCGCTAGTAGGCTATTCAATTTTGCCGCCCCTACTTTCTTTTGCAACATTTATGATTTCTGTTCTATCGTCCTCATTACATCGAGTTTAACCCGTTATTAGTGTGATTGTAAACTAGGTGATATTTCTGTCAGTTACTAGATTATTTTTCCAACCCACTATGCAGTAACGAGTATATGGATTACGGACGTTATATGTATACATATAATTATAAGTTATTTTTTTTATTTCTGTAAGATAATAAAAATTTGCGCTAAAATTGCCGCCCTAGGCTCCAGCCTACTTAGCCTATTGGTAAATCTGCCTCTGGGGCTAAGGTTCTCTTACTCTTTGAGGAGATATATCTGGCTTATTCCACCATGATGATATTGGAGCCAATGTAGGTTATATTGGAACATCATATTGGTTTTTTTTTTATTGTGTAGGTTGGCGGACGAGAATATGGGCCACCTGATGGAAAGCGGTCACCATCACCCATAGACAATGACGCTGTAAGATATATTACCTTACATCGTCAATGTGCCACCAACCTTGGGAACTAAGATGTTATGTCCCTTGTGCCTGTAGTTACACTGGCTCACTCACCCTTCAAACCGGAACACAACCATACTGAGTACTGTTATTTGGCGGTAGAATAACTGGTGAGTGGGTGGTACCTACCCAGACGGGCTTGCACAAAGCCCTACTACTAAGATGCACATCTTGATAAAGTTTTATTGAATTTAAATACATGCAGGTTTCCTTATGTTATTTGTCTTCAACCTCGAGCACGAGATGTGTTATAAACACAATAAAGCACATGTAATTTCACCCTTCAGTGGTCGATAGATCGAATACTCTTACAATTAATATCACGGCCAAATTAAAGAGCAATATTTTCTCCATTACAATTTTGATTACAGCATATCTTTTATATCAAAGCTTTCTCAGCATTGACGTAAATAATGTTAATTATCCAATACGTTTAAGTTTAAGGCTATATACACATGTATCACATGATAGTTCAATACGTCATTGCTGATTCAACACCATGACGGATGTTCATTCCAGATCGCAAAGATGAGGAAACGCATTACATAACTGTCAATGCCCATTGGGTAAGTGTTCTAGTTTGACGGTGTTTGTACGTGCTAGTAATCAAATACGTACTTAATCAAATCTACAGCAGATTTATATGTTGTAGTCATATGTTATTATTAAATAGAAGTATACGTTCGTATTTGAGACTAGCTGTGCCCGTGACCTCGTGTGCTTTTGAATTTAATAAAAAAATAATAATTGTAGCCTAAGTTACTTCTCATTATATCAGTTATCTGCCAGTGAATGTCCCGTCAAAATTGGCCCAGCCGTTCCAGAAATTAGCCGGAACAAACAGACGGACAGACCGACAAAAAATAGAAAAATATGTTATTTTGGTATATGTACCGTATGTACATACACATGCATTGAGTAAAAATAGCTATTTTAATATTACAAACAGACCTTCCAATACATATTTTATGAATAGATTAAAAATAAATCAATATTACTTGATCGGTTGTCATGAGTAATTTCCCATGGGATAAGTTTATTCTATACACTATGATGCTGCAGCGTTATTCTTCTCGATGTCTTCTTTATAATTTAGTTAATATATATACATAAGTAGAACGACGACATCTACCGGTACCTTGAAATAAAACTAGTTTTAACGGATTTAAATTACGTATATTAATTATTTTTATCATCCCGTTAATTATTTTTGTCTACCCGTGATCACGAACGCTGTAAAGTGCTCGAAACGTCGGGATGATAAAAATAATTAATATACGTGATTTAAATCCGTTAAAACTAGTTTTATTTAAATGTGTAATAATCGCGAGAATCTAAGACAACACTACCGGTACCTGTATTTGTCTTAGTAATCTTTTTGACTATCTTACAATATACTATAGTATTCAGAAAAGGTAACAACATTATTCAACTTATACAAACTATTTTAATTTGTCATTGTCGTCAAGACACTCAATGTATTAATCTTTTTACCAGTTCCAACGAACATTAACTGTGACATGTAATGTAATAAATGATGTATCGAATCAAACCACTGGCCTATAAAAATTAAAATTTATCATTGTATCCGTCATCATGATATAGATCTGTTGACATGCGAAGGTGCGCCCCTCCAATTTCAATTGTAGATATATACACGGCGTATCAGCATATTAGCGTATTGAGCTGAGATGGCCCAGTGGTTAGAACGCATGCATCTTAAGCGATGATTTCGGGTTCAAACCCAGGCATGCACACTATATATATGTATGAGCTTAATTTCTGTTTATAATTGATCTCGTGCTCGGCGGCGAAGGAAAACAAAGTGAGGAAACTTGCATGTGTCTAATTTCAATAGAAATTCTGCCATATGCGCATTTCACTAACCCGCATTGGAACAGCGTGGTGGAATATAGTGGCGCGGTCAATTGGAAGGCAAAGCCAAATTAGCTTCAAAAAAGCTGGGTGTGTTCAGCAAGGCGAGACAGTATTTCACGTCGGTCCATCGCTTAAAACTTTACAAGGCGCAAATTCGGCCTCACATGGAGTACTGCTCTCACCTCTGGGCGGGTGCTCCCCAGTACCAGCTCCTTCCATTTGACCGCATCCAACGTAGAGCGGCTCGAGTTATCGACGATCAAGCCCTTTCCGATCTTCTTGATCCTTTGGCTCTGGTAGAGATGTTGGATCACTCTGCATCTTCTACTGAATTTTTCACGGGGAATGTTTCGAGGAATTGTTTGGATTAATCCCGGCTGCTGAATTTCACCTACAGACATCTCGTCAAAAATCTAAGTTTCACCCGCACCACCTAGATGACCGAAAATCCACCAGAGCGCGATTTCTTAGATATTTTTTGCCTCACACAACCACTTTTTGGAACCAGCTTTCGCCGGCGGTTTTTCCGAACCGATACGACGTGGGAACCTCCAAGAAAAGAGCGTACTCCTTATTATGCCATAAAAAAACCACTAGTTACAGGTTTTATATTCGTAAAATTTACACTGACTCCATATATGTTCAAGATGCCTTTGAAACAAATATTTTGATTAATTATTCATACTTTTTATCCACCATACTTTTCAGTTTACAGCCCTTTTCTAGTTTTATTTGTATGTCCCATTTTCGTTATCCAATATTTTTTACTCATTATAAATTAATTATATTTATTTAATCCAATAATTGACAACAATTAAGATTTTTTTTAATTAAAACCTTTTTCGAATCGATTTTTTTTTACTCAAATCTGATTGATATATTTTCGAAGCAGTTGAAGGACAAAATCGAATATTGTTAACGAGGTTTCATTAAGTAGTTTCACGGTTTAAGGTTAGTGGTTTCATGTATCATCCAAATGATTTCAGCGGTTAGCGAAACATAGACGCGGTTAGCCGCTATTCAAGACTAAATGTAAGGCTTGCGACCTTTAATTATAGAGGTCAATGAAGCTAAGTGGTCAATATCATATGATATCCACAAAACAATGATATAATTACTTCTAATAAATTGATTTAATTTACTGAGTAAAAATTAACGAGATTATACGAGGTAAATATTTTGTGGATGGATATAGAGGTAGAGAAAGACCAAGGAAACGATGAATGGATTGAGTGAAAGACAATATGGTAAGAAAGAATGTTACGCGTGTGAAGACGTTTGACAGAGAAGTATGGAAGGAGAAAAGATCCTGCGCCGACCTCAAATAAAATTGGGATAAGGGCAGGAGGATGATGATGATACGAGGTAAATATTTATTTATTTGTTAGGTATTACCATGGATTACTATCTTGTCTAGCTTTATCTAATATTAAGGTTATGACAACATTTCCCTTGTTTTATCCGAACAACATCAACAAGCTCACACAAACCCCTGTCGCCAATTTATATAAAATTCATGTATATTTATTACGAATCGACATACTGTTGCAAGGTATTGAACATTAGAATTATGTAACAAGCGGTGAAATAATATGCAATTTATTGAGACATTTATTTCGCGCCATGAATTTAAATGGCGACTGTCATGGCCGGCGCGCGGTGAAAATTAGGTTCTTTATAGTGTACAGTGCATTTAAAAGTCTGCAGTTTAGTGTAGCCAAAGTAAACAAAAAAGCGTCAAAATAATTTATTTATCCTTTAATAATTGTACTTTTTGAGATGCTGAGCATAATGTCAGATATATTTTTATTAATAACAATTTATGGAACAACTAAAAAAAACTTTGTTACTTACTTTATTTATTGAAATAAAAAAAAGGAAAGAAAAGGTCGTGTTTACTGTAAGTCGGGTAAACTCACAGGTATTGCTATGTTTTTTTTTTTCTATAAATCTATACTTAATATTATTTGCTTCAGTACTTAATGCTATGAAAATTAATACACAATTTACACTTTATTATTAACTCTCAAAAATATACTAAGAACAGTTTTGTAACCTCAAATCTGTGATGAACAGGCTAAAACAAACATCGGAGTTGCTTTTTCATTAGATTATGAAAATATGCAGGCAACACAAGCAGATGATTCTGAACTGGTTCTCAAGCGATGCTAAACGAACATTCTGAAAACAGTTCGGGGTTGGCATAATAAAAATCTAGGGATGTTATGACAGCGGATAGCGAGCGTCAGACAAAAAAAGAAAAAAACTTTGAGAAGGTTTTTGCCCAACATTGGCCGTCCAAACTAACCTAACGTATTTTTTATAAAAAAGGCTAGTTTATTTTATTTTAATATATCCTCCCTAAAAGTCAACATATACTAACTATGCAATTTATTAACACTTAAATGTTCTGCTGTTAAGTAATTTTCTTAAATAATTTAAATTTTTAATCTATTAATTAGCAAAGTAAGATTATCAAGATACGCATAACAAATTTAGAAGTATTTTATGTAGAAATTAGCAAGCGCACATGAGCGTTATTGCGCATGCGTAGGAAATGTTTTTTGACGTCTTGTATAAGATTGTTTTGACTCATTCGGCATTAAACTCTAGTTTTTAAATAGCGATGTTATGTCTCATTATGAAATCTAAATTGTACAATAGTTGAACATTTATTTTTCCGGTTATAATAAAATTTAAGGTCAGATAAATTAAATAAATCTATTTGTTGTTAACTGTATATTACAGGTTTTAAGAGGTTCCAAATGTCTCATTTTATTATAGTTGTTTAACATTTACTTAAAATATCCTATTAATTATTGATGTCATAGCTATTAATAAAAAAAAATGTGTCTTTGATTTATAAAAATCTAACAAAGGTTCGGAAATTAATACCTCATATCTGAGGGAAGAACCAACTAAAAATCCATGGAATAATGGATAATATAAAACTTTCATACATTAATAAAAGTTATATTACGTAGCTTGTAGCGATCATCATTCCCAACAAGAGAATCAAACCAATGAATAAATTTTGAGATATCCTTTAGCACACAAACGCTCTTTAACATTTTATTAATAAATACTTGCAATTAAATATTTTTTAACAATTAGGATCTTGTTCCAAAAACATATGTATGTATCTCACAAAAACGTTACTAAACCTGAAATCTATGAATAAGGCTTGTTTCTAGAGTATGTCAAAATTTTCGTTCATGTTTTTGTAGACATACAACATTTATATATTGCATAGAATATGTTCATTACGTCGTCATAATTTGTTTAATTTCATTTTTGGGATTCACCTCGTGCTTTTCTTAAACGTCGAATCTGCTCCTAAATTTATTCATATATGTATACGTATAGGTACCTATATATTATGTGTATGTATCAAAGAATCGTGTGTGCAAAGTAGGTAATACAAGGGGTGATTTAATTCCTTCTCTTTAAAGCTTAATTTTCCTACTTCAGAACTGTTGCTTAACTTTATAATACATAAATGTAAGCATCAACAATTTACAAGAAACTAAAAAATTATATCAAAACGATATTTGTAACATTTAATATTATCAAAAACAACTTTCAATATTGTCAAAAGGTGAACTAAGAACTGTCAATACATTTTTATTTTCATTTTTTACTATTTTAAAATACCCCATATTGAATGTTAACGATTTTTCAACGGTCGAAAACACAAGAGTTACTATATATTTGTGAATATCAGAAATTATAAATTATATTTAAAAAAAATACGTTTATTCATAATTGTGCGATTGGGATGATGTCAAACTTGAATTAGATAAATCAATAGAACTGTCAATTTAAAATTGGTATACCGTATAAAGGATTACTTTCGACGTCTGAGCCCTCTTGGCACAAATAAAAGCCACAAAAAAAAAATACTTTCGACGTCACATTGGTGAAATAATCTGTGGCATGTCAGCACAATTAATAGCCATTAAACTAATAATGAAATAATCTGTGTGCCCTGTCGGCACAACTAAAAGCTATTCAGCTAAGAATGAAATTGAAGTAAATTAATAAGTTAAGTGTATCATATATATATGTGAGGTTCTCATGTCGTGAGGTAAATTTCTAGAATAACAATATTGTAGCTAAAGATGTATTACTCAAAAATTTAATTTACGCGCTTTTTGAGCATAATTTGAAAATACGGCATTTGAAGCCTGATGGGTATGAATGATGAACAAACTCTCGAACGAGTAATTCCACATTACTCTATTTCTGCCTGGTACGTTTTGAGATGCACTTTATTCACAAACATACATCTCCTCACCTCTACACTTATATACAGTATATATTTGACATATATGCGAATGCCAACGAGTTAATACAATAGTTGTCACATCAATGCAACAGTCACAGTTAATCAAGAACAATTGGAATTGAAAGGGCTCAAAAACTATCTCCGCCCACGCTTCACGGACTGTCACTAACGAATTATAGTGTTAATCGATGGATTAGTATGAAAGTAGTGCAAGAGACACCTAATACTTTTGTTCCTATACAGAAAATATTAATTATTCATTATAATTACTTGGGGGTAGGGCTTTGTGCAAGCTCGTCGTACCACCCATTCATCAGAAATTCTACAGCTAAACAACAGTTATCCAGTGCAACTACAGGCACAACACACAGCACACTTGGTGGTAGGGCTTTGTGCAAGCCCGCCTGGGTAGGTACCACCCACTCATCAGTTATTCTACTGCCAAATAACAGTACTCAGTATTGTTGTGTTCCGGCCTGAAGGGTGAGTGAGCCAGTGTAACTACAGGCACAAGGGACATAAAATCTTAGTTCCCAAGGTTGGTGGCACATTGACGATGTAAGGAATAGTTAATATTTCTTCCAGCGTCATTGTCTATAGGCGATGGTGACCACTTACCATCAGGTGGCCCATATGTTCGTCCGCCAACCTACACCATAAAAAAAAACCAAGGAACAGACCATCTTAGTTCCTAAGGTTGAAGGTGCATTGGTAATACAAGGAATGGTTAATATTTCTTACGGCACCATTGGCTATGGGTGTTGATCACTTACCATCAGGTAGTCCATATGCCCGTCCTTCAACCTATACCATAAGAATATTGATTACCAATATTAAATTGGTTCTTGGTACTTTATGAAATTGAGATAATATAAAATGCAATCGTTGTATTAATATACTAGATTTGTTCTTCTGAATCATAAGCAATTCATATTGTTATCACTCGTAACATTATTTATATTTTAATATTAAATTCCACATAATTATTTTGTTACTTATATTTATTAAAATATAAATTTATTTAACACATATGTTACCACGAATACAGCTATTATTGGGTACGCACTGACACTTATGATGTCATTTAATCTGACGCTAATGTAACTATAATGTTAATTCGTGTAATCATGTTTTATAGAACAATTTGTTATACTAATCGATTCGTATATAACTTTTTGGACATTTTATAAAACCATTATGATCTTATTGAACAAGAAATAATTATAAATATAAATCATTAATAGCCTAAAACTATAGACCTGCAATATTATCGCGAAGTCGATGAGTTAGTTAATATTTTTCAATGTTCATTTCCCTTTATCCTTTTCTTCAAAACGAAATTTTGAGTTATAATTAAAATATAATATGCTAATTATGATAGTACCTTCTGTATGTCTCGAATATTATTGCAAATGGTAAATGTCAATTATTTCAATTAGAGAGCAAATTTATTGCTGCTTATGCTAAATTGAATATCAAAGATATTCTTGCCACTTTCGACAATTCTGTTAATACGCGTTGGCGGAAAGGGATTATATTATAATTTATTCAACGAAAATACATACATATTGTATAGTTTTTGGTTAGATTTGGAATCGTTGCAACTTGTTTGCAAATTGCTAATATTTCATTAAATTAGTCTACAACAAAAAAAATGTTAGTAAAAAAATAATAATGTCAAATTAATCCTGTAAAATTTTGCTTAGAGGTAATCATCAATAGTCCATGCTATGAAGATTTTAACATATTTTTAATATAATATTTTTTAAATTAGCGTACAGTCAATACGCTGCTTACCAGAGAAGCTAAGAAAGGATATCCCTAATGTCTCGCTCACCTTGTATACCTGAACACATCAGACGACACTCAAATCACTAACAAACAATGCCGTGTCGAATTATAATGTTAATGGCGAGTGAATCAATGTATCTACAAGACGGAACTTGATAGCTCAGTATACTCATGTTCCAGGTCTATTGCTTCAACAATCTTTGATGTATGTATAATGGTGGAGTGGAGTGAGGATTTACGCAATACGGCAGATAGGAGCTGGATGCGAGTAGCCGGAGAAAGACCACAGTGGCGTGCACTTGGAGAGGCCTATGTACAGCAGTGGACGGGTACGGCCTGATGATGATGATGGTGCGAGGGAAGATCGAATTGGTCCAGCGGATAACATATAAGGCTTCCTGTGTTCTTGGAACAAAGTCTGGACTCCGGGGACAATAAAAATGATTGAGATTTTCTTAAAAAAGTTCCCATTTGGACCTTGAAGTTGTCATTGTTAACTCTTGCCTCAAAAACTGCTTAAGGCTGTTGGTCTTGGCTTACCCTTTCCCTAGTTCAGTCAGATTTGACATGATTGTGAGGGTGAGACAAAAAAGTGTACTTATGCTAGTACACAAATTCAAATACGGTTATTGCTTTTGCTTATATGCTTATCCCCATTATGTATGTCATATATGACCGAAATCTGTCAGATGGACATCATCAATCACTTATCATGGGATCCATTTACTGGTCCAGTCGATATTGTATACGTTATAAATGATAATCTATTTTATGATTTTGAATGTGAAAAACTAAATCTATAATGCCGTGTAGTTAATTTTAAAAGCTATTATATATGTTCGATTAATAACTATTACATTTAAGGTCTGCAATTATTTATTGCAAATAACTGTGTTATTGTATTATTATAGAATCAAAATAAGCGCTTGGTGTGAGGAGATTTAGGTATTATAAATATGTCATGGATTCTGTGTGTGTGTAAAAAACATAAAAAGAAATTATAAAATATAACGCGAAAGAAATTGCGAGTATAAGTTTGTTGTACGTCCAATATATATGAAATTATAATAATAGTAATTCATAAACCTTTTTAAATCACCCGTAGAAAGGATAAGAAAATATAATAAAAGTAAAGAACTCCTGCAATGAATACAATTGCCTGTATTGATGGCCGATCCTTGACTCCAACCATATGGGACACTAAGTTAAAGAGACTAACGAGAACGACAAGTTTATTTATAAAATGTTTTCAATGTTCTAACATACATATATGCCTACTTTAAAGAAATTAAGATATTGACTGTTGCTTCTCAATACATATTTTGTATGTAAGGAAAAATATTAATGCTTTTATGAGAAAATGTGATTCTCATAACATTGGTACAAGGAACAAACACAATCTTGTTACTCCTGTTACTCGACTGCATAGAGTCAGTAACTCTTTTGTGGGGCAATGTATACGCTTCTACAACAGGATCCCAGAAAGCGTTCAAAATGCTTCTGTTGCCAAATTTAAAAAAAAATGTTAAGGAACGCTTGTGTGCAAAAGGTTACTATACAATTAGCGAGTTTATGTTTCATAGCACACCTTGGGAATGAAACGATCGCCTCCTGGCTATTTCTAATCATATACTACTATGTATCTTATTAATTTGACAAAAAAAAAATAACAAAAAAAAGACCCGCTGAGTTTCTTTCGCCGGTTCTTCTCAGGTCAGGGTATTCCTTTTTCCGAACCGCTGGTAGTGTTTATTTGACAATCAATAAGTAAGTGTAATGCTTCTATATTGAATAAAGGAATTTGAGTTTGAGTTTGAGTTTAAGTAACACTTTGATTCTGAGTTTCAGTTAATGTTATAGGTGGCTAACGAGCAGGAGGCTCATCTGATGGAAAGAGACTACCCTCGCCCATGGACTTCTACAACACCAGGGAACTTGCAAGTGCGTTCGTGGCCTTTATGAAATAAGTACATTCTTTTCAAGAAGTTTTATCATTTTGGAAAACCGCCGGCAAAAGCTGGTTCCACTGGTTCCACAGAATGGATGTGTGAGGTAGACAATGTTTAAAAATCACGCTTTTGTGTATTGGATGGATGTTTTGATTATACATACATGTTTCCGGAAAAATATACAAACCCATTTAATTTAACATTTAAATATCAATCTATATTTATCATGAGGTAATAATACTTTGACAGTAATAAAAAATACATTAAAAAAACCTTAGTTTTTAACTTTCGACGTTTATCAGAAGTGAGCGATCTCCTGGCCTATTAATACTTGAGACTGGTCGCCCTTGGCCTTGCGTCTTGATGATTCAGCGCTCTAGCGCTGCAAGGGCTAAAATACTATGGATTCACATTATATCTCCACCACACTGACCTTATCGGAAACTTTCTTAAGATACGGAGAAATTAAATGGAATGAACGAGAATATTCAGAGTTATCATTCAGAGTTATCATAACATATAATGTAAATTGTCAAAAAATAAAATTGATTCCGACTAATTTTTTCCAAGCTTAAATTATAGTTACAAATTTCATATAAAAATATGATAAAAAAAGTATTTACTATATATATTAAATAAGAAATAAAAATAGGTTTTAAATTTTAATGCATTTTGTTGAAGTTTACAAACCGTGTATGACCCGGATGAATGTCATGATGTCGTTGCATGTTTTTTTTACATACCACTATCAAGCAACGACCCATCCGCATTGCTACTTTACATTTATGTTAAACTACTTATACGTTATAACGTCAATGTATTATAATTAAAATACGTAGAGATAAGATACAGTTTTCTAGAATGTTTTATTAAGTCAGGTTATTTAAGTAACATTTAATATCTATTTTTCCAAAACTTTTATTTATCTTTAGACTTTTATGTTTTATGGACAACCTCAAATTTTTAGTCCTGAATAATAAAAATTATTTATATTTTGTTCCATTTTTTTAAATTAGGCTTAAATTATTTATTTACTATTTATATTTCTACTGGCAATTTGATAACTCCGAAATAAACTAAAACAACACAGTGACATTTTTTTATTGCTTAATAGGTAGGCAGATTGGCAACTGGGTTACCGAATAGTATGCGATCACAACTAAGTTGTTATACGAATATATATTAATTTAATGTTAGTTACTTTTCATATATATATACTTAAACTAGTATTATTGATGGTAGGACTTTTTAGAAGCTCATCTGGGTACCATATTAAACTTATCATAGTTATTCTACCGTCATATAATAATATTTAGTATGGTTTCGGTTTCACGGGTTTGTGAGCCTAAAGGCATAAAGGATACACCTCCTTAGTTCCCAAGGTTGCGCATTGGTAATAATATTACATATATTTTAAGAAATTTATATTTTGTTTATAGTGATGTCTACGGCCAGTGGTAATTTTACGAAGAGGTTACCTTCTTGCCAGCCTACCTACATTTATAATAAAACAAAACCTAGGTTAATATTTATTTTTTATTTAGATTTTTAAACATTACCATCAAAATATTTTTTAAGTATAAAGTACGTAAATCGTAATAATAAAAATAGAAAGTGATGAAATACAATTTTTCACAGATTAAAAATATATTTACAAAATAATGAACCCCTATTCATGTCACCATAATAAATATCGATCATGAATAGTTATGTTTGATAACAATTCAAAACCAGCAAAGCCAACGAGGGTTCTGTTACAAAACCACAAGGGCTCCGCTGGCCGCATGACAATATTTAGCGGCTGTTGTAACAAAACGACATTATAAATACAAGTGCCGGCCGTGAGGTCCACAAGTGTGTGAGACGCCATAGCCGGAGCAAAGCGCGCGAAAGTTTGACGTTTGCGCACGGAAAGAATCAGTTATAATGTTCATTTTGAAGGTTAGTATTCTTTGTTTTGTTTATTTATTAACGCTTGTTAGTTTATTTTTTAACGGTTAAATTGTTTATAAAAACACATTTTGTGATTTTATTTAATGTTATGACAGTTAGGAACGTCAAAAATTTAAATATGGATACAGCCAAAATTAACAAAGAAAAGTCGATACCATTCGACTAATAATCATTTAAATAAATTAAATAAATATATTGTGCAATATTAGACGCTATTGTTTTAAAATGCGTTAAATTAAATAAATATAAAATGCTTGAATGTGTTGGTTTATAGATTATAGTTAAATAATGACAAATATTTATGTCATCTAAATATTTTAAAGCAAGGTATTTATTTCAATCGAAACTTACATAAATCCACTTATAACGCTATTTAATAAGAAATACCATATAGTTCTTACATATTTAGCACAAAAAAGTTTGTATAGGTTTAATTAAAGCAATGCGTCAGATATTTTCGATATCATTAATGTCAGGTGGTATTTAGATTAATGAAAAAAAAAACTAGTTTCAAATAACACTCGTGTTATACCTTTTTCATGACACAGCGACTTTACTATATCATTTAATGAGATTCGAGTTTTTAATTTACGTTTCGTAAGCATTATTATATTTGAAAAAAAGTATTATGTATTTATGTTATTACTTTTGATATAACTATTATCAGCATTTACTCAATTGATATTCTAAGTTAATAACAAAATAAATACTCAAAATTAATATAATGTAATGTTATGCTATATGTAGAATGTATATAACTTGTATATAAGCCAATACAGAATATACTGGTAATATTATACAAAGCTATCAAAACAAGGATAGTTGCAAAGGAATGCTGCAAGGCATAACTGCGCGGGCGCAGCTTTACGTAACGACTCAAAGTAACAACTGGATCTAATGGTTAGGAAAATCGTTATAGACTGTAATTTATAGGATTTCAATACGATCGGCCATTTTATGTTGTGTTGTTATAGTTTGTTAGGTGAAATGTTGCGTAGTATATAATTTCGGCTTTTATACATAGTATTGACTTAACCGATTGGATATGAGTAAAATATAAAGTATTTTAGAATTCTTTCTTTAAACATATAGACCACTTCTATTTTTTTTTTAAAACTTTAATCTAAATTTAAATGTGGATTTTTATGTTATAACTTTATCGTTTATTAACGATCATACCTACATAAAAATTAGGCTTTAAATTAACAACAAATATGTAATACTTATTCGAAATGATTTATTCAGACCGAGTATAACCTTTAAATATTTTATTAGCCAGTTTGACGTTTACTCATTTTATATTTATACAAAAAAATGATTTAATAATAATTAAAAACCTCGTAGTATAAAGGCAAAACATACGTCGAAAGTATTACATAGATCTTAATGACTAAATAATATGCTATTATTTACAAAATTCCTAATTCTAAGTCTACGAGAGGACCAAAAATGACAATCTTAAGTAATACAACACATAAAAAATCATAAATTTTATTCAACTCTAAATAACAGTATTATTTATTTTACCAGAACATAAAACAAATATTAATAAATAATACGTAGTACTTTTAATTGCGGTCGTAGCGCGTCGTGTAGCAAGGTCGTTACGAAGATGCGTAGAGACATCTTCAATGATGTGTAGCACATCTAATAACTATTGAAATGTATACTCGTCTACGAAACTAATGATATGTTTTACCGTCTTGTTTCGTTCGTATTTGACACCGGCTCCAAATATAACAATAACTATAACTACTTTATAATCGTAAATCGACTTTTAAGTAGTCTAATATTTTTCATTTCATTTAACTTAGGAGGACAATTATTTTTATTACTTTTTAGTTCATATTTATTTGTTTTTTGTTTGAAGAAGATGAAAAGAAAAACCGATTTTTCTTTTTGTTAAAATTTTTATTTATTATATATAAATTTAGAATAGTTGATAAATGTATGTTAAAAAATGTTACGGTAGTTATTAATTTGTTTATCAGTAAGCTAGTACCATATAATAAATATAATTGATTTTGAATCTGAGGTGTATAGTATAAGCTTTATAATAATGCCGTCGACATAAAATAAGATCAGTTAATTTACCTTAGTATCTCTTTGATACTGTAACTTTTATTTAATTGTATTGCTGACAGTCAGTGTATTTTAGTTTTCCGACCGTGACAAATACGAACAAAGATTGATTATTCAAAAAGCACAAGTCATGATCGGGTTATTATTGATTTAATTAAATATCCAATGCGATAAGTATTCGGGTATTGTCTATTAGTCTTATGGTTAGCTAGTGTATACAGAAAAGTTAGCCATTGCGTAAGACGAAGTTTTGCTTATATAATAATATACATAAAATCGTCCTTATGACTTTAATACAGCCTCATTATTCAAAATCAAAATAAACTTAATTCAAGTAGGCTTTTATAAGCACTCTTGAATCGTAATTTTACAATTAAGTGAAGCTACCACCGCGCACCGGTTCGGAAAGTTGAGAAGAACCGACAAGAAACTCAATAGTTATTTTTTTTTTCAACATATAAAAAATACAAAATGAAGTTACTTAAATACAATTCTTTAAATCAATATAGGATATATAGCTTGGAAGTCAACAGGTATTAAGTCCACGCTTCTTTTACCATCTATTTTATTACACAAATCATTGATTTTATTTTTGTATATAACCAAAGTCTTTCTTTTTCTTTCTAAGAGATTTAAATTTTTTTTAAGTTAGCTTTAAGTCAAATTCTCAAAATTACAATTGAATTGAATACGAGACAACGTCACATACATTACTCTGAGCCCAATGTAAGTAGCTAAAGCACTTGTGTTATTAAAAATAAAAAAAAGTAACGACGGTACCACAAACACCCAAGAGAACATAGAAAACTATTGATAATCTACATCGACTCAGCTGGGAATCAAACCCAGGACCTCGTAATTGCGTACCAATGAAAACCGATGTCCAAACCACTCGACCGGTCGTCGACAGGTATTCATGTAAATGAATATTATTATTCCATATAAAATTAAATCAAAAACTTAAATTGTTATCTAACTACCAGTTTGATAATACGATACACTTGCCAATTAAATAATTTTCAAACATTTTGAGTATGAAAACAAACCGATCTAGCGAAATAGTTGTTAATGTCTTTGCATAATACGTTACTCTTTTATGTAAGTACATACATTACATAAATTATAATTTATGCATGAACATGTACATCATATTTTTAGAAAATAACGTAATGAATCTATATCCGATTGCAGGCCCAGGCTTATCTGTATGAAAAAACCCTTACAATTTATTGAGTGTTTTTTCTCTGTTGAAAAAGAGTTTCTTGTCGTTTCTTCTCATTCAGCTTCATTTAATATAGTTGTTATATGACGATTAAAAAGTGCTCATAAAAGCCTACTTGAATAAAGTGTATTATTGTGATTGATGGATTGATTGTTTATTTACAAACAAGGTTATTTTCGCTCACAATACGAGTACGACAATGAAGATTTTCTTTACAATTTCATTGACACGGTGTAACTGGCAACGTTGCCAATGTATGACTAACACGACCTTGAGACGGCGAATTTCTTCAAACGCCAATGTTACGTGAAACAATTAAATGTAACTAGGCCGCACGCCTGGCGTTGCTTAAAACGATATGGTCGAGAATACTAATAGCGTGGACGGAATAACAATAGCCTGTTAACCGACTGCGCAACAAAAAAATACTTATATTATGTCTGATATAATACATTATTATTATAATATATAAATAAATATATTAATTTAAAAGTTATATATATTTGAGGTCACAAACGGTAGTTTTTAAGAGTATCCTGAACTAATATCAGATAATGGGGTTTGACAGTGGACATCTTACAGTGTAGGTCTTCTTAAGGACTGCTGTCCGTATAGCAAGCAGTTTAGCCTCAGAACCCAGAGTCCTTTAAAACACGAAAAATATATATCTGGAGATTCGAGATAATTTTTTTTTTTAAATATACTTTCATTATTGCTGCATCGATAAATAATATGGCCGGCATTATAAGGTTCTAAGTTATCTTATTTCTTTTTATAGAATAGGTTGGCGGACGAGCATATGGGCCACCTGATGGTAAGTGGTCTCCATCACCCATAGACAATGACGCTGTAAGAAATATTAACTATTCCTTACATCGTCAATGCGCCACCAACTTTGGGAACTAAGATGGTATGTCCCTTGTGCCTGTAGTTACACTGGCTCACTCACCCTTCAAACCGGAACACAACAATACTGAGTACTGTTATTTAGCTGATACTGTTATATAACTGATGAGTGGGTGGTACCTACCTACCCAGACGTGCTTGCACAGAGCCCTACCACCAAGAACAATATTATTTAAACTAAACCTCAATGCAATAATATATTGTTGTATAAAGTGGGCAACAAGACAATATATCTGGCCTAGTCTTTGCTATATCAGCAGCTGAGTATTTCCAAGGCGAAATGACAATAAAATATTTATTACATAAATCGACAAACGCCTTAATAACAGTGATACTGAACCATATTATTCAAAAATGTTCACTATGATTCATGGAAATGATTGTTTAAGTAATTTCCCGCGTAATTACTTAAACAATGTCATGTGAATGTTGTTGTTTTTTTTTATTGACGTCACATACAACCTTTTTGGACGTGTCATGAATATATGTATGGACGGAATCGATACCTTGAATCACTACATTAAATGAATTTTCTACGTTGGAAATAGTTGTTAAAGCAATTAAATTGCGATAAATATAATTATGAAAGATATTCTCGTTACTTATAACTTATAGTTAACCATAATTATACTACAGCTAAAAATATAAGTAATTTTTTTCTTTATACATGTATAAAGGAAATTTTTGCTATTAAAATAATGTTTTATACACTTATACATATATGAACTAAGTCAATTTATTTAACTTGCATGCATGTTGTTATAATGATAATTATCACTAAAGCCTATTTATACATACATTACTCAAATGCAATAATAATAATAATAATAATAAGCCTTTTATTTCATTCCCTTAGTTAATAATACATTTCATTTAACAATATAATATAATTCAATTGATTATAGCACTATTATTGTATCAATTAGTGTAATATAATATTCAAATATTCAAACATGCATTACACAGTTGTAAATTATAAAATGATTAATTTAAAAAAATACATTTAATTGTTTATATTATTATTCTATTAAATTTATTTAGTTTATTCCAACATGCACTACACAATTTTAAGTTAATAAAATGTTTCATGTTTATTTATATATTAAGTTAACTTATAATAAAATTACACTAAATTACACTCATTTAAAGGGAACTCCCGTGCGGGTAAAGGCCTCCTCCAGACTAGACCATTTTTCTCTTTCTTGAGCTACCTTCATCCAGCTCTCTCCAGCGACAGCTCGTATGTCATCCGCCCAGCGCTTGAGCGGGCGGCCCACACGTCGCTTGCCCGTACTGGGACCTCTCCACTTGGTTATTCTCTTTGTCCATCTGCCATCCTCATAACGAGACAGGTGGCCCGCCCATTTCCATTTCAGCTTTCTAACATGGGTTATTGCGTCTGAGACCTGTGTTCGTTTGCGAATTTCAGTGTTCTTTACCTTATCCGAAAGCTTAAGGTTCAGTATACTTCTTTCCATCGCTCTTTGACAGACTGAAATTTTGCTAGCCGTTTTTTCTGTTAGACACCATGTTTGGCAGCCATATGTGAGGCAGGGTAGTACACAAGAATCTAGTACTTTCTTTTTGAGTTTGGTGGGCAACTTAGATTTCAGAATGTGTTTCAAGGACCAGTAACGTTTCCATGCTGATGCAATCCTTCTCTCCACCTCTTCCTTGTCTGTCTCTCTAAAGGACAGTTGCTTGCCCAGGTATATGTAGTCATTGACATAATCTACATTTTTGCCGTTAATTTTAATAGGTGTTAAGGTATTGTTAGTCATTATTTTTGTTTTGTCAAAATTTATTTCCAGTCCGACTTTAATGCTTTGTAAATGTAGGGTTGTTAGCATGTCATTTAGTTCTTCAGCGGTGCTAGCTAGTAATGCAATATCGTCCGCAAATCGCAGATGGCTCAAGTATTTGTCGTCTATTTTTATACCTTTGTTGCTCCAACTTGAATCTTTAAGAATGAGTTCTAAAACAGCTATGAAAATTTTCGGTGACAAAGGATCTCCCTGGCGGACGCCGCGTTCTATTTTGAAAGTTGGTCCGGTTCTCTCCAGTCTGACTTTACTTTTGCAGTTCTCGTATATGTTGCTAATGATGTCTATGTACGTTGTCTCTACTTCGTGGTATTCTAGAGCTTCTTTGATGGACGCATGTGAGATAGAGTCAAAGGCTTTTCGGTAGTCCACGAAGGCTATGTAGAGTGGGGAATTAAATTCTTTAAATTTTTCTATCACTTGGCTGAGAACGTGAATGTGGTCTATTGTAGAGTATTTAGTCCTAAAACCGGCTTGCTCTATGGGTTGTTTCGCATCTATATTTGTTCCAATTCTTTTCAGCAGACATTGGGAGAACAATTTATACAAACTAGCCATGAGACTAATCGGTCTGTAATTGGAGACTTCTGATGGATCTCCTTTCTTGTAAATAAGTATGATTTCAGATACCGTCCATTGCTCTGGCACTTTCCGTTCTTTCAGGATTCTGTTGAATAGTATGGTAATTAAGGCGGAAATAATTTTTTCGCCTATTTTCAGTGCTTCATTAATAATAGAATCCGGGCCTGGGCTTTTTCGATTGTTTAGGTTTCTGATACCCCATACAATTTCCGTTAAGGAGAAGTCTTTCACTTCGGCTTCAACATTCAGTTCTTTAGAAATTCTGTTTATTGATACATCTTTAGAGGGTCTCTTTCTATAGAGTTCTCTGTAAAAATTTGTGGCCAACAAAACTAAGTCATTTCTGTTCTCCGAACTGCCTTCCGAGGTATTAATCTTTGGTATCCACATTTTACACTGACGTAGTGACTTATTCGCCGATTTTATACTACCTGTTCTATGTAACCAACTTTCATAGATATCTAGCTTGTAATTTTCGTATTCTTTATAAATAACCTTAGTGATAGTTTTGTACAGACTTTTTAGCTCAATTTTTTCTTCTTTGCTTTTATTATTTTTTAGTTGTAATGTATGCCTTTTCTTAATTAAATCTCTAGTTTCCTTTGATAAATTAAAGCACTTTTTTAATTTCTCATTAGATCTTGCTTGTTTCAGGCTCTCTATGATGCTTATTTCTAAGTAGTCATACAAACACTGAGTAGACATATTTTTGTAGGATTTGCCTTCAAGGGCTTTTTTCAAGGTATCCAAAAATCTTAGTTGTTCTTTTTCTGTTCTCAGCAAAGAGTTATGTTGTGAGAACTTTTTGCGACATTTTTTGTAGTTTTTTATCCTTAATGTACCTCTTATTAATCTGTGGTCTGAAGGAAATGAAATTTTTCTTAGCACCTCGAAATTAATAAAATAATCTCTTGAGTTTGTTAACAGATAGTCGATCTCGTTTTTAGTTGTATTATTAGGTGACATCCATGTCCATCTTTGGCTAAGTTTTTTCTTGTATAAAGTGTTCAGTATGACCATTTCCTCTTCTAAACAGAATTCAGTTAGTCTTTCTCCTCGTTCGTTGCCGGTACCTAGGCCATAGGGTCCGATTATAGGTTCTATAGGTACTTTAGGGATACCTATTTTGGCGTTGAAGTCGCCTATAATGATTATGTTCTGTCCTGAATTTTCCATTGCTTTTTTTACATCAGAATAGAAAAGTTCTAGGTTTTCTTCAGACGAACTTTCAGTAGGGGCGTATACTTGTATTACTGATAGTTCTGTTTTATGAATGCTAATATTGAGCAAAGCTACTCTGTCCGAAAATCCACTGAATTTCTGTATATTTCTTTTATGTGCTTTTTTTACTAAAAATCCAACTCCTCTATGCCCTTTTGTCTGACCAAAATAGTAAAAGATACACCAGTCTCTCTCTTCAATTCCATATCCTTCCTTTCTTATTTCTGATATACCAATTACGTCCCATTTTACTTTTTTAAGAGCAGACTCTAGTTCAATCATACGCGACTCATCTCTGAGAGATCTCACGTTGTATGAGCAAATATAAATATCTTGACAGCGTTTTTCATATGAGTTGATTTTTAATTGCTTAGTTATATCTGGAGGGTTGCGGTCATTTTCTCCCACGGTGACCAACCGGCTTGGGAGAATCAGAGGGGACCTTTTTGATTGCTATTCCTTGTTGTTGTTGTTGTTGCGATTTACAAAGCTTCTTATGTCATGTTTATTTTTCTTAGGAGGGTGTTTGGGGGTTTTGTTTAAAATTTCGTCTTCGTTTTTAGACCCAACAGCTATGTACTCAGGTGATTGTGATTGGTTTCTCTTGTTATTCGAGTTGGAGCGGTCTTTATTCTCTTTCTGTTTCGGATAAATGATTCTATCGAAGCGCAGTACAGCATTGATTCCTTTTTTTTCTCTCTATGTTGACTATTTCTTGCAGTTCTTTCCTTTTTTGTACTAATTTTGGTGGAAAGTCTTCCTTGATATAGTATCCACAGTTGAGCTCTTTTAGATATTTTTTACTCTTCAGAACTTGAATTTTTTTCCCGAGCGTGCTAAACGTAACTATGACTGGCCGGGGGTTATGTCCTTTCTTTCCTATGCGTGTTACGCTTTCGATTTCCCATCTTTTACAAGAAGTTGTTAAAAGGTTGTTTGTAACATCTAAAATAGCGTCTTCCAACTCTTGATATGATTTTTCTTTTTCTTCGAGACCAAAAAATATTAAATTTTTCTTCCTTAGTTTGTTGTCTATTATATCTATGTACTTCTCTTGTTCTTCAACTTTTTTTTCTAGATTCTCAAATCTTTTATCTAATTTTTGGAACTGTAAATTGATGTTTTCATTTATTGATGTTGTGATAGTTTCCTGCATATTCTTCATGTCAGTTTTCTGCTGTTGTAAGTCTTTTTGAATGCTTTGTAATATTTTTGTAATATTTTCCATTGTATATATTCGATGGTTGATAAAAAGTTTTAATGTTTAATGCACAATTTTAATATAGCTCCACCTGTCGTGTAGTAGTGGAAACACGATGACCTCGAGGTCCCGAATGCGCTTGCGACTTGGACCTTGTTGTGAAGTCGTTATTCACCAATAGATGGCGCTTTTCCTGCTTTTAGTAAATAGTACCGCAGAATGAGTGATGATTTGCAAATTTACATGTTATGTAAGAATACAAAAACTTGTCTTCATGGTTTTCTTGTCTTGGAAATTGCTTATTTATTCACTTTGGCTACTTTCATCAACGTCTAAGTCTTTTGTCTTCACGGGCGGTATCAATTTCATGAAAATAAACACAATTTAGATCACGATTGTTTCACACTTTTTTTTGCACTTTTACGTCTCGAATGAGTTAGTTCTTCATTTCACTCGCAGGTACTATGCATTTGTCTTGCTAGATTATTAATCCTCACTTGCATTTGGTGGTTAAAACTATTTATCACAACAAAAATTGACGGAGCTACTCTTAACGTTCGCACTGGTGGCGCCCTCCCGTAACTCAAATGCAAAGCCTATTTTAAAACCTATATAAAACTATTAGACGGGAAATTTAATACGTTAAACTTGGTGGTAGAGGTTTGTGCAAGCCCGTCTGCGTAGGAACCACCTACTCATCAATATATAATTAAAGGAATAGTTGATATTTCTTACAGCGTCATTGTCTATAGGCGGTGGTGACCACTTACCATCAGGTGGTCCATATGCTCGTCTGCCAACCAATAGCAAAAAGCAAAAAAAGTTAAACAAACTCTAAATCATTATTTAAAGTTATAAAACGAACAAAGTTCTAAGCATAGCCTATTGATAAAAAAAACAACAAACATGCACATAATGCTATGTAGACCTACATATATTAAATATTTAATTATTATCGACGTCGCATTCCAGAGGCTTCGACGGAGTAATAAGCTTTCGATATCACAGCGATGAATACGAGCAAGGCCGACTTCTTACGAAGGTTTCATAAGTTTGTTTAAGTATTCAAATACGAATTCCATCATTATTAGCTGCGTATTTGATGTATCGGTCGTTATATTATTGAAATATAACTATGTGGACATAATCTAAAGTAGTTCACTACTGGGCGTATGCCAAATTGAAGCAAAGTGGAATTCATGACAATCAATTCCCTCAGGGCTTTTGAGTAATCAGTATTTATACAAAGTTAGTAAGATCGACTTTTAATTATACTTCGGATATACAACCAGTGTAAGGAATCTTGTAGTCCACTAGGATGCCCCTAATGGGCTATAACATTGAAGATTACTGGTAGAATATATATTACCGGTAGGTATGCAATACTTTATTATTTTTGCTTTCTTATTTATTATTGCATTATTTTTTTCTGGTAATTAAACCTAATACTATTTAAGATATTTCATACGGATGTTACAAATAACGTTATATCTTAAACATACTACTACAAAAAGTCAAATATTATTATAATAAGACTGTAAATGGGATTATTAAAAGTGATCATCATAGGAACGATCATACAATATTCTTCACTGTCTTATAATTCGTATTGCGGTCGAGGATATCGATACCCTTACATAAATAAAATGATTAAATATTGAATGAAGAGCAAATTAATTAAAATAACATTGTTTTTACGTACGACTCTATTATTTGTATTTAAGAATGACTCCAAATGCAAACAGAGATTATATTGTTGACGTTTTTTGTTAAGTCAACCTTCTACACTTAAATATTGTATTTACTATATTTATTGCCATTGCATCAATGTATTTGATAGAGTTAGATTTTGTATTACATAAATAATCATTAGACAGTACATTAAGAGTACATTACTATTGAAAGGTGAATGTTTAAATAAAGAAACATAGTTTTTATGACTGTATTCAACTCTAATACTAAGAATCTAGGACCTTTTGTTTCCGCTGGAAACACGCCTTACACACGTAACGTTTCGTGTATGTGGTGACCAGGACATATATAGTTCACTTGGTGATACGGCTTTGTGCTAGCCCATCTGGGTAGGTACCACCCACTCATCAGTTATTCTTCCGCCAAATAACAATATGCAGTATTGTTGTGTTCCGGTTTGAAGGATGAGTGAGCCAGTGTAACTACAGGCACAAGGGACATAACATCTTAGTTCCCAAGGTTGGTGGCACATTGACGATGTTAGGAATAGTTAATATTTCTTACAGCGTCATTGTCCATGAGTGATGGTGACCACTCACCATCAGGTGGCCTATATGCTCGTCCGCCAACCTATACCATAAAAAAACAATATAGTACTTCAGAATACTCACTAAAACCCAGGGATACCCTCAAAGTATCATCAGTGTTCGCCACGGGATCGCTTTCACACATACCGTGACACGAATGAACCAAGGCCTACAATAAATAAAATAAAACTGTCTATTGGTTTGCATTTTATATTACACGAAGGTAATTTAAAGGGAAGGAATTAAATCAATAGGTATTTTTTTAAATTTTAAATTAGAATAATATGTCGTTAATTCATTGGTGTATATTTAAAGCGAGCTAAGATGTACCCAAAGTGTTACCCAATTAAAGGAATTAATATTAAAATATAAAAACAAATAAATAATGTTCTTGGAAATAATTGGATTAGAAAGATGTAAAGACGGATAAGAATACGGTATAAATAATTGTAAGGCGTTATTATCACTAATAGTGATCTTACAAGCGACCTCGAAAATGAACAGAAATGAGTCAGACAAATATATCTGAAAAAAGATTAAATTAAATCCGCTTTTTAATTATTCAAATTATCAAAGTGATATAAGCCATACTAGAATATTTTGTAATTTACATGAAATATATACAATGTATGTATGTATGTAATAACATATTACTTGTGTAGTTTTCCTTATAATGTTTGTTTTCGTGCCAATTTGGACAACGTATACAAGAGTCAAGTTTATATAAAATCAATGCTAAAAGGTGTCATATAAATATTTAAATAATACGCAATAACAGCTTAATGGGCTTCCATAGATATTGACGCCGTAAGGAATTTTAACCAATCCTTGCATCACAAACGGATTACTTAGAGGAACAAATATGTCCCTTGTGCCTGCATTGGTATTCTTATAAATACTATTCGGTATATATACATATATATATATTTGTCAGAATATGTGATGATAGAAATCTAGCCAGACAAGCAAGCATTATCAAATAGTAAAAGGCTTTCTTGGTTAATAAAGATATCGTATAAAATATATATTATTTGAAGCAGTAATAAGTTTATTTTTTATATCGTTTAACATGTGGGCAAACATGCAGACAATTCGCTATGTACTAATATTAAAAATAGTTCCGTATATAACAAGGTTATCGAACATTCACTATTCCTTGTTGCTAATAAACCAACGCCTTAGGTTCGGAAACTGTTCTAGATTTATTTTCCGTTTTAACCGTTTATCAAAGGTCGAATACCGAAACATTGAATCATATTTTCGAACTAATTTAAAGTCACTTAATTCTCACACTTACACGAAATGTTTTTTTTCCGCATTAAACGCAGGCAAAGATCCTGTATGATTAATCTAATTGTAAAACCTTATTTGTTAAATCGTTTTTATATAATAATGTCAAATAACACTCGTTTCTTTATCATATTGAAAGTTATAATTTTTCCATTTAGTTTATTACTATAATTGATACTAGTAAAGTAGAGTTAACAGTATAATATACCTATCCAGTAAGTCAGTAACAGTTGTATAAACTTTTGTCACTTTAACTATGTATTTCGTTTAACTTTATCTATCTATAGTACAAACCAAGTCGCTTTCCGCTGTCTATGCACTTAGATCTTTCAAACTGCGCAACTTAAATGCAATTTTCATAAATAAATAAAAAGATTCCATGGGAAGTTTTATTTGTATAAACATTCATACTATAGTAGTTACAGGCAAGAAATTCAACTTTTCTATTTATATAAATAGAAGACTTTTCCTTTTGTCTTTTCTATCGTCTAAAAGTTGTATATACAACCTTATTGTACCCGAGTATAGTAGCTATTCCTATATAATCTATGATTTGTTTATTTATATGCGCTAACATAAAGACTAGGTCGATTTAAAAAAAGAATATCTCGTTAGATTGTCTATTGATTGATATGACCCACGGGGAACATTTAATTTCATGAAATAATTAGATTTATCTCGATGTTGTTCGTGCGTGCATCGTACCCCATAATTTTGTATGCAGTCTATCAGTCTGCCTCGGGCGAATGAAGTGTTAATACAAGGTATTATACCTATCAATAGAATACTAATAATTGTTTGTTTCGTTAGTTTAGTCTCTGATAGGTTTATTGGCTAGATGTAAGGCTGCAAATCTCAGGACCTGGGTTCCATAGTTCAATTAAAATTAATTGTTATTTTTTCTATTAATAAATGTACGTCTGGAAGTTGGAAGTGTATATTCAAAAAGTACGTAAGGTCATTGTTTCCGCAGCTAAACTCTTACCGCTCTTGGTAGATTTGTCATCCTATCGGATTATGAGCGAGGGAAGTAGTACGCCTGTGTTTTTTTCTATATCCTGAGTCCTCATTCTAGATATTTGGCGCTGTAGCCGAATTCAGTTACGACAATGTCATCATATTATATTTATTTGTGAAATATGTTTGTACAAATGTAACATTGCCCATTTATTTTTTTCCAGGGATTACTGCTGTCCGCGCTCTGTGCGTTAGCATACTCGCAAAACTACGGCCCAACGACGACCCCGGTGCCGATCCTGAAGCAGATAAACAGACAGAACGATGACGGTTCGTACAGCTATGGATACGAGGCCGCGGACGGTTCTTTCAAGATCGAAACGAAATATCCCAGCGGTGACGTCGCCGGAAAATACGGATACGTTGACGAAAACGGGAAAGTTCGCGAAGTGTCCTACGGCGCGAGTAGCCAGCGTGGATTTGAGCCTGAAGGTTTGTTTCATATTTTACTACGAACATACATACAAAAACGGTATTCACATCAAAATGCCAGTGCAAATTATTCATGATTAAATATAACATAACGTTATAAATTTACTAATATTTAACAAATACATTCAGTTGTGTCTGCCAGTGGCGGATTTACCAATACGGTAAGTAGGCTGGAGTCTAAGCAGATTTAGAGGGGCGATATATTTTAGCCCTAATTTGTTATTATCTTATAGAAATAAAAAATAACTTATATGTATACACATTACGTCCGTAATCCGTATACTCGTCACTACATAGCGAGTTGGAAAAATAATCTAGTAACTGATAGAAATATCACCTAGTTTATAATCATACTAATAACGGGAAAAAACCGATGTAATGAGGACGACCGAATACAAATCATAAATGGTCATCTCTCTACATATCTCTTACAACTTAATTGTGCCACCATCCTTGGGAAGTTATTGTATCCCTTGGGCCTCTTACATGGGCTCACCTTAAAAACCGGAAAACAATAACCTAAAGCACAAAGCTATATAAAATGTGTTGTCCATCGCTCAAAAATTAAGTACAACAAATCAAAATATTAATCGTGTAAATGAACACTGATACATGTATTACTTTATTAAATTAACCCAATTTTGCATGCTTTTTTTGCTGTGACATATATTTAGATATATCTATATAGATATGAAGGTTGTATCAAAGCAGTAAAACATAAAAAAAAGGGGTAATTTCGAATAAAGGCGAATAAAGTAATACCAAATCTTGCTAATGTATTACCAAAGTATTTACAAGTTACTAATCATACAAGTAATTAACAGTCAAGTGACATTGAATCTAAGTTTACAAAAAACTTCTAAAGTGGGTTAAGAACTACTAAAGTGATATTACGACATCGATTACGTTGTACACTAATTTACTTGAGAAAGAAATGAGTGCTCGCAAATCAATCTAATTGATTTTGCAAAGGAAGTGTTAATAATTATAATTATTACAACCTTTTCGAAATACATAGATCACTTCGTAGATAACATTGATATTGATATTTGTTAATCATGTGCAAACAGCCATACAAATGTGTCAACATTTCTTAAGTATTTGACGATTGACGATCTCCGTGGTCGAGTGGTCTGTAACCCGGTTTTCATGGGTTCGCCACTCGGAGGTCCCCGATTCGATTCCCGGCTGAGTCAATGTAGATTATCATTAGTTTTCTATGTTGTCTAGGGTCTGGGTGTTGGTGGTACCGTCGTTACTTCTGATTTTCCATATAAATTGCCTTAGCTACTTAAATTGGGATCAGAGTAATGTTGTCTCATATTTATTTATTTATTATTTGTTTGTGTACAGTTATCGAATAGTTCGAAGCCGAGATACTTTTATGATATACAGGCAGTATATCATAAAAGTATCTACCTACGTATACATACCTTATTTAATACGTATTGTTATTGTTTTTCGGTTTGGAGGGTGAATGAGCCAGTGTTAACACAAGAAACATAACTTCTTAGCTTCTAAGATTAGTGGCGCATTGGTAATCACCTGACCTAACCTAACCTTTTAATTAATTGGTTAATTTATACTGCTTATCTTTTCTATTTATGGTTATTTTACATCCAAGACTACTTATTTTGTATTCTTATGAAGCTATTTAAATAAATAAAAGATCCATAAGACAAATTTACAGACAGGCATTTAAAAATTAACGTATTAAACGTGGTGACCGCAACCAAAAAGGCTCATATAAATAAGTAAAGCAATATTGAAAAAAAAACTGGTGAGTTTCACGAGACATTTCTACAAATTAAAAAAAAAAGATGAAAAATTACCAAATTAAATCAACTATATCCGGTCACCAATTCAACAAATATCAACGCTTTTTTATCATATCTGACATATCTTATTGAGCAACATACCAAAGAGTTTACATAACAACATTTGCCATTTTTTTTACCTTTTAGAAGAATGTTCCAAACACCCTTCTCTAAACTCAAAAATCAAAATACTTTTATACGAGGACTTTTGAATCGTCATTTAACAACTATTTCAAGTGAAGCTACCACCGGTATCGGAGAGTAGATTCTATCTAGAAGAACCGGCAAGAAACTTAGTAGTTACTCTTCTTACTCCAGTTAGGAACCACTCGCTGCACTTAACAGTTTCTATTCTGGTTACCCATGGATGGTAACCTTCACGGTCTAGTTGTTCAGGTAGTTGACCGATAATTAAGAATTAGGCGTGAAACAGTTTACATAATAATCGTTCACAGTCAATTAAATTAAGAACGTTAACTTTTTTGAAATAACACAATTTACCCTCGAAATGTTGCCATATATAAAATTATATGCTATTTAATTACACAAGATTTTTTGAATATTTGTTGAGAAGACACCTTCAGATTTATACCACACTTGATTTATTTATCCGGAGGTTACATCGTTGACCTCAATGATTTTGAAATTATTGTAATATCCTGTAACGTTACAGGCACTGGCATCATGGTACCACCACCTACATTACACGACCCTCAATCATCAAACGCCTTGACCGATGGTCAAGAAGACGACGGCCAATACCGAGAGGACCCGAGGATCTACGAGGACCCAAAATACAACGGCAGAGCTCAACCGAGACCCAGTGCCGTGAGACAGTACAAACAGCAAGTCCAACCTCAACCTAGCTTCCAATCGAGCTTCCAGTCCCAACCCCAGCCAACGTACCAACAACAACAGTACCAACCACAACAATACCAGCCTCAATCCCAGTACCAACAACCACAGCCCCAATACCAACAACAGCAATACCAACCTCAGCAGCCATTATACACGCAACAAAGCAGTCTTTTCAGTCAGTCTCCCCAACAGTTTCCCCAAGAGAGACCTCAGAGCCAGGTCTACCATCAACAGCCCCAGTTCTCGTACCAGGCGTACACACCCCAACCTTACCAGAATCAGAACTACCAATCGCAGAATTACCAAACCCAGAACTACAATCCCTTTAATGGTCACCCAGCGCAAAACTTCGACCCCAACACAGGATCATACTCCATCAATTTCACTGGCTAGTTTGTAATTTAGATGCTAAGAACTTACCTCATGGCGTTCTTGGAAAAATTAGAAATTTTAAGACTTTTTTTAAAAAATTAAATTGAGTTAAAGTTTGATTACAAAGATACGAATTTATGAATCAGTTCTGAACGGAAAGTATATCAGAAGTATTTTATATATCTATATGTTTATGTAATATATTTATTTATATATGATGAAATAATTCAAAGTATTTATTAATATATTTCCTAATCAAATTCAAAAATATTTTAGTTTATATAAATTCAGTCATTTAATCGAAATATCAAAATATTTACATATATATAATAATTTATTAATATATTATATTTATTTATTTATATAATTTATATAATATTACCTTGTATCACTTCTCATATACTTTCAGTTCTAATTGACTCAAGTTTCATAGTATAAGTATATTAAACCCTCCGCTATTTGCAGCCATTAAAAAAACAAGACATTTTGTACGACAAGGCATTTTAAGTCTACCCTCAAAATTATTAGTAAAGATTTTACTTTACCGTCTAATGACATTTGGTCTTAAGACACACACACACACACAGATACTAGATACACACACTCATACCCATTGAGTCATAAGTACCACTTTCATTTGTAAATATGTAATACGAAACTATATTTATCTCTTTTTAACAAATTAATTCGTGTTTTGGAAAGTATTGCTATCTCTTTCTATATTATATAGGTGTCTTTAGATTAAATGTTATTTTGCATACTTAGTACTAGTCAATAGTTCGAAAATTATTTCGGTATATTAAGCTTTACATAAATTATTATTATGAAATATATTTTCATATTAATATGATATGACCAGTGAAATTTAATTTTAAATATACATATATACGTAAGTATACGTTTTTTATACATTTATACCTAAACATTATACATATATATACATATTTTTGTTATTTAATGTTTGTAATATTATATAGTTAAATATTTTTCATATTTATATGTAATTTACGTTTATGTATATATTTTTTAAATAAATGTATATATATCGAATTAATATTATATTTAGTATATTTATATTACTATATATATATTTATAATTTATATCATATGTATATGTATCATAGTACATTGTAGACTTTTTATATTAAATATTTTTATAATTTATTAAACAAATTACATTTGTAAAATATATAAATGTATAGTATATATGTATGTATATTATGAGTGTTATTCACGCATTACAGATATATTATTAATTTTATAAAATAATATATATAATATTATTGTATTTGTGTATATCTATTATATCAATAATTCAAAGTATGGTGTGAGTTGCGCGCGCATGTTTCAATATGGCGGACGCGTCTCGCGGACGAAGTTGTACGTGTCCAGGGTGTAAATAGTTTCAATAAATACTTACATAAACATTGTTATTGTTTTCTTTCCGATAAAATAGAAAGTTAACATTCGCCCCTAAATAATTCATTTTATCGATATTATTCACACATTATGAAATAACTTTTCAAAAACATCAAGTGACATTATGACTTAATTAACACTCAAAAGACAATGATTTTTTATCTATTTTATATATATATATATATATTTTTTTTTTTATATCGTGAATTTTGTTAAATACTTGTGAACAATTTTTTTACACCATTACTTTGTCACTTTGATTATTCAATGGAATTCTTATATAGTTTTATTAGCTTTTTTCCTTTTTTACATTTTTATGTTTTGCATAAATTAAGAAAAATCCTGTATTTTGTAAACATGTTTTTTTTATGCAATTGAATCTATTATTTTTAGTAATGTAAGTCTGTTAGTCGATGATTACCTATAACAACTTGCATGCTGTAATTACCTGTAAGTAAAAGAACAATTGAAATGTATTACTAGAAATTACTGCTGTACACGAATTATTGTATCTTTTGTTGGTAGTTCTAAATAAATAAATAAATAAATCTATGGAATACCATGGCATAATATTTCAAACAGCGTTTACGGTAATACGTACTTATTAAAAACGATAATCACTGATATACAGATATTCTACCGCCAAACGACAGCACTCAGTATTGTTGTGTTCCGGTCTGAAGGGTGAGTGAGCCAGTGTAACTACAGGCACAAGGGACATAGCATTTTAGTTTCCAAGGTTGGTGGCGCATTGGTTATGTAAGAAATGGTTAATATTCCTTACAGCGCCTTTTTCTGATTCGGGCCTAAAATAATAACAATTATTAAAAATCATAGTCAATTGAATGTCGTGTATTAAAGCCTTATATTTCTTAAAAAATAGGAATGGTTATAAATAACGATTATAGAAAACATCACAAATTTTACAAACGAAGTTTAATTTTCTTTTAACTGGCAACACTGTAATAAATATGATGGCCCAATGATAGTTAATAGTAATACTAAGGTAATCTAAAGTAAACATCACTATATTGTAGTTGTAGTATCTTATTTGCTTTGTCATTATAATAATTTGACTCATTTAGTTTATTTTACAGTAACTACTGCTAAATCAATAGAAAATTTAGGGAGAGTGTTCAAATATATTTTTCGCTTCAATTTAAAAAAGGATAAGTCTCTTCTTCAGACATGGTATTTTTTTTTAAATATCAAATACATAATCATTAAAAACTATCTTGTATTTAACTTGTTTTATTACCTTTTTTGGTAAATCTTAAGTAGGAAGATTTCGTTTCTAGTTCACTTTAAAAGGGCTTATGTAAGAGACTCAATAAACAAGTTTAATAGAAATTAGAAATATAACTCTTTTCCGCCTTTTTTATAATGTGGGGATTAAAGAAAGGTTAAGAGGTTAATTTCAGGATGTTACGGCACTTACCGGATACTTGCGTCACATAGTATTATCGTTTACAAAATTATTGTTAATAAAAATATCTTTGCCAATTATTAATTTTACTTTTCACACTTTTTATTAGAGTATCTATACAGCAATTTTTTTCACAGTTGAATAGATCTGATCTGTCCTTCATCATTCGCAAATATTTTAATTATTTTGATATAAAAAAGTCATAACAATATATATAATTAGTTTATAATAGTGATACGATAACTGACAAAAGTTTATAGCAAGATTTCTTTGTTACAAAAGTACTGCCTGCATCTGCGGCTCAAACAGCGCATAATTTATAAATCTTTACTTATGGGTAAAGTTTGATGGTAGGGCTTTGTGCCCGTCTGGGTAGGTACCAACCACTCATCAGTTACTCTACCGTTATATAACAGGACTCAGTATTGTTGTGTTTCAGTTTGAAGTTCCCAAGGTTGATGGTACATTGACGATGTAAGGAATAGTTAATATTTCTTACAGCGTCATTGTCTATGGGTGATGGTGACCACTTACCATCAGGTGGTCCATATGCTCGTTCACCAATCTATACAAAAAAAAGTTTAATAAATTAAGCGTAAAGCGCTACAGCACACAAACCGTTAGCCTCAAGTTACCCCTCGAGAGAATCAAATGTGTAGCCCTGCGACTCAAACTATCTTTGTCCATTTCATTTGTGGAAAAAGCATTGTGTAACAATCACCCACCCAATACTCCAATACTCCAATCTCTTGCAGTTATAAAATCAATAATATAGGCGCTGCCATAATAATTAGCTTTTGGTAAGACTGTAGTTCAAACTCAATAGGATCAATGAACTCACCGGTCTCAAGCCTCTCTCAAAGTTTGCCAAAGATCTGATCTGATCTGATCATATTATATCGACTACAACAACAGCCTGTAAATTTCCCACTGCTGGGCTAAGGCCTCCTCTCCCGTTTTGAGGCTTGCAACGTATTCCACCGCGCTGTTTCAATGCGTATGGGTGGAATACACATGTGGCAGAGTTTCTATGAAATTTGACACATGCAGATTTCTTCACGATGTTTTCCTTCACCGCCGAGAACGAGATGAATTATAAACAGATATTAAGCACATGAAAATTCAGCGGTGCTTGCCTGGGTCATCTCGATATATCGACTAATACTATAATATTTTTAGTAGTATGAGATTATTTTAGTAAAAATATATACTTGTGTTTTGAACCTTAAAATGCATGTTGTGGCCGACTAGAAGTGACTGAACACTTTCTATTAAGTACTACCTTATTATATCAGTTATAATTAGCCAATGAAAACCCCGTCGAAATCGGTCCAGACACAATTTAAAAACCATGTTGTTTCGGTATATGTACCGTGTATACATACATATGCATTGAGTAAAAAAGGGCTACTTTAATGTTACAAATAGACAATCCAATTTTATTATATGTATAGATATATATGTTTTTATCTATAACATGTGTAAGTGTAGTGACTGCTGATGGTCATAAAACATAAATAAATAAATACGAGTATTGCTAATAATCTAAGTTCCGGGCAGATTCAGAAAACTCTACGTCTCTATAAAGGAAGTCTACCCACTCGTTTTTTTTAAATAAATCCATTCACATAACACGCCATTAAATCTTTGAGACTTGTTTAATTAAGTCGACCCTGAAATAATTTCCTTCCGATTAATGGTGACCATATACTTTATGTTGATTTGTATTTAATTATAGTCGAGTATCGGAAGCTTAAAAAAATGTTGGCCAGATTACCTCAAGTGGATAGCCTTATACAGGAGGGAACCAATGACAAGAATGTATATTTAAATAAATTATATAGACAAAGAAAGTATATACATCAAAGTCACGAGCACGCTATGTAGCAAGCTTCACGTAAGTATTATGATTTAAAAATAACGTGTTAAGTGATTACCGAATCTTTAATAGCTTTCCAAGGCAATCAAACTTAGGACCAGGTTAAAAAAGGACTAAGTACCAAAGTACTTATCTCAGTATGATATTTGTTTGTATAGTAATATAAACAAAATATATTTTTTTAAGACCATGTCGTATTTTGAGGTTCATTATTGAAATGCTCTTCGAAATAATATGTAATTTTAATATATAACTAGCGGTTTTAATTGTTTTCTTATTCTTCTTAAAATTTTCCGATATGACGTACGTGTTTCAATCAATTAATCAATCAAAAAATACTTCATTCAATTCATTACAAACACCTTTGAATCCTAAATTAACAACTCTTAAGTGAAGCTACCACCGGTTCTGAACGCAGCTTCTACCGAGAAGAACCGGCAAGAAACTCAGTAGTTGTATTATGGGTAACACGTCAGGAACTAGACATGCGTAAATAATAACCATATGAAGTTTCTACTCCATCGAATGAAGGATATGTGTATAATGGAAAATGAACAAAAACTAACATTCTCTTTTATAAATATTCCAATAAAACCCAGAAGTTGTCCTGACTGTGTATCATAGCCATATTCAAGGCGATCATTTGCCCGCTGTTAGTTCTGCAGCGCCATCTAGTAACGGCTTAAAACAAATTGAATAGCCTTTCATTGATACATTGAAGATATGTAAAGAATTACAAAATCTAATAAAACCTGCTACTTTTTTACCGATATTTGTATTTGATCCAATCTTTCATAAATAATTTTGAAATTGAGTAGAAAACCTCTTTACCAATTTTTTTAGAAGCCGACTAGTTATCTATGTCATGCGCATTTTTGAAGTCAGTCATCAGGTCAAATTAATTGGGCATCAAAAGGAGCCTTAAAGTTCAAGCCTACTTCGCACCAAATTTTATCATAATCAGCTTAGTGGTTCGACGATTGTTGGTATAATTTTCTTGGTAGGTAGTACTGGGCAGTAGTCGTTCAAAAAATGTTCAAATTTCGTAGAAGGATTTCGTGTATAATATCTAGACCATCTGTCAGGATGTTTTTCTTATGAGAAACTACTATGTCATATATTGATGATGTAAGTAGTTTCTAAAACAATTCCAAATCATGTAATACTACTATAGATTCCTACCAAATGTCAGATTAAATGTTACAAGGGCAACAAGAAAACCGAATTATCATTAGCATGTAAAATTACTTATTATAAATTAGATACAATAATTACGCATATTACAAAGCTGACTCATTAAAAAAATTAGTCCACTACTGCTAATATTATTATAAAAATAAATAGTTATTATATTATTTGGTTCATAAAACTTATGTCTCGTCATGTTAGTGTTAAATAAATCTACTGGAAAGAACTGGCAAAAACCTCAGTAGTGTGCAATGATTGTCACCGTTTCTTTCGAAATGATTTATATTGTCGTAAATAATAATATTGTTATAAGCAGCTGTAAGTATACCAACTGTATTAAAACATGCAAAAGGAAATCTCAACCACAAGTATAATGTTTTATTTACAAACAAACACACTTGCACTGCACGCACACACTCTCTCTCACACACACTATTATAAAGATAACGAACTAAACTGAAAAGTTTTTAAAATGAAATTAATATGTCCTATGTACCATATGTTTAAATTAATATGAGTATTTACTTGACGGATATCACGGATTATCAGTACTTAAAATTACAATAAGTTGCCAGTGAAAAGATCGTTTACACCGATTGCATAAGAATTAGAATTAATTTAATTCAATTTATCAGATAACATGACAATAATGTTGTCCTTTAAAGAGTCAGCGTAGGTTTTCAAGAGTACGCCTCTCCGAGGTTCGATTTCCGGCCGATTTGATATAGAAAAAGCTCATTAGTTTTCTATGTTGTCTTGGATCTGGGTGTTTGTGGTACCGCCGTTACTTCTGATTTTTCATAACCCAAGTGCTTTAGCTGCTTACTTTGGGATCAGAGTATGAATGTGATGTTGCCTAATATTTATTTATTTAAAGTACTTAAATAAAAAATAGAGATAGAACCGTAGTTGAAACAAGTATTAGATATTAAAGATTCTGCTTTTTACACGCTAAGGTCGATAACAAGTAGACCTCCAAATTACTCCACGAATTGGTCCTTGCCATAGACCGCGCCCAAAAATTGCTTTTTATAGAGTGATATTACGTAGAGGTCGAAAAAAATTTAGCTATGCGTTTTCTTAAAATCGAATTATTAAATTAAACATATGTCGCAATATTCGGCCTTTTGTATTTGTTTTAAGAACCTTTACTAAAGCAAAAGGTGTTTAATTTGATTAGATTCCGTCTTTTTATATACATACTTCAGTTTTTTTCTGTTGTTATATACCAACTTAGACGCTTATCAAATTGCTTGCTTATCATCTCTTTTCATAAAAGCTGAAGAAAAATATTTTATTTAGAATTTACTAAAAACGGAATTTATTTTGTCACGAAAATGTCATATCGGTATTTTAACGTTAAATGTTTAATAATAAATTTTTAAAATATGTCTTCTTCTATTAGTGGAGACTGTTAGAAAATCAATCTCATGGCTCGCCCTTCTGTCATTCTGAAGATTTATTTTGCCCTCAACCAGCTCATTAAATGTTCACGTTTCTATCTTGACAAGTACAAAATCACATTTCATATTTCATCCCAAATTATTTACCCTGATAATATTATTTTGTAATATTTTTCAATCGTCTTTTCACACGGTTTATCAATCAACTAGCTGTGCCCGCAACCTTGTACGCGTTTGAATTTAACAAAAAAAAATTTTTATAGCCTAAGTTACTCCTTATTATATCAGTTATCTGCCGTGAAAGTCCCGTCCAAATCGATCCAGCCTTTCCAGAGATTAGCTGGAACAAACAGATATACAGACAAAAATTGTAAAAAATGTTATTTTGGTGTAGGTACCTTGTATACATACATATGCATTGAGTAGGAAAGGGCTATTTTAATATGCAAACAGACACTCCAATTTTATTATATGTATACTTAGAAAGGGAGCCGTCATAATATAGCAATATAGATTAATGAATAAAACCCAGCTATCTGTGTTCAAATTACTCTGCACTCGCTAAATTTAAGCTTCGTCAATCTAAATGTCACTTCCTTGTATAAATAAATAAAACGAATATCAAAGACAAATATTTAGTATTATATATTAAGTCTTATTTGTAAGGACATAAGGACTATCCACGAGTGAATGATAGCCGGTATTCTCTGTGGACAATTTAATAGTCCGAGAAACTTTTCAAGGTGGCGCGAGTATCAGTTTGAAAAACTGTTTAAAACTTCAACAACCTATAAACAGGATCTCGCCTTATTCCTTTCGACGTTAAGATAGATTTCAGGTGACTCATTAAGTATCAAATCTTGTGATTGGTCAAATGATATGAATGTCCTAAAGTTTTATTTTTTATAATTGTTAACCTCAGGTGTTAATTTTGCGTGGAAACTTTTTATATATTTCTTTAATATTTTGAATACATCATGCAAAATTGAATACTTAATATTCAGTATTTAGTCAGATTAGTTAATCTAACTTTGATCACAGTTTTACAAACTAAACGAATGGTCAGTCACTTCAGAATATTTTTCATTATTAGTAATTATTGGCGAAATGGCCCAGTTAGAACGTGAGCATCTTAACCGGTGAATACGGGTTCAAACCCAGGCACCACTGAATATTCATGTGCTTAATTTGTGTTTATAATTCATCTCGTCCTCGGTGGTGAAGGAAAACATCGTGAGGAAACCTTAATGTGTCAAATTTCATAGAACTTCTGCCACATTTGTATTCCATCAACCCACATTGGAATAGCGTTGTGGAATATGTTCCAAAACCTTCTCCACAAAGGGAGAGGAGGTCTTAGCCCAGTTATTGTTGTTGTAATTTTTTTTAAATAATAAAAAACGATATCAGAAATGTCAAATGGTAAGCTAAAAGAAATATTAATTTGAAAATTTTTCATTCTACGTAACTACCAAAATTGCTCAAAATTCAACACCAAATAAACCATAAATTTATAATCTAACTTCATTTTTATAAATAATATATTCAAATAATAATAAATATTGACACGCCCATTGAAAAAAAGAACATACTTTTTAACAAACGATAACGTTGATAAATATAAATATACCTACTGAAGGTTAAATTCAAAATGGCGGACAGAACGAATACAGATAAACTCGTTTAAAGAGTTCAATTTATTGTATCGATTTATATCATTGTTTATTATTTAACATTCTGTTCAAACGATCGTTGTTATCGGTGAACGCAGTGTGTATAGAGTCTTTCTCAAGTTATCTTGTCACAAACATGAGACCGGTTTCAATATGTTGTATGCTCTGTAAACGAAAGCTCAAGGTCGACTTGCACTTCCGTCACGAGTGCAACTGTTATAGAACCTCCAAGCTTTATTGTTAATAATTTATTATATAATTATTATATTCGTTAATTGGCTTAAAGGTTAAAATTTTTATATTGTTACATATCGTGTCTTTGATTACTTTATTTGCACGTTTTTTAATTATGATTATTATGTACATATAAAAAATGTAATGGTTGGTCGTGAACTACATTCTATAATATATTATTTTCTATCATGGTTGCTTTCGTTGTGTTAGTACTTAGTAGGCATTTATTAGAACGCCAAATATTGTTCAATTCTATGATGATGTAATAGGTAACGGTGTTTAGTAATTATTATTTTAATTATTTAGGGCAGAGTTAATTATGTAGCTTTCTAAATATATAAATAACAATAACTCAAAAAGTTGGTACTGATTATACGTCCTTTTGTATCATAATTACTCTATAAGATTTTAAGATGTTTCTTCATGACGACCTCCATGGTCGAGTGGTATGTACACCGGTTTTCATGGGTACGCCACTCTGAGGTCCCGGGTTCGATTCTTGGCCGAGTCGATGTAGATTACCATTAGTTTTCTATGTTGTCTTGGGTCTGGGTGTTTGTGGTACCGTCGTTACTTCTGATTTCCATAACACAAGTGCTTCATCTACTTATATTGGGATCAGAGTAATGTATGTGATGTTGTCTCATATATTTATATATATATATTTATATTCTGTCTGTTTATCTCTTTATAATAATTTCATTATATTTAATGATTTGGAAACTTTTTTAACGTTTTTTGAATTTGGAATTTTATTTGCTCACTATAACATTCTAGATGACGCTATCTGACGTAAATCTGACGAAGCGTAACGCATAACAGCAGGTCGAACACGTCGCGTAAACAGGTGGCGCTATTTCGTGCATACTCGTGTTCGCGCGCGGATGGCAGTGAAAGCATACAAATGTGTGACCTTGCGCATTGATTTATCCACCGCCTGCGCAAAATAGCGCGTGCCTTCGAGCAGACGCGATCATTTGCTCTACTTTTCGCTCTGAGATATGACTCATTTAGTGCCATTTTTTAACATATTATACTGTTATTATATATACATGTTTTGTAATTAAAATAGTTAGAATTTACTGGGCAATTGATTCTATGTCTTCTCTCTCCTTACCTCAGATTTGTACGCAAAAAAATTATACTTTTACTTACAAAATAGTAGTGAGTTTTATAATTGATATCATTGGAAGTGAATTTCGTACGATAGATTTCTTGTACGCAAGTAAACCATCTAACTACCTACGTAGTTAGATGGTTTACTTAAAGAAACTTAACGATTACTTTACCGAAACGAAATACCTACTTAGAACATTAGCTGTTAGCTTGGCAAATTTGTACTAGAAACTAAAGTTTCGTCACCTTAAGATCTATTTTCGTGTGCCTGATCACGAATACCTACTATGAGCGATAATCTACTTTACCGATTGAGAATGACATATTGCGTCGCTATGATTTGATGTTTAGATTCAAAAGGCACTAAGAGTTTAAGACTCGATAAAGGATTGAATTTGAAAACTGACGAAGGTTTTTTTACTCTGACTGTACACATATATTTCCAAAAACATAACAAATACCAAGTCCAGCGAAATCGAGGGCAACGCCACTGGTTATTGATATTTGTAATAACAACCCGTATCTCTTTAATAGTGTTACATTGACGGTCATAAAGTATTGCAATTTTTTGAGGTTATTTAAATTTATAGCCATCGCATGCGTGATAATTACAATTTATATTAATATTATAAATATGAGAGTAACTTTTTCTGCCTGTCTATCCATCTATCTATTTATCTATCTGTCTGGCTCTCTGTCTGTCTGTATGTATGTTGCGCTTTCACGACCAAACCGCTAAACCGAATTTGATGAATTTTTAGTATGAAGCAAACACTAACTTCAAGGCTACTTTTTTTACCTAACTCATGAAAACCAACACCCTAAAAGCCGTGGGCGACTACTAGTTATAATAACTGGAGGTAGTAAAGAAAAGGGCTGCGTTTAACCGTGCAATAATTTTGGTATATATATTTTAGGAAATTGTTATCTCATGGCCAATTACCATCTAAACCGTTAACAATTAAAAAGGTGTAAACATAAATTGAGATACAGTCTGATAATAAAAGTATGCAGTGAAATAAAATTGAAAATCAATGTAAATAATAGAAAGATACATGAGGCTGTAGACATATAATACAATAAAGGCAACCGCGAACACAGAAAACTGTCAATATTTGTTTATTTAAAATATTAATAAACTTAATAACAAAATATAACTACACAATTTATTCCTAGCTGGCGAAAAGTGTAATAAACTACAAAATATTTCACTGAGTCTTATATCCGTCTTGCATGACATCAATCTTTGAACTGCTTTTGCTATTCAATTACTTTCTAGATATCATAAAGGGTACCTTGTCAAGCACGTCACAAAACTACCCTTATCACACCGTCTACGACTACTAAGGGTGTTAAACTCTATTCTAATGAAAACGCGGTACATAAGAGAATCATGAAATACTGCAAAATTTTGTAAAAAGTTATTACATATCTAATAAATTTGAATCACGTTTTATTTAAAGCGAATAGGAAAGATTTAACAAGTCCACCTCGAACGGTTGCATTCTTTACGCTAAGGTCGCCTGCGCTTGCGCCGCCCGACCCTACTTCGATTAATATTACAATGTATTTAGATTAGTTTACTGTAACAAAGCAAGTGTAATAATGTTCAACAGTTGGGTGAATAAAGGGGGAAGACATTGCCTGGTCCTTAATTCCCATCTCTCATTAGGTCACCAAAAGGGATTGTGACTAATTACATTACAAATGTTTTTTTATGGTATAGGTTGGCGGACGAGCATATGGGCCACC
Organism: Vanessa cardui; assembly: GCF_905220365.1. NCBI lineage: Eukaryota > Metazoa > Arthropoda > Insecta > Lepidoptera > Nymphalidae > Vanessa > Vanessa cardui. The sequence continues at coordinate 14,698,137 of NC_061130.1, forward strand.
TGATGGTGAGTGGTCACCATCACCCATAGACAATGACGCTGTAAGAAATATTAACTATTCCTTACATCGTCAATGTGCCACCAACCTTGGGAACTAAGATGTTATGTCCCTTGTGCTTGTAGTTACACAGGCTCACTCACCCTTCAAACCGGAACACAACAATACTGAGTACTGTAATTTGGCGGTAGAATAACAGATGAGTGGGTGGTACCTACCCAGACGGGCTTGCACAAATCCCTACCACCAAGAAAAATGTACTGATATTTATACACACTTCTATTAATAGATAAAGGACTTAAAATACTAAGAGTTTTTATATAAACTAGCCGTTCTTATCAGATCGTTCGAAAAATAAAAGTATTTCAAGTGCCTCTGTTCGTATTTAAATAGTATGATTTATTTTCTTAAGGTCTTTTGTAAGACGTGACAAGATTCGCTGGAAAACCTTGTCGCCTGAAGATTGCACATCAATTAATATTCTTAGGGTGTTACAACAATGTTATCAAAATCTCCGATAAGAACGATGATCTTCATGGTCGAGTAGTCTGTACACTGGTTGTCATGGGCACGCCACTCCGAGGTCCTGTGTTCGATTCCTGCTCGAGTCGATGTAGAAAAAGTTCATTAGTTTTCTATGTTGTCTTGAGTCTGGGTTTTTGTACCGTCGCTACTTCTGTTTTTCCATAACACAAGTGCTTTAGCTACTTACAGTGAGATCAGAGTAATGTATGTGATGTTGTCAATGATGTTCAAATAAACAGATATGTTATTAACGCGCAAAAAGTGAAGACTAGAAAACGTTCTAATTGTGACGTTTGCCTTTAGTTGTTTGACGTAGTAATACGTTATAATACATCATAATTACGTAGTAATACGTTTTGCGTAATTAAAACATCTAGTTATCCCTTTTACTTATTGTTTTTATCAAGTTATCCTTTTTACTTTTAACCAAATGTAAAAATAAACTTAAATAAACGGTCTCCGGCGCGGCACACTTTTTTCTGTTGTTTAGTATGGATATAACATATCTGTTTATTAGAATATCATTGGATGTTGTCCAATATTTATATTTATTATAATTAAAATCGGAATATATAGTCAAGACCGTTTAAACGATTATAAGCTTATTTAAACCGTAAAAATATAATCTTACTGACCAGTACGGAATTTAAGAGTCTACCAAATAGTAAATTATGATGTAACTGTTGTTAATATTATAGTACCAAATACAGTAAATTAAAATTACAGAGGTTTAAGGTTTATGTAAAATTTAATATTTGTCTTTTTTTATTACAGTTATGATGATAGTGATTTCTTTATGGATGGCGGCGACGGAAGCAGTTGTCTATGGATTGTTAATTTGGGGGTAGGGCTTTGTGCACGTCTGAGTTGGTACCACTTACTCATCATGTATTCTAGAATCAATGGGCCATGAATTAATTATGAGAGAACATTTTGACGGGGAGGGGGTTGATCATGTCTTATATTTTCTTACAAGGCATGAAAAGGTGTTTCAATAGTTCTTACATAATATAAAAAATGCGCAAAGTTCAAATTATTTGCAAAAGCTCAGGAAACCTAGCGATTGCCGAGATTCGCTCGGATACGTACCTTTACTACCTTTGAAATTGTAAATAAATATTTAAAGAAAAAGTTACTTCAAAAGTAACAGCCCGTAAATTTCCCACTGCTAGGATAAGGCCTCCTCTTCCATTAAGGAGAGAGTTTGGAACATATTCCACCACGCTGTTCCAATGAGGGTTGGTGGAATACACATGTGGCAGAATTTCGATGAAATTAGACACATGCAAGTTTCCTCACGATGTTTTTCTTCACCGCCGAGCACGAGATGAATTATAAACACAATTAAGCACATATACATATATAGTGGTGCTTGCCTGGGGTTGAACCCGAAATCATCGATTAAGATGCACGCGTTCTAACCACTGGGCCATCTCAGCTTTGGTTTCCCTTCAATACGTATAAATTTTTCGCCTTTTACTTTTTAAAAATAAGCAAGAGGTCGGCCTATACTGACTTTTTTCTTAGAATAGGAGGGAGAGGGGGCTTGGGAAAATAGTCTTACGTAGTAAACGAATGGTACCCAAGCAGCAATATATTGTGTTACAGTTTGAAGCGTGAGTGACCCAGAGTAACTTCAGGTACAGGACATCTTAGTGTCCAGTATCGTTGCATTAGCGATGTTAGAAAACATTTCAACCTTACGACATCAATACTTATCGGTGGTGACCACTTACCAATTTGCCGAATTGCCTGTTGACCTTGCAATTTAAAAAAGACATTAGCGAAACGTGCGTGACCTTAAAGTGCACAAGCGAAAACAGAAGTACTCTCTATTTTCTCACTGTTATAATCGGATAGGATACCCAATCACACACGAAAGATTTGCACCTCAAGATGAAGGAAATAGTCAATCAAAATAAACTTTATTCAAGGGGGCTTTTACAAGCACTTTTGAATCGTCATATAACAATTAAGTGAAGCTACCACTGGTTCTGAAAGTAGATTCTACTGAGAAGTAGTTACATTTTTTCAATATTTAAAAAATATAGACATATTAGTTAAATACAATTATATATGTATGTAATGTATCCTGCCTCGAAGTCTACAGGTATATAAAGAATATTAATTTAAAGATATTTAACCACAATCAGAGACTCGAGCTGTGGTATAACTTATCAAGTTTTCGAGTTCAATTTTGTTATTGTAACAATACTAACCTAAAAAGGTTGTAACTTTAAAAAAAAGAGCGTTCATATGTTTTTTTTGAAGAAAATTATTAGTATTTTTAAGAGATTTATATAAAATTACATTTTATTGTAATTTTTTGTCGATTTTCTTTTTCGGACAAACAATATAGTTTAAGTTAAGTTTAACCTTAAAACAATGCCATATTCGGCTTGTTTTTCGTCATCCGTTTAATCCAAATTCACAACAGCGAAACGTTTAAAAAAATATTATTAACAACCGTTTAACAACTTCGATCAAAATGAATTACATTTTTGACAAAAATACTTTTTTGAACTTAAAATACATAACACAAATATAAAATGTATTAATAAATAAATCTCAAAATAAATATCCAGTGATATTTTACATTGTTTTATTAATAAAATAGTGACCCACTCGGGCTTTACGCGAGTGGAAATTATTAATAAATGAAATGATATTATATAAACGTTTTTATTTTATAATAGATTATTTAATAGTGCCATACATACAAAACAAATTTTACCTCTTATTACTAATATAAGAATTAGTATAGATTGTATGATTTGGTCTTTTGTTTTTTATTATATTAAAATGTACAAAGTAATAACAAGTATAAAGTCTATTATTAATAATAAGCCAGTCACTTCTTATGCGAACAAAATTGTTTATGTCATGTTTTTGTTTTTTAACATTTAGCCTTTGTTTTATCATTATTTTAAAGATTTTAATATTCTACTGATATTTGTATGAAGTATGTTTTTATATATATTGTTGTTCAATAATATACATATAAGAACCAAATGAAAATAGAATGAACATTGTTAAGTAATATTACTCAATAAAGTATTACTTTTATTAAAAACGACCCGACGATTTAAGCTTCTTTATAAAAATAAATTTTCTTTGAGACAATTTTGATATTTATTTTAATTTAACGTTATTTTTTTCATGATGTAGGTCGGAGGCGAGCTGGAGGTTCTCCTGAAGGAAAGTCGCCCACGGACATCTGCACCACTCGTGAGTTGGCAAGTGCATTGCCAGCCTGCTATGTCCGCTCTTTTCTTGAAGGTCCTAAAATTGTTTCATCGTCGTCGTTCGTTGGTTCGGTCGGTTAATTTGGTTCCACGGAGTAGTTGCACGAGGTAGAAAATGATTTAAAAATCGCATTATTGTTAATTATCCGATATCTTGGTGATGGGGGTGAATCTTGGACGTCCCAAAGTGAGATTTAATCAATTCCTCGGAATATTTTTCGTGAAAAATGCGGAGTATTACAATATTCCTAAAAAGATTCAATTCCCGCGTCGATGTAGAAGAAGTTCATTACTTTTCTATACTGTATTGGGTCTGGGTGTTTGTGCTACCGTCGTTACTTCTGATTTTCCATAACACAAGTGCTTTGGCTGCTTACATTGGGATCAGAGTAATGTATGTGATGTTGTCCAATTTTTATGTACTAAAAAAAACAAATAAGGAAAATATATATTTTTCGTTATTTGAAATAGCCTGGAAGGGATGAATGAACTGAGATAATGACAAAAAAGTATCAGTCGTCATTAGTTTAATAGTAAAAACTTTTTTCTTAGTGCGAATAGAGTGTGGCAGACAGATCCACAGAACATTGTCTGTGAAAGTGTAGGAATATGAATCATATCACATAGACGATAGGTATTAAAGTCCAAGGTCAAACAGTGCTGGCTACTGTAACAAAACGTGAACATACTGAATCCAGATTTTATTATAATATGGTCCGTCTAAATGTCCAAAGTCATATGTATGTCTGTTTTCGAGGTCATCTGGTTTATCTTATTTAGTGGCATTTGTCTTTTACGTATTGTGGTTAGTTAATTATATGACATGGTATGAGGTATCGAATATTCACATTAATACTATTACTATTGGTTTTACCATTGCACGCCAACCAAAAAAAAAAAAATAAGAATGCGCGCCAACCTTCAAAGCGTGTAACTTACGCATCTGGTAGATTTGCAAATTGAGCTGAGCTGGCCCAGTGCTAAGAACGCGTGCAAAACCTAGGCAAGCACCAATATGTATGTGCTTAATTTGTGTTTATAATTCATCTCGAGCTCGGCGGTGAAGGAAGACATCGTGAGGAAACCTGCATGTGTCTAATTTCATCGAAATTCTTCCACATGTGCATTCCACCAACCCGCATTCGAACAGCGTGGTGGAATATGTTCCAAACCCTCTCCTTAATGGAAGAGGAGGTCTTATCCCAGCAGTGGGAAATTTACAGGCTGTTACTTTACTAGATTTGTAAAGGATTATGTTGCAGTACATCAACTCCATTCGTCAATGCCAGGAAATTTGAGGACGAAAAATATTTGAACGCCAGTATCACTTAAAAGTTAACAATTTGAAAGAGGCATTACAATGCATGCCTGCTATTTGTTGCCTGTCTGCTATTAGCTGTTTACTTTTTATTCGTAATAAACTATTATTAGCAAAATATTGGTACTGTAGGACATATTAACCATCTCCTATCTCAGAAATGAACACCAGTAACCTTCAGAACTACGATATAAAGTCTCTTGTACATGTAGTTACCCTGGCTCGTTCTCCCTTCAAATTTGACTGAAACATATGAGTGTTTGATACCTAACTAAACGGGGTTGCACCCAACCACAAATTAATTAGTATCTAATAAAAGAATAAATAGACGGAACCACGTTTAAAATATAGTGTTCAGCGGCCTGCGACTTTCCCTTTATAAGCCTAATTTCGTTGCCAAGTATCAAGCAGAGCCGAGGCCGGTGTCCTAGGCGACCTAATATGACATAACACCAATTCGAATGCCGTTGGCATTGTGATCGATTGTGAACTATTACCAGCAATTCTTTGTTCGTTGTCTCGTGTGTATTTTTACGAAAAATTCTTTAAAGTCATAATTTAACGTTCCGTGTTAAGAGATGAGTATTTTTAAGTTTTTTTTTCTTAAACTCAAACTCAAATTCCTTAATTCAATATAGAAGAATTCAATATTACACTTACTTATTGATGGTCAAATCAAACACTACCACTGATTCGGAAAAAGAAACGCCCTAAGCTGAGAAGAACCAGCGAAAGAAACTCAGCTAGTTTTTTGTCAAATTAAATTAAAACAGCAACATTCCCTGCAAGTCCTTTCTAATAGGTATGCTATATGCAGGAGAAGAGTGAGTTCGTTTCGGCATTCTGCATCTCATCAGAGACGTCAGGAGTCATTCTTCGAACTTACAGCATACAGCGTTTTCCCTTCTTTGCTCAAGGACGACATTGTCTCGCAACGAGAAAGTGGTCCTGCATGATTATTTAACAAAGATATACGGATAGGTTAAATGAACGATACCGCAACGTGCTTCAGTAAGCAAGTATACCGAAACCGTATTGAACACTCCAATGGTTCAGGAAATGTTCATAGTTTGCCTTGAGTTAAAAACTTCAATATATTTATAAACTAGCTACAGGTTATATAACACGAGGAGAGGTCAAGGAACTAAAATTAGGTGATCCTATTTTTTATACGTGGCACCTTGGACTGTTGATTAGGGACATACTTCAAACGATATCAAAAAAATAAGGTACCTAAAATTTAATTTAGACATTACCGACTGTGAAAATATGTCTCCGAAATTTTTTCCACCTGTGTGGTTTTAATTATTATCTTAAGGCAATTTCCGACGACCTCCATGGTCGAGTGGTGTATACGCCTGTTTTCATGGGTATGCCACTCCGAGTTTCCGGGTTCGATTCTCGGCCGAGTCGATTTAGATCATTATTAGATTTCTATGTTGTCTTGAGTCTGGGTGTCTGTGGTACCGTCATTACTTCTGATTTTCCATAACACAAGTGCTTTAGCTGCTTACATTGGGTTCAGAGTAATGTATGTGATGTTGTCTCATATTTATATTTATTTATTTATTTCAATTTCGATGGAACATGGAGACGGTGTCTGAGGATGAATGTGAGGGTCGCAAATGGGTCACTAGCCTTGGTAACTGAGATATATGTCCCTTGTGTGAGACTGGCTCAAGAATTGCTTTTAGGCAGTAGAATATGTAATGAGTAGGTGGTACTTACACAGACGAGCTTGGACAAACGTGAAAGTTTCTTGAAGCCCAAGTTCAAGGTCAAAGTCCTTGAAGTGCAAGTTCTGATAAATAAATTTCAATTTTAGCCAATAGAAGAGAAACCCAGACAAGCACCACTGAATCTTCATGCGCTTCATTTGTGTTTACACCAACCTGCATTGGAGCAGCGTGGTAAATGCTCCTAACTTTGTCCTCAAAGGGAGAAGATACCCTAGCCCAGCATTAGCCCATCAGTGGGAAATGTGCAGACAGTTACTGTAGACATTTTTTTATGAGCTCTTCAAACTGTTTAGGTACGTATTGTAGGCAATAGGTCTAGGAGTTACGTAGCGCCGGGCAGGTAAACCCTAATCCTTAATTTTTGTATTATGTTTTATTTATGTCTAACGGAGCAGCATGTCCGACCCCGTTTTTAAAAACATGACGTCAGCATAGCGGACGTCACGATTGTCAGGGTTTCGATCTTTAACCATCCTCAGTGGTATGAAATTAAACTCAGGAAATAATCTTCTCTGATTTATTCCAATATGAGGCGGTCCGATCGCTCCGACGGCTTGACCAAGCCTGTCGATACCGGCGGGCGCTTGGTCCTTTATAACAAAATAGGTGGGTAGTCTTATTCACTCAACATAAAAGCTGCTTACAAAAACACTAAAATATTTCAGACTGATTTAACATGTCACAATTCACTGAAAATTATTAATTTAACAATGAAACAGTGTTAAATTATTAAAATAATCATTTCTGGACACGTGTTTTTCTTAAATTCGTGTTTTCGCGCCGACATGTATAATATATAAATTTAAAAGATAAATGATAATTACGTTTACACTATATATTTATTCAGTAACATAATGTGCATCGAGTTGCATCGTTCGTAACAATTATATAATTATATATAAAGTACTATATTTTAATCCTATATTTCCGCAGTAATAAATAGTCTGTAGATTCTGTAATCGAAATGGTCGTATGAAAAATTAATAATAATAGTTTAACCATTTAATATAATGGGTTACCACGGAAAAAGAGATTAAAACGTTAAATATTATGTTGTCATTATAAGCATACAATATTGACGAACGACCTTTTGCTCTTAAGCGGTATGAATGTTACCAGCCCATCTCTCTACACAAGAAAAAACGATTCAATTAACAACGCTGTAATTCCATTAAGGAAGTAAAAACAAGCAATCACAATTACAATTAATAAACAAATAAGTACTTCTGGGTAGGTACACTCATCAGGTATTCTTTCACCAAACATATATATTTAGTATTATTGTGTTCGGGTATGAAGGGTGAGTGAGCCAGTGTAAATATGCACAAGGGACTTATAGTCGTAGTTCCCAATGTCTGTAAGTGGTGACCAACAGGCTTGGCCGTCCGCCTATCTTTACAACAACAACAGCCTGAAAATACCCACTGCTGGGTTAAAGGCCTCCTCTCCCTTTGAGGAGAAGGTTTGGAACATATTCCACCACGCTGTTCCAATACGGGTTGGTGGAATACACATGTGGCAGAATTTCTATAAAATTTCTCACATGCAGGTTTCCTCACGATGTTTTCCTTCACCGCTGAGCACGAGATGAATTATAAAGACAAATTAAGCACATGAATTAGCGGTGCTTGCCTGGGTTTGAACCCATAATCATCGGTTAAGATGCACGCTTTCTAACTGGGCCATCTCGACTCCGACGTCGCCTATCTTTATCATAACAATATATAATTCTAATATATATGTCGGAGGAACAGGATACCGAACAGGTGGATTTGATAGTTGTTCCGACATTTGGAAAACTATGAGAGGAAAATGGGTTTGCAAGTCACCATCGAATTCGAGACGCTTGTCAAATAATGACGGCTCGCGTTGCCATGACACTTACAACTCCATTAGAGGTGACCCGATCTTAAAAGTAAATCAGCCATCAAATATTATTGGCAATTACTCGAAGCATTAATTATGAATGAAAATAACATATTGTATAATTTTCGTCGGTCTGTCTGTCTGTCTGACCGTTTTTGACGGGACTTCCACTGGCAGATAACTGATATAGAGAGTAACTTAGGCCACAATATTTTATTTTTTATTAAATTCAAACGCGTAAAAGGTCGCGGGCACAGCTAGTATATACAAAGCTATATATACTTATCTTTATAATTTATTGAATAAACAGTGCAGTTGCAAGGAAGAGAGATTTGGATCTAATTAAAATGTAGAACTGAGACTCAAAACTCGTTCAAAACATTTTGTATTCAACGATGTAACTAAAGATAATTTTAGCACTTTACTATTCAAGAGTGCATGTCTCAGTCGAGTCATTTCCGGTTAATATATAAGTCGGAATTTCTTCCGATTTACGTAGATTTCCCAAAGAGAAACATTACTTAAAATAGTCTTTAAAAACTCAGTATGTACTAGAATTGAACTCATCAATTTTTGCTTACAAGAACACACTTATTTTAGTATAAAACAAGGTCGCTACCCGCTGTCTGTCTGTCCCTGTGTATGCTTAGATCTTTAAAATTACGCATTTTTATTAATAAATAGAGTTATTATACGAGTAAATTTTAAATGTATAATCACTACACAGTATAAAGCAAAGTCGCTTTCTCTGTCCCTGTATCCCTATGTATGCTTAAATTTTAAAACAGCGCAATGGATTTTGATGCGTTTATTAAATAGATAGATTGATTCGAGAGGAAGGTTTTTGTATACAGTACATGGACAATATAGTAAAGAAACACAGATAATTAAAAGTTTCTAATGTGATGTCGTTAACAACAAATTATGTAATACATATATTTAGTATAAACATTGCACCCGGGGCGGGTCGCTAGTACATGTATAATGTAGCAGATAAACACTGATACTTTTAGAGGTTTCTAATGTGATGTCCTATATAAACATATTTGATCGTTGACATTGCAAATAATAACAGAACCCTCAAGATATATCAAAAGATGTCGACGGTACATGCCTATTTCTTAGGGATAGCCCACAATAACAATTTGTTATCCGTTACTTTTTACGAAAAAAATAATAGCTTATTAAGCTGTATTAAGCAATACTACATTTAATTTATATAAATAACAAGACTATTATTACATAAATATCATAACGACTCTGACTTTTATTAGATATTTGTAGAATTATATATAAAATAAAAAAAAATACCTTCTTATACATACTTTCATTTAATTTAGTGTCAAATTTTCTCATTAGTGGAGCTGTCTTTCAAGAAGATGTGAATTATAATTAATCAGTCAATTGTCCGTAAATTTAGAAAAGTTGCTGTAATTAATTAATATGGGTTGAATTCTCGGGGCGCAAGGGATTATTGCATCCCCTGTTCGATAATAAATAAACTAAAATCAGTGAAAGGTCCGCACGAAAGGTATATAAGGGGCCAGCGCGCGCACCGCGCCTCCGACTTGACGACATGACGGCGTTAGTGAGATTGGTACGTTTTATTGTTCTAAATTTGATTTTTATTTTAATTTTTTTTTTTAATTTTAAGGGAAAGGAAGATAATCAAAAAAGGATTTATTGGTTTTAAAAATATACAATAATAATTTAATAAACATATTAGTAATATAAAAAATATTATTTAAACACAATTGTATTATTATTGTTATATATTTATTTTTTGCTAATAATTCCTTACAATAATTTGTTTTAAATCTTTTTTGGACATAAAATAATATATGTCAACATCACAAATTAAATAGCTTAGACTTTTTTTTTTAACTTTGATTGAAACTCCTTGACATATAAATTGTGTAAGTGTATCCGTGTAAAAGTGAATTTCTCATTAACCCATTAGTGATAGCATCTAAGTGATAGTGAATTAGGTTCACTGTTTGTGATAATGAAAGTGTAACGATAGTGTTTCAAATTGTGCAACAATATTACTATATATAGGGCCAAGTGTTAGAAGAGAATTTATGTATTGGGTTCCGTAGTATTTTCTTTTAAAGGCATAACTGATTTATTGAAAAGCGTAATTGAACGTACATTTGTATGCGAATATTTCTTTCACGTAATAGTTTAACTAAAAACTTATATCAATGTTTGATTATCTGTTTCAAAAATTATAATTGATTTGTTCAAATATTTTATATTAATTGATTATTATTCTTTATTTTTTGTCTGAATGGACAAAAAATCCACGACGAATTTCAAACAATGCGTAAAATTGTAGTGATTTATTTTTTTATATACGTAATCGGTTTTTTTAGAAATCGTGAATGACTTGCAACGTTATAGCTTTATATGAAGCTTGCAAATAAATTGTTTCATTACGACGCATTGCTATAAGTAAATAATAAAAATATTTGACGTTAAAATAACTCATATTAAAGCAAAAATTGTCAAGATTTACATACACTGAAAACTATAAAAAGTTCATATATGTGGAAAGAAGAATTTGTGTAATAAATGTGTCATGTTGAAACGTTACATGACTGTAAACGTTACAAATCAATCTTGCATTACATATCGTAAAGAAGTTGAGTACAAAAATAAGTTTCATATTTACCGTTTATTGTGTTTAGTATACAGAAACTGACAATTATTTTCATTAAACCTGGTGTAGATTAACTTCATTATAAATTCTTGAAGCAATATATGAATAGTATTCATTGCATCTGAAATATTTTAAATTTTGGTTTTCTTTAGTGGTCGATGATCAAATCTAATTTTAATCGCGTTTTAATAATTCACTTAAATTTAATTAACAGCTCTACATATGTACATACTGCCCTATTCATTGTAATTGGGTATAGTTCGGACTATTGAACTATAGTTTTCAACACAAAACCTTTGTGTAACTTTCCTAATAAAATAGTTTTTCAAACAAATATAATCCAAGAGTTTCATAAGGACTGATTCGGCCATATTTCCTTGATATACACAAATTCAGAGATAGAAATCTATCAAGAGGCGTTATCTTTCTATAATTACCAAATATAGTAATTTTTTGCAATAATATATAAATTGTGACATTTCAAACACGACCTTGTTATTATATATAATTGAACATTATATAAAGATATTAAAACAAAAAATATATATCCATTTGCCTTTTAAAACTATAAGACATGACAAAATAATTAAAAATTCCAATACAAGGTGATCTTGTGTACATAATTCATTCAATATACTTTTCCATAACGATAAAAAGTTTCAGAATAGCCACTTCGTTTGTTAACACATTATCTACCTTATTGTGATTACATACGGTCCATTTTTTAACAAAGGCAGGTGTGTAGCTTGAGTTATGTATAGGGTAGCCAATTGCCAGGTATTTCGAGGTCTCATTGTCGCATGCCTTCATAAAAGTGACGGGTTTATTAAATAAATTAAAAAAAAATCGCTATTACATGCAAATGAATAATCAATGAAGAATTTTAATAGTATGTGCGATAGCACATTCCAGGCTTGTGCCAAGGAACAGAGTTGAATCCTCACTTGAATGGTTTAAAGAAGTACACCTATCACAGATATTTTTTTTTTAGAATATATATCGAAGATTTGACAATTTTCATTCTACAATTTTGTCATAAAAAATAATTTACATTAAATTTTCTAGCTATTATTTTTCTAAGTCGGAATTTGTACATAATAATATGGTATGGTTTTAACTCTAAATTTATAACTACTAAAGATATTTGACTTCCTACATACTATAATATAATTATATTATAATTGGCCATAATTATTTGAACTAGATTATACGTAATAGTTATCAACATAATTAATTGATTAGATAAAATTTATTATTAAAATATGTATATAAATATATATTTTTAGAACTGGCAACCCTACACAACGTACGTAACTCAAGTGTCCGTCAGTTGCGTGAATGATATTAACCATTAGTTTCGGATATACTACGATGGCACAACTGAAATAAATAGTGCGTTACTGGCAGAAAGTACTGACGCCTTTATCAAACTGAAATGCTAATAAAAAAATATGACCGAATTTCGTTAAAATTTTATTTAATAACGGTTCAATTTTTTTTTATTATAACCTGAAGTATGTCATACGAATACGGCTTGAAATAAATAAAGGTGAAATAGGTTTGTGAAAGTAAATTAATGTTATAAAAAGGACGTACGCCTACGTGTAGGTAGGTTTTTCATTTACATGTTTTTCAATATTGTGATATTTTTTTAATGTTGTTTGTAATTAATCATTTAACTATATTAATATTACTGGCGTTTCGTCCACACTTCGTACTGGAGAAATTTGTACAAAGTCATGTTACTCACTGGGTCGGAGTAATAACATTGGACGTGGGTGAATCCGTGTGGAACAGCTAGTATTATCACATATAGATAGAGCCTGTCAAGGAAATATTGAGCCCTAATTCCACTAACAAACAGACAGTTTGTCACAATCGAAACATTGCCTTTCGACGTTTAGTCGTCCTATTATTTACTCAACGATCCAGTTGCGGTCCGGTCCGGATCGGATTACAATCGGGATCGTATTGTAACCGATGTTATATATTTGTACAAAATTATTAAGAAACACTCATATAAGGGACCGTTACTCCTTATTAAAGATTATTTTATAACCTAACAAGGAGTACAGTACTACACCCAACTGATTGAAACATATTAAATTTGTACGAACCAATTATAAAACTAAACTGCTCTGTTCAATCTCTTTTTAATGTATAAAGATTTGTTAGCTAAGATGGTCCAGTGAAACCTGCATGTGTCTAATTTCATTGAAATTCTGCCACATGTGCATTGGAACAGCGTGGTGAAATCCGATCCAAACCCTCTCCTTAATGGGAGGGGAGGCCTTAGCCCAGCAGTGGGAAATTTACAGGCTGTTACTTTACTACTTTAATTTTTTTAGTATTTTTATAGTAGAATTAACCCCTATGTACGATTGAGATGAGGAATTAGTAGAATTTAACCGTCGTAGAATAGAACCGTCAGTTGCAATGCAGATAACTTCACATTATTCATGATATCCTTGACTTCGGTTAGCAACTGTTTGTACTTTATATTACGGATATGAAATGAATTTGGATATAAAATTAATTTCGTATATTACCTTTTTTGTGTACGACTCATGAATAAGTGTTTGAATGATTTCGATGAAATCAAACGTCGATAGTTTTGAATTTAGAATGATCTTAACAAATAAGAGGTATAGTAAGGTATACTTGTATAAAATTTGAATTTAATGATAATTAAGTACTCTGCTAAGTACGCTAGACTCAAAGGAAAATACAAGAAAGAATGGAAATCTTTAGAGGAAGGTATTTGTCGAAAGACAAGCTGTATATTACTTCAAAAGCTTAAGGCATATTCAAATAGAAAAACAATATAATTATAAATAGGAACAGCAATATAGTCTTTATTGTTATTAAAATAGGAACGCTAACAGCTTAAAGCATTAAGTCAATAATGGACATCTTAGATGTTATGTTGTTTAATTGAACTGTTTAAAAATCAAAAAATCAAAATAAACTTTATTCAAGTAGGCTTTTACAAGCACTTTTGAATAGTCATTTAACAACTATATTAAGTGAAGCTACCACCGGTTCGGAAAGTAGATTCTACCGAGAAGAACAGGCGAGAAACTCATTACTCACTCTTTTTCAACATTTAAAAAATACATGGTCTAATTGTTAAATACAATTCTTTAAATAAATATAAATGTTCAATCTTAACATACATATTGTATGTAATATCGTTATCAATAGCGTACTAACTATGATGCTTCTATTAATTCATGTGTAACCCATTTAGGTGAAATTTGGTATGAAGTTTGAGTCCCGGGAAAGTCCCTATAGGTAGTTTAAACGGATTTGGTTACAGGTAGACTACCCGTGACCACGAACGCTGTAAAGTGCTCGAAACGTCGGGATGTTAAAAATAATTAATATACGCGATTTAAATCCGTTAAAACTAGTTACATTTCAATGTGTAATAATCGCGAAAATCTAAGACAACATTTCCTATAGGTACTGTAAGAAAGCGACTAAATATGTGGGTAGAGCCGCTGGTATAGCTAGTAATTTGTAATCTAAATCGCATCTTATAATACCTACTTTAACAAAATTTAACGTCTTGCTATTATTTTTATAAATAAAAAAAGGGATAGCAATATTAGTTTAGCTTTAGAAATTCAGCAAAATCGACACTGACATAGTATGTAATATACCATACTTTTTAATGTGGCTGATCAATCATGTTCATATTTTGTGAAAGATGGGTTGGGTACCCTACTCCTCATCTATTTTACCGTCAAACGGCACTTAGTATAACTGAGTTGCGATTTGAAGGGTGATTGAGGCGGTGCAATCAAATGCATAACATCTTAGTACTCAAGGTTGATGGTGCTTTGAGTAAGTGGTATTACCATGACTGTTGAATTTGAAGTTATGTTATATCTAAAAAAAGTAAAGTAACAGCCCGTTAATTTCCCACTGCTGGGACAAGGCCTCCTCTTCCATTAAGGAGAGAGTTTGGAACATCCACCACGCTGTTCCAATGCGGGTTGGTGGAATGTACATGTGGCAGAATTTCGATGAAATTAGACACATGCAGGTTTTCTCACGATGTTTTCCTTCACCGCTGAGCACGAGATGAATTATAAACACAAATTAAGCACACATATATATAGGGTTGCTGGGTTTGAACCCGCAATCATCGGTTAACATGCACGCGTTCTAACCACTGGGCCATCTCAGCTCAAGTTATATCTAAGGAATGCACTAAGTACTGAAGGCGTAATATTAAGGTAGGTGGATTACATCTGGATCCAGTTGTAATTCCACACCGCCCTGCACTACCGGTAATTAGATACTCTAGGAATTGTAGGGTCTCCATCAAATATGCACTATGATGGGAAAGTCTATTTGATATATCATACGTCATTCAATTAATTAATAGGTTATATTCATAAATATGTATATCAAATTGATATTTTAATGAGGTTTGTTTTTAGTTTATTAATATTTTTTGTTTATCGACAAAAAAAGCCTTACGGTGATTACAGGGCACTTTCGGAGCTCTACAAAAGATTTGTGCTAAATCACATCGATATAACATCGTGACGACTTTTGTGGTCCTGGGTTCGATTCCCGGCTGAGTCGATGTAGATTATCATTAGTTTTCTATGTTGTCTTGGGTCTTGTTGTTTGTGGTAGCGTCGTTACTTCTGATTTTGCATAACACAAGTGCTTTAGCTACTTACATTGGGATCAGAGTAATGTATGTGATGTCTCATATTTATTTATTATAACAGATTAAAGATAACCTATATACTTTAGTTACATAGAAATACATACAATAAGTATTTCTTTTTTAATTAAATTTGTCTCACAGTTTTGGCTCCGTTTAAGGAATCGTGACCTGACATTCGACGTATTATTAAAAAGTTGAAACGTCAAGTTATCAGTCATATCCCGTTTGGCGCACTTTCGTGGTCACCGGTGACAGGCCGGTGAACCGTGGCCTCTAACGAGACTACTTTCCGATTCGACGCCCTTTGTATAAATTATTTTACAAATTATATCACAGACAAAGAGCTTTGTTATTGGGTATAGGTATTACTTTAAAAAAAAAAAAACTTGGGTTGGGTTTTGTTAAAAACTTCCGGGTTTTAATAATCTTAACCAGGATATGTTAGGTTACCATTATAACATTTAAAAAAATATGTATATGTAATAGCAACATATATACACGTAGTTTGTATTATATTTATCCACATATAAAATTAAGTGGTTACAATGTCATGGTGGACAAGTAATGATCATAATTTTCCCACCAATAAATATAGTCCAATTAATTATTTTAATTCATTATTTTTTTATTCATTTTGTAGATAAAATATAAAAAACAGATTTAATCAGTCATACGAGATACCGTATAAATAAATTTATATATCATTTTGTGTTTATGTGTGATTTGTCTGTAAATATTAATATTATATACAGGCCAAAAATTAAATATGTATAATTTAAAAAATAAACTTAAGCAAACGCTGTGATTTAAGGTTATTTTAAACCTAACAACTTCATAGCCTTGGCAATTGATGGTTATAAGGCCAATTTTATGATAATGTATAGGATTTGTAAAGTTTATTTTGATTATACTATTTGGAATATTTTTTAAATAATTTGCCTTAAGCTACTTATAATATTTGATTAATAAATAGTTAATTAATCATCTATGCATGACATATTTGATAGGGTTTAAAAACATGTACAATTGTAAATTGTACATGTTTTTTTTACATGAGGAGAAAATATTATGTAATTACCCATTATGGTGTAGAAATTGTCATAATTTATAAATAAATTAAAATATGTGTCAATATTATATTTCAGATATTTAATCAGCGTCAATATTTAATAAATAATTATAAATAAAGGAAAGATTGCACGTGTATTTTTCTTATGTATTTTGATTTTTAATTATTTCAGATTTCATTTATTAAATAATAAATTATTTACATATTTTTTCTCAGTTACATAATTTTCCCGTTATAAAACGTTTATTTTAATTTACTTAAAAAATATATCTATAAAAGTGTTGCGCCAGCTTTTGAACGCGTGCCAATAGCAATTTTTCTAAGTACATTTTTTATTCGTAACAGCGGACCAAGGTCGCTTGGCAATCGGACTAAATATTTTAGCAGGTAACATTTTCACGATATTTATACAAGCAAATATAAAGTAATAGACTGTTTCTGTGGCGAAGTTGTGTTCATTGTGCGTGTAAATGTTTCCCAACCTTAAGAAATACGCTATTCGTAGATTCTGTTGAGCAAAACTGCGGAAACGAAAGTTTGTATAATTAACTCATAGCGATATTGGCGACAGGCTTCGCTGATACATTTTGTTAATAATAATGACTATTAATAATATAACGAAGATTTCATTAGTTTATTAACCCTTAATAAGCCAACTTTTCAGGCAGTATTATTGTGTTCCGGTTAAAGGGTGCGTGAGGCAATGAGAATATACAAGAGCAATAATATCCTTTCCAACTTTGGCACAAAACATATCGTAACTTACATATTCTAATCTATGAATAGTAAAATGAATGAAACTCATACTTATATTTTGACTTAAATTAAACAAAAGACGAATAAATTAATTAACTAAGTACGGCAGTGATAAGAGCACGCTAGATACGGCACGAGATAAAATAATATCTTCTCGTGCCTTCGAGTAAAATATTTTCGAATGTACATAACGTATGTAGATCGTTACGATGCCAAAATTTTATATAAGTAATTATATTTCAACATTTTTTTATTTAATAGAGTATGACCACAATTATTTGTATTAAATAGAGTACAAAAAATCACATTTATTTTGTAATACTATATTTAAACATATTCTAGATACCAATCGCGGTCCACCAAAACTCTATTTTAAATATTTATAATTAAACATTTAATCGACTCAATCCTTTCTAAAATAAAACACCGGAAAAACTATTTTCAGACTTTTCTATAGACTATAACTAAGTAGTTACAAATACATTACATTCCAGATTAATAATCACGGAACGTAATTAAACAGTATAAGTTGAATATAAGTGAACTTGTTGTTTTCCAGGCTATCCTTGCAGTATGCGCTTGCGCACACGCTCAGTACGCGGAAGAGCGTGCGCCGCGGTACATCGCCTCGGAGCCAAAAGTCGCCTCTACGCCTGTGCCTATACTTAAACAAATTAACAGGTAACTAATGTAATATTTATTAACATAATTATTATTAACATTAAATGCTTAAATATATACAAATATGCACTAAAACTAGTTAGTGTATAAATCTTGACCGCGTGCAATGGTGTCAAGAATGCTAGCAGCATTTCCCCGTTGAATCGCAATCCCGATCCTCTGGGCAAAAAACGAACGAACCCTCCTATTACCAGTGAAACAAATAATTTATTACTATCCATTATTGGTGTCTAAATGAATTGTGGATGATTTTTTTTTCTATTTTTGTTCAAGTTTGTGGTAAATACTTTTTTAAATTGTAAAATATATCTTTAAAGATTTATCCAAAAAAAATCTCAAGCTTACAATTTGAATTGTAATTAAATTGAGTTTTGATATATGAACATAAAAATCAGTACTTTTTTTCGTTCTTTATATTTTAACTGTAACCATCGACTTAAATTCACCCGTAACCTCTTATTTATTACGGCTTTTTATGTTATGTCATTCTTTACCCCAAAAGATTTCATAATTACAAATAAATGTATCACTGCTACGTTTTGGTACGATTTTCGAGCTGCATCGGTAATACCTGCGTCGCCGGTACCGTTATAAAGTATAAATGGGTCTAAGTAAAGATGAGTGTACTCTATATCACTTGACTCTCATAATTCAATAGAATATCCAAATAGACATATCAGATGTAAGACAAAGTTGACGAACGCACACGGAAGTCAAAGTAAAAAAACTTTATTCAACATAAAAGCGTTACACCTGTTTCGTTGACGACCTCCATGGTCGAGTGGTGTGTACACCGGTTTGTGTACATGTGTACGCCACTCTGAGGTCCCGGGTTCGATTTCCGGCCGAGTCGATGTAGATTACCATTAGTTTTCTATGTTGTCTTGGGTCTCGGTATTTGTGGTACCGTCGTGATGTCATCGTCTGATTTCCATAACACAAATGCTTCAGCTACTTACATTGGAATCAGAGTAATGTATGTGATGTTGTCTCATATAAAAAAAAATTCATAACAGTGTAACATTGCCAGTTCCTTATGTCTTTAGAGATTTTTGATGGCAGACCCCAAAACTCTTTTCCTTTGAGAAGGAATTCAACCCAGTACGACCAACCTCACAGTAAACTGACGAATCGTTTCTAATTCCAGGCACAACGAAGACGGCTCCTACACGTATGGATATGAAGCCGCCGATGGTTCCTTCAAAATTGAGACCAAGTCGCCGAGCGGAGAAGTCAAGGGGAAATACGGTTACAAAGATGACACGGGAAAGGTCAGTTTTCTTTCTTTTTTCTATTAATATATTTAAATTATTTACCTACATTTGGAGTATAGAAATTTGTTACGAGTTGCCTGGAAAGATCTTTAATTTTTGTTGTTAATATATTCCAAATTTCCTTACATTCAAAAAAGTAAATTTACAATAAACAATAATGCATAGATGATCAATAAAATACTTATTATTGATAGTCTATTAAAAATATTGAGGAGATACTACATAAGACAAAAATATTTAAAATTGGAATTAGTAATATTCGAATTAAGTTGAATACATCAGCGATAAAAAATCCAAAACAAAAGATATATGTATATGTATAATATATTTTTCCAGGTCCGCGTCATCGAATACGGAGCCAACAAATACGGTTTCCAGCCTGCAGGCGAGGGCATCACCGTCGCACCACCCACTCTCGTTGATGAGTCTACTCGTGACGAAGGTCTAAGACCAGGCAAAGGACAGGTTAGTTTAAAACATTCTTTAACAATTTATCATTAATGAATGTGATGAATCAAAGAATTTCCAAGAATATTTCTTCGTTGAAGTATTGAAAGGTGCTAAAGTATATAATGCAATATTCTCAAGGATAGGTACTTGGCAATACTGGCACATTATGATCACCTTTAAAAACGGTTCACTTTTTTAAATTTTAAATTAAACTTTTTATATTTCAAAAATCGGTATTGAATCAAGAGAATTAGCACTAGTACAACTCAATAGTTACAAAGTCACCAACGAACCAATTACGTAAAATTAATAGTTTTTAATAAAATAATCGTGATAAATATAATTTAATTCCATTTTTTTTGCTGTCTGTACGCTTAAATCGTCTCACGCACACTAAGATATTTTGTGAGCACGTGCGTTACTCACACTGATGCACCCTAATAATAATTATTTACGATGAGGGGCGCGCTTTCGCGAGTGAATTAATATACAAGAAAATACGTTTACAAAAGATATACAATAATTCATTTAAATTAATCTCATTACGTGTGTAAAGATTTTTTTAGTACCGGGTATTTTCTTTAATTATTTGACCACATATTTTACATTATACTCGAACAAGATATTATTCGCAAAAATGTGCATGGAATTAGTATTAATTTTTGTTTTTATTTTGCAATTAAATACTCAATAATCTTATTATATAATATTAAAAAGACTAAAGCTTTTATATATTTACATTGTATTTAATTTAAACTACTTTTACTTACGTACTAATTATAATTACGTGTTAAGTGTCTATTATATACAAAAACAAAATTAAAATTATTTTTAGAACGGACGTTCTCAGTACCGCGAACAATCAGTTGACTACGACTACGAAGATTCCGCGCCGGCGCCCACCCCGCGCCCCGCACCCCGGCCTGCACCCCGTCCCGCCCCGCAACCCGCCTACCGCGCACCCCCTCAACAGCAATACAGACCTGCCCCACAACCACAAGAACAGTACAGACCTGCCCCACAACCTCAGGAACAGTACAGATCTGCCCCACAACAGCAACAGCAGTACAGACCTGCCCCACAGCCTCAGCAACAGTACAGACCTGCCCCACAACAGTCTCCCACACCTCCTAAGGTACCGCACGTTTTTACGCTAAGATCAGCTTTTTCCCCATATTTATGCTACTAGTCTGTGAAACTTTAACGAATTTACAATTGAACTAAAACACACCAATAGTTGTATTTTCTTGTATAGTTTAAGTGTCCATATCGCCATGGATTATGGGTTGTCTAGCTAAATGTTTGATCCTAACTCATGGGGTTGCCACTTCTAGCACAAGCTATAAGAATATAAATGAGGATATTATTCTTTAAAAAATCAAATAAAATACTCTGCAAATCAATCAAAAAAAGTTAATTCAAATCGACAAATTAAAGATTTATAATTCAATAATTTCATTAGAGTTTATTTTAATTCCTGTAGGTCTAAAAACACTGTAAATAAATAACTTTATTTCTTTATTTTAATACTAACTCATGTAAAATAATTTAGCCGGCGTTCTTCCCGGGAGCGGCACCAGTACCAGCTGAAGACAACTTCTTCAACCCTGAGCCGAGCCAGCCCAGACAGCAGCAGTACAGGCCCAAACAGGACTTCCGACCCGCGCCTCAGCCGCAGCAGTTCTCCCCCAAGCACACACAAGTGGATTTCAACCAGGACTTCAACTCAGCTCCTCAATCGCAGCCGCGTTACCAATCGAACCAGAGGAGTCAACCGTTTTCGATGTTAGATCAGCTCCTTAAGGAGTACGCTCTCCCACAGGGAGGAGCCGCGCCCCTTCACGATATCACATTCGGATCGTACTAGTTCGAATAATCGATTACATTTTGTAAATATGTAGTGTATTTTTAATTAAACGAATTTTTAAATTATGTTTCGCTTTTACTGACTGTTACAGCCACTTAAATAGGAAAAACGATATATATTTCCTATATAAACATATATAAACCTATATTTCATATATAAACCTATATTTATAAAAAGTAAATTTTTAATGAGTCAAATTTAATTGTAACATTCTTTAATTTATGTTTATTCAACAAAATTCGCTACTAAAGATTTTAAAATATCTAACATATAATACATACATCTTGGCCTTGGAGGAACGCTCTAATTAAAACACTCAGGGATAAATTTAACTATCATTGATTTGTACCTAGATCTTTGTAATCTATAATCATATTATACTACTTATATGTTACGTTTCTACGGCCGAACCAACTTGAACACGAAGCATTTTTTTAATGACTTAGGTGGCAAACGAGCAGTAGGCTCATGTACAACACCAGGGGGCTTGCAGGTGCGTTGCCGGCCTTTAAGAAAGGAGTACGCTCTTTTCTTGAAGGTTCCCATGTCGTATCGGTTCGGAAAAACCTGCCGGCGAAAGATGGTTCCACAAAGTGGAAATGATTCATGCATCTTTGCTTTGTGTTCAAGTTTGTTTTTTTGAATAAAAAGCAAGACTACCTAGACTTTACCAATCTCTTGACTATCAGCTTCCATTCACGAGAAAAACCGCGGGTGACAACTAGTCTAGATCTCGATACAATTTTATATTAAAACAATTTTAGCACCCCTTCATAAAGTTTTTTACTATAAACCTTGTTGTAACTAATCGTTAGCTGATGCTGCAGCATAAGCTCTACCATTATGACATTTGACCCCACAAAACGTTTTGCTCCAATTCGTATGGGATTATTCAATACTAAAAATAGGCAACAACAACAGCCTGTAAATTTCCCACTGCTGGGCTAAAGCCTCCTCTCCCTTTGAGGAGAAGGTTCGGAACATATTCCACACTGTTAAAAATTTGCATCAAAATGCAATATGACTTTAGTTAGTCATTAATAAAATCTAAAGTAAAATAATAAGACATAGTATTCAATGTCAAATCTTAATATAGTGCACTGAAATGGCGCAATACGTGAAACAAAACATTCTATTGTTATGAATGTTTTAACTAAAGCACCGCGAGGCCGTGGGATCGATTCCCATGCATAGAATGAACAATAACGATATGTATGGAGTTTTCTCATAACGTTGTGTAATATGTGTACGATAAGTTATGATATGCACGTGAATAGGTAGCAAGAAGTGCTTTAACGACGGATAATATGATTATGTCTATATGTTCTTATAGACCGTCAAAGCGTCTAAGCCGCATTGAAAAATTACCTCTTTATAATTATACTAGTAAACGCCCGCGGTTTCCCTCGAGTTTTAGAGAGTTGATTGACATGTGTCAGGCAAAAAAGTAGCCTATGTCCCTTCTTAGAGTTCAAGTTTGATTCATACCAAATTCCCTCAATTTCGCTTCAGCGGTTTGCTCGTGAAAGAGGGACAGACAGACAGAAAGAGTTTATAATATTAATATAGTTTAGTGTCCACAGACTGAGTTTTATTTAACAAAGTTTAATAATTCTTTACATCGAGTATAATACGAGATTTATGATAATAGTTACAATCTTAGATTTTTTATATTGGAGCCACTTTAAAATATATGTAATTTTATAGAGCAGGTTGAAGGAACAAATGGAAATGGATACCACCGCTTATAGAATTTGCCACTGTTATAAATATTAATGGAAAACATTGTTATGTCCCTTGAACCTGTATGTATACTGACTCTCTCAACCACCAAAACTAACAAAAACTAGTTTAGTGATAAGTCCTTGGTTATATACCAAGACTAGCATTCACAAATACCTACCACCATGTAAAACAAGCATACTATTATCACTTGAAATGAGATTGTAACATAAGACAAGTAAATGATCATTGTTAACAATACTGTAGAACTATTCCGTAGTTTCAAGTTATTTTTTACAGTAAAGGTATATTTTACTGAACTCTACTGCGTGCTTAAGAACGGTTCAAACAGTTGTCACCCTCATTACAAATACTTATACCTTAGCTCGCGTTCTTCAAGACCAAGAGGACGCTCTCAAAAGTGTATTTGTGATTTATTAGGTATTTAGATAGCCCACCAAAATATCGCGGCGTAATTCAAAGCACTCGAGCCTTCTAAATATTCGTTACTAATAATTACGTTACGTTAATAGCGTCACGAATAAGACCATAACACAAAAAAAAAAAAATTATTTTGGTAACCGACTTTTAAAATGTTTTAAAAAGCTACAAGCTGCCTTGTGTTATTATGTCTGCCTGTGATTATGTGTGTATATACTTCTTACTTCAAATCTTTTCGGTGTGTTAGGCATGAGGGACCAAGAGACTTGCACACATATACAAGAGCCATATTAACCATATCAGAACCAATGGCCGATCCACATCCCAGAGTTTCTTTCTAGCTTAAAGGATATTTTTTCTAGCACAACACAATTTTGTTCACAATTATGAAAGCGATTCCAAAACCTTATTCAATCAAGAGTAATCGTTAGTTTGAACAATTTCATTAACAATGTATTTATACCTAATGCTCATTGTTACTTCAGTCAAATAAGGATGGCCTTTAATTGCTTCATTTTCCTGATTGACATTTTTATAAACTGTTGTTTATGTAACATTTGTTTATTTAGATCAAATCTTGGAATCTGAATTACAATTTTTGCAAGGCTTGTTTAGGTCTGTCAGATATTTCACAGCCAAACAGTAATACTTATTTATGCTTCGGTTCGACTATCTATGCCATCAAAAACATTAAGAAGATTACAATGCAAAATACAACTCACTCTTTCGACACATACTAATTCTACTTTTAGGGACGTCGCACAAATGAGGTGTCTGTTTCATTAAACAGTTGAATGCCTCTATTTTCTGAAATTAATGTTTTGGCTACATCAGGAAATAATTTGTGTGTTTGTACTCGTTCCATATTATATTTTCCTTCCTTTTATTATAAACGATGTGTTATATCAATCATGTGGTTGACATTACTAAATTAAGAATTAATTAAGGCAGAGAATAGTCTATGTTTAATCTATTATGTTGTTTTTTATATGTAACTTAAAATACATATACAATGAACTTTCATTTAGCCGTCAATATAAAAATGTAACAGTAATATTAATCAGTTGAATCTGTGTTCTACTTAGATATATCATAATTATTTATTGCGTCTCGTGAGACAAGTGAGGGCGTTTTAGTACGACATGCTACTGGAAACAATGGAAGCTGTGGTCGCAAAATATTACACACATTCATTTGTCGTTCATGTTGCTTTGCTTGCAAAATAGCAAAATTAACCAAGTTTTATCTAAGTAGGTGCAACCGTCGATTGTTACATTTATCTAGTTGGTTGTTTAAAATTTGTTAAACGATATAAATTTCATCAACTAATATGTGTAACCTGGGAATAGATTATAACTAAAGAATGCTTCAATGAAACCATTCCATTTTTAATTAATTTTTAAAGTATGAATCGCAAACTAAACAAATTATAAAAAAGTTCATTTTTGATCTCAATATCGTTTATGATATAATGATCTGTACTCTAAGCCTTTTGTCGTACTTCTAAGAAGTGAATGAAAAACAAAAATGGAAATGGGGAGGGCATTAAAAATTCAAAGTTAATAAAAAAAAAACTTTATCTACAGTATAAAAACATATCTACGATCTATGCATATAGTATTCACATTTGAGTAAAATTAAAGATTAATACTTTTGACTCTAGTTCTATCGCATCACTTGTACTAGTTTCCATGTTTAGGTTTTGGATTCGTAGAACCTTCTTCTCCGAGTATTTGGACATTTCTCACCTGTTTCCTCGGCGGCGCTGCGGTGGTCAGCTCCGTCGCCGGAGGTGTCGTGGGCACGTAATCAGGATTGATGGCCAGAAGTAACATTTTAAGTAGCAAAGCTTCTCGCACTTCCACTGGAAGATACTCTACAGGTTCATCTATATGATTAGAAGCGGAACCTTGGGAATCGTAAGGACGAGAGTACCGTCTCCTTGGCACGTATCTCTGACTCTCATATTGAGGATCATCGTAAGTGGATAGTTGATTGGAATAAACATCTTGTCTGTATTGAGGGTCGTACCTGTAGTCATATCGATCGTCATCCTGATAATGACGGTGCTGTTGATAAGCCTCGTGTCGATAAGATGGAGGTTGGTACGGTGGTCCGGGCATGATCTGATCCATTATAGCCTGCAGACGATGCTGTCTCATTATCAGAATATGGAGCAAGCGTTTAAAATCACGCGTACTCACTGGGGCAGATATGGAATACATGTCACTTACCGGGTCGTATCTCTGATATAACGGCTGCGGACGGTATGGATTTACATACCTCGGCTCATATCCTTGAATGGGGACACCTCTTTCATCGACCGGTATTTGAATTATTCTAGGAGCTGGGCGAATTTCGTATGGAATTGACGCAGGCTCTTGGACCGAAGCCTTTGACTGCGGAGGTTCTTTCACGTATTGCGTGTCCAATACTTTATCTTGATATTCATATTGGAGAAAGGGCCGCTGGTTGCCGATTGGAATTGGTGCACCAGGATTGTCTCTCAAATACTCTTGAGTTCTAAATTGAATCGGGGAAGGCCTATGATATATAGGTTGCTGATAAAGCCTTTCGTCTGGCTGTCTTTGTGCCGGGATGTGAATTGATGGAACCGGATTCGATGTCACCACATTTTCATGGTTGAAAACTCGGCCAGTGCTGGCTTCTAATGTCGTTTCCTGATCATCCAGTTGCGTATCTTGGTACTGCTGTTGAATTTTTTGTCTTGCTGCTAATAAAGAGTGAATAGGTATAAGTCTTGGTCGTGATGTAGTGGTTGTAAATAAAGGCCGCACTGTACCATGGGATAGATGACCACCATAGACATCAGTTGAATCATCCCCCATAGATTGCTGTAGACTCACCATGTGGTGATTGGAACTAGTTCCTGCTAATTCGCGTCTAATAGTATTAGATTTGTTAACGTCCGGCTCTTTTTCAATAACATGCTCATAAACTGGTTTCAATGTTTGCGGTGTGGCTGTTGTGGTTTGTTTTGTAATAAGATCATCTTTCACTGTCACCGGCACTGGCTTTGATAACTGCGTTCGCGTTTTAATAGCATCCTCTTTCCTGTATAAATTTATAACACTGGCTGTTGTGTCTTCACGATTTTGTTTATCGGTAGTCATTTCCACTGGCGCTCGGGTGGAACTGGATCCCGATCTTCGTCGGGGTATCGCTTGTATGACAGTTCCTCTCGTGGTTGCACTGCTTCTTGTCGGATAAACGGCGGTTGCTAGAGGTCTCCGTGTGGTTGATGAGACAGTTTTGTTGACTCTCACTACCATTGTTGGTGTGCTGGGTGTCGTACTTGTCGTAACTGGTACCGGCGTACTGTCACCCGAAGACGAATATGTCACACGTTTTATTTCACCATCATCATCAACGTATCCAAACGTTCCTTTGACATTGCCCAAAACGTCTCGGCTTTCGATCTTGAATGTTCCATCGTTCGCCTCATACCCAATCGTGTAAGATCCGTCTTCGTTTAATCTTCTTATCTGTTTAACTATTTCAACTTTCGTCGGATCAGCTGTTTCGCTGGCCGTGAGTATTTCTTTGGTTGAGTTAACAGGTGATTCAGTGGAAGTTACATTCTCTGTCGCGTTAGTAGCTGTCGCTGCTACTGTTGTAAAACAAGCGAGGAGTATAAGGAGGTTCATCTCGGTAGGACGACAGCAGCCGCATGACGGCGCTACGGCGACCGCCGCATTCACTAGTCCCCTATATAAAATAACGCCCCACTTGTCTCCCCAGCGTGCGAACAACTTACGCAAACACCTCTATTGTTGTCACTTTATTATCTGAAACGGAAAATCTTTTTTCTATGCATACACTTGCGTTGTAAGATCGCAATTGTTTAATTGTCCATTCGAATAAAGTGCGTGCGCTGTGGACATTATTAAACCGTATTAATTCACTTCTTGCGTATCGTTTACGTTGGACTAAATAATTCAGCAGATGTCCATTTCAATTTTCATAATATTTTCTTTGAAGGCATTCACACGGTTTCGTTCGTGCTAATTACAAATGTCTAAGAATTATGAACGAAATTTACTTTCAAGGTTCGGCCCGCTCGAAATGAGCGAAGATAATGGGATCGTTGCGGTGACAGACAAATGGGTTCTTGATATATAATAAAAATTATTAAGTTTCTTGAGCTAATTTATGGCCTATTCCATTATAAGGTCTTACAAATTCTAACAATGTATCACACATATGTAAGTCAACACATTGTAGTCACTGTCGTTTATTTTATATTAACTTGTTTTTGATATTATGACAACAAACTGTATTTAGACAGTTTACCTATTATCTCATTATTTTTATTAATTTTATAATATTTTATCTTATCAATTAACTTTTTATTAGTCGTATATCATTTTTACAATGTTTGTTTATATTTAAATTTTCAAGTATTTTTCGAGCACACGTAAATAATTAGTCAATTACCCAATTACTAATGATGGCTTTTGGTACTAGTGTTGTGTGTTTGGTACTATTTGTAAGTGTTGTAAAATAAATAAATAAATATTAGTGTGCTTTAACTTTTCATGTTCCCTAAAAAAAAGTAAAAAGGACTATATAATATAATATATTATATATTATCTATATAATCTATATAATCTCATACATTACATGACCGATGTATTAAAATATCTTAAAATATCAATAATGTAAATATAATTATTATATTAACATTATTAATACGATTTTATTTATATTTATTATGTTTTTGTATTGAATCATTAAATTTGATACACACAACATAGTGAGACCCAAGCACTTGAATACTTCTCCTTTAATATATGATATCTCTAAATATATATATATATATATATATATATATATTTCTATTTATTACATTAAATATAAAAATTACACGATGACTCGGAAAATTTATTTATAAATCAGTAACGAGTAAAATTTTTACTAAAAATTGATAGTTTGATCAGAACTAAAGATGTAATTATACTGACATTAGTATATTTGCACACGATACATGTTCTATTTTTGATTGTATCTGATAACTTGCATTTTATTGAGACCCTTCATTCTTAACTCAGAATGCATGTTATAATGCATGTCAGAATGCATGTTCAATGTTTAGAGCAAATAAACTTTTACGAAATTCTGCTAGATCAACCAATTCAGGTGTTTAATTTGTATTTTGTAAAGTACATAACTTTATTATAATTTCCCTTATTTCCCTTATAGATAAAAGTCGATTGAAGCGTATCTGAATTTATTACCGACAGAAGCTGCGAAATCATAGTGACTAAACTCTCATAAAAGTTTGTTGTAAAATAAAATTAATTCAAAACTACGTACAACAATTTACAAGCTCGACTGAACCAATGTATAAAATATAGTAAACGTTACTATTATGTATATGACGTTGCATGAGAACTGTATGCATTGCTTTTAGCTTACGCGGTAGTAAAGATTTTTACAAGCCTATTTTATTTTTCTGGTTGGAAAAACGCTCTTAAGCTTATCTCTCGTATGGACACATACTTCAAATCTAGTGATACCCACTTCGACTCCTAAAAGCGCCATTTGTAATAATAACATGCAGGGGAGACGCCGCAGGATCTCTATATTAATATAATTTTCAAATATGTACCTGTTCCAACCAACGTTTTTTGTTGCTCATGTTTTTAATTTTTTGTCAAATATAATACTTGAGAGTCGAGATGGCCCAGTGGTTAGAACGCGTGCATCTTAACCGATGATTGCGGGTTCAAACCCAGGCAAGCACGGTGCTTGAAGCACCACTGATTCATGTTACAAATACTTATTAATCTGTGGTTCAAATCTTGCAACTGAATCATAAGTCTTATAAGTCACTTCAGTGGAACGGATTTAGCTGATTTATGAACATATTATAAATATGGCGTCGTTTAAGTTATTATACTACAAAGGCGAGGTCAAATCAAATTAATTTTATTCAAGTAAACTTCACAATGAAGCGTTTTTGAATCGTCAATAATTAAATACTACCTCTGTAATAGCTCAATAAGAACTTACATAAGTTTTAAATTTTGCTTTCTTGGTTATTTTATAATAACAAGGAAGATTGATTTTATAAAACAATTAATTTAATAAATATTGAGAACGACGTTTTTTTTCAGTGAATTATTTATTTTTCTGATTCAAAATCAATAATGAGTTTTTCAGAAAACTCTTTAAAATCTAATGACTTTCTTAAAATTTTGCATTTTTTGTCTATCTTCGATTAGTCTCTTGATTTCCTAAAAAGCATATCTAATACTCTTACTTAATATTCTTCAGTAATAAAAAAGAAACATTTTAAACTAATTTTGAAAAAATAATTAATAGCCAATTTGAGCGGTCGTGATCGCAAATTTCTAAAAGCATTTCACTGTAAGAAAATTATATTATTTAAATGTGTAAATGTGGTTGTGAACTGCGCCATCTTTTGTTGGTAAAATGAACTATTCCTTGCACGTTTATATTATAACATGTGAATGTATGTAATAACTATTGTGTTAGTTTATATTGTGTCGAATAGAGTGCACTACTTGTACATATGAACACTATAACAGCAAAAAAGATATGTTACGTTTTCAGAATGTTTTCGTAGAGATTTACAAATCTCATACAGTTAACGGAAATAATTAACATATCATTTATTTTTATTTTTTATTTTAGTTTCAAAGGTATACAAAAAGAAAATGACAATCAAAAAAATATGATTACATTTTTGGTTATGTAGACACGACATTAAGTATAGTAATAATTTTCATGACAGTAGCATACAAATTATTTATTTATTGCTTTAGTTTAGTTATTTAATCTATTGAAACATTTTTTTTAAACAGTTTTTAATGAGGCTATTGAACGTTCGGTAATAATATCGTAATTAGATCGAATACTATCATATAAATACTGAACATATATATTTTCAAAAAGCTATTATGATATTATTTGATTATTGTTTAAGTGTGTAATATTTTCCTATGAACGTGTTGTTTATATAAGCTAAAGTTATTTTTGTTAATTAATTGTTGAAAGATAACTCTTGATTTTAATTAATAACGTTCTTCGTTATTCAAATTAAGCAAAGAATATATAAAGAGATACAGTAATGAAAATTTAAGTTATCACAATGTTCCCGGTTCCAGCATATTCTGCCGAGCGCGAGTTATAAATTCCCGCCAATGTTTTCTTTTTTTTATAATGTTGCCCACTTCAAAATCTGTTGCGACAACATTTATGTCTGTGTTTTTCTTTCTATTATTTTGATTTAGTTTATTAGGCGGTTCATTCGCTTGCGTGTTTTTATGTGTTGGTTCACCATCGAAACTTGTTGGTTATATTATATGTCATCCATATGCCATAAATATCACGTAAAGCTGCTAGTTCCACGCCTGAAGTCTACGGTCGTTACGGATTTCCGTCACATCGAATGATAAGAGTGTGGGATATTTTTTTTTATTTGAGATATATTAAGTACAAATAATTCTTAAATTATAATACAAACTCCCAACTGCAGCAATTGTTTACTAAAGAAAAAAATCAGAAACCATTTTCAATTCATAATTGTTATAAAAACATAAAAATGACTAAAGTTTTAATTTGGGTTGCGTTCTGCTATTACGACGATTGAGCTGAGATGGCCCAGTGGTTAGAACACGTGCATATTAACTGATGATAGCGGGTTCAAACCCAGGCAAGCACCACTATATGTATATATGTGCTTAATTTGTGTTTATAATTCATCTAGTGCTGGGAGGTGAAGAAAAACATCGTAAGGAAACCTGCATGTGTTTAATTTCATCGAAATTCTGCCACATGTGCATTCCACCAACCCGCATTGGAACAGCGTGGTGGAATATGTTCCAAACCCTCTTTTTAATGGAAGAGGAGGCCTTATCTCAGCAGTGGGAAATTTACAGGCTGTTACTTTACTTTACTTTGCTTTCTGCTATTACTATAACACTAGGTATTTAAATATTTCATATTTTAATGTGTTAGTCCAAATGTCGTATTCCTTATCATCTATGATTGTTTGTTTTTTCTGTTTGTGATTGTTTTTAATGGACGAGGAGGCCGTTACTTTGCCGTAATAACATAACAATAATACGTTGCTAAGGAACTAAATCCTAAAGGATATGACAAAAACAATCAGTGTTTCTTTACTATATACAAAAACCTTCCTCTCGAATCACTCTATCTATTGAAAAAACCGCATTAAAATCCGTTGCGTAATTGTAAAGATCTAAGTATACATAGGGACGACTTTGTTTCGTACTATGTAATGACTAATTGTAAAATTAACTCATATCAACTTCAGAAATCCAAGATGCCATATTTCCAAACAAATAACAACTGCCAGAATAATTATATTTACGAATTAATTATTTTTACATACGTTCATTAATTCTTAAACGTTTCGTTTCACTAATATATTACTCGAGTCAAAAACTATGCAATTAACACGTAACATCGTCGAACGGGTTTATATTGAATGAATAACATGACTTAATGGGACACGGCCTAGAAACTACAATAATCATTGCGCTGAATTCCGCATTCTTTGTACCTATGTAATGAATATTACTATGATAATTAGATGACTCGGTATTTATGAGTTGCTTACACGAACACTTCAGACATTTCCACAATTGTCTTATCTGATTGGCTTTATTTCATCAAATGCTGTATCGTCTTCGTTTTACTAAATAATTTAATTAAGTGCATGAGTAATACTTATACTTATATTTCTGTTCTACATAACAAATTGAGCTCAAATTTTAGTTACGAATTGTGGAATACTATTTGGTATTTTGGTATTTTATGAATATGGAAACATTGACAAATTACTAAATAAAAAAAAGGATTGGATACGTTGCAGATTAATATCCACTACGTGCAGGTAACCTCGATATATTTTCCTTCACCGCCATGTAGAGATAAATTATAAATATAATTTTAATGTTCAATAAATCTTGAAAATGTTATCGCTGTTAATTTTGGTGGAATAGTTAACTCTTTCATTCATTAGATATAAAACCATTTTAATCATTAAATATCATTTTCTATTACTCATAAGGTTTTGTTTTCAGCTTGTACTGATATTGTCTTTAACAAAACATGTATTTTATTTCTTATGATTGAATGAATGAATTGAGGTTTAAACAATAAAGTGGATTGTAATTAATCCACTGCTGCACACAGTTCTCTCCTGGAGAGCGACTCAGGTCCCTGTCGGGTCACCATCTCAACACCCTTGTTATCGTCCACCTGACTGGATTGCCTTACATTACATTAGTCGATGAGCGATCTTCATCTTTGAACTTGTATGTTATATGCGCCAATATAAATATTGGACATAATATTTTGAACTATATAAAAAGTTACATCATCTTTACTTCGGTTCTTTCGGCTATATTTAAAACTTAGTTATATTTAGATTGACTTTCAGAATCGATGTAAGGATATACTTGTAATTTAGTTTATAAGTTATTAATTTCAAATAGCACTTATTAAAATCGTGCATAATCAATTCACATAATAGTCATTCTTATATAAAAAGAAAGTGAGAAATTACACAACTCTTGAATTAGTTATTTCAGTTAAACTTATCATTGGATATTGCTATATATACTGTAAAGATCCATGACTTGATAACTTATATCATTACGATAAAAAAACACTAATTAAATAATATTTTTATCAGTTAGTTAACAAATCTACGACCCTAAAAGCTACTTCTACTTACGTCATAAGTTTTTTCACGTAAAGTGGAAAATGCTGCAAATATCTTGGATAATCTCACTCAATATACATATTGAGTATTTCAACTAATCTAATTTTTCTTAAATATTTTCCTTAACTATAATTATGTAACTTAACGTATTTAATTTGAAATCAGTTCCAACTGCGGTACCATTTTTATGGAACAATGATAAGTAGTCAAGCATACAGATACACATTCCTACATTAAATAATTTAATTAAAAAATCATTTTCATAGAAATAAAACAAACACATTTTATTAATAAAATTATAATTTATTATAAAACAAAATATTACAAAAGGTTGGTATTTCGATTTTACAAAACTCTCAAACACAAAGCATCGTGGACTTTCTCGTACAAAAGTGGTTTACAATTATATTTAAATCTTAAAACTAATTTTTATTTTAAGGTACTGAGACGCAGCATTATGTACACTCGCGGCCTGCCGCCTGTCCATCGAACTAGATACCTCACCACACTGCACTACGCGACTGATAAAGACTTGTACGTTATTTATGGCTATATGGACTCAGTCGATCGATAGATTTATCTAGCTCAGGTATTCAATTAAGTATCTAGAGCTGAATGCCGTGACCTCTCAGGAAAGCGTCGATCTGTCCCGAGGAAGGGTTCTCTCCTCTCGGCACGTAGTAGTATTGTGGCGATTGGGGAGCTCTCTGAGGAGCCTGGGATTGGGCGAGAGCCAATCTCTGTGCCTGGGCTCGCGCCGCTGCTCTGTCCCTCTGCAGTTGACTTTGCTGGATTTGCTGCTGTTGAGCGAACAGCTGCTGAGAGCTCTGGAATTGAGTCTCGGCTTGTTGTCTCTGGTAGATCTCCTGAGCGTTAGCCGGTTGGAGTTGCTGTCTGTACTGGGCCGGACTGGCTTGACTTGAGGGAATCTGAGGAGATGGAACGAAAGGCCTTTGCTGTTGCTGTTGAGCAACGTATGGTTGAAGACGTTGGTTAAGGTTCAGTTCTCCCTTAGTTTGAGGTAAAGCCTGGAAGAGCTGGGTGTCGTAGTGACCGCTGGAAGGATCGTAGACTAACTCAGTCGAGTACAAAGGATTACCGGAAGGTGAAGGTGCCGCATGAGTAGTCTTAGTGGGCGCATTTAATGAGGCTGGAGTTGTAGATGGACCTTGATTTTCACGGTGGAATTTCGCGAATTCTGCAGCGAAATCAATCTGTCCTGGTCTTCCTGAACTTAGCACAGCAGTCGGAGTGGGAGCGGGAGAATATTCGGGCTCAGGGCTGTACTGAATCTGGGGCTTCGGTGTCACTTGTACAACTTGGTGTGGTCTAAAAGTGGTCGCTGGAGGTAGCGCTCTGGGAGTAGTAACGGGTACAGGTCGGGGTGTGATGGCAATTTGTTGAGCTTGGTAAGTCGGTCGTAGCGCTGGTCTAGCGGGCTGTGGGCGTTGAACCACACGTTGTCTGATGTGTTGAAGAGGTTCTTCTTCGGGTTCTTCATCAGCGTCCCTAAAGTCGTTTTGGAAGTAGGTGGTCGCTGGTCGTGCTGTTGTTGGCCTATAGGCTGGTCTGCTCGGATAATTTGGTTCTGGGTCATCTCTCTCCGCTGATTCTGGGGCTTGAGCTTCTTGCTCTTCTTCGTCGGGTTTGTTCGGGTCGCAGGGGTTTCCTGACACATAAGTGAACTCTCTTTTGTTGCCGTCGGGGTCGACGTAGCCGTATTTGCCGCGGACTACGCAATCGGTGCCTCTCGTTTCTTCCTTGAAGGATCCGTCTGCCGCCTCGTAACCGAATGTAAAGCTACCATCATCGTTTACCTGGAATTTAGAAAAAGTGTTAATTAAAAATATGAATCATTATGCTGATTATCCTGAAGGAAGTTCGACCAGATCTTTATCACGTTTTACGGTACTCGAAGCTTTGAAACTAGTTTGTAATATTTGGTAACACTTAGATATAATGTATCTACCCACCACAAATTATTATTGAGAATTGGAACTGGACTTCGATTTCATAATTTTTAATGAAAACGCAAATTATATGTCATTTGATTACATTTCCGACAATTTTGGAGCGTTATACCTAAATGGTTATTCGTAAATATGTAAGTTATATAATGTACCTTATTATAGTTCCTGATAGTCTGCACAGGCGGCTGTTTGGGTCCTTCTTGCAGCTGAGACTGCTGCTTCAATCTGGACGGAGCTGAGGATCTGTGCACTGCTCTCGGTTCGTATTCTTCATCAGCACGGTCTTGGGCTTGATATAGACCATCGTATGGATCTTGCGATACTAAAACCACCTGGAAATTATAATTATTGTTAAGTTATTTAATTGAACTCAATAACGTTTTAGATTGCGCCATTAAGGGTGTCAAATTTATTCTAGAAATACTCATGCTATGTTACTGTATTATATGATTTTGAATTTTCAACGTGGCGTTGTTCAAAAATGAATCATAAGCATAGGCAATAGAACAGATTTTACGATTTTACTTTTCGCGAAAGACATTAATGAAACGTGAGATTTTTAATATAACTATGTCGTTGTCATTATATGTTGAGTTGCGATCGACAATTATATAGTTTTCCTTCATTTAAACTTAGTTTAGACGGAAGTAATAATACCAAAATACGTTGATAAATACGATGAGTAAATTTGATTAAGTATTTAATTTGATAAAAATAGCTATAGCATACTGCTCTGTGATACTTCTCAATAAAATCTACAACCCTTAACAATAGCTATGTTAATTTTACATTCAATTTGGTTTTAGAACAAAACAATACGTAACTTTAAATCGTCATGTTGATAAATCAGACTCGAAGAACTAAAGATTTTTTATTTTCATTTTGAAACGATTAATGAAAACTATAAGATTTCTAATGACAAAAGATCTACTTCATAAATAAATGCTTTGTAAACGTCTAATATTACGTAATTTTAATAAGATCCTTTAGAATATGATTTATTACGTTTTTAAAATAAACTATTCTCTGTTAACTGTATATTAATCTATAAGAAGCATGAAATTGTGAACGTTATTGATAATGACATTGTGACC
Source organism: Vanessa cardui (assembly GCF_905220365.1). NCBI lineage: Eukaryota > Metazoa > Arthropoda > Insecta > Lepidoptera > Nymphalidae > Vanessa > Vanessa cardui. Next base: position 14,735,245 of record NC_061130.1, read on the forward strand.
TTCAGTTTTGATTGTGTTTTTTATATATAAACTATGAATAAAAGTTAATTAAACAACTTTGAAAGTCTGTGGTGGAAAACGGAGGTGAATTTCTAAAAAAATCTTCGCGTCAAAACTTTTTAAACAAAATTAACGTAAATATAACTGACTTACAATAAAAATAATTTAAAGTAACGAATAAATTATTTCAGAATTCTTGAGAATCACTTTAGACAACCTTTTATTATCAACACAGTATTTAACCTTAAAATTCAGTAAAGATAAGTAATACAGAAAGTTGAAATAAAAGTTATGAACCTAATAAAATTCCTGAATTATTTATTTAATAATAATTGATGATATTTGAAAGCTATATAAATTATATCTTTACGCGAATGTACTAAATCTATTCTATTAACTCAGTACTATCAAAAAGTCTACTCGAAATTAACTTTTTAACAGTACCTCAGTATTCCAATTTAATAATAAATAACGAGCAATGAATATTCTCTTAAACACGGCTTACTACGTCTCTCTAGGCGATCGTTCATATTTCAACGATAACTTTACTAGGAACATTATAATAATACTATTAGAATGTACAAAAACATAAGAAACCGAAGCTTACTTGTTGACCCCTTTCTTGCGCCTGAGGCTCGTAATCGTAAGCATCTACTGGCTGCTGGAGGCGTGGACGGTGCCTCGCAGCCATCCCTGTCGCTAGCACGAGACATAAAACCTGGAAGAGAGAGACAGATGTTTTAAAATAGCTGCTACTTAAGAACACGTTGATCATCATCATATTCATGACGTTTAAATTAAGTGAATGCAGATGTTTTTATAGCTATTGCATCTCCAGCTTAAATTACTCTCCAAGCTGTAATTAAGGCTAGACGGTTTTCTCTTTTCCGCTCCTAAAAACTACATATATTGAGCAGTGGACATAGATTGCACGTATTATTTATATACTAGTGACCTGATCCGGCTTCGCACGAGGTGCAATGATACTAAATATACTACAAAATGTATTTACGACATCAAATTAGAAATTTCTAAAATTATTAATGTCAATTTCTTTACTATATTGTTCATGTATTATGTACAAAAACCTTCCTCTCAAATCACTCTATCTATTAAAAAAAAACCGCATCAAAATACGTTGCGTAATTTTAAAGATCTAAGCATACATAAGGACAGACAGCGGTGAGCGACTTTGTTTTATGCGATGTAATGATTACACATTAAAATATGAAGTTATCAGCGATTAATGAATGTTCAGAATTACAGACAAGGAGGGAAGGATACCTTACGGTGTGGCAACACTTGCCACAAAACAAATACAATAGTAAAATGTTGAAGAAACCAAGTATCAATATGCTAGTATTGATTTCTGTGATCCATGTAACCAAAGTACGTGACCTAGATATCTTGATACTTGATATAATATCAAAACCTAAAACCTTCGACACACTATCTGCCCTCTAAAGACTAAACCAGTAGCAACGTTATGAATTATGTTTCATTTCGATGTCTTGTTTGATAAATATTTGAGAGGTTGCTTCGGTTTCTCGAATTCTACCAAATACGTTATGATAAATATCTTGTGACAATTAATATTTGAGAGGTCAATGACTTCAGTTGTTTAAAGGCTACCATGAACATAATGAATATAATATTTTGACAAATAACGTCGCTAAAGAGCGTTGTTCCAAAAGATTGACAGTTTTCAACTACCGCAAAGTAATACCATCACGGAAAAAATTCTGATATCAATAAAATGTCGTCCAGCTTAGAAAGACACACAGGCAGAGTATGTATCGTTAACCCAATGTCTTTTTATTTACATTAACAGCCTGTACATTTCCCACAGCTGGGCTAAGGCCACCTCTCCATTTGAAGAGGTTCGACCACGCTGTTCCAATGCGGATTGGGGGAAATTTGTATGTCTTCAATTTATCAATGAATATGTACACGCACATAATTAATTTATGTTGTTTTGAAATAACAAAACAGTAATAAAGAAGAACTCGTAAGATTACTAATTGTATATTAAAATTAGTCTTGGGAATGTTACTCAATTCTCATCAGGTATAATTTTGCTGCAATTCATTGTTGAAACTTTTCAAAACCTAAATCTACAATTAGTATCTAATTAGCATTCAAATTTTTATTTTAAATTGCAAAGCAATGATTGCTTTTGCTAATTTACACTTGAACGAGAAATATGTATAATACATCATTAATTCAGTATTTTTCGAAATATCCTATTTTCATTTATTAATAAATATAAAAGTAAACTCTATGAGGCCTTAATTATTAACCTCACCTCGGACTGGATATGCATTCGGCCTATTAGATTCCACTAGGTTTGGATTGAGAAAACTAAGGCCTTAGAAAATAAAAGCTACCTTTTTTCTTACGTAGTGGGTCTAATTCTTGAATGATCGAAGACCGTCTCTTACAATACGTGTCTGGAGTTTAAATACCTCAGAAAACGCCCTAATGTTGCAATTATTAAGAATTACACGATCAAAATCAAAATCAAAATATACTATAAATAAATGAATAAATATGAGAAAACATCACATACATTACTCTGATCCCAATGTAAGTAGCTAATGCATTTGTGTTATGGAAAAAGACAACGTAGAAAACTAATGATAATCTACATCGACTCGGCCGGGAATCCAACCTGGGACTTCGGAGTGGCGTGCCCATGAAAACCGGTGTATACACCACTCGATTACTTTATTTAATTAGAATTTTACAAGAACTTTTTGATCGTCATTCAACAACTATATTGAGTGAAGCTACCAAGCTTGGATTTGCTGTTATAAGATAAAATAACTATAATGCTATCTTCGTGTCTACTAATCGGAACTCGAAGGAAAGTTCAATAGTTACTCTTTGCTAAGTTAATTATAAAGTATGAATTATTTATTTTTAATTGAATATTGCATAATAATTAAACATTTATTCAAAGCCGTTTCGTCAACAATGTGATCTGTTTAAATTCATATTCAGCCGTTTCGTTCAGGTCTAAATATTTTGGTAACAAACGTAATGTATTAGTTTAATTATTTCTTAAATGTTAGTTTTATAAGTAGAGTTACGCAATCCATTATGTAATAAGGAAAATGTTTATAAATAACGTAAGAACTGTAATTTTCTTTGCATACGATATTATGAAATTGTCGAGTTCAGAAATAATCTAATTGTGTTTTTAACATTTCATGTAATGTCATTAAATAAATCATTGCATATAAGGTTAGTGTTATTCTCTTATTTTTATTATAAACAGTTCTTAATGTCAAGATCTATTAGTAATCCTCTGGCTTAGAAGCAGCACTTGTGTTTTAAATCAATCAGAATTCAAACGATTTCAATGCAGTTTTAAAGTCTTGAGATTTACCTAGCTTCAGAAATCGAAGAGCTTTTTGACATAAATTGGAAACAACCTTTGGAATATTCATTGTAATAAATTGTTTTACAAACTACACAATATTCACTTATACTAATGATAAAATTGAAGTCACTTAGTAATAATAACAATTAACATTGATAAATTAATTAATTAAGTAAGAGCTACTCTCATATAAGCTTACGCCAATTTATTGGACGTAATTTAAATATACTATAAGCGATTTCAAACCTGATATATTTGAAATAAAAAGTAAAGCATATTTAATAAATGATACTCATAGTGACACATAATACATACCATATTAAAATTGAAATTGTTTACTAAGTACAAATTATTGGCATACCGACCTAGTTAGTCTGTGACATAATAGGGCACCCATGCCTCGGGGAAAAGTGAGACACAGCAAAAAATACATTTTGCGTAACGTTATAGGTATGCGCTGTAACTCACAAGTAGGCGTGGAACGATTAAAACACTTGTATCGAATTGAAATGTTGCTTTTTATAGTGTTCGAATTTTAATCGTTTATTTTCCAACGTCACCAACTTAGAGGTTAGTTTATTACACCTGTTTCATAAGTTATTAGTTATAATATGAGTAATAATGTAGTGTAATCTATATACATACTAATATTCGCTCGCGACTTCGTTTCAATTTTAGGGCGTTGGTTGTCATGTGTTAGAGCAAAAAAGCCTGTGTCCTCTTGGAGTTCAAGTTTAATTTCATCAAAGTTGGTTTAGTGGTTTGGTCGTGAAAGAGTGACAGACAGACAAACAGACAAACAGAGTTACTTTCACATTTATAATAATGAACATTCGTTTTAGTTCATGGTTTCATTTGTTTGGTATTTGTTATGACTGTTCAATGAAGATACTTAACATAGCATATTTGTATGTATTTGCATGTCTTCCATAGCAGAGAGCTGAGATGGCCCAGCGGTGAAGGGAAACATCGTGAGGAAACCCGCATGTATCTAATTTCGTCGTAATTCTGCCACATGTGCATTCCACCCGCATTGGAACAGCGTGGTGGAACATGTTCCAAACCCTCTCCTTAATGAAAGAGGAGACCTTATCTCAGCAGTGGGAAGTGTTACAGGCTGTTATTTTACTTTACTTTACGATAGCAGAATGTTAGTAAAAATTGGAGGACTCAATTAGTGGTTTGCACCGGAGCAGTGAGTACCGGAGAATAACCGGTTATTCTCCGGTAAAAGTACTCGATTGAATCAATCGGTTGTTAACCGATTAAACACCGGTGATCGTATTATATCTAAATGGAATATTTTTATGTAAAAAAATAATATAACTGAATTTAAAGAAGTGTTTAGTAATCATCAATTTTTAATATGTAGTTAAGATATTTATTGATTTGCTTTTTTCAATGTGGTTAATTATTTCGGTCATCACCGAAATAATTAACAGGGTTTACTCAGAGCGCTCTTGGCAGTTTATATGGTTCACTTGCTACTAGCTTTAGAAAGAATTCGTTGCATTGAGCATGATCATTTTTAAGTTGAAGATCCTGTCGTATGTTTCATTTTTGTACAATTTATAGGAATCCAACCTTCTTGTGGAGTCATCCTCTTCCTTCGCACGTAGTCTTCGAACTGATTTAAGTAGAATAAAAAATAATTATTTACATGTTATATTTTCTTGTATGTATGAAATCTGGGAACCAATTAAATTAAAATAATTAAAACTTACCTTGAGTTTCCATCTTGCAAGAAAAACGTTAAATTCCACGGATTTAGACATAGGGTTTGCATAAGGGCCATATTCCATAAACAAAAATACTGTCATTGTCTCTGGAAACGGGAATTCACCAAAAGTATATTTACAACAAAGATTCGTTGCGTACCGTATTTACTCACTCTTGTAAATTATATTCATCAAAGAATACAGTTACGTGGGAAATTATAATACTACTTACGTTATCGAAAATATATATAGGTAGGTATATAGTTTAATGAAAGTGCAAAACTAAAAGTAAGTATAAACTAAAACTTATTAATACTTACATATAAAAATTTTAATATTGTCAAAACATATTTTAACTTGTTTATAAATTTTCAGAATGCCAAAAGTACAGTCAAAAACTAGAGGTCACTTTGACAAAGTAGACGAAAGCGGGACCAAAGTGCGGTGTAAATTGTGTTCTGCCGTGCTAACAACTGGAGGCGGAACATCAAATATGTTATCACATTTAAAAAGAAAGCATTCGGAGATTGTGAGTACACAAACAAATTCTTCTACATCATCTGGTGATAACAATAATAGCGTATCCACTATAGAGCAGTCTCTTAGTCCAAATTTTAAGGAAATAGACGAAGCACTAACTTTGATGTTAGCTACCGATTTTCAACCGTTTTCGATGGTGGATGATAAGGGGTTTAGAAACTTTGTTCGGCATATTAACCCAAATTACAGAATTCCAGAAAAACGAACGATTCGTTACGAATTAATGCCCAAATTGTTTAACGAATTGAAAGCAAAGTTAAAAAGAATCTTATCTGATATTGATAACTTGTCACTGACCACAGATGTATGGACGAGTAATTCTATGGAGTCATACATCACAATTACTGTACACTTTTTTTATAGAGATGATCTTAAAAGTTGTGTACTAACTACTACACTTTTAACAGAGTCACACACAGCAGATCATTTAAAAGAAGTTGTCCATCAAATATTGACTGAATGGGAAATCCGGGATAAAGTTATTTGCATCACGACAGATAATGGGGCCAATATAGTAAAAATGGTGAGACTGTTAGGACTACGTAGCATGCCTTGTTTTGCACATACTCTAAATTTGGTTGTAGAATATTCCTTAAAAGTTCCTGGATTAATTGATTTGATAGAAAAGTGCAAAAAAATTGTTAAATATTTCAGAAAATCTAATATTGCCACACTGACACTTCGCAAAGAACAAAAAGAAAGAAACCCAAATGTAGAACCATTACAATTGATACAGGAAGTTCGCACCCGCTGGAATAGCGTTTATTATATGATAAAAAGAATTTTAAAATTAATTGACAGTATAACCGCGGCACAAAGAAAACTGTCCCAAGCGCCTGATATAATTAGCCCAGAAGAAGAGAATATTTTAAAAGATGTAGTGATTTTACTAGACATATTTGAGCAAGCCACTGAAATGATAAGCGGAGATCAATATCCGACATCTAGTTTAATAATACCGATTATTTATGGGTTGTTTGATAACATTCAAAGTTTGGGCCCCAGAGTCTCCACAAATGTCGGTACAATATTTCTGCAAACACTAAAAGAAAATATGAACAATCATTTATTGGATTACGAATCTCGAACAGTTTGTCGGATATCCACCATACTGCATCCCGTTTTCAGGAATAGCTTCAGACATTTGAATAATAAATTAGCTGCTAAAGAAGCCGTAAAGGCAGAAATAAATAATATTATCCGAGTCAGAAACCTACCCCAAGTCACAGACATAGACACGTTAAGTATTGCAAGTACTAGCGAAACAGGTCGCCCAGATTTGCTGGGATTTTTAAAAAAGAATCTTAATAATGGAAGTATCACGTCAGCCACTGCAATAAACTTAATAAAAATGTACACGGAAACACAATTTCCACATAACAGCCATAACTGGGATGATGTGGTTCAATTTTGGAAATTTAATAAACATTTGGAGCCTTTGGACGAAATAGCATTCAAATATCTAGCTGTGCCAGCAACTTCTGTTCGGTCTGAGAGAGTATTTTCTGCGACAGGTCACATATTAAATGATCGAAGAAATATGTTGCGCCATGAAGCAATTGATATGTTATGTTTTTTAAATCAAAATCAGAATTTATTATCTTTATAATACATATTTTTAGAAATAAGATCCAAAGTCCTATCAATCTCCCATTGTGATTTTTTTTTCAATTAATAAAAAACATATTTTGAAATTAATGGTTTTCTTCACCGGATATTACCGGTGAATCTCCGGAGTTCGGCAAATCACCGGAGAATATCACCGATCCGCCAGATTTCGCTCCGGTGCAAACCACTAGACTCAATTATAATCAATTATTGAATACTCATTGAATCACTGGTTATCCGAATCCATTTCTACATCCAATAAAATACTTCCAATGTCAATGATGATTTGATTGTTATCATAAGCATTTGATTGCAAACGTCATGTGTATGATATAATCTTGTAAGATATTAAATAATAATAATAATATTCTCATGTTATATGTTACTAGTTAACCTATTAAGAGGAAAGGTCAAGTAGCAGTTCTGTGTGAAATTAATAACTGGATATGATGGGGTTTAAGTATCGAAGGATTTTATACGTTTTCATTGAACAAATTGTACTTACAATGAAATTATTTAAAGTAACTCTGTCCAGACTATATTTAAAAAAACATTAATTAATATAAGATCATGATACGTTTTCCGTAACTGTACCCCGTTTATTGAATTTAATGTTACAATTTATTTTATACTCGTTATAGTGACTGCCCCCGTCTTCGCACGGGTGCTATACTGACACTAAATGTAGTACAGAATTTCTTTATTTACGACATCACATTAGTAACTTTTAAAATTATCAGTGTTTCTTTACTATATTGTACATGTATTATATACTAAACCTCGAATCTCCAAATCCATACGATCAGCACTATCTATTATAACTTTAATAATAAAAATAACCATGTTAATTTAAAAAAGAGGCTGTATTATGGTTCATTCTATAAATGACATTATGAGTATTTATTATATAAGTTAAATAACGTACTCAAGAGAAAATAACATGTGACATTATGTACAGATATGAATTACATAAAAATAACAATTCAATTGGTAAACAAATAATTTCACTCATATCTCAATTGTGAGATTACGTCAACGTTTTATTTCAAACAACTGGAACTGTCTCAATTTTCTCCGTGATGATGCTGACACGAGTCAGTGGAAGCAACGACGGTGAAAGCTGATAATGACTTTAAAATAATAGAGTCTATAAAATGATGATGAATGAAGGCAAAGAAATATGATTATACAAAAATATATATCATAAATTGTCTACTTTATTTATTATTTATATCTCACATATTTTTTATGGTATAGGTTGGCGGAGGATATGGGCCACCTGATGGTAAGTGGTCACCATCACCCATAGACAATGACGCTGTAAGAAATATTAACTATTCCTTACATTGTCAATGTGCCACCAACCTTGGGAACTAAGATGTTATGTCCCTTGTGCCCGTAGTTACACTGGCTCACTCACCCTTCAAACTGGAACACGACAATATTGAGTACTGTTATTTGGCGGTAGAATAACTGGTGAGTGGGTGGTATCTACCCAAACGGGCTAGCACAGAGCCCTACCACCAAGTGGTTGGTATAAAGCACTTGTACGTAATTTAAATTATAAAGTAATATGAAAAAGTAAAAAATCGTTGTATTATGTTGTACGGTATTGTGTTTGATTAATGACTAATTCTTCTAAAATAACAGTAAAGTTCAAAATGGGAAGATTATTGATAGCGTGTTATATATACATATTTAAATTAGCATCTATTTAGATTTCACTTATTACTTTTTCAACACGCTTAAATAAACAAGAGTTAAATTACCGCGAAACTCAGAGACTTTTGGGCGTTAATTACTTCTCAAAAATTTCTAACAATCACAAAATTTCATATGTGTGTAATTATTTACTGTAACTTGTTTTATGAATTTGATTCTTATGTCCAGTGTAATAAGAACTAGTGGCCTATATAAGCTTATTGTACAATAACAAGAGACAATAAGACGTGTAAAATTATTATGAAAGCCGTTTTATGTCGCATTGTTACGTGTTTTGAGATAAATTGTGAACTTTACACCGGTTATGACAATACGATTTTCACATTTTTATTACATTTTTTTTCGTCTAATTTCACACATTATACCAGTAATGTGTCAAAACTTATTTTACGTACAGCTTATGCAGAACATATTTTCCAACGACGCATTTATTAGGCTTGAAAATATATTCTATTTATTTGAAAAGAACATTGTTCAACAAAAAGAAAAATATAGTTTTAATGTTGCCAGAGTGAAAAAATAAACAAGAAAACTTTATTTATTTATTGACTCTCCAAAATTATTCCCCATTTCATTTAAAATACATAATTTTTGTTTTATTTAATAAAAATAACTACGTATTCATTGCATTAAAATTAAATAACATCTATTTTAATTAATCAAGAAATACATTACGAAAGTGACTTTGAACCACCTAATATACCAATCAATTAAATCGAATGAGAAAACGGAAACAACCTTAATTATATCGATAACTAATCACTAATTATTTACAATTAATAATGTCAAAAATTATTATGTAAACAAATATATTACAACGATAATGATGAAATTAAATGTGTTAATCTATAATTAAGTATATTCTAGTATTTCGTAAAACTGTATCAATGAGTGTAATAAAATCACATATATAGTAGTTATAGGCAATTAATGGAAATTACATAGAATTTATTGATTTCATAATATAACATTTAGTAGTCGATTTGTAAATATTTCATAATACATTGTCAGATTATGACTTCAACAACAACAACAACCACAGCCTGTAAATTCCCACTGCTGGGCTAAAGGCCTCCTCTCCCTTTGAGGAGAAGGTTTTGGAACATATTCCACCACGCTGTTCCAATGCGGGTTTGTGGAATACACATGTGGCAGAACTTCTATGAAATTTATCACATGCAGGTTTCCTCACGATGTTTTCCTTCACCGCTGAGCACGAGATGAATTATAAAGACATATTAAGCACATGAAACAGCGGTGCTTGCCTGGGTTTGAACTCGGAATCATCGGATAAGATGCACGCGTTCTAACCGATTATGATTTCGGATTATGTGAAATGGGGTCTAAGACGTAAAATAGAATATAAATTTACTTAAATCATTCTTAAGAGGCTACCAGTGTACTTCACTTGATTATTTCATTTTAACAGTTTTTTTTTTCATGATTATTATAAGTTCGTTATTTGAAATGTTTAATTAATTTCGTATCAGTTAAATATGTTATATATATGTGAAGTTATTTTGTTATTAGATTGTTTTTGTTTTGAGAAATCTAATTTAATTTGTGTTTTTGTCGTTTTTTTTTTCAAGGCATCGTTTTTTTTTTGTCTACACATATCACATCCCACACGTAGGTATTAACTTATAATTCCAAATAATATTTACACTCCAAACGCAATTAATGAAGAAAATGTCAACTAACAACCAATAAGCTTTTGGTTCTGACATTTGTCCTTTAAAACTTTAAAAGTAAATTAACGTTAAACAATAGTCCACTATTTTTAGGAAAAATTAGCGTTAACATCATAATGTGTTGTATAAAGAAGCATGCAATTGTTACCTAACTTAGCGAAAGTTTCACGCCTTTGCAATATAAATAGTTCTATCAATAGCGGACGTAAAAGAAAAAATAATATAATATCATCGATACCTCTAGCTTTATTGTAAACAGAAAACAAAATCGTTTTTTTTTTTCTTATCAATCTTTGGCATTGTGTCTGCATACCACAGTCGTTATAACATTAAAAAGAGTTTTCAATTTATTTATCGTAGTGTTACCATAATGCCTGATTTAGTTATTTAGTTTTATGAAACTGCTAAAACTATTAGCGATAACATCTAATTAGGTCTCTAAATGTCTTAACGCTGGGATGAAGCCTTATTTATATTAATCTTTTTAGGAACTAATTCCACCACGTTAGTTCAACTTAACGCAGATGTCAAAATAAAATTGCTTTTTCATTGCTCGGTTTCGAATCTGCGACCTTCGTTCAAGATTCACTTTTTCTAACAACTGAGCATATTGTCATATGAACAAACAACAGACTCTCACTAAGTTACATAATAAACTATGAAGTTGTTAAAAAACTGTTATCTCTTTGCGCTAGTTTCCAATAAGGACCGTTGACCACTCGATTCCAGGAATTAAAGTTCTACGAATCGCGAGAAAGGTATTCGTCCTTAGCTCCGATTCAATAATGTCGCCTGACGACATTTCGCAGACCGATTCAGTCCCACACGATGGTAACCTTAAGCTCCTTCTCCATTGCACGAGATTAATATTTAACACTAATACGTACATAACTATTTAAAGGAAAATCATTACATAGTATAAAACAACGTCGCTTACCGCTGTCCATGTCTATATATGCTTAGATCTTTAAAATTACAGAACGGATTTTGAAGCAATTTTTTTTTAATAGATAATTTGATTTAGAAGGAAGATTTATATGTATAATACATACATAATATAATAAAGAATTAATGATAGAATCGCAACCGTGTGAAGCTGGGACGAGTAGCTAGTATATCGTAAAAGGCTAGTCTAATCATTTGAAATAAAAACATTAAAAAAAAAACAGTAAGTTCAAACAGTCATGAATTAAAAATTATTTGATCTCTACTTATTACATTCGAAATTATGTTTCAATTTTCAATTTAAATAATTGTTCAGCTGAGTTCAGTTTCAAAATTAGCTTTTACAATGACTCATAAATTTTAATAAGTTCACACCAACAATAAATTAATAGTAATTTGTAAAGTGCTTTGTATGCAAACTATTAATATATATAAATATGTAATTTATAGATAACCTTGTGAGTTGAATAAAAGCTTGTAAAACTTATTCAATTCTATAGTTTTAAACTGCAGTGATAACACCGTTTTAAACTTTAAGTACTAGAAGTGAACTTGTAACTATTGTTATGGTGAAACGTGTTCCTTAATTACACTGGCTTTTTTAAACAGTCATATTGGAACTAATTTTAAGGTACATATAATAATAAAGTTGATTGGTTATTGTAAACAATTGCCAAGAAGTTTTAACTCTTTCTACAATTAAATAATTTAAATATTAATAGATATAAAATGAATTGTTTTTTTTAACTTAATTGAGAGTATTTAAAATAAAAATTCGCCTCGCTTCGCTTTCAACAACATGTGGATATATGACACTGTTTTGTATCACGAAAAATGCTCTAAAGAAATAAATTATTGGAAAATATCTTTTAAAACAAGTTTCAGGGTAAAGATTTATTATCGATTACTGATAAAATATCGATTATAGACTGTATCTATTTGTCATTAATTCTACTTTTAAAAAATTAAAGTAATACATAATAAAGCAATTAGTATATGTGTGTCAAAAATCTACGATTACTTAATTAATATAATTATATTTACATACCCGTTTTCGATTACACGAACTATAAATATTATCAATGTACGTAATATTATAGGCTGTGTCATAATATCAATAAATAACGTTACAATTAATATATAAAGCATGTCAAGATCATACAAGTGTTCGATACAATTATAAGAGCTTATATACGTCATGTTGGGATCAAAGCCTGAATACAGCCTTGTCAATCTACATACGAGTATGTGTTTTATTCCGCATTCATACGCTGACATCGGAGGTGTACATATTGGACTATCAATCGAAACTTGACCTAGAATATCGGTTTGGATCGTGTTCCATATTCAAATAAAACTAATATATAATAATTAAACATATAGAAGTCATATTTATGTATCTATATTTATCTTGTGAGTGAATTATGTAGAAAGTAGACAAAAATCAGTAGTTACCCTTCTATATCATTACATATATATGTCCCTATGTATGCTTAAATCTTTAAAATTACGCAACGGATTTTGATGCGGTTTTTTTAATAGATAGAGTGATTCGAGAGGAAGGATTTTGTGTATAATACAAGGACAATATAGTAAAAAAAACACTTATTGTAGAAGTTTCTAAGGTGGTATCGTAAATTCTTTAGTATATTTAGAAACAGTATTGCACCCATGCGAAGCCGGGGCGGTTGGATCATATTTGCAACTATATTTAGCGTATTGTAAATAAAAATCAACTAATATTGAGTATGTACATATATGTCGCTAGGATAAGAACCTTGTTTATTTATTCAACGTTATTCGTGTATACGGTTTGTATGTGTGTTTATGACATTGATACAGCTGCAAGTTAGGAATGTTACGATGTGCGACGCATGTCTTAAAACTCGTTGCGTCTAAAAGAAGTCATACCACTCTATAATTACGCTTTCGAAACTTCCTCACGGATGCAACTGTTTGAATAAATAAACGTCTATTTTGAATATATAATTTCGATAAACATCGTATCTAGAATTTGGTTACACTTTATATACTTGACATCTGTGTTTTTACAGGTCGAGTGTAAATGTATCTTATAATATAGTAGTTAAATTGTCAAATTTAACATTTTATTATAAAAGAAAATTGAAATGAAATTTTTGTTGAGTTGAGTTTAGTCTTTTAGAGGTATAAATGAATGAAAGCTTAAAGGAATAAACAAAAACTACGATTACGACTAAAACATTATTTGATTTCTTATCAATAGTAGGGTTTATATATCGTACATATCTTCGTTAGATATCAGCCGTCATATCTATGTCTGGGCTGTTGTTGTGTCTTAGTTTTAATTTGATGAGTTTCTATTGTTATATAGCATCACTGGTGAACTAGTGGCAAAAATACACTTGAACATTACATTGGTATGAAATTTACATTGACTTGGTATTTTCCAAACATTTTCACACAATGCTTGATTTGTTGAACGGAAATTTTGCGTTCCATGTATTTACATAATTTGAATGTTGCAAAATAATTTTATATCAAGCTAACAAAATTCTCTACTCTAAATACTGTTGTCTAGCCGCAGGCGACGTTACATTCACCACTCGTGACCGCTTTGAAACAATTACATCTAAACATATTATGTAATACTTATAAACTGTGTTCATTGAAAGCCATTCAAAGAAATGTTCTGAGCGGATCAGAATCTAATATGTCATTATTAATAGCTTTAATGACTCAGTACTAACATTTTGTTAATAATACATTATTAATGTTTTGTTGGTCTTGTGGCTTATATTGCTGCAGATACGGAAATCCTGAATTCCAATTCTGTATTCTGGTAAGAAATATCAAAGGAAATGGTTTTACAAAAACTTTAGTAGTTCTTCCCAGAGTTTGGAGATTATTTTACGCTCTCGTTCCCATAAAAATCAAGTGGAATTATTTATCGAAAACTGTGTACCATGTTATTAATCTTCGATGTTTTGTCATTTTTATTTTCCATTGCATTTTTAAACACAGACAATATCTATTCTTTCATACTCATAAAGCGATGTAACGGTAACTCCAACACGAGCGGAAAGTGATCAGACGCAGAAGAACGGTTTGACGTACTTTTACAACTTCAACTTCTATACTCCAGACTGGTACTGGGAATATTTTGACATAAAAATTCAATAACCTATCATTCGCCTGATCTTCGGACCCAAAACCTAGAAATCTAAGTCATTACATAAATCCACTAGATCAACACGCCAGTCACCAAAGTAAACCATATTTGTAGATAAAATGCAATCTATTTGAATATCACACCATATTATATCGAAATGTCCATTAAAATCACCAACATAATTATACTAGTAATGAGATATAAATACTAAGCGTCTTCTGAACGCATTTTTTGGCACAATTTTTACGATACACCTACTATCATCATATGTATGTCATATATAAAACAGATGAGAATCTTTTTCTGTGATCAAACAAAATAAAAAATGGTCGACGTCCAAAAATAGAACACGCTTCACTAATAACAATGTAGTAACAAGACAAAGTTCAACGATTCGCGATCTGTGTGATCGATGAGCCCGTGTATCCCGCGAAGCTGTCGATGTTTTGCAAGTCCGAATGACGAAAGTTGTCGAGATTTCGCAAGTCGGAAGATCCGAGGATCGAAAGAAAAGCCGTCGTCCGAACGCAAATGACAAATAAATAACTATAATCAAATTACAATTTTGTATACAATTTCTTTCGCCACAAGCGTCGAAGGTTGACATTTGATCGGGTGATTGTAGACTTTTGCGAGATTAATGATCGCCAAAGATTTCCTATCAACTTTGCCTAGATTTATGCTTAAATTTAAAAAGGTCGCTGAGTTTCGATAAAATTGCTGAACGATATTCATAAAACGAATACATCAAGCAATAAAGTCGAATGAAAAATCTATCATCATCATCAACAGCCCATGTTTGTCCAATGCTGGACACTCTCCAAATACACGCCACTGTGGTCTTTCTCTGACTATTTGCATACAGCTCCTGCTAGCCGTCTTACACCACGCCTGAGGATGTCCTACACTACGTTCTAAAAATCTATACGAATATTATAAATGCAAGACACTATCATTTCTCTTCCACAGCCAAACCATTGGCAATTTTATTCCTTTCACCAGAGGAACAATCCGTAACATATGAGAGGAGCCGTGTGCGACAAACAAAAGTTAGGGAAATGATCCACTAAGCTCCGCCAATAAATGTTGGATGCATATTGCATATTTCTCTATATAAACAGATCACTTGCCGGTTGATCTGGCAATATTTGGTTACATGTTCTACATACTTGATCGTAACATAACATAAATAAGAGATTCCGCAGATAATCTATGGCCAAAATTTTTGGTTGCGTTTATTTTTCGTTAGTTATTGGGGTAAGTAAAGGCACAAGAAAAATATCACCTTTGCTCCGAATGTCAGTGGAGCATTGTGAGCACTTATCAACAGTTGTTCTATTGCCAGTCTAAAAAAGCCAAAATATTAATCAAAACATGGAAAATATATTGAAAATGTCATTCATTTTTAATTAAATCGATGTGAAAAGTTTAACATTTAATAAAACGTAGCTTAATTAAAATATATACTCCGTAATATTATGTAAAGAATATGAAATAAACGAGCCGTCTAATAGATTAAGCGGAGTCTTTGGTAAGCCTGGCGCTATTGCTCACCTGCGTACCTACACAGGTAATCATGAGAAATGTTATTATCAATACGTATATAAGAAACACGTTCTTTTCAATACAATTTTAGATTCTATACGTATAATCTTAGGTCATGAAATCGAATGAATTTTCCAATTAAACAAAAAAATTTTGAATTTCCGTAAGATAAGTAAAATTCAATGTTTTTATAACAACAACAATAACAACGTAAATTTGCCACATCTGGGCTAAGAAGAACCCCTTGAGGAGACGGTATGGAACACATTCCATCATGCTGTTCCAATGCGGGTTGATAGAATACACATGTGGCAGAATTTCTATGAAATTAGACACATACAGGTTTCCTCGGGATGTTTACCTTCACCGGCACGAGAAGAATTATAAACACAAATTAAGTACATGAATATTCAGTGGTGCTTGCCTGGGTTTGAAACCGCGATCATCGGTTAAGATGCACGCGTTCTAACAAATGGGCCAACTCGGCTTTTTCTCGGTTCCATATTTGTATAATAATTAACAAATTAAATTGTCCGTTATACATTCCACTAACGAATAGACAAAGAACTATTACCGCTGTCGATTAACGGCCCATTTTATTGTCATAATTTGAGCGAACTGAGTATTTCGTGAGCAAAATGACTAGAACGTGAGTGATTATATCTCTGGTCAGAACTTAACAATCAGTTTAATTTTCAATTCTTTGTTTACGACAATACACTAAGATAATTATTCACTAATTGAAAATTCCACTACATACGTATAAATTAATCATAATCATAATCTACATATATCATCATTTATTTTTTCTTTTTTATGGTATAAGTTGGCGGACGATCATATGGGCCACCTGATGGTAAGTGGTCACCATCACCCATAGGCAATGAAGCTGTAATAAATATTAACTATTCCTTACATCGTGTTAGCATATTTATTTTAATATGATCATATTTTATTGTTTTAATTTATTAAAATATTACTAGCATAACTAATTCGATTTAAATAGTTGTTACAATTTAAGTTGATTGTCAACATCCGGTTTTGACTAAACTAAATTGATTTTTATTATATATAAATCAAAACCGGATGTTGCTACAGTCGGAGGATAGGCGTGCAAACATTAAACACTAGGAGTAAGCCTAGAAATGGTCATTCTTACTTTAATCGTCGAATTGGAAGGATCGAGCAAAATAATCAATCTTGTATCAGTTTTGATTGTAAACCACTTCAGGAGAAATAAAGTATTGATTGTGAGGAGAGTTTTTGTTTTATTCCAACAATCGTCAATGTTTCACCAACCTTAGGAACTAAGATGTTATGTCCCTTGTGCCCGTAGTTACACGGGCTCACTCACCCTTCAAACCGGAACACAACAATACTGAGTACTTTTGTTTGGTGGTAGAATAACTGACGAGTGGGTAGTACCTACCCAGACCGGCTTGCACAAAGCCCTACCACCAAGTAATATATAATGTAAACATAATATGTAATGTAATCTTAGTCATGGTGATTGGTCAGCGAAGAAATTCCTTAAACATTTATAATGGGCAGGTGTTAGGTGCGGTAGATCCTTTTTTATACGTCCGTGCCATTTTTGTATAATACTTAGTTATTATTTTATGAAAAAATCAGAGTATATATGTCAATATAACAATATTCCATTTTTAGTCTGTATTATTGTTAGGCTGACGTCGATTAAGGCTTGAGTACTGAGGTTCTAAATTAATTTTGCGCTAAAGTTCTTTTCTTCAGGTTCCTGTAGGTTCATTTTGGACGCATGTATTACGATACAATTATAAATATAATTAACATATGGAGACATACAATAACACATACAACTATCCTTCTAAAATATAAATGAGTTCATGCAATTGGTACATAAATTCCTTAAGAATTTTAAATCAATCCTGATCATATATCTCAAACATTCGCAAACAGCTCAAGATTAAGCAACTCGCGTACAAAATCTTTCATACATATGTATTATATTGAAAGCCGATAATATCTGAAAGCTTATAACAATACTTTAGATAAGATCACTGATAATACGATCTTACAACACGGCGGTTCTGTTTGGTCTTGAAACTGTGCAACAGCGAATGGGGTATTACAAAGATCGTGTGCGCGAATTCGTTCGACTTAATGGTTTCGATTTCAATAGCTTTGATTTCCAATTAAATTATCATTAATCGAAACGACATTGACATAAATGATTAACCATAAAGATATTTTATACGAATGTATGATATGACTTGTTTATTGAAACACTCATGGCCTTTCCTTGAATCGTATGCCAAATTAACAGCGGTAAAAGACCACAAAAACAACAACAACAACAGCCTAAGGCCTCCTCTCCCCTTGAGGAGAAGGTTTGGAACATATTCCACCACGCTGTTCCAATGCGGGTTGCAATACACATGTGGCAGAATTTCTATGATATTAGAAACATGCAGCCTCACAATATTTTCCTTCACCGCAGAGCACGAGATGAATAATAAAGACAAATTAAGCACATGAATATTCAGTGGAGCTTGCATGGTTTTGAACATCGCAAACATCGGTTGAGATGCTCGCGTTCTAACCACTGGGCCATCTCGACTCGGATAGACCAATCAATATAAAATTAACGTAATAATAACGATATGTCGAGTTAATTGTGTTGCTATACGAACGAGGAACAGGAACCCATTCAAACACACACACACACATATTGTATGATTACCGCAATTAAGCGAAAGTTTGTTCAAATTATTTAAAAAAAAAACGCACACTTCACGATAACTTTCGTTATCTATTTCGAATCTCATTCAAAAAACATTCCTTTAAGTCTACATAGAAAAGTTTAATATGCTTATAAAGATTTATTACGCATAAATAGACTCGGTGGAATCACTTTCGCTTTATGTCCGGAAATTACGCATGCGCGGGGCGCCTTTAGAAAGCTATACTTAGTTTTCACTGACTCCGAACGAACTTATCACGTTAGACACGTGACTGTTACTTGTAATATAAAGTAGAAAATAAATAGAGAATTGACTAACTTATAATATATAAATGTTATTTTGAACACAGCTTTGTTTATCAGAAATCGAAAGAAGAAAGTTATAGTTAGGGATATTTGACTGTCGTCCTTCCTAGAATGTAAATTACGATTTCATTTGAAAAAGGAATGCACTAATAACTCACTCTCTAATGACTAAATTGCATTGCTAAGATCAGGCTTAAAGGCTGTCGGCTGTCATTCCATTAAAGGGACTACTTTAGCCATATTTTTATCAAGCATTATTAACTATATAAATTCGATTTATGACGCAAATTTCTTTGCTATTCAGACCTATAAATACGTGTATTGTACATATATGATTCAGTAAAAATAGAATCAAATAATTTATTCCAGTAGCTTCTTATAAATAACGGCACCATTTCGGAAGTAAACCCAGAAGAATCGTTATAAAATCAATAATTACTCTTTTCCATCATTTAAATTAGACATAATTAAGCTTAATTAATAACGGTCCATTAAACTATCCAATTAATAAGTAATAACAGTGCATAATCATCGAATAGATGCTACACGTTTCGTGATCTACATAATATTTTATTAAGGTGTTACGCGTTCTTTATATCTGATTTTTACATGTAATTTCAATTAATATTATTAAATTGCTTTGATTATTATTCCACCAACCCGCATTGGAACTGCGTGGTGGAATTATGTTCCAAACCTTCTCCTTAATGGGAGAGGAGGTCTTAGCCCAGCTGTGGGAAATTTACAGGCTGTTACTTTACTTTACTTTTCTACTTTGAGTACTTGCAACCACCGAAGTTACCAACGGTTCGGTAAGCAGATTCTACCGAGAAAAACCGGCAAGACACTCAGTAGTTACTCTTTTAAAAATGCAGTCCGGTTTGTGAAATACAATTTTGTCTGTCCATTCAAATTTTAAAAAGTGATGTCAAAAATTTTCTTTAATAGTAATAGTAAAAGTAAATTAAAGTAACAGCCTGTAAATTTCCCACTGCTGGGATAAGGCCTCCTCTTCCATTAAGTAGAGGATTTGGAACATATCCCACCACGCTGTTGCAATGCGGGTTGGTGGAATGCACATGTGGCAGAATTTCGATGAAATTAGACACATGCAGGTTTCCTCACGATGTTTTCCTTCACCGCTGAGCACGAGATGAATTATAAAGACAAATTAAGCACATGAATCGGCGGTGCTTGCCTGGGTTTGAACCCGCAATCATTGGTTAAGATGCATGCGTTGTAACCACTGGGCCATCTCATAAAGTATGCAATGTGAAATGATTACTCATATACTATTAAGGTATAATTTACGCTATCGGAAAAAAGAATCGTTTAACAATGTATTCACTTCTTATCGAAACACTTGATTTTTTTATGTAATTTCTGTAGAGTAAGTTCAAGGCCTTGAGAAGATGGTACGGACGAGACTCTCACAGTCACATCGAAAACTTGCATCATGAATGCTGGCGCAACCGTCGATACTAAAATAATAAGGACAATTATATTGTGGAATAACTGACTTTTTTAAACATTGCATATGCAAATGTGAGAGAATTTTATGATTTGGTAAACGCTGACGGCTTTTTAGGCATCGAATGTTATTGTCGTTAATTAATATAGCATTTCTATTGGTTAAAATTGAAAATGACATTTTTATTTTGACACGTCTTAGAGATAACACATTTATTTTGACAAATTTTAGAAATATATGACTTTTAAATTTGTCTCCTTATTGGCTTTATTTAAATTTTAAGTAACATTGCTTAGGTTGCCATACACTCACCTATTTTTAAATACTTGCATATATTATTTTTTCTATATTAAATTGTAACAATAGTGAGTTTGATTTAAGTTGGTTGTCAAGTTGACACGTGGAGATATAAAAAAGGTTAGTATGACTTTTATCGTTTAAAAAAAAAAAACAAATGAAAATCAACGTTTTATCGATCAAATATTAAATTTAATAATAAACATAACATACGTATTGTAACACAAGCATAACAACCTACTCTGTTAAAAGCATACCGAAGGGAGTGTCCAGCTCTAAGATTATAAATAGACTGAACAGCTCTTAAAAAAACTATATACTGACATACAAAATAACTTTTATAACAATATAAAACATAATAAATTATGTAATTTAAGCACTTAATGTTATTCTTATGTTAATAAAATATTCTCTGATATATAGACTATGATTGATATTTCAAAAAATAGCTGACTTGTCACTGATACATAATTGATAAGAATGAATCAGACATCGAATGAAGAATGAACGTTTAAAACAATCTGATTGATTCAACCATATCGTTAACAACAATAATAGAAATACAAAACAAAAAACGTGATTGATAATCTCGTGTAATTTCTCAACGCCATTAAACGAGTTATATCAATCACTTGTGTATGATACGAAATAAAGCCAAATTGACCTCGACCTTTGGGTATCATTAATCTGCGCCCGCGCCGCTGTCCGGCTTTGCACTTTCACTGGACGCATAGCCTTGACAGTTCGACCACATTTATACTAAAGTTTTGTACACATGCTAACAATATATATTTATGTTTCCTATTTTTACTTAATCATACAAATGGGTACAGTGGTTAAATATAGGGATAGATACGAGGTTAAAACCCCAGATTGGATCGATAAAAAGTAATATAGCAGAGGTTAGGAATTGCTTACATGAATTCCTTAAATATGTAAATATGTACAAAAATAAATTAAAAATGGGAAAGAGACATATAGTAAAACTTGAAAAAGCGTATATTTTTCGTTTCATCGCAGCTTAAACCGTCGTTTTGTAATTGAATAAAATAAAATTCCCTATATTTGAGTGTAGTGTATTATTACAGTTATTACATACGGCATATTTACCATGTTTTTTTATTTTTATTCGGTGGACCTATATTTCGACATTATCTACGAATGTCTTGTTCATAAGACATACAAAACATGGTAATTATCCCGTGTTTAATAAGTGTAATAATAAAAATAATCATGTTAATTTAAAATATTATATAGATTTTATTAGTCATAGAATGCAAAGTACCCATATTCTATACATTCTTGATATGAATTGAGTTCTCTTTAAAACGCTATTTTTAACAGAATTTCGCGAGTGTTCGTGTTAAAAGATGTCTTAAATATTTTGAAAGGTCGACTTATCGGAATGTCCATTTCACTTTGTTAATTATGCAAATCTCCGCTCTACATTCGCGACGCCGCCTCTACTTTGATATTACTCGTCGACCTTGACAGATGGAATTATTCCACTGTATATAAAAAAACAGTGCATTGTTAAATGATATACTTTTATTTTAGTTATAATTTTATTTATTCATATCGCACGGATATTAACTCTATCTATTTGTATAATCTTAGATTTTTTATCATTAAGGTCTTGAAAGAGTCTTGATACTTTACTGGTATATTATCTGGATTTTGTATTTACTTTCAATGTCAAAATTTATTAATAATAATCATATATATTAGTTATATAAAAATATAATACATACTAATATTATAAATATAAATTGATCTCTGTGTGTCTGTTGCTCTTTTACTAGCAAACCGCTGAACCGATATCGATGAAATTTGGTGTAAAGCAAATTCGAACTACAAGGAAGGACATAGACTTTTTGTCTAACACATGACAACCAAAGCCTTAAAACGTGAGAGAAGCAGCGTGATACAATGAGTATAATATATTTAACTTGCGATGTACAATGAAAGATGATGCTACGCGTTACGATACAAACGTGAAAAATGTTTCATATAAAAGACTGCAACGCGCTTCCTACACGTTCGCATAACGCATTAATTAAATTTAACAAATAAGTTTAAAACATTATTAATTATACGTCCTCATATAACATGGAGAGATATTCTGATTCTTGCATTGCCAATGCGATGCCAAATATGGAATAGCTACCCATCCCGATTTTGTATGGGTAAAAGTCATACAAAGTTACTCCTCCTATCCGATCTATCTATAGTCATATAGTATATCTTTGGTCGAAATCTATACTATTATTATAAATGTGAAAGTAACTCTGTTTGTCTGTATGTCTGTCGCTCTTTCACTACCAAACTAATGAAACAAATTTGATGAAATTTGTTATGAAGCAAACTTGAACTCCAAGGATTATAGGCTACGCGAGTGAAACGTCAACAACTAGTTTTCCAAATAATCTTGGTAGTTTTGGCGATACGGCGGTAGTGTTATTGATTGGATGATTACGATATACCTTGATATTTGCGTGCTAATTTATTGTATCATCAATTGTTATTACGTACATTAGTTACGTTAATTATGTAAGTAAAATATTACGGTTATCGCGTGCCCACGACTACAGTCATGGTCACTGCGTCCGTCTGTTTGTTTGGCAGAAATGTAATTAAGCTTATAAATAAAATATTACTTCAAAAAGAATTACGTCCATGGGCAATATTATATATGATTTCAAAAATTAAATTTGTTATATGATTATGTTTTACTATGTAATAAAGGATTTTCATTAAAAAGGATTTAATTAGAAAATATACGTATTTGACTTTAAAATATTTTTCAACAATAAAGTATATTTATACAAATATTTGAAAGCCTAATTACAAACAGTTCTATTTGGAGATACTTTACAAGCAATGTAATATAATTTATTAAAATAAAGTAAATAAGATAGAAAGGGCTTCTAAATGTAGTCCACAAACGTTATATTGCTAGGAGTAGGCATCTTCTTATACGACTGTAGTTATGAGGTGTTAATCACTCATTAAATATGTGATAACTAAGTTGCGCGGATTCGAACGCGCGATCATTTAAAACCCACGCGTTTTAACATTTCAGCTGCCAGCTATAATTATTTGATATTCGCGATATATAATTCATACAACCTTGAAAGTACCGGAAGCGAGCCGCAACAATAAGCAAAGTATACGATTACCAGTTAAGTGAATATGTTGCAATACTACACATAATATATTGAATATCAAATATTGTGTTTTATTTTATGGATGCCGAGTGGGCGCACGAACAACGCCCGATTGTAAAAGGTGTCTATGTAATTTATTCTGATCCTAAGTTGAAAATGTTTGATCTATATTGCTCATAGTGGCTTGGCTGCACTGACTCACTCGCTTACAAAAGGGCGATATGGCTCTGTAGTTAGTTTACACTTTAATCAAAGATAGCAGGTTCAAGCCAACGCTACTTAATGTGTCTTTAATAATAACATAATGAAAAATCTACTATATTTGAACCCACCAACTAATATGGAAGCGTGGTGGAATTGTCTGCAAACCTCTATTGATAGAAGAGCACATACAGTACTATATTGACGTACTAATTTAAATTATTTTCTAATCACTCGTTTAGTGTAAACATCAAAAGTATTGCGTTAATGCTACGTCCGCGGTACAATACATAATTATTCGCCGTTATAAAATAACTAAATAATCAATACAAGTACTTTTACTTGGTGGTAGGGCTTTGAACAAGCCCGCCTGGGTAGGTACCACCCACTCATCAGATATTCTACCCCTAAACAACAGTAGTATTGTTGTGTTCCGGTTTGTGCCTGTTAACTGCAGGCACAAGAGACCCAGCATCTTAGTTCTTAAGGTTGGTGGCGCATTGACGATGTAAGAAATAGTTAATATTTCTTACAGTGTCATTGTCTATGGGTGATGGTGACCACTTACCACCAGATGACCCATATGCTCGTTCGCCAACCTATTACATAAAAAAAAGTATTGCATACCTCCCAACTAGTAAGTTTACTTGAAGTCAAAACTCTCGCATTTTAACAGATTGCGTCAAACAATTAATGTATTTTTATGGTATGTTCAACCACTTGACTCCGTGTAAATGCCTTTGTGCCTATTTGTTAGATATTCAGCCGCCAATACTTTGTGTTACGTGCCGGCGTGACGTATTATTTCAACCGTATAATTAGAATCACATAAAGTACAAATATCAAATAGAGTTCCGCTCTTAAAGACGCATGTTTATTTTAAAGGCACGACAAAAACAACAATACGAATATTTAACAATAATAATACAATTAGCCACGCACAGACGGCTAGTTGTTAATCTTTCCTATCCACTAGCGATGACGGCTTCGCACGGGTGCAATGCTCATACTAAATATACTACAGATTTTTTCTTGTTACTTCACTATATTGTTCATGTTTTATTGATGAAAAATATATCGTATCAAAATCCGTTGCGATATTTAAAAGATCTAAGCATACACAGGGACAGACAGCGGTAAACGACTTTGTTTTATACTATGTAATTATTAACAACTAATTTGATATTTCATTTAACCAAACTAAATGTACAAAGACAAATAATTATAATATTATAACACCAAGCTTCCGATTCAGTAATAAATGCTTCACATTTGAATCATGAAATTAAATAATATATTAAAAATAAAATAAAACAAAGGAATATTGTGCTATAAAAAATTCGGATCAAATTAAAATGTATAATAATTATTCGTCGATTTTCATACAGGATATATAAATAGGTATTTATTTATAAAACATTACTAAATGTTTCAAGCATAGCTCGTATCAATTAGTACTGAGTTAGCCGGTTTTCCAGGGTATTAATATCTGATTGTAACTTTAAGCTTAGTTAACCCATTTCTTGTAAATTGAATTAAATTTATTTCAAATGTTTTTTTAAATACAAATAACAAAGTCTTCCGTGTGCTAGGAGTTAATTAAACATATAAAATTAAAAGAATTCACAACAAAATCGTTAATACTTCGGAATTTCTTTGTACTTATCGACTTCAGCTATTACTCTACATTCTTCAAAAGGTTAGAATAATACTCCGGCTTTAGAAAGGATATCGCCAAGGCCGGACGATGTCCGCTGTAGACACGCAGACGTATATATAACTGAATATATACATATACATATTACATGGTATCGATTTAACATCATTTGACTTTCGTTTTTTGTAACAAGTTCTAGATGGAATTTATTTTTAACATTAAATAACCTCAAGACTAGTTTATAAATGCATATAAATTTTATTTGGAAAGGCAAATTTCGCGTTTAAATTTGAAGCGCAAATTTCGATCCCTAAAGATGATACAATAAGGGATGAAATATTTGATGGGATCGAATTTAATTGATAATTTATATTCTCAGAGAATTTTTATAAGTTGATTTTTTTCGTAATTCTATTTTTTTTTAGTGTAGTTTGAAATTATTGTGAAAAAAGAAATTAGTATACTTTACTCAAAGGTAGACTTTGTGCAAGTCTGACTAGAAAAATATAACCCACCAATCATATATTTTACAATATAGTCAAAGAGAAATACTCAGTAACATGGTGTTCCAGTTGAAAGGTTAAGTCAATGTGACCAATGTACTAGGAATGAGGAACCTAACGCCTTAGTTCAAAAGTGAGTTTGTAATGTCATCATATACTCGAAATTATACATTTCGATATAGTTACGTACAATTTTATAGTATTATAACTAAATTTATATATTTCTACATATGATTTAAAGTTACTTCAACGCTGCGAAAATGTGGTATTTATCAAATAAGGGACTAACTTTCAACGTACTCATTCATCAATGAAAATTCACAAGACTTGCACTAGATGAATAATTAAAAAGTAAAAACTAAGACAATGAAAACTCTAAAGTCCAAGATTTGTACCCACTATACTCTACATTGATCTAACCACAGATACATTAGGTGTGTGTCGCAATGAGCGCCCTTCGTAACGTCTTTACAAGTACATTCCACATAAAAATGTCGCCGGAAGAATCGTTAAGGTTACTGACATATCTCTACTCGCACAGGCCATCTACTTTTAATTCATGAATGGATATTTACGGTCATGTGTCTTTAAACAACATTCTTCTCGTTTATATCTTGCGGATCATATACACATTACAATCTTTTTATTTGTCATTACTGGTTCTTAAGAATCCATTGCTATATCTGCTTTACAATATACAGTAATCACTTTCCATTTCATTTTATAAAGAAAGGTAATTGATTTTCTATTGCAACCATAAAGGATCAAAATCTTCTTAATAGGTATATGATATACAAGAGTATATATGATGAGCATATTACATACTTCTGTAGGTAATAAAACTCTTTTTATTCAATAAATAAAACATATCCAACCATTAATAATAATGTTTAAAGTGACAAAGAGCTTGAATAGATTTTAAATTTAAAAAAAGAACTGCTTCTGGTGTTTTACCAATCTAATCCCAATTTAAATGACAGTTTAAAAGACCCTATTCAAATAACGTATTTATTGGGACCATGACTTATATATATGTTTGTGTCATACATTTTCGTACATACTCAATGATGTCACAGCAGGCTGTTCAATTATTACTATCCTCTCGTACTTACCTGTAAAAAGAAAAAAAATATTATTATTTTTTTTATTTATATAATGTCAAAATCTTATCATAAAAGTCGAGTGACACTCAACGAACAGACTTTTGAAATATATTACGAAAGTCTCAACTTCAAAATAAAGTGTTACGACTACCGACATTGTGTACTAAAAATAATTCTAGAAAAAAATTCGTGAGAGAAAACTACAATGTGTCCGCACAGACGCCGCGGTCTCGTACGAACGGCCTCTAAATTTCATCTCGTAACTGTCATTGTACAATTGAATACTAAATTATAAAATTTAAACCCTCGTACAACGCAAAATAATGTTTTTAATAATGAAAAATTAAGCCAAATATTGTTTAGCTCTATAGAACCAAAATCAAAATATACTTTATTCAAGTAGGCTTTTACAAGCACATTTGAATCGTCATTTAACAATTAAGTGAAGCTACCACCGGTTCGGAAAGTAGATTCTACCGAGATGAACCGGCAAGAAACTGAGTAGTTTTTCTTTTTCAACAATTAATATTCATTAATTGAATATATATCAACCTTTTAAAGTGTGAAGAATATTTTGTCATTTAGAATAATAATATTTGAGTAAGTCGGTGTTACTACTGCCATAATCTGAATTCCCAAGGTTAGTGGCGCATTCTTGATTGGTTAATTTTTCTTACAGCGCCAATGTCTTCGGATTGTGGTGACCACTAACTATAACATGGACCATTAGACTGTCTGTGTCTATTTAATAAAAAAAAATATTTAGGCGCTATAATAGATACCGAATTAGATAAAAATATTTTTCCTTAAAAGACTGAAGGAAATGGTCTTTTCAATATTATTACAATTTCTTAACATAACCAAGTAATAACTACTACTTTATTATTGCAGCCAAAACAGTCTTATATAGTGTTATATAGATTTATATTATTAAAACCTTTGATTGACAACGCATTTACAAAGGTCTTTTGTCCAACTTTGGAGCAAAAATTTATATAGTCTCGCACTACAAAATATACAAAACAAATAAAACAACTTTTATGGGCTTAAAGGCACAGATAATACCTTATTATCTGGATTATAACATCCAGCTACGCTTGAAAAGCGCCAAATGTTATACTGCTTTAATGTGCGTGTACTTTTTTGATGCGTTCAACTTTAATAGCATATCTAGACATATAAATAATCAAAGTATATTTACTATAAGAAGAATGTAAGTTACAGACTACAATTATTTTATAATTATTCATTATAAGGTTTCTCATTCGCCTCATAGCTTTCTATTTCTTAAAAATAAAAAAAATAAAATACGCATTTGTTACGGATATTGTACGTAAAACAAGGTTAAGCATATTTTTAATTACTTTTTACGTAATTAGTCTAATTTAATGTACAAAAAATTCTATTTGTATATATATATTTAAGCATTTAATGTTGTTAATTCTTATGTTAACAAAATAAATAAATTTAAAAATTCTTGATTAAATCAAATTCCTTAACGAATTCAAATGTATAATACATTATTTAAAAGCATATACCTACATATGTAGTTATGGAAATCATTACGTCAGTGTCGCTAAAAATTGTCAATTATAGTTACAAACGTCAACTATTTTGTTTTTTTTTTTTTGTTATGAAATACAAATGTTAATCTGTAACCTGTCCACAGCTGGTTTCGAGTGTAGTTGTAACGAGGTTGTGTAATCGTTTACTCGTAACAACCGGTCCGAAGGGCAGAATGTAGAGCAACTCGTAACACTAGATCAGTATACGCTTTTTGTTTATTTCGTCAAATCTGTTGTTTCGTGTACGTGTAAAATAGTATAGAGTATTTTTTATAATGTAACTTTGTATAACTAACAGGATTGTTAAACATGCCAAGTGTAACTCACAAATAAATGAAAGCTAGCTTTCGCTCGCGGCTTCGCTTGCGTTTTAGGGGTTTGATTATCAAAAGCCTATGAAGCAAATTTCATCACATTATGCGATATGATAGTGAAAGAACGACAGATGGACGGACAGACAGAGTTACTTTCACATTTATAATATTAGTAGGTACTGATTAAATTCTTAGTAAACATAACGCGTATTTTTTTTAAATTTTGAGAACTTAGATCAAAAATAAAAATGGCTACTGTTAATATACATAACCGCTAGGAATTCTGGTAAGAATGTCTGCATTTCCTCATTGAATAGCGATTATCTGAGCGTAAAATGAACCAGCTATCGTTTTACTGGTCTTATTATATATTCTAGAAATATTATCCATGATTCAAGTTGTATACCTTTAACAACTATATTAAACTAATTAATAAATTTCTTATCAAACTCTTCACTACCTCAACTAAATTTTCCATTTAATATAATATATATTCTAAACTGATATAAATATTTAAATCCGAATGCTAATCTTCATTTTCATCACATTGATTATTAAAACAAACGCTTTCTATCGTATTGTTTGTATGGAAACTTGCTTATAGAAAGCTGTGAGAAATTTTAGCTCAGATTTATTTGATAATTATTACTTTCTCTGATTTATTTTTATGGTATATATACATATATCACTGCGTCAGCTAATAAATTTTTAATTTTTTTTTTGTTTCCTTTATTGGTTTTTTTATGGAATAGATTGGCGGACGAGCATTGGGTCTACCTGATGGTAAGTGGTCACCATTAGCCATAGACAATGACGCTGTAGGAAATATTTACTATTCCTTAAATCGTCAATGCGCCACTAACCTTGGGAACTAAGATATTATGTACCTTATGCCTGTAGTTACACTGGCTCAAACCTCCTTCAAACCGGAACACAACAATACTGAGTACTGTTGTTTGGCGGTAGAATAAATGATGAGTGGGTGGTATCTACCCAGACGGGCTTGCACAAAGCCCTACCACCAAGTAGATAATTGAAAAATCTTAGATTTGATTCTGGATGGGCAGTGAGGTCAATCGTTTGTCATGTTAAACATACAAGGTACAGCTGTCATGAAGGATAGGATTGATGTTGCCGCCTATGAAATAGTGTAAAAATTAACAGACGATGTTCCAGTTATCAATTTGTTGTATTATTTCTTATTTTGTGAATATGTATAACGAAGATTATGACCCGAACCAAACAATCTTGCCGGTTCCTCGTCATATATATGTAATGCCCAATGCCGAGCCTAATGGCTAGTAGTGCACCGCATTTAGGTATGCCTATGTAACCAGCACGGCACTGAACTTGGTAACGGAGATGTTATGCGCCTTATATACAACCTAGAGAACAATAGTACTAAGAATTTTTAACGACGACTCCAAATAAATTAAAGTTCTTTCTTGTTTTGATTAATTGAATTCCGAATATTTTACAAATGTCTATAATTATTACGTTAGAGATCATGTCACTTGTAACTTACAGATGAGTAAGTATAAATATGTTTGAACGAATAAATAAATACATCAAGATCACGAACTAAAACGTAATCGGGTCAGTGATACAAATTCACTTGATATTTCATTGTTTTTTATTTAAAATTCATCTTGTGTTATTCTGTGAAATACCGACATACATATATACAGTTGCGTTGTCGTTCAAAATTCCTCCCGTGTCCGGACGAGGAAAAATAATCGTTACGAAATTTTCGTGTTACGAAATAATCGAATTGTCAGTCATAGAGTCAATTTATACAGCATTATTATACCTCACAGTCTAAAAAAGACCTCAAAGAAACTACCAAACTTTTCTGCGATTTACGGAATTAATCATGGTAAAGTGAGGGGGTATAATTCATTGTGGTTTTGTGTAAATTGGTGGAATTACGATTTCTTGTACATTAGTTGTCAAAAAAAATATTCCGACCAATTGAAATATAATGATGTAAAAATGTTATGTATTGACTTATTCAATCCGTGCAAAACCGGTCTCCGAAGTTAGTTTTAGTATCACACATTAAACGTTTTGCAAATAGCTCTTAATTTTATTTTATGCTTTTATACATTTACATAATGATAACTGCAGTGGTCTGTATGTGTGTCTATGTGTTACGTACTTGCGTGTGACTATGCTTTGTTGTATAACTGCATGATAGTGAGTCGTAAACAACTCATAATGAGTGGAAACAACTAAAAAGTCATTGCAGCATGAAATTATCATTTGACAGAAAACAATACATCAAAATACCTAAAAATTATGCTTTATTACGTTAAATTTCCCTGTATTTAATATTACGAGGAAGATATAAGTGTTAAAGGAAGTTTTAATTTTTCATTTGTACATTTATATCACTATCTTTATGTAGCTTGTCTGCCTTTAACTATGGAGTATATTTAAAAGTATTTTTTTTATATATATATCGATTTTTTTAGATATCGAAATTCAGTACCAAATCAAATTATCAAAACTTTATTAAATATAAAAGTGTATACTTGTTGATTGTCAGCTGTCAACTACCAATGATTAGTAGAAGAAAATGCCCTGACCTAAAAGAAACGGCGAAAGAAACTCAGCGGGTCTTTTTTTGTCAATTTGTGATTGTTTACATACAACATAACAAAGAAAAATCCAGTCAGCGATCGTTCGCACCCAAGGCTTGCTATCAACCATGAACTCAGTAATTATACGAACATTATTTTTAACTAACTTATAAAAGTACTAGAATCGTCATGTTACAGAGTTGCAAGAAATGTAAACCTACCACGGATTCTAAAGTAGACTCTAGCGAGAAGAACCGGTCAGAAACTGAGTAGTTACTTTTTTCCACCATATTAACGACAGAGTACTTATCCTGTCTAAAAGTCAATAATTACTAAGTCCACGCTTTTTAATCTATAATATTATATGCAGCAAATTTATGAGCAGTTATTTGTTTTAAATAAAATTTGATATAACAATAGCAAATTAAACTCATGAGTAAACGTTTTAAACATCAAAGACGCGAAACTTGATTACCATTAAACAATAAGCTTGTTACAAAACATCAGAGCACGCACCGCTGCTTTCCAAACTATGTATAATTAATAACTTGCACCATGCATAGCGAACCATTTATTATTATTCGTTATAAACCCGTGACTTTTGCTGCGTGAACGATAATTATTTCATTAACTATAGTTTAAACATATTATACCTCTATTCTATTATACCTCTGCTTCCTTTCTTCCAAAACACATAGTTTACTTTTTATAAATGTACGTTTAATTCTATATATGTATAAAGCTGGTGAGTAAAATAAAAGTAAGAATTTTTTCGATCTACGACTTAAAATATTTTCAAATCTTAACAAAACAATCAACTTGAAGATTTGATTTGTTTATGTCAAATAATTTATAAATATTTATATATTTTGGCTTAAAACAGAAATCTTTAAAATAAAGTAATGATATATAAATTATTTATTTAACTAATTATTACATATTTATATTAATTATTTATTTTTTGCTTAAACTAAAGAACTATTAACAAAGATGTATTATCATACGTTTCTAAGTAAATCTTTTTCAATAACATCGTTTTTATCCCCGACATTGAAGTTTCCAATTCACCGACTGTGCTATGAATCGTGATAATTAAGCTTAGGTACCCTAAGTTATGTCCTAGAGAACACAAAGCTAACGATAAGGTCCCATTGTCTTCATTTTGTCGCAACCTTGGTTGCTTTAAACCGTAACGAGATTTAAAAGAGTAATGAATCATTCTTTGCATTAATTAACAAAAATTCACACGATATAATAGTCAATTTGAATTTTAAGTTTGAGGAATTGTGGCCGCTGCATATGCACGATATGTTAAAAATAGCAATACATTTTCATAATAGAGATATTAATTTTGTCAATTTCCTACATCTCGAAATTCACACAGATTTAGAAGGATATCTAAGCATTATTTCTTTTTACGTATCCTTGTTAGAGTTTCTTGGGAACAAATGATGTTATCGACTACAAAATAATTATATCTAAGTAATTGCATATTGAACAATTCATTACGTTTGTATAAAATATAAACCTGTTTCTATGATCGTAACATGCCTTTTAAGGTCGTCAAATGCACTGTTGATAAAATATGAAACTCATAAAATACATATACCAGTAGAATTGAAGTTCAGGCTATCTTTACTATATGTTTACTAATCGATCAAAATATGTCGTATACACATATAAAATTTAATTTCTGCATAGTATAAAAGAAAGTCCCATTAATATAAAGCCGTGAGCTTCAATTTCCCTAACGAGAACCTTTTATTTTTTTTTATTGGTACATTGCACATATAAATACAGTCAGTATTATATACGTGTATGTATATCCGCGTCGTAGCTAGTTAAAATACAAATATAGCTGTGAGAATTTATTTCAGAAATAAATTCAGTAATTTATTTCCTCTGTTTACATATTTAAAAATCACTCAGCACATAAATTATTACATTATTTATTAAAAAAAAGAAGAACATATACTTGCATATTACTCATTCGCCTATCGTTTATAAATATTCATTTAGTTTACTTTAAGTAAACAGTTGAACAACTTTTTTATCTATACTTGCATTTCCATTTATAACAAATTTATACCGCGAGGAAGTGTTTAAGAAAAAACAAGTACCCAAGGCCGAAAGGTTAATCAGGAAACCCGTGTTGTACTCACGAAGCTAAGAACAAGCGTGACCAGTACACGTCCGTGGAATCCTTTTGTATACGTTTTTCATTGTTTTTTTTTATAATCATAGACGATTAAATGTTTACATGCATCATTGACCTCTACGATCATTTGTTTATTACTATAAAAACTAGTGAATACGATAACTGTTATATATAAAACCTTTATGCACGAATAACTGTTATAGATAGACGGTTATATACAAAAATACAAAACGAATTGACCGAGACTGCGTCTAAATATTCGACAATCAACTTCATCTTTGGTAAAATGACAATAATGACTATAAAATACTTTTAAAATGAGGTATATAATATAAAGTTACCACCGGTACGCAATGTTGATTCTACAAAGAAACGACAAGAAACTCAGTTATTACTGTTTTACAGTTAGTAAATTTATTACGTATATGAATATCGTAAAAAGGAAAGTACTCTCACGAATTTGATTCCACTGATACATTTTATCTATGACTATTTGATAATAGAATAACTGATAAATGTTCCAAAATCTTCAAGAGGGCTTGTACAAAGTCCTCCCACTAATAAAGCTCGAAGCATCCGATCTCTGTCCATCAATAGAATGCAATAAATAAATAAATAAATAAATATGAGACAACATCACAGACTATACTCTGATCCCAGTGTAAGTAGCTGAAGCACTTGTGTTATAGAAATCAGAAGTTAAGACGGTACCACAAACACCCAGACCCAAGACAACATAGAAAACTAATGGTCATCTACATCGACTCGGCCGGGAATCGAACCCGGGACCTCAGAGTGGAGTACCCATGAAAACCGGTGTACACACCACTCGACCATGGAGGTCGTCAATATATTCTACATCTGTTTACCGCCTAAAGTCGGTACAATATACTCCGCAAATAGCGAACCAACCCAATTAAAGAAATTAAAAATTTCAACAATACTTTTAAAATATTGAAACATGGTAATAACTGGCTAAAGAGAATTTTGCAACACGCCGATACTTTGTCTGATTAACATTGTACAATACAATATAATTGTATTTATTACTTCACCTTCGATTCACGATAAACTCTTGTAGATAGGAACAAGGCTGACGAATGACTGGTCACTATCACCATGGTCCATTTCCATACTAAACCAAAATTAAAATATACTTTATTCGTAAACTATATGATATTAGTAATCGCCCGCGGCTTCGCTTGCGTTTTAGGGTTTTGGTTGTCATGTGTCAGGCAAAAAAGTAGCCTAAGTCCTTTCTTGAAGTTTAAATTTGCTTCATACCAAATTTCATCAAATTCTGTTCAGCGGTTTGGCCGTGAAAGAGCGACAGGCTGACAGTTACTTTCACATTTATAATATTAGTATAGAAAAATATAGATTATATATTTCGCTTTTATATATTATGTTTATCAATATCTCTTTCTATCTCTGTTTCTTTCCTCTAACTTAAGGTTGTCAGGAAGAGATCGCTGTTTTAGTGATAAGGCCTCTAGTGCATCTTTCTTAAACGTGAATAAAGTATGTGTTTCTTGGTGTACAATCAAGAGTATTTCGATTTTTGATTTTGAATTCTTAATTTCCAAATTTAAAATCACGTAAACTAAATAACTATTTTAGGCCTTTCTTTTTGCCTTGCCTTGTTTGTACTGTACGTTTTGCATAGCTTAGATATTCTCTTCAGAAAATGACCGTGAAATCCACAAGGACATTTCCAAGTAAGAAATGAAATACTACTATTGATATTATTAATTAAAGGTATAAGTTTCATCTTTTTATAATTACGAGTAGAAACAAAGTATATTTTCATGAAAACGTTTTGCCTTGTCTCTGTAGACGGGCTTCGCACAGACAGACAAAAACCGTGTGAAATTAAAAAGGCCATTGTTTATTATTAAAACACGAAAGAGAAACGACGATATGACATGGACATAGTTATTTTGCACATCTTTATTAATAAATTTGTGCTGGTGCTGACCCAATCTAAAATCCACAATTAAAAATCGTTAAAAATATATAAATATTTAGGCGACAACATATATCTGAAAAATATTACAATAATCCGATATCGAAATATTACAACATTAAATCCTAGATTATACAATGTCAAAAATTATGTCATGAAATGTTTTTTTTTTTCGCTTTTTTCTTTCCTTAGAGGGAAAGGCAAAGGACATATATTATTACACCGTACAGCCAAGTCTTTATTATGTCATGAAAGTTTAACTGGCCGCCATGTTTGATATTTACGGGTGCATTCAGAAAATAATATGAAAAGTAAAATAGAAACTGTTTTTATTTAGTTTTATTTATTTTACCAGAACAAAGCCTGTTTTTCATCTAGTTATAAAAAAATAAACATATTTTAAGATTAAATAAAAAAATATTTATATAGATTTTCGATATTAAATACGCAAAAGTCTTAAAGGCTCATTACCTCGGGACGTGTGACAGATTCCCACGTCAAGATGACGTTGAAGTACTTATCACGCAATTGTTCTATAATGTATGCTGATTTGCAGCAAAGATCTTGTGTTTAATAGCAGCTTAGATTTCACTGAGATTGAGCTGAAATGGCCCAGTGGTTAGAACGCGTGCGTCTTAACCGATGTTTTCGGGTTCAAACCCAGGCAAGCACCACTATATATATGTGCTTACATTGTGTTTATAATTCATCTCGTGCTCGGCGGTGAAGGAAAACACCGTGAGGAAACCTGCATGTGTCTAATTTCATCGAAATTCTGCCACATGTGCATTCCAACAACCCGCATTGTAACAGCGTGGTGGAATATGTTCCAAACCCTCTTCTTAATGGCAGAGGAGGCCTTAAACCAGCAGTGGGAAATTTACGGGCTGTTACTTTACTTTACTTTACTTTTAGATTTCACGTTTATTTTTAACTATAAGAATTATAGTTAGGATTTATATACGGTTTTATAACAAGATATTTAAATTACTTTAGATTTCAAGTTTACTAAAATTCTCACAGATAAAAATGTTTAAATTAAACTGTTTTTCTATTTATTTTATATTAATAAAGAAATAATGAGATAAAGTTTATTTTTTAGTATAGCAACACAGACAGTTCAATCAATTTTGAGTATCCTGTAATAGGTGTTCTAAAAACCGTGTACATTGCCCCACGAAATAATAATGAAAATAACACTCTCAAGACGTGTGTAAATTTTAAACAATGTCTTCTGCAATTAGACAACTCTTTAACGTTATTTATTTAAATTTAAGGACGATTAAATACAATCGTCGTTAAGTTTGATATAGTCTAGAACAATAAAGTTTCAATCGATGCAATCCATTGTTAATATTTTCAGTGACCTGGTTTTTATTAGATTAGCGATCGCTATCTCATAAACTCATTCTTGAATTATATTTAATGGCATATTAGAATGAAAATCGTAATGACCTTGAGGATAAAACACATTTCAAACTATATATTTTATATAATATATACTTTAATTTGATCACGATATACATGGCAGTGTATTCTTTAATTTGGATGTTCAAAAATATTTATGTTATTTCTTAAAAATGTTTTTACTCAATTCTTTAAGCAAGTAAGCACTTTTGAATTATTATGCAGCATTTTTATTGCTTTATGGTTAAATTTATAGTGATAAATAAAGATCAGTCTTTATAAATTATAACCATTTAGTAAAAGTACATTTTCTTCTGATTATTCAAGTCATTGCTGCTTCTTTAATTAAGGGAATCCGGAATTAAACTAACCACATGTACATGTACAGTGTATTGATGCATTACAATATTTTCCTACTAATTTAGCATTTAATGGACCGTGCCAGTTACCGCGTCATCAAATCACAATAAAAAAAATGTCCAGTAATCTATTCACTGGTCTTACTTAACTATTCTAGAATTCTAACTTGCTACGCCTACCTTCTATTTCGAAAACATGATTTAAATCTGTATAGTTCATTCACCTTGCTGTCACGTTACTTGCAAATTTGTTCGTAAGTCTCGCGGTTTGATTATAAATTCTCTCTAAAGACTAGAGGTGGTTCACGTCCCGGATTGTGACAAAAAAATTACATTTTTCAAGTTGGTAGAACCTTAACTTTTTTTGACGTGTCATATTTTCGGTGACACTCGTGCCAGGATTTAATATTTTCCATTATTATCTGTATCAGAAAATAAAGTGCACTTATATCTATGCACATATTTGTATACTATAATTTAGTCGGCGTCGATTACCAGTTTTTATCATAACTTGCAAAAAACCACGGAATTGTTTTGAGAAGTTTTGAGTATTGGTGAATCTGACCCGGTTCTCATGAAAACGGAAGTACACTTGTGATATATCATAGATCGTGACGAACGCAACACGATTTGCTAAAATGTAAAGATATAAAAACTTTTCCTTATTTCAAATGCAGAATAGCAAAATTTATTCGACACTTAAATAAGTTCCTTATTTAAAAAAATCTAAACAGCTTGATTGATTGTTCTATAATACTTTTTTTACAAAATTATTAATTCATTCAATCATTCATTCTATATGTACTTTTAAATATTTACATAAGTTATTGAATCGATGTGGTAAATAAAATAAAAAAAAAATCTGACAAGACATCTGTTATTTAAAACTTGAGGACTTTTATGAGACGTATGATGACAAATTTTGTTTTAATTAAATGATACATTTCATGTAACATAAATAAAATTAGCGATGACTTTCAAATAATAAAAAGTATATAAAATTATCAATCGGTCTTTACATTCAGTAAATCATACATTCAATCAATGTAAATGATACAGGAAAAAAATATATTATTTTCGAATGAGTGAGTGTAAAAATAAAATATATCATTACATTAATAAGGCTGTATTTATATGAGGAACGTAGAGTGAAATGTACAAGTCATGTAAATGAAAGCGAAAGTTATTTATTAATGTATAAAGGAAGAATTTCGCTAACTGTAACTACGACAAAACATAGAAAAGTTAGCCGTCCACTTCTAATAGCGTTACTTCATGCTAATCAAAAGATATAAATATAGAATGGAGATGGTACCACTATGAATCATTTTAAAAGTATAAATTAAATGATTAGATACCAAATAGCAATATCAAGTTTTGATTATATCTATTTTTAATATGTTAATATTTTGTAGGTTATGCGGTAATTGTTAGCATTCTAACTGCGTTAATCACAGTCCGAAATAAATCTAATTCACCAAGGTTGTTTTAAAGCCTTATCATAGCAATAAATCATAGATTCGAAATTGTTACCAACATTTTTAACATAACGCTTTCATTAAAACCAGTCTTGATATTTGCAATACTTAAAAACATAACCGTTATCGATTTCATGTAAATCTTATATAAAGCTGTTTATACGTAATGTATTTGTTTATGTGTATGATACATTACTTCGCGAGATTTTTGTTACACATACATATATAAGGTAATATATTTGTTGACTAAATGCTTGTAAATACGCAATGTATACTGTATAATGACACGCCTGTGTTTGCATACACACTTGTGAAGCACCATGTATAGTTGTCGAGTGACACTTAAAATTTACCAATGTGGTGTAAGTGCACTTATAATTAGTATTCTCTATTTATTATATTGTTTTAAGATGGCAATCAATAGGATATCAGTCATATTGGGCGCCAGTCAAATATCTGTTACACTGTTATTACGACATTTACCAGAAGAAAAAAAAAAAGAAAAAAAAGTAATACAACCTAACATTTGAACCCGGGTATATATAATAGCATTGACTAGCTTAAAGCAGCCTAAACTTTAGACAGTTCACTTGTTTTTTCATAAATAACATAGGGCAGAGAAAAGTCGTCAAAATCATTACAAATATTTTGAACAGAGTTGAGAGCAAAACTTATATTTGATAATAATCTAAGCTCGATTTGCAACTCATTGAAATATTTATGGCGTAACGCTTTCGATCAACGAAAGTGAAAACAGCGGGAAATAGCCGATGAAGTAAACCAAATATTATCATAGCCTGGAGAAACAGTCATTGTTTACTTGCGAACAACATTAGATAGGAAGGAAAACGATAAAATTTAATATAATATATGTAACTAGTATTTTTATATAATGTAAAAAGTTACATATTTTATTACGTCTCGGCCCAGTATAAATAGGTTTACTAATACTAACAATATCTTCTTAATCGTTTTATTTTTTTTTTTTTTAATATTTAAGTACGTTGAATAGTGAGGCGCTCTAAGTTTAAACTCTTGACCATCAATCAAGATCCACTTGTTCTATCAATTGAACCAGTTAGGGCTATTACTAATTAAATATATAATAGCATTTAAATCATAAATATTCAAAACAATTCATAATTATTTTCATTTAATGTTATATCTTATATACTCTTTATATAACACAAATTACTT
The DNA here is from genome assembly GCF_905220365.1 of Vanessa cardui. Classification (NCBI taxonomy): domain Eukaryota; kingdom Metazoa; phylum Arthropoda; class Insecta; order Lepidoptera; family Nymphalidae; genus Vanessa; species Vanessa cardui. The sequence continues at coordinate 14,776,003 of NC_061130.1, forward strand.
GAAAGTGTTCTTAATGTCGTTAACGGTTGTGTTTGTCATTAAAAACAACATTAGTCTATATAATTAAAAAACAAAAAAATACTTTGTTTGATTTAGATATTATCTAACTTTATAATATCATTAATTGAAACTAATATAAAGTGAATGTTTAATTCTTAACGCTTTTGCAAGAAATAGTTGCGATTAGCAGACAGCTGGTGCAAAACATTTACGTATTAATATTTGTTACACTTTTAATAACTTCACCTGTATAGCAAACAATCATGCAACGGAGTCATGCAATTTAATTTGTACTTCCGAAGAGTTTGGAAAATTTATAACAAGAAAATCAGTTGCTTAAAAATGTATATTATATAGCTCTATATAATAGTGAATAATAAATTATTCTCATTTGAATCAGCGATATATTTGATTTTTTTTTTTCTTTAATTATAAAAAAAAATGTGTAAATCCAATCTACAAGAGGTATAAAATGAATCAGAAAAAGTAAGTGGCGGTCTTCCTATATAATATATATTTTTAAATACATATTCCTTTTTGAAAATAATTTTCGTCTAATATTGATATATTTTTTGATAAAAAAATTTTGTATGATATTGGAAAATGATTTTTTTATTTAAAACTTAAATACATTTCCTTAATTTCTTGTCCTGCCCTCATTCGAATTATTTTGAATGTTATCATTCGAAAATATTTAAAAAAAGTATAAATGGTTTTTGAACTAATATTTTAATCTTTTTGTATAAAATATACTATACTGATTTTAATGGGAAATTAGAGCTATGATTTATTATCTTGAATAATTAGTCATTATACAACTGTTAACCTTAACATATAACTAGTTGAGGTCAGTTTTTTATTAAAAAAAATCCTTTTTTTTTTGAGGTCTAAATATAAAATCAACAAAAAATTTAATTTTCAAAAAAATTTAAAGTTCTTGTTAGGCATTTGTTATTGTATATTTTTATACACATCAAGTGCGTGTATGTTCCCACCAATTCAATATCACAAACCCGCTTCACTTGACCCGTAGATCAACCAAAAGGTCTAAGCCGTTCGACTACAGAAAATATTGCAAACTTTTATATTTTATTAGTTTCCTTGATATTTATAAAAAAAAATATATGCATTTTTAAATATATCTAAAACATTTTTTCTTAAGTCTATAATTTTAATCAACTTTGATCATCATAATAAAATGTAAGCGTAAAATAGGAGTACCTAGGTCTACTCGTTTATTATTAAAAAAAAAAATGCTTAATTAATAAACATGTGACAATATGCATAGAAGTGTGGTTTAGAACCACCGCTCACGGTACCACGCTAGACACAAAACACAGTCACTATTAAAAAAAAAAAATAATATCCGAAAAATCCTGGATGCGTTCTGAAACCACAATCCTACACTTAATTTTGACACTTACGTAAATTTTGGCGGACATTTTGTAGGTCAACTGTCACTTGTCACTCGCGAGATGGGCGCATGCGCGGAGAGACGCGCGGCGAATGGCGCCAGTAGCGTGGCGCTCGTTATATACTCGCCCCCCCAAACTATTATTATATTAATTACGTTTAAATTTTCACTGTACAAGCTCGATCGATCTGGATTTAACGCTTCCTAGTTCGATAATCCCGAATCGAGTGAGTTTTAAACGGAGAAAGCGAAAAAATGACTAGTTTTGCTACGCCGGCGTTGCGTTTTAATTGTAGTGCATAATCTTGTGAACTTAGGCTGTAACATGTGTGTTAAGTCACATTTATTTTGATTGACTATAATATTATCTATTACAAATAAACATTTTTATATTTAGCTTACGCACAATTCTATATGGCAATTTTTAAATAACATTGCTAACAGTCAAAGATCTATTTGCATATTTTATCTAATTCTATTGGAGTTATAAATTAAAATAACTTAAAACGTATGAAAAATTGAAAAGTCACCATTGTATATAATGTTTTTTCAAACAAATTCATTATTTCAATTGATATAAATAGTCCACGCTACCTATCAATGGTTGATGGTATCCTAGAAACCAAGTCACGCAAGTGTGAACGACAACTGTCCTATATTTAAACTCAATCGGATAAAAGCTTAAGAAAATATGCAAAGTACATATATTATAATGAACTGTTGTAAGTGTGTCTTAATTTTTAGTAAAAAAATAATAATAGTTAGATTCAACTTTATAATTATATTGTTGGAATAAACAAACAACATCTGCGTCAAGTCACACAACTTAACTTTAAAAAAAAACGCGGGAGATTCTTGGTTGACATATTAAGATCGCGAATATAATTATTACGGTGTAATGTGAAATGAAGTGAATATGTAGACTAAATGTTTTTCTTTTGTGATAGATTGATTGTTATTTTAAATTAAAGATAATTGTTTTAGAGGTTAACCTACTTCTGGTTCTAAAAATATACTTAATAATAAAATATTAAAAATAATATGCTTGTTTTTTTAGAAACTCAAATTCAAATTCCTTTATTCAATATAGAAGCATTACACTTACTGCTTATTAATGGTCAAATGAAACACTACCACGGTTCGGAAAAAGAAATACCCTGATCTGAGAAGAACCAGCGAAAGAAACACAGCGGGTCTTATTATTATTTTTTTGTCAAACTAGAGATATTACAAGATCTTTAAATAGCGTGAAACTCAAAATCAAACTCCTACGGTTAATTTAACCGTGTAAATGATATGGTAGATAATACAAAATGAATATCAAAGAAAAGTGCTTCTTAAAGCATACTTGATATAAAGCATTGTGTAAGCAAGCACTATTAAGTTGTATTTTTATTTACCTTTCTACTATTAAAATTACGTCTATTGACACTTTCATATTTTAAAACAACATAATTACAATATAGCCGCAACTTAAGTTTATATTTATGTTTATATTACAAAGATTATATATATTTTTATGTGATAGGTGGCAAATGTGCAGAATCTTTGATGGAAAGTGACTATCACCGGCCGTGGACATCTGCCACACCGGGAGGCTTGCAGTTGGGTTGCCGGCCTTAAGGAAAGAGTACGCTCCTTTTTTTAAAGTTCCCATGTCGTATCGGTTCGGAAAAACTGCCCGCTAAATCTGGATCAACAAAATACTTGTACGAGGAACAAAATGTCTGAAAATACGTAGATATAGTACGACACAAATTAGATGTAGCATCGGAATATGCAATGGAATTAAAATAAAACCGATTACTGCCGATTTACACGACCAATAGAAATAGATCCCCATCGCGCCATTCGACGCTATTCGTCGCTATAGATTCACGCGTCAGAGAAAGCAAGGCGTGTTAATCGACGCGTCAAATTGACGAATATATTAGGTCATATGATATTACAAGTTATTACGTTTGTGCAAAGATCATATTCGAATGAAAAATCTTTTATTGATAATTTGGGATGGCGTACTCAATTCGGATGTGATCGGTTTTACGAATTTTGCCGATATGTCATCTAAGTTGTGTCGTAATATACGTGAAATAAAAAAAAAAAAACAATAATAGCAGGTATATTTATTATCCCTATTTTTTTTCTTGACTAATGAGTTATTTCGATGCCAAAGTCGTTTCTCCGTCCTCTTGTGGTTGAACCAGCTTATACAAATAGATCGCTACAGTTCATCTGTATATCGTGTATTGTCAATCAGTACAAGGATCAGTACAAAGGACATTTTAGAACCTATAACAGGTGACTTATTTGTCTTATCTTCCATTTACAAATTAAAAAATAAAACTTATACACATATACATAGATTTCTTTTCTTTTTCTGAATTATCTATTACTAGTGACCCGGCCCGACTTCGCACGGGTGCAATGATATGACATTACAGTAGAAACTTCTAAAATAATCAGAGTTTCATTAATAATTTGTCCATTGTTTTTTTAATGTATGGTCCATGTATTATTATCCAAATTGTATACAAAACCTACCTTTCGAATCACTCTTTCTATTAAAAAAAACCGCATTAAAATCAGTTACGTAATATTAAAGATCTAAGCATATGTAGGGACCTACAGCGAAACGCGACTTTGATACTATCTAATTATGTTTATTTAGCGTTTTTAGGGTTCCGTACCTCAAAAGGAAAAAACGGAACCCTTATAGGATCACTTTGTTGTCCGTCTGTCCGTCCGTCTGTCAAGACCCTTTTTCTCAGGAACGCGTGGAGGTATGAAGCTGAAATTTATATCAATTACTCAAGTCTACTGTCCCTTGAAGCTGTGAAAAAATCAAACTTCTAAGCCAACGCAATCAAAAGATACAGCCGTTTATGCCGCAAATTTTCGACACTTGCAAGGGAATCAAAACCTACAGGGTGCTTCCCGTGAACTCAGAATCTTGAAATTTGGTACGAAGCAACGTCTTATAGCATAGATAAAGGAAAAATTACGAAAACCATAAATTTTTAGTTACATCACATAATATATATATTTTTAATAATTTTAAACTTACTACCCATTTCCTCATAAACGCGTAGAGGTATTAAATTGAAATTCATACCAAATACTCAGGTCTATAACACCTTTAAGCTGTAACAAAATCAATCTTCTATGTCAACGCAATCAAAAGAAACAGCAATTTAAGCTGCATATTTTGAAACTCGAAAGTACTCGAGTACATAATTTTGTTCTTAAAATTTCTCTTAAACGTCTCACAACTCATCAGGATGAAGTGAAAACATTTTTTCGCAATATTTGGTAGCAAAAACTGTATTTGGAATAATTGGGTTAGTAATTACACAGATGGATAAGAAGTTATTCCCACAACAACTCGGTAATCTTAGAGGCTTGCCATATTCTCTTAGATTAGCAATTATGTATACTTTTAAAGGTGTACTTCAGTTATGATAATCGTTGATTCTGGTTGAACTCAGCACTACTATTAGTGCAAAGGGTAAGAATTCAGTTCTAGTATTAAAATTTCAAACGTCGTATTTTGTTTCTTTTTTCAAGTATGGTTTTATTTTTTTATTTTACACCACGTTATCATGATAAACAATTGAGAAAAATAGGATAATTACTCCTTCCGCTACATAGATTCTCACTATGAAATATCAATTGTCAATTATGAGACAGGAAGAAATTATACGCATACGAAATCAAGGCGGTCAACTATTTAATTATGATGGTTTGCTGTAAAATACGTAACATAACACAACGACCTCTTAACCTAGCAATTGAGTTGATTTATAAAAATAAAAATTGTTGTGTGTTTGTGTTGGGGAATGTTTTAGATTGCACATTGATTGGCAGAATGAAGTCGAATGGCGCCGTGATCAAGTTCAACATATTACACTGTTATAAAATTTAAATAGTCAATGTTCGTTTTCTTGAATTGTTTGTATAAATTAAATAAAATAAGGTTCGTGCCTTTCTGTAACATTCTAAATTCCCAAAAAGATGCTGCAATTCAAATCAGAGTGAACCCAAAACTTTACCGGACATTGATCTTTCTAACTTACGAGTAACAAGTGAATCTAAATAAAAATCTATGCGGATAATACAACAAAATCAAATAACTCGAAGATACAAGTGGCCTGAAGTAACAATGATTTGTTAACGCGACCAGATTCGGTCTCTTGCGAAACAATGTATGCGTTAAAGTATGCATTATTCAGCACCGCGGCGCGCGGATTTGTAAGCGGGCTTAGGGAGTTCGAAACAAACCCATGGACAGAACCATTGATTTGTGCAACACATCGTGATCTACTTGCTTACCGTACTATTGTTTTGAGTGTTAAACACTCATATTCCTTATATATATTCACGACTATGGCGCACTCAAGCAAACTCCCCAGAGATGTCGAATCAGAGCTGATGCAAAGAGTTGTTTTATTGACATAGAAAACCTCTTTGCACAAGCTTGGTAGGTACTACCCACTCTAATTATTCTTCATCTCATCATTATTTTGTGTGCTGCGTAACAGTTTTAATGAATATTAACTATTATAGCACTGAGGTGTTGTGTTGGGTTTCATATTTAAATATCGTAAAGATTTAGCCAAAATTAGATTTAAAAAGCCAAATTTGTGACGATGCTAGCACTGGTCACTTCCTCTGATAGTTTTTCGCCAGTGCGACTTATTTAAATTAAACTTCAATTTTAAAATCCTTTATACAATATAGAATAATCACACACTTAATTATAGTCAAATTTACAACTATCACCTTAGCAGATGCATCAGATTCTACTTGTAATTTTTGCACTGCTAGTGTTGATTTGCAAAACGCAAACAGGCAGTATACCTACCTAACAATCTAAATTACTAGCATTATGGAATAGATTCCTAAAGGATTTCCTAAAACTGAAAATTCTGTAAAGTCTAGTTAATATAGAAATTCCCTACTTCTAGACACTTAACAAAATCACGTAATATTTTGCCAATAATGATCAACAGTAGCCATCGCGTTTATTTTTCTCTCAACTTTACGCTACCGACGTGGAATATCGATTGTAAAGTAATCAATATCGAGTTCTTGACACAAAATTCACTCGAATCGGTAATCATTCATGAATAACGCTAGCTCGTGTTACAAACAGAAATATTGTTGCACAATAATATGGACGTACTTTGTTTAATTATCAGATGTATCGACTATAAAGCCTAGTGTAAAAAATGGTAGGGAAAGTGAAAAATTACTTCTCATATTTAAGAATAAGTCATTTTTTATATTACTACATTACACAATAAACAGCTTAACAGCCTCATTATTCTAGTGGCCGGCTAATAAGGCAGTAGATCTCGGAACAAGACTACTTCAATTAGAAAGAAAATAAAGTAAAAAGATACTTAGATCCAAAAAAATCATATCCAATTTTTTAAAGTTTAAACGAGAATGAAGAGAAAGGAATACCCTTCCAAAAATGGTTCATAAATAAATAAACGTACAAATATAACCTTTTTTTTCTCGCTGTAATAAGTTTTTGGGGGCACCCCATGAACTTTGTGGTTATTTAGGATTCGACGGTGAGAATGCCCAGAACAAATAAAATGTGATACCCACCGTCTTGATCTATTAGTTGCTATCACGGGATAACTTAGCATTTGTTTACGATAAATTATCAATGTGACATCTGAATGTGAATGCTCGGTACTCACACTCCTTTTCCTCGAATAGCATATAAAATCGTAGGTCCTGCTCTTTCCCGTCGTGTCGGTTTGCCGTATAGGGAATAGAGAGCGTTGCTGCGCATGCGCACGCACTTTTATTTTTTACACCAATCACTGGTTTACACCGTCAGATTATGTACGATTGGCTAGTTATAGCATCGTTTCGTAATCATATTTATTACAGAGAATTGAAAATTATATATTATTAAAAACTCGTATTTACTTCTTCAAATATTGGTAATTTGTTATTATAAGTGGGTGGTTTATAACAAGTAGTAGAATGATCTTTCTGTTTCTCTAGAAAGTTAGAATATTAAAATTCGCTGTAGGTGCAGGAAACACATTTGGTTCACTTATAATTTTTGTTACGTAAAACTGTGTAAATATAGTTGAGTTTCAATGGCCCAGTGGTAAGAACAAATGGTACTCGATAGAAGGTTATTGACTTAAATCCGGCCTGTCACAATCGGAGATAACATCTCTCAAGTGTCGCTTGTGTCAATGTCATTCCCAACGCTGAAGAAAAAAAAAAATATCCACAACTAAAAGCCATTAAACTAAGAATTGAATTGAATTGAATTGAAAAAAATATCGCCTTAAGTCTTCGACATTAGACGGGTGAAATGTATGCAGCAGCGTGAAGCCTTCTCTTTAAAATAAATAAAACCTTTGACCAGCCTTTCCTGATTTATATACAAACTGTTACTAAATATATGTAATTAAAAAATCAAATCAAATGTATTTTATTTAATAAACACATTAGAGCATTTTTGAAAAGTAAATATTTCAACTAACACCGTTTCGGAAAGCAGCTCCCAGCAAGAAGAAAGGGCAAGAAACTCGCATATCTAATTGCTTTTTAAATAACTAGGTTTACAATTATGTTAGTATTCGCAGTTGTTGTTCTTAATTAATCTTGTGTCAGGACCCGAGCCAATCCATGCGTATTCATGTAAAGAGTAATATTTTACGTGTAAATTACAAAATTAATGGATAAATTTGGTCCCAATTTTCATTACTTATATGCGTATACCATTACTCAAAAACGTTCTCCGTAAATTACAAGCGGAAAACAGGTAATTTTTATTTTATATTTGAATAGTATGTATATGAGGCATCAGCTTTAAGAAATATTTTTATACAATTCAGACTAATATTACACAGGCCATTTTTTAGGCATAATATTATATATACCTTTCATTCAAAAATATTGACGGTCAGACCGAAACGACCTTTGTATATAATATCATAGTAATATTGAGTGTAACGTGTAGTGTGGCCAGTAACCGGATATGGTGTATCATACTCGGCGACTGTCGTGAACGAATAGATCTATTGTTTTCACTTTCGCTGCGCGGGCGCACGGTATCGTGTCAAGGTCGTTTTTATTCGAGAGCTTTCCGTGAACATTTTTAATCTATATTCGTGTTTTTTTTATAAAGAAATAGTATATGTATGTTAACTATTACCTGCTACTCCATGGGCGTCTTTTTCTTAAGCCCCGTATTGTATATGCTTTGTATGTTAGATTTTAGTTTGCAAAAGTTTGCATATAGTACTTATACCAGCTAAATCATTAGAGGTAAATAAAAAAATTGAACACAAAAGATAGATAGAGGTTACTTTCGCATTTATAATATTAGTAACTAGCGACCCGCCCCGACTTCGCACGGGTGCAATGATATAACATCACAGTGGAAACTTCTAATAAAATTTTAACAAAAAGAAAAACCGACTTCAAACAAAACACTATTTTAAAACAAATGAATATGCACGAAAAAGTAATAAAAATAATTGCGTATTCAACATATTTTTTAGAGTCTTCCTAAGTTAAATGAAATGAAAAATATTAGACTACTTAAAAGTCGATTAACGATTATATCATGTAGTTATAGTTATTGGTATATTTGGAGCCGGTGTCAGCCACGGTGCCCTTGCCCCAACAATCAAAAGAAAGAAGCGATACGAGCCCCTTGATTGATCCAGTATATTATTGTGTAAAATGGTAATTTGTAAAAAACATATTTGTTAAAGTATTCTCGTATTGTTTTTTGATAGATATACTGTAGGGTTTTATTGGCTGACACCGACTCCAAATATAACAATAATTATAACTACATGATATAATCGTTAATCGACTTTTAAGTAGTCTAATATTTTTCATTTCATTTAACTTAGGAAGACTCTAAAAAATATGTTGAATACGCAATTATTTTTATTACTTTTTCGTGCATATTCATTTGTTTTAAAATAGTGTTTTGTTTGAAGTCGGTTTTTCTTTTTGTTAAAATTTTATTTATTTTTTGATTTTAAGTGAAGCTGATGTTGACTAACTAATTTTTTTTAATATGGATAGATTAAGCGTTCCGTTTATATGAGTCAGAAACTACTTCGAGGACAATTTCAAAGGAAACTTGCGAATAAAGCAAAAATAGACTTTCGAAAATGCGGATTTAATACGTCACGCGGCGTGAACTACAAGGATCCCTCGAAAGAGCTGTAATCGAACTCAGCAAAAAAACTTTGAAAAAGGCCAACTATATTTCGTACATCATATGACATCACATCACATACACAAAATTTGATTAAAGATAGTAAGAAATTCTGCCCCATATCGCACCCTAACTGCGAGCCGTATAGGAGTTCCATCACTACATAGTATAAAACAAAGTCGCTTTCTCTGTCCCTATATCTTTAAATCTACGCAACGGATTTTGATGCGGTTTTTTTTTAAAAGATAGTGTGATTCAAGGGGAAGGTTTGTGTGTATAATACATGAACAATATAGTAAAGAAACACTGATAATTTTAGAAGTTTGCGATGTGATGTCGTATATAAACAAATTCTGTAGTATATTTAGTATCAGTATTGCACCCGTGCGAAGCCGGGGTGGGTAGCTAGTTGATTATAATATTCGACTATGATAATTACATAAACATAACCACATTACGGAAGGTGACTCAAATATCCAAATAACCTATAAATAAAAGATTCGACCGAGTATCGCTAACGTGCTCCTCAGAATTGTTCCGTTCCCTTCCGTTCCGTCACTTTGTCATGGATCCTGTGCTCAGAACCTTACCAAACTTTCACCAAATTACCCTTGAAGTATATATTTTATAATAAAAAAAGAATTATCAAAATTGGTTAACGTGATTTTCAGTTATTCACCTATTTGTCGCGCATATACATAACGCAAATTTAAGACTTATGTCGTTTTCACATGGATACCATCATCGGAAAAAAAAATAAAAAAATGGGACCCCACGGGAAGCACTACCTTTCAAACAAAAAAAAATTATCAAAATCGGTCCACCCAGTGAAAAGTTATGAGGTAACAAACATAAAAAAAAAAAAAAAAAAAAAAAAAAAAAAAAAATACAGACGAATTGATAACCTCCTCCTTTTGGAAGTCGGTTGAAAATAGCAGTGTTTCTTAACTAAATTATCCATAATATGTATTATTTATAAAAAAACCTTCTTCTCGAATCACTCTATCTATTAAAAAACCCGCATCAAAATCCGTTGCGTAGTTTTAAAGATTAAAGCCAATGATATTCTAATAAACAGATATGTTATACCCATACTAAACGACAGAAAAATGTGTGCCGCGCTGGGGACCGTTTATTTTACATTTTGTTAAAAGTAAAAAGAATAGCTTGATAAAAACAATAATTAAAAAAAAAAACTAGATGTTTTAATTACGCAAAACGTATTACTACATCATTATGATGTATTAGGTATAACGTATTACTGGACGTTTTCTAGTCTCCACTTTTTGCGCGTTAATGACATATCTGTTTACTAGAACATCATTGATTAAAGCATACAAAGGGATATAGGGACAGAGAATGCGACTTTGTTTTATACTATGTAGTGAAGATTACATATGTATACCCACAAACACACCTAATTCCCGATATCTTCCTATATACCTAACTGCCGCTAAGCAGCAATACTTTATAGTTTGTTTACTATAACGAAAACACTTATTTACGTTACTTTAAAGTACTGAACTCTAAATATTTAATATTGGGCACTCAAAAATAACGTAATGAGTATGTAATTATTATATTTATTTCGTATTAAAATAATGCACGACCTACTTCATGATTGGTTAGTGATTAGGTCTTTAAAAATGATTCATATTTAAACTTATTGACTACAACACGGAACTTAAAGAATAACTTTGAATTTCTAATGGAAAATGTATCGTTTGATAGTTTTTGATGCTAGTAACACCATACCATAAATCAAAATTAGAAAAAAATATATCCAAAAGCATATCTATATCAGACAAAAACCAAGAAACAATAAAAAAAAAATTAAATCTCTATGATATTCGAAATACTTATTATTTTGTTAATTACCGTGTTACATGTTATTAGTAGAAGATTAGTAGTAAATTGAACAAGAATGATTAAATATCTATTAAACAAGTATTTTGGATGTATGATCGATAATATGGCATTAATTATATCCAATAGAAACACAGGATACATTACATTCCGCGGAACCAATTAGTTATTAAACGAACATACCATATTAGGCATTAGTAACGTCTTTAAATTTAATAACTAAGTATAGTACGACACAACTTAGATGTAGCATTGATTACTGCCGATTTACACAACCAATAGAAATAGCTCCCTATCGCGCCATTCGACTCTATTCGTCGCTATAGATTCTCGCGTCAGTTCAACCCGAGGATGCAAGTGCATGTAAATCGAAATGTCAAATTGACGAATATATTAATCATATGATATTACAAGTTGTTACGTTTTTGTAAAGATCATATTCACATAAGAAATGAAAATTGATAATTAGGGATAGCGTACTTAATTCGGATGTGATAGGTTTTACAAATTATTCCGATGCGAAGACATAATTGCGCAAAATAAGTCGTTTTCAGACGTAAAAACTGTCAAAATCTTGTGTCATTGCTCAAGTGTCAAACATTCCAAGAAAAAGTAATTATTTAAAAGGAATAATAGACTAATAATACTCAATTTCATGCTCTAATATCGCATTGTTAGTGTAAATATAAATTAAATATGTGAACATAGTTTTATATAAAAGATAATTAAATATTTTATTACATTTGAAAATTATTGTGTAATTAATCTAATTAGGAGATCGTAAAATTTTATTTAGAGAGAGGGGGAGATTTTGACACTATTATATAAATTACATAACTAGGTGAAATAATCTTCAAGACACACATATATTAGCTTATATATAATATATATTATTAATTGCCAACATATGCAAGTATATACCTTTTTTATCAATTCGTGTAGCGAAGCAAGAAAAGCAAGGTCGTTTGAAGTCCGGCTGTCTATCCGTCCTAGAACGCGTGCGTCATACATTTTTATTTTATATTTCATGCATTTTGGATATCCTTTGTACATACAGAAGCTTTTAATTATGAGTTGCCGATAATTGTATCGCTGTGATAATATCTGTGATAGTCATTGTATGTGCACCAGTGGAGGACTTACCAATAGCCTAAGTAGACTAAAAGCCTGGGGCGGCAGATTTACAGGGGCAAATTTAGCCCAAATTTGTTATTATCTTACAGAAATAAAAAAATACTTATAATTATATTTTTACACATTACGTCCGTAATCTACTGGTCACTGCATACTGGAAAAATAATCTAGTACTGACAGAAATATCAGTTAGTTCATAATCATACTAATGACGGGAAAAAGCCGATGTAATGAGGACAAATCATAAAGTGGCAATTTAAAGAAAAAATGTAATTAATTTGAATTTCAAAAGTAAGTAGGGGCGGCAAAAATTGAATAGCTTACTAGCCTAGTAGCGGCAAAATTGTTAATCCACCACTGACGTGCACAAAAAGTAAGGATGAGATTATAGCGCCAAGTTTCCGAATTGGGGCAAAGTATCCGTTTCTATAATAAAATTCCACAGATATTTTTAACTTTGCCGTTTCATCAATTCAAATCATTTATTGTAAAAACTGATTTGGTTAAGAAGGTGTATTATTCAATACAAGATTATACAGACGATAAAAAGACGATGAATAGCATGGAATTAATACTAGTTAACTTCCATACTATTTAACTAACATGAGTGTTTTTTAACTGTGTTACTTGCCCGTTCTTCTCGGTAGAATCTACGTTCCGAACGAGTAGTTTCGCTTGTATGATACAAAATCAAAATCAAAATCAAAATCAAAATCAAAATCAAAATCAAAATCAAAATCAAAATCAAAATCAAAATCAAAATCAAAATCAAAATCAAAATCAAAATCAAAATCATAATCAAAATCAAAATCAAAATCAAAATCAAAATCAAAATCAAAATCAAAATCAAAATCAAAATCAAAATCAAAATCAAAATCAAAATCAAAATCAAAATCAAAATCAAAATCAAAATCAAAATCAAAATCAAAATCAAAATCAAAATCAAAATCAAAATCAAAATCAAAATCAAAATCAAAATCAAAATCAAAATCAAAATCAAAATCAAAATCAAAATCAAAATCAAAATCAAAATCAAAATCAAAATCAAAATCAAAATCAAAATCAAAATCAAAATCAAAATCAAAATCAAAATCAAAATCAAAATCAAAATCAAAATCAAAATCAAAATCAAAATCAAAATCAAAATCAAAATCAAAATCAAAATCAAAATCAAAATCAAAATCAAAATCAAAATCAAAATCAAAATCAAAATCAAAATCAAAATCAAAATCAAAATCAAAATCAAAATCAAAATCAAAATCAAAATCAAAATCAAAATCAAAATCAAAATCAAAATCAAAATCAAAATCAAAATCAAAATCAAAATCAAAATCAAAATCAAAATCAAAATCAAATTCAAAATCAAAATCAAAATCAAAATCAAAATCAAAATATACTTTATTCAAGTAGACTTTTACAAGCACTTCTCAATCGTCATTTAATAACTACATTTACAGCACCACCCACCTCATATTCTATGAGCTATCCTATCCTACACCGTTGGTTGCCTGGAAGAGATCGCTATCGAAAAGGTATATAAAAGCCATAGAAAAGGTCACCAAAATTGTACGCCTGTTCTATTAAGGCCAAATCTATGTGTAATTTAATTTTATTTTTCTGTGTGGTGTGCAGTAAAGAATGCAAATAAACGTATATATCAAATTCAGTGACCATTTAGAAATCACTCAACGTTAATATAACTGAATTGCTCTACACTATTTTTACTATACCTGTATCTGTAAAATGCGTTATAAGACTCAAGACTTCTCTACTGGAATTTCGAATGAAAATCTATGCTTTAATATTATTTCTAAATATATGTTACTTATTTTATAATTACAAGTTTCCCACGCCTGTCGAAGTGTCCATTTTCCTCGAGTCGTAACGAGGGCGTGGTATCAATTTCGTGACGGTAGCTTTTTGTACAAAACCCAATACACCTTATAATAGTTCAATACAAGTAGCAAATATTTTAAAAATCATTTTTAATTAACTATTTTAAAAAGAAATTTTATTTTGTAATTGTGAAATAAATTAATAAATATACATACATATATTTCAATACCTACCTATCAACTGCAAGAATAATAGTCATTAAAATAAGTGATTCAAGTAATTCAGTAGTCGTTATTCTCGTATTTCAATAATCGCTAATTTATCTCATTACAAAAATGTACATTCGAAATATAATAATCTCAGCGAACATAATAATTACTGTACGAAATAAATTGCGTAGAAAATTTGATACAGTCTAATTTTTAATTGCGTAAATCATAAATAATTAGGAAAATGTTACGAGTTTATGTAAAAAAATCAGAGCACGGGTCATTCGAGACATGCGCAATGATAAATCGATTATATCACTTCGATTTGGCGCTAAAAGTTGCAAATGACAGATGTCAAAGTATCAAATTGAGGCGAATGCATTCATTATTCAGCCCGTAACACTATTGCGATAGTTACGGGCACCGAAACGAATACTTTACCACGAGCTGCATCACAATTGGTACAAATGTGTCATTGTAAATAAAACCTTATGTACATAAAGATAAAAGCGTATTTTTAATCATCGTGGCATTCACACATGCGTATGCATTGCTTCGATGTTTGGCCGTACCAGATATGTCAAGGACTCTTGCAAATAACACTTTCTTTGAATAAACATATGTACTTAAAAAGATTATCTGAGGATCCTTTTTTGGTATAGAATTCAAGTTATATTTTGCTCTGGCTTAATACAAACACGTAGAACCAATAAGTCATCAGATACGTTACTGTCTATACGTTATTGATTTTTCTGTTTATGGAAGCGAGGCGGTATTACGGCAAGAATCAGAGCAATGACAATTATCTTAAAAGGAAAACCTTTATTTTTAGAAGTATCTTTCCTGATTATATTAAATTGAGAAGGGATAAGTGTCTTACTGATTTAAAAATCTACATGAAATACCTCCTCAAAGTCCTGATGAGTGTAGCTCAGGATCGTAAGAATTGAAGCATGGGATAGGAGACCTATATCCAGCTGTGTATAAAATTACGATGGTGTTATAAATCCAGGGTCCAACGAGTTCAATGTTCTCCCTTCTTTTATCTTAAATCTCTTGAAGGTCAAAACCCTACAACATGCAAAAAACAAATTAATGTTCCTGTAAATTAAAATGTTGTCTTATTATTCATCAGAAAACAACAATAGCAACAATTGCATCTACACGAAGCTGCACTTTGTATTTGCATAAAGTACATGGTTGATGCGCCTACGCATTGGATTATTCTTATTAATGTTATTTGAATTCAACCATTAAAAATACTTTTATATATTTTAATATAAATGTAATGCCTATTGAGATGTTGATTTTTATCTGATAAAGTTCAAGCCCAGGCAAGTAACACTATACATATGTGCTTAATTGTGTTTATAATTTATCTCATGCTCGGCTGTGAAGGAAAACATCATGTGTCTAATTTCATCGAAATTCTGTCACATGTGCATTCCACTGTTACGGCTGTTACTATATTGTTACTGATCATACGTGTTGGTACTAAAGTCAGAACCGACCCGAAATGGATGGCTGTAACGTAATATTAGTTGTTACGAAACACCCCATTTTACACAACAATTACATCTATTATATACTGCAGAACAAAATAGTTTTATTTTGTTTTGATATTACTTAGTCGTATACTAAAGCAAAAAAAAACATGTCTTTCAATTGATGGAAATGCGTTCTGAGTATTAACGATTCATTTCGACAGAGCAACATTAAATTTTGACACTCTAGATGTCGAAATTATATTAATTTCAATGCGTTGAGCTGATTTTGGACGTGTAGAACTAATATCAAGGAAAAGGTGGAAAGAATACTCAAAAACCAAAATCAAAATATACTTTATTCAAGTAGGCTTATACGAGCACTTTTGAATAGTCATTTAACAACTATATTAAGTGAAGCTACCACCGGTTCGGAAAGTAAATTATACCGAGAAGTACAAGCAATAAACTCAGTAGTTACTCTTTTTCAACATTTAAAAATACAGTCATGTTAGTTAATTACAATAGGCTATTTGACAATGCGAAAAATAAATTGTGAATTATTGTAATCACTGTACATTATGAGTTTAAAAATGGTTATTTACCAACGAAACTTGAAAATAATACTTAATTTATTCAAAAATCAATAAATAAAAATGCACTTTTTCAAACGTTTGTCACGTGACACAAAACGCTCCTGATTGGCCGGCCTTATGATGAAGTCACTTTCTTGTAAACCTTGCTTTTCTACTATATGTACCACAGATTTAATCACAGCAAATTGACGTCACCGACCCCTTTGCAGAGCCATATTGTACAAGTAGCGTTTTCGCGCGTTATTTAAATATGGAATTATTAATATGATATTTTTCGGCAAATATGTACTAGAAATAAAAAAATCAACTTTTGCTGGGTTCCTTAACCTCTACTAAATAATATAAAATGGATTTTAAAAACCAGTCAAATAGCCTATTATACATGCATGTAGTTTAACATGCCTGGAAGTCAACAAGTATTAATTCCACCTACTAGAACAATTAAATTAAAAGATTATGTTATATTATTAGATTATTTTATTACATTATGTTGTAATCTATTTTTATACATTATTGAAAAGAAAAATTAATATTTCAATTCATAATTATGTGTTTTTTTTGTGCCGTCAATGACTTATAATTACAATTAATATTTCATATAGCATGAAAAGAGTTTCTTATGACAGAATAAAGCTTAAATAATTATCTATACTTAAATATGTATACATAGACTATCTTGCTTGTCTATTTCAATGTGAAAGAGAGATTATCCAATGAAAAACCTTGATAAATAGCAAAACGAATAAATAAAAACGTCACTTTAGTCAAAAATCACTAATAATGACGTAAATCTTTTCAAAAACTAATCCAAATATGAACAACATAAATCAAGAAAAACATCCATCAACTTAAAATCTAAAATGAATAAATATGAAGCAAGGGTTCAGCGTATCAATGAAAAAAAAAATTAAGCCAGTTACAAAACCGATATTGAATAACTTTACGAAAATAATCAACTCACTAAAAAAGAAAAATAAAGTTAAGGCAACTATCACGTCTGATCCGGATTGGTCCCAAGTAGATACCCAGGTCTGTAACATCATCGCGTGGACCGGAGCGCTGGTTATCACGGCTGTGATACTGAGATCGCTGTATCTAATGTATATGAAAGACGGTTAGCTGGGATAAGGTTGGTACGAGAAACGGTCTTGTTAAACATTATCAAATTAGAAATAACTTTATTTGTTACAGGTGTTATTAATCTTACTAATAGTAAATTGATACGAAAAAATGTTTTAAATAAATGAGGTATAATACCTTGTTCAATCCTATATGAATATTTTATGCATAACCGATGATTGCGGGTTCAAACCCAGGCAAGCACCAATATATATATCTGCTTAATTTGTGTTTATAATTCATCTCGTGTTCAGCGGTGAAGGAAAACATCGTGAGGAAACCTGCATGTGTCCAATTTCATAGAAAATCCTCCCCCTGGTGCATTCCACCAACCCTTTAATACTTATTTATTTTTCCAAAATATAGAATCCTTTATGTAAGCCTATTTATATATATAAATATATGTTTAGTTATTTCATATTACCCTTAAAATATTCATTTTATAAGCAGTAGATATAGGACAGGTGTCATAAATCTTGAGTGGATCTTATGTTGAAAATACTGTCAAACTTAACTCTTTATGTGAATTTGCTTATCAAGGGAAACCAGGTCACTTTTATAATATAAAATTACAAGATTGAATAAAATGTTAAAGTTTTACGCTTGTCAAACCACCACCGAATATGATGGAATTTTGCGTAAAGCCATCATCAACCCCAAGGAAATACGTAGACTACTTTAATAATTGAATATCTGAAAACAACCCCTACAGCAGTAGCTAGTAAATACATTTAAGCCTTAAAATTGGGTAACAAAATGACCATCTTGTATTTTTTTTTCTAGGTATATAAAGTACTAGCTGTGTCCGCGACCTTTTACACGTTTGAATTTAACAAAAAACAAATACCATTGTAGCCTAATGACTCCCTATTTTATCAGTTATTTGCCAGTGAAAGTCCCGTCAAAATCGGTCCAAAACTGACAGAAATTGTAAAAAAAAATATTTTGGTATATGTATCGTGTATACATATGCATTGAGTGAAAAGGGGGCTTTTTTAATATTAGAAACAGAGACACCAATTTTATTATATGTATAGATGAACTAATTCAAAATCAAAGTCAAAATAAACATTATTCAAGTGGGCTTTTACAAGCACTTTTGAATCGTCAATTATCAATTAAGTGAAGCTACCACCGGTTCGGAAAGAAGATTCTACCGTCTCATCATTCATTTATTTAAAAATATTAATATTAATAGCTTTTGTTTTCAGACCTACATAAAATGTAACCGCAAGATCCTGTGACAGACTATCATATAAATGTTCAATTTAATGCGGAAACGAAATAAATTTTATCGCATAAAGAGAGCTATATACCTACGGTCTAAAAAGAGAAGCGCAATACGTACTTTCAATGAACAAATATATAACATCGTTATTTGGACGGGTATCTTATTCGTCATACTGCTAGTCCTGAGGATATTGTACCTCCATTTTGTGAAAAAAGACAATGCGTGCAGCGATTCCCGGATATACTACCGAAGATGATTTGCAAGACCGTAAATAACATTTGAATGTGAATTAAGTCAATGTATTAAAGTTTAAAACTTATATTTGTTTCAATTCTATTTAAACTAACATATTATTAACTTATTTTATTAATAAAAAGAAAAAATTCCTCATTAACTTTTCAATCCCAAAAGAAATTAACTACATAAAATAACTAAGCACAAGGGACATAACATCTTAGTTCCCAAGGTTAGTGGCACATTGACGATGTAAGGAATAGTTAATATTAATTACAGCTTCATTGTCTATGGGTGATGGTGACCACTTACCATCAGGTGGCCCATATGCTCGTCCGCCAAGCTATACCGTAAAAACTGTTTTTAATACGGTTAAATGTAAGATCAAATATATTCATGCATCATGCATTGTGATTGTGAACAATGTGTTTGTTTTATGGTTCCGGATATATTATGGAACAAAATTCTAACTCTTACAATCAGATGGGACGTGAGATAAATTAGATATGAAGAAAAGAAAGATCGGACGCATTGTACTCTCTTTTGGCGTTTCTATTAACATGACAGTGTAACACTGAAAAACATATAAGGAAATTAATAGTAGAAAAAATTATATACTTGAAAATAACGGGGAGCGAATATTGTAATGTCATTCGTTCATTCATATTCAATCTTACATTCATATTTAAAATATATATCATCGCTTGATTATCTACAAACTTAAATATATTTTTAGAACCAGAAGTAGGAAGTAGGTTAACCTCTAAAACAATAATCTTTAATTTAAAATAACAATCAATCTACCACAATAGAAAAAACATTTAGTCTACAACACAAATAACCATCAATAATCACATTACACCGTAATAATTATATTCGCGATCTCAATGTGTCAACCACGAATTTCCAGCCTTTTTTTTTAAAGGGAAGTTGTGTGACTTGACGCAGATGTTGTTTGTTTATTCCAACAATATATTTTAAAAAATCTGTCTTAGACCTTTAGATAATAAAATTCTTAATTTTAGCCATAGGTCAACGAAGCATTTATAAAAGCCAAGATACTTTTGCAGTAGTTTTCATAATCACAATATACTGTATCCCCAATGAGCAAATAGCAATAGAGTAAGCCTGTATAACTACACGCAGACGGACCGTAAAATCTTAGTTTTGATGGTTGGTTGTGCATTGATGATATGACAGATACCCCATTTACCAGTCTGCCTAACTATATAATATGAAAAGATATATAAAATATAATAATAATATTTACTTGGTGGTAGGGCTTTGCGCAAGCCCGTCTGGGTAGGTACCACCCACTCATCAGTTATTCTACCGCCAGACAACAGTACTCAGTATTGTTGTGTTCCGGTTTGAAGGGTGAGTGAGCTAACTACAGGCACAAGGGACATAATATGTTAGTTCCCAAGGTTAGTGGCGCATTGACGATGTAAGGAATAGTTAATATTTTTTACAGCGTCATTGTCTATGGGTAATGGTGACCACTTACCATCAGGTGGCTGATATGCTCCTTCGACAACTAAATAAATAATACAATTTCACATTTTGTTTATGTGGCAAATGTTTTCACGTAACCAAAATATGATTTCAATTCGCCTTGAACTTTCTGTTAATGTTTCCGCAGCATTTAATTTTATAATACGAGTTTAACGCGTTCTGTAACCTAGGATTACTCATACTCATGCATGTGATTATTTTAAACGGAAGGACAAAAACCATCTATTCGTAAATTATGGTAAATTATTATCGATTATATACTGAGACGCCATTTAGTAATAATTGTCAAGTAAAGATTGTTTGTCTGTCAAAAGCTTGTTGTTTGTGTAACCAAAGTCATCGACATAGCCCACCGGATTAGTAAGCTGAAGTGGCAGTGGGCTGGCCATATTTGTCGTAGAACCGACAACCGTTGGGGAAAACGTGTTCTAGAGTGGAGACCGCGTCTCGTCAAACGTAGTGTAGGACGTCCTCGGGCACAGTGGAGTGACGACTTACGCAAGGCGGCAGGCAGGAGCTGGATGCGAGTAGCCGGAGAAAGACCACAGTGGCGTGCGCTTGGAGAGGCCTATGTCCAGCAATGGACAAAAACGGGCTGATGATGATGATGATGATGATCTCACATGTTCGATTCTGGTCCCTTGGGCTATTAACGTAAATGGCCAAATAGGAGTACCTATATGTAATTAAAGTTTTTCATTTTCATTTCATTTCATTTCAAATGTCAGTATTCTTATAAAAATAGACTCATTCAAATGATTCGACACAAAATATCGTAAAAACTACGTTTTTGTCGCTCTTCTTGTCCTCCCAGTAGAATCTACAAAAAAGGCTGTTACTTTCAATCAAATACAATCCTGGTCTCAAACGGTTTAACATTTAATTAAATATAGAATATTATTACATTAAATAAAATTTTGTTTCTTTTTAAACAATTTGTTACAACAACAATGACAGCCAGTAAATTCCCACTGCTGGGCTAAAGGCATCCTCTCCCTTTGAGGAGAAGGTTTGGAACATATTCCACCACGCTGTTCCAATGCGGGTTGTTGGAATACACATGTGGCAGAATTTCTATGATATTTGTCACATGCAGGTTTCCTCACGATGTTTTCCTTCACCGCTGAGCACGAGATGAATTATAAAGACAAATTAAGCACATGAATTAGCGGTGCTTGCCTGGGTTTGAACCCGCAATCATCGGTTAAGATGCACGCGTTCTAACCACTGGGCCATCTCGATTGTAATTTGTTACAAGCGATGCAAGAATTAACTCGCAGTGCAGGCAACGCCTATGACTTGATGAAGCTATCTCTAGTCTATGATGATGGGTACAGTAGTCCTCCCAAAATTACAAGTATTTCTTTATAAAATCAAAATAAACTTTATTCAAGTAGGCTTTTACAAGCACTTTTGAATCGTCATTTTACAATTAAGTGAAGCTACCTATTTTATAAATAGTGTAAGTATTAACCAAACGTTTAATAATAGAACAAAGAACATTTACGCCTCATAAAGTATACTAAAATTTAAAACGTAAATAAATGTTATGTTATTGATTTATTTTATGCTAGCAAAGAAAAACCAGAAGCGATCACTAGTATGATACCTAAAAGGATGTTATATAAAGATCCAAAACCAATATATTTATCGTAATTGCCTACATTAACCTATTAAAAATGACCTGATATATTATTCATCTTATTTAGTCATCCTTGAATCCGTTTTAATTAACATATGTTAATTTAAAAATATGTTATACCCTAAAGCATTAAAAAAATATGAGTCTAGGAAGTTATTTCTATGATAAACCCATTACTAAAGCTTGTCAAGCTAACAGACAAAAAGATAGACCGATATTGATATAATTATTTTTGTCTTTTTTCAATTTATGTTAATATTTAGAAGTACATTATAAATTAATACAAAAATATAAGTTTATAAATGACTATAATAGAAGCAAATATTTGCCACAAAATTTAAAACAAAAGTAACATCGTTATTCGTTGTGACAATTTGAACTTTAGAACGTTGCTATAACATTCTTAGTTATATTGAAATATAATAAAAAAATAATTGTCTATGAATCGAAGACGGTAGCAACTAGTAAAATTCATAATCAATATCGTGTATCATAAAAATTCATTCGGAATGTGAAAGTGAAATGATAATGAAATTATTTCGATACAATTTTGTGTCGCTTTCGTTCTTATTTATCGGACAAAATAACCCATAGATAAAGAAAATCTCGGTCCAAAATGTAATCGCAGGATGATTACAATAACATCTAGTCACAGACGCCAATAAATTAACTATTACCATTGCGTTTACGTATTTATTAATATAACTTTTTATTATTATGTCTTCTTACCTCTAAAACAAGTTTTATTATCCACTCTTTTTTTATGATATAAGTTGGCGGACGAGCATATGGGCCACCCGATGGTCACCATCACCCATAGACAATGACGCTGTAATAAATATTAAATATTCCTTACATCGTCAATGTGCCACCAACCTGGGGAACTAAGATGTTATGTCCTTTGTGCCTGTAGTTACACTGGCTCACTCACCCTTCAAACCGGAACACAACAATACTGAGTACCGTTATTTGGCGGTAGAATAACTGATGAGTGGGTGGCACCTACCCAGACGAGCTTGCACAAAGCCCTACCACCAAACTTATTTAACACTCACCTTTATTCCGCATGTTTTTATTTTAAAATAGTATTCGTTCTAATTAAAATATTTTTATTGACCGCTCTATAGCCTCATTATTAAAAAAAAAACTTTCGATAGTTTTAATTACATAACATTAAAAAAATATATATTCCAAGTTTGGTCTCTATTGCTGACATCGGCAAGACGGTTGATACTTGAAGTCTCTACATTATGAGAAATGTATTCATATGTATTTATTGATAGTCATTTTGGTTTGTAAGTAAAAACAAAAAAAAAATCCACCACATATACAACTGCTTACTATAAACAGTATCTAACTTTCCTCGGCTCTGCTGCATTCTAAATACTTCCTTATTCAATCCTTTTCAGAGAGATAGCAAGCTATTGATATCGTACTAAACTTTTGCCTTCACTTATAAAGATATACTTATGCATATACTCGTATAATCACTGTAGGTACTAAGAGCTCTTTAAGTTAGATTTTTTTGTCTATAATCTCACTATCTATATTGTTTTTAAATTGATGTCAAGTGTACTTATTAAATGTTAATAACAATCATATGACGTACATTATTATTAACCCATTTATAAAAAAATATTCCAGCCCTGATTGACTGTTACCATATAATATGAGGGCAATCAAAAAGTACCAATCGCATCAAATATAACCTTTTACCAAAGCGGTCAAGCCTTGTCAAAATATGACGAATAGTATAGTTACCAGACAAAGTACAGAATACCATGCCTTGACCCGAAGTTATAAACAGGCACGCCCACTTAATTGTGTAGGATATAATGTTTACTGGCGAAATGTCAGTTTCTAAGAACGAGCCCACAATGGACGAATCATGAACGAGATATGAGATATCGTTTTGTCTGAAAAGACTCGTTATTCGTCGCAAATGTATGGTTTGTTTCCTAACCAAAGATTCGATCTTTCTTACAGTACAACTATAATAGAATCGTGTTTGAAGTTTAACATTTTTTTTATAATCATTATCCAAAAATAAAACAACAACAACAGCCTGTAAATTCCCACTGCTGGGCTAAAGGCCTCCTCTCCTTTTTGAGGTGAAGGTTTGGAACATATTCCACCACGCTGTTCCAATGCGGGTTGGTGGAATACACATGTGGCAAAATTTCTATGAAATTTGTCACATGCAGGTTTCCTCACGATGTTTTCCTTCACCGCTGAGCACGAGATGAATTATAAAGACAAATAAAGCACATGAATCAGGTGTGCTTGCCTGGGTTTGAACCCGCAATCATCGGTTAAGATGCACGCGTTCTAACCACTGGGCCATCTCGACTCGTCATCAATCATTATCCGTTTTAATGTATTTTGAGAGGCAGACGAGCATATCGGCAACCGATATTTAATTACAGACACATGCAATGTAAGAATTTTAAAAACTTCCTTAATCGTCAAAATGCCGCTAATTACCAGCAAACGGATCTAAGATATAAATGCACTTACAGGATTTTCGAAGGATTAACTAAGTATCCAATAAACTTGTTATTGAACACTTAGGCTAATTTGTTAATATATATCCGCACAAGTTAACTCAGAAAAGCAATAGTTATAAATAAACTTGAATAAATATTACGTATTAAAAAAACCCAAGCTCCTATTGTTTTTGTACAATACGTGCGTAAATACAATAATGCTATAAATCAATTTTTCAGAGTCAAGTGCGAATCTTTTTAAAATTAAACATTTTATTTTTAGGTTATGCTATTTAATTCAATATTCTGACATTATTGAACTATAATCGTAATATATATTTGCAATTATTCTGAAAATATGATTAGTTTGTAATCAATGGGTATATACGTAGGTAATTAATAATCTTTTGAATATGTTTGGTTATTTATTAATCACGTTTTAACAATGTCATAAGATGACTATTCAGTTTAAAGCGAGCTCGTAACGCGTTGATTCAGATATCCTACTAATATTAGAAGTACGAATGTTTGTGAGGATATATGTATGTATGTGGTATGTTTGTTACACTTTCATGAAAAAAGTACTTAACGGATTTGGATGAAATTTCAAATGACACAAAGGTCACAGTCTATACAAATAATAAAGTTAGAGGTGTCTGTTTGTAATATAAAAATAGCCCTTTTTTTACTCAATGCATATGTGTTTATACACATTACATATACCAAAATAATATTTTTTACTACTTTTGACGGTGTGTCTGTCTGTTTGTTCCAACTAATCTCTGGAACGGAACCGATTTTGACGGGACTTTCACCGGCATATAACAGATATAATAGAGTAACTTAGGCTACAATATTATTATTTTTTTATTAAATTCAAACGCGTACAAGGTCGCGGGCACAGCTAATTTATAATAATTTTACGTAATTTGGTTCTAATATAACGATATATAACAAGCACCCTTCCAAAGAAGGGGCGGGTCGTTAGTCATATCTAATTTTATATTGCACATTCACTTTTTGGCAGTTATTCCTTATTAAGCAAAAAACAAAAAACACAATTCAGTGGTTAACTTGAACGGAACCCTTCAGCCGTTCTAACATTTCACTAAGTAACTCTTGGTCAACTCATAGCACTTATTAAGTGAAGTATAGGTCATGGTTCAAGGTCCAGTTCGCTATCTGATAATCTAAGCCACTTCCCTGAAGTTCTTGCAAAAACTTTAATGTTTTTTTGCATTTATTCAAAGAATATAGTCAGTATACTGACAACTCTATTTAAAAATGTATTAACAAAGATATAATCGTGACGTCCAGTCTACGAGTACAGTTATTTGTAACCAAAGGTTAGAAGTTAGGAGATCGAATCAGCAAATTCAAGCGGTTTCTTTAGACATATATGAGTGTAAAGAATTAATTTACTAGTAGTTGTATTAATAACATTGATATATTATAATTATTTATATATGATATGAGGCGAGATGGCCCAGTGGTATAAACGCGTGCTTCTTAACCGATGATTGTGGGTTCAAACCCAGATTTACCCAGACAGAACGAAATTCTGCTGGTGTGAATCCATCAACCTGCATTGAAGCAGCGTGGTGTAATATGCTCCAAACCTTCTGCTCAAAGGGGGGGGGGGCTTAGCCCAGAAGTGGGAAATTCACAGGCTGTTGATGACCCAAAATATAGGCAAGCTTGTTTGCGCACGTCTAATGTTGGCAATATAGTTTTGTTTTTATTTTATTGATAAGAAAAAAACATTGCATTCTGTTCCGTTGAAATACATATGAAC
The DNA here is from genome assembly GCF_905220365.1 of Vanessa cardui. Lineage (NCBI taxonomy): Eukaryota > Metazoa > Arthropoda > Insecta > Lepidoptera > Nymphalidae > Vanessa > Vanessa cardui. Next base: position 14,802,779 of record NC_061130.1, read on the forward strand.
CAATAAGTAGTTTTTAAACTTGCCCCAATCACTAAGTGCCTGATTGATTTATACATCTGTAACTCTATATTATTTATAACAAGTTTATAGCTAACTCATCGTGATTTACGTAACTTGGTTAACTACCTAACCTTTACATTATGGAGCGATCAGGACGATCTTGTAGATTGTAAATAGCTCAGAATGTATAGAATATATATTTTTTGTCATATAGGTATGTGGACAAGAAAAATCCTCACCACATGATGAGTGGTCATCACCGCTCATAGATATTGGCGCTGTTATAAATATTACATATTCCTCATATTACCAATGCTATGTTTCTTTCGCCGGTTTGTCTCAGGTCAGGGTGTTTCTTTTTCCGAATTGGTGGTAGTGTTTAATTTGACCATGATTAAGAAAGTGTAATGCTTCTAAATTGAATAAAATTATTTGAGTTTGAGTTTTGAGTTTGAATGCGCCAAAAATCTCGGGAACTAAAAAGTTATATGTCCCTTGATGCTATAGTTACACTGGCTCAATCACCCTTAATGTCAGTATCACAATTTGATAGTAGAATATGATGAGTGGGAGGTAAGGTACCCATATTCACGCTAGCAGTAGTATAAAAACCAATCGCCTAAAATATAAATATTGTCCTATTGGGACAGAACCTCCTCTCCAGTTTGATGAAGGATAAGGTATTGCATTATTTTGTATTAATGTAGATTTATTAGAAACTAATTATCTACTCCAAACATGTCGATATAATTTGAAATCAATTACTTCATACATTTGAAATCTTTCTTTAAATCTTTTAAAATATTTTTAATGTATCTACAGTGTTGTTGGATTTACTAATGAAAATTATTACTTTACACGCGTACTAGTTTATAGTTCATTTTGGTTCCTAACTTTTCAAGCTGTACTACTACTTACATTTTATTTAAAATAATTCCCAGACTCCTAACAACGTAAATAAACCGTATATTTTCAATAATTTGTACATGATGCTACTGCACTCAATTATGCTTCTGTTCAATGAATACATAACGATATAGCTTAGTTATAGCGTTACATATTTCTGTAATCTAACTATAGTTGGTAACCTTGCACAATATATTATATCAGCAGGCCCTAAATACCAGCTGATGTAAGAAAGAAAGCTATGTCCTAAAATGGAGTTCAAAGCGTGACCTGCATTGATATTATCAAATTGCCGCCTAAAATTACGTAGTTCTACATAGCCGTGGGTATGATTCATATTTCTAAACCAATGATATTTATAGGGTCAAATAAATGTCAGTAAACAGTAATATGTATCGGTGAAAAGTTTTGAAAATATCTTGGCTATTTCGTTCCAGACTAGACTGGTCGTTGTTAATGTTAAATACTTTTTAAAGCAATAACTCCTGTCGTGTTCTGCCTTAAACAAATATATCGTGAGGTCAATTTCATACCAATCATTTTTAAATTCTAATTATTAAGTACATACTTAACCATATGTAAATGATGCCACTACTTCTAGTAGCAACATTTATAAATCAACATATCCCAACAAATACAGAAAAGTATAGTTTTTTGGACCATAATGATGACTTTGACGTAATTAATTAAGCTCCAAATTTGCTTCTGAATGTAAAATGAACCTTTTATCCAGTGAATCGTTTTCATACTACTTTACGTCTTTACTAAATTAATTACACTATAACTAAGGATGGAAGTTGCCGTGACTAAATTTTTATATTTTTTAAGCATTGACGATTTCATTCAACTTATTCAATTGAGTTTTAATAGAAGCCATCGAAATTTATTATTTCGCCAATAGCCATTAAATAGAGTTACCTATGTTATGTTTTTAACATATTTTTATAGAGCATATACGGTAGATTTTAATAAAATTTCATCCTCAAATAAAACAAATAAGTAAGACGATCTTATTTATTTGATTTACGCATATTCGTTTTTATTATTATATCATGATTACTATAGTTAAAATTATGTGCATGTTAAATAATAGAACTAAAGACAATATGTAATTATTGATAATTTGTCAATCCGTATGTATTTAAGGAATCACAAATTATTAGCAGCAACATTCAATTTATAAATAAATAAACAGAATTTTAATGTACTCCTATTTTTGAACGCGTTGTATCGTAACATTGGCAGCCCTGTTAGGACTTAAATGTTAAATGTCACTTCACCTGTCAATCGACTAAAAATAATGCTGAATTTACATGTGTAGGATTATAAATAACGCATTATTTATAAATAAAATAACTTTTATACTAAAATATTAACGACTTTGTTTCTTATTGTCTTTAAATGCAGGCAAATTAAGAAAACTTAGCTGAAACAGAATACTACATTGATACTGTTACTCAATCAAAACATTTTATCATTTACCGCTTCATTTATTTACATTGTGAACGATTGCTTGAAAAATAACTTTGCAGCAATTGATAATATTAACTAATAAATTACAGTTTCTATTTTCACCGAGTAGTTTTTCATATTCGTAAGAATTTCTTCCTTTATCCCAAAAAACATGTCGATGCCACATAGTAGCTCAAGTACTACGAGTTCGAGCACTAAACGCAAAGAAATATACAAGTAAGTGCAATTAACTTCTTAAAATTACAACAAGTTTTTTATACTTGTAAATAAACCCCTATATAAAATACCGTGTGTAGGAAATTATGTACATTTTTATTTAAAAACAGCAACAATTCTTAATAAAAATGTCCTTGGTTGGTATTTCCCAACACTGCAATCTTTTCATGCAGCACTTGAATTTTGTCACAAAAAGCAAATTGTTTATTTAAATTAATTATATAACTAAATTAATTTTATTCTTACAATGTGCTCAAATAATTTAGCAAAAGTAAAAATAGAAGTTGTAGTTGTAGAGTGTATTGTAAATATAGACAATACTTAATCTTTTAGATATCAAGCACCATGGCCGTTATACTCCATGAATTGGTCCGTGAGGCCAGATAAGAGGTTCCGCCTCGCACTTGGCAGTTTTGTAGAAGAATACAACAACAAGGTAAAGTATTCACTAGCTCATAAATGTTTCACTTCAGAATACCTCAAAAGGTTTAATTAGCCGAATATTATATTCAATGGTCTAATCATTATAACACAAAGCACATCATTTTATATTAATAACATTACATTGCTATTTGTGGCTTTATAAAGATGACCCATTGTTTATTGCTTGTCTGAAGATTAAAAACACAATGATGTTTAAATCATATGTAGTTTGGCATCTATTGTATCCTTGCTTAATTTATATGTAAAATTATATATTTTAAGCCATATTTAATGATTACAATGTTTCATCTGAAAATGTATGTACAATATTTATATGAACAGGTACAAATAATATCATTAGATGAAGAGACAAGTGAGTTTAGTGCTAAAAGCACATTTGACCATCCTTATCCGACCACGAAAATAATGTGGATTCCAGACAGCAAAGGTGTCTATCCAGATCTGCTGGCTACTAGCGGTAACTATTAAACTTTATAATATGTTAAGTACAATTGTATAATAGAAACATGACAGTGCTGTAAGATGACTATAAATGCTGGGCAATTGACGAAAAGGTGTATTTTAAAATGCAACTGTAATTTTGTGACAATATTTCTTGTGGAATTAGTTGTGAGAGAAAATGTGTTTCCCCCTATTGTATACCACTAAGGATAACATTAATTATAAATAAAAACCCGCACTGGCTTTGCACGGTGCAATACTGATACTAAATATACTAAAAAATTTGTTTATTTTTTACAAATTTCTAAAATTTTCAATGCTTTTTCCTTTCGAATTACTCTTATCTATTTTAAAGAAACCACATCAAAATCTGTTGTAGTTTTAAAGATTTAGTCATACATAGGGATATAAGGACAGAGAAAACAACTTTATTTTATAGTAGGTACTGATAATAAGACAAATGAAAGTACTTCAGCGGTGCCTGTTTAAGCATAATAAAAAAATATTCCAGGTGACTATCTGCGCATATGGCGAGCAGGCGAACCTTACACACTATTTGAATGTGTTCTGAACAACAACAAAAACTCAGACTTCTGCGCCCCACTCACATCTTTTGATTGGAATGAAGTTGATCCAAACTTGATCGGTACAAGCAGTATTGATACCACCTGCACTATATGGGGTCTCGAGACGGGACAGGTGTTGGGGAGGGTGAATGAAGTATCTGGACATGTGAAGACTCAGCTTATTGCTCACGATAAGGTACTATTGGAATAATGACAGATACATACTAAGAAATAAAATCAGTAAGGTTCCATTAATGTAATAATCTGGATAGTTAATATTGGATTTCCATTATTTTTTTATTGTGTTAGTTAGCGGACGAGTATATGCTTCAACTGATGGTGAGTGGTCACCATCGCCCAAAAACAATGGCGCTAAGAGAAACATTAACCATTCCTTACATCCCCAATGGCCACTAACTTTAAGAACTAAGATGATATATCCCTTGTGTGTGTACACTGGCTCACTCACCATTCAAACTGCAACACCATTATACTAAGTAATGTTAATATTTCTTTAACAAGACATTAATTATATGGTAAAAATAACATTTCAACGCAAAAAAAAAAAAATGTAATGTTTGGTAGTAGAATATCTAGTGAGTGGGTGGTACCTACCCAGACGGGTTTGCCCAAAGCCCTTCCAACGACAACTTTATCTATTTCAATTCAATTCAATTCTTCGTTTAATGGCTTTTAGTTGTGCCGGCAGGGCACAGATTATTTCGCCAATGTCACGTAGGATGGAGAAGACACGAATGAGATTGATCGGTATGGTTGAGACACTAAACTCAATTGAATTTTAAAGTCAAGAATAGTAGTATTAATTTCCTTGTTAATCCTTAACCTAGAACAACACAAACATTAACACTAGCAAGACCGAAATTTTGAACTACCTATAAAGACCAAGTAGGGTCAAATGACTCATTCATGGGTTGTAATGTTTTATTCGTGTATTATGGTTTTAAGTTTTATTGATTAACATCTAATACTAAATAAAAGAACCTAAAAGTAATTAAACATCTAACACGTGATAAAAAAATTAAAAAATTAGGCACATTTTTGACATTTTAGCTCCTTGTTTACATTACAAGAGCCACACAAAGGCTTTTTACAACTAATACAAGATTTATTAGTTTTGTTCCTGCATTTTTGCACGTAACACCGTTTTCTCTTTCCACTACGTTCTCCTTCAGGCTCTGGGGCTATGCTATTATCGGGATGTGAAGAAGATGGTGTCATCAGGGAGCTGGTGTCTTGGCCGACTAACTCCCTTGCCAAGTCAAGAATGAACTTTTTTCTACTGATTTTTTTCTCGGATAGTTTTTTGTACAAAATCCAAGAATTAATTGCTGCCAAATCCAAAATATTATAAAACACTTGCACGGGCCAGCGACGAGAAGGTGCTTTGACGCTATATTTCTTGGCCATTTGATCAATAACGTCTACTCCAAATTTCGTAGCATTGTAAAACTTCACCGTGTTCGGTTTCTTTTTTGCTTCTTCTGGATCAACAAATACATTAGAGTGAAGTGAACTTAGAATCATAACTGATTTTGAAGGTTTGCCTTGATAAACTGTAAGTGTGCAGGTTTCAGAGTTGTGAATATGTGTTTCATACAGACTAAGGGATGCATTTTTTATAGTAGCTGGAATATCTCTTCGTGTTTTGTTTACCGTACCAACTATTTATTATTGATGTACATTTTTCAATTAGCTTTTTAGCTAAACTTACACTGGTGAAAAAATTATCAGTTGTTATATTTCGACCAGTATTCAAGTATGGGTCCATGAGTCGCAATACAACGTGCTCGCCTAAACTTTGATTTTGTGGACGGCTTTCATCTCTTCCTAAATATGAGAAACCATTACACAAGTACTTTGAATCAACATCAACGCAAAGCCAAAACTTTATTCCAAACTTGTCTGGTTTGTTACCCATAAACTGCAAAAATCTACACCGAACTTTTGTGGAAAAAAGCTGTTCGTCAGCAGTAAGGTTTTCACCAGGCTTGTAACATGAAATACTGTTATGGATGAACTTATTCCATACTTCCGAAATCATTGCAAATTTATCTGTTTGCAAACGTTCAGCCCTTTCTGTTCGCACATCAAAACGCAGGAAACGCATTATTTCTTTGAAACGATTCAAACTCAAAACTCAAATGAGTGTGATAATCATCCCTAGAAGAATCAATATTTTGTGTAATATTGTAATCACTTTCTTCACTTTCTGAGTCTAAATGCAAAATGTGCCTCTCTTCTTCAGTCGGTTCACAATCTGATTGGTCGTCCGGTAAATTTTGTAACACTTCCAATATTTTAGAAGGGCGAAGGGAACGATAATGAGGCATTATATTATTATGGCGAGCCGTGATACGTCTTTGCTTCGACAAGAACAAAACAAGAAAGAAACGAAATCTTTTATTTCAACTACCCACAACACTGAGTATATTCAACGAAATGTAAATATTTACAATGCACGCACGCAGTGTCAAATGACCACTGCGGCCTTTCTAGGTAGGTGATAATTTTTAATCAGTATTTATCTTGCTTTTGGTAAACACATATCAGAATAATGTAAACAATGACAAAATATTAAAAGTCATAAAACGACAATGACTTCAGTGCTATGGTTTTGATAATATGATTGATCAAAAACTTCATTGGGGTCATTTGACCACTCTGGTCTTTCTAGTGTTAAGAGTTAATAATAGGATAATAAAAAAAATAGTTGTTAGTATTCTATATTATATATGTAATAAAATATGAAAAATTGGACTATTCACAACTTAATTTTATTAAATTTGATATATTTACATAAGATTGAACAAAATGGACTAAACACAAACGTCAACAAACATTCAACATTTATAGGGCGAGGGACTTTAGGAGGGAGGATGTCATAAATGGGACGAAGAAGTTTAGGGCAAACGAACAGGATATGGGTTGCAGAGCCTTCGTCTAGGCCACATTCACACAGCGCAACTTTATCTAAAATATTACGATATTTTTTGAACTAACTAAATGTCAAACGCTTGTCATTGATCCGTGCCGGTGGCGCCCTCAGGAGGTGTACGACATAGCGTTCAGCCGCGCGGGCGGCGGGCGCGACATGTTCGCGTCGGTGGGCGCCGACGGCTCCGTGCGCATGTTCGACCTGCGACACCTCGAGCACTCCACCATCATATACGAGGTGGGTGACTACCTCCCACCTCTGCTTTGCAAATTTTTTGATTTTATTTTTATTAGGGAAAATAAACATAATTAATTTTTTTTTAAATGAATTAATTAAATTCAAAATAAAAAAAAAAATTGAGTAATTATATGACGACCTCCGTGGTCGAGTGGTGTGTACACTGATTTTCATGGGTACGCCACTCCGAGGTCCCGGGTTCGATTCCCGGCCGAGTCGATGTAGATTATCATTAATTTTCTATGTTGTCTTGGGTCTGATATTTGTGGTACCGTTGTTCCTTCTGATCTTTCATAACACAAGTGCTCTAGCTGCTTACATTGGGTTCAGGGTAATGTATGTGATGTTGTCCCAGGACCCGGCGCACACGCCGCTGCTGCGGCTGGCGTGGAACAAGCAGGACCCCAACTACCTGGCCACCATCGCCATGGACGCCTGCGAGGTCATCATCCTCGACGTGCGCGTGCCCTGCACGCCCGTGGCGCGCCTCAACAACCACCGCGCCTGCGTCAACGGCATCGCCTGGGCGCCGCACAGGTGACGTCACCAAACCCCCCCCCCACCACTGCTCCCCACACGCACGCCCGTGGCGCGCCTCAACAACCACCGCGCCTGCGTCAACGGCATCGCCTGGGCGCCGCACAGGTGACGTCACCAAACCCCCCCCCCCCACCACTGCTCCCCACACGCACGCCCGTGGCGCGCCTCAACAACCACCGCGCCTGCGTCAACGGCATCGCCTGGGCGCCGCACAGGTGACGTCACCAAACCCCCCCCCCCACCACTGCTCCCCACACGCACGCCCGTGGCGCGCCTCAACAACCACCGCGCCTGCGTCAACGACATCGCCTGGGCGCCGCACAGGTGACGTCACCAAACCCCCCCCCCCCCACCACTGCTCCCCACACGCACGCCCGTGGCGCGCCTCAACAACCACCGCGCCTGCGTCAACGGCATCGCCTGGGCGCCGCACAGGTGACGTCACCAAACCCCCCCCCCCCCACCACTGCTCCCCACACGCACGCCCGTGGCGCGCCTCAACAACCACCGCGCCTGCGTCAACGGCATCGCCTGGGCGCCGCACAGGTGACGTCACCAAACCCCCCCCCCCCACCACTGCTCCCCACACGCACGCCCGTGGCGCGCCTCAACAACCACCGCGCCTGCGTCAACGGCATCGCCTGGGCGCCGCACAGGTGACGTCACCAAACCCCCCCCCCACCACTGCTCCCCACACGCACGCCCGTGGCGCGCCTCAACAACCACCGCGCCTGCGTCAACGGCTTCGCCTGGGCGCCGCACAGGTGACGTCACCAAACACCCCCCCCCCCCCCCACCACCACGCGCCTACACACACGCACACTAAACACTCAATGTCTTCGTCAAATAATGTTAAGAAACATTTGTTTTAGTGAAAACTCAGGAGAACCCCTAGTTTATATTTTATTTAACTGACAAGGTCTCGGCCTTTGTAACAAAAACAGTTTATTGCTATGTAAAGTACATTCGGCCTTTGTTGCATGTGAATTCAGTAAATGCTTAGGCGTCAGGAGGAAATATATGTTAAATAATCCTTGCCATTCTTCACCAGCTCGTGCCACATCTGCACGGCCGGTGATGACCACCAGGCACTGATCTGGGACATCCAGCAGATGCCTCGCGCCATCGAGGACCCCATCCTGGCGTACACGGCGGCCGAGGGGGAGGTCAATCAGATCCAGTGGGGGGCCACGCAGCCCGACTGGATCGCCATATGCTACAACCGGCACACCGAAATACTGCGCGTCTAACTACATACCTCTACCCCGCTGTACTCCCTGTTTTTACCCACCCACGGTCTTTTCTTTATATTACGGTATTTTACCAAAGCATGACAGTTCTATCCATTATTAAGGCAACGTTAACTTTTTTTTTTTTTTATTAACATAAGAATTAACAACATTAAATGCTTAAATATATATATATACAAATATGAACTACAACTAGTTACTGTATAAATCATGACCGCGTGGAATGGTGGCAAGAATGCTAGCAGCATTTCTCCGTTGAATCGCAATTCCGATCCTCTGGGCAAAAAACGAACCAGCCCTCCTGTTACGTTAACTTATCCCAACCTCCAATAGAATTTATTTATTTATTTTGTCCGTTCCTTTCGTTATTAGTCTTCCATTTGCTTTCGTCTAGGGTAACTGGGTTTATTATAGTATAGTTTTAGAAAGGCAGATGACAGGAGCACAATTTAAAAGAATCTATGAAAATATAAAGGCCACAAAAATGAAGGTAAGTTATTTAAATATAGCTAAAGTCTAGAATCTCGAACTCGATGGGACAAAAAGGTATGTTTGGTACTTGGGATATGACCTTGGAATATAAAATGAAATTTATAACAAAGCCGGTTTAATTGAGTTTTGTTTTATGCTAAAGCAAGATTTCAGTTAGTACTATAATAAATTGAATTAACTATAATATTGAGAACCACTGTTTATTTCCAAATTTATGTAATGAAAAATAAATCATTTCTAAATGTCTTCTCAATAGTAAAAAAAAAGGTTGTGCATAAATAAACCTGACCAATTCGGCAGAATTCAGTATATTTTTCGCGTACTCCTACTACTACTACTACTACTTATTTAATTTATCGCAATTTTACGTTTTTATCATCAATAATTAATGAATATTTTAATTGATTTAAATGAATATTAATTTTAAGCTGTTGGGTAAAAATTGGGTATAATGCAAAATATATTTTAAGACTGAAAATTATATTATGATTGACTTGTTGAAAAAAATCTTGCATTTCATAATAATGTATGCTTAGATTATTTATATATCTAGATTATAGATTAACCTTATTATTTTAGTGTGCGTGATAGCTACGTTTGGCATTCGCCAATCAGCATATACCCATACATAACTTAGATGTAGCATCGGCAAATTCAATAAAACCGATTACTGCCGATTTACACAACCAATAGAAACAGCTCCCTATCGCGTCATTCGACGCTATACGTCGCTATAGATTCTCGCGTCAGTTCAACCCGAGAAAGCAAATTCATTTAAATTGACTATCAAATTGACGAATATATTAGCTCATATGATATTACAAGTTATTACGTTTGTTTTAAGATCATATTCACTTAAGAAATAAATATTGGATAGCGAACTTAATTCGGGTGTGATCGATTTTACGAATTTTGCCGATGCTACATATAAGTTGTGTCGTACTATTTTATTTTTCCGATGCGTTCTCAGCTTTGAGACTTGATATATAAATAATGAAAGCATATGTTTATATAAACCATTATTATGTGTATGTATGTAGTGTATGCCAACTTCGCATTTAGACAATATACCTTATCAATATTCAATTAACCATATATAATAGTGTCACTTGTCTGTTCCGGTGGCCAAAAATATAACTAACATCACTTTAAAAATATTATGCTCTATTTTGAACACATCTTTTCTTTATTTATATCTGTATTAATAGATTTGTACAACCCATGATATGATTCATGCATGCATGTTATGCATGCATGCATGCAATCCATGATATTTATATATTCAAAGGATAATAAATAATTGCTTAAAATATAAAGTAGCAACACTGAATATAAGCAAGGACCCACACAAGGAGCCAGTAAGTTTGTTGGCCTTTAAAAATTAAATCATTATATATCAATAAGATATATATTTTTTTCAAATTTTTACTGAGAAATATTTCCAAAAATTTGTTTTATAGGATTGTTGTATAATTATTTGTATCTTTGTCACAAGCAACGTGTATCTAATTAATGCAATATTTAGTAGTGATATACAATGAAATATTATTATATATATACATAGCGTAATAAATACAATTAGGGAGTCTAATCCACATCGGCTTATAATTTTCCCAAATAAAAAAAAACATGGGTGTACTTGACATTTTTTTAAATTTAGTTAAGATTAATAAACATCGGTACAGCGGTGAATATGTATTATTGAAAGCAAATGCTAGTTTATTTCGATTTGGACACACAAAGGCAGGTTTGCCTTCCTTTTCATACTTCGGTCTTTCATAGAATTTCTATTTTCCCTGAGACGCATTACTCGGTCTTCTTAACTCGGCAATTGATATCTAGGGAAATACGCCCAACAGCTACATAATAAAAATATTTTGACACTTTGACTCTCTAGTTGTAATTATTTCGCTGTGGCAACATTTAGAACTAAGAGTATTGCCGTATCAGTTACCACAATTATGAAATTTCACGTACTATAGTTTAAAATGTTACTGACATATAAACGTCTACATTCGAAAAAAAATTGTTATAGCAATATAATCAGAAATGTTAAACATTCAATGTGGTAAAATTTACTTTCGATTGTAAAATTAATTAATTCTCTGATAAATAAATTGTTGATGCTAATTTAAGAAGCTAATTGGCGCTGTGATCTCAAAATTTGCTGAACTAATTTGAATTATTAAAAAAAAAATTAGAAGAAGAAATATTTAAGGCATTAGAATAAGGACTAGATTAATTTTATTAATTTATATACAAAATTAGTATATAAGGTTTTCTTACATGATTAAATAGTTACAGTACATATGTGTGTTTATAATACAATAAAAAATCACTCAATAAGAGTCATCTTATCAAAATCTTTGCCCCAAAGAGAATTCTTCGTAAATTTTTAATAACGAGGAAGGCGTTCGTGGCCTGAAGTTCTTCAAGACATGCTCAAAATGTTCCATGGCCACTTCTGGGCACGCCAGATCTTTTTCCAGAGCGAGGAGAGCTGCTTCGTGACACAACGCTTGCAGTTCAGCCCCCGAAAATCCATCCGTCCTTGTTGCCAAGTTATGAGGATTCACATCGTCGCTTATACTCATTTTCATTAGCTTTAATTCAATTATTTGTAGTCGAGTTTCGAAATCCGGTAATGGGACATATATCAGCCTATCCAATCGTCCAGGACGAAGTAATGCCCGATCCATTCTGTCCGGACGATTAGTAGCTGCTAGTATAGTCACAGAGTTCAGCGGTACTACGCCATCTAATTCCGTCAGAAGTTGCGCCAAAACCCTTTCGTGTACACCCTCCTTATCTCCCCTCTCCCCACCGATGGCATCCATTTCGTCGAAGAATATAACCGAAGGAGCGACTTGACGTGCTTTCGTAAACAGATCCCTCACTGCGCGTTCGGACTCCCCGAGCCATTTTGAAAACAATTCGGGTCCTTTAATAGACAAAAAGTTCAGTCCGCTTTCTGTCGCCAATGCTTTCGCTATCATGGTCTTGGAACACCCGGGGGGTCCATAGAGCAACACGCCTGATGGTGGCCGAATGCCTAGCCTTAGGAAACTGTCTGCATGTTTTAATGGCCATTCCACTGCTTGGCGCAATTTCAACTTCAAATCGTCTTGTCCCCCGATATCCGTCCACCTCACGTTTGGGACTTCTATCAGCAGTTCTCTCATTGCACTGGGTCTTACAATAGTTAAGGCGCTTACTAAGTCTTCTTTCTCTAAAATATCGCCGGACCTTTTTATACATTTCATCGAAGCCTGTGTACATAAATTGACTAAATCAGCAGCCACGTAGCCATGAGCCAAATCAGATATTGCGGCTATGTCATATGAGGGAATCTTATTGGGCAGATTTTGGAGCAGTGCATATAAAATTTCCTTTCGCCTTATTTTATCGGGAATCGGTATTTCGATTTCTCTATCTAGCCTACCGAACCTCCGTAACATGGGATCTATCGATTCCGGTTTCCTAGTGGTTGCTAATATGAATACTTTGCTGGTTTCCTGATGTAGATTATCTAGTAAGGATACAAAGGCTGATGTGACGCGTCTCTCTTGTTCCGTGCTACCTGAAGAGCGTCTAGGACAAATAGTTTCAATCTCATCGACCAAAATAATGCACGGTTCATTGCTAACAGCTTTTGCAAACAAATCTTTCATAGTTGCTTCTGTTTCACCGAAATATTTGCTAAATATTGTCGGTCCGTTTATTTCAATGTGGTGGCAATTAAGATTGTCTATTAGATATTTACATATAGCGGTTTTGCCAATTCCAGAGTGACCATAGAGTAAAAGACCTCTGGTTGCTTGGAAACTGGCTGTAAATTTAGTGGGATTAAACGAAATTCCAATGAGGGTATTTATTTCATCAATAATATCATCCACGCCCCCTAGTATGGGGGGTTTCTTTTTTACACTTTGAACATTATTCTGCTCTATATTCCAAGCAGTATTGTCGTTCAAAAGATACCATGTGGTATTCGCATCTTCGCTTACTAATTTAATATTTACAAATTCAATTTGTAACTTTTTACCAAAATAATAATACACTAGTATTGTGCCTACACTAACATAATGATTGTTAAATCTTTCTTTTAATATGTCACTTATGTCTGTATCTATTTTATGATTTTTTATTCTTATTGAAACACATGAGGCTTGCGGAACAGTTTCTTTCAGAACTGATACTATAACTTTTTTGTTGTCACTACACCATGCCCCAGTGAGATCTGAAAAGCCAAAACAATATTTTATTAAAAGTACAATAATACCTAATGTATGTGACCTCCATGGACAACATTAAATTGAATAAGTATCAACTACAAATATGTAAACTTTTACCATCATCATTAATTGTGTGCCTGCTCAGTTAAGTCTATATGCTATTGTTTATATTATTCCAGAATACTTTTTATTCAATTTGGGACTATGCAGTCTTTTAATATTTGAAAACACCATTGTTATTTACAATAACATCAACTGTATTCATAGTACTCTTAGTAGTATACAATTTTGTAAATATAATATAAAAGTAAACATTAATATTATTATCAAAAAATTGTCAATAAGATGCATAATGATACCTCAAAGTCTTGATCTATTCATATAATTATTTTTTTTTTCATTCATGTGACTAAAGTGTTTTAAATCACACTCTAGATCAGTGTGTTCTGCTTATTCATTGAGAAGTCAGGTTTCAATTCAAGGAAGCACAGGTAAGTCTTCACATGCTAAATTTGAATAACTGGTGATATGTATGTAATGTAATCCATCTTATTATCTTTTATGGAAAAACATTGTAAGGATTTTTCATCTTGTCAGACAAAATTGTACCACACAATATATTTACTAACAACTATTATAAGTTAAGTTTAGTGGAATCAAACCTCAATCTAGCTAAATGCTAGCTATTCAGAATGTCATCATACATGTGCTACACCAACAGCTATTTAAAGTTCAGTTTAGTGAAATCAGATCTAAAAATTTCTGCATATTAGATCCTGTATAAATAAATTATGTAAAAGATAAAGTTATTTTCACTTATCAAATTCCAGAACAGAAAATTACCTGCAGCTGGTAATATAACAGCAGCGGGCGCAGAAGCTTTTGAGGGCCACATTCTCTTTACAAGAGTGGGAGCACCATCTCTTTTCAATACCAATGGTTTACCAATAACTGCCCCTATCAGAGTCCCAGCCGAGGGATGAATAAAAACAGTATCTTTAGGAACATTATCTGGAGGAGTACTAGCTCTTTCAAGCCAAGTAAATAGCGTATCTTCTTCGACGAACGGACATTTAACTTGATCTTTGCCGCAATTTAACTCAATGTGAATATTTTTATCATTAGTCAAAATATTGCAGTGACATCTTTCGCACTCAACCCATAGTGTTTTTTTCGCTTGCTTAGGTGGCATTTTCTTTTACAACAAAATTATGATTCATAAACCAAAATTATTCATACAACTTTTAGGTATTATTTCCTATTACTTGGCCCAAATTTTAGGTTATTTCGATTAGTTTAAAAATATACATAAACCTCGTTGACTGCGTCAAGTGTCAATTGCCATTGCGATTTTTGTGATAGTATAATAAAATGGTTTTCATCGGTAAAACAGTTATATTTAAAAAAATATTTATTATTTGTAGATGTTTATTTGAATGAATATTCAACAATTGCCGAATAGTTTTCAATAATTCCAATTTGTCTAGTAGTTTGTACCTTTATCCTGGATCCAACTTTATTAAAGATAAAGAGTATTTAACGAAAAATCTAAAGCTAGATTAAAAAGGCTTTGGTATTTCTAAGTTACTAAAATTGTCTTTTTTTTTAAAATAATTTTATGAACTTTTTGAGGGGTAGTACTAAAAGTAGCAATATATTGTAACGTACAATCAATTTAATACAAATAGCAACATTAGAGACATTGGCATTTGTCATTATTTCATTATTCATAAAATGACATAAAGTGACAATCCAATCCCAAATATAGGTAGTCGATTTTCACAAATAATTAATAACCGTGCCATGATAAAAATATCAATACCACACAGCTATTTCTGTAAAAGATCTCTAAATGTTTAGAATAAGGGAATGCTAGAATTGGCTACAAACTGCACAATTAGTGGTAGTGAAAAGTGAAAATACGTGGTAAAGATGACTCTTGCTGAGTTTTTTAGTTGTTCTTTATTAGCCTTCGGGCCTCCTCTCGTTATGTTTTCATTAACAATAGCCAATGATCCGATAAAAATTATTATTATGATAGCAGCGGCGTTTGGTTGGCTAGTTTCGTTTTTACTTTCATCCCTGATATGGTACGCAGTTGTTCCACTACGATCTTACCTAGCGTTTGGCATGGTATTTGCGATAATAATACAAGTGAGTGGAAAACTATTTGTTTGTAAACACTTAAGTATATGTGTTAATTATTTCATGCACTTGTTTGCTACATTCATGTATTTCTTTTAGGAAGCTTTTCGTTATGGAATGTATTTACTTCTGAGAGGAACAGAAGCCGGTTTGAAAGTTATATCTGAAAATCAGGATACTGGGAATAATAAATTAGAAATGGCTTATGTTTCTGGACTAGGATTTGGTACAATGAATGGAGCTTTTGCCTTAGTCAATGTTCTCGCTGACTCTGTAAGTATATACAATGATCAAATGGTTTCTAAACTTGATATCACACTTTTATGTCATAAAATTAGTATCTACTTAATAAATGTTTTAATCAAATGCATTACATACATTCATAAAATCATAGTCCTTAACACATTTTATATATTCTTCATTTATTTTATCTTTCAAATTCTTTCTATATTTTCATGCTGTTTATTCTTCTTAAAATTTATTAACCCATAATTGTTTTGAATATTAAAATCCAGTGGAAATGTTTTTTTCACTTTCAAAATTGATTGTAATATTTATAATTTTTTTTTTATTAAATGAATTGATGAACAAGCAAATGGGCAAGTTGTTACCAACTATTAATTTAATTATTATTTGAAAATAACAGCCCACAGTCTGTGGTGTCCTAAATAACTAGCCATTCCGTAAAAAACCAATGTGCCACCAACTGTGGTGTTTAAAATGTTGTTTCTTGGTCAGTCAGAATGAGTCACTCTCCCTTTAAACTGGAACACAACAGTACTAAATAACGCTACTTAGTGGTAGAATAGATGAAGTGTAACCCAGCCTGTAACTTCAAATTATTATAACGAGATGAATAGCTTTTCAAAGTTAATTCTTGTTACATAAGTTTTTTATTTCATTAAAAGTTTATTTTACACAGTTGTTAATTGCTCCTTCCTATCAGATACAATTGTATTTTTTGCTTTACAGGTAGGCCCTGGTTCTCTTGGCCTTCACGGTGGCACGGAATATTTCTTTGTCACAAGTGCAGCGATGACGCTTTGCATGACACTCCTGAACACATTTTGGAGTGTGATCTTCTTCAGTGGATTAGACAATAAGAACTATCTAAAGATATTGTGGGTTATTGGTTCACATTTCTTTGTTTCCGGATTGAGTTTACTGAATAAGAAAGAGTTATATATTGTTTCTATTCTACCTTCATATATTATACTCATCATTACCGCCTTGATTGCGTTTAGATGTGCTGGAGGTACAAAACAAGGTTTAATCCAAAGCTTTACTGGTAGAACATAATTCTAAAATGAATTATTTAAGCGAAGACATTTTTATTTGAAGTCTTATGAAAATGTATTAAACTAATGCTTTGTGATTACCAGTTGATTTTACTTGAAACTTATTTTGTGTCCATTGCCCCAACTAGACTTCATATAAAATTGTAGTGGTTTGAGATGGGGAAATCACAATTATATGAGATTAAATAGATGAGATTTAAAATTTAATAATATGTTAACATGACATTAACATAGTACTCAGATATAATGACTAAAAATTTTTCTTTTGTCTAACGAATAAATCTTTATATAAATGTTTTATCTAAGACAATTATAAATTAATTATTCCTATTGTTAAGCCTTATTAAATTTCCCATCTCAGGTTGCTGCCAACTTATTGTAAAAATCAAACTTTATTTTAATAGTAATTTCAGGGCACGATAAAAAATAACAAAATTATATTAATCTTAGGATAATTTATTTCTTAAGTAATATTGTAATTAATCATTCCTTAATAATATAATTTATTTTAAAATTGGACGGAACAAGGTTGAAATGTTGTTACATTGTAATGTTCCCAAGATAATAATAAGACTTTTATAAAATAAATAAAATTTGAAGAACATGTTATTTTAATGCCCACCAATATTTAATATTTAGTAAAGCCTTAAAACTTCATTCAAGTAGCTTCATTTGATTAAGGAATAAATCCTACCAAAGCCTTAATACAATCTTGTTCAACAAGTTTACACAATGTTGAATACGTATATACAATACAATATACATACATACCTTAACAGTACTATTATATAAGTGTTGACAAATGAAATGAATAGCAAGCCAACTGTATTAGAATTACATTAGGTATATGCTTAGGAGATAACATTTTCTTCTTCTTCGGCAAGTTGAGTTAACAATGAATCAATGGTCCACACAGTATCAGCTGTGTCTGACTCTGCCTCAGGAATAAAAGATTTAAGCACATCTAATGCTGCATCAATTCCCTCTACAGAGCCACTAACGCCTACTTCGGCTAATGTGTTAACTGTTTCAGTGTCTTGATGATCAGGCCTAAATGGAAAAATGAGGAAAATATAGTCAATTTTTCAGATTTATCCTGGTTACAAGCTAATAGCTTAATATATTAACATAATTACAAGAAGTTTTTTGGTTTACATAATATATATTATTTCTTTTGCTTACACAGGTGGTTTAGATATTTCTTTCTCTAAGATATCTTGCAGGTCATCCAAATCCGGTATAGTAGGGATGTCATCGATTGATTCCGACGATTTCTTAGGCATAACATAATTACTGCAACACATTTACATGTTTTAATTGGGTAACTAACTAATCATTTCGATAGATCATATTAAATTAACCATACCGGGCCTCAACTGGTGGCCCTTCCGTCCAAACACCTATTTTTCTTGGTTCAGGTGCGTTTGAGTTGAAAGAGTCATTCATTTTATTTTATAAAAAGGCAAGTATGTATCACACTTAAGATTAAAATACAATTACTATTCGAGTTTAATAAATAGACTCGTATTTGTGTAAGTATGCAATCCCTTGTTTGTAGTACAATTTGACGCTTGTATTATTTACTGTTTTGACACCTTGGTTACTATTGACGACGAGTGTTGCTATATGCTTTGAAAAAATGTTTAAATAACAAAAATGATCATATAGTCTACTTAATCACTTGATGTATGACTTATAAAATAAAAAAAAATAATTGATATTTTTCACCAATCAGTCAATTTCTAGACATCTAGACTTGGTACTGTCCGAGTAAGTACACCTACATCAAATACTTGGTATTGTTCTGTTCGTTTTGAAGGCTGAGCGAGCAAGTAAAACTACAAGTATTGGGGACTAAAATCTTAGTTCTCAAGATCGGTGGTGCCTAAGCAATGAAATTATTTACGTCACCTTTGTTAATGGGGTTCGGTTACACTTTTCCACTATTTAAAGCCATACATGTAATTAAAAGTTGGTATTTTATGAAACATAGTTACACGTGGCATTGGTCATTTAATACATAGCCGAGTTTTGTACTCGGCTATGTATTAAATGACTTGGTCAACTATACTGCTTGCACTATACAAGATTGCATGGTTCCTTTCTAATGTTTGGGAATGCACTGACAAATTCTCGCCAGAATAAACGCCAAAAAGTATATTGGCTGTACTCAGGCTTTCAATCCAGGGCCTCGTTATCAGAGGCCTCATAAGCTCGCGTCTAGGCTAAAATAGCGCAGTTACTTCAAATTCCAACATTGTTTTTGGTTATTTACTATTGTTGTAAAATCTGTGATTGATTCATATTAAACTATCAAACAAATATACATATAAGCTATAATCAGAAGTAGGTACGGTAGTATTTAAAGTTTACAACAAAAATGTTTGCGAGGAATGGATAATAAAAACACAATATTGTCAATTATTTAATTTTAAAGATGACAACATTTTTTCTTAACACATTAAATGCGAACTTATATTATTGCACGTTAAAAAATCTACTGTGATGTGAGGCAAACGGAAACATAAAAATGGAAGTAATATCGTAAGCATATCACAAGCATGTAAAGGATTGTCTTCAGTTGCTACTTATGGTACATATATATTGTGATGTTTTATTTCAATGACAGCCTGCCTACTAATAAGCGATTAGCGGACAATAACTGTTTCAATTATAAAAAAAATACATGACCAGAGACTAAGAAAACTAATAAATTTGTTGAAAATATTTTACAATTCATAAACACTTCAATATTTGGTAACAATTCATAGTTTTTTATCAAATAATCTTATTAACTACACTTAACAAAAACTATAACAAAAATAAACAGTAAATTATATCTCATAAAATTCACAAAAATAGCAATCTCTTTCAACATCAGCAAATACAATATGTAAGATAAATTGAAATTTAATCAATAAAAATATGCATTACATTTCGAGTGGCTTTAGACATTTAGATAATTTTTTTTATCATATTTTATCTCTAAATAGCATGTGTGATGACAGTAGTCTTCCCTACTCACTTCACTTCACTTCTTCTTCACTTCTGTGACCAATAACCGAAATAATATTATGTACTTGCAGTAGTGTTGTAAGTTTAACAGTAATAATTATAAATTACTATTCAATTGAAATCAAATTTATTTTACATATGTATTTGCTAATATATGGACAAAATAGCACGATTAGTTAATAAATAAAATATTTAAAATGATTATATATATAATATTTTCACAGTATCATTATAATTCAAATTTATTTGTCTCTTTTTTTTACAAAATATACTTAAATTTGATATATTGTCTTTACTATTAATTTATATAAATTTTAGTTTTAATGGAAGACTATTTTAAGACTTAATTTTTTTTGTTTATTTTTTTTATTATTTAAGAACAATATATATATTTATTTACGAAGAAAAACATAAATAAAGTAATTTTAAAGAAGTTACTATATGAGAGACATTATATTAAATTGATGCAATTTACAAACACACATAAAACGCAGCGTTTCGCCCGTCAATGTGTTTTTTGGTTAATAAAAAACATTAATTAATTAATTAATTAAAATTACAAAAAACTACTACTATTATGCATTTTTTGTGATACTCGTTATGATGCTTCTAGTTGAGATTTAGCGCAGTTGAACATTAAATAACAATTTGTTATTCTCAATATTGTTTTATAATCAGTTGATGCAAAAATATATCCGAATAGTCATTTCTAATCTAATAGAGATGGTATTGGAATGAAAATGAAACTTTTGACGCTTGGCGTGAAATTAAACATTACATTTTTACAAACTAACATTTAGTCATTTATTACTTATAAGAACTCTAGAAGTTAAAACTCCTGGATTTCAAGAACTGACTTGAAATGTTTGAAAGGCGACGCAAAGTCCATAGTCAGACTCACTGCTGTGGTCGAACGAGAGAAACGCAACCGCATACGAGGCACTCGGGCTACTTCGGGTCACGTCAAACTCCCATAGAGTCCAGTGAAGTCGTCAACAGTGATGTCGGTGTGTCCGAGCGCTCGTCAGTGCAGCAGGTCGCTGGTGGAGGCGGCTGTGGGTCAGTGCAGCAGGTCGCTGGTGGAGGCGGCTGTGGGTCAGTGCAGCAGGTCGCTGGTGGAGGCGGCTGTGGGTCAGTGCAGCAGGTCGCTGGTGGAGGCGGCTGTGGGTCAGTGCAGCAGGTCGCTGGTGGAGGCGGCTGTGGGTCAGTGCAGCAGGTCGCTGGTGGAGGCGGCTGTGGGTCAGTGCAGCAGGTCGCTGGTGGAGGCGGCTGTGGGTCAGTGCAGCAGGTCGCTGGTGGAGGCGGCTGTGGGTCAGTGCAGCAGGTCGCTGGTGGAGGCGGCTGTGGGTCAGTGCAGCAGGTCGCTGGTGGAGGCGGCTGTGGGTCAGTGCAGCAGGTCGCTGGTGGAGGCGGCTGTGGGTCAGTGCAGCAGGTCGCTGGTGGAGGCGGGCGGGGTCAGTGCAGCAGGTCGCTGGTGGAGAGGCGCGTGAGGCTGTCGCTGAGGTCGGGCGCGCGGCCCAGCAGCGCCGACAGCCCCGACAGCTCGCCCGAGTTGAGCTGCGGCATGGCGTCGCCGCGGTCCAGCAGCAGCCCCGTCAGGGACGGCGTGTCGCTGGCCGGCGCCTCCAGCAGCTCCGCCTGCCGCCACACCAGGCATGAGGGGAAACCAGACGTTATGAATGGGGCGACTCTCATCGGTTTATATGGTATATAATAGGAGTTACAAAACAAACGATTATTTAAAATGTCAATATCAGGTACTGACTTTAATATATATAGTACGTATATACGTATTAAACTTGTAGATATATTAAATGTTTTAATAACATTAAGCTTCTTTCTAAACACGCTTTTATTATCTTCACTTGTTTATAAGAAAATCTTGGTATTTAAATTTGACCCACTTCCCGATCTTCGATTACTATAAAATTTTGCACACACTCAAACGTCATTAAAAATACAATATGGCGGCCTCCCCAAGATGGCGGACTGGGTGTTTGAAATCCAGTCCCATGATATGGATATCAAATGAATGGGTTTGCAGTCAGCAATACGAAAAAAACGGTTGTCGCAGAACCGACAACCGTTGGGAAAAACGCGTTCTAGAGTGGAGACCGCGTCTCCGCAAACGTAGTGTAGGACGTCCTCGGGCACGGTGGAGTGACGATATACGCAAGGCGGCAGGCAGGAGCTGGATGCGAGTAGCCGGAGAAAGACCACAGTGGCGTGCACTGGGAGAGGCCTATGTCCAGCAGTGGACGGGTACGGGCTGATGATGATGATGATGAATACGAAAAAATAGTCACGTGACTTAGATCGAATATGGCGGGCGTCCAAGATGGCGGACAGGCTATTTGAAATGCACTCCCGTGATATGGGTATCAAATGAAAGGTTTTGCTGTCAGGAATACGAAAAAGTAATCACGTGACTTAAATCCAATATGGTAGACATCCAAAATGACGAATGGGCTATTTGAAATGCAGCCCCATGATATGGATATTAAATGAATGGGTTTGCTGAATGGGATTCGAAAAATATTATCACAGGTTCTTTTTACTGGACAAAACGCTCCATTTGCAATTTTCAGTGCGTGCTGAAAGCGTATTTTTTAGTTTTTAAATCAATTTAATAAATATTCTAGTACTACTTATTACATAATTTTTTTTTTATATATGGTATATAAAGCTAGTATGTTTTCTCTATTCGGCAATCCAATGTAGACGACGTCTTTTTATACGATTTCTCGGATGCTGACAGTGAATGGTAAATGGGTTGCATGTTACTGTTGTATGATAAATATTTATGAGCATAAATAGCCAGTAAGAAAAATAGAAAACTGACCTGTTGCTGCTGCTGCTGCTGCTGCTGCATTAAATTAGGAGAGATATGCCCCATGCCGGGAGACACGTGCCCCATGCTCGGCGACATCTGCCCCATGCTCGGGGACATCCCGCCGTGGGTCATCGGGGAGATCCTGCCCATGGACGGCATCACCTGCCCCATCGGGGACATTTGCATGTTGGGGGACATGGGTGGCATCGTTTGCATATTCGGCGAGAGGGTTTGCAAATTCGGTTGAATGTTCTGAAGATTGGTCATCTGTAAGTTCGGCGACATGTTCGGCGAATGCGACTGCATGCCGGGCGACAGCTGCACGTAGCTCGGGCTCCACTGCATGTCCTGCCCGTAGCTCACGTGGCTGGGCCCGGCGATGGACATCCCTTGCATACCCCACTGCGGACAAAGCAATATGAAACTTATGATGACGTTCTTGTGACCTACTTCGGTTAAGGAAAGCTATACAGCGTAGAAGATATAATAGAGCGACTATGTCTTCCGCACATAAAATTGCAATCACACTTTTCATGCTTTCAGTCAGGGCCATATTTAAGGAAGGGCAACCGGGGCAACTGCCCTGGGGCCACCACATTAGTGGGGGCCACAGTTTGCAGCAAGTTAACAAATACCCAGATATAGTCAAATTATAATAATGTTATTATTTAATATTTTAAAAGTTACCGATACAAGTATAATAATAAATCATAGCTTACTGATTGAAATAAAAGTAATTCATGATAATATAATTATAAGGTTGTTCACGCTTCTGTTTTTCTAGGGCCCCCACTGCTTTGTGGCCCGGGGGCCTCCAGACCTTTAAATCCGACTCTACTTTCAGTCACAGTTCGCACAGCAGCTCAGGAATATAAATAATGTCACCTGAGTTTTAAACTCCAGATAGCTGTAACTGATGAGCTAATAGTAACAAAAAATAACTTTATTTGCTCAAACCAGTAAAAAAATTCGGGATTTAAACTAGGGATTTGTAGATCTGCCTTATAGACTACGTTTTATGTTTACCATTAGACGACTAATATTATGTATAAATTAAAAAAATTACCTGATAGGGGTTTTCTTGTATTTGTTCATTTTCGTAGGGCGGCGAGAACACTCTCAGCGGACTGTTCATTTGGTGTGGCGGAGTCTTATCTGATAAAAAAGGAAATTTAATTTATTAAATTACAATAGAGATTTTCAATGCTTCAAATAGAATATTTATTTTAAAATTTATATTTGCATTTAATAGTATCCCATTGATACCATGCTGTAGGTATTCACTGAATTTAAAAACGCTTAAATATCGTCCTAATTTGTATACTTCAATATATATGTCAACATTATGATCCTCTACCCAAAGGTTGCCTGGAAGAGATCGCTGCTTAGCGATAAGGCCGCCTGTTGCAGCTCATGCAACTTTTGTGTATCAAAAATGATATTATCAGTCAATGATATTCTAATAAACAGATATGTTATATCCACACTAAACAAGAGAAAAAAGTGTGCCGCGCCGGGGACCGTTTATTTTAGTTTATTTTTGCATTTCGTTAAAAGTAAAAAGGATAGCTTGATAAAAACAATAAGTAAAAGGGATAACTAGATGTTTTAATTACGCAAAACGTATTACTACGTAATTGTGATGTATTATAACGTATTACTACGTAAAACGACTAAAGGAAAACGTCCCAATTAGGACGTTTTCTAGTCTTCCTGTTTGCCCGTTAATAACATATCTGTTTACTAGAACATCATTGTTTTCAGTTATAAGATTGGGTGCAAGAACAAATAAATAAATATATATGGACACCATAAACACTCACCTCTTGGCTCCGACTTAATGTGTTGATCATTTCCGTATCCTGAAAAATACAACATTTTAGTTAACTCTGTTTGGATGATAAACAATAAAGAATAACTAAAAGCCTAATCATCCATTATAAATCTACGGTCATACTAACGCGATATTATTGCAATAGGAATATTTTCATAGATAGATATTCCTCAGTTGTGACCGCAGCTTTACAAGAAACGGCATCGCTTGTTAGCTAAAGCTATGTTTATACATGACACTACACCGCACGTTATTTTACATTGTTATATATAAATTTATTTTTTTATTATTATTTAATTGCACTATAATGTGCAGTACAATGCCATTTGAACCCAGCTTTATGAAAAAAATACCAATAATTACAACATAATAAACACACAAAGAAAAATATAAAGCACACTAAAGCATAAACAACCTAATCAAAAATTCAAGATGGCTGAAGAGATGACCTTGAAAAATGTGAAATTCAAATTAATGATTTCACGATCACACTTGCAATACTTAAATTAATACATTTATAAAAACATGCAAAAAATAAAAAATAATGCTAATATGCATATGTGTGTTAAGAGAAAACTTCAAACATCAAACGAGAAAGCCTACAAAACCAAATCAAACAAAAACAAAAAACGGGACGAACAAAAATCGCAAATCCGATTATCCATGCAGTAGTATTTTCGGCTCTGAAGCGAAGCTACTCTTCGTAACTGGAGACTAGAAGTTAAACTTCATTTCATCTGCTTCTTCGAGTGTATTGGCTTCTTTCGGTCGTCTTATTTTATTACATTTGGTACAAAATTCATACTTTATAAATTTTATAAAGAAGAATAGGTTTTAATCGTCAATTTTTAAAAAAAAACTATTCATTTTTTTTTTGTACAAAATATAATAAAAAAGTATTTATGCGTAATGCCGTCTATTTTTTTTAATTAATGAAATAAACATCGAAATCAAAAGACACATCCATGCATAAAAATATAACCTTTAAGTACCTTTTTGAACATCTTAGGTGCTTTTTCTAGGACTATGAGAAAAACATCATCTTGTTCTTAATTTTATTAGCAATATAATATAAATTTCACGCATCCAAGCTATGCTTTTTATATCTTTTCCGTTATAAATGTGTACAAAAATCTTAATATTTCAATCGCAAAATTTAAATATCTTTACACTATGTGATTGAAATAATATAACGTCATAATATTTTTTATCAAATTTTTAAATATACATTTGTAAATTCATCTAAAGCGTTACAATTATTTCGTACATTTTCAATGCGATATGTATCTGTTTAATTAAAATTATAAAAACAAAATTGTAAGATATTAAAATTATTCTTAATAAAAGCTGCTCCACATGGGCCCAGTTACAGTATAATATTAAATTATTAAAAAAAATTGTATTCAATATCGTTGTTTCACAATAATCTTCAAACAATATTGGCTTTTGTTTTATAATCAGAAATTATTTATTAAACAAATATAATTATTTAGAATTAATGTCACTTGGTAAGTATGTCACTTTCTTATAAAGAAAAAAAAAATATTCCCACCACAGATCTTAGTAGTATTAGAGGCTTGAAAGCATTATGACAGTTCGTATATTTATATAATATAAAAATATGATTTTATTTTTTTTTCTTTGAAAACCATAACTTCTATTTTAATTATTTGAATATAATTTACTCTGGGACAAAATGGTTGTATTAATTTTTTTTATATCTTTTTATATAATTAATAATAAATAAAAAATGTATCTATTATTTTTTGTTCTAAAACTAAATAATAAAACATACATTTCAATCCCATTTATAAGCAAATAAAAATACTACGCTGATACATAACAAAAAACAATATCTAACCTTTTTTGACCAATCTGTGTTGCAATTTAATTTATTTTTAAATATCCAAATAAGACAATATTTAAATGCAGATGTTAAAACAATTGCTATATAAATAAAACTGATTAAAATTTAAAACATTAAAATACAATTATGTAATAATTTAATTTATATGGTAAGACTAGTCATACTCCATTTTTTTAACTGGCAATTATTTAGGATATGTTAACAAACTTCCCCCTAAGAAAATAATAACACATGACTATTACTTGGAAAAAAAGTTAAAACTTCTATGTAACATAATATAGAAAAATGCACACGAATACTCTAAGTTGTATTGGAAATTACACAAGAATTAAAAATAAATCATAGAAAAATTGTTATTCGTAGAAACAATTTTACAACAAACGCTCTTAAATCAAATTAATTGACATTTAAATGACACATATCCACATTAGCATATTTTTCATGTTTATTTATAACCTCAGAGAAATGCTATGCTACTCATAGTATTCTCAGGTTTAAATATATTTTATTCATAAATTTATTTTCTTTTTTTATAACTTTAACTAAAATGCTATCATGATTGTTAGTTATATTTCTTACTACACATTGTATAGCGAGTGTAAATTATATACCGATTTGTCTCTTTCTGTTATCAATGATTTGGTATTTGCTTGATAAAGACAAAACATTTTGTAACTATAATAATAATAAATATCGGGCAACATCACATACATTACTCTGATCCCAATGTAAGTAGGTAAAACACTTGTGTTATGGAAAATCAGAAGTAACGACGATACAAAAAACACTCAGATCCAAGACAACATGGAAAACTAATGATAATCTACATCGACTCGGCCGGGAATCGAACCCGGTACCTCCGAGCGGCGTACCCATGAAGATCGGTGTACACACTACTCGTAGTACATACTATACAGCAGCTATACAATGTTTATTAGTAAGACCATTACACTGTAAATATGAAGGCGAATGAAAAGCAACGAATGGCTTATCCTACTTATAAGACTCATAGCCTCAACTGACTTTCGTGTATTCGCACACTAGTAGTTCAAGTTACAAACAGACAAAATATAATTTTGATATATAAATAAGCACCAATATATTAATTATGTTAATAAAAACAAGATCTAACATAAAAACCTAAGGTAAAAAAGTATCTACCCTAAAACTCGCTTAAACATCAGATATTCAACGACAAATAAAAGTAAAAAGAAACATTTTAACAAATCAACAATTAAATTATCTAATTTCATTAGCTTAATTTTGCTACGTTATAAATATTTAAAAATTAATTATAAATATTGCTATCTAAAGAGTTCCGATATATCGCTATTGTAGACACAACCAACCGGATGTAAAAAATATGTTCCAATTACATAAAGTCGTATGTTACTGTTTTAATTTTTAAATGAGTTAATGCTTTCTATTAGTTACTATGGCAACAGTAGTGAAAATTAATATTACACAACTTTTGCGGAAAAAATATGTTGCCTCTCGGACGCACACTCTTGCAGTCAAGATGAGTGAGTGTAGAGCAACAGTGTGCAAGCGAGAGGGCAATAGAGCATATTGTAATCAACTCATTTGTAGGGATAGAACGCAAATAATTTATATAAGGAGAGAAGGCATTCAGTAATAAAAGGTTACAATGCTACACCTTTGCACCATTTTCAAGGAAATTAACACTTTTTATACTATATTAGAAGTACTCAGTTTTAACATACAATCTTTTGTACTGAGTGTATTATTGAATTATTTTTTAATTTAAATCAAACCAATTGTAGATAAAGACCACATTTTGCTGAACATAATTATACAACAATTTTTAATTGTAATGTAAATGAGTTATACTTAAGGTCCATTACAATCAAATTTGTACAAATATATATTATTTATCTCAATTGGTGACTCGCGAAAATATTTATGTATTTAATACATTTGTTTTTGTACAAAAGTGATTAGAGTAGACCTCTCGGTTGTGTTTGTACCGGTTTCGCGTCCACCGCCACCAGTAAGCTAAAATGTGTACTAGACCACCACCATTAAACAACGCAGGACTCGAAATGTGAACCCACAACCAAGTTTATTAGAAAAGGGGAGAAACCACTGACAATATTGAAAAGTCGAATATAGAATAGAGACAGATATTTTTTCCCCAATTTTTTTAGGTCGAAAATACCCCATATACAAATTTGTATGATATCAACAAACTTACTGTCTTGCTCGTAAGTCTGATGCGCGACAGACGGCGATATCGTCTTCAACCTCTTATGCTTTAAGTAACTCGAATCTAGAAAACATTGCAAAAACGTTATTCTCTTTTAATGGCAAATGATCACACGGTACCTCTAAATGTCAAACGATACAATAACGAAACGATCACGACAGCGGGACCGGCGAGGTGGAGGGGCAATACGTCAGAGACGGCGGCGGGGGGTGGGGGGGGGGGTGCGTTCGCGTCAGTTGCGTGGCGCGGCGTCCACGGGCGAGTAGTAGCAGCTGGTGTCGTCGAACTCGGACGCGGTGGCGTGCGGCGCCACGGCCATGTACAGCGCGTAGTGCTCGGCCTCCGTCAGGTCCAGGTCGTCGCGCAGGCGCGCGAACGAGCCGGCGTCCAGCGCCAGCACGCTCTCCGCCACCAGGATGGAGCCCTCGGGCGGCAGCTCGGGCGCCGCGTCGCGCGCGTCCCCGTGCAGCGAGATGCGCGTCACGCTGTCGGCGCCCAGCGACGCGTGCGACGCGTGCGCGCCGGGCTCGGGCCGCGGCGCGCGCAGCCCCGACACGCTGCTGACGGAGCGGCCCACGGGCCGGCCCCGCCGCGGCCCGTCCGAGCGCACGCTGGGCGCCGGCGACTTGTCGCGCCGCCGGAACAGGCGCGACAGGAACGAGCGCTTCTTGGGCGCGGGCGGCAGCACGGGCTCGGAGCGCGCCCCGCCTAGCTGCGCGCGCGCCACGGGCAGCGGCCGGCCGGGCTTGAGGATGCTGTTGACGGACGTCTGGCTGGCGCGCAGCCCGTCGGGCCGGCGCGCGCGCTTGGGCGGCAGCGGCGGCGCGCGCTCGTCGGCGGTGTCGCGCTTGAGCGCCGTGAACTCGATGATGGGCCCGCGGTACGTCTGCACCTGCACGTCCTCGTAGGGCGCCGCCTCGGGCTCGGCGATGGGGATCGGGTTCTTGAAGGCGAGCTGCAGGCTCGTGTACGTGCCGGCGTCGTTGAAATCGTCGACGTCGGTCTCGTCGTTGAGGATCGTGACGTTTTCGAGGCGGGTCCGATTCTCCGAGTATATCTCGTCCAGTTCCGCGACCTGGTCGAGGAGGTCGTTCAGACTCTTCTCGGTGGTGTCGACCGCCATGACGTCGTCGGCGTCGACCGCCGTGACGCCGTTCGTGTCGACCGCCGCGACGACGTTCGTGTCGACCACGGTGGCGTCGGTGGCGTCGACCACCATGATTTCGGTGGATTCGACCTCGACGGGGTTTTTGACGTCGGTCAGTTCGACTGTTGGGGGGTCCGGGGAATCGCTAGTGGAGGATACGAGATCCTGCTTTTCGGGGGGGTTATTATTATTTCCGTCGGTGGGCTGTATGGGGGAGGGGGGCTCGGTCAAGAGAAGAGAAAATACACTAAGATCCGGGAGGGGTTTTCTCGCAGTACCTTGGTATTCGGGGATGTATTCGAATGGGACGGCGTTGCTTCTGGCGTTGTCTGATGTCCTCTTCAGCTGGAGGTACACCTGGAAACAATAATGACTTTGTTAACAATTGTCATAATTTATCTATTTATCTACATACGAGGTTTGTTCAAAAAGTATCGCGAATTTTGTTTTTTCAAAAAAAAAATATTTTTTCATGAATATCTATTTTATCCCTTACAAAGTAATCCCCATGAAATATTATACACTTGTGAGGTTTTTCCAATATTCGAAGCACTTCAAAAAATCTTTTTTTTTTATCGTTTTCAGCCCCTCCTACGATGCCGTCTTTATCTCGCCAAGCGTAGCGTAACGTGCTTTCATGGGCCTCTTCAGTTTAGGGAACAAGAAAAAGTCACAGGGGGCCAGATCTGGGGAATACGGCGGCTGCGGTATCAGTGTGTTGTTTTTGGCCAAAAAGTCGCGCACAAGCAACCATGTGTGAGCAGGGGCGTTATAGTGGTGCAAAAGCCAATTTTTGATCTCTCACAAATCCGGGCGTTTCTGGCGGATTGCTTCTAACTTGCACTTCTTTGCTAACTTGCAGTCAATATTCCTTATTGACCGTTCTACCCTGTGGAAAGAACTCATGATGCACCACGCCCCTGCAATCGAAGAAAACTGTCAGCAAAACTTTCACATTCGACCGAACTTGGCGCGCTTTTTCGTTCGTCTTGGTTCGTGCGGCAGCTTCCATTGAGACGATTGAGCTTTGGTTTCCACGTCATAACCATATACCCACGATTCGTCACCAGTTATGACCCTCTGGAGCAAATTTAGGTCGTCGCGGACAGAGTCCAACGTCTCATTAGCAATGTTCATGCGATGCTGTTGTTGGTCGCAATTGAGCAATTTTGGTACGAATTTTACATGAACAAATCATTGAACACACTTCGTAGTTAAGTTTACTTGAAAAAAGTGCTTTTGAATGCTGTACTCAATTCACTTGAAAAAAGTGCTTTTGAATATAGCATTCAAAAGCACTTTTTTCAAGTAAACTTAACTACTTAAGTTATTTTGATGCTATTTTCTGATGTAGAAAAGTAGCTGATTGAAATTACTTTATCTGAACTCAACTGAAATTCCTTCATTTAATGTGGAAGCATTACACATAAATCAAGTCAAATTAAACAACAATACACCCTGACCTGAGAAGAACCGCAAAGGAAATTCAGTGGGTCTTTTTATCTTGTCAAATTTAATAAAAAAAAATTGTTTTTTTTATCTTCACTTAATGCTACAATTGTTATCAACGAATACTCTATTTATTAACACGTAATATGTAAAAGGAAACGGTATCATTAGCATAAATCTGATATGTATATAAATAGCTCGTCAATGAAAGATACGATCTGATGGCGACGTGAGATGAACGGAATAGTAAGAATACGATTGATGCATCGGATGACTTGACACTGTTGGAGAATCGCCAATCGTCAAACAGATCATTGCTGTAATGAGCTTTTTATGGAAATTAAATAAACAGGAAACAAAGAACACACTTTTTTGGCCAGTTTAAGAATTTTAGTTATTTAGATTTTTGAGTAAAATAAATTTAAAGAATCAATAATCACGAAATACACATGATTTTAATACCATGTTTTCTTTCATGGTAGACCAGTAGATGACGAAGAC
This sequence comes from Vanessa cardui, assembly GCF_905220365.1. Lineage (NCBI taxonomy): Eukaryota > Metazoa > Arthropoda > Insecta > Lepidoptera > Nymphalidae > Vanessa > Vanessa cardui. The sequence goes on from NC_061130.1 coordinate 14,834,851, forward strand.
GAAAGACTAAAAGACGTTATTAAGAGCTTTAGTTCAACCAATAAGTAAGGCATAAGTTCGTAAAGTAAAGTAGTAAAGTAACAGCCTGTAAATTTCCCACTGCTGAGATGAGGCCTCCTCTTCCATTAGGGAGAGGGTTTGGAACATATTCCAGGCAGGAGTTCACAACCTCTTAACTTTCTTGGCTTATAAACCCTTTCAACGATTAAGTACCGGTATCAAGCTGATGGATGCTATTGATTGGGAGGCGTCATTCTACTTAAAGTTACCTGCACGTGTCGGCGCTCGCTCGGGTCGCGGTAGGGCGGCGTGTGGAAGGCGATCGCGACCTGCCGGTGCACGAGCACGATGTTCGCGCTCTCCTCCCACACAACGTGCTCGCCCTCCTTCTGGAAGAACACCACGGCGATGTCCTCGCGCGTTACCTGCAACACAAGCCCCGATTGTGCACAACGTCTTACCGCACCTAAAGCAACCTCTTGATCCCCTCGGCAATTCTTTAGATGAATATTACAACAACAACAACAGCCTGTAAATTCCCACTGCTGGGCTAAAGGCCTCCTCTCTTTGAGGAGAAGGTTTGGAACATATTCCACCACGCTGTTCCAATGCGGGTTGGTGGAATGCACATGTGGCAGAATTTCGATGAAATTAGACACACGCAGGTTTCCTCACGATGTTTTCCTTCACCGCTGAGCACGAGATGAATTATAAAGACAAATTAAGCACATGAATCTGCGACGCTTGCCTGGATTTGAACCCGCGATCATCGGTTAAGATGCACGCGTTCCAACCACTCGGCCATTTCGACTCTGAGTATTAAATACAACGCAAAATATATCTAATATAGATTACAATAACTAACCTTTTCACAGAGAAGTATCAGTTCGGTTCCTCCTTTATGGAAATCGGAGCACTGACTGAGCCGCATGATGACGAGATCACTCATAGCCTTCTTGTCGTAGATGACGTCTGAGACCACGGGAGGCAGCGAAAGCCGTATCTTCCCGGTCCTCTCATCGTGGATGAAGACTTGGAAGCAAAGTCTCACTGCGTTCAGGTCAATGCTCTGCGGTTGATTCCGGTGGTTGTAGCCCGCTGTTGAGGGATACGACTATAAGATACTCGCTTCAAGTAAGACATAGTACTCTCTCTGCGCTTACTATTGGCCTTAAGTACCTAACATTTTGCGATATATACTTCTATTCATCGTATCGACGCTTTTCAGACGTGCTACAACGATGGTATTGTTGCTTATTTTTTATTTTAATTATACGTTATTTTAATTCTATATAAATGTATTTATACAATTATATTATTAGGTACCTATATACTTGCTTATATAATCTTACTAAATATATATTAAGAGTTTATATTTAGTAAGCAAACGAATTTGAAAAATTTGGCGCACTTTCGACCGAATCTACCTAACTATAGTAACATCACTTACTTTCTATTATATGATATACGTACAGTGTAGGTGTATGTATATTATCAGCTTATATATGTTACATATAGGATTAAATACGTTAGTATAGTAGTAGATGTTTCTGATAAAAAATTCTGAAACGATATGATATATACCTACAATATGATTTGGGAAATTAGCGTTTACTTAAATTACTCCTATTTCTTGTGGGCACGATGCATTTTGGGACTGCGTGTGTAAGGGAATAGAAAGCCTGGAGTTCAATGAGATTGGACTATCGTGTGCGGGATCAGTCAGATAAACATTATCATTCGACGACCTCCGTGGTCGAGTAGTATGTACACCGATTTTCATGGCAACTCCGAGGTCCCGGGTTCGATTCCCGGCCAATAATGTAGAAAAAGTTCATTAGTTTTCTATGTTGTCTTGGTTCTGAATGTTTGTGGTGCCGTTGTTAGTTCTGATTTTCCATAACACAACTTTAGCTACTTACATTGGAATCAGAGTATGAGACAATAATATGAGACATCATCACATACATTACTCTGATCCCAATGTAAGTAGCTGAAGCACTTGTGTTATGGAAGTCAGAAGTAACGACGACGGTACCACAAACACCCAGACCCAAGGCAACATAGAAAACTAATGGTAATCTACATCGTCTCGGCCGGGAATCGAACCCGGAACCTCAGAGTGGCGTACCCATGAAAACCGGTGTACACACCACTCGACCATGGAGGTCGTCGAATTCCTTGCCACTCAGTTGCCACTTGCCATTCACTTGCCATCAGGTGGCCCATATGCTCGTCCGCCAACCTATACTTAAAAAAAATGTTACGTAATAGAAATGTCTCTGGGTCAATAACCCTCCTTTCTTGAGGAGTTTGAGGTTATTAAACCATTTTGCTCCAGTTGGTAGATACGAAAATGACAGGATTTCATAGGACAGATGTATCTGTCCTATGAAATCCTGTCATTTTCGCTCTGCTCTGACATGCTCGCTCTTTCTGAACAGGAAAACTCAATGTTTACTGAGTTTGAACGCAATCTTCGTTTACATGTTTCAGCTACTGGGCCACCTCGGCCCTGTTTCAAGTGTCTATAACTAATGTTTCGTTCAAGTACCTTTTCTGAAGATTCGAGTCAATTTGTTTCCATAAAATTAGCCGTAACGTCTTGTGTCCACTTGAACTATATCTCTAATAGTTAGTTCAGATAATATTACTAATGTTGAAATTTTAAACATATGTCTATTTTATAATGTAAGCTTTCCCTACGAAATATTTCTTGGGAATTCCCGGAAAATTAATACAAATGTGTTTTCCGCCGCGTTTATGTATTGAATTAATGGTTTTTGGGGGGGGGGGGGGGGTCTTTAATAACCTCTTGTTAACATTTTAATATTGTACTGCGGTCCCCAATGTGATGGTATTAAATATTGGACATCTCATACATTACTCTACTACCTCCATGGTCAAGTGGTGTGTACACCGGTTTTTTTTTTTTATGGTATATAGGTTGGTGGACGAGCAGATGGGCCACCTGATGGTAAGTGGTCACCATCACCCATTGACAATGACGCTGTAAGAAATATTAACTGTTCCTTACATTGTCAATGTGCCATCAACCTTGGGAACTAAGTTGTTACGTCCCTTATGCCTGCAGTTACACTGGCTCAATCACCCTTCAAACCGGAACACAACAATACTGAGTACTGTTATTTGGCGGTAGAATAACTGATGAGTGGATGGTACCTCCCCAGACGGGCTTGCACAAAGCCCTACCACCACAAAAGGTTTTCATGGGTACGCCACTCTGAGGTCCCGGGTTCGATTCCCGGCCGAGTCAATGTAGATTACCATTGGGATCAGAGTAATGTATGTGATGTTTTCTCATATATTATATATTATTATATTATATTATATATAGTGGTCACCATCACCCATAGACAATGATGCTGTAAGAAATATTAACTATTCCTTATACTTCGACTAAGATGTTATGTCCCTTGTGCCTGTTACACTTGCTCACTCACCCTTTAAACCGGTATACAACAATTTTGATACAATAATTGAAAAATTAATCAAATTGTAAAAGAAATTACATAAAATGGTACATTCACTTAACTATAGTAAATATGACAAGAAAGAATCAAATCGAACGTATTCTCCTAATGTCCAATTACTATAATCAAGGAACGCAACGCTTTTCTTACGACAGTAAAATTGTCTATGAGGCGAGCTACCATACGATCAGAAAACTAGTTATATAGTTTATTATGAAGACAAATAGTATTTCATTAACAATACATAAACAACAATAGGACAATTGTAAGTAAAATTAATAGATTTCTGAATATATACTAAGCCCAAGAGTCTGTTTGTTAACTACTTAATCGATCACTCTGAAATTTTGCATAAACGTTGATAGGGGAACAAAAAAGGACAAAAGCTATCCTGACGTGATATACCTATACTGCCGTTATCTAATTACACTCAATTATGAGCTATCAACAACAACAACAACAACAGCCTGTAAATTTCCACTGCAGGACTAAAAAAGGCCTCCTGTCCCTTTGAGGCGAAAGTTTGGAACAAATTCATACCACGGCTGTATCGTTCTCCAGCCTAGACACCAAATCCGGGCAAATCCGCGGGCGGAAACTGGTACACTATACGAGGAGTTTTCGCAGCGATCTAACCTATACAAATAGCAGAGCCCACGAGATGACCGTGTTACGGATTCGGTTATTTCGAGCGAGCTATTTTCGCGCCTCTAGCAACGCCCCGAGCGACGATCGCTTTCGTAATATTTTAACTGAACTCTTACACATCGCGTATTAACGGTTAACATTTATCCGCTCCTGTTAATTAGGTATTCGATACACGCATTCGCCATCTGTCTTTCATCTCTGCTAATGTTATAAAAGAATAAGAATATTTTATTGGAAGTATAGCCATAATGATTTTCACTGTTACCGTATCACGATGATCTGACTCAACAACAATTACTATGTTTTTCATGTATATAGTTTGTATTTATCTTGGCAGTGAAGGAATATGAAACCTGAGATTTTGGTGAATAATCTGCCACAAATATCGTATAACTACAATCACTTTTAGAGAAAAAAATCAGTTTTTGACTGACATATTTTTTCTATAATTATTTAAAAAAATCATGCATACGTCATTCAAGTAGGTTCCTTCAAGGTAATTTGAATCATCAACAGTATATTACCATTTGAACTATCACCGGTTTGAAATAAAAACGAAGTCAGTGATTTTCAATCAAGAAATACTATCTCCATGCTTCATATTAATCTAGTATTAGATATGCCTTACATGTTAATGGTTTCCAATACAAGATTTATATGTATTACTCGGCAAAGATAAATTGCTTATGTCTGGTATAACATGATAAGTGCGTTGGCTACCATTATTGTCTGTATTTCTTAACAGTGTAATAGCATAAATCTAAACTAAACTATGAGTACTGACTCTTCACAAAAACCCAACGTAATAAACTTAATACTCCACTCGTAAATCTAGTACTAATCTACAATGCATGTCTGTTCGTATAAATAGTTACGGTGTTATAGTTCGTAAATAAAAAACAGCGCGTGTAACTTATAGAGTGTTGATAGAAATCGAAGCTATTTTGTGTCAGGAAATAACTCGAAATATACTCTCACTGTATCTCAAACCAAAGAAAATTTTAGACTTTTTTTTATGACAATCATGTTGTTTTGATAAATATAAATGATTGTTCTTTAAATTATGACAAAAGCACTATTAATAGGACGAACTATGCACATTAACATATAATACATTTGATACTCGACTATATAGTTATTCTTTCTTGGAACAAAGCCTTAACAAAAGATTTAAAAATATTCGACGGTTAATAAAATAATTAAATTTAATTAAATCACGTTTGGACTTATAATTTTGGGAACGACAGGATCATCTCCAGCTAGACATATGTTTTCGAAGTAAACAAAATCACTCAATTTTATTCCTTGATTCGTCTAGTAGATTTATGACAATCAACAAACAAACAATTTGATTATTCTATCAATATTAATATTATAAATTAGAAAGTGACTCTGTCTGTCTGTATGTCACTGTTCATGACTAAACCGCTGAACTGAAGTTGATGGAATTTGGTATGAAGCAAACTTGAACTCTAAGAAAGGACTACTTTTTTGCCTGATACACGATAACCAACACCCTAAAACGCGAGAAAACCGCGGTCGACTACTAGTATTGAATGGAATACCGTACTTTTCAAAAGGACTTGAACCGTTTACTAAATAGTTAGCAATGATTACATCAAAGCGTGCGATATTTAAAGTACCATAATAAAACACTACTAGTATTGAATATTCTTATGGCAACAATTTAACTACAATTTATATTATTTATCAAAAGCCACAACTGTTTATTTCAGGGAGCAATACAGGAGACTGTGTTGCCACAACGTTACAGTCATATGGATGTCCTTGTCGAAAATAGAGGCGAGCTAAAACAATAGCATTTGAAGGCAGTGTTAGTGTTTCCGGAGCCGAGGTGGCCCAGTGGTTAGAAAGCGTGCATTGATCGATGATTGCGGGTTCAAACCCAGGAAAGCACCACTGAATATGTGAGTGTTTAATTTCGGTTTATAAATTCATCTCGTGCTCGGTAGTGAAGGAAAACATCGCGAGGAAACCTGCATGTGTCTAATTTCATAGAAATTCTGCCACATGTGTATTCCATCAACACACATTGGAACAGTGTGGTGGATTTGATCCAAACCTTCTACTCAAAGGGAGAGGAGGCGTTAGCCCAGCAGTGGGATTTACAGGCTGTTGTTCTTGTTGTTGATGGTGATTTCGTGGTCAATGTTTTAGCCACTAGTTTCATATTGATTTACTTGATTTTAAATACTTTTGTTCACTACCAAAGACTGGATTTTTTTTAATTCAAATATGCAGACGTCTGGCTAATAGGCAAATTGTCCTATAGTCACTACAGCCCGTAGAAATTGGCTCTGTAAGAAATATAATCATTCCTTACATTGCCAATACCCCAACTTAGGAGCTAAAATGTCCCTTGTGGCTGTAAACTGGCTAACCTGCCCTTTAAATCTGAACTCAACAGTACTAAGTATTGTTGTTTGCCTAGCCTAACTCCAGTGAAAAATAATTATTTAAGCAGCATTGTTTATGTTTTTGTTTAAAATACACAAAATACTTCTCTACTATTTTGATCTTTTGAGTATTATATGGGGAGCTACATTAACCATTTTTTTATGGTATAGGTTGGTGGACGAGCAGATGGGCCACCTGATGGTAAGTGGTCACCATCACCCATAGACAATGACGCTGTAAGAAATATTAATTGTTCCTTACATCGTCAATGTGCCATCAACCTTGGGAACTAAGTTGTTATGTCCCTTGTGCCTGCAGTTACACTGGCTCACTCACCCTTCAAACCGGAACACAACAATACTGAGTACTGGTATTTGGCGGTAGAATAACTGATGAGTGGGTGGTACCTAACCAGACGGGCTTGCACAAAGCCCTACCACCAAGTATAGCAAAATAGGAATAACTGTCCGCCACTACCAGTTACTTCCACTTGCTAGCAAAGGTTCCTACTAAGGAAACGGTTCGGAGGCAGAAGCCTGATAGTAAATAATGTTAAAATGAAAATTTCAGCGTAAAATTCCGTAATAGTCTTTTAGTTGGCAGCCGTCCATAGCGTTTACCGTTTCAAATTAACAATATATCGGATTTAGCGATCGCAATACTTCCTGCATTAAAACACATGTTATGTTATGATTGATGGCTTTTATTGTGGAACGACCGTGACTTTGCCGTGGATCGTATTTTTTATATTACTGTAGTATTTTGAGTTTCAGGACATCTCGTGGTCCGAAGTCTCAGTCATTTTGTAATCACGAGAGTCGCTTACTGATAATAAATTTAGCGGGCGCTTTCGAGAGTGAATTAATCTATACGTGTTTTAATTACTAATCAAAGAATAGTATCATATTTTTTTAACTCAAAGACTTTATTATTAGTGCAACAATAATTCTAACTTGTATGAAGTAACAGATTGCAGATATCCCGTTGTTTAATGCCTCTTTTTTGGGAATTAATGGAACTTATTCGACCAAGCCACCTTAGCGGATAAGTGGATACACTTGTAAATTTACATCCAACCATGCAGGTTTCCTCACGAGGCTTTCCTTCACCACCGAGTACGAGATGCGCTACAGTCTGATTACGTGTAATGATTGGGTGATAATCTTATAATGACAAAATCATATCGACATTGACAAGCAAGATTTTATGTGTCAGTTTAAATCGAAATCTAATAATCTCGTGAACAAGACATTCGTAGATAATGTCGAAATTAATAACTTTAGTAATAAAAATAACCATGTCAATTTAAAATCTTAAATAGAATACCGGTACGGGCCGGAATACGTAAAATTGGTAAAATATCTAGAACGCGCGCGGAAAAAGTGTGAGTGTTTGTTTGCATTGCCGTTCCTTATAAAGTGTTGAAATCTAATAATATTCGGACTTATAAAGTGTTGAAATCTAATAATATTCGGAGCGCTGACTACAATTTGAAACTGACGGCCATCAATTCGATCAGGCATTAATGGTGTATTTCATTGGGAGTTATATACACGGAATCTTCGATTTACGACTACGACTTATCACAGCTGTTTATTTACGTCTCGACTAATTATGTCATATCGATTCAAGGTCAAACTTGGTTATTTATCTTTATTTATTTATTTATAAGGACAACTTACAAAACATACACCATTTTATATTCATAGGTTTTAAAATAAAGTTTTCATTTTAGCTATGAGTTGTTTCAAATTATCACGGCTTGGAAAAATACTACTTCTATTATACAAAACGGGAAAAAATGACTACCAATAATAATACAATATAAAATGCAAATTACAAAAGACAATTACAAATTACCAACTTATTACTGACAACAAATAAAAAATAAATAAAATGAAACTTTTTTTATGTAACAAAAATTTTATAACAAATGTTGCAATAACTGTAAGAAGCTTTTAAAATTTGGCAGGCTGTCTGACAAAATGTATACACCAATTTCTTTTCTTTATAAGTAGTACTTTACCGTGACATTAGGTATGAGCGTGGTGTTAATGGGTGTATCTGGGCTGTCTGACAAAATGTCTACACCAATTTCTTTCCTTTATAAGTAGTACTTTACCGTGACATTAGGCATGAGCGTGGTGTTAATGGGTGTATCTGGGTACTCACTCCTGAAGGGGTCCACTCGGAGCCTCTCCCTGGTCTTGAGCGCGTCCGCGATGTCTTTCCGCTTGACGCACTGGATGCCGAGGTTGCTGAACGAGACCTGCGGGTTCTCCTCGCTGATGGTCGTCTTGACGGTGCACACGCCGTTCTCGCATCGCTCCCGCCCCACCAGGTTGTGGGGGTGCGGTCTGGGGGTGAGAATTAAATAAATAAATAAATAATAATAAATAAATAAATAAATAAATATGAGACAACATCACATACATTACTCTGATCCCAATGTAAGTAGCTGAGGCACTTGTGTTATGGTAATCAGAAGTAACGACGGTACCACAAACACCCAGACCCGAGACAACATAGAAAACTAATGGTAATCTACATCGACTAGGCCAGGAATCGAACCCGGGACCTCAGAGTGGCGTACCCTTGAAAACCGGTGTACACACCACTCGACCATCGAGGTCGTCAAATTACATCTAGTATTTTTGTTAACCAACGTTACGTGTCTCATTACTTTTAGATATTGTAACTTATTTTTTTAAGGTATAGGTTAGCGGACGAGCATATGGGTCACCTGATGGTAAGTGGTCACCATCACCCATAGACATTGAAGCTGTAAGAAATATTAACTATTCCTTACATATTAAATGTGCCACCAACCTTGGGAACTAAGATGTTATGTCCCTTGTGCCTGTTATTACACTGGCTCATTCACTGGGACACAACAATACTGAGTACTGTTGTTTGGCGGTAGAATAACTGATGAGTGGGTGGTATCTACCCAGACGGGCTTGCACAAATCTACATAATTATTAGTGGTAAAAAGTCCCTTATCGCTGTCTGTCCCTATGTATGCTTATATCTTTAATACTCAACGGATTTTGATGCGGTTTTTTTAATAAATAAAGTGATTCGAGAAGATTTTTGTCGGGTCGCTAGTAAATTATATTTTAACATTGTTATTTAATGTTGTTGGCGTTGAATGGCGAGGTTACGTCACAATACGATGGTTGTTGGTCGGTACAATCATAATATTTAATGTATTTTTTTATATGTTTATATGATGATATAGCATTTACATACGGGTACGATGCTGATACTAGGTATACTATAGATTTTTCTTGTTTCGTTACTATATTATCCATGCAATATATACAAAACCTCTCGAATCACTCTATCTACTTAAAAAAAACGCATCAAAATCCTTTTTGTAATTGGAGAGATCTAAACATACATAGGGACGGACAGAGGTAAGAGACTTTGTTTTATACTATGTAATGATAACGATATAAAATTATTTGACGTAAAAAAGACGCATAAGCAGTTGTCCTAAAATAGCGCAAATATCAAAGAGTATCCCTGACATATCACAGACGGTAAGGGATGAATGAGTCAGGCGAGATGTAATTTATTCGTTACGCGCGTGTTACGCAGCCGCGCGGGGTGAGTGTGACTCATCGCTACGATCGGGAACGTCAGCGTTTAATGTCCAAAACGAGCTCCCATTCATAAAGCGACCTCGTTATTACTTATTCATTTTAATTTGTTATTAAAACAACAACAGCCTGTAAATTTTCCACTAGCTAAGACATAATAACATATTCTATTATGCTGTTCCAATGCGAGTTGGTGTAATACACATGTGGCAGAATTTCTATGAAATTAGACACATGCAGGTTTCTTCACTATGTTTTCCTTCACCGGCGAGCACGATATGCATTATAACATGAATATTCAGTGGTTGGCTGGGTTTGAACCTGCGATCATCGGTTAAGATGCACGCGTTCTAACCACTGGGCCATCTCGGCTCTTATTAGAGATTATTGAAAACAATTACATATTTATATGAAGTACGAAAAAATTTACTAATAATAGTATTAATTGTAATGTTCACGTGTAAGGTCAATTTACGAATTAGATTAAACATATATTTAAATATCAGCTCGCTATGCACACACCGTCTTCACCACGCGCCCATTTTAGATAATCTCTTTTCCCGCGCTTTTGCGACGCGTGTCACTCGAGATGTCAGATGCATAATTACACAGATAATATATATTTATACAGACTATAAATCTAATATTCATTAATGTTATTATAGATCTATGTACACTACATCATGCTTACTTAAAATGTCGAAAAAATATATTTGAACATAATAAGGTATATCTTAAAGTAACACATACACCCAACTAATACACTTACTTGTAGGGCTCCTCTCTCGTGACGCAGGACACGACGACGATAGCCGGCCCTTTGTGTCCACATATCTCTATCGTGGGGTAAGTTTTCCTCTCCGGCGTGCTGTTCACGCCAGGAATCGAACCCGCTGACCGGCCCTCACATTCGTAACGGAACCTGAGAAACGTTGCAAACGTCAGTAATAATATTACAATTATTAAATAATAATAACATCTATAGTACACCCACAATATTAAAATCATATTGAATGGAACATAAAATAAATTATTGTATAATATTTATTGTATGATAAAATAAAAAAATTAGCAAAAAGCAAAACTGACTTCAAACAAACTACTGTATTATAACAAATAAATATACACTAAAAAGTAATAAAAATAATTGCGTATTCAACGTATTTTTTAGAGTCCTCCTCAGTAAAATGAAATGAAAAATATTAGACTACTTAAAAGTCGATTTTCGTTCATATAATGTAGTTAGGTCTACACAGATAAAAATTATGAGGTAACAAACATTAAAAAAAAATACAGACGAATTGATAACCTCCTCTTTTTTGAAGTCGGTTGAAAATTTCAGTACGATCTATTGATTTGTAGAAACATTCACTCATTCTTTAAACTCTTTATGTCGGTATGAACAAGTGCTTTTTTTTGTTTACACTCATAATCCGATGTGCTACTTAACTGCAGGTTTCAGCACAAATTTGTTTGGGTTTGATTGTTAGGGTTTGGGTTTGATCATCGGTTACGATTCATGCGTTCTAACCACTTGGCCATCTAAGGTCATTTTAGGCTTTCGAGAAATTAAGAGTCAAAGTACAGATTTTGAAAACATAGGTAAACTCTACGTTAAGTTAAATTTAAAAAGCAGTAAGTTTCAGTGGCTCTGATAACAGAGTGCCTATGATGGAAATTTCAATTAAACGAACCGTGGTTCACATTAGGTCAAACAAAATAGACACAAAATTGATACCCATTGCGGTATAATAATACACTACTGTATTTTTTTAAGCAAAATGCATCCACGCGAACGTACACTTTATTCCTATGTACACAAAGTCTATAATTGCGTAGTGATCAGTTCATTATCGGCAATCGTCTATACATACTATAACAGGAAAACAATGTCAATTACTCGTATGACTTGGTATAATGCTACCAAGTACATGCAGCTTGTTTATTTTTTTATATGTTTTACTTCCTACGTTTTTCCTCTATATAGTTCATACTGTAGCAAAAAATATACAGAATCATGAATGAGAATCGTTGTGATGTGAAGTCACAGTAAATTTATATGTTATAATTATATATGACTAGCTGTGCCCGCGACCTTGTATGAGTTTGAATTTAGATAAAATAATAATGCCAATAATGAAAGTCCCATCAAAATCGGTCCAGCCGTTCCAGAGATTAGCCGGAACAAACAGACAGACAGACAAAAATTGTAAAAAATGTTATGTACCGTGTAAACATACATATGCATTGAGTATAAAAGGGCTATTTTAATATTACAAACAGATACTCCAATTGTATTATATGTATAAATGTATATAATTAAGTTCTCGATGTCAGAATTGAAATGGTAAGGTTCACCGTGCGTTTTGTCACTTACGACCTTTTGTTCTGACACATTCATTTTAAATTGAAACCACTTTTGAACAAAGACATTATGTAGTTTAATTTTATTAGATTTATAAGCATGATACTTGGGAGATCATGATCGTGAAGGGACCTTGTCAGGATATCAAATATTGAATTTTTTTGAATTGTCATTATATACATTTCAGTTGAATTCTTTACTTAGTAATATTTTGGCTTTCAGCTTAGTGCTGTCGATCTTTGCTCAAGAGTCGTAGGTGTTATGTACTGTTATATTCACTGACCATCGATATATATAGAGATTCGGAGTCAATTGCCTGTGATTTTAACTTGAAATCGTGAAGGTCACATAGCTGAACTACGTACATTAATTCGTTTCTAAATCTGTCTATACATAATCGTGTAAATATAAATTTATTATTTGCGATTAACAGGGAAGTTTTACGAATCGAAATGATCCTAAATATGACAAAAAAAGTAAATATATTATCATAGAAAATCGAATACATTTCAGCTTAAGTTTATTTAAAGATACGAAGAAAATGGTCGTATAAAATTAACGAATGAATCTTATGAAAATGTAAGTATCAGAATATATAATCTACGGCCATTTAGCAGGAGATAAACCATCAGCTGGCATATCATAAGGGTACAAGTGTGCTCAAGAGTAAAGGCGACAAACATTTCTTTGAATTCTATTAAGTGCTATGAACAAATGTTATGCAATAACAATTGCCGATTGAATTAAAAATAAATACTGATAATTCAATATACATTAATATTTCAAATTATATATGTGCCGTTTGCAGGTGATTTAAGCCTTAATAAGACATATATACAATATCAACAAATGAAGCTGCCATGCTTACCACTATTCAAAATATTAATTAAAAAAAAAATTTATCAAAAATTAATATCATAATAAGATTGCAGCGAAATTAATATGTGTAATATCAAAACATGTCTTGTGAAAGTTTTTTAGAGCAAAAAAATAAATAAAGAACTGTCCACGCGTGGAGTGAATGAACGGCAGCAGTGACGTAGCGTCTGACGCGAGCCTAAATCGGTCCAACCCTAGCGCGACGCCTGCGTCATTGCGATCCGATGACAGACAGACAATACCACTCGCCAGATATTTCAGATAAAACTATCATCATAATGATGAGATTAAATTAAATCTGATACATAACGGTATACCTATTTGATATTTGGAGAATCATCTTTTCGATTAAGTCAATCAGATTAGTTGCGATGAGATACGGAAGCTGTAGATGTTTGTTCAAGAACAAAATAGACGAAATGACTGATGATCATTTTATTCAAGTTTAATTACGTGTACTAATCGGAGGTGTAAATGATAATCAACATTTATGACATGGCGTTTGCTAATAGATATTTTTCAATGTGAATGTAATATATATCTTAATTTTTATTTCTTCAAAATGTATCAGCCATTATGAATAAATTTATTAAAATAATCATAATTCATAATAATAATGGCTCTCTGTATAGTAAAAAACCACTGTTATTTTTAATTGAGCCTATCAACAAGTTATAAGTTCATTTAAAAAAAAAAAACATTTATAAATAAGGCACATTAATAAACGTTTATTATTTATAAATGTTTTTACAAGATTATATGATAAAATCGTGAGCTTCATATTTATTTATTTTTAGACAGGATATATATAAATTTAATTGTACCTAAAATTTCAAACCAGTGGTACATTTTGACTGTCAATAAGAATGTTTAATATAGAAGTATATTGCATTAAGATTTTTGACTTTCACTTTAAGTTACTTGTTGGTAGGCCTTTGTGCAAGCCCGCCTGGGTAGGTACCACCCACTCATCAGATATTCTACCGATAAACAACAGTACGCAGTATTGTTGTGTTCCGGCTTGAAACGTGAGTGAGCCAGTATAACTACAGGCACAAGGGACATAGCGTCTTAGTTCCCAAGGTTGGTGGCGCATTGACGATGTAAAGAATAGTTAATATTTCTTATAGCGTCATTGTCTACGGGTGATGGTGACCACTTACCATCAGGTGGCCCATATGCTCGTCCGCCAACCTATTCCATAAAAAGTGCTTTCACGAGTCTAATTGAAAAAGTTTTTTTTGACCAATGAGATCGCGTCAATTCAAGGTCAAAGTTGTTTATCTGCAGTTACTCTTGTGATTGGAACAGGTTAAACATTCTCAAAAGTCACACAAATTTCTAGATTATCAAAAAATCTAATTAGTTTGTAAACACTATTCCACATTTAACTCAATGATTGCTTACATGATTTCAACTCAACTCAACAATTAAAAAGGGTCAACGATTCGATGTACTTATTGTCACTGAATGAGTAAATTATTGTTAATTGTTGTCATTTTTAATTAACCTTGATTTTCAAACAATTAATTATTTGTAAATTTGTCATCTCCAACTGTATTTTTGCAAGTGGTATTCACCTTAGTGGGTAATGTATTTACTTTTAAGTTGTATTAATAATGTATACCTTTGTACGTGTTGATGTATTTACCACTGGTGAATCTTAAATAAATAAATACCTCAAGGCCTTGCTGGCTGGTTGCTCGACGATCCTTACGAAGGGCTGCCCCGCGTGGGGCGCCGGCGGTCGCGGCATCTCTACGCCCGCGCCAAACAGCGGGTCCGCCCTCGATATCGCGTCGACTGCACGCAAATACATTTCATTAACATTATGTAAATCGCTTATCATAGAAAGTAGTAAGTACGTCATAAATGCTGATCAGCAGCTGATTAGCAAGCTTTAATTTTAGTGTTACATTGATGGTAATAACCTTCCGACTTCGGCCACGGCGGGCACTCTCAAACGGAACTAGTCAACTGCGCAGGATATTATAGTGCAGATACACAAGTGCATTCTCCATTCCCTCACTTCGTCCGATAAAACCAGAAAGAGTTAAGGCGCAGGACTGATTGGTGGATTGGTAATGATGTGTGGTTCGGGTTCCAAAAGTATATGACCCAGTGTAACTAAAGGCACAAGGGACAAAGTATTTAAATTCCTGAAGTCGATGGTCCATGGACGATTTATTTCTCACAACGCCAATATCGAAGAGTGATAGTGACCTCTTTATATAAAGTGGCCTATTTATCCGCCTTACAAATATTATGAAATAAGAATACGGATGGATATTCATAACTTATTAGCCCGCCTTGGGCATTGAATTAACTCGCTATAAGCCCAGAAATATAACACTATGACCCTAAAAAGTAGCAGAAAACCTAAACGTCAACCAATATGGAAATTATGAAACAAACTTGAATATTATCATATAAAGTACGTGTAATACAAATTTAATCTAAAGTTTATATAACCACACTAGTTTTGCCCGCGACTTTAGGCGTGGATAAATTTAACCAAAACGTTAATGTATGTAGCCTAAGTTAATAATTTCTAAATTAAATTTCTTTCGTTGAAAGTCCCATCAAAATCAGACTACATTTCAGAGAGCCATTTTGAAATTGGGAGAGACACTTTTTTAATTTTCTTGTGGCTAACTAGCTAGCTCTACTTATGGAAACTGACTACCACCGCCTATGGACATCTGGACAACACCGCTGCTTGTTCTTGCAAAGAAACTTTTCACGATCGATGATTCTTATTTATCGAAGAAAAATCAACACTATTTTTAAAAGGGTTGACAAATTACACCTGTCTATTAATTAATTTAACGTTTGAACTTAATTAATTAAGTTGTAATTTATTTGATTATTTTATTAATATTCTACATTATTTTATAAAATAAACTAAATTCACTAAACTAACAATATACGCATGATACGGAATTTGTTTATTGATACCATTTTTTTACGAAATTTTTACTGATATATATATTTTTTCGTCGTTGATTATATTTATAAATAACCAAGGTGAGATAACGTAATAATTCATAATTAAAATATGCTTATTAAACTAGATATAGGTTTCGATGTAGCAAGAACAGGATATGAAATCTTATAGCAGATCAATACAGCTTGCGCCGAGATGGAAAAACCAATATTTAGTGAAAGTTGGCGTTCCAACGCAACAAGTTTGAACTGTAAAAACATTCTCATTCTTTCTATATCATCCTAAATTACTTCATAATAGCTTGATGGCGTTAATATTGCGGAGGTTCTGAGTTCAAATCCGGGCAAATACCATTGGTACATAATTTGTATTTGATTAATTTAATATGAAAGATCACTATTACGCCTGTTAGTTTCATTTCACTTTTATAGGATTTAAGTATTCAAAAATAATGATAACATTTGAGTATATAGAAAACATTTTAGCAATTAGATATGATAATAATATTAATAATTTATTGTACACCAAATTACAGAGAAATAATGTTACAAAAATAATCAATATGATGTCATATCTTTTAATAGTTTGTAATTAAATAAGGGGTCTTATTGATAAGAAGATATTTCTAAACAGCCTACGGGTATAAATATCGCGTACATACATAAACAAAAACATTGACATACTATATATTATATTTAATAATAATAAACATTACATATATATAACATTTATAGACAATAAAATTTAAAAGATAAATACATTCATTCATATATTAAATAAATTATAGATAGGGTATTAAGGCCGTAAAAAAGGTAGTCATTTTTTATGTTTTCATAACTTACACAAAGCGCTGTTTACAGACACACACTACACTACACTACTAATTAGTTTTTATAAATAATTCCGCTAATGTTTAAGACGTGCCGTCCACGACGGTATTATCACATAACATTGATAACAGTTCTTTATATGGGTCGAATATTAATATCCTGGGTATGCCTCAGGTATTACCCAGTCAAGGGAAAACGTGTTTTAATCGTGTCATAAATACGAGAGTGTATAATTCATAATTCCATGCACGGTTTACACTAACGCTTTGTATTTCCCATATTGCGTACGATTACATAATAGGTACGTTAATATTACATAATTTACATATGTATCTATCGTATAATAAATAACGGTCACTATAATACGTCAACAATGCGTATAACTGGCTTTTGAAGACGCATATATTAGATGAGTTGATTGCTTCGACGGTTGGGGTCAGTGACCTAGAGTAGGTGCACATGTCCTTTTTACAATGAAAGGACATACTAAGGTCTAAAATGAATACTTTAAACGGTGTCGATGTGTCTAAAGTAATAGCTTGAGACAACGAGGAACCTTTTCCTTGCTTAGTTCATTATTATTAGTTAAGGAAAGAATTATGAGCAAATGATTCCTGAGTATCAGTACTGGCCAATACATTAGTGACCACTTTTAACAAGTTCACTTGGAACCTTATTTTTATTTATATAGAATGCAAATGTGTACTACAATGGGCCTTTGATATATCTATGCTGAAATAGGTATTACAAGGTATGTTTTTATTAATTTATTCTGTGGTTTTATACTAGATGCCCTATAAATCAAAATCAAAATAAACTTTATTCAAGTAGGCTTTTATAAGCACTTTTGAATCGTCATTTTACAATTAAGTGAAGCTACCACCGGTTCGGAAAGTAGATTCTACCGAGAAGAACCGGCAAGAAACTCAGTAGTTACTCTTTTTTAACATTTAAAAAATACAACGTCATGTTAATTAAATACAATTATTTCAATTAATGTATCCTGCTTGGAAGTCAACAGGTATTAACTCCACGCTTTTTTATCATCTACAAAATCTTGTATCGAATAGTATGCTTTTTCTACCAATGTATTTTTAACAAACGATTTGAATTTACTAAACGGCAAAGTTAAAAATTTCTGCGGAATTTTATTATAGAAACGGATACCTTGCCCCAAGAAGGATCTATTGACTTTGCGGAGTCGGAAACTTGGCGTTATAAGTTTATCCTTACTTCTAGTGCATATACAATGATTATCACTGATTTTATCAAAGTGATCAATGTTACTGTGAATATACATGATATTGTTGTGAATATATTGCGACGCAACAGTAAGTATTCCTACTCTGTTAAAATATTAAATATATTTCGTATAGGTAAATATTAAGGATTATATGCCAAGCTCAAATAACCATTCCATGCCA
This sequence comes from Vanessa cardui, assembly GCF_905220365.1. Classification (NCBI taxonomy): domain Eukaryota; kingdom Metazoa; phylum Arthropoda; class Insecta; order Lepidoptera; family Nymphalidae; genus Vanessa; species Vanessa cardui. The sequence continues at coordinate 14,853,461 of NC_061130.1, forward strand.
ACTGATTGGTGGCGGATTTACAAATTTGTCGCTCGTAGGCTATTCAATGTTACCCGCCCCTACTGACTTTTGAAATTCAATTCGAATGTTTATAAGACAATCATATTAATTACATTTATTCTGAGTTTGTGTTCTATCGTCCTCATTACATTGGATTTTTCCCGTTATTAGTATGATTATAAACTAGGTGTTATGATATGATTTTTTTTTATTTTTTTTCTATAAGATAATAACAAATTTGGGCTATATTTGCCGCCCTCTAAATCTGCCGCCCTAGGCTCCTGCCAGTGTAACTGATCTTAACACTCGTATTGTGCTAACACACCGTACAACGCCGCGCGTATTTTTTGTTAATATCTCGTAATATTGCTCAAACTTTTGGTAAGCAATAAAAATATAAGATTAACTACATATATAGAACAACAAAAAAAAGTTATCACCATAAAATCCTTATAATGAATAGGCAAATATAAAACATCTTTTATCTTTTTTTTGTTATTTGAGTTATGTAGAAAATACAGATATATGTTGATCCTTTTAGCGACATAGGAAAATTTAAGTCTCATGTGTAAAGTTTTTGTAGCGTTTTACGCTTTAACTATTAGCGCTTGTACCGATATTTTTTTGTGCGTCGTGAAACTAAAAATCTATGGAAATTCCATATTAATCGGATGTACACGTTTAATTTTTTGCATTGTATGTACTAACTATAATCACAGCTCGTAATTATGGCGCGTCTTTTGAAAACCAATTTAAAATCGAATAAAATATTTGTACTTTAATAATTCTCGGACGCATACTTTGAACGAAATAAATTTTATTCTTATTTTTTCCTGTGGTAAGGTTTTCTGTGAAATTATTAGTAACGGAAAAAGTGGGAAATCTTCTAAACAAACACATATATAAATAACATAACAAGCAGACAATTATAAATATGTTTATGATTGTAATATGGTTAATTGATACACACATCTACCACAATAAAAACTTTTTGGTTTCATCAGAGATTTTTTTTCTATACCTTTGTAAATATTAATTAAAGTACATACTTATTCAATCAAAAACATAATCATCATCAACAAAAACAGCCTGTAAATTTCCCACTGCTGGGCAAAGGCCTCCTCTCCTTTTGAGGAGAAGGTTTGGAACATGTTTCACCACGCCGTTCCAATGCAGGTTGGTGAAATACACACGTGGCAGAATTTCTTTGAAATTTGTCACATGTAGATTTCCTCACGATGTTTTCTTTCACTACCGAGGACGAGATGAATTAAACACATCAATATTCAGTGGTGCTTGCTTGGGTTTGAGCCCGAAATCATAGGTTAAGATGCACGCGTACTAACCACTGGGCCATTTCGGCTAAGGATAATCATAGACAAAGTAAGGAATAGTCCTTACTATTCAAGTAAGACAATATTTTTTGTAATGTTTTGTATGTACGGAAAAATATTAATGTTTTTATGAGAAAATGTGATTCTCATAACATTGGTACAAGGAACAAACACAATCTTGTTACTCCTGTTATTCGACTGCATAGAATCAGTAACTCTTTTGTGGGGCAATGCAATGTATACGCTTCTACAACAGGATCCCAGAAAGCGTTCAAAATGCTTCTGTTGCCAAATTTAAAAAAATTGTTAAGAAACGCTTGTGTGCAAAAGGTTACTATACAATTAGCGAGTTTATGTTTGATAGCACACCTTGGGAATGAAACGATCGCCTCCTGGCTATTTCTAATCATATACTACTATGTATCTTATTAATTTGACAAAAAAAAATAACACAAAAAAAGACCCGCTGACTTTCTTTCCCCGGTTCTTCTCAGGTCAGGGTCTTCCTTTTTCCGAACTGGTGGTAGTGTTTATTTGACAATCAATAAGTAAGTGTAATGCTTCTATATTGAATAAAGGAATTTGAGTTTGAGTTTAAACAAAATTGTGACATGTCACAAGCCAAGCGGCGTTTGTAATTGTATTCGTAACGAAATCCATTTCGATTTCCGTCCGAAATCGTCAAACCACAAGGACAAGGTTCGTGATAAGCTATCGTAACGCAACGTTTAATACACTCAACCGATCGTATCTACTCCTCTGATTAAACGCGAGACGTTTCACGTCGTTCGAGTGTTTACTGTAAATAAATATTATTTGTTGCTGGTAACAAAAAACATCTATAGGCTTGACGGCCTTGAAACTAAGTTACACACACATTCTTAACGTAATCTTCTAATATTCTCTTGATTGTAGAATTGGTAGGCGCACGTGGAAATAGGCTATCGGATGGTACCACTACTTACCCACTAGCCGTAAAAAATCTTAACCATTCTAATTTAAGCATTTCGATTATGGCAGTACGAACTTTGTCAGGTCAGTAGTTATACTATATTTTTTTAACGTAAAGTCATTAATATTCTTTGTTTTGTTTATTTTTTTGATCATCCATTAATTATAATATAATTATCTTATTAGATTTATTCCACGTTTAAATATAACTGTGGAAACTTAGTTGTTGTTATGTAAAACTAATTTTGGCAACTAATATGCTTGTGTTGTATACTATGATTTATCATTCCCGAAAATAAATGAATTTATTTTGTGCCCTTATATTGAATAGATTAGAATAGTTAGTTCTGTATCATAACTATTACCCTTCAAACGGGAAAAATCACAACAATTTTAAAAACTGCTGGTGGTATATTATACCATGGGTGAAATATTGACAATTGTTAGAAATATTTTAAATTAAAAAAATATTTTATATTACACATATATATTTGTATATACTACTGGTCTTAACCGGACATTCTATTCAGACGTAACAAAGGCTACATTTTTATAGGACTCGTTATAGTCGCTTGTATAAAATAAATAACGACTATAATTTAGAAAAAAAAAAACAGTATACGTTTACAGCCATGTTTTAATTAAGCATAATTATTATTATAACAATTAAAATAAACAACATTATATGAGGAAGTCCAAGATTCCCATTGGCTTAAAAGTGTGTTTTTATTCAAGGCTAAGAGTTCAATTCCGGGTTAAGCGGTAAGCTTTAAAACTGTTGTATTTGTGTGTAACTCAACAAATATACAAAGGAATAAGGAAAATAGGATATATTGAAATAATCTGGAGAAATGTGTGTACCAAGCTCTATTGGACTAAGGCGTCGTATTCTCCAGGAGAAGAAATATTTCTTGGCTCATGCAATTTTTCTCTTAGCATCGTTGCATATTTTGCCATGCAGCAGGAATCAGAATCGCTTTTCAAAGCTTGTTTATCTATCTATCATATCCAATATGTAGATATATAGATTGATCCCTCCATTTCTCACTAAATGTTTTGTTTCTCCACATATATGCAACGTAAGAATTATTTTTTTAACGATTGTTGTGTAACGACTCGCAGACACTTCGAAACATTCGTAAGCAAAACGTAGTAAACACTGTAGTATACGGGTTAAAATTATTAAAAGTGTCTTTAAAGTAACAGCCTGTAAATTTCCCATTCTCTTCCATTAAGGAGAGGTTATTGGAACATATTCCACCACGCTGTTCCAATGCGGGTTAGTGGAATGCACATATGGCAGAATTTCGATGAAATTAGACACATGCAGGTTTCCTCACGATGTTTTCCTTCACCGCCGAGCAAGAGATGCGTTGAGAGATTTACAAACACAAATTAAGCACATATAAATAGTGATGCTTGCCTGGGTTTGAAACCGCAATCATCGGTTAAGATGCACGCGTTTTAACCACTGGGTCATCTCAGTTTATCTCAGTATCTTTATTACGCGGCATTTAACTGTCAGCAGTTTAGTGCTATCAAATAGGTTTTAATTGATAGTCATAACCATTATTCATAATATCCATACGGCACATACTATCATCATCGCCTTGATTTACGTTGGAGATTTTGTTGAGCCAAAATTCAAACCGTTTAAAAATATTTTTCCTGTTTCATAACAAGGTGTTCTCACTAATATATTCCAGATATAATCCAGATTATACAGAGAAATTTTCTTTAATTTCTCTTCAATGTCACATAGTGAAACGAAAGAATTTACTCTGATCGCAACGAAATATCTGAAACACAAAGACTAGTATTTTTTTTTACATCCTGATCACAACCCTGTTTCCTAAACAATATATTAATCTAGATTAGGAAGTAATCGCACGCTTAACTAAGAGAGTTAATGCAGTAATATTCTTGGAAAATCTTCGATGTCACTAGCTACCCGCCCCGGCTTCGCACGGGTGCTGACAGTAAATATACTACAAAATTTGTTTATTTACGACATCACATTAGAAACCTTAAAAATTATCAGTGTTTCTTTATCATATTGTCTATTATATACAAAACCTATCTCTAATCACTCTTTCAATTAAAAAAAAACCTTATAAAAATCCGTTGCGTAATTTTAAAGATTTAATACATAGGGACTGACAGCGGTAAGCTACTTTGTTTTATACTATGTAATGATATTTATTTACTGAAATAATAAAAAAAAAAAATAATAATTTCAAACTGATAGTCGTTTATTCGACGTCATTAATATTTCTATTAACATTTTGTATGCGGCACATTAGTGACGGCATTAAATCGGTTACAATAAATATAATTACCTCGCATTGTTTCACACATAGCAACGACAAGAGTTCAGAGCTGACCAATACTTGCTCAAAATAAACCGATAAAGACCATGTTCCTGTAGATGATTCAAAAGGAATTCCCTAATTAGCAAGCGACAGGCCTACGTTCGTAATTGGAATAATTTTATTAACATGTTATGTACTAAAAAAGTATTGTTAGTCTCTCCCGCCGATCAGCGATAAGGTCAACGCTTTTAGATAATATTAATAACAGTTAACGCAGAATAAAAAATAATTTCGTAAGTTCAATATCCCGTACTAAATTAATTAATTACTTCGAATAAACAGTGCTATTACTTACAACTAAATCCCACAGTTACACACTAATTTATTTTATGTTAATTACTTTTTTTTTAATATATTTATTTTATCAGCAAATTGCACTTAACTACACTAGTATAAAGAGGTTTGTTTTGTTTACGTTACTCTATAACGTCATTTCAATAGCGTGTTGGCGTAAATGTTTGTCTGTCACTGGGCGCCAATATTAATAACAATTATGTTTAGTGCCAACTTCCTATCCAACTTCCAATATACCTCAAAAAAAAAAATAACCTCAGCTTAAGCATTTTCTACTAGTTTATATGGGCAATAAGATCGCATTTATATTCTGATCCAACTGTGTTTGGGGTTGGTTGTCTGATAAGTAGTCTGTGTTTCTTGAGGTTCAAGCTTCATAGCCAACTTAATCAAACAGATACACTGGATTAAATTCGCATTTATAATACTAATATAGATCAAGAGGAAAGGATACTGGATTTCAAAACTCTAACAAATGATAACGACTTATATAAAACGAGTGATTTGAACGAATTAAAAAGGACATTTCGTACAAAATAAACATTTCATATTTGCATATAAATTAGTCATACATAGCATAACGGAAACAATGAACTGATATAATTAGTGCCGGAGAATTAGGGAAATAAAAGTAGTATCGTATATGTAGTAATATCGTATTCTACCAAATAGTATTTATGAGGACGTGATTTGATACTCACTGACATCACTAATATTCAGGTTGGAGGGCTGTTCGCCGACCACTTGCTCTACGGGCAGAGCACCCTCTGCAAAAACAAACAAATGAACATAGGGTCACGTTTTAAAACCTTACGACGGTTCGTACACATAGCAAACACTACAGAACCAATATGTACAATATATTACATTACAAAGCTCTACTTCAATTCAATCAGTTGCTAATTTATAACGTGATATACTCAAGCCCGCTCTATAATACTCAAGCTCAATTTGTGCAAATATATTTAAATGCAGTCAAGCGAATGAAGCGTGTGAGAAATAAGTCACCTTTATTGATGCTTGTACATATTTTATTAATTGTTTTTTAATGATTAATTATGTAGGAGGACGAGCAAATGAGACACCTGCTTTTAAGTTGTACGTCCCATAGACAACAGCGCTGTAAGAAATATTAAAAACTTCTTACATCGCCAATGCGTTATAGCCTTAATATGCTATGTCCCGCACCTTTAAACACAACAATATTGAGTACTGCTGTTTGAAGGTAGAATATATGACATGTGAGTGAGACCTACCCAGAGAAGCTTGCATGAAGCCCTACCACCAAATATTCGAATTTTGAAAAATAATTATTTTAATTTTATTTAAAAAATCACGAAATAAACGATTAATATAATTACGCTACCATTTTATTTCCTTAATCTAAGTAAAAACGTTTTTATATCGAATCGAATCAATTGAAAAAAAGACATGCCTGTAAACGGTTAAAGTATTTTAAAAAATAAAATACAATAAATGATTACGTGCAAGAATTATTACCGAACGAGTGCACTTCGCAAAAGATTGTCATTTTCGTCAGATTTATCGTCACACACCACGAGAAATACGGAACGAACTGAACTAAATATGAATACAGGACCAGTTTTATATCGAGACAGAATAGATTACGAGCGCCGGTTGTCGTGGCACGGGTCAACTGTAGTGGACTTCTTTAATTCCAATGTTTATGGCAAGAAAAATATTTGGACATGACACCACGCATAGGAGTATATGTATAAATATCATGACAATTAATACGAGTGTGAGAAACGACAATTATGTATTAGTAAAATAAACTTACTTGGAATAATAGTAGGCTATATCATATATTTAGGGTAGAAAAGAGCTAATGAGACTAATGAGCTCCTTGCGCTTTTTATATTTTCAACGTGGTAGAGTCGAGCAACGGTAGAAAATCTAAAATACTAAGTGCTTGTTCTTAACTAAAGTGTCATCGTCATAGTGCGGAACAGCAATTAATACGAGGAAAAATATTGATCATACACGACACTTTTCTTAGATTAAACTTATTTTAATGGCATTCAGAATGCGAAACTATGAACTGAGATTTTTGTGGTTTAACATGAGCTTTTTAGAAAAGGAAATATAAAAAGACATGATTATATCAGCTTTGTGCGATTGATAAAAATTGCTAACTTTTATAAAAAAATATCAGATTTTCAGAGTAAAGTCTTATTAGAATTCATTTTCTATTGCTTCATCCTAAGAATACATCAATGGAAAAATATATCGTCTTGCTTTTTTATTCATTTTACCGAGCAGTTTTGGAATCACTTTCACTCGCTTAGTCAACTCTTTTGTTGCTACTAAGTCTTTATTAAAAAAAAAGTAATAATAATATCCGCTCAAATTATTTACAGTGCCAATGAAGGACCTCCTAGAAGTTTAAGTTCTCACTCGATTTGAGAGCAAAATGACCCAATACGTGTAACATATAAAATATCCTACAATTAGATATAAACGGTATACAAAAAAAAAACATTTACTAGTGTTTTGGAACTAGATAACACTCATAGTCGCAGCTTTTAGGGTGTTGATTTACATGTGTCAGGCAAGTTGCTTCACACGAAATATCATCAAATTCGGGTCAGCGGATTGGTCATGAAAAAACGACAGAGAGACACAGTTATTTTCCATTTATAAGAGTAATATAGATACCATAGATTAAAATATTCAGCTCAATGCTGTGTCACCGTAATGTTAACATTTTGCTTACATATGTAAGGTAGGCAAATGCTCCTACTGATGGTAAGTGGTCACTTCCGCCCGCAGATATTGACACGATAAGAAAAACAATATGTTAACATTACGTATGTTTAAATGTTTCTTACGCTGCAAATATACGACGAACTATGAGACACTTAATTCTATCCTACCATGGCTTTAAAGTCTCATATCATGCCACATATGTATATTGTTCAGATTTTGTAAAGATATTGTCATTTCATCTTCATGCAGATTACGTTCCGTGGCGAACGAAAGTAACAGGATTTGACCAAGCATACAGGGTTATTGGTATTTCGACGTATCCGTTAGGAGGTAATAGGGGTGACTATTTGCAATAATAACAATATTTTTTTGATTATTTTTCCTCAAAAATATTGAAATAATTTCGTTTTCCGTCTCGCATTTTTAAATTTGGACCGATAATTATTGTTTAAATATTGACAAGTATCCAGTGTTTAATCATCTTTATAAAACAAAAGAAATAAAATAATTTTATTTGATACTTTTTTTAAAATAAATTTTAGAAGTTGCATTTTTGACAAATTTTGAAAAAAGCTAAAACACGTGATAACTCAAAAATTGTTCACTTTTGGATGATGCATATGGAGGTTAAAATTATTGCAAATAGTCACCCCTATCACCTCCCAACGGATATACGTCGGGTTACCAATAACCCTGTATATAGTAAAATTGTATTAATAACATCATTCTAAAAGTTATACGCAGTAAGATAAAAAGCATAACGTGCAGTTGAGCAACCTATCGCGAACTTTTATGGTCTTGTGCATCGGACATGATGTTCGCTTCAAAATACAACAAATGTCTATGACTACGTATAGTTTACTAGCGACCTGACCCTTTGCATGGGTAAAACACTCATAAGCAGACTATATTTTAAGACATCACATAAAAAACTTTTAAAATTATCAGTGCTTCTTTACTATATTGTCCATGAATTATATACAAAAAACTTCCTCTCGAATCAATCTATCTATTAAAAAGGCTGCATCTCATTTTAAAGATCTAAACATACATTTAAGGACAGACAGCGGTAAGCGACTTTGTTTTATTATACTATGTAATGAATGATAATGATGTCATATATGACTCTCTTTAATTTTTTAAGTCCCTGTATTCATCTCAGTCTATGCTCAAAATCGTAACAATGTAAACTAAGATAGAAAGAAGAAAATGTACGTGACAAAAAATACCTAACTACAGAAGGTCTTAAGATCGCCTACAGTTACAAATATGTAGTGACGCAATAAGTAAGTCTGCCGTATGCCAGTGAAAAAGTATACGTACATGATGTCTACGACCGTCTGCTGCTTTAAATTACCCGTGCCAAATAATACAACGATCTTTGGGTGACAGATAACAATTCACACTTTCGAATATATAATATATATACACTGTAAGCTCTATATAACGTCTCCTAAGGGCCTGTGTGTATTTGGACGTTATAGAGTACTTAAATCGAGAGAAGAAAAATGTGTTATAGAAAAGGTTTATTTCAGACTAGTGTTAGCAATTAACTAAAACAATTCTTATTTGAACGCTGTGCGTATAACTTGTTATTTTTGACAGTTTGTCAAATAATCAAATAATATAGCGACACCTCTGCGCAGATGTTACCTACCTTTGCAACTACAAAATAACTTTTTACTATTTAACGTGTAGTTTTTGAAAGTGTGTGTAACGATATATATAGAGCATAATTCTATAGAAGCTAAACCAAACAAAGTCAAGTGATTTAGGGAGTTTCGTTACATGGAGTTTACACTATAACTAACTAGTATATACTGTAATCCGAATTGTTAATTTTGAATTATATTCAATATATATTAACTTTTTGTAAACAAAATGCTGAATACGCCTTAAATGTTAATAAATCATTTAATAAATTGTTATTAAATGATTTATTAACATTTAAGGCATCAGGATAGGACGTTTTGGATTGGAGCGCCGTATGACGTCAGTTGACTACTGTAAGTACTGTTAAGAACGCTATCGAGATCATTTATTTTTACAGTGTACTGGTTGACCGAAATTTGTACCAAATACAAAATGTGCTAAACAGTCGTGTCTGGGAAACGTTTATGAATAAACTGGTATACCGTTTAAAAAAGAAAATGACGTACGATTTGTCGGATTTAGATAATTATATCAAGTATTACATAATATGAAGAATGCGTACATATTTTATACAATGTAATGGATATTATATTACATAAGTTAAATTAAAGACGAAAAATAGTGCATTTAAGTATCTGTTTTTCTGACTCATACGTAATTAATGCCGCCTAAAACTTCTCGGTAGAATCTACTTTCCGAACCGGTGGTAGTTTCACTTAATTGTTAAATGGGGATCCAAAAGTGCTTGTAAAAGCCTACTTGAATAACGTTTATTTTGATTTGACAGTAATATGTGATCAAACATATACTGTATTAAATCGTATTTCAATGGCACGCCAATTCGAAAGAACCGAAAAGCATTCTAAAGTGTGAGCATTAACAAATAGGTCGACTCTGCGTTTGAATGTGGTAGCAGAATCTAGGATTGTGATTTTACTGTCGACTACAACAACGAGGAAGTCAACATACAACCATCGCCGGTTATTATGGGACATTATAACAAAGGCATTGAGCAAGGCATTGTCAGTTATCTAATTGATATCGTAAGAATTATTTGTATGAGAAGCTGTTTAACTTTAGAACTGTCGAACAGATGTGACAATTACAAATACCATGATTATTAGCATTGTTAAAGTAATTAGTAAATGCAGTTGCTAACGGTAACCATGTCAACAAATATACTGTATCCTATTATATTAACGAATATAATCCCTATTATTTTATAAATATTCTCCCTAACTAAAATAAATACTAATTACTAACCCATATAAAAATCTTATCTTAAGAGTTGAGGTGGCCCAGTGGTTAAAACGCGTGCATCTTAACCGATGATTGCGGGTTCACTCCCAGGCAAGCACCGCTGATTCATGTGCTTAATTTGTCTTTATAATTCATCTCGTGCTCAGCGGTGTAGGAAAACATCGTGAGGAAACCTGCATGTGTCTAATTTCATAGAAATTCTACCACATGTATACTCCACCGACCTGCATCGGAAAAGCATGGTGGAATGGAGGAAGGCCTAAGCCCAGCAGTGGGAAAATTACAGGCTGTTGTTGATGCAGTGCGTATCCGGCATCTGACGTCGGTTTTGGTTGTGTAAACGCGTATATAGAATATTATACGAAGCAAGCGGCTACAAATCTGGTTTAGTACCAATGCTTTTTACTTTGCTTTAATTATATTTATAACGAGTAGCCACATATATCTTCACTAGCGCTAGAAACAAACTAGTAGTGCTAATAAGCACGATATATCCCTTCAGACGACAGGCTTGATCAGTCGTTAAACAGGATGATATACATAACCCGGCTTTGTAGCAGAAAAATGTTATCCATACCACAGCGTCTGTACTAGTTTATATGAATATGCTATAGTCTGAATAAATTAACATTATTATAACCCGTATTTCCCTTATGAATTTTTAACTAACTCGTAGGAAAAATGCAATCATATAGTTTTCTCTGTATTGAGTCTATTGACAGTGTAATTCCGTAATGTATATATTATATAATACGAAACAATAATAAAAATACATGTATCTAAATATTTAAGTATAGATAAATAACTATTACCAAGTGATCGTAGCTATTGTCTTAGATCATGTACGTATTATATTATCTAGAGTGTCGCACTTCAAAAGAACTAAAACTTCATTAAGCTGGTGTGCGTGTCAGCAACGTTTGACACACGGCAAACGTCATCGTACTTCACTAGTGTGCGTGTACTTAGCCAACTCTTTTTTTTACCACATCTTTTTCTATATAATCAAAGGCTGTTCTATATATTTAATACGTATCGGATGCTTAGATATATTTTTTAACAAACGAGCTGATAATTTACGCGTAATAGAAATTAATTTGATCATTTATGTTTCTGTAAAAACACTTAGTTATGACACAACTCTGTTGACTAATGAACTCAAATTGTATTACAAAAACAAAACCTTTCAATTGTCAGTTTTTTTGTAATTTACAGTTACCTAAAGATAAAAAAATATAATTTGAATAATACAAAATTTAAATAAAATATAATCACTATATCCATGTATAGTATATATGTCAATTGTAAGTATATCAAAAGTTACTCAGGAATTTTACATAATCGACGAAAAACAAAACAATTTCATTGTAATCAGAAGAGGTAATAATGGGACGAATACGCTTAATTAAGTTGTAACATTATTTTATTATATCATTACATCGAATCTATTTTTAATCGTCCGCGGTACGCCATGGGCCATACAGGTCTAGTTATACAAGATTTTTTTATAAGAATTGTGAGTAGTTACTGCTTGCCTTTATGTAAATTATAAGATGTTGAGAATTAATACATTATTTTTTAATCGGCTAATGTTGTTCTAAGATTTATAGAGAAATATTTTCATTTTTAAACTAATTATTAGTGTAGTCATAGAAAACGATTATTTAATGTAATTAATTAAAATACATAGCACATAATAAAATCACGACACGAACCAAAAGCGGTAACTTTGTTTCCGTAAATCTATTTTCTCTTCCATTTAATAGTAAAATTACGTTAAATTAAATTATTTTTAAATCGATTATAATTTTTGTTTATTCATTTTTTATAATCTATTTTAATTCTGCAAGTATTTGTGATTATGCGAACGGACGATCGACGATTTTGTAATCTTATTAAATTTTCATAATTAATTATATTCACAATGATGTTGCTTATTTTGTTATAAACAGTGACAACCGATGTACAAATTAACACGAGAGGCACAGATAAGGCTTGTGTACATGGAGAGCGTCGCAGCCGCACCGGCGCCGTACCCGGTATGAGTAAAAATATAGTACCCTGTACAAGTCAACTTGATCTTTTTTACAGATTAAAATTTTTCTGATCGACATAACTTTGCAATGACGAACATATTATTTTGTTAATTTAATGATTTAAAAAATATAAAAACATAAAATAAATAAACATAGAACACAATAAGTCCCTACCTATACATTCAAGCGTCATCCGAAAATTTTAAGACTTTCTATTGTTTCCAAGAAAAATTTAAAGAGGATAGAATATGTACGATACTTTCAGCTCACTATATACGGCTGAATATCGTTAAACTTAAGACCTCTTCACATGAGTATTGTTACATCTCATATGTTTTACCTCATCACAATATTAAAAAAAAAAAAGTTTTCCTAAAATGTTCCTGTCTCCAAGCTCAAGGCATTATCGTTTTCTACGTTCATTGCTTTGTTTTAGCTGTTGTGTATAGATAAGATTTAATAACTTTTTATATCATTAGTATTATGTACATAATTAATTATTGTACGTCGCCCCAGTTAATTTCCTTGCTAGACTGTTATCTGATTCACTACTTAATGCGGGAATTTGCGGTATATACGACGCCAGTGTGACTTGGTGCGTTTTTAAAGAGTAACTACTGAGTTTCTTGTTCTTCTCGGTAGTAACATTTCTTACTAAACTCATGTCAAATTAACAAATTATAAATACTTTCTAAGCAGGTGTTTCAATTTTCAACTTTTGAGGGTCAGTAGTTTTTGCTGAGCAATGATATTAAGTCAGAAAAATAATTTATACCTAAGTAAAGAATAATCTTGTGTAAAACGTTATGAGGTTTTAATAAAAACTATTTAAAAAAATTTTTGTTGTGATAAGTATTCAATCATATAATTTTTAGAAAATTAGTTCACACAGAAACAAAAAATCAAACATACAAAATAAATGTATTTACAGCATAAAAAAATAAAAATTAATCAACAGGCATAATGCACATACATGCTATGAAGCGTCAAAGTCAACGGGACTGCAAAACATACACAATGATCGACAAAAATCATTACAGTTTCAAAGGATTGCTCGTGCTTATGAATACTTTTTTGTATGCTATAGTGACATGTATTCATATTTCTTTTTTAAATAGGCAGGCAGACATGCAAATAAGCCATCTTTTGGTAAGTGGTAAAGACCAGTGTGCTGGTAACATTTGTTCTGTAATTTTTTTTTCCATTTAAGGAATGGTTGAAATGTCTTGCCTTGCATTGCCGATGCACCTCCATCAATGAGAATTAGGATATTATATATTTCTACCTATGGCCACAATAGCGTAATCACCCTACAGACCAGAGCACAAGAAATCTAAGTATTGCTGTTACACATATTATATCATTATAAAATTAATTTGGACAAAGTTCTACCACCTAGCATAATAAATACATAATAAAATAGTTTATTTGTCGAGCTCCTGAATTATTCAAATATTTGTATAAGATTCTCACAATATAAATGAATATGTCCCCTTGTTAAACTATTAATCATAACAAAGTACAATAGTATGAACATTAATAAATACTATAGAAATAACATGCTTTCATATAATTTATTACGATATCAAACAAATGCTACTTTGATATTTCACACATTATGAAATTAATCTCAAAATACCAAGTACTGGTATGTTGGTACTTATATCTGGTAGATAAATAGTTATAGCTTGTAATATTATAAAGTGATTACTACAATAAACTTGAATACAAGTTAAACTTTAATAAAAATAAGCCTAGTGAAGTTTTATCAACTGTAACATAACATAATGATGATGAAGGAACATGAAGGCTAATTGAAATGTGATAACTAGGTTTAATGATAAAAAAATAATTCACATTCAAATTTATAATATACAACATATTCCCTGCTCAATTTAATTAGCTATAGATGTGTATAAAATAGCTATAGCTATATTATTTATTGCTCGGACGCTGCAGTTAGGCAAAACCACCAAAGAAAATTCTCATTTATCAATCTAAATATTATATTTTAAATGACTAAACACACCATAGACAAGAACTATTTTACTATATTTACATTCATTGATTACCATTTTAATCTATTCAGTTATTCTATTAGATTTAAGATTTTTAAGTGTTTGCTTTTCCAATCCAATACATAGACTAAGTTTACCATTAACAGACTTAAATTGTAAATTTAAATTAAGTTTATTTAAATTATGTTCAATTAAAAAAATGGTACTTTAATTAAGAAGTATCTATGAGTTGAATTGAATAAAGTAAACATTGCAACAGGAAATAAATAATCCAAGCATGTTGTTATATTCAGTACTTAAAGTATTTTAGTTTTCTATATACAAGCATAAGTTTTAAACTTTAACTACATAAAGTTTTAACCGCCAATAGCCGCCCATACTACTCCCTATGGACGCTGTTGCAGCCAGATTTTAGGATATTTATAGAATCACACGCAAAGCTGACTAACAGACCGAGAAGGAAGCTATTACTTACAGAACTGGCTGTAAATTTACCAATGAAGAGAACTTAAGATATTGCGAATTGTTAAGTTAAGGAAACATTTCAACTACGTGCAAGGTGCGAGGCTCGAGTGTCATAATTGTCAAAGAAACGCAAACCGTTCGAGACAATTCATGCATTTCTGTGATATACATGGTTTACCTCCGCTGTTGTCCATCGCACGTTTTACGAACGTGTCTCGTCCACGGACACCTCACAGCGGTCCTTCAGACGAACACATTTATTTTAACGTCATAACACTGGCCGTTTTGCACTTTGCTGATTAAGTCTGTAATCGAACTTTGAACTCACTCAACCTCACTCAATAATAGAACTATCGAAGTAAACACGCACGATCAACTTTGCAAAACGTAAACTAAAGACGTACCTCTTCGAACATGATCCTATAATAACTGTCTCTTCGCTCGTCCAAGGAACTAGTTATCAAGGTCTCGTCTCGATCACAGCATGCACGGTTCCAAGAATTAAGAAACAGGTTATATCGAAACGCGACGTTATTATTATTATCACTTTATTGTTACAATAATAATAAAATAAACTGATACGTTTTTGCAAATTATATTTTGTGATTATAATTTGGAAACGATCGTCTGAAGTTACAACTTTTGCGGAGTGAACGTCTATGTGATAAACGCGTCTGTGTGCACCAAAGCAGAACGTCACACTACTATTGTCTGACCACGATTGGACACTAGAGGTCACATGGCTGCTGTGCGACGTGTTACAACGACGCATGCGCACTGCGAATTTAAACTTTTCTCCGTATGTGAGACCGAGAGGGAAATAAATTATTAAATAAATATTTCCTTTTCATTATGAATAATACTTATTAAATTTTGTTCATAAAACATTTTAAAACATGAACAGAACATTTTCCAGTGATAAATGTAATTCTATGAGTAGAAAATATAACAATGCATATTGTGTTAACTATATAGTAAGTATAATTATTATTTATGTTATTAAGTAATTCCATACAATATTAAACTGTATAGAATAAATTATTCCTAGGCTATTTTTTTAGAAATATGTTTAATTATAAAAATAATAAGTATTATCAAATGAAACCGACATACTTGTCAGTATGTCTATTAATTCATAGGTATTTAGTATTGATGTAAAATGATTTAGCTTTTACATGTGTAGTTTTAAATTACCTAGTTAGTAATCAATATAAATTCGACTCATTATCAAATTTAGCTATTATGTACTTAGAAGTACTACTACTGAGAAGCTGATGTGTTCCGGGAATCCTAAAAAAACTATTTGAAATACCTTAAATAGATATTTTAAATAGCGGAGATCTTGACTTGCATATTAACCCTAGTAATTAGTACATATACATACATACATATATGTCAATGATTGAAGGTGCAATTTTTTTTTCATATATGTATGTATATTTTATATACCTAGCGGGGATGTCATATTTTACTCTTACCTATAAACAGTTATCAACGTCACGTAGTAATTCTCATTTTAAGTCATTTATAAGTTTTTAATTTTCCTTAAATGGTATTTAATGAACATAATTAGGTAAATATTATACAATCGAATCTACGATAGCTTAAATAGGTACAAATGTGACCAAATGACCAAAGTAGGAAACATATTTTTAAACTTACACGCATATTTCACTTAAAACTGATGTTATAATAAAAGTTTATATTCTACGTAATTTTGTCGTATAATACTTTGTTTACAGGGTTGAGGAGTTTGTAAAAATACTGGATTACCATGGTTTTGCCATTTTATTGAATTCATCGTCTTCGCGAACAAAGCCACGTCCACGAGCTATGTATTTGAAAATCATTCATTTTACTATTGACTTATTATTTTCGATCGGTATCAATATCAACCATCAACCATACACATACATTAAATAATTTTACTCTATTCAAACCATAAGAGGAGAAAAGACAAATAAACAACATTTAACAGCGATTTGAAATTGTTCGAGAGTTTGATTAGTCTATGATATTCACTATGGATTTACGATTAAATATGAATATCTAATTAAAGTCGAAATAAGTATGTAGTTAATTGAAATAATGTGTTTTATAAATTAATATATCTCGATCATAAACTCTCAGTAGTACACTATATATCTAATTTATTGGCGAATCGCATGAATTACGATTGTTTTTTACATCCTTTGGAGTACATTTTTTCAGCTGTCCTAGCATTATAGTATGCACTGCTAAGCGTCTATTACACCACTGACCACACTGCTTGTAAGCCGGGAGAAATATTCAGATAAATTTTTTTTGAAGCATCCAGTATGAGTGTTTCAAACGTAATATTACACGTATTACTTTCTTGTGTTATTTATTTAATATTAATATTATTTTATATTTTTCTTATACTGAAATACAATTGAAAAAAATCATATGAACCTTCTATTTCAGAATATGAAAAGACATTTCCTAGAAAAGCATATGACTCATAAGGCTTTATTGGATGATCCCAATTTTCAGAGCGTGGGCGTTACGTTCTTACAGTATTTCAGTGAATTCAGAAGGGATGAGTCATCATATTTTTTTGGTTGATTATTTTATTTATCATGAAAATGTAATTGATAGTTACGATAACATCCATAACATAATT
Organism: Vanessa cardui; assembly: GCF_905220365.1. Classification (NCBI taxonomy): domain Eukaryota; kingdom Metazoa; phylum Arthropoda; class Insecta; order Lepidoptera; family Nymphalidae; genus Vanessa; species Vanessa cardui. Next base: position 14,871,218 of record NC_061130.1, read on the forward strand.
GTATATCAATCAATTCTAATAATATAATGGATTACCTTCAAAAGTGCGTAAAATCCAAAACTTGTTAAATACTTTTCGTTAAAGTGTTAATTTTTTTCAGTCGGTTTTAAATTTTTTGCAATACGATTATAATAATTTTTCTATTTTATATATGGAGACTTATCTCAGTGCGCATTGCCCATATTAAGTGAGATGCACAGTTTAGAGGTAAGAGTGAAAAAAAAATTTGATTGAAAGATGGCTGGAAGGTTGTTTTTTTTGTAATTTTAATTGATCTACCCTCGAAACAATTGGTAATTACATTTTTGAAATGGAAATTAGATTTATGGTTATTTTCCATCTCTTTGTTTCATTTGGATACGCAATTTAATAAAAAGCAAGAGCAAACCATTTGCTTCTTCGATATGAGTGGAATAATTAATATTATACGTTGCATTTAGAAAGTTTTAGTGTTGTAACTCGTAATGGCGCGAAGCGATATGACTCAGTCAGTCAGTACGGCGCGGCGCGGCGTCGCGACTTGGTGGTGTCGCCGACTCGCGGTTGTCACTTCGCGTGTGGCGCCAAATGCCCGCCACGATGCCTATTCGAAATTTAAAACTTATAACGATCCTTCCACCCCGCAAAATTGCGTAGTATTACGCGTTTAAAAAGGGTTCGCAGGGAAAACTAGGGCTAGGTTCTTGACCTGCCTTAAATATTAAATAATATTACTGGAGTTATAATTTTTATTGCACGGTCTTGATGTTGTACGAATCAATAGCATGTGTTATTTCTTATAATAGTACGATAAAGATAAAACAGTTACCTGATGATTTAAAACCTTTTTGTATAAATATAGGCTCAGATGAAATTTAATTTCAGTGTCTTAATTACTTATAACATGATCTTATGTTAAATATTAATCACATTACATCTTCTAATTAATAGTAGACAAATCTGCTCATGATAAATCACTTATAAATCTGTTATGGATTAATTTTCCCCTGTTTGTGTGAAAACATTTTATTGCAAGTTGTGTTAAACAAGTAATTGATATTATATTTATTTAGGCGCGTCTACTGGTAAAGAAAACAATTTATAATTCTTTTTTTGTGTATAATTAGCGAAAGGTATTAAAGAATTATTTTATTAGAACGCATTATAAAAGCCTACACAGGTAACGCTTTCCTGTCCCCATGAGCGCCGCGACGCCGGGCGCCGCTGTCGGCGCCGACCGCGTGACGCCGCACCCTAGTCCCTACTCCCTTTAAATTATTCCTGATCGTATCGAATATAACCCTCCGTTAGTTTTGATATATTTAGTTATTATTAAACTTCATTATATTTAAATAGGCCATAGCCATAGAATGACGTTATGTTACTAAAATATTAAAAAAAAAAACAAATAGAACAAAAAATCTGAACTAAGATAACAAAATAACAATAGAACAAATTCAAAATTAAATAATAAGGAAAATATGAATAGCATATGGTATTTCTTTGGAAAATAATTGATATTTAAATGTTTAATTGTTTGATTTAGTTGTAAATGTTCTATCTTTACCGATTCAATTAGGTTTTTTGTAAATATTTATATGATTGATACGTCAGTTTATCTTATCATAATTGAAGATATCGATAAATATTATAAGTAAATTATCAATGAAAATAAAAGCTTATTTTTTATTAAGTAAGCTAATTAGGAGATAACACGTAATCCCGTTCTTATAGGTATTATTTCAAAACATCATGTGAGCTATATGTTTATCATCAAATCCAAAATATATAAACTACAAATCAAATCATTCGCAAATTTTTTCTTCAATATTGCAATCGTTTTTAGTTCGGAGAAAACTCTTGCCAACTTATCTTATGATCCATTATTGCGTCATTCAATTATTATATAACACTTTCGTAGACACATATTGCACATAATGCAATTTATTGTAAATGTCATTTCGTATTGTACCGGTGCCCATCAAAGCATATGTTAGGAAACCACTAAACCGATTTTGATGCAATTTGTATTTGAGTAATTTAAAACTTCAACAACAACAACAACAGCCTGTAAATTCCCGCTGCTGGGCTAAAGGCCTCCTCTCCCTTTGGGGAGAAGGTTTGGAACATATTCCACCACGCTGTTCCAATGCGGGTTGGTGGAATACACTATTTCTATGAAATTTGTCACATGCAGGTTTCCTCACGATGTTTTCCTTCACCGCTGAGCACGAGATGAATTATAAAGACAAATTAAGCACATAAAACAGCGGTGCTTGCCTGGGTTTGAAACCGCAATAATCGGTTAAGATGCACGCGTTCTAACCACTGGGCCATCTCGACTCCTCAAGTATATATGCTACTGTGTTTCATTCCTCATCGAGGAGGTAACATTGGGGGTTAAGGTTTGATTATATGTATTTTAAACTTCGCACGAGTTAAGACGTAGGTGCATCAAATCATTTACATCAATTATTGTAGTGGTAACATTCTCTTTCATTTAATCTGCAACAGTTTTAGGGTTTCCACTAGACATCGATATAGAGCTGAGATGGCGTTGGCTGTTAGAACGCTTGTATCTTAACCAAAGTTTGCGGGTTCAAATCCAGACAAGCACCACTATATACATATGTGCTTAATTTGTAATTATAATTCATCTTGTGCCCTTGTGTGAAACCTGCATTTGAATAATTTCATCGAAATTCTGCCACATGTGTGCATTTCACCAACCCGCATTGGAACAGCGTGGGGGAATATGTTCCAAACCTTCTCCTTAATGGAAGAGGAGACCTTATTCCAGCAGTGGGAAATTTACAGGCTGTTACTTTACTTTTACTTTATTAGATATCCGTTATGTATGTGATGAATTTGATATGTTAAAGATTTTGGTATAACACTCCTACGTTTCTGAAGATACGACAATAATTTATCGTCTTCTTCTAAAATCCAACAATTGCTTCACGCGTTACTATTATTATTTTAAATAATAACATCACTTAAATTGAGATTTAATTTAATTAAGGGGACTACATGAGCTAAATGCAAGTTTTAAAATGCCAAAAAGTATATAATCCAATGCAATAAACCAAATGAAAAAAATATATGTTAATCTTCAGGATAGATGCTAGTTATTAATTGTGTTGAAAACATGATGTAATTAATTTGGTACGATAGAAAAAAATCGCAAAGTTACCTCTAAAAAAGTCTTTTTTTGTTTTTTATCTACACTTATATACCTTCAATAATTTTGGTCTTTTGTCAGATTATTCTACAAACAACATACTAAAAATTTATTATCTTAATTATTTAGTAAAATCAATAGATTTTTTTTAAATCAGATTTTCTTATTTTCGACCAAAATGCGTAAGCATGTGTGCGTGAGCGCCTCGTACAGACACTGCCGGCCGAGGCCTGTTGCTATACAGACGTGTCGCTCTTTTCACCGCATCGTTGCGAATAAAATCTCGTAGATTTTATTTTTGTGAAATTTTAATTGTAAATTAATTGTCGAATATTATTCTTTTATGTAAATAAATATATTAAGTTAAAATAGTCTAGTTGTAGTTAGCCATTTATTTTTTTGTTAAGTTATTTTTTATAAAGTTTAATTTTGTAAACATGGGAAATAAAGTACAATCTGTGAAGAAAACTAAAAAACGTTCATATAAATTAAAAAGCCGAACATATGAAAGATAATATGAAAAGGTAAGAGTATTTAATTAGTAAACATATATATATATTTTATAAATAATGATTATTGGAAACATTTATTAAAAACAATGCAATTAGTTCGCATAGAATCAGATTTTTCGACACATTTCTTACAGTCACCATGGAGTATTTGGTCAATGCAAGCAAGTCCAGGAAGAATGTGCGGGTTCGATCCCCGCACTCTGAACTGAAATTTTATTATTTTTAAAGGACTATATTTAAAAAAAAAAATATATATATATTTTATAATTATTAAAATTTAATTCCTAACAACTATGCATTTATTTTTTCAGAATTAAGAAAATCGAAAAAAAATAACACGGAAGCTATTTCTATTACGTTAGAGTTTAATTTTATCAATTTTGTTTATAATAGAAAATATAGTTATGTATGGATGAAATTTAATAATAAAAAAAAATAAATAAATACAAATTAGCACATCACATGAATATTTAGTGGTGCTTGCCTGGGTTCGAACCCGCAATAAGATGCGCGCGTTCTACGCACTGGGCCATCTTGCAATATGTAATTGTTGTGAACCAAAGAACTAAAATATTTAGAAGTGTCATATACGTAATTCAATATTTTTTAAAGATTGGAAATAGTATCAATTGAAAAATTTTAGCTCGTAGCTTCAGTGAAAGTGGGTGAAATATTGATTGCAAGTATCCAAGATATTTTAATAACGAACGACGACGAACGAATAATTAAAAAAAATATTTTAATAAAAAAATTGAAACGAAATTTATTTGTTTTTTTGTTAAACCAAAAATAAATAAAAATATTTGAATTTAATTGAATCAGTTTTATTTCAAATATCAGTCAAAAACAATACAAATAATTCTAATATCCAAACTATTTTTATGAGATTTATGACTAAACCCACTGTGATTGACCGAGTTAATTCTACTAAACCGACTTGACGATATTATTTTTATAGTAACTTTTTGATGCTGAAAGTCAGCACTTTAACTTAATTTTTTTTCTTTGTGTACCGATATTAGTAAAACGAACAAACTCTACGCTTTTTGTCAATGTACAAATTACGAACAGTTCCAATTTTATTTAATAAATCGCTTAACAAACTTACAAAATTTAAAAATAGGTTCAATTTAATATTTAGTATTACAACTAATTGAATTGATACAGTAAAAATTAAAGAAAAAAATGTTTAAATTAACTATTTTTTGTACATAAAATAATAATAATTTAAGTTTAATTAATTCAGTTTAATTTTATCATAATTTTTTAAATGACACAAAGAAATTAAAATAATTCTGTTGTCCTGTCTATTTTTATGTAATCTATGATTGATAGAATTGATAGAATTGACTTCGCTTCGCTTTCGCTCGGCGCGGCGCGCGGCGGTTCGGCGCCATCTATTGGAATATTCAGGCGTAACCTCGCCGCCTCGCTAAGCGTAGTGCGCGCGGGGACATGCCGTTTTTGTCGTTAGTGTAAGTGTGTGCGCGTGATTCTCAAGGGCAATTAGCTCCTGTAGTCCCCTTAATAAAAATAATCGACCACAAAATAAGTGACGAAATACCCCTGTGGACAGTAGTCTTATTTATAACAGAACACGTTGGTTAAAATCGAAGCACTACGCAATTTTCACGTACTCAATATGAACTTAAGAGAAAACCACAGTTTGGGAATTTTTATGTGAGAATGAAAAGGTGCTAAATCTGTATGCTTCAGCAAAAAAATCAAATGAAGATTCCTCGGTCCAACAGTGGAACATTTATGAACTGTAACTCACTGGAAACCGTAACTGTATCTGTCGAAGAAATTAGTAATTATCGATTTCAATTTCAATAAATTTATATTTACTTACAAAGAAGGATGTAAGTAGGATAACAATTTAAATAGACATATCGTGACATGCTATGTTTTATAAATAAAATTCAAATAAGGAAGCAAGTCAAATCAATAACAATTGTCAAGAGTAAATTGAAACTTTGAAAAACTATTTTATTTACATTTCTACATATTTATAGCATCAAACAGTTCACAGGTGAGGTTATTAAAAAGCATATCAAATGTATAAATATAGATATAAGTTAAAACTGATCGGAACATAATTATGGTTTAGTAGCTTGTGTGCAACTGGTAGAGCTTAGTGTAAATCTATGTTTCTGTAGATAACTGCTTACACTCTTACTAGCGACCCGCCCCGGCTTCGCACGGGTGCAAAACAGATACTAAATATACACCAGAATTTATTTATTTCCGATATCACATAACAAACTTCTAAAATTATCAATGTTTCTTTACTATATTGTCCATTATATACAAAAACATTCCTCTCGAAACACTCTATCTATTAAAAAAAATCGTATCAAAATCCGATCCGATCCGAAAAATTATAATATGTAGTGATATAAAAAGTCCTATCTTTTGATGCTATTGCCTATTATTAAAATCTATGTGTAGATTTATGTTGGTAATTAATAAAGGTAAACGTTTCTTTAGAACACTTTGTTACTTTCAATAATCCATCGTATTTAGCATTTATATACAGTTTATTCAGAGCATGCAATCTTTAAGGCAGCATTAGTAATTAATGACGCAATCAAGTCACAACAAATAATTGAATAGAATTCTATTAATACGTCATACGATATAGTTTTTTAAAGACGACTGGGTTCCTTTTTGATTTATAAAAAATATACATTTATCGCCAGTAAGCAGATAATTAATGGTTGACCAAATAGCTATAAAAAAGGCGCTACTTAATACGTCGTATTGTTAGCATTGTATATGTATATGTCTGTAGATAAGTAATTATCGCCTTTACATAGTATAAAACAAAGTCGCTTACCGCTGTCTGTCCCTATGTATGCTTAGATCCTTAAAATGGCGCAAAGCAATTTGATGCGGTTTTTTTTTTCAATAGATATATTAATTCAAAAGTAAGGTTTATATGCATGCACATATAAAGCATGTCATAGAAAGCAGACAATGATTATTTTGAAGATTTCTTAAGTGATGTCGTAAATAAATACATTTTTTGCGCTTAGGTACATTGCAAACCCTACGAGTAATATAGATCAAAACAATCTACTACAGTATTGTACACCTTAAAAAGTTCTTCAATAAAATCAGAAAAAACTGCCAGTCAAACAATATCTTAGCATATAATCTTGCGGTAGATTGTACCTTAAATAGAACTCTCTGGCTCACTGGCTATTTGCGAAGGTTGAGACTTGAGCAGCAATTAAAAAGTAAAGGACCAATGCATTTCTTGTCGTCTATTGTACCATCAATTTGTTAAATAACATATTTTGAACGTCTGTATTTTATTAGCCATTCTATTGCATCCAATTTAAATCCGAGTGATTTTTGAACTGCTAATAATTAAGATCTATAATCACTTATACAAAAAATTAAGGTATCTACAGTTCTAAATATGTATTTAACGAATGGCTTACCTCTAGATTTTTTGTTCTTTGACTTATGACGTCTGTCTTGTAACCTGTACGCCGTATTCTGTAACAGTATCAGGATGCCCGAAGGGTTGAAGATTTCACAGAGCGTGTCTCCGGCCACCAGGGCTGGTGCGGGTGACATCTCGGAGCGGGAACTGAACAGGGAGCGGAGCCACTTGACCACTCCTCCTGCGTAAGATATCGTTTTCTTTTTAATGAAAACTCTTATTCCATCATATTAAAGGACATCACAAGAGTTTTGGGTATGTTATTTGTTAGAAAGATGTTGCATCATCAGTTGACCATGCAGCCTGACTTCTTGTTTGATGTTTTCATAAAATCTTAAGGCTTGGCTATCTATATAGACAGTTGGGCTCTATCTGGGTTCTAGGATACATTAAAACACAAAATTGGAAAGATTTTATTATGCTCGTATGCAATTGCTTTATTACTGTTTATATCCGAAATATGTTTTAGTTCAACTTTGATATAGTAAATATATGTAAATATAGTGAGGTTCAATACAGCCTTGAATTATGTTTGATCATTTAACAAACATTTTAGAATATCTAGCTCGATGTCATAATCAAATAAATAAACGCCTGAGTTATAGATGTAATGCAATTTGTATGTATATAATATGTTGAATTCATGTTTGAAATCTAGTAAAGACATTAATAGTAGGAGGTTTGAATCCACTCAAGCCGTAGTTGTGGTCGCTAGTAACTTGTCGCATTATTCTCGTAGTAGTACAAGATATTTTAGAATGCGTGACAAGTTTTATTACATGAACTGATTTAAAATATTTAACATAAAACCTGTTACAGATAACACGTTAATATTTTGACACAAAATGCAAACATTACGTTAATTTATTGTTATGTTTTGCTTCTATTTTAACGCCGTACATACCGCTCTGATTTGACTGAGACTAATGTACACGAACAACACTTGGTCACAGCACAGGTATAACTAAATTCCCAATACGAATGATCGAGGTATATGTATTTTATCTCAATTCCGACTCCGATGAGCGATCTCACACGCCGCTCATAATATTGTGATGTATTTCTGTGTTGTTGTAAAGTGACCTCGTGTCATCCTCATCTTTATCCACGTAAGTATAATCCACGTCATGGGGAACCGGTGCAGTCATTAAAATCGATCCGAGCAAAATATAAGGTAAATTATTAAAAAAATATTGAGAGTGCACGTGAATTGAATAATTTAAGGAAAATCTAATAAATAATGAATAAAATGTGTTATAGTTATGGTTATGTTAACATATATCTATATAATATACATAAATAAAAACAATTAACACTATCAATTCATATAGGTATTTAAAGTAACTCAACGTCTCATTTACAAGTTACATCACAAATAAACATTATAATAAAGACATTTGTATAGCAAGCAATCAAATTAATTTAATGTAATGCTACTAAAAGTTTTTAAATTTGATTCGATTTTGAAGAACCGGTTAGAAACTTCGTTACGTTTTTATCAATTTTATCGCATGTAGTCTTGAATTGACAATAGTTATGGTCAGTTTCATGATTATTTAGCCGTAAATAAATGTCCCTACACTCAAATAAAGGCCAAAACCTTTAAAAATCACGACCAAAATATATAAATAGAGCTGAAAACATATAGATAGAGCTGTATACAGTTTAGTTTACTATTCATTGATTATCATTATAATGAATGTGTCATTATACGTATATTATATATGTTTATCATCTCCCTTTACAAGCGCTATTACTTATTCTCGTATAGTATATAGTTAATGTGCCAACTAATTCATACTTACTATTATAATACTATAGATTGATATCGTATACTACAAAAGAGTCCAAACAAATAATACACATATACACATGTGTCGTAAAGTATATTTCTTTGGGCATTATAATACAATATATTATATATTATTACATAGTAGGAGTGATATTGTTTATTGATGAATAAACAATATTAAAATTCAAAATGCCTCTGTTGCCAAATTTAAAAAAATTATTAAGGAACGCTTGTGTGCAAAAGGTTACTATACAATTAATGAGTTTATGATCGATCGCACACCTTGGGAATGAAACGATCGCCTCCTGGCTATTTCATCTCATATTAAATTGTTTATATAATACATGAGACAAATAAAAAAAAAAAGCCCGCTGAGTTTCTTTCGCCGGTTCTTCTCAGGTCAGGGTATTTTCTTTTCCCAACCGGTGGTAGTGGTTCAATTGACCATCAATAAGAACGTGTAATGCTTCTATATTGAATAAAGTTATTTGAGTTTGAATTTGATGTTGGTTGCTATATTTAGTAAATTAGTTGGTGCTTTCCCTTTCTCATATAAATTCATATATTTTCTTTTGAATATAATTTTATTTGCAGACGTGTCCAGAGAATCCTTCATAAAAAGCAGTTGTTTTCGACGCCTGTAAATAAATTTACGGCCAAGAACACAAGCCCCAGTTCTAATTTAGCGAGGATACGCAGCTGTCTCGATGAGTACCACCAGACTCCTGCCCGGCCAGCGAAGATAGGTCCTAAAGCTGTTTCTATGGAGGACTTGACTCCCACCAAAAAGGTCAAAAGAGAAAGGTATAGGAGACATATATATTTTAATATTTTTATGTTTGAATTAAGATACGTAAAAGGTACTTTTGCGTCAATAGTACATAAGTGCATTATATAAAAGCTGAGATGGCCCAGTTGTTAGAACGCGTGCATCTTAACTGATGATTACTAGTTCAAACCCAGGGCAACACTGAATTTTCATGTGCTTATTTTGTGTTTATAATACATCTCATGCTCGACAGTGAAGGAAAAAATCTTGAGGAAACCTACAAGTGACTAATTTCAACGAAATTCCGCCACATATGTTTCCACCAACCCGCATTGGAGCAGGGTGGTGGAACATGCCCCAAATCATCTCCTCAAAGGGAGAGGAAGCCTTAGCCTAGCAGTGGGAAATTAACAGGATGTTGATGATTGATGATGTTGATGGACATTATATTAATTATTTTCTACACTATACAGTTTTATTGAGTCTGCAAATATCATCTAAAAAGGAGGTGTCATTTCCAGACAGTACAACGTGGCTTGTTGTTTTTGTTATTGTAATTCGAATAATTACTAAGTATTTTTCTCATCTCATGATCGTAGCGACTTTGATTCAATGTATCAGTTTCCTGTGAGATGACTCACGTGATGAACTGTGTGCATTTTTAACTTGGCTGTTGTTAATTAATTACATCTTTAAATTGTATCATTCTCTATTAGGAATGTCGGTCATCTATCTGTACTGAAGTCGCCTGGGATGCACGGCGTCGATGTAGAGCAGGCTGCTGCGAGGATCAGCAGATTCATGCTTGTGGCGTCATGGAGAAGGCGTCGTGAAGAAATACGATGCGTGCGAAAAACTTTAGAATTTCAGGTGAATTATACGTGATATAATAAATCCTTCCTATCGTAGGGCAATGATTTCTATGAAGACTGAGCTAAAGCCGTCATGCCTTGCGGTCGTGTAGAGTTTAAATTGCTTTGTCAATGCTTCTCGGAAGTTTTTTTACACTTACCCTAGTTTGGCAATTGGGTTATTTTCCTTTGTCTCGGTATAATATTGTGGCATGTTTATGGAGTTATTTTTTCTTTGACGATTGGTTTTGTTATTTGACAATAGAAAGCTTTTTTAGCGTTCCTTCAGAAATAGAGTGTTCCGAAAGTGGTTTTCCATGTTGGAGTTCGCATCGGACGCCAGAAGTCATATATTCTATTAAGATGGACACGAAGGAACTTGACTAGATGCTTTAGCGTCTAGGACTTAGGCGAATAAAAGGTCCACCCCGATGGTCGCTTCGTGAAGAGGTAGACAGTCTCAAGGTCGAGTTTGGACGTTATATTCAATTTTTGCAAAGGAGTGAACGACTACTGAACATCTCGTTTCTTTTCGGTACAATCTGCGTTACATATGCCTTTTTAAAAAATATATTATCGAACTAATTAATATAAAATAATAAAATTTTCTATCATCGCATGATGCGTAGCAGTCGCCCAGAAAACTGCGCAACCACGGGAGCGGAGCATAGAGCCCTCCGCTACGCTGCAATCCTGAGTAGAAACGCACCCCTGAGTCTCTGAGCTGAGATGGCCAAGTGGTTAGAACGCTTGCATCTTGACCGATGATTGTGGGTTCAAACCCAGGCAATTACTGAATATTCATGTGCTTAATTTGTGTTCATAATTCATCTTGTACTCGGCGGTGGAGGAAAATATCGTGAGGTAACCTGCCATGCCATGTTTGTTTTCCACCAACACGCATTGGAACAGTGTGGTGGAATATGTTATAAACCTTCTCCTCATAGGGAGAGGAGGCCTTAGCCCAGCAGTGGGAATTTAGAGGTTGTTGCTGTTGTTGTTGTTATTGTTTATATCTGTTTTATAATAAAGGTGAGTTGCTCGGAACGCCTGCGCATCCAGGTGATCGCGCTGAAGTCTCTACTGGACTCCGACAATGCAAAGGTCCGGCTTGCGATGAAAGAGCTGGATAGATTGAAACAGTTATTAAAAGAAAAAGACCTAGAAAAGGCCATTTTGGAAAAGGTAACAATTCATTTTGCTTATGAAAAAAAATAAATACTCCAATTTGTTCATATACATGATACCTATATTCAATATAATAAAAATATTTTCTAATCACTTTACTTCATTTTTTATATAACCTTACATCTGTAACTGTAGTAAAAATCTTTCTTATAAAAATTTTTTATGACTTTTGTCCTTTTTTAGTATAATTCTTTTAGTACTTAGTTATAACATATTTTGTTATACTTGATACAGGAAAAAATTGCACTAGAGCAAGACGTTTGCGCGGCAGAAGATCGGGCGTCTGAAATTAGTGTTGGTAAATAACGCTATTCTGATTTGAAATTGTTGTCAACCCATTAATCTACTTAGGGTAAGGCGTTTAATCCTATTCAATAAAAATCGCTTTTATAATAAAAAGCAAAAATGAAACATGCAAGACAGCCTACACAAAACGATAAAATTACAAAGGGGAAGACGACATGACGATATAATACTGTTTCTAATATTATTCGATCTAGTTTCCGAACCGGTGGTAGCTTCACTTAATGTTAAATGACGATTCAAATATGCTTGTAAAAGTCCACTTAAATAAAGTTCATTTAGATTTGATTTGATTCGAGAAGTCAGACTCAGATATCATAGACAATGCTCAGGCATATAGTAAGGTCGTGCACAGGCTGGCGCAGTTGCCGCAGCGATTTGGAGCACGCGCGCGCCGCGGCCGCCAGCTCGGACCGCGCGCTGGCGCTCGAGCGCGCCGCGCACCACGACGCGCGCGAGCGCTGCGACCGCGCACACCACAGGGTAAATGCTCCTCAACTCTCACAACCGCGTAGCTCGTTGCTGCCATAGTAACCTATACAGGAGTCAAACCTGGCGTGCATTAAGCGAAACCTCTTCACAATAAGCTATCGAAAAATACATAATAAGATAAGAACGCATCAAACAAATAACTGTATATAATTTTATTTAAAATCAATATAAATATACACGTTTACAATAAATATAAGAAGTAATTTTCAAGTACAGTAAATACGGTAACAAAATTAATTTTGTTAGGAGAGTTATAATATCCTAAACTCATTAATTCTTCATGCTCTTTTTTCGTCTTGGTAGATAGCGATTTTAGAAGACGACTTATCGCATCACGAAACTTTGCTGTCGGCGAGCGAAGCCCAAGTGACGGTATTACGCAATGACATCAACAACGGGCAGAGGGAACTCGACCAGGCTAAGGAAGAACTACGACTTGAAAGAGAGTGAGTACCCATCCTTATTCAAAAGACGAATAAAGTTCAAAATTTAAACTTTGCCTTTCCCTTTAACTTTTCCATTCAAATAAATGGCACCAAAAATCGTTAAACTATCATCATTAAAAACATACAAACTACTAATTCCTTTTTGCAATACATAGTTGTCTTTTTGCTCAGAGCGCACGCTCAATGTGCTCGTGAGCGCTCCGCACTGAGCACACGAGTGGCGCTAAGCGCTCTAAAGACGAGCGCCATGAGCACCGAAATAGAGCAGATGCGAACTGAGCTTGCACGACTCGAGCGGGAATTGAGGATCACACGAGAGCAACTGGATTGGTGGCCGAGACCACTAACTAGGTAAGATAGAACTTGTTAACAATCAGTGATCATATTGACCAGATACCTATTATCTGGTCAATTGGTCCCTAACACCTTTGTTATGAACCATTGAATATTCTGAAGATATGCGCCTGTAGCGATTGTTTTCAGTAGCTCTTCAAAGCAGAACACAGCATAAATAAAAATCTCAGACAAGCTATGTTAAGACCTAACCTAACCTTTTAAGTACTATAGTCAAATTAATTTATTATTGAATGTAAAATTAGTTGGACTATGTCAGACATTATAGTTGTTATTAAAAAAAATTACTCTTAATATAAGACAATTGTGAAACCTAAAATTAAAATTCGTGTAACCCTGTAAGGATGCTCGGTGTCGCGAGAAGTTGGATTGGCCGCCCCATGTCAATCTCCGATGCAGTAGTATGGAGCCTAATTCCAGCACGACACGGATGTTGATGGAATATAAATCGATTTAAATTTTTAGTGCACTAATTTAGGCGATTTTAAAAATCATAATAAAAGTAACATGTTAGAGATAGACCTAGTAAAAAAAAACAGAAGTAAATTACTTTAATAATTTTATTTTATTACTTATATGAATCATGTATACCTATTTTATAACATAAATACGTGCCAATATTAACTGTATAAAGTAATAATTGCGTGTCACATTTTTTATCTGTTGCGTCATTTTGATATTTGCGCGGGAAAATGGTGTAACAGAAACTGAATTGAGAAAGAATATTAAAGTTGTATATTTAAATTATATTGACAATTGTTTATTGCGGAAAGTGTTTTTGAACGATATTGCGGATTTGGTAAGTATGTATTCGTTTGTTTTGTCGCTATTGTTAATTATGTATATTGATTGATATCTTTTTGATAGGTAAGTATTGTTAGTCGTTGATAATAAGGATTTGTTGTTATTTTAGATTATTAAAGACCTAACTAATTTTGATTAATAATATATTGTTTTATTTAATATTACTTAATTCATTGAATTTATTAATTAATTCATGCAATGAGGAAAAAAAAATATTGAATTATATTTTTCCTAAAAATACCTCGATATTTAAATATCATTTGTCACATGAATGAAGTTGTCTAACGAAGTTCAGTTATCTTTCTCTCATTCTAATTTTTTATAAGATATCGGAGTTATTAATTTTACGGTAGCCACGGCTATCGTAATAAGCGAAAATGTGTGCAGTGTATGCGGATTTTTTTTTACGATATAGTTTGGTGGACGAGCATTCGGGCCACCTAACGGTAAGTGGTCACCATCGCCCATAGACAATGACACTGTAAGAAATATAACAATTCCTTACATCGTCAATGTGCCACCAACCTTGGGAACTAAGATGTCATGTCCCTTGTGCCTGTAGTTACACTGGCTCGCTCACCCTTCAAACCGGAACACAACAAAACTAGTAGGTACTGTTATTTGGCAGTAGAATAACTGATGAGTGGGTGGTACCTACCCAGACGGGCTTGCACAAAGCCCTACCACCAAGTAAATTAATTGAATTGAATTGGAATATACCTACTATCAGACTGCTTCAACGAGATTTGGTTGATACACAAAAACTTCGTCTTACACATGTAGCTCTCGTTATGCTATTTTCAATGTTGAGTGTTGGTCTAAATTTTACAACAAATCAAGACTTAGCGTCTTGGTCTATTTTGGCTCATCACGGTTATCGGCCTAAAATCAAGCCGTTTCAAATACAATTAATTGAATTGCGGAATAAAAATTATTGTATTTTTACTTTTTGGTAACTTATGCCTTATTGTATATTGGGATTGAACAGTAATACACTTCAAAGTAGCAAAAAATCAGGATCGGAGACTTGCTGATGAGTGATGACCAAATATTGTGACAATTAGGGAACTAGAATTAAAACAACACATCGTCATTTTTACTTTAATCGTTCAGTCTTACATTTCTATTCAACAATCAACTACAAAATATCAACATTTGGAATGATTCTCTATATCTACAACTTGAGATTATATAGGCCTTAGGTACGGGTTGTGCTAAAAATTATTAAACGCATAAGGATAATGTAATCATTTACGAATTTATGTTGATATGATTAAAACTGTCAAATTATCGTAATTACAACAATTATTATATATTTTTATTTATCTTCATAATGCTAAATTAAAAAAGAAACCGCAACACGTCTTATACACATAAATATCTAAATTATTATTAGGATTTGACATAATATTATTGAGGATTAAAACTCATAGCCAATTTATAGGATATTTTAAAAACCAAGACAAAGCAAGCGTTATAAATAAATAATGATTTTTCTCTTATTATTAGTATGAATAATTTTCGCCTCGTCCATCAGATTTAATATACATAAGGTCTTATGTCAGATCCCAATACAGCAGAGGTATTTTTATTTTTTTGGTACGCAGTTCTATAGTAAAGCTATAATTTCTTACCTACTCCCTCTAGGCCAGTGTTTCACGTTCATATTCGAAGCAATAATACAAATAAATATAAATCAACTTTGACTGAACACTACCCGGTTGTACCATGAAACACTAATATGAAAACAAGTCAAACGCTAAAATTCTTATCACTTCCCGTCTTATGTATAAATGCGCTGGCTTCTGCCGTCTCTTTCACACATAATATGCGAATGAATAACTTAGGAATATAGAAAAATATAACAAAACAAAAGTATATTTAAAAAGAAATCTCTTAAAAAGACGACTAGTTTCATAAACAGACTTAGCAATAACAAATAAATATATGAAGCTTCATTATTTTAGGCCACACTAGTGTATAATAAGAGCACAATGTGTAAATAATTTAATTAGATCTAAGAACACTTATATTTGTTGATGACTTATAAAATAATTTAAATTTACATAGTATACAATTACTGATGTATACTTGCGCGTAATTTGATCAAGCCAGACTATCTTATGTATACTGTTATTTAAACATATGAGATTTCTCCTTATTGCCTCTTTTTCTAATCTATCCGATATATTATAGCTGCAGAAATGGATAAGAAAGTAAGCTTGAAAGGAAGTTTTTATAAACCATGAGTTGGTTTGTAAATACCGACCAATTCACGCTTTAAATATTATAAATAAAAAGTAAAAAAAAAATCTATTTTTCAAAATTATTTGCAAAGGTTGATGCATAACAAAAATGACACTTTTTTGTCGTTTTTCCCAATATCGTTACTTTACCACGTATTTGACAAAGTTCCTCAAAAGGTAAAATACAAAAAGAAAACACTTTCTATAATGGATCAGATCATATACATTTCATTCAATGCTGTAACCGGTGTTTCACAAGGGACTCATTTATGATTATGAAAAAAGTTATTTTATTAGTAGGATTTGGCATTATAATTTTTTTTGAGTGATCTGAAATAACATAGTTCCTGGTATGATAATAATGGAACCTTTTGTTACTTGACGAATCAGCGCAACTAAAATTTTCTATAATGTGCTATAGTATACAGGCTATTATTAATATTAATAAAATATATAAAATAAAAAAAAGATTATTTCTTATCGCCAAATTTACAAAAAAAATACAACGGTGAAAGAAACTTCTTAATAAATTTGTTATCCTAACTGCGCAAATGCATTGTTAATAAATTATTATTATAATGCATTAGTAATTTCACCTTAAAATTAGTTACATTTAAACCACTAGATGTCATTCGTGCCTTCATATTTTATATTTGAACCATAAACATCTACATACTTCTAATCAACAGAAATAATTTAATACTATCATACTTATAGTCGTGAGTTAGACATCTCGTGAAAACAAAGTTAGTACGGTAACTTACGGAAGCCAGTTTTTAAAGCTATTTACAAAAAGTCTATTAGAAGTGTCTAGCTTGCTGAGTATTTGATAAACAATTTCATTTCATAAACAAGGCAAACAATATGATTTTATTAAATATATTTAACAATATATTTTTTTGTATTACGTAAATGTTACGTAACAGACGTAGTTTTTTTTTTTAAATATTATTATAGCGCATTAACAATTATACATTCAAGCATAAACACACTTTGTTCGAAAAACGTGATTGTTAAAATTCTTGCAACGAAGCCAAGCGACGATTGTGCCCTATGTGACGGATCGGCTTTATTGTCGCTTTCAATTCCAGACGACGGATATTTACGATGGATGGACCGCGTTTTATTATTAAATATTCTCCTATCTCAATTAATGACAGTATCCACATAGCCCGTACAAAACTCCTACGTTCACAAACATCCTACTTTAAGGTTGACTGCTTTAATAATAGTCATATATTTTTATTTCTTCATGTTATTAATGAGAATTCTAACACAACACATAGAAAAAAAATTGCAAAACTGTGCAACATTTTTACGAATAATTAAGTATTACTTTGGTACAAGTATTAACAAAAAAATAAGTAATGTCGACATTAAAAATATAATTTATAGTATGACTAGTTGGAGATCATATCGATGATATAAAACTCTATAAATCATTTATATTAATTAATGAAAATGTATAAATATTTAACAAATTAATAAAAAATAATACTTTAAATTTTTTTTCATGAGCAATATATTATTCGACTCGAAAATAATATACTACTTGCTCAACTGATGTGTTTTTAATTTCTGCCACACAACCAGATCACAACATAGTGCTGCTAGGATATAGCTTTCGATATTATATCGATATGGACTATCCATTCGTTTGCGTGAGACTTATTTTGTCGAGATCAAATTTAATAACGCTTATTTACATTATATATAAATTCTAAGTCGTTTTGGTAATCCTCTAGGCCTCAAAATCTAAAAATATTAGTCGTGATTCAATTGCACACAATCTCGATTTGACGGCTTTTTTATTGCAAAGACATCACAGAGAAGGCGATTTCTAGTACCTTTTAAAATAGCTCATGAATCGTGGACAACAAAATTGGCACCAGTATTTTATTAAGAAATATACGTTTTTATGTCCGGACTAAAGTTGCTATATCGACTATTAGACAACGAGATCGTGATTGCTTGTATATTATTGTCTAATACAATTCATAGACCGTTGCGAAACTAGTTGATCATAATCGGAGCTACCGACATTCCAGAATATATTTTTTGTTTGAATTGCATACATTTCCATGGATAGCTCCGCAAAAGAAATCATACTTATCAGATTCGATAGAAACAACAAAGGAAAGAGAACAAGAGCAGTGGGGGCTCAGATCATGCCGAAGCCCTCGCCGCCCTCGTTGATGGCCCACAGCAGCGCGCGCACGAGCTGCTCGTAGGAGTCGTAGTCGGGCAGGCACAGCTGGTTGAAGCACGTGTGCGCCGTGGGCAGCGCGCCGAACGTGGGCGCCGCCGTGATCTGGAAGCGCGGGTTGAGCTCCTGGAAGCCGCCCGGCGGCAGCTGCGCGCAGCCCGTCGTGAACTGCAGCAGGCGCGCGCGCTCCTCCGCGCTGAAGCTGCCCACGGCCGCCCACAGCCACGCCAGGCGCCGCTGCCAGTCGCGCCCCGCGCCCGCCAGCAGCGCGTGCGCGCGCCAGTCCGCCACGCACACCTCGTCCGTGCCGCACGCCAGCAGCTCCAGCTCGTTCTCGTCGAAGATGGCCAGCAGGTTGTCGGGCACCAGCAGCGTCAGGCCGCGCAGGAACGCGTCCGTCTCGGGCCGCCAGCGCGCCGCCAGCCGCCACTGCGCCAGCGCGTCCAGGTACTGCAGCTTGTTGTCGTTGCGCACCCGCAGCGCCGACCCGTTGGCCACCAGGTCGCGCGTCTCCACGAACTTGCCCGACGAGTCGTACACGTCGTCCGAGAAGTAGATCTCCGGCAGCGAGTCCGGGCCGTCCAGGTCCGTCTCGAGAATGTACTTAATTTTGGACAAGTATAGTTCTGGATCGTCTTGTTCGAAGTACTGAAATCAAGTACAAACATTTACTGAATATACACTAGCATCTAGTTTGAAAATCGAATTAAAGTAATTTTGATACTGTTGAAGAAGTACAATATAATAATAGCATTGACATAGTTATCGTAAGCGACGGGGGGTCACCTTGTAGTGCACGCGCAGGCCGATGATCTGCGCGAGGAAGGAGCGGGCGAAGCGCGCGCGCACGAGCTGGCGGTAGGCGCCGCCCAGCGCGCTCTCGTACAGGCACTTGCCCATGATCTTGCCCGCGAACTCGAAGTGCTTCAGCTGCAACCGCGCACAACCCGCACGCGCATTCGGTCAGAACGAGGGAACATTCAGGCCTCTCCTTCGGTCTCGATTATGGTTTGTTAATATATGATCCTCTACAAGTTGTGTTGTATTTACGAGACAGCGCGATCGAGGGGATGCAATTTCGAAAGGGCGCTCGGGTCTCACCTTGAGATGCGGCGGACGGTCGGGGTTGGGATGCACGAGGCCGGCCGGCGAGTCCTGGCAGGATACGAACAGGCCGAATTTGGCGTCGAACAGCTGCGCGCACAGCTGGGAGAACCACTCCCGTCGCACGCCGCCCCAGTCCACACCTGCACACGCATACCGTCACCGGGGCCCGCGCGGTCGCCCCTCCCCGCCCGCTCTACGCACCCTGCTCGCCCTGGAAGCTCACGTCGAAGTTCTTGCACCAGTCGGCCAGCGTGAAGTGCCGGGTCGCCTTCAGGCTCGAGCGCACCAGCTCGGCGCGGTTCACGCGCAGCGCCAGCTTCTCGTGCGGGTGCCGCGCGTGCGCCTTGCGCACCTCGCTGTAGAAGAAGTCCTGCTTGTTCTGCAAAGGACGGGCGGTCAGACGGGGCGGGCGCGCCCGAGGGGGCAGCGGCGCCACTCGCGCACCTTGAAGCCGTCCTCGCCGCCGCAGTTGGCGAGCAGCAGCTGCGTGAAGGCGGCGGCCAGCAGGTCGCGCTCGGCGCTCCACAGGCGCAGCGTGGGCTGCACGCCGTCGTCCAGCGTGAGCTCGCCGGCCGGGCCCGAGCCCTCCGGCCGCGCCGCCAGCTGCAGGCGCGTGGACGGGCACAGGCGGAACGACGTGATGCGCTTGGGGATGAAGCGCAGGATGTAGTCCTTGACGAGCAGCTGCTTGGCGCTCAGGCAGCACAGCACGCGCCGCGCGCGCGCGCCCACCACGCGCGCCTCGAACGCCGCGCCGCGCCGCGCGCCCAGCTGCCGCTGCACCGACGCCGTGTCGCCCGCTGCCGACACGCCCCCGCTCAGCTCGCTTGCCTTCACGCGTTATGATACTACCAGACGGGTAATACTCCAGTGTCTTATGCTATCGATGGGGGTGGTATCGACCGTAACACGTGACACGTGGGAGGAGCGCGTACCCGTGAGCACGATGCAGTCGAACTCCCCGTTGAGCAGCAGCACGCGCTCGTAGTACACGGCGGCGCGGAACACGCCGGGGCGCGGGAAGCACAGCGCCAGGCTCACGCGCTGGTTGACGGCGTCGTACTCGAACGTGGCGGCCGCGGCCAGCGCCGGCTCGGCCGCGCCGCCCAGCGGGGCCAGCTCCACGGAGAAGCCCTGCGGACGGGACGCTGTAGCGCGCGCGGGCCCGGGCGGGCGGCGCTCCGGCACGTACCTGGTCGGCGGGCCGGTCCAGCGTGGCGGGGTTGTCGAAGCGGTCGCGCGGGTGCACGTGCAGGCAGCGCGCGCGCGCCGCCGTGCACACCAGCGCGCCGTGCGCGCGCCCCACGCGCGAGCGCCGCGCCTCCACGCGCCCCGCCAGGAACCACTTGCGGAACGGCCCGCCCGCGCCCACCTGCCCGCCTGCGCACGCCTTGCGTTCAGTGGTACACTACTCGAAAGTGCCATTTCATAGAATCGCGCCCAACGATCGAGTCGCATTCACGTGTACAACTAGCATCGATTGCTTTGTTGTAAACCCTTAACATTTCATTCGAGAATTGATTACCGAGAGATTTTTCTTACATGAATAAGTATTCTACCTAACCTATTATTAAAAGCGATCGGCACATAAAGAATGAGTATCCAATAAATATGAGCACCAAAAGCGTTGAACTCACCGATTAAAATATTAATAATGTACACGCCGGCGGTGCGGACGGTGAATTTGACGCGCGCGGTGTTCGCCTTCGCCGGGTCCCCCGAGCCCAGCTCCACCACCGCTGTTATCTGGACGACAGCCACCATTTTCATTCATTAGAGTGACTCCCCAGTCCTACCCTGTTCTTTTTTATGAAAATGATGCTTCTAATTACTCAAATGTCTAAAATGGAGTGTACGATCCCATTTATCAGTAATTAATTCCAAAAATATTTTTTTCTCACAAAATGCCCTTCCCTAAAGTCCACCCGAACCTACCTTTCTAGTTCCATGCGAGATATTAACGACCAGCTCATCAGTGTCGCATATGGGATAAGGCTGACCATTGCGTTGGAAGCAGAAAACCGTAAAGCACATCGTGTCTCCGACAGCCTGGGGTTCTTCCCAACCCCATTCAACCTGGAAATATCAAATACAAGTATATCATTAAATTAGACGAGACTAAATATAAAAATTGTATTGTTCATTCCACAAGATTTCTGAACTAGGCGAAACTTCTCTTTCATTCCAAAAAATATTCGACAATAAATGCATTTAATTCTTTAATAATTTTTGAATAATTGTTTTAATCTTCATATCGTAATTAAAACACTACTATTACGTATAGATATTTATTGTATCGTTATGGCTACTAGAAGAAATTCCCACATAAAATGTCTACCTTACAACTTGGTGGATGCAAGTACTTCCCGGTGACATATTGCAGAAGAGAATGTTTAGCCTCGGGAGCCAGAGACGGCTGCGTCATAGCAGCCAACGTGACCAGCCCACATACTGAGATAGAGACTACTAGCATGCCCCCTGCAAGAAAATAAAATACTTTTAGTCGCAATTACACAACTTTGCTTTTCCTTCAACTTTAAAAACTTATGAATTTAATTTGAGCACGTTTTAAAAATGTAACGTTTATTTACCCCAAGTCCAAGCATCTTGATGTTTGCTGCTTTTTACTACCGCGCTCCACAAGTCCGACTTAAGCGACTGCAGCGCCTCCTTGCCAGTTGGCAGGCTCTGTCTCGCTGCGGACCATGCGTTGAAGTCCTTCGGATCGATCACGTGCCTGGCGGTCGTATCCTCCAACCAGTACACATCTTCTAAGGAGGAAACATCCAAGCTGAGAAGCCTGAAACGGTTTATTACAGGTGGTAAAGCATTCTTCGCATTATTCTGGGTAATAACCGACTACAACTCAATTGTTCTTCAACCGCATGTTCGAAGTAAGAACAGGCACAGGGAACACTACTAGACGGTTTGTAACTGATAGCATAAAGAAGATTTTTATTATACGAACATTCATAATACCATGGCCAGATGAAACCGTTAAATATCAAGTGATTTTCTCAGAATTTAAATGACGAGATGACCATGTGGAATAGATGCTCGTTAGTGAAACTACTTTGTTCAGTGGTAAGGCCACCTACCGCCTACTATATCATACATCATACTGCCAGACACCAAAATCAAGATTTTTTGTTTAGGTTTGAACGGTGAAGATACAAGGAATATAATGATATGTTATGTCCTTTGAGATCTGTTCCAAGGTTAGTTTCACATTGGCAATAAAAATAATAGTTAAATTTTCTTGCAGCTTCAATATCTATGGGCAATGATGACCACTAACCATCAGGAACACTTGCTATAGCAAAAAAATATCTTACAATGGTTACAAATATATTAACTTTTGGTGTTTAAAATACTGCCGTTTATAATGTCATCGACTAAAGGCCTCTTACAAAATATAAAGAAATATGATATCTTGAAAATTAGCCGTATTATTATAGTAGTAGTTAATCTTGATGCAAGGTAATAAATTAGGTAAGGATAATAAAATTAGGTAGCGATTGTGAAATAGACTTTGATTTGAAAGCAAAATCTACGGTCGTAACTCTATTATCTCTAAAGGACCAAGTTGGATTAAATAGATATTTTTCAGTCGTTTAGAAATTTATGTGGAACTTTTATATTATATATATGTTTTTTTTTTTAAGAAAGTAGGTTTAAAACATATTCTGATATACCATAGAAACGATTTCGTGCAAATATATTTGAGACAGGATTTATTTTACGACCATCCTGAAGGATCTAAGCGAAATAAAATGAAGGGAAAATACATATTACGTTGAATATTATCATAGAAATGTCGAATGTAATGGTTCATAAAAATGTCATATATAAAACAGATTCTCGATATGTCAAATAATTTCGATTCGTTTCAACATTTTGCATTTTTAACCGCAAGTGTGGACTTGGTGGTTAATTATACCCTCTCGTATATTCCTAATTATACCAACTTGACAAGATCTCGATAAGATGACCCATCTTCCATTGTCATCGGATTCATTGTATTGGATTGAAAATGAGTCGATAGGTTTTATCTTACTTGCAAAGAACATTCGTATGTGTCTACG
This sequence comes from Vanessa cardui, assembly GCF_905220365.1. Lineage (NCBI taxonomy): Eukaryota > Metazoa > Arthropoda > Insecta > Lepidoptera > Nymphalidae > Vanessa > Vanessa cardui. Next base: position 14,894,987 of record NC_061130.1, read on the forward strand.
TCAAATAACAATGACTTTAAAAAAGTAACAAAATTAACAATTGATTAAGTTTCACATGACAAACAATACGAGAAAAGAAACATTGGAAATATGCGGTTAGTCGAAAATTACAAATCGGATTCAACACGCAAAATTTGCTTACACGGTTCCTTAAGAAGTGCGATCCCGCGTAAATAGAGACGAGAAATCTCGGTCGAGAACAACTCGGCATACATTTGCCAACACTATTTACTTGCCGGTTTTCCTTTGTACTTAGCGAGAAAAGAGAAACTAAGATTGTCGCTTACTGGCAATTTCGAAATAAACATGTTTTACAATTATGGAAAAATAATCGTTACAAAATAATGATAACCCTGGAACGATATCTCTCAATGAAGTAATGAAATCATTTATTATTTACTAGCGACACGCCCCGACTTCGCACGGGTGCAATGCTGATACTAAATAATATATTACAGAATTTTTCTTGTTTCTTTAATATATCGTCCATGTATTACATACAAAAACCTTCCTTACGGATGGTGATAGAGTGGTGACTCTATCTATTAAATAACGCATCAAAATCCGTTGCGTAATTTTAAAAATCTATGCCTACATAAGGACAGACGGTAGTGAGCGACTCTGTTTTATACTATGTAATGACGATTCGTAAATTAGTAATGAGTATAGTATCAGCGCAACAAGTATCAAGTGGATTTCAAAGAAAACGCATCTTGGAAATAGATTAAAACGTATGGAGTATTAGACCAAAACAATAGTAATAATCTGCTTAAACAACACTTTTACGGAGGAAGTTGATGACATAAACTTGATTCGTATAAAATTTGTAAAGCATTTATTCCATCAGTAAATTAAAAGAAATAGAAGATTATTTCAAGGATTAAATGACGCCAAGATCAGTCCTGCTTGCTACTGCAGCTATCGCGTAATTTTAGTAATTTTGAAAACATAATGTTGATTATTTTTTTATATTTATCTTGTTATTACTATTTTCTATAAACATTATGTAAATTCTAGTTAAATCGTTAGTAACAAAAGCAGGTTTTATTTTATTTCTGGTATATATTTTTTTTAGAATAAGTAATATTATATTTGCTAAAAATTTACTGTTGTAAAGAAAGTTGTAGTTGTAATGAAATTATCTACAATAATTTAAAAAAATATAATACACTTATATTAAATTTAATTTTGAATGTTTAGAATTAATTGAATAAAATAGAAAAGAAAATTACAAAACATAATGTACATATATTTACAAATTTAATTTCATCACTATAGATGTTTGGGAAGCATTGATTTTATTTAAAATTAGCTTTTATTTATGCAGTAACTTTTCTCATAAAAAACTTCGGACGTAACGTTTAAGACAGATTACAAAAAAGTCCAATAAAGCGTCCGCGAGGTATTTGGCGAAATTGAAACATTTTTGACTTGAAATATATTCATTCAAACTTTATTCCTAGAAGAAGTTTCACTTCTATTGTTAAAGTAACTGAACAAGTAGATTGGTCCGTATAGAAATCAGTGGCAAATATCGTCCTCAACGTTGTCGCCTTAAAATTATTCCCTTTTAAAGTTTAACAAACAACAACAACAGCCTGTAAATTCCTCACCCTTTGAGGAGAAGGTTTGGAACATATTCTACCACGCTGTTCCAATGCGGGTTGGTGGAATATACATGTGGCAGAATTTCTATGAAATTTGTCACATGCAGGTTTCCTCACGATGTTTTCCTTCACCGCCGAGCAAGAGATGAATTATAAAGACAAATTAAGCACATGAATCAGCGGTGCTTGCCTGGATTTGAAACCGCAAGATGCGCGCGTTCTAACCACTGGGCCATCTCCACCCTCAATTTAAAGTTTACTCATAATTATTTTTATTACTTAAAGTAAAGAATTATTAGAATATCTTGACATGAAACTTATCCTTGTGATTTATTTATTACAAGATAGGTTTAAATATCAACATAAAGTTATATCGCTAATAATTACAGATCTACTAAACACCATATTTTTATCTTTATGTCTAGCGGACCATTATACCACCAGGCACACGAATCAAGCAGCTATGCTGCGCTTTTTCTTCTGGCATCTGGTCAAAAAATACCATTAATTGAAACCCGGATATATTAACGTCTAGTCAAAAAAAAATTGCAATCGGTTTATGTGTCACAAACGGTATCAATTACAGAAGATTAAATCTTTTAACTTTAAGCTATCTATCTGCCATATATCTGAAGCAGAAAATAGTGGACGAACATTTTTGCGGATAAAAAGTCTCTTATATCAAAAAACCCTTCGAATCCTTGGCTAAGAGTATAGAAAAATCATGTCCAAACTAAAATCTAAAAAAAATTAAAATATTGCTATCCTACAGAAACCAGACTATAATATCCATCTCTGTACCAAATTTTATTCTGATTCGTTTAGCCGTTTTAGCGAGGACATTTAACAAACATCCTATAAAGTAAAGAAAAGTAACATCCTGTAATTTTCCACTGGGATAAGGCCTCCTCTTCCATTAAGAAGAGGGTTTAGAATATATTCCAGAACGCTGTTCCAATGCGGGTTGGTGGAATGCACATGCGGCAGAATTTCGATGAAATTAGACACATGCAGGTTTCCTCACGGTGTTTTCCTTCACCGCCGAGCACGAGATGAATTATAAAAACAAATTAAGCACATATATTTAGTGGTGCTTGCCTGGGTTTGAACCCGCAATCATCGGTTAATGAGTTCTAACCATTGGGCCTGATTGAATTAAAAAAATAAAAGAAGTTCATTGTCTGCAACCAAACACGTATTACTTCTGACAGCACAACCATAGATTCAAGTTTATTATTGAAAGATAGTAAAATCGTTTCACTGATCAGTTTAAAAACTATATGAAATTTATAGGAAGTCGGTGCGCTTCGCTGGCACGAGAGTACAAATACCGATACGGACTAGCAAATATTCGGCTGTACCTACAGCTACACGTTCGTTGAGAAAATAATTCGATTTAGAGACCTGCAATGCTTTTATCTTTGACCTTCATTGTCAACTACGCAACTGAACTCTGTGGAATGCCAAATTTTATTAAAAAGCATAATTTATATCTTTATTCGCATTTTTATCTTTTAAATATATAATTTTATTATTGGATGGGTTCATAAAAACTTATCTCGTTACGATCCGGTCTGCCCAAACACAATTTTTACTTCGATTAAATGAATCCAACGCAAAATATCAATAATTAATTTTATTTAATTTTAAACAATACAACACACTTGACTAGCATCTAATATCCTATGATTGGCAGCGCATTGTTGATGTATAAGTATGTACTTTATAGTTTTTGCAGTGTCACTGTTTATGGACCAAGGTGACTACTTACTATCAAGTAACGCATTAGCTCGTTTACTTGCCTAAAATTTACTTTTACTAAAATAAATGAATATACATTTTATTTAAATTTAGCGACAATATTAACATTTATGAAAATACTAGTTATAGCCCGCGGCTTCGCTGCCGTTTTTGGGTTTGGTTGTCATATGATAGGTTAGGTTAGAAAAGTAGCTTATGTCCTTAGAGTTCAAATTTTCTTCATACCAAATTTCATCAAATTCGGTTCAGCGGTTTAGTCGTGAAAGACCGACAGAGAGACTAACAGAATTACTTTCACATTTTTAATATTAGTATAGAAGTATAGATATATGGGCATTAATATACACAGACATACATTCTAAATATACATAACTTTAACTACAATCGAAATCTGGAGAAATGGGAAAATCAAAAAGGTACTTGTATAACCACGTTGTCCCAATTTAATGAACTCACTACTACATATTTTAAAAGGGAAGTTAAAATGACCTCCGTCAGACCCAATGTCTGAGACCACATCGAACACAAACACTCAGACCATAACAATTTACGATGTTATCTCTGAAATTTTATTGTATAAATTTACTTTGCGGTGTTAGAAAATTGATGTATGATGATGATGATGTTGGAAAATTGATTTTAGTAATTTGTTTCTATTATAATTATACAATTATATATGTCATGGATAAATATGGTACAGTAGTAAATATACTGAACGCTACCGAAAATATTCCTATTTTGCTAAACATCCCGAAAGATGTCTCGAGTATCGAGATATTATATATGGCATTTAGTGTAGTACATGCTTCATAATGTATGCTATAATAGCCATCACCACCACATTTTCTTAAAGTAAAGTAAAGTAAAGTAACAGCCTGTACATTTCCCACTGCTGAGATAAGACCTCCTCTTCCATTAAGGAGAGGGTTTGGAACATATTCCACCACGCTGTTCCAATGCGGGTTGGTGGAATGCACATGTGGCAGAATTTCGATGAAATTAGACACATGCAGGTTTCCTCACGATGTTTTCCTCACGAGATGAATTATAAACACAAATTAAGCACATATATATAGCTTGTCTGGGTTTGAACCCGCAATCATCGGTTAAGATGCACGCGTTCTAACCACTGGGCCATCTCAGCACATTTTCTTATAAGTACTAAAACAAATACGTCACAATAATAATCTTTATATACGAAAAACACTTATTTTGAGCCTACAACAAATGTGTCTGTTGTCAAATAATAAAGTACCTACGGACAAATAATTCATATTTCGCCTCTTATAATAAGCGTGAAAACAGATATCTAAAATTTTAATAAATTGTCTGTACGCCAATAGTTATAATAATAATATTATTTACATTTTAAACTCTTTAATAATCATTTATAGAGCTTACACCTAAATTATCTAATTGTTGTTTTTATTGTTTTAATAGACATAACATGATCAGTATATTGTATTTATTAATATGCTAAAACAACTTTTGCATCAGAGTGTATTTCAGTGTGTTTCACATTACTGAAAATAAGTCATTGTACTTAAACACGAAACAATACGCCTCTAGTACATAATGAGCGAGCCTAGTGCCCGGTTTCATTTTAGAAGTTGTACTTGTCGCGCGTATGAAAAAATATACTAATGATTTTTTTATAAGATCACATTTAAATTATATTATAAAGTTGCTCGGTAAACCGACAACTAAGTGACAAATCGCTCTAAATAGACATTTCACCGAGCCGAGATGGCCCAGTGGTTAGAACACATGCATCTTAGCCGATGATTTCGGGTTCAAACCCAGGCAAGCACCACTATATATATGTGCTTAATTTGTATTTATAATTCATCTCGTGCTCGGCGGAAGGTATACATCGTGAAGAAACCTGCATGTGTCTAATTTCATTGAATCCGCATTGGAACAGCGTGGTGGAATATGTTCCAAAACCTTCTCCTCAAAAGGAGAGGAGGCCCAGTAGTGGGAATTTACAGGCTGTTGTTGTTGTATACAAGATCATATTAACATTATATTATAAAGTAGCACAATAAACTAGCCACTTCACAATGTTTATTAAATTTTATTACATACTTTCGCTCGCATTTTAGTGGTTACGTTTTAAAATGAATTGTTTTTTTCCTGAGATTCAAACTTGCTTGATAGCAAAATTTCATTAAATTCTATCCAGTGTAACAGACAGAGATACTTTCGCCTTTGCAGTATATGGTATGACATACGATAATTATAATTTTATTATTGATAAGTCATTATAATTTTATTATTGTTTTTTTTTGTAATTGATAATTATTTTGCATGCAATTAAAAACCCCTTTTATTACGCCGAAGAAGTAGAATTTCTCACGACCCTACATATTTTTAAATACCAGCTTGCATGTTTAATAAAGTTTATAATCTTTTTTAACATTTTTTGTTTTATTTCTTTTTAATGCAGTTTGTAGTACTTCGACTTAAGCCTATTACGGTTAGTACCGTAGTAAAACTTAATAAAATACATTGTAAATTTAAACCACATAAATCCGTTTAAGATTCCGATTTGATACAAATAGCATCGTAATTATTCCTCAAATAAAACGAAGTAATGAATAAAATGAATACTCGATCGAAATGGCCCGACGTTGTAATAAACGTCGGACGACGCTGCGCCGTCCGTATTACAATTAATTTTGTATCGCGGTCAAATATTCATTCGCAATTCCACTTTATATCAGACCAAATAACAAAACTCGTTTATCACGACGGTTTTATAATATACTAGCTACCCGCCCCGGCTTCGCATCGATGCTATACTGATACCAAATACACAACAGACAACAGCTTGTAATTTTTTATGAAATCACATCAGATACTTCTAAAGTTATCAGTGTTTCTTTACGATATTGATTTTTTTTTATAAACTTATAAGTAGTGGACAACATCATATACATTACTCTGATCCCAATGTAAGTAACTCGGCTGGGAATTGAACCTCGGATTGGCGAACCCATTAAAACGGTCTACACGCTACTCGACCACGGAGGTCGTTGAATGAATGTCCGACGGTCCATTTACATATATACAAAAACATTCCAGTCGAATCAATTAAAAAAACCGCATCAAAATCTGTTGCGTTATTTTAAACATCTAAGCATAGATAGGGACAGACAGCGGTGTCTTTGTTTTATACTATGTTAGATTCTGTTCTATTGTTATACTAATTTCTATGAGATGTGGGAAAAATATAACAGAGTCAGGTACAAAAGTTCGCCTTACTGTATTTCAACGAAAAAATTACGTACCATAGTTTAAAAAATGCTTTAAAATTTTGAATATAAAATTAAATTTCAAAGTCGAGCTTGAGAAGAAAATCTCTGGTGTGCTACCGGTCTCTGTCGCGATGAAAAAGAAACTTAGATTAAAAAGTTATTTCATCCTTTCAGCAATATATTTTTTTAATGTTATATTTGTATCACAGACCTGTTACCGTATTTGGCGTTTATTATCTTTAACTACGCATATATAATTAGATACCGGAAAATATAATCAATGTACCATTTACAAAATTTAAAAAGTTTATTCAGAAAAAAAAAAATTTAATAATTTATTAAAACAGGTGCTTTTTAAAAAAACTCTGAGTAAGGCTGGGTCAATCAAAGGACACTAATTATCGGAAAGAACAGCATTGTTAATCTGTTTATTTGAAATAAGCAACTATGCGAGTTTCTTGCCATTTTTCTCGCTATAGGATACTTTCCGAAACGGTATTATTTAATTACCGACAATTCAAAAACGCTTAATTGTGAAGTTTACTTGAGTAAAATTAATTTGATTTGAATATGTGTTGCTTATTTTATGACTGCATGTTTTTATTAACAGGCAACATCACAATTTAAATTTTAGGACTTTTTATACATCGCATTCATATGCAACATAGTAACAGCCTGTAAATTTCCCACTGCTGGGATAAGGCCTCCTCTTCCATTAGGGAGAGGGTTTGGAACATATTCCACCACGCTGTTCCAATGCGGGTTGGTGGAATGCACATGTGTCAGAATTTCAATTAAATTAGACACATGCAGGTTTCCTCACGATGTTTTCCTTCACCGCTGAGCACGAGATGAATTATAAAGACAAATTAAGCACATAAATCAGCGGTGCTTGCCTGGGTTTGAACCCGCAATCAACGGTTAAGATGCACGCGTTCTAACCACTGGGCCATCTCGGCTCACGTATGCAACATAAATGTGTAAATTTACGTTTCTGTCTGCATTGGTAGTCGTAGATTTCAGACGACGTCTCTCGGAATGTATCCTTTTACAATTTTGTAATATATATTTTTTTACCATTTTATACCATGATCTGGATTAAATCGGCCAGTCTCTTATTTAGCCCACCATCTTTATGGATCGCCATTTTCTGTTCGTTATCCAGAATATCCATAGTAGACCCTCATCACAAGTGTTGCCAACGCGTCTTCATATGCTGGGGTCCGCAATACTTACAATGCTTATAGGACATAAATCACGTAACATATAATATTACTTTTGACACAAAACATTGTTCTTTATATACAATAATGAAGACCCCACTCCCTTTAGTCACGCCATCTTTTGTGTGTTGATTGCGAATATAAATCATTATACTCGAATACGAAATAACATGCTTCTAATATATAATGACTACTTAGTCCACTAAGTTTAGTGGCAGTAGATTTTGTTTTTCATGTTATACTTTGTTAACAAGTGGCACATAGTAATCCAGCTATTGGTATATACAGGGTATAATAACTACTCTCAATAATATATTATATCCTGATTTATTTACCAATACTTTATTATGTGCATTTGTCTTTTTTTTTAAGAGACATGTGGCAAACGAGCAGGATGGCTCACCTGATGGAAAGTGACTACCATCGCCCATGGACATCTGCAACCCCAGGGGGCTTGCAGGTGCGTTGCCGGCCTTTAAGAAAGGAGTACGCTCTTTTCTTGAAGGTTCCCATGTCGTATTGGTTTGGAAAAACCGCCGGCGAAAGCTGGTTCCACAAAGTGGTTGTGAGAGGCAGAAATAGTGTATTACATTATTTAAAATTTTGATAATTTAACCTCACTTGTTCGTAAACTTACTTTCGACTATTTTTGTATAAAGTAGATAGGATGCGCGAAGGATAGAATAGGGCATTCTGTTATTTAAATACCTGGTACTACGCTACGCGGCCCAACTATTGTAAAATTGGAGTGTAATGTTAGACAGTGTTTTATTTCCGTAAAAACCACGAGTGTTAACCACTTATTTTTGATTATTATGAAACAATAATAATATCGAATTTTATGTCGAACGCGCACAAGGTGACGATACTACTCGATGAAGTTGATCGATAAACAACCAATTAAGTATCAAGTCGCTCAAAATAGACAACTTCACACCTTATATTATTTTATTAAATATTTTTATGGAAAGAAAATAATTGAGAAAAATTTGCAGAGGTTTGAAGAATTTCAGAAAATTAAGGGCTTTTATGACGTAACAGCAATATTAACTGTAACAAAAAGCAATACAATAAACACTATGGATTTGAATTATATGCGTTTTAATTATTTATTCCAGTTCTAAATGTATATTCAGAGCTATGACAGGATAACTTCTATGGGGTCAGCTATAATATTATTAAAAAAACTTCTTGCCTGTTCTTTAAAAAGTTGAATCTATTTTGAATCTCGTCTATAACTTATTTTCTCTCTGTGTCATGTGGAAATCAGTTAACAGATTTTCTTAAAGCTTCTTTGTAACTTGATATGTAATAGCTCTGTACATATGATCAGGAAGTCTTTAAGCTGTTTTCTGTACACGTTCGGAAATGAAGGTGGACTTAGAATTGACACCATAATAATTCATAGCTTATTTTTAAACATTATATTTTAATTTCAATAAAACATCTACCTTGTGTATGTATATTATATATTGCTTTTCCATAGACAATACACCGAATACTTATTACCTGTATCCAAAAAAAATATTTTACACGCAAAACCTGGATAGCAAGTCAGCTTAATGAAAAATGTCGCTTAAAAATTGGCTTGTCCATCCCATACAAAGCAATTTTCAACAAAAGCGAACATGAGTCAGAATTTAGAACGCTGTGACATGACATTGTTATTAAATGAAGTTTTATAAAAAATATATTGACGGCTGAATTACAAAATAAACGGATAAATATTTCTATTAAGATCCGATAGCGTTTCCTACATAAAACCTTAGAAGCCATAATGAGATGAGTCTTTTTTCTTTATTTGACAATCAAACAGTATTAAATATTAGTTACACTTAAACTTATATTGAACATATAATATGTTTTATGATGAATAACCAATTTTGCAATTGAATTTAAGTCTTAAGCTCTTAGTACCTTTCGAATCTAATCATCAAATCATTTGACGCAATATGTCATTCTCGATCGGTAAAGCAGATTATCGCTCAATCTTTTCTTACCCCGGCTGTAAATAACTTGTTATACGAAGTTATAGAAAGTTTTTGTTAAAGGAAATTGTTGTTGTCTCTTAAATTTTATCAGGCATTCGAGATTCCTTTTCTGGGTAGCGACACGGCGTTGCTGAAAATTATCAGTATCAGAACTAACACATTTGGGGTATTGATATTATTGAAAATATATGAAGCCTCTTTCTATTATAATATTGCAAACTACTTTGTTTTAATATCGAAGGACCACGTATGTGAATTTTAGTAAAAATATACCTTATGTCCCTATTGACTTAACGAAGGCAGAAACTTGGTATTACAAGTTATTACTATAGTCACATTTATTTTACAAAATTTTAATATAAAAATGTAATATTAATATAAAAAACGAACAAAAAAATTCTCGGATCATAAATGACGGAGTTCTAAAACATAAAAAAGCAACTGAATTAATTACCTCCTTCTTTTTTGAAGATGTTTAAAAAATGTAAATATTTCCGACTTTACCAAAGTTAACCTAAGGATGGTATAATGACTTTTTTCAACGTGTACTGCAGTACTTAGTCAAAGGGATTTCCACTAGAGAATTCAATCTAAATAATATAGTATTTTAATGATGTCATATTTAATAACATTAATGTAAGGTGCTGTTTTTTTAAAGGCGTGTTTCTATGACAGAATGATCAGCTAACACAAAAATATCACAAAAACCGTTATCTGATCCAGAATAATTTAATCAATGTGACGTGAATGAGACACATACGAATTGTCCTTAAGCTTGGAGAATTTGGGGTAACGAAATGCTTGAAGCAGAATAGCTGATTCGATCAGTACTATGCCACTGAAACGTACATATATACGTAGGTATGACCAACGAATTCATTTGTGATCTAGAATACACTCTAAAACAGTCACAAACACGGACAAAAAATCTTTATTATTTAAAGAACTTAAAAAAAGTACAGATGATGATTATTATAAATAAATAATAAATAAATATTTGACAACACCACATACTCTGATCCCAATGTAAGTAGCTAAATCACATAACACTTTTATGGAAATCAGAAATTTTCATTATCAGAAGTAACGACGGTACCACAAACACCCAGATCTCCAGATCAAACTTATAAACTATTTCTACATCGACTCGGTCGGGATTCGAACCCGGGAACTCGGAGTGGCATATCTATGAAAACCGGAGTACACACTACTCAACCACGGCAGTCGTCAAGGTGATGGTTATTATTTAAAATGTATTTTGAAAAACCCAAAATCCTATTAATTATCGAATGATTGCGGAGAACATTTATATAATGAACATAATGAAACATGATTTCGTAGAATGGCAAAACTTAAATGCTCGCGTTTACATAGAAAACCTTTTACGTCCGTAAGTTACGGGCAACCCGGTGTGTTAAGATATGATCCGCACAAGCTGCGAGCTGACTCGGCAAAACGTTATTTATGACAGTCAATTTCAACACCATTCATCATCGCTTTATCTCGCTAACGGTTTAGTCTTTAGGATTTATTTAACAGAGCTCGGTCAAAACATGACTGTATTTTTTTTAATTTACGTTTTGATAACCTGTATTTAGTATATTGGATAAAGTCATAATATAATTCAAAGCAGGACCATAGGCTTTACACTATTGACGAAATTCAGACTGATTTGATTGTAAAACTTAACTCAAATTTATATAATATTATTTTGCGTCGGAGGTAAATGAAATAGAAATGAGAAGTAAAGTTACACTGACTGATTGACTGATGTACAGATCACATATCTAACAGCAGGTCTGACGAGAATTCGTGCTAATTCCATAACGCTTTTCCAACGCGGTAGAATTTCCAGAAAATATTTAACAGATGCTGCACTTGTATTCTATATTTTTTTACCATACGAAATAGGAACAAAACATATTCAAACTAATTCAAAAGAAAACTACATTAAAAAAGGCATTTCATAAGTGCATTCGAATTTGTTTTCACTAAAAAAAAACTGAACATTCGAACTGCAATGTACTCCCTGCATAAAACGTACTATTACGTAATTTATTTCATCGACCTTATAGAACTAGAAACGCAAAAGAGTTAGTATTTGTAAATACAAACAATTTATTATTTAATATAGAACGAACGGTTATGATAATAATAACGATGAAATAGTGCAATGTGACCTAAACTTTAACAAACACAGTCTGATAAAACCTCACAAACATATTCACTGGTCTAGAAAGTTCATGAGACTGCATAAGGTCACGCTCAAGGTCCAGGGTTCAAAACCCAAAAAGCTATTGGAGTTTTCTGTAAATAAATCTCAAGCTTGAAGTCTAGAAGTGTGAGTGTGTTTTTGCTTCGGAAATCAACTCTTTTCGGTCATGTCAGATTTGCCATCCCATCGGATTATAAGAATGAATTAAGATAGTGTGCGCCTGTGTTTGCACACACACACTTATGCACTATTATATGTCCTATGTAGCGGACTAGTCTCTTGGCATTGGCCGCCATTGTCGAATTAGGTTAGGACGACATCCACATCATCACATACGGCTTTCAAAATTATACGAATTATTAGTGACTACTTTATTGAACTACTCTCGATTTTCTCTGACACTTAATGTATCCTTTTGTAATCATTGTATTTTCGTTAAAAGCATAAATGCGACGAAGAATTAAAATTCTTATATTTTAAACGCTCCATTGAAATGTGGGCATTTGAAACAGATTCTATTCATATTTTTTATACGCGATAATGAGTCTGTTTCAGATTTATGAAAGGCTGTGTTTTAATGAGCAGAGCTTTACAAAAACGAGAGTCGAGCATTCGAATATTTAAGAACCAAACTGTTCCATAATTAAGTGTTGTGTGTGTTTCTTAAGAACGTGTCCTTGAAACGATATATGGTAAAAATATTATATAATATATATGACAGTATAGCGCAACATAATTGCTACATATTGAGCTGATAGAACTCACTTGGAATATGCGTGCTGTAGCTTGTGAGTGGCCAGCCACTGCCGCAGCACGAGCCTCTGCTGCAAGACATGCGCTGCACGTCGTAATCTTCTCTCTTCTGATGCGGGCAATTCTGGTAATCTTTCCATATTCTCCGGTGACCCGCATCCGGAGAGTGTAGATATTCCTACAAGAATACATAAACTCATGCATATACAAGCAACATTAAAAATTAAACAACAAAGAATGATTTAATATAATGATAAACGAAGTTAGTAATAATAGGTTAAAAATTAATTAATCACAATTATAGACCGTCGTTCTAAAATGAAGGCCTCTCTAACAAGGAAATTATTTAACCCACTTATATAACTAAAATAATATATTATATGTAATATTTAATAAGCGTATCGCTTTTACATAAAAAATTGCACACTTCAAGTTTTCTTTAAAAGAAATAAATAACAAGGTCATACAAAACATAAGCGCTATAACTGTTTAATAAAGAAGTTTGTTGTGGGAAGGTAACTAGGCAACAAAACGACCTTCGTTGTAACGCCGCACTACAGAGAATATAATACATTTTTAACAATAGAGACAGCTTTATCAACAATCAATTATGTTTGAAATATATTATAGATACAAGAAAATCAAATACGAATGCCAAACAATGGTTCTTTTATTGGCCCACTTTGGGCGCCACTCCGAGATGTTTCATGCATTCTTACTTCTGATATGTTACAAGTTTCACTTGCATTACTTAGCATATAAAGCGTCTGTTATAATTATCAGTGAACCCATCTACAGAGGGAATATCAGCCACGCAATAAACATTCAGCGAAAAAATAAGTGACAATTGTCACGCAATCATAACTTTTTACATTAACTATACTTAGAAAAGCAATATAAAAATTTCATATAAAAAAACGTATGCATTGTTATTTTATGTCGTTTATTATACCGAGAACTAAAGTAACCGACACTCATAAAGCAAGCGATAAATTGAACTAGCGTGTAGTAATATTGACCTTAAATAAATAATATCACACGTTGTACAATGACGCTATAAGACGCAATATTGCCCATTATTATTGCGTCTTGTAAACCTTCTTATTGGATTAAACGATAAGTAAAATCAAAACTCGATTATGGGTACGTAAAACGTTCAGAACTTAATTACAAATAGTCCATAAAAATATTGGCGTTCGAAAATTGCACTGTATCGTGTCTCACGCGAAGCCTTCTCCGTTCAAACTTTTCTTGACCTTTCAAACTAAACAACTTAAAACTATCTTTCAGCTTTGCCCTTTGTTTTTCAATTTCAAAAGCTGATAGAGTGGATTATTTATATGCATACATTTATATATAAAATGTATACATATGGAAGAACGGCACCATGGAACAATAGAACAATATCACAAAGCAACATTGTCCTTTTGACCTCTCCCACAGTTGCCAAAAGGATTTGAATATAAATATCATTATTAAAACTCTTAATAGTTCGCTTATGGTCCTTGATCATAAACAGAATATAAAGTATTTTTATAGTATTTAATTAAAGCTTGACTTCATAACAGTTAGCAGTTTCGTTAAGTCTTTTTAGAAAACGAAATTAAAATACCACTTAATTTACAAGAACACCTACTTTACTTTTTCAAGAGCCATTTAATTCAACTTGAATCGCCAATAATCAGGGAGCATAAAAAAAATTATGAAACATAACTTACTCCAGAATGTCAAAAGTACTAAGCATATTTAAAGAGCAGAGAATTCCAACTGTTTTTAAATTTAAAAACGAATAACGTATTTTATGCAGATTTTAATGTTTGACAAAGACGAGGTCTAGAGGGCTGCTTGAAGAGGGCGGTTCAAGTTCGAGAGTGGTTCACGTCCGACCCTCAATCGCTACACGCTGACTACGAAACACTGGAAATAAGTACATATAGTATGACTGATAATATTCACATTGCTTTTTTTTTCAACTATACATCTTATTTGATATACATTAACAGTTAACGGCATTGCATACGAATAAACAAAAATAAATCAATCGAGGGCTATTATTTTCTGTTGGTAAAAATAAATAAAATAATATACAAACTTTCTTAATATCACGTAAAGGTCTCAACAGAAAAACTCAACCACGTTTTCAATCGAGATTCATGAGGTTAGTAGCTAGATTCCACATACCACATACTGGGAAAATAACCTAAATATAATGACGATAAATCTGGTTGTTGTTTATAAGTAAAACTTGAAAATGAATACACAGTAGTTATCATACAATTGTTAATGTATTACTTCTCCAAGCAAATATTACATTCGAATATGAATATGTAAAAAACTTCTAATACAAGCTACTTTTTTAATCGGCATTAAAGTTGCTTTGATGTTATTTTTATTTTGCGACCCAAGCTTAGAATACCTCATTCAAAATGTTTTCAATTTTATTACAACGAATTTAGCATTCCAGTACCAAATTTCGTCTATGTATTGTCCAAAATCATTGTAAATTTAAGAAAAACAATATATTTCATTTGAAAAATTACACCATAAACAAACTGAGCGCGTCTAAAATGAATAATACGAACTGGACAACGAGTAGTGTGTAATACAAGGGATAACGCAATCGATGCACTTGTTGCTGTAAGTAGGGCACTGAAATGGGCCGGCGACCGGCCCCGGGTTGCAGGTACCCTGGATATTTGTATAGCTGTCGTCATATCGGATCAAAGCCCTCGTAAACGATTCCCATGCAAGAAGGGCGAAAAGCAAAGCCATCATTATTTCAAAGCAGCCAACACTTCTCATGACATATATCACTTTAAAAAAAAAAACAAGCAATAACAAAGAAATAGAAAGCTCGTAATGTAAATCACGTTTCAACAAGTTATTCTTAATCCTAATCAGATATCCTTTTGTTTAAGGGAAATCGTTTTAACGAAACGCAGTACTTTTTGACAGTTACTTTTAATTTCCACATAATTATGTAGTTTTTAGATGAACCTTATACTCCTTGGTCAAACTATTTTATTTTACTTTTTGTTCAGTAGCAATAACGAGCAAAGAAAATAGAGTAGAACAAAAATGTTCAAAACATGCAAATTCATTTACAAATATCTTCTTAATAATAACGGTGGAATATCGACCACAGGGCAAACATTATTTTTATTAAAACTATTTTTCTTAATAGAAGTCAGACAATGACAACGACCATTCCATTGGGAATATATCATTAAGCTTAAAAGTTGAAGATTTGTCTTTATCATAGTCTTTGATTAGTTGAATGAATATTGTATGAATTTTATTATATTTGATTAACATAATTGTATTTCAAATGTTGGAAATTGTTAGTTTCGTGCCGGTTCTCGATAGAATCTACATTCCGAACCGGTGTTAGCTTTGCATTTATCGCTTGCTAATATTTACATGCTACTTACAAGCTTGTAAACGGCCACTTCAATAAAATATTTTTTGGTATGGTGTGGTGTTTTGATACAAGCTTTAAATAGATAGAAAACACAAAAGTAGACGTATAATATTCTCAGTGAAAATCAATAAAGCAATTACAACAAGATAACCTGTTCAGAGGGATCTAATTGTACAGTGGACTCGAACACAACTGCATAGCGCTGGCTTCCCGCCAAATTCGCCGCCATCATGGTCAGGGATGCGCAATAAAACTACAACGCTATCGGAATGAGACACTTTCTTAAATATCGACACATTGTAACTTGAAACACTATTTAGCCACTTCTATTTCGTAGTTACAACTTTATAATAAACTTAGTTAATATATAATATAAAACTAAAGATATTTTTCGACACTAAAAAGTAAAAAATCTTAACAAATAAAAATAAATATGTTTGTTTGAATATAACAGCTTATTCTATGTTAAAACATTATTCTCCCCTGAACATATAGTTATGTATTATGTAGTTAGAGGTATTAATGCGTATTCACCAGTCGTTGACAAAACAATAACAAGTTTAATTTGTGGTGTTTACTTTGCTAATTACTATTAAAAAAATCATTCTTCTTTCTTATCTAATTTTAGGAATATTTAATTAAGTATAAAGTAGTAAAATTGTCTATGTCTCAACTCACTGTCATTGATTAGCATCTACAATGTTATACAGTGCGCCAAAAAGCTATGACTTACATGCACGCCTTAGGACATTGGAATAAAAAAAGTATATAGTGTAATTAGTAGTTACTCACAATAGTAAATAATGGTAATACTTGTAAAATAAAGACTAAAAATCTAACAGTTTTTTGATGTAAACGTGTAGGTACTGCATTTATTTAACCGTTATAATGTGTCAAACAAAATAAAACGCTGTCTGTATAATATGGTGATCGACTCGTATGATATATATTATTGGGTATTTATCAAAATTTATAAATGTTATTGTTATCGAATAATAAAAATTCTTTAATTATCTTGTTCATTGTTCAGGTTGAAAGGAGTTATTCGCGTCGCAGCACTACAACCGCTGAAAGGGGTTTCGAGTCGACCACACACTCCACAACCTGGTTTGCAGCGGAAAAGTCAATTAGTTGCAATACTGTCGCGAGTGTGCTATGCATACCTTTGTTTAGGAAAATTAAACTCGGAATTCTATTTAGACGCAAAGGAATAAAAAAACTAGCTGAGATTTAGCTTAAACGTAATTTTTCAAGGACTTCAGTGCTTACAATTTTTCCAACTAATTAGTAATCTGCATGCTCACTATAAAATTCACTAGAAAACGTTTTGCTGTAAACTTATTGAAATGGTCTGCGATCTTTTGATGAACTAGCTGACTAACGAAAAGTGCAACTATAACTAATCACAGTAGTCTGATTACGATGACATTAAACGGAGTAGGTACATATCAAAACAATAGAATTGTCTATTCAAGGATGTTTGGACTCCGACTTCAGACTTCAGACATCAGATTGAATACAATTACTATTGAGATATGTTATGCGAACAGAAAGGTAATAAATAAAATTTTAACAAAAAGAAAAACCGACTTCAAACAAAACACTTTTAAAACAAATGAATATGCACGAAAAAGTAATAAAAATAATTGCGTATTCAACATATTTTTTAGAGTCTTCCTAAGTTAAATGAAATGAAAAATATTAGACTACTTAAAAGTCGATTAACGATTATATCATGTAGTTATAGTTATTGGTATATTTGGAGCCGGTGTCAGCCACGGTGCCCTTGCCCCAACAATCAAAAGAAAGAAGCGATACGAGCCCCTTGATTGATCTAGTATATTATTGTGTAAAAGGTAATTTGTAAAAAACATATTTGTCAAAGTATTCTCGTATTGTTTTTTGATAGATATACTGTAGGGTTTTATTGGCTGACACCGACTCCAAATATAACAATAATTATAACTACATGATATAATCGTTAATCGACTTTTAAGTAGTCTAATATTTTTCATTTCATTTAACTTAGGAAGACTCTAAAAAATATGTTGAATACGCAATTATTTTTATTACTTTTTCGTGCATATTCATTTGTTTTAAAAGTGTTTTGTTTGAAGTCGGTTTTTCTTTTTGTTAAAATTTTATTTATTTTTTGATTTTAAGTGAAGCTGATGTTGACTAACTAATTTTTTTTAATATGGATAGATTAAACGTTCCGTTTATATGAGTCAGAAACTACTTCGAGGACAATTTTTAAAGGAAACTTGCGAATAAAGCAAAAATAGACTTTCGAAAATGCGGATTTAATACGTCACGCGGCGTAAGCTACAAGGATCCCTTGAAAGAGCTGTAATCGAACTCAGCAAAAAAACTTTGAAAAAGACCAACTATATTTCGTACATCATATGACATCACATCACATACACAAAATTTGATTAAAGATAGTAAGAAATTCTGCCCCATATCGCACCCTAACTGCGAGCCGTATAGGAGTTCCATCACTACATAGTATAAAACAAAGTCGCTTTCTCTGTCCCTATATCTTTAAATCTACGCAACGGATTTTGATGCGGTTTTTTTTAAAAGATAGTGTGATTCAAGGGGAAGTTTTGTGTATATAATACATGAACAATATAGTAAAGAAACACTGATAATTTTAGAAGTTTGCGATGTGATGTCGTATATAAACAAATTCTGTAGTATATTTAGTATCAGTATTGCACCCGTGCGAAGCCGGGGTGGGTAGCTAGTTGATTATAATATTCGACTATGATAATTACATAAACATAACCACATTACGGAAGGTGACTCAAATATCCAAATAACCTATAAATAAAAGATTCGACCGAGTATCGCTAACGTGCTCCTCAGAATTGTTCCGTTCCCTTCCGTTCCGTTACTTTGTCATGGATCCTGTGCTCAGAACCTTACCAAACTTTCACCAAATTACCCTTGAAGTATATATTTTATAATAAAAAAAGAATTATCAAAATCGGTAAACGTGATTTTCAGTTATTCACCTATTTGTCGCGCATATACGTAATGCAAATTTAAGACTTATGTCGTTTTCACATGGATACCATCATCGGAAAAAAAAATAAAAAAAATGGGACCCCACGGGAAGCACTACCTTTCAAACAAAAAAAAAATTATCAAAATCGGTCCACCCAGTGAAAAGTTATGAGGTAACAAACATAAAAAAAAAAAAAAAAAAAAAAAAAAAAAAATACAGACGAATTGATAACCTCCTCCTTTTGGAAGTCGGTTGAAAAGAATGGCACTGTCTGTCATATTGTACTTGTGTCTTGCTTATTTGACGAGGTTCAGAACTAAAAATCGTGACAGAGACGCATTAAAAAAATATTACATTTTTGTTTTAAGATATTCCTCAGCCTGTCACATTGTACTTGTGTCTTGCTTATTTGACGAGGTTCAGAACTAAAAATCGTGAGTGAGACTCATAAAAAAATAGGTTTTTCTGTGAAGATATTCCTCATAAGGCAGGCTTTGTAAATTTACAGTGTTTATACTAAACATGGCTCAACTTTCGCTTCGAGAATAACGGTTCTTGCAGAAGAGCATTATCATTACAATTTGCACTATTCTAAGCAGAATAAATATATACAATTTTTGATAATATCACCTCCTTTCCCACCCTCAGAATATTTTAAATACCTATCACAAATTATAACATTAACGACTCTAAAACTCTTTTTTTTTTTCATCGAATATTACTTTAACTTCGAACGTGGATGACATTCGCTTCAATCGAGGTGACCTTTTTAAAATTAGTTCCAAATCACAACGAAGGTCTTAATTTAATAAATTTAAAATTAGATTTAAGCACATTCTAATATTTTGCTTACATATTTAAAATAAAAATGTTATAATATATTAATATGAATAGTAAAGAATAAAAATTCTACAAAATAGTTCATTAATATCTTCATTATGCAGGAAAGAGTCTTTACATTCGAAAGTCATCTTATTATCTTACATTTAAGAAAAAAAAAACAGTTTATTTTGTCGGTGAATTAAGGAGAAACTGTTTTTAGAGTAACGTATTATCATATTTTTTATTGCTTCTCATAAATTATTCAATTTATATTTGCACTGGGACGTTATAGACATGAACATACTCACATTCATTTTATATTATGACTAATAGGTGTCATATATATCGTGTTGTCAGGTTATTAGAAGCCCATGTCCTTATTTTGGTTTAAACTTGCTCCATTACAAATTTCATCAAATTCGGTTCATTGGTTCGGCCGTGAAAGCGTAACAAGCAGTCAGACTGACAGATTTATATTCGGATTTATAATATAAGTTCAAATAAATATGCTCTTTAGGAATGTAGCACAGTACATATGCCACCTTCTTTACGATGGAAAAGATGATGATCTTCCCTGAGATTTTTACCCTCGGCATCATTGCTATTCGCCGCCAATGACAAAATCAAAGATGTGTTGCATCAAGTTCACTGGCTCACTCACTATTTAAATTTAAACACAGCATTACACACAAAGTAAAGCTATTTAGCGGTAGAATAATTGGTGAGTGGGTGGTACCCCCGAGACGAGCTTGCACAAAGCTCTTCCGACTGCATTGCCATATTAAACAACAGAGTTTCTTTAACTATTCCTCAAACATGAGAATATAATAAATACATTTCAGAGCAAAATAAACAATGAAGTTACGGAGGTAAGATTAGCGATTTGTCTGTACGTTTCATTGTATTTAAACGAAAACAATTACTACAAAACATTTATATACGATGTTTTTTTTTAATTTGAAAAAATAATCGAAATCCTATATCTTCTCACAATAACAAAATTGCGCTGGCACGTACTCGTCAAAAAAAATGTTTCAATTCAATACATTGATTTATACGATTGATACGATTGTATCAATTCTCTCAAGAACAATCTTAAGGCTAGGAATTCGCAACAATTTTATAGCCATGCCTTAGAAGCTTCTACAAAACATTCTATAATTGTATATGTTGACAAAGGAAATAAGCTATCACTACAGCACTTCTATTTAGACTTAGAAGTGAAAACATAAATACATAACATTGTTTGTAATCGTGGCTCTAGTGTCAGTTAATTGTTATAATTCTATATCGAAGCGTACTAATGCTTATTACGTCGGTATTACATAAATAAAACTTTGTTGCTTAACAAAAACACCATGATATAACACAATGATCATCGTGTTTGTGTTCGTATAAATTTGTTCTTATTGTATCAAAATCCTAAGCTGTTTTGATCGTTGGCGAATAATATATCTATTATGGAGATGACAAAGGAATATATAGTGAAAGATTACCTGAAAACGTTGACATTCCTGACAAGAGGGACAGGCCGGAGTGTCGGCTGTGAGAAGGATGTATCATACCGATTGAACAAATCTCAGAATCCTCGAATTGCCACATTTTGTGATCGAAACTTTTAGTGTTATTAACGAATCAAAGACGAGTCACAGATCGCCGCGATCTATGAATGATTTCGACGACTTTTACTGCAGAACTTCTATCGGGACCTTCCGAATATTTTTTCGGTAAAGTTATAGTTTAAAATAGTTCAAAGCTACAGTTTTTATCACATAAGAACGGAATGCGGTCATATTTAGTGATGTGTTGAGATATGCATGAGGACGAGACGTGCGCGCGGATCCGTGTCTGCGGTACGACTGAGCGTTAGGCGGGCGGAACTACCCTCATCCCTCTTTTTATTTGGCGGGTGGCGGGCGGTGGGTGGTAGAGTGACGTCAGGGGACACCGCGTAGCCCAAAACCTTATCCTGTTCATGTTTCGACAATACGAATTAATTTTTGATGGCCGTATTTTCATTAATTTTCAAAAGTTGATTAAAAAAATGTAACCCTAACCTCAAATTGCAATAAAACCTGTTTGTTAGTGATTTTTTTTTAATTTTTAATTTTATATTTTAGGGTAACAAACAATAAAGTCATGGGATATGAATTTATAAAATTACCCATATCAGTTTCCACTAGTAAAATTTGTTTATATCAAAATACAAATATGTTTATTACAATTTCCTGAAAATCTTGACCCATGGCTGTTTATTTTTTAGGATAATTTATTTTATTTATATCTACACAAAAATTTAGTGCCATTTAGCACCCACATATTTATGTGATATCACATATTTTAATAAAATTGCATCAATATATTATGTACCAATGCATTGTATAAAATTTTAATTTAAAAAAATCACCTGTATCCTAAGTGCACAAAAGTGGGACTTCATGGGATAGTGGGATAGAAGATGACTTATTATATATGCTAAAAAGGTTTGGGACAATTTGAATCATTATTTTAATAATTCTCTCAAATGAGATGACATAACATTATTTACACTTCACATTATTTATTTTTAATAGTAAGAAAATATTATAAATTGCATTGGTGCATGTCTACTCAATATTTAAATATAAAGTTTCCAGATGCTTATTATTTTAAGCAATAAAAATTCAATACAACATAAAAAAATATAATTGTTGTAGTCAATAAAAATATGATTATTAAATGTTAGGTAATTAATTATGAAGTAAAATAATTTTAGAAGGATTTGTATTTATTATAACTATTTCCTACAATTATTTGAAATAGGTAAGCTTTGCTTAATGTTATTAAACCTTTATATATTTATGTGACAGAAAAACCAAAACATACATTTACATCTTAGCTTCACCAAAGCTTGTTTGTTATTAAAAAAATAAAACAATTCACGTGAGAAATTTAATAGGCGTTTCCTTACTCGATGTAAAATGGTCTATGCAATACATACCGAGATCTTTGAATAATTTCTTATAATCTCCAAGATCGTTTTGTTCCAACCACTCGTCGACTTCAGAGCTTCCATTTTCAAATATTTCACTTAAAACTATTCTAGTCACATAAACTAATGTTAAAAAAAAGAATACTGTGCCACAATATTGCACCCGTTTTAGCATATTCGCAACTTTTAGTCATAAATACATCGTTTATCGCAAAACAAACAAAATTCTGCACCTAAATTTTCGCAAGTTTTGACAAATGTCAGGTGAAGATGGTACTGACTAATGGCATAATGTCATTGTCAAATCTCATGTGCGTTCCATTATTGCTAAAAAACAACCTAATCGTCATAGGTTTTTTTTTACTTTTTTACATTAATAGTCTCAGAATCTTTAATTTATTTGACGGTACGAATTTAATTTATTTATTTGTCTGTTTATGTGCCCATCATTGATCAGCATCAGATGTTCTACTTAGTAATATTAAGTACGTATTCTACTTATCAATACTTAGTATCGCTGTTACAGTTCGAGGGGTGAATGAGCCGCCGCCAGCCAGTATAATTACTCAACAGTACAGGGGGCGAAAAAGCTACATTAGAAGTTAATTGTCACAGCAGCGGTGGAAAGATCAATATTTCTTTCAGCACTACTGTTTATATGTGTGATATCCAATTACAATCAAATGGCTCATTCAGTTATTTGACTACCTTCATCATAAAAACATGAAATTGGGATAAACCTACTTGATTGATAATTTTTTAATGACTTTCAATTATTAGATACTTAAAATTACAAACATCAAAAACATTATAACTACTAATTACATTCTTAATCCACCTTGAAATAATTGACTTTTTTTTATATGAAGAATCAATACAAAGAATCTTAATTGATTTTCTTCAATAATATTTTTTCATATATTTATATAAACAATACAAGTAAAAAAGGGGTTTCAATAAATTAAACAAACATGAAACATTAAATTGTAAAATACATATATATATTTTAGGCATATCACAAGGGGTGCTTAGACAGTCTAAGATCTGCATAAAGCTAGGTGTGTAGATCACATATAACTAAGAAGTGGTTTTGAAACTACTTAAGCAAGGTGACTTTAATTCTTCAGCTTAATCTTATCAGCAAGTGAGCAGGACAGTCCTGTTCCATCAGGCTCAACATTCAGATCTTCAACTGTACTGTCATTGATGACCATGGAAAAACGCTTGGAGCGGAAACCACCGAGTGGTGGGAGATTAGTGCCAAGGTCCAAGGCCTTGATGAAATTGCCACTTGGATCTGCTAGCATGCGAACCTAAAAAATAATAGTTGTTTTAAAAGAAATAACAATATCCATATTTGTTTCAATATTCTAAACCAAAATCAACCAGAAAAAATACTCCTTTTTCAGTAAACATTTAGATTAAATATTCAAGATTATTCAAGCTAATAAATAATGTACAAGTATTACTGACCACTGTAGTAGGTTAGAGGTCATACAACAATCAATAAAGTTTACATGGAAACACTCCTTATCATCAACTGCTTACAATATGTTTTATAAATAGGTATGAGTTTAACATATTTCTTCTTGAGTTGAATATAAAATAACTGTATGCTAACATATTTATTTCTAAACTAAAGAAAATAGAAATCAACATAAAAATTTCACATATTGATTTTAATTCTAATTGGTTGCCGACAATACAGATATTTTAAATTACTGTCGGCCATTTAAATATAGGTAAAATAAAATCTTACTTTTCCTTTAGTGTTGTGTTGTGCACCCCACGCTGCCATCACATACGGATCATTGACAGATACACACACTATTTCCGAAACTCCCTCCGATTTTAGTTTATCAGCATTCTGAACATAACCAGGCAAATGTGTCTTGGAGCAACCAGGAGTAAATGCTCCAGGAACAGCGAAGAGCACAATCTTTTTTCCGGCAGTCAATTCGCAAATATTCACTTTATTTGCAGGTGAATCTTCGAACAAATCAACTGCCGGCATTTTGTCACCAACCTATAACAATAACAACAATCAGTGGTAGTTATATAATTTTAGTACCGGATTAATTAAAATACCTACCTTTACTGGAGCCATGGCGAAAAAAGACGTGTGTACCGCTCTACTTGACGCTTGTTTTGCAAATGCCGAAGCGTTTCGAATAATAGACACAGCCGTGAAAAACATTTGTGGTTGACTGATTGATAATTAATTTTTAATCTTTGAAGTTCGGTTTGAGTGATTGCCTTTTTTTACTATTTATCTATTGCAGTATTGAGATATAGACAATATTATATAAATCAATGTTACCCTATAAAATTAAAAATGTTCATTTGAACATGATTGACTAATCATTCAAAAATCTAAAAACTATGTCGACTGGTTTATATGTCAATTTATGGCTCAAGCTCTAAACTACAAGACCTATATACTTTAAGTAACACATAAACTTCATAAGGTAATTTAGAGGGGTAGATAAATTAATTATGTTGTGCATGATTGTGTAAGAGTCGAGATGACCCAGTGGTTAGAACGCGTGCATCTTAACGGATGATTGCGGGTTCAAACCCAGGCAAGCACCGCTGATTCATGTGCTTAATTTGTCTTTATAAATCATCTCATGCTCGACGGTAAAGGAAAACATCGTGAGGAAACCTGCATGTGACAAATTTCATAGAAATTCTGCCACATGTGTATTCCACCAACCCGCATTGGAACAGCGTGGTGGAATATTTTCCAAACCTTCTCCTCAAAGGGAGAGGAGGGCTTTAGCCCAACAGTGGGAATTTACTGGCAGTTGTTGTGTTTGTTGTTGTTGTTGTGTAAGACGTTCTCGTATGTCTTCAATCAACATTCACACAACAACACTCCACCACTTTTTTTCCTACTACTACTACTATTTTTGTTCATGGGCCGGGCCGTGACGCTCATATTATATATTTTACTATATTTACTTATCTTTTATAACTGATCAATCTTTTTATAATGTAACATTATAAACTACGCCAAAAGTCAAGCCACAATTACTAAAATATAATAGGCATGACGACAAATTTTGAAAAACTACACTACCGTGTTTTTACGTTATTACTTTATACAAAATAAATCTTAATTCTGCAAAAAAGTAAATTTTATTAGGAAAAAATGATCATTTAAAAATAAATTTTAAATTTTGTACAAAAACACTAGAATACAAATGGCGTCTGTTTATGACGTCACGCTTTCGTAAACATTTGTCAGTTCGCATGTTAAATGTTTATTTAGATCCGTAATTTAATTATTTGATACGAAAATTATGAATTCTAACGTGTATCGATGGTGTGCGGTTCCTCAATGTAACAATACATCTATAAAAACTCCGAACAAGTTATTTATTAATGTTCCTTTGAAGAAAAAAGTTAGAAATATGTGGCTAAACCTTGCAAGACGAGACCCAACAGCTATATCTTCAACTTCTGTACTTTATTTCTGCGAAGACCATTTCGACGTAAGTATATCTCTTATTTACTGTATAATAATTAACTAAACTAGAGATCATTAGAATTTTCTCTAATAGTCAATAATATTGGCGATCACGTTTCCATTCCTCTATTACTAAACTTTTATTCTTGTTTCAGTTACCAAACGATATGGAAAATTATATTCAGTATCTTGTAATGGGTTCAGTTTCGCAAATGCGCATGAAGTCCGGGTGTATGCCCACAAGATTTGAATGCCAATTGGACAGAAGAAAACGAACTTCCAATACCATAGAGCGACCCTATGTTCTTAAGAAACAAAGAAGGATACTAATTGAAGAAAGTGAAAAAGATTTTGCAGAGAAAAGTACACCTACAAAACAATTAGAACCTACAATAATTTCATCAGAAAGTTCAGGTACTCATCAACACTATAATGTCAGCGAATAAGTTTCCGTTTTAACGGGTTAAAGTGTATAGTGATTGAATTTGCCTATTACATTTATCAATAACAAAGAACATATAACAATTCTATCATAACCAAGTTTGTTACAAAATTTTTGTATAACTATACATACATACATTAGGCACTGATTTATATATTTTTTTAAGTATTTTTTTTTATATTTTAGTTTTACACACAAGTGAAGAACATCATGAAGGGCCTACTACTACCTATCCAAAATCAGTGGATAAATCTGTACAAGTACATATAACACATAAATTTAGAAGCAAAGCTGTCCAGACCAAAATTAAGCTAGTAAGCCAGTTAACATCACCCTTAAAACCCTATTCCTGCTCAATCGCTACATCTCCATTTAAAATTGAAAGCTATAGTAAACCAGTGATATCAAGCAGTGGTGTCAAACATGTTATCAAGAATAAAATTAGTATAGAAGATCAGTCTGACAGTGATATTTCATATGTACCATCTGTGAGTCAGCGAGAAACATCACCATCAATACAATCTCTTATAATAAAATCAACATCAGACTGCAGTGAATTAACTGAGGAGACAAAGAAAGAAGAAAGATTAAACATTCTCAAATATACATTACTTAAGATAATGAAAAACCCAAGGTCTTACTTAGGTCTTCCAAAAAGCTGTTGCTATTTATTAGAATTAATTGAAGAACAAACAAGAATCCCTCATAACCATTTACTGCTTTGTTTAAAAAAAATACGATTAAATAATCCATTTAGAGAGCTTGCTGATGATTTTGCCATGACTACTACATATGCAAGCAAAATATTTTTTAAATGTATACCAGTGATAGCCAGTGTAATGCAACCCTTTATTGTCAAATTAAACAAAGATTTGATAAAACGTACTTTGCCCATGGCTTTCAGACATAAATTTCATCACACAAGTTGCATAATTGACTGTTTTGAAATTGAAGTACAAAAGCCTTCAAAAAGTGTTAATCAAGCACTATCATGGTCAGAATACAAAAAGGCTAATACCATTAAATATTTAGTGTCATGTACACCAAATGGTTTAGTAAACTATGTTTCACCAGGCTATGGAGGAAGAGTAACAGACACACGTTTGGTTGAGACTTGTGATTTTATCAACTGTTTAGAACCTGGTATGTGTGTGATGGCTGACAGAGGGTTCAAGCATGTAGAACAATACTTGCGTAAGAAGAGAGTACAACTTGTACGGCCCCCAAGTGTTGTCACTGGAGCCAAGCTATCTAAAAGTGAAGTGAAGGAAACAAAGCAGATAGCTAGTTTAAGGATTCATGTTGAGAGGTTAATTAGACGTTTAAGAGAATTTAATATGTTAAAGCCCCATGCATGTCTTAACACAAATTTTGTAAAAGTACTTGATGATATTATTGTAATTGCATGTGCTTTTATAAATTTGCAAGACTCTCTACTTAAATAAAACTACAAAATTATTATTTGTGCATTTTATATTTATAATAAAGATTACAATGTACTTTCGTACAATATTGGATATATTTTTTCTTTCCACAGACCCGCTAAATGTTTAAGAAAATCAGACATATATGTGGCATCAAACTTCACACTTACAATTTCCACATTTTTATTCACACTGAAGTTGCTATCAGCTACACAAAAGTAACCCTTTTGTAGCCCTGTCAAATGCATTTGCATCTGTATCTGTGCATTACATTTGTCAGTTGGTTTGCCATTATTTAGATAATTTTTATATGATTTTACGCTTGTGGGGCACTTGATCTCAATGACAGCATCCTCACAGATCCCATCTGGTGATCCTGCTATCATTGGGTACTCTTTTGACAGCATGAGTCCACATTTTCTAATCTTTTTGCCAAGTTTAATGCTGACAGTTTTTCGCACTTCACCCTCTAATAATCTACCATGTTTCATGGCTGGTGTGTCAGGTATAGTCCCTCCCATTATTAACGCTATTAGACTTCCATCATTCTTTTTACACCGACTAAATTCAAATGCTTTTGATGCTGTGATTCGACCATAGCGCAATTCAAACCAAAGGCTGTTTTGGTGCTGTTCTCTGGTCTCTTCCTCTATTTGAGCAATAGTTTGATTAGACAGCACAATCTTTTTTAAAAATGTGTCATAGGATTGTTCCTTATATTTAAGCATAAGCTGGTGCATGGATAAACTTTTAATATTGTTATAAATATAACTAGGTTGATATTTTAATAACTCGCAGTTATCAATATTTCTTTTTCGGCCAATATCCAAAAACTTATCAAGAACTTTACTATTTGATAGCAAGCTAGGTGCACCATTTGACAAGTCCTTTGCTGTCATGTACTTCAGGCTAGTTCCAACCCTGGACAGTTTGGATTTAATCCAGTAACACTCTACAGCTGTGCAGGATGGCTGTTCACTCCTCCGATGGATCCACATAAGGAATGCAATAGCATGTTTGCAGCCTCCTTTAGAAGCGACACAATCGTTACATTGTACGGAAATAACAGCTTCCTCTTCTTCATCTACTATTACTGTGACAGCATATAACCTTGCATGTACCTTATGTTCTGGACAAATTTTGCCCCTCACTGTGCACATGTTCCCACTACGTTTAAGATGAACATAGCTGACAGCGTCATCACCATACGATGGTCGAGAGGATCTAAAATAAATAAAAATATATTTAAGTGGTATTTTCATAACATAACCTTAAACATGATTACACACAATAGAAATAATATAAGTATGTACTTTAGGGAAGTTTGACTACTATACTGTGTTTTAATGCTTATTATTACACATAATACTTACATAGAAGTTTTAACATTTCGGAATTCAGCGGAGCAGAAGTCGTTGTTTGATGCAAAATATCCACCCAGCATCAACAAGTCGATTCTCGGCAAATTAGAGCTATTTGCCTTGATAAATCCTTGTTCCATTGCTAACGTTCCTTTGCTGGTCTTTTTTAAACTGTGATAATAATATTTAACAACGCAATATCAAATAATCGGTGACGTTAATATCAAAACGAGTAAACACAAGGTAATTTCGAACGATATACAATTGTCAAAACAATTTTACGAAAGCGTGACGTCACGCGATTCTGATTGGTGTTTGACCTAATATGGCGGATTCTTATGTTTTGTATTTTTATTTTTATTAAAATAAATAGAATCACACATGTAATTTAAAAATAAGTTACTTACTTAGAGTCTCTCTATCCTATATTATTATTTAAAATTATAATTTCAGTGATTCTTAGTTACTGTCATCATGCCTATTATACTCAATTTATAGCGAAGCCAAAATCATTTACTGATGAATTTATATGGAATTCCTAAATTTCAATAATTGTTCAAATTTACATTCATGTAATGTGGAAATCGTATGTTTTGTATTAAAATTTTAACTTAAATTATGCATTAAGATTACGAGCAAAGCCAAATGTCATAAGACTAAGTAAACTATAAAAAAGTCCAAAAATTGTTTGATATGAAAATATATCGTGCGCAAATTGAATATAAAATTTATATTGAATAAATAACATCCAAATCGCAAATATTTAGTAGCGAAACATATAAAAATACTTTAAACTTATTTTTTTGATTTTTTTATTTTTAGGCACTGTAATTTACAACATATCCTTGCTATCTTTTATCTGTGCAATATATAAAATTTGTTCGGTTGTCGTTTGACGATTTGATTGACGTTGTTAATGTTTGATTCTTCTCAATTTTGAGTGCTTTTCTATTTTATTATTAGAATATGATGATTAATTTACTATATCATACTGGAAGATTTTGAGATTTTCCCGTGAATTACAAAATCCACAATGGAGGCGCCTTCAATGGATACAATTTACCAGGCCATTAATGCCTTGTATGATAACCCCAACCCAAATGAAAAGGAAAAGGCCTCGCGATGGTTAGGAGAAGTACAAAAATCTGTGAGTGTTTCTGTGTTATTGCACAAACCGGTTGTTTACTCGATAGAAGTATATAATATGTGTTTTAGAAATTTATTTATTGTTGTTTTGAATTAATATCTACCACGTTTGCCATTTTCCAGATTCATTCATGGAAAGTAGCCGATCAGCTTTTACAACAAAAGAAAGATGTTCAATCGTGTTATTTCGCAGCTCAAACGATGAGATCTAAAGTGCAACATAACCTTTCGGAATTACCTCAGGAAGCCGTGATCTCACTCAGAGATTCTCTCGTAGCACACTTGGAAGGAATCTCTCCCGAAACAAGTTCAGCTATAGTCACTCAACTCTCATTGGCTTTAGCCGATTTAGCGTTGCAGATGACAGCGTGGTCCAATTGTGTCGGTGATCTGATCAAACTATTTTCTAACAAAAATGACTTTGTCCTCTTAGAAGTATTAACGGTATTACCTCAAGAAATCGATTCGTCAAGTTTAAAACTCGGAGAGAACCGCCGGGAAGAAATCAAATCAGAACTGCGAGCAAATTCTCAATTAGTGACATTTTTCCTTAAAGAGTGTTTAAATAGTTCCCAAAGTACTAATATAGCATTGAAAATTGTTAAATGTATGACATCATGGATCCAGGTTAAGGCAATGAGTATACAGGAAGTGCCTCAGAATGCAGTTATCGGATTCAGTTTGCAGGTTCTAAGAGATCACAATTCTATTAACTTGCTGCATTCTGCTGCGTCCGACTGTATCTGTGCAATACTTCACTGTTTAGAGGATAACAACAATAATACAGATGTAGAAAAGTTACTGTTTGATAGTGTTTCCTCTCTAGAGGAGAGCTATCATATGGCAGTGGCTCACGAGGAAGAGGAGAAAGCTGCAAACTATGCCGGAGTGTTTACAGAGCTAGCGGAAACATTTTTAGAGAAGATAATCCTGTGCGCTGCAAATGGCAATGCACATTTTGCAATGAGATCTTTGGAGCTCTCACTTGTGTGTGTCGGACACCATGACTATGATGTAAGTGCAGCATATTTATGAATTAATGTTGTGTTAAAAAAAAGTGCAACAAATTCATTTATAAGCATTATAAATGTTCAAAATATAAATGGAAAAATGAACTGTGTATCACCTTCATGAATATTTCATTTTTATTATATTAGTGATTTCAAGCTTAAATTTATAAATAAAACCTAAATGTATATACAAATTTTATTTAGTTCTCAGGTTGGTGGTACATTTGGGATTGGTGGTTACAATCAACAATACACATATTGATTATATATCTTAAATTTATGAAGTTCACAGAACATTACTTGTTACCTAAAAGCTATTTAGATTTTATTACATATGCAATAACTATTGCCAGTTTGTTGTTAATTGTTTGAACTAAAGTTCTATTTAAAAACAATATAACTGATAGTATCCTTTTTTCATACTATAAATGTTTTGAATAACATTACAGGTTGCAGAAATCACATTTAATTTATGGTATCGTCTATCAGAAGAAGTTTATGAGAGAGATTATCAACCGCTAACAGACGTGTTCAAACCACATATAGAGAGGTTAATCGAAGCATTGGCCAGACACTGTCAGTGTGAACCTGACCACACACAGTTACCTGACGAAGGAGATGAATTCTATGTAAATTAACATATTCCATTTTAATACATTGTGTAGCAAACATTTGTGGATACTTCACAAGACATATTACTACTAGAAGTACTTTACTGCTTCGACTGTGTCTTAATATTTATATGTACATTAAAACTTTCAACCAATTGGAAGGTATCTTATATTTTGAAAATCTTTTCCACAGGAATTCCGCATGAAAGTAATGGAATTAATAAAGGATGTTGTGTTCATTGTTGGGTCGAGTTCAGTGTTCAGACAGATGTTTGCAGTTCTACAGGCTGACTTGCCTTGGGAGCAAACAGAAGCTGCTCTCTTTATCATGCAATCGGTTGCTAAAAATATATTGCCGTAAGTATGAAGGAAATTGCATTTGAAAATCATTGTGAAGAATATTGATAATATTTATAAAATGTATTAAAAAAAATTTAAAGATTAAATCTACAAGGTGATTTCCAAGCCTCAAAGAATATAAAGGTTATATATGGTTAATCATAGTAATTGTAAGACATCCATATCCATATTTTTAATGAAATTGAAATTTTTGATAAAATGGGTGCTATTAATTAATGTTGTGTTGTATGGATGAAATAATGTTTGAAAATTTAGCAAATATTTGCCTTTGCAAGGAGTGAGTTGCCAATGTAAATATAAGATCCAGCTCTCTATATTTTTCAGTGAAGAATATGAATACGTGCCAAAAGTAGTAGAAGCCATCCTATCGATGCCCGAGGGCACGCACCCGGCCGTGCGGAAGACCTGCATCCTCCTGCTGGGCGAGCTCTGCGAGTGGATAGAGAGACACCCCGAGTGCCTCGAGCCGTGCCTCCAGAGCCTCATCGGAGCCCTGCAGGACCAGGCGCTGGCGGGCGCGGCGGCGACGGCGCTGCAGGTGACGCACCGCCCCCCCCTCCCCGACCTCCCCGGCCCCGCCCCGCCCCCCGTGCGCTGCGACTGACGGCCCGCCCCCGCAGAGCATCTGCGCCGCGTGCCGCAGCCACGCCGCGCCGCACGCCGCCACGCTGCTGCGCGCCGCGCGCCGCGCCGACGAGCTGAGCCTGGCGCCGCGCGCCGCCGCCGCGCTGCTGCGCGCGCTGGCCGCCGCCGTGGGCCGCCTGCCGCCCGAGCAGCTGGCGCTGGCCATGCGCGAGGCGGCCGCCGCGCAGCTGGACGGGCTGCGCGAGCTGCTGGCGCGCGAGGCCGAGCCGCGCCGCGGCACGCGCAGCGACCCCGTGCTGTGGCTCGACCGCCTGGCCGCGCTGTTCCGCGACGTCGACGCGCCGCCCGGGCCCGCCGCGCACCCCTGCCTGCCCGCCTTCCGCGACGCCTGGCCCGTCGTGCACGAGGTCATGAACAAGTCGGTCCCCGCTTATTTTACTCACCAAACGATTCTTTCTAAGTTCTCGGGTCCTGGCAGAGTATACATGGCCTGCAGAAAATAATTTTAAATTACATGTGTTAACTTAAGTTATTTTAGATCTACACCTCCTACATAATATCTGGCTGGCCATATATCAGATCCAAGTAGGAAGAAATGATAGTAGTTCATATTTTACTGCATTCAATTCAGTGATAAATCCGTGGGTAACGTTACCGGTGAGTGACTCTGTGGCGCGCCGCAGGTACTCGCGCGAGGGCCGCATCATGGAGCGCGCGTGCCGCAGCGTGCGCTTCATGGTGCGCAGCACGGGCCGCCACGCCGCGCCGCTGCTGCCGGCGCTGGCGCAGGCGCTGCCCGCGCTGTACGCGACGCGCGCGCACTCGTGCCTGCTGTACCTGGCCGCCGTGCTGGCCGACGCGCTGGCCGACCCCGCCGACGCCGCCGCGCAGCGCGCGCTGGCCCGCCTGCTGCACGCGCTGCTGCCGCCCGCGCTCGCGCTGCTGGCCGCGCCCGACGCGCTGCGCGACAACCCCGACACCGTCGACGACCTCTACCGCCTCTGCGTGCGGTGAGTGCGAGCCGCCGTCGCCCCGCCCCCGTCCGGCCCGCGACCCGCCTGACCGGCCTCGCTGCGCAGGTACCTGCAGCGCAGCCCGGGGGCGCTGCTGGCGGCGGAGGGCGCGCTGCCGCAGCTGCTGTCGCTGGGCGCGCGCGCGTGTGCGCTCGACCACCGCGACGCCAACTGCTCGCTCATGAAGTTCCTGCACGACCTCGCCCGGATAGCTAACTCGTCGCGCGAGGACGACCGCCAGGTCAAGGGTGAGACGCTCGTCCTGCCAATTTACATTCCCTTAAAAGGTTAAGCTACTAATTGTTTTATTTTTTCAGAGGCCATAAGCGCGACTCTGACGCAGTACGGCGAGACTCTCACGTTCGCTCTCCTCGAGGCCTCCGTTCTCCACCTGCACTCCTACATGCTCTCCGAGGTGAGATGGGGTGACAGTGTGCATCCAACAACTGTAAATTCCCACTGCTGGGCTAAAGGCCTCCTCTCCTTTTGAGGAGAAGGTTTGGAACATATTCCACCACGCTGTTCCAATGCGGGTTGGTGGAATACACATGTGGCAGAATTTCTATGAAATTTGTCACATGCAGGTTTCCTCACGATGTTTTCCTTCACCGCTGAGCACAAGATGAATTATAAAGACAAATTAAGCACATGAATCAGCGGTGCTTGCCTGGGTTTGAACCCGCGATCATCGGTTAAGATGCACGCGTTCTAACCACTGGGCCATCTCGACTCAGTGTGCATCCGACCATCGATAATATATAAGTGGCAACGCTATCGTTCGGCGATCTGACGGTCCTGGCGTGGCAGGTGGCGGAGGTGATGCTGGAGCTGGTGTGGTGGCAGAAGCGCGCGGGCGCGGACTGGCTGGCGAGCGCGCTGCGCCGCCTGTCGCGCGCGCCGCCCGCCGCCACCGACCACCAGTGCTGGCAGTTCCACCAGTACGCGATCAGGTACCGCCCACGACAATGGCCTCCCGCTGACGTCCAAAAATTATGCTTTTACAGTTTAATTAAGTTACAGATATATTTCTCTTCATCATTTAAATCATTGCTTGTATAAAGTCTGAATATACTTTTTTTTTTATTTTTATGGTATAGGTTGGCAGACGAGCATATGGGCCACGTGATGGTAAGTGGTCACCATAACCCATAGACAATGACGCTGTAAGAAATATTAACTATTCCTTACATCGTCAATGTGCCATCAACCTTGGGAACTAAGATGTTATGTCCCTTGTGCCTGTAGTTGCACTGGCTCACTCACCCTTCAAACCGGAACACAACAATACTAAGTACTGTTATTTGGCGGTAGAATAACTGATGAGTGGGTGGTACCTACCCAGACGGGCTTGCACAAAGCCCTACCACCAAGAAAATACTTCTATAAAAACATTAAAAAAATTCCTACCACTTATTAAACTAATAATAATAATAAATAATATTAATTTCAGGGCTGAGAAGTGCAAGGAAATGACCCGATTACTTCGAGACTTCGCCCGCCTCTACCGATAGACACAGACATTACAAATTTGTTAATTGAGAGACGCACCACGCCAAGACTGAAACTTCCAGACGAAGCTTTTAAGTGTCCTGTTTCTTAAGTGATGGACTCATTGTCGGCATTTGTGGCTCCGATACCGGGATAACCTAACCTGCAATGGAAAGTGACACGCCTTGTCACCCATTACGTAAAATACAGTTTTCCACACGATGTTTTACAGTATACTAATAATTCTAACATCTTAATATCATGGTTTGCCTCAAACCTTTTACCTAAGTTTCAAGTGTTCTCTACATAGAGGCTTTGATCAACTCACAGACAATTGTCAATTTTAAGATATATGATTTTTTGTTATTTCTTATACCAATAGGTAGTGTTAATATTGGTTCGACGTTGGTTACATTAATAAAAGTGACAGAAATAAAGGTACAATCTAAATATTTGTTGGTGCCAGATTTATAAACATACATACAGTATGTGAACAAATAATGTGATGCTCACTAAATAATGTACTAATAATAAAGTCGCTCGTAAGAAACAGGATTCAAGTGTAAAAATTGTTAACGATTACAACATTTATAGCAAAATACAGATGTAGATAAGAAAAAATTATGAATATCGAATATATTGTGGTATGTTACTGAAATTAATAAAATATATTGAATTGAGTAAAGTAAAAATCTTCGTATTTCGTTAACAAGGTGCCTCTCGACCAGGTTATATAAATCTCATATCAAAGCAATAATTACTAATATAGTATTATAGAATTGTTTCAACATGATTTATTTGGACGATTTTGATGTGACTTAATAAGGTACCTTCGCTTCAGTTTCGCTATAGGTTATGAATCACCTTGCGATAGGTAAGTACAGACACTAGAATATATTTTGTTATATTCTCTTTATTTGAATGTGATAAAACATGCAGTGAATTGTAAATATTTATTAAAATGTTTACCTTTTATATACGCTTTTTATTTTATCTGTGACTAACCTCAATGAACCTACAATTTTATTTTTTTCAATAAAATATAATGTTTGTTTCACTTTACAAAATACCAGACCATTACACTACCCAAAAAAAAATCATGTTACAAATATTAATGATTCAATAACATCATTTCATGTCTGCAAAATAATTTTATACTAATAATTTTTGTATGTTGTTTGTAGTAAGTATAAGTACTGAAAGGAAGAAAATATAATACGGCTTGTATTATATTTTCAATATTTCATTCTTACAATATTTCTATTTTAACAAAAAAAGCCATTTTTGTATAGCAATACTATAACATATTAATTAATTCAGTAAAGTTGAAAATACTTTCCTCTCTTAATTATACATCGAATTCAAACTCTACACCATATTTCTATTTCCCAATATATTTCGTATAGTGAACGTAATGAAATAAAATAATTAGTGAAGCGTCCTTTAATGGTTTTAATAGTCTTCTGAATGTTTACTAAAAATATGTGTTCCACAATAATTAGTTTCGAGTGCTTATCTATTTTTGGCATATACAAGTAATTTTCTTTTCAATCTTACTAATATTATAAATGCAAGTTTGCTTTGCGTTTGCAAATCTATCAGCTAGAACGGATCATCGGATTTGAATAAAATATTGCCCGAGTATAATGTGAAATGGAACGACGAACGAAGTATGATTAAGTTAAGGAGATCTTGGAAATCAATGCTCATTGGGATGTTTTCAACAAAATTGTGAACAATTATAAGTTAATTAAAATATTTTTATAAATTTCGATTTGAAAAAAAACCACGCCAAGCTAAGCTCATCACACATACCAGTCAGGTCAAATGCTCCGTTAACAATGAACAATAAAAAATCTGATACAATACTTAAATATCTTTAATAAAATATTATTCATATAAATATAATATTCTTAGTTATCACTTTTTCTTGCTGTTCTTAGGACTTGATAGGGTCACAAAGCTAACTCTCCGTGGAGTTTTTGGACTTGCTACTGCTTTATTTACAACTGGCTCCTTCATATCTGTCACTTTTGCTTGCTTAAAGAAATTACTTGTTTTTGAAGTCGGCGTCTCAGAATGCTTAGGAGATAAATTGCTTTTAACTGGAGATTTCCTTGACTCAGGTATAGATTTGTTTGTTTCTGCAGCTTTAGTTTTATTCTCTGTCGGTGACTGGTTATCTAACTTTGAGCTTTCTGTCTCATCATAAACTAGTTTGATGTCTTCACTATCTTCTATGACCATAATTTCATCTTTGTTATTGTCAACATCCATTTCCTTAGGCTTTATGACGTCATTACTGGAGTTATCTGACCAGGACTGCATCGCTGTTTCAACCAATACATCTATTTTCACCGGTGTCTTTTGCTGTTGGCTGTTATCTATTTTGACTTTCTTGGGAGATCTTTCACTTTTTTTCACTGGCAAATTTTCACCAGGTGTTTTGAATTTGATGAATGAATCTATTTTCGGTGTATTGTGGATTGTTGTTTGTTTTGTATCTGTTTTCATTTCTTCATTAGCATCTTTCTCATTTTGTTGTGCTTCTTCAACTTCCATTGGTTCTGAAATTATAAAAATTTATATTATTATATACTAAAGGGCTCATCAAAATAAAAATTGGGGTCTTTGAATTGGCACTTTATTTGGTTTAATTTTAACAGATATTTTTTAACCAGTTTGGATATAATGGAATGAGATATTGGCCTATAATTTAAATTAATTTCTCAGTGACTTACCTGCATTTGGCTCAGCTAATTCATCAGGTAAAAACTCTCCTAACTCTCCCTCATTGAAGGTCACGACGGAACAGAAGCCGTCTGTGCTGGATGCAACTAGGATGCGTCCACACGGTGACCAAGTCAGATCTGTGAGCCTGTGAATAATTGTTTATGATAAAATGCTATACTTGTGATGTTTACAATTTTATCTGAAAAATGAATACTCTATATGTTCTATTATACAATATAAAGTAAAAGTAGTAAAGTAACAGCCTGTAAATTTCCCACTGCTGGGATAAGGCCTCCTCTGCCATTAAGGAGAGGGTTTGGAACATATTCCAAACGAGATGAATTATAAACACAAATTAAGCACATATATATAGTGGTGCTTGCCTGGGTTTGAACCCGCAATCATCGGTTAAGATGAACGCGTTCTAACCACTGGGCCATCTCAGCTCACTTATACAATATATTGTGTAACAAATGTGGATTCATTGTTATCTGCCTTAGTACTGTACCTGGTGTAGTGCACGTTGGACACGAGGGCGATGGGCGTGCGTTGCTGCGTGTCGTACAGCACGAGCGAGCGGCGCGTGGCCACGGCCAGCAGGCGGCGCGCGCCGGGGAAGGCGGGCGCGGGAGCGGGCGCGCGCGGCGCCAGGCGGCGCGGGCCCCAGCGCAGCGCCAGCGCCGGCTCCGAGCACGGCAGCACGCACACCGGCCTGCGGGACACAGCCATCAGCTTATACCGACACTTTGTATCATGTTGCTCAAGGAGGCGCCACTGACGCGCACGTTTCATACTCTCAATGTGATAGCAGACATGGTGGATTTGTTTTGTTGCATCCTGAGTGAACTCACAATAGTTTCTACTTTTTTTTATGGTATAAGTTGGCGGATAAGCATTTGGGCCACCTGAGGGGAAGTGGTCACCATTACCCATAGACAATGACACTGTAAGAAATATTAACTATTGCTTACATCGCCAATGTGCCACCAACCTTGGGAACTAAGATGTTATGTCCTTTGTGCCTGTAGTTACACTGGCTCACTCAACTACTTGGAATATATCCTATACAATATAAACATTCAAATTTTAAATTTATTTATTTATTTTCACTCATATAATATTATATTTTTAAATATAAAATACAAACATATAAAATATATTTAAAAATATAAAATACAGAGGCCAACCAGTGGCGGGAACAGGGTCCAAGCCACCGGTGGTCAGGGCTCCAGAGAGAGGAACTTCCTCACAATACGAGCCGTGCCGAGGAGTACTGCCTTCTGCATCAGGCCCTTGACCCAGCTACCCAACGAGAGCCTCTTAAGGTGTTGGTCGAGGCTCTTGGCCATTAGGCCATTCGCTGAAACAACTATCGGCACAATAACTGCTGTATCCACATCCCACATGTCGACAACCTCGTGAGCTAAGTCAAGATATTTTATTTGTTTATCTTTCTCAGCCTTCACGAGATTCTCGTCATGAGGGATGGTGATGTCAACAATTATCGTGCGGCGCTCTGACCGATCTATCACCACTATATCAGGCTTGTTGGCGACAACAGTCCTGTCAGTGATTATATATCGGTTAAATTTTAAATATTATTGTAATGTACTTTAATATTGAATTATATACTGTTTTGCATTATAAATGTTAATAATTATTGAATTCTGCAAATTCTATAAATTCATACATGCTGTATCATCAATAGTTGATTAATATTTTACTCACACTTTCAATGAGTATCTTGTATAAATGTAAACAGCATTCATGGGTTTCATGTCAAGTTTGCCCTGTTCTGGCTCGATCCTGCCAGCGGGCACTGGAATATACAAACATTATATGTTACTAATGTCAGTTATACTTTAGAGTTAAAAAGACTATAATTATAAGTTTAATGAAACTGATTATTCAATTACATGAAGACTTTTAGAAAATAAGAGTATTTCATGAATCTTACCAGCAATGAGAAGTCCATCAGGACTAAACTGTAATCTTCGGAAGTATGTTTGCAAAGTATCATCATGATATAGACGAACTTTCACATCATGTAAAGCATGTTCTTTAGGGAAGGGAAGTATTGCCTTACTACTGCGTGACACCACTTTCTTTGTGTTCACATCAAATGTGCGGAACACTCTGAAAATAAGTTTAATTAGATGTCAGAAATGTACTACCATTTTAAATTTACATTTCAATGTAGGGATATAAAAAATTCAAACACCAAATTAAATGTTTTGTTTTGATATATTTCAATGTATGCATAATAAATGCCAGAATTAAATTACCGATCAGTACTCGTAGTAGCTATTAGTTGGCCTCGAGGATCCCATGCTACTCCTTGCACAAAGCCTTTGTGGTCTGACACTATGGAGCTATAACGACCTCGGCCCACATCCCAGATAAGTAATTTGTTGTCAACAGACCCTGATGCCAGTTGTAGTGATGAGCTTGACCAACTCATATCTAACACATCTTCCATGTGACCACGGAGAGTCTAAAATATTAAAGTTCAATCACTTAGTTCCATTAATTTAAAACAATGAAAATGTTAAAGAAAAACATTGATAGACTAAATAAAATATTGAGCCTAAATAAAATTGTTTAAGAAGAAATACCAACCTTATGAATTACCCATGACTCTTTATACTGTTCCTCTCCTTCCATTGGTGGTACTGGATCTTCTGTTTTTTGTTTCCAAACAATAATAATTGATTCATCATCACCAGAGGCTAAGTATTGACCGTTTGGTGACCATCTCACGACATTTACAGCTTTTTGATGTCGTGTTAAATCTGCAGCTACTTCTAAATTTATGGATCCTTTTTCTGTTGTCGATATATACCATATCTAAAAAGATGCGATAATTGATATACTGAGTGTAACAAATTAAAAAAATATTTATAATTAGTAATGATAATTGTTTTTATATTTACAAGAACATGAGAGTCGGTGCCTCCAGTGGCAAGTCGCAAAGGTTCATTAGGTTCAGATTTTGGCTGGAAGTCTACACTTAAAACTGGATCTCTATTGTGCCACGATATTTCAGGTATTGCGAATTTCATATTTTATTGGTCAATTGTTGGCGGTTTAGATATTCAAAATAACTCGTAAGCTTAACACAAAACAAACTGTATGTGCAAAGTTAAATAAAAACAAACTTGTCACTTTTGGCGCGAAGCAAACAGTTTTAATATTAGCAAATAGCATAGAGATTTATATAGATAATAAATACAGATTTCGAAATCTGGTGAAATGTTAATTATATCTATTTAAACTCAATTATTTTTCATTAAAATATACTGAATTTATTTAAAATTTCAATTCCCAATAATTACTTTGCATAAAGCATAATAATATATTTTTTAAAATCTTTTAACTCATCCTCAAACGACAGGAGGCTCTGCTAGTAAAAAAAAAACCATATTCAGTTGTCAAAGTCAAACGCGTATCTCTTTCTTTCTAGTTGACGTTTGGCTGGTTGATATCAGACAAAACGAAAATGGTGTGTGTATTTTAAAAATATCCTTTAAAATCTCATCAAACGTTTAATAAATTAGTGGATTGATTAGTGAAATAATTATGTTGTGTCATTATCTTAACAGCGACGGTCGTATTTCATGTTCGGCATTTATATATTTCAGGTGAACGTACCAAAACAGCGGAGGACATACTGCAAAAAATGCAAAGTCCACAAGGTACACAAAGTATCACAGTACAAAAAGTCCAAGGAAAGGCACGCCGCTCAGGGTAGAAGACGTTACGACCGTAAACAGCAAGGTTATGGTGGTCAGTCCAAACCCATCTTCAAAAAGAAGGTATGTTGGTGACTTATAACCTCTATTCCTTAAATAACCGATCATCATTATCGGTTGCTTTTATCTATTTAACCGATTTTTAGTCGAGAATTAAGTACTTTTATAAATGTAAAGTATTTTAAATTTGAAGAAATGTGTGCTAGTCTTGTTACTAATAGTTTATCATGGCGTATTATTATGCTTTTTATAATACTGACAAACTTAACTTTAGTTATAGCGGTACCTAAAGAAATTCGTTAATGTGTTAATGTTAAAATTTTATTGCTTCTTTCGAGAGTTTAATTACTTATTATGATTAGTAGATCCTTGTAGTAGATACTGTTTCTGTTAGTATTTGTATGTGTGTATGTAATACTTCATCACAAATTGAGAGTTATCTCTGAATTGTCACACAGAAAAATAGTGTAAGTTTTTAATATGTTATGTTTTTAATAGGCGAAAACTACCAAGAAAATTGTACTCCGTCTGGAATGTGCCGACTGCAAGGTGAGATCACAAGTTGCACTTAAGCGCTGCAAGCACTTCGAACTTGGCGGAGACAAGAAGAGGAAGGGACAAATGATCCAATTCTAAACTGCCTAATAAATAAGATTCCACACTAAATTGGTTTTTATTTGCAACACTGAAATTATCTATAGACCCCACATTCATAAAAATAAAAATACCCTAATTTGAACAAGACTTTCATTGGCATTATAAGTTTAATATTAATTGAGAAAGATGGTATTTTGATTCAGTTAAATGATCTAAATACGGAAATAGCTAATTCAGATAACTGCAATGTTATATTTTCAATGCTAATTGAACTCAATTTTTTTACTTTACTTTTTAATATAATTTAAACCAAGAAGAATTTTATTAAACCTTTATTAACTATATCAATAATGTAACAGCTTCAGCATTGTACTATAATTATTATAAACATTAAAAAATATACTCAATT
Organism: Vanessa cardui; assembly: GCF_905220365.1. Lineage (NCBI taxonomy): Eukaryota > Metazoa > Arthropoda > Insecta > Lepidoptera > Nymphalidae > Vanessa > Vanessa cardui. Next base: position 14,938,427 of record NC_061130.1, read on the forward strand.
TTGTAGAAATACAATTTGAAATAACAGTTTTTCAAGCTCAACTTATAAAAGTAATCATTTCTTCATTATTTTGTCTAATTCATTGGGATCAAGTCCTTCCAGTGATATTTTTAATTTTACAGCATCTATTGGTACACCAACTTGTACCATTTTAATAAATCTTTCATATTCTGGTTTAATTGTTTCTATTGTATTGTTTTCAGGTTTATTGTCGTTGTCATTGTTAGTAACTGTTTCGTTTATTTCTTCTGGTGTTTCAGTTGTAGATTCCTTGGGTTTAGGATTATCTGTTTCTGTCGCTGTTTGTGCTACTTCAGGAATTGAAGAGAGCTGTGAATAAATAACACTTATAAATTCTCCTTCATAATTATATACATTTATCATATTTATTAATTTTACATATATACATTTATCAAATTAATTTCATACCCTTGCTTCTAGTAAAACCATTGTAGCGTTGATTTTCTCCAGTTTCCTCTCAAACAGCATCATTTTCTGTTCACATCTTTTGGCAAAATTATTTAAAAACTGTACTGTTGTTATTACAAAGTGGTTTACAAAAGCTAATGTACGTTTTTGTTGCAATGCTGCTATCTGAAATTGTTTTTAGAATATTAAGTAGGTATATTGTGTTATAGATTGTTATTAATATTATTATACTTAATATTGTCATGATCTTGTTACATACCTTTGATAAGTCTAAGTTGGCAATTTCTTGATTTACTATTGTATCCTGCATTTTAAAAAGACATTCACGGCGTATAAATAAAATATTTATTTTTGTAAAAACTTAAAATGCCTGCATTAACTAGTCATTTCCTTGCTAAGTAATTACTTTTTTGTAAAAAGTGATCACAGTTTAGATTTTTCCAGTTTCGTTAGTTTTATTTATAGTATAATTGGTCTATTGAAGATTAGAGTACTATAAGTACCTAGTTAGTAGTTAATCATTTTATACAAGAAAAAGAAATAAAACTTTAGTGTTTACCTATTTGTCAATAAAATGAGTATTGTAAATTAACCGATTAGACATTATGAGCACAGATTAAAGAAAGTATAAAAGTGTATGAAAAACAAAAACACAAAAGTGATAATGATTAACTGTGGCAAAGAGTATCATAATAGTCGTAATAAATGTTATTTGTTATTACAATGAATACTAATATTAATAATACACATTTATCGTGAGTTAACAAGCATAAATAAATTTTTCAACTGAGATGAGATGAATGAGTAATGTCATAACGTTTAAGTGACAATGACAACCCTAACAGGCTAACGTCATAACAATAGCAACGCGCTCTAGTTTCGATTTATATGAAAATTCTACAATTTATATTTCTAGTCAAAGACCTAGTATCCCCAATACGTTCAGAAGTTTTAAGAAACTGTTTACAGACCTAGCTACCAAATATTGTATAATAAAATGGCAGGGGAAGTTGTAGTCGACGCTTTACCTTATATTGACCAGGGTTACGATGACCCGGGAGTTAGAGAAGCGGTAAGATTTAATGTTATTACTAATATAAATCGTGTATAACATAGTATTGATGTAGCTAACATCAGATAAACAGAAATTGCATTTTGAACTTTATAGTGAGATAACAGTAGTTTTGATTCGTAAAAGATTCGTAAAGATTCACGTAAATACATAGTAAATTTTGATTCATGATTGAGTAATCATCATTTATGAAGTGTTATAATTTCTTGAATAATATTTAAAGGCCCTAGCAATGGTTGAAGAGGAATGCCGAAGATACAGACCAACAAAGAATTATCTTGAAAATGCTGGCCCCGAGCCAAGTACAGCATTTGAAACACCAGCACTGCAAAGAGAGATGGAAAGGGTCCAACAACGTTTGCCTATGGAGCCTTTATCAATGAAGAGGTAAATTTTAAAGGCATGCTTGGCATCAAGGATGAGAATACTAGACACATATATAGTGATTTCATCTTTCTACAGTTTTTTTTTATTTCTTTTTCTAAACTAATCAAAATATAATAAAATTCTAATCCTTGCCTCACAACCTTACGTATATAAAACCCTTACCTTAAGTATATAAAACCCTTTATAAGTATTATATATCAACCAATTTTCAGATATGAGTTACCTCCTCCACCAGCAGGACGACTTGGTGAACCAGCAGCCTGGGTGGAGGCTGTGGACAATTCTCATGCACAGCTCTCACATCAGGCAACTAGGGTCCTGAACTTGGAGTTGCAATTACATTACAGTACAGAAGCCTGGCGTTCCTATTTAAATGTCCTACAAGCTCTAGTGATCAGATCTCAGAATGTACATTCACAGCTACGGTAAGGGGACTATAAAAAATACATGTCATGAAATAAAAAATGTTAAAACAATGATTCTGCTTTATGTACTGATGCTAAAATTGTATTTTGATGTATCATATATATTTTTAGGAAACAGATAGCAGCTGTAAATTGGGAACGTAAAAGATCCCAGACAGCTAGTGGTGCACGCCTGCGAGCACTGCGTCGGCGATGGGCACAGCTTGTCTCTGATAACTATCGTCTTGAGAGGGCTATAACACAGCTTGAAATACAATTAGAGAAGGTGAGATCATTCTTAAAAACTGTTTTTTTTTTTATTTTAGTCTTTGACTAAAATTATTGTATAAATTATCTTTTGACAATTATTTTATCAACTTATTGATTCTAAATAACTCCTTAATAGATTAGATTAAATTAGTGAAACAAATAGAATAGTAAAAATTATCTTTTTTAGAAAATTTTTCTTACTCCTACTAAAATACATTATATTCATACTTATAATCATTTGTTTACTATGTAGGCAAAAGGTCAAGCAACAGCTGATGAAGCTCCAGAAATGGATATGGAAGCAGTCAAAAACTTGCCTGATAAACTCAACTCTGAAACAGAGAAAGAAGTGCAGAAGAAAATAGAAGATATGTTTGCAGATTAATTAATTTTAATTTAAATAAATTTATATTTTTAAGTACATTTTTTGTTATTAATTACAAGCCCACCTATTAACTTATAAACAACTAATTTCTTTGGTTCCAAAACGAGAGAATAACTAGATCTAGGGAATAAGTTAATTGCAGCCTTAATGTTAGTAACTTCGTACTATTTTCTAGATGGATTGTTAAAAGGTAAAAACTAAAAACTTTAGAGAGAGATTAAGACTCAAGGTCACCAGGTAGTTATTGTGTGTCAGGGCGTCATGGTAGCATGCGTAAGCGATCTCTTGGCGCCCGCCGAAAGACAGAGAGGGTACCGCTGGTTTTTTAGTGGGTAAACCCGGTGGACCTGCGTGCACTCGGTGTCCAAGAAAACGGGGGAGTCCCACACACCCCCCCACTTTCCACCACGTGGGGGAAGCGCGTAAAGCGTTTTTCCAGCGAAAAAAAAAAAAGAAAAGGTAGTTATTTTTCAATTATTAACTATTTATTACCTGTGAATACGAGAATGCGAATGAACTGTTTTGTCAAATATAGATTGTCAGTTGTCATTTGTCAATATTATTTTTATTAAATTTAAAAATGGCGGACGATGCATCCAGCAGTAGTGCCTGTGCCGGTAATTCTGTTGATAATTCAATAAATCAAGATGAATTAATTATGAAACAGCAACGTGAAATAGAAAAAGAGGTAAAGCGAAAAAAAACATACATTCGCTATCGACTTTTTAATTAAATTTCTCTCTTTTTCTCCAGTTACGAGGTAACAATGACACGATGTTTGTATTTGTTTTTAGATATCGGAGACCATTCCTCTCGTCGGAGATCTCGAAGCGCTATCAACTTTAGAAAAAGAATACAATGAAGACCCCATTTATTTGTTAAAAGTCAAAGATCTATCTGCTAAATACAAAAACATTAGGAGAACAAGACCGGACGGCAATTGCTTTTTCCGTGCATTTTCGTATGCTTATTTGGAGCACCTCCTCACTGATAAAAATGAATATGATAAATTTTACGAAATAGCCAAGAACTCAAAAGAAATACTTGTCGCTTTAGGATTTCCTCAGTTCACTGTTGAAGACTTTTATGAGACGGTGAGTTAATGTTGTTTATAACACACAAATGAAAAAAAAAAACACTTTTTGTTGTTTAGACAACAAACAATAATATTGTAATGTTTTAATTGACTTGACAAAAACTTTATTCATTTAATCATTGAGGATAACTTGTCAGCACTTGTAGGGTTTGCCGAGAATATAATATATTTAATTCTATTGTGATGAATGGCTTCAAACTATGCAGTTTTGAGTGTTATCTTTTATTTTGTTTTTTAAGTTTATGGAAGTCATACAAAGAGTTGGCGAACAAGCAGGTGGGTCCCTGGAAGAGCTGGGATCGATTAGAGAAGAACTACATGATAAGTTTAATAAACAGGGTTACTCAGACTATATAGTGGTGTACCTGAGACTCATTACTTCTGGTCAGCTACAAACTCAGCATGACTTCTATCAAAACTTTATTGAAGGATCCCGTACTGTTACTGAGTTCTGTAGACAGGTAAGTGGTTAATATAAAACTAAATTATAATATATAGTACTGTTTGTCACATTATTGTTAAGTTTTTTGGTGGAGATTTATATTATTTTTTTTTTGGTAACCAACCTATGCTATATATTCAATATCTGTAAATCTGGCTACTGACAGTAGCCAAACTGCAAAATAGCAAAAATAAAATTTAAATAACAATAGACTTTTGAATATCATAATTTAACAATATGTAATTTTAAAAATCAAGTTGGTGCTCCAAAGCTTTAACTTATTCTATTATTGTCATAAAGAAATATTTAATTTGCTTCTTTAATAAAAAAATACCCTATTTTTACCTATGTGGTCATATCTAGATCTACAACACTGCAATATGATTTATAATATTGATGTTCATTTGTTTTTTAGGAAGTAGAACCAATGTACAAGGAGTCAGACCACATTCATATCATAGCTCTGAGCAATGCACTTAATGTTGGCGTAAGGGTTCGGTATATGGACCGTGGGGAAGGTAGCCAGGTATAAAAACACTGTATTTTTAAAATATCATCTAATGAAAAATTCAATTTATCCTAAAATATTCTTTGGAAGTTTAATATACACATTAACTGGATAAAATTTTATTATATTTATTGCCTACATGTTCAATACTTCTAATTTATTTTTACCATTCCAGGAGGTCAAGATATATACAGTAATTAGTTTTAGTTTATTTTTATATATATTAAAGCATTTAATGTTATTAATTCTTATGTTAATAAAGATTAATTTTTAATAAATACAATTTTTTTTATAGGTAATTGCTCACGACTTCCCCGAGGGCGCCAAGCCTCTTGTCCACTTGCTGTACCGACCTGGCCACTACGACATTTTGTATGCGTGATTGTGTTGCGCATTTAATACATATTAAAGTTAATTATCTTACTCATTTGTTGTTTTTATTTTAATAACATTATATGAAAATAGTTTATACATTCAAGTATAGTACAAAATTGAGTAAGGTATGTAATTCAATTGAGTGTATTTTGATTTGTCTGGAGTAGTTAGTTAAATGCAAGAGGTGGCTGAGTATTTTAGAGGAGACTGGCTAACAGATACTTGAATCATTCAAAGAAAAAAAAAAGCTAGATATAGATATTTCGTAAAAAGGCAATGTCTCGTAGTATTATTTATTTACTTTTCAAGTTAAAATACTGAATCTTATTTATTACATTCAAATAAAGAATAAAGTAGAAAATTATGTCAAAATGGAGATTATCTGCAGAAATAAACACCATCTGGTTGTCGTTTTGGTTTCATTCCTGCAAAGAAAGCCTTAATGTCTTCCTCCTTGACAATTTCTTTTTTGTCTTTAAAACTTTTTAGGAAGTCCAGTAATTTATCTCTCATTCTATTGTATTCAGTAAGAGCATTTATTTGTTGGACTCTGTCTAAAGACGACAATGCTTGCAATCCTTTTTCATACTGTGTTGATGGTTCACCATTTATTTTTTGTTTGCCTAAGCTTTCATAGGCACTAACAGTGTCTTCAGGATCAGTTAAAAATAAAACTGAAAGGTCATTATACATTGACAAACATTCTTGGCAGGTGCAGAGTTTCTGTCGGAAGTTTGACGGCCAAAATGTAGCTCCTTTGTATATTTTTTTTATTCCTTTCGGTCTTATACAAAGGTTGTCCTCAAGTTTTGGTTTTTTAGCTTCTACATTATCAGAATTTTCTTCACTATACTTTCTTTTTTCTGAGCTACCAGATTCTACTTCCTTATTACAGCTAGATTCTTCTTTTTTAGTACTGCTAGATTCTAGTTCCTTATTGTCACTTTGAGTAGTTGCCTCCATAGAATTGTTATCTTCTCTAGGTAAGTTTTTCAATTGATTTCTATTTTCACTTTCTGACTCTGTTGAGGTAATGATATTTTCAGAATTCATATGATTATTAGAATTATTTTCATTTTGTACTATGGTTTCATTTGAAATTTTATTTGCATCAGTTTGACAGTTTTCATTACCAGTTATAGAATTTTCTGCATTGTCAGAAGTGGGTTTAATCTCTGCTTTTGGTTCATTTGTCATTTCCACAGGGTCACTATCTTTTGTTGAAGAGTCTTTGTCAATTGTATTATCATTATTCTCAAGTGTAGCTGTTTTTTGATTATCATCTTCAGGATCAGCTAAAAGTCTATCTTCTTCCATTTTCTCTGCTTCCATTGAACTTGATTTGCCATCTTCAATTTTAGTATTTTCTGCTTCATCTTTTATATTGTTTGCTTCTAATTTATTGATATTTGTTTCACTATCTTGTTGGTCCTTTGACATTTCTACAGCCTTAGACTCTTCAGAAATGTTTTCAGCATTAGTAGAACTCTCCAAATTATCACACACCATAGCAGTGTCATCAGTTGTATCTTTTGAAACTTCATCACTTTTTAAAACAGAGACTGCTTTAGTTTCACCCTCATTGATATTATCGGGCTGGCTTTGTTCGTTACTTAGTTCTGGTGTTATATTTGATGTAGTTTTTTCAGAAGATAAATTTGTTTGTGGGTCCTGTTCTGATTGTTCAGTTTCCATAGGGTTTTCTGTAGTATTTTCTTTGTCACTTTCATCTTTACTAATGCATTTATTTTCATTTTCTTCTACACTTTCTGGTAAGGTGGTATCTTTAGTAACTACACTAGTATCAAGTTTTTCTTCTGATGTCTCATCATTGGGTTTATTTTCAATTTGATTTAATTTACAGTCAGTAGCTTCTTCTGTTTTGTTACCATTGCTTAAATTAGAATTATTCGTACTACCATTAACAGTTACTATATCCACCTCAACACTATCTGTATTAATAGCTAAATTGCTATAGTCATGTAAGAATTCATTTTTATCCATACAGATTTTGCAAATCATCTCCGAATATTGCTCATTGGTTGGAACTGTCGATTCCAGGTGTGATGCATGCAACCAGTCTTCACAAATGATACATTGAATCATTTCATCTTCAACAGTTGACTCAGGGTCAGGATAGGGTCTTTGGCAGGTACAGTATAACCCACTAAAGTTCTGATTATAAAAGTTGTCTTCATTTAGGTCAGACTTTACAGGAGTAAAAGAACAGGGATGGGAATTGAACTTAGGATTGCCACAATCACATCTGAAATTACGTTTAGTGTAAAGTTCAATTAGTTCATGGTTTTCGTGGCACATCAAGCTACAAGCAAGACACACCCCAGCTCTCTTCTTTGGATCTGATTTGGCTTCAGGGCAGCAGGTCAGGCATGCATATAAAGCTTGCCTTTTTATATAGCCCTGAAAATAAACAGAAAACATTGGCTCAATAACAAAATATAAGTAGTGAGCAGAAGTATGGAGTGACATAATATAATTTATTAAACAGAAAATGTTAGTCTTTCGTCACACACACGAGCGATTGATTCAGTTGTGTATGGTTACAATAAAATCATCAGGATATAATATAGATGAATTTATAATTAGACTTTCGAAACAGTTGCAACGGTCAGTAGCAGGTGTTTTACTAGATTGAATTGACCTTTGTTGCAAAACAGATCCCAATGATTTTCCATGCTGGACATAATGAGACGTACCTTAGAATATGTGCAATTTTTATCATCCGACGCTCCTAACACTGCGTTAGCATCTTCTTCAAAATCTTCCTGTTCTTGCAAGACGTCCATCATTGTAACAACTTTTTCTCCGTCACATTCGGACATGTCGGCATCTTCACTCGTAGTTTTGATGTCGCTTGCCATTTTCCAGAGTATTACAGTTTATATTTATGCAAAGCCAACGTTGTGTAATTATTTTAACAAAGAAAGTAAAAGCCGGTTACAATACAAATGAGCGCCAACACTTTTATTCGACATAAATGTCGACCCCAATAAGGAACGAAATGAACGAATTGAATGAAATCCTGATGACATTGGGTGACAATTTAAAAAATCGATGTTGCCAAAATGCCATTTATATCGTTTTACATTTTTATAGTGTTTTAATTAAATTGAAATATATGTATTTTACCTATGAACAAAAAAATAAACATAACTTCAACATCAAAATCTATAAGGGTTAAATTCTTTTTGCTATCAAAATTGATTATTATAACGGGTTTTTGTAATTATTATTAAGATAAATAATACACTTATTTTAATAATTAATTAATTATTTATTAATTGAATATTTAAAGTAAAAATGGTACATCTAAATTTTTTCTTCCGTTCCCAACGTATAGAAAACCACTATCAGGTGTTCGAACTTTATGAAAAAACATCATACCAGGCCAGTATAAACTTTTCAAATAAACAATACTTCCATTTTGTTCGAGCGATAAATTCCAGCAGCCATTAGGTATATCTTGATCAATGGAATCTAAAAAATCCATACTATAGTTGTAGTCTGGTCTGGTTAAGAGATTAGTATTCCAACGATGCTGAGGTGGACGGATATGTAGATATGATTTAGTTAGTTTTGCTTCAGAGGCGGTTAATCCATAGTAATTTGGATTGATCACGACCGTTGAATCAGGTTGTTTTATCAGCTGCCCCCTAGAACAAATCTCGGCTTCTTCACAGATATTGCTTATCGTAGCCGCGATCCGATTCTCTTCTTTCATAAACTGGCATCGGTCGGGGTTATTCTCTTCCAATGCCTCATCTAATATTTTGATCTTTAATGAGGGATCTCCACGGAAAGGGAAGGTTGTTAGTAATGACAGATGCTTGTACTTTTTTTTCGCTTTTGGTAGCAAACCCCAGAATTTGAAGTCCGTTGTGTAAAAGTACTTTCTGTCGGCGATGGCATCCTTATTTATGCCAACAGCGATGTGATAATCTGTATCAACTGCGTGGAATTGACCCCAGTATTGAACGTAAATGAAATGATTTTCAACCTGCAGAAGTGTTAGTGAATTCTGCAATAGAGATATTAGTTCGTTGCTGAGTATTTTTCCATTGACGTTCACATATTCTTTGTACTCCCACAGCTTATGTACATTCATTGTATTTTAAAAGTTATTTAACAATATATTTTGTATGTGAATTCAATGTTATTTACATACACATATTGTAATATAGAAGTTATAGACATAGATGAATTGAATGTCAAGGTATTTTTATTTTCGAAATAGCTTTAATATGTGTCAAATATTTAATAAAAAGGTTTTACTATATATTGTAACAGATTTAATATTAAGGAACTAGTTGAGGTTTTTTTATTCGCGTTACAGTTGTTCTCGATGAGAAATATTTATCGACACTTTTACGATAGGTATTTGTTTTTTTCTTAAGGGTCATCAGAAGGGGCCATGTAAAATGATTCTCATGTCTCGAATGACAATTACGCGACGTCAAATATTTGCTAGCCCTCTGTTGGCCGTAATTCGTAATACGACCCAAAATGCGTCTAGTTTAACTTGAACCCATCGTAAGAACCGTTCTGTACTTGTGGTAGACCAACTTCTTTTTGAAATAAGGATAAACTTTCGAGACAAATTACTTATTTTACGGAAAGCGGGCATCGTATTGCTTGTTTGTAGACTCCTGGGTAACATTTATAAGAAATATAACCGTTCCAATTTATGAGTGGCGTGTATACTCATTGATGGTTGAAAAAAGTAAAAAGTATATTGAAACTGTTACAGAAGTGTATCTTATACAATATTAATTTATATATTAATTTTAATTTATGTATCATATAAGTTTTTAACTCACTGTAATTAAAAAGTAATAATTTATTCCATACATCCCTCTTATCACCGCTATTAATGCTACGATGCAATATAGGTACTCTATAGAAAGTATGGTGGAATAAATTTCAAAATTGTAGTCAAAAGTCAGAGTAGGGTCAAGCCCAGCTGTGGGACTTAAGTTTCATCAATTTATCGTCTTTTTTTTTTTACCAAAAGTACGTTTTACTGCAAAACCAATATAAAGTTATGCTATCATACAACGTAAATTATCTACTCGTCGCAAGAGGGCACTTTATTTTAAAATGGTGTTTTACGGAATCCCGTAGATTACAAATTGATTGTAATCGTTTACTAATATTTTAAACTTCAATTGTTAAATCATGGTAAGCGTGTGTTTTGTTTGTACAACCACTCATTAAATTGTCGTTGTAAGGTAGTTGCTTCTACTCTATCATAGATGGCGGTAAGTTGACCAAAATCATTTTATTATACCAAAATAGTTTGACACTATTTCGATTTCAGAACTTTTGTGTTTGTGAAAATGATCCAAAAAAAAAACACAAATAACAAGTACATTAAGTATTTTTTTCATTTTAGGCGTTTGACTATCCATGATTATATCTTATAATATACATAATATTGACTTTCGATGATGTATATGATATATTATTTTAAGATTAAGTTATGTTGATCATATAGACACGATATTTTAATACCTACTGTATAAGTACTTAATAGTTTAATGATATTGAGGTACTGTAGATCAGAGAGGCCCCAGTGGAGCTCTACTTGATTTAGTAATCTATATTGAGCCATTACTGCCTTTTTAGTGTCTAAATGTTAACCAGGAAAACACTAAGTGTAAGTTATTTATGTTTTTTTACTTTTCTTTCTTTATTCTATTAATCAATTGTTACGTTGTCTATAGTCATATACTCATTTCTTGGTGGTAGGGCTTTGTGCAAGCCCGTCTGGGTAGGTACCACCCGATCATCAGTTATTCTACCGCCAAACAACAGTACTCAGTATTGTTGTGTTCCGGTTTGAAGGGTAAATTAGACAGTGTAACTACAGGCACAAGGGACATAATATAATATCACAGTTCCCAAGGTTAGTGGCGCATTGACGATTTAAGGAATGATAATTTGTCATACAGCGTCATTGTCTATGGGTGATGGTGACCACTTACCATCAGGTGGCCCATATGCTTGTCCGCCAACCTATACCACAAAAAAACAGATTATCAGTTATGTTTTCCGAACTTTGTATCGAAATTGTAAGTACTTAATCATATTAAAATATACGCTTTTGTGAACATTAATATTTACTTCTTTTATACATACAAATATGATTTAAATATAGTTACTATATAAATCTTGACTGCGTGGAATGGTGGCAAGAATGCTCGCAGAACTATCTTCAATCATTTCATTTTACAAAATTCAACCACCTAGCAATAACTGTTGTATTCCATTTTGAAAGGTGACTGAACCGGTGTAACTATCCAGGGCACAAGGGGGAGGATATCCTAGCTCCAAAGTTGGTGGTGCAATACCAATGTCTACGGGTAGTGATAACCGCTAACTATCTGGTTCTTCATTTCTACCAATATTATAAAGTTAACAGAAAACACAGTAAAATTCTATGTTAACTTAATGCACCTTTAATTTTTTTGATTGTTTAATAAAACAAGGTTTATTTTCCTCCCTAGCAGACGTTTAACCAATCGAGCGTTATAATCTAGATGGCACGGCGCTACAAGTACTAGTTAGGAGCGCCGATTCTCCGCAGCACGCGTGCCCTGCTGAGTGCGCGATGCGCTATCTCGGCCGCGAGGGCGGCACGTGTCGAATCACGGCGCGGCGCGGCTCGAGTGCCAATCGAAACACGTGTTTTGTTCCTTATTGTTTAATCGACTTGCTCAGCGAAGTACGTTTTACGACGTTTAGCGTAAGTGCGGAAATGTTCTTTTGATTTTGTAAAGTTTATCGATTGCAAGTGCTTTTGTTATTCGAGGGCGTAATTTTTTAATAGAAAAGGGTAGAAAATCAAAATCGATATTTTAGGTTCGAATGTTCTGCGCGCTTGCATGTATCTAAATTCTTTCAAATCGTGTGTGCATTGAGTGGGAGTGTAAATTGTGTGATTGCATTTTTCAAGATCTCTTAGACAAAGTGAATTGTTATCATTATAATATCATCAGTATTATATTTTGCTATGAACTTGAAATTTATCCCATGTTCAAGCAAAAGGACGTCTTAAATAAAATATTAACTTTAAATAGTTTCAGACAAAGATTAGTCTTGTGTAATAGAGGAAATAATTCCACCTGTTATGCCTCATATTATAATTCCCTAAATATAAATTAAATAATTAATAATATTAGTTCCCGTTACAAGTTGCCTTATGCCGTCATTTGTTTGAGAATCGTAAGGATTCAAATGCAGTAACTTACTATTTAACTTTTTTTGAAACAATGTACACGTTTAATGAAAACTGAATAATATGTTCTTTCTGATATTGAGTCTGATGCAATTGGCATGCCAGTCATATCTCTCATTAATTTATGCGAGACGGTATAAATACGAGATATGCGCTTAACACCCAGAATCTAACTCTCATTATGATATATGAATACCGATAGTTTCGATATTATAATATTATAAGCTATTAAGGCATTATTGTTAATTTCGAAATTTAAAACTGTCATAATAAATAAAATAAAAAATATCTGTATTATAGCTTTCGCGGAAGTTTTTCCGAAGTGACAGGTACGACTGGGCAATTATCAAGAGAAAATCCTATTCACTTAAGCTTGGCAATGCACAGGCAAGCCTTCCGGCGTTACAGATACTTGTAGTAAGGCGGTAAATGAGCAGCTTACCTATGTACCAGCTTCGCCATAAAAAATATGTTTGTAAAAATCAGGTGTATAGATAAAAAATGAGTTTTCTCATCGTTCATTCCAAATTTGCATTAAGACATGGCGTTTCACCCCCTAAATAATTGTAGCTAAATCCGTGAATGTTTAGTATCACTATGAAGGTGATTGTGTGAATTTATTTATGAATTAAATTTCATATACCAGTACGTCTATTGTCGAATGTGTTTTTAATAATTTGGCTATTTATATTATCGGTTTCCAGCGTACCCATATGCGATTTCAAAGCTTTACAAAAATATTGGTCTCGAATAAAGGCCACAATGCAATTCGCCATACGCGCCTCAATTCAGAATCAATCAGTTTCTCCCAGACTTGTTTCAGACACCGTGTCTGTTGCGCAAGTGGAGCGAGTGAGCAATATCAATGTGTTCGACCAAAAACAATGATGTCGTTCCCACAGCCTCGCCCCGGGCCGACCCGGGCCGCCCCGGACCCTAATGCCCTGTTAATGCCCCGTTAATACTTTGTACTCTATTTTGTTTTTTATTTAATTGTTTTTGAATGAGGACGCCACCGCCTCGGGGTTATACGTTGCAAAGAAAACATACTTATTTATAGCTCGTTATTTTCACTGGCATGTTGATTTTTGAGGATTACTTCTTGATATATTATTATGTAACATTCATTAAAATATAAAAATTATAGTAGAATTATTACTTTATTTTTATATTGTGCATAACCAGATGTCTACGAATGTTCTTCGTAACGTAGTAATAATTTAGTAACAAGTCCATTAATTACTCCTTAACTTTGAATGACTTACAAGTCGTGCAATAAACAAATAACTATGTGCATATCGTGTGACACATCGATTTTCCGCCTCCTAGAATATCCAATTTAAGAGTGTGAATTAAATTGGTTCTTTTATCATCATTATTCTAAGGGTAGGAGGATGATATTTATATTCGCTCTGCTTTACACAGTTTTTATTTTTGACTTGCTCCTCATTCTAATGCCACATGAGGTATGTACAGAAATCCTAGGATAAATACACGATACGCGGTGTTTGTAAATTTCTAGTTCTAATGGTCTCGCGAAAGAAGTTAGTCGTTTGATTTGAGCCTGAATTATTTCAGATTGTGTTAGATATTTTCATCCCATTGTTTTATGTGTGTGATAGAATAGAGTGCGTTATTTTTATCCCAGTATGTGTGGGCAAATAACAAATCATATTCATCATCCTCCTGCCCTTATCCCAATTTACGTAAGTCAGCACAGCAGGTCTTCTTCATCCATACCTACTTCCCTATGTGACAACAATTTTTCTACATTCTTACCACCTATATTATCTTTTACAGAATTCATTCATAATTTCATTGGTCAATAACAAACCAAAGCTTTACAATAATTCACTTTAGAAAGTGTTACATTTCAACACTGAGTTTATTTCAATGAAAGATATTAATTAATACGTTATCTTGTTACATATAATGGTATAACAATCAGCACCTAACAATAGATTGAAACTTTAAATTAATTCCAATTAGTACGCAAAAAAAAAAATTTCACAAACATTTATCCCAATTAACAAAGTTCCCACAATCGATATCGCAAAATTCGATTACATTCCCACAATTACGGAATGTAAGAAAAGAAATGAAGTCATATATTCAGTCGAGTGGCGATTTCGTTGGTGACAAAGGGCGGGAACACTGGGCGCGGAACGAAATCACAGATTAAAAATTATTTGTGCTAAACACGCCGCCATTGTGTTTGTTCCTACGCGTCGCTGGCTCAAAACTAATTGCTCACGATTAAACGTTTGTTATGAAGATTAGGTGCAGTGAAATCTGGAGAGTCATGAGAAAATTGAAAGTTTCTGCGTTGATTTTTGGACTTGCCATTGTTCTGCCGTATGTTATGTTTAATATTATGGAATTACAGCTAAGGTGAAAGCTTTTGTGATCGTATATATTTCCGTTAGGTTATCCCTTGTTTTAATTTGATAGAGAATATTCATCGATCAATATTATAAATATAACATAAAATATAATTGCGTGCTTTAAAATAACTTTATAATTGTGTAGACATGATTTATAAAAAAAATAAAAAATCCCAAGAGGGCCGCGTGGCAACGTATCTGGCACGCGTCTGACCAACGCGATGATAAACTGCGGAACGAGTGTAACGTTGTTGCCAGCGCGAATAATCATCGCATGATGGGGTTGCAAGTTAAAATAATTGGCGCCCCGCGGGCAGACGCGCGCTAATGTTTTGATAATGACGACTGGCCGTATTGAGACATTTTGTTTTCACATTTGTATATTATTCTATGGGGGCGATGTTGTTTTGTAAATAAGAATATATTTTAACAATACACTTTGTTTTTGCTTGTTTTAAAGTACAATAAACATTATTACTTTCCGTAGATATAATATAACTGATGCTCATATCTGTAAATTTAGAATCAAAATTATTTTATATAATCTGTAAGTGTTTTTTATTTAAAATAGTTTTTATGGTCTTATTTAAAATTCTTCAAAGTTAAAAACGGTTAGTTTCGACTTTCGACATTCGTCAGACACCTTACGTAACAAAAGCCTGGGTAACGGTAGCTTCGAACAGACCCTGACAGATGGACTGACAAAGTGTTTGATGGATTGTTGTGGCTTGTTTCAGAATTAGTTTTTACATGTGTAGCGAAGCTCAAACGACATTCACATTTGATTTCGGTAAAATGAATATTCATATTTTGTCTGATTCCATCTCCATTCTCTGACATTTTAAATTTAACTCATATGCTTCGTCCTTCGATTTGTTATTCCGCAGTCTATAATGTAATCAGAATATTTTCTTGTAAAATATTTTAGTATAAAAACAACAAATACACGAATTATTCACCACACTGCATTATGGGCCGTATCGTTTTAAATTTTTATTCCAGAGTGAGGCTTTTCTATGATTTCGGTGGCAAGTTGTTAGTACCGCTCATTGGTAGGTATTAAGAGAAATATTAATCTTCCAAAACATCATCAAAGCATCAATAACCATGAGAATTAAGGTGTTATGTTTCTTGAATCTGTAGTTACACTGGCTAACTCGCCATTCAAACTAGATTACAACAATACTAGAAATAGTTGTTTGGTCGTAGATTATACTAGCGGCCCGCCCGGGTTGGCTCGGGTGCAAAGCTGATACTTAATGCACTACAGAATTAGTTTATTTACGACATCACATTAGAAACTTTTAAAATTGTCAGTACTTTACTATATCGTCCATATAATATATACAAAAAAGTTTCCTCTCGAAACATTCTATCTATTAAAAAAACTGCATCAAAATCCGTTGCGTAGTTTTAAAGACTTAAGTATACATAGGGATATAGGGACAGAGAAAGTGACTTTGTTTTATACTATGTAGTGATAATGTGGTTCTATGCTGACAAGCTTGCACAAAGCTGTACAACTAAGGAATTATTAATGGTACAGCTTTAAATACGTATAGTATATTTAGTAAATTAATACAATATGTAACTAAATACAGCGCAGACCTTAATTTTTTTAACGTCTGTAATGTTATTGTACCTGCTGGCAGAGGTTATTAAAATGCATATTTTTATTCAAATTACTTGCTTTTATTTTATAAAATCGATTTTAAAACCAATCAAAATAATGTACTGTTTATTTTAATTAAATGCGAAACATGCTAACCAATTTTAATTACACTAACAGCGGGAACATTATTTCTTATACCTCTGTTTTTATACGTCCCGTTTTCGCATAACGCCTTCAATTTATTTGATCACGCATATTGTGAAGTGCCTTCTCAGAAAATGAAATTAAAATGTCAGAAGCTGTGTGTTCAGACAAAGGCCCATCAGACGCCACCACTTGGAACGTCAAAAGATTTACTTATAACCTACATAGATACTAAACAAACGAAATAAATTTCGTATCTATGTAACGAGCCACAGATAAAGGGTGCGGCATCTGCATGAGACTCGACACGATCAATTATGACCATTGTCAGAAACCGACAATACGATTTTAACACGTCGTCGCATATTGAGACATTTACTGTATAAAAGACCCACGCTCCACGGCGTTTGTGCTAACACTGATCGGTTTTCGACTTTAATGTTCGAAATTTAAAAACGATTTTTGTCTATGGTCTACCGTTGACAGGTGCGCTCGGAAACCGGGCCAACCTCCCACTGCTTGTCAACAATGAGACAGTTGTCGCACAAAGCGAAGTTACGATTCAGGATCACGTGTCGCGAACGTATGTAAGGACTTAATTAAATTGCCGTCTCTAAGAACTTACGGGCATGATTTATTTAGTGAGTGAGATGTTGGTCCCGGGGGATAAGCTGTGGGTATGTAGCTTATCTAAAATATCGTGAGAAAACAGTCTTTCTATAAACTGTATCGTGTAGTCTTTAGGTTGAACAGATATCTGTCGGATATTTAAATGATAATTATTTTGTGTACACGTAATTGTTTATCGTAACCTAAAAATCTTGACATTAAAGATAAACACACATATGTACACAACAATACGATAATAACAAAACAATAACGATAACAGCTACGTGTGCTGACTCAATCAGAGCCAGAGCAGAATTTGTATTGAAGTCGTCCAGCACTTTCTCTAATCCTCTTTGCTAATTCCAAATGGTTCATACTCAACGAAAAGCGTTTAAATCGCAAATCCGTCACATTCGGACAATCAAACATACGAATAACAAAACTAAAAAAAACTCGAGGTAATCGTTAGTTTGGCACAATCCCGACCGCCCGCTGGCAAATCGGATCGACTTGTTGTTGAAGGAGCTCAGCAAAAAGAAAAAAAAAATCGCCGAAATGGACACGAGGCAACAAGGCGACAGATGCATCGAAAAAAGTCGCGCACAAAAATCTCATTACGACTATTTGTGGGGGTTGAATACGTTAAATTGTTTTGTAAATTGAAAGAAATCGAGCGATGATGAACGGGTGGCGTGTGGTTTGTACCAATTTACATAATTCGTGCTTTAATCTAATATATAATAAACATCTGATATGTAGACTATTAATAATAAAAAAAATTGAAGTTTAAAAAAATAGGTTTTAGGGTGATGGTTGTCATGTGTTAGGCAAAAGTTTATGTCTTCTCCTATCGACTTCTTCCCAAGGTTGGTGGCGCTTTGACGATGTAGGGATTGGTAATATTTCTTACAGCGTCATTGTCTATGGGTGATGATGACCACTTACCATCAGGTGGCCCATATGCTCGTCCGCCAACCTATTCCATAAAAAACATTACACTAACTTTTCATACGTATGTTCTTATGAAATACGTTACACGTAGTAATGTATACAAATACTAACAGATTTTTTTCGTTTAAAGTATTGTAACATATTGTTTAAGAGAACGCGAGTTAAAACGTCAGATCCGTGTTAAAAGCAAACGAAATCAATTAAAAACAGCGATACTTAGCGTCTTATTATTCTTGTTTTCTTTATTCGAAAACGAATTTTATCGTTTAGCAATAAAAAGTATTTTGTATTGATTATTTTGGTTTAGTTAGATCTGTTTTAAAATATATAAGCTGGCAATATTGTTTGACTTTGGCTATGTTTCTATTTTTTGTAATAATTTTGTTTTAATAATGATACATTTTATTTGTTGATCGATATCAATATTTATCATATCGCAGATCTAAAATTTTGTCTAATATCTAATTTCCAAGTAAATTGAGTTATGTCAGATAGACTAATAAATCGTAATCGTTTTTGTTTAAGCAAAACAATCGTAAACGTAACTTAAATTAACACCCTATAAATATACCACTGCTGAGCTAAGCCTTTCCCTGTTGAGGAGAAGTTTTGGAGTTTATTAAACCATGCTTTGATGCGTGTTTCAAGTAGCTGTGATAGGCACGATGCTATATCTAAGTTGTGTCGTACTATACCATAGGATATGGGACGTCAAAAATGAGTACATATGAAACAATTCTTGTTTGAAGGTAATGGTAAATGACAACAAAAAAATACAAAAAAAGGTATCGGTCCGTAGTAAGTAATAATATTCATTTTTACATCATTCGTGTTTGTACAATGCAACAAGAATTATTTCAAATGACTTTACTCTGAACATAAATAAATTACTCCAAATGGCACGCTTTCTATGTAACCAGCTGTTCAAAGATTTTAAAGTGAACAATACGCTACTAATAGGTTTCCAATGCGTGTTTCAATGGCAAAAAATGTCAGCGGGACGTTGCGGAATTCATTTAAAAAATATATAATATGTATATCTGTAGTAGCATAACGGTTGCAAGTACTGAGTATAAATTATTGCTTACGGTGGCATGGTAGCATTGAAATTTTCTTTTTGTTAGGTTTTTCTTTCAAATAAATTCCTAGTATCAGACCTAGGGTCGTAGTCTGCAAGTCGGATATGTGTACATCGGAAAGCACTGCTCTCTTTCCGGTTGTGTCCAGTTTGCCGTCTCATCGGATTGGAGGACTGAGGGAATACAAGGGCCTCTGATATTGATAAAAATTAGTTGCTATAGCAGAAATTAGCCAGAAGAATGATATAAATAGCCTATCTTATTCATATTGATATTGTCATAATACTGTAATTTTGTTTGTGAAATGTAAAAAAAATGATGCTTAAATTTGATGATTGGTATTTCGATAAGTCTTGTTTTGATATTATACCTAATATTCAAAGACAATGTCGCTTACCCCTTATTAGACTTTACGATTGCGTTCTGTGCTGAGTTTCGTCCTCTGAAATTAGACATAATTAAAATGCTGATGAACTGATCACTGTAACCCTGCGCTATATGTACGTATTGGTACATTGACCCTTATCATATCAGGGAAACAATGTTAAAGGCGGAGCTGTAGCGGAATTTCAGAAAGCAACATACAGCACTAATTTGTCTTATTAATATTCATAATAACTAATATATTTTGTGCTGTTTGTAGTAACCTTTGGACTTGGAGTTATGCCTTAACAGTAGTGTTGTACTTACATGTGCTTAAATAAAATTTGTGCACATTAAGAATCTCAAAGCACGAAGAGAACCTTAACTAAGTTTTGGAGTTAGTAAATAATACTAAATTAAATATTTTGTATGCTATAGGTTGGCGGACGAGCATATAGGCTGGTAAGTGGTCACCACCGCCGATAGACAATGACGCTGTAATAAACATTAACCATTCCTTACCTCGCCAATGCGTCACCAACCTTTGGGAAATAAAATGTTATGTCCCTTGTGCCTGTAGTTATACTGGCTCACTCATACTTGAAACCGGAACACAACAATACTAAGTACTGTTTGGCGGTAGAACATCTGATGAGTGGGTGGTACCTACCCAGACGGGCTTGCACAAAGCCCTTTTACCAAGTAAAACCATGGCAACTCTATAACTTTCTTACCGGTATTATGTATTTTGATAATGTTTTTGTACGCACTATTATAACGAACCATAGTACGTAGGGCCAGGTGTGCGCGATAACTACCACTAGAGTGCTGAAGTGCTACTTGAGTTGGTACGTTCTTTAAATCATATTATATTTTATTAAAGCCACGGGTTCCTGTTGTGGCGTCGTAATGCATTTTAATTTGTTACATTTCACATAACAAATAAATTATTTTTAGGTTATTTTTTAAACCAAACAACATTCAAATGAATGCTTCATAAACTTTCAATTTTATGGTACTCAAATATCTACCTGAGTGGTAAGAATGATATGAAACTACGTTTAAATTTTTTCTTAATTTAGGTAAAATAATTTCAAGTCAATTAATGAAATGTCCCTCGAAAACCATCGTCAAACCTTAGTTTTTAACTTCAACAACGACGCTGACATTTATTCCTTTTTTTACATTAATCCATAATAATATCACAGATTATTTAAGATCAGATAAATGAAGTGCTAATTAAATGTCAATTTGGAATAGGCTATTTATATAAAAAGTAGGATTTTGTAAGAAGTAATTGGCGGCTTTCTTTCCTCTTAAGACGAGGCTTATTTCAAAACTGTACGCTGCGAGTTTTTGGGTGTACATGGTGCTGAATTTCTTACTTTTAATGTTTTAACATTTTTTAAAACCATCTCATGATAAATAGTACAACAATAACAGCCAGTAAATTCCCACTGCTGGGCTAAAGGCCTCCTCTCCCTTTGAGGAGAAGGTTTGGAACATATTCCACCACGCTGTACCAAAGCGGGTTGGTGGAATACACATGTGGCAGAATTTCTATGAAATTTGTCACATGCAGGTTTCCTCACGATGTTTTCCTTCACCGCTGAGGACGAGATGAATTATAAAGACAAATTAAGCACATGAATCAGCGTCGCTTGCCTGGGTTCGAACCCGCAATCATCGATTAAGATGCACGCGTTCTAACCACTGGGCCATCTCGACTCTTATAAATAGTAACTAACTTCCAATGGCATAGTAAGTACCTACTATACATGATATATATAAACAATCCCAGAATGTCTTATTTATAAGATAGGTACACACACATACCTAGGACATGCAAATGGTACACCTCTTGTAAGCCGTCAGCACTGCCCGTAGACATTGGCAATACGAAATTGTGGTGACGTTCATTGGTGGTTCAGCAAGGTACCACCAACTTTGGGAAAATTGTCTTGTGTCAACCGATAGACATACGAGCTTGTAGAATGCCTTCGCGGAAACGCTGAATAAATTGTACCGTAAATCTGAAACTTACATAATTTCAGAAAAATCTAACAACATTTTTCAACGAAAATCTTTGACAAAAGTTATTTTTCTATAAACAATTTGACATTTATTTTTCTTTATTGTATTGAGTAATCAAAAGGGCAAGAGTCCTCGTTAGGTTCAGGGTTTGTATTCGTGACAAATGAATTTACAACAATGAGTCCGAGGGTCCTTTGTTTTCAATTTCAATTTTTCAAACGTTGCTCAATTGAGCGTTCACAACTTTTTGTGTGTGCTTTTAAATATTTTCTTTTGTACGTTCTTTAAATAGGTAATAGGTATTTTATAAGTGTTAGACCGTTTGATTGTAAGTTTTTTAAATTAATTCAAGTAGTTGTAAGTGATCTTATGTTTTCAATGGTCAAAGATTGTTAATAGAATTTAAGTAATGCTTATTTTTCGTAAATACTATTAGAAATCAGATCTTCTTTGGCCCAAGAGAAATTTTGGTACAAGGAGAGATCATCCCAGCAATTTATTCAAATATTATATAAATCAAATGATATTAGCATACGAAGAAATAGTTGCTGGTGTTTCCAAATACTTAGTTATCGTCAACATCACGTACTTAAACATAAATAGGTACGCGTTTCGTGTAGATTTTCGATTTGTGAGCTGAATTAGCAAAGCCGTACAAAGAGAAATGCTTGCACACATTGGTGTGTTGTCCTTCACATACTTACGTCTACGTTATAACCATGTGTAACTATAATATATAGGTATAACCTTTTCATTTTCTCAACATTAGTGAATTATGTTATGCTTAGGTATTGTATTGACATAAATCCCATTGATTTGCTTTTAGTAGTTTATTCCCGAAAGCTACCAAATTTTAGTACAATTCTGTTTATGATATTCAAAATTGCCAATTTAACGTAGAATTTGAGATGAGAATCATTGAAATAAAAGCGAAGGCATGAAATTCACAGAATAGTACGATTAAGCTGAAAATAAGTAGCCGTATCATCTTAAGCAGGCGTCTCGGTAATATTGTTGAAATATTGATTAATATTGTCGCCATCTTGTATTGCCCCTCGAGCGGGAAGCGGAAGCGGCCCTCGTCACTTTCCGGTATACTTTTCGCCATTGTTAGTCAAGATGGAGTTGAGTGTTCTCGAACATTTTATTTTTTTAATGTAATTTTTCACTTTTTTTATAAGTGTTGTGTGTTGTTTTAACTTATAGTATATATTATATGTTAGCTTGAATGTTTTATTTGCCCTTTCAGATTGTCGATAGCAGGGCTTTGGGCAAGTTCGTCTGGGTACCCCTTTTTTTTTTTTTTTTTTCTCGCTGGAAAAACGCTTTACGCGCTTCCCCCACGTGATGGAAAGTGGGGGGGTGTGTGGGACTCCCCGGAGCCCTGAACGCCGAGTACGCCCAAGCACACCGGGTTTACCCACTAAAAAACCAGCGGTACCCTCTCCGTCTTTCGGCGGACGCCACGGGATCGCTTACGCATGCTACCGTGACGCCCTGACGGTCGGCCCGTCTATACGGGCCTCCAACAGCTAGGGGGGATTCCCAGGGTACTGGGACCCCCCCTGGTCCCTACGGCGCCTATTGAGGCGGAGGGAGAAGGTGCGCGTAGCGCCTTTTCCTTCTCCCCGGTCGTCTTCTGCGGAGCGAGTCAGCGGCGGCATTCTTTTCCCGCTCCCGCTCCGCTGCTTCCTTCTGCGACATGACACTTTCGCAGAAGGAGCGCATCTCCGACCAGCACATCTCGCTACCGAGCATGGCGTTGATAACGCTCGATAGCGAGAGGTCTCCGCCCATACTTGCCGTAAGGGTGTGCCTCTGGGGTCCCCACGCAGCACACTCGTACAGGGTGTGGTACGCCGTGTCCACTGGCGCACCACACTCGTGGCAGGAGGGTGACTCCTCCCGCCGCGCTATCCCGTGCAGGTACTTACCGAAGCACCCGTGTCCGGTAAGTACCTGCGTCATTCTGTACGACAGTGTGCCGTGCTTCCTCTCGACCCAGCGACTCAAGTGGGGACGAATCGCCTCCACTGTCGCTAGGCCCGCCGAGGGAGACCCCAGATCCTCCTGCCATCGGGCGATCAGGGCTTGCTGGGCTAAAGCCCTGATCCGCCCGACCTCCGCCGACCCCGGACGGTCGCCGCGGTCCCTCGCCTCGACCCGGAACCGGTACACTTCCGCGAGCACCTCCGCCTGGAGCTCCCAGGGCGGATCACCCGCGAGAAGTGTCGCCGCTGTCCACGACACCGTACGGTACCCTCTGATGCCTCTCACCGCTATGACCGTCTGCGGCTTTCGCAGCAGGGCCCGATTTTTAGCGGTGAGGGCGTCTATCCAGATCGGGGCACCGTACAGCGCCATCGACCTCACTACGCCGGAATAAAGACGCCGGCATAGCGACCCCGGCCCCCCCACATTCGGAAGGAGGCGACCAAGAGCGGCGGCGGCATTGATGAGCCTCGGGCCGAGATGAACAAAATGCTGCCCGAAGCTCCATCGTCCGTCCAGGATCAGGCCCAGATACTTCATCTGGGCCTGCACTTTGATCACCGTCCCGTGGACGGTGATACTCGCCCCTCGTGGGGGTCCTTTCCGTGGACCGTGGAAGAGGAGGGCCTCTGTTTTGGATATGGAGACGTCTGGGTACCCCTGACTCAGTAAGTAAGTAAGTATTATCAATACATACTTATCACAAACAGAAATAATCAGTATAGTTAGGCTTAGATTTTAAGTTACAAAAACTATGGATATACTATAGTTCCAAAGGTTCTAAATTGACCACACATTGGCGACGAAGAGATGAGTTATATTTTGTTTCAGTGTCCAAATCGCACTTACCTTGTGACGACCTTATCTGATGGCTTATTTCGCAGCCTGCTAACATATTTCAAATGAAAAAGGAAATTTCACAGATAGAGGGTAAAATATATCAGCAGATTTGATGTCGGGCTGAGAAATATTGTTTATAGAGACAATTTTCAATGGTTGATAGTATTAATATTACAGCATACAACCGCATTAAAAATTGCAGTGCACAAGTGTCTGCACATCATAATTTTAAGAGAGTTAGATTGGCTGACAAATGAGATAGTAAGTGCCATAGACATTCGTACTTTAGGAAAATCCACCACCAACCTTGGGAATTATGATCTTAGTTAGTTATAACTATAGTCCCATGCACCATTAGTTACATTGGCTTATTCACCCTTCAAACGGAAACAACGATAATCTATCCAGACGACGCACAAAGCCTACCAAATTGTTCACATACACTGTTCTTGAATTCTTTTACTCTCATAGTTCGATAAGAGCTTAAATCAGTAATTGTACACGAGGCTTGAGAGGGATCTCCATAAATTGGACATGAAGTCCACGTTTCTTTCACTGTGGGTCCTAGAACTGTAAAGAACAAGGTAAACTACTCATTTTTGTTTCAACCGGTATTGTTTGTTTATTAATTCCTCTGAATAATGCACCATTCGATATACCATCTGTTTTTCTGCAATTGAGAATCATCGGTTAAATAATATATTTTTCAAATTCATTTTCTACAAACTACTCCATACCAAGTACAATGCCTATCAACGTATCTGTATTCAAAACTAACCGCCTGTAAACAGCGACCTGCTGTGCGCGTGCGCAGGGCCTCTCGTGAGGGTGCTGGAGGAGGCCCTGCAACGCCTCGACCCAGTGGGAGATTAGTTTGGCTTTTTCATTCAATGTAATGTATAGCGGATTTATTTCCAGTTCGAAAGGAGGAAAAATACATTACAAATTTGAAATTGGCGTTATGTATTACAGAATTAAATCTGCTTTAAAAGCATATTCCAGAGAGTACTCAGATCTGTTAATTGAAATAATTAATGAAACTGCTTGAAAACATTAAATGCTTAAATATATACAAATATTAATGGTGGCAAGAATGCTAGCAGCATTTCCCCGTTGAATCGCAATTCCAATAACGAACGAACCAGCCCTCCTGTCACCAGTGGAAGCAATGAGGCGAGGTGATACTTTTGATTTTGCACCGCTACTCCAAGGGCCAAGAAAAAAGATATTTGATATAAGACATGAATATTTAGATCTAGAATGATTATAATCATTATAATTTGTAATAGACTGTACCAACAGTAGAATTATTCTAAACTTTATTCAATATTATTTTTGAATATACATTGCAGCGCATATACTAATATTATACAACATATCAATCGTCAAAATAAATGGTGAAAGTAATCTGACTAAAATTTTACACTGCAGGGCTTGTCCATTTGGAACAGAAGGTTTTATGCATTTTCCAAAACTAGTAAATTGCGGATTGGTATATAAATATATATAAAAATAAATTTTAATCATATTTATTGTTTTTACGTTTCATAGATTTCGTGGTAAAAATAATTCATTGGATGCAGCAAATGGTGTTTGAAAAACAATTGGGTTATCGATGCCCTAAAGGGTTGTGGGTTTTAATTTAGGGTGAAATATTTATTCACACGTCTGATTGGGCCCCGGCTTCATGTTTGTGTCATGGCCGTTGATAGGTTTCGATGTTTTTCTTAACTGAATTGGGAAACTGTATGTCATTTATTATTTTAATCTGCTTCGATGTAATTATTTAGAAAAAAGTTTTTATATTTCAACTAGTAGTCGCCTGCGGTTTCGCTTGCGTTTTAGAGTGTTGGTTGTCAGGTGTTAGGAAAAAAAAGTTCATGTATGCTTCACAACAAATTTTATTTTTTTTCACGTTTATAATATTATAGTATAGATATAATAAAAATATATACGAAAACGTAACTTGATATTTAACTTTAAAGTAATTATTCAAAATATGCAATGATATTGCATATACATACTATATAATCAAATGCAAAAATATGGCGGTGGTATACTTAATTTTTTTTTAATTTGTTTATGTGACAGTGTCATATCCTACATATTATTTCCGAAAAATAGATCCATGCTAATATAGTAATTATTTATTGCCTAAGAATACGTATGAATCTTATAAATCTATACAAATAAATGAAATGAATGAATCTGTTTTTGATTGTAACTGCCTATTTTTAAGTTTATTTGCATATTTGTAATCTACCGAATCTAAAATGCTAATGTAGTTATTAAAACGACTTATGTATGAAAGTAAATTAATTTGATAATAAAGAGTATTCTAAAGAATTATAGACATTATTGAATTAGTTGAGTCACTTAAATATTTATTAAAAACTTATTTATGTAAAAGTAAATTAATGTAAAACACGAGGAAAACCGTGGTTTATAGTTAGAACAGATTTTACGCTAAAAGCAATACAAACTAACACACACTTTTGTACTTTTGAATGAATTTCTAACTACAATAATCATATCAGTAAAGTTGAATAGTTTAACTTAAGTCATTTTAAGAATCGATCAAAGTGCAGGGAAGTAATGTCTTATTGCTTTTAAACGTTAACAAAGCGTAGGAATCATCCTAAATATACAAAGAAGTAAGAAATCAAACGTCCGTACGTCGAAGTCAGTTAAACACTAATAGAAAAACTGTTTAGTCTACGAGTTCGAATAAAAAGCTCTGAAAGGGCCATTGCACACTGTCGACAAATCGCTGACTGTTTGACGCGGCGGTATTGGAAATCGAACAGGACTGATTGAATTGTTCATAATGTATTAATGGTAGAAGTCTTTTGTGCAAGACCTTTACCATTTGATATTGCCAAACAGTAATATTTGATATTTGTGATTCCCGATCTGATTTGTTCGGTAAATAGGCTAACCTGAAGCTCCCTCCAAGGAATTTTATCTAAATATTGACGTTAAGTTAATTGGTAAGAGTCAAGGTCCAAATCACCGATTTATTTTGTATTTTTTTTTATGTTATTCTTACTAAGTGCAGGAGGCTCAGCTGATGGAAAGTTATTAGCACCGTCCTTGGCCATCTGCAACACGGGGCCTTGAAAACCGTTGTATTAAAGTAAAACAATAAATGTATTTAAATGATCCATAGCCGTTAAATTGCTCTGGAAAAGTTTTGTTGGGCAAATGATGGTAGTTATTAGAGTTTCTTTAATCGATCGTTGTGTATCATCTGATAATATAAATTTAAAGTAATTATTGGGCGTATTTCTGCTAACGGCCCTTCGTCTATGTTTTTCAGATGCGACAGATTTTTGATTTTTTAACTAATGAACGCCGTTAAGCACCTGGTTTGACGTCATTGATGAGACGAATTTGACTGCAGATGCTTAACATATTCGTTGAGACAAAGTACAGATTCAAATTGTAATCAATTCGAGTATTAATATTCGTGAAATATATAGGTACTTTGCGGTGGTTAAAATTGTAGGACCGTTAGGTTAGAACGTAGAAATTAGGTGCTTCTCAACCGATGATTGCGGGTTCAAACCCAGGCAAGCACCACTGATAATTAATGTGCTTAATTTGTTTTTATAATTCATCTCGTATTCAGCGATGAAGGAAAACATCGTGAGGAAACCTGCATGAGTCTACTTTCAGAGTAATTCTGCCACATGTGTATCCCACCTAACCGTATTGGAACAACATGGTGAAATATGTTCTAAACCTCCTCAAAGGGAGAGGAGGCCTTTGCTTAGCAGTGTTGTTATAGTTTATAAAATAATGTAGTTCGTAATTCGACAGTCCGTGATCAGCGACAAATCACCAGTGAGCATCAGGCCTAAGAGTTGACGGTCGCAGGCGACGCGACAGACGAAACATTCGCAGTAAGCAGCGCGGATCTATAATTGCTCCAATCGCGATAAAAACACGCGCGGACGTATTTATTTATTTACTTCGTATTTACTGAAACAGAGAGAAAGCCGAGCGAGGGATGTTCTTCTAGTTATTTTTGGACTTTTTGTGCAACTGAAAGGTTTTAATCATTTAAAGTTTTAACAAGGTAAATATAAATTATTATAATGTACCTATAAATTATTTTAGTTGCTCGATAATTGATATTAATTGCAATATTAAAATATATGGCGCAAAATATTGTGTCGAATTATTCAAGATTTTTTTCATATCATTTGAATATTTTCCGTGGTGACTTTATATGTCTTGAAGCCACCATTCGCTCAACACTATTCTACTGCCAAACACCAATGTTGTGTTTCTGATTAATGGGTCAGTGAGCTAGTGTAATTACAGACAAAAAGTATGTGGATTAGATAAATGAAAGGCTTTTAATAGTGCAGAAGGTATTTTGCAGATATATTACTTGGATGTATTAAGGAAATTAATAGATAGTTTCAAGCGCTAGCAGCGCACGGTGTTACATTAGCTCCGTAATTTATTTGTGCTTAAAAATATTAAATCAACAATATTTCAATTTATTTCGTCATTAAATGTAAACATACAGACTAAGTTGCCGTGAAGTGTCATTATCTCACTAAAATCTGTTTTATAAACAACATACAAACACAAAATATCAGTGCAAATATATGGGTGTCAGTTACAAAGTTTAAAACGTTGTGTGTCTTGTGTCTTGCAAAAGTAGTGTCAATGACCTCAGCTATACTCAATGAACAAAGTATCCTTATAAGTTACATACTGTAGTGTAAATTCACCACAAAGTCTAACACGCCCGTGGACTTACTAGATGCCCTACTGCTTTAAGTCAAAAAAGTCGTGGGTTCAAATCTCACATCGGCGAGGATTATATTTTTCAAACAATTTTTACAACGATGGATAATATAACGCAAAGAAAACAAAGAAGACGTGCAGTTTCGCTTTCGGACTCAGATTTAAATCTTTCGTACAGATCACTGAATAGCTCACTGCTTAATTCTACGATGAACGAAAGTACCAACAATTGCACCAACAAAAACAACAGTTTACCTCCAGCTTCAAACTTAGACACATCATTAGTTTGCGAACTAAAACAAAAATTAGAAACTGTACAATACGAACTTTCTTGTGCTCATGAAGAAATAATAAATTTAAATTCCGAAATAACACGACTAAAACAAATATCAGAAGAACAAAATAAAAAAATCGAATTCTTGAAAAAAGTAAAGACAATGAGTACTCCTATTATCAAAAACGCGATTTCTAATAACAAATTATCTTTATCAGCGCGAAAGAAAACCAATATGGAGACTAATATTAATAGAAACGTTTGCTTGAATTTGGAAAATGAATTTAACAATAGTTTAGATAAGACTCAACAGCACTATAAAACAGAATTAATATTGAAATCCAACGATTCTATAACGAAGCAAAAGGATACAATTCATCTCACAAAGGACTCAAATAAAAGCGACACCCGTTTAATTCATTCCGAAAGTAACCAAATCTCATTTCCCATACAAGAACAAGATTCTGTAAAGAAATATCCTAGAATTTTTATTTTAGGAGATCAGCAAGCGAAGGGTTTATCGATGACTCTTATAAAAAGTCGTTACAATAAATGGAATGATATTTACAAAGTAACATCAATGGTAAAGCCATACGCCATGTCTTCCCAAATTCTAAATGGCTGTTATAATTTAGAGTCGGACATTTCCCATTGTGACATAGTCGTTTTACTCATTGGTAGTAATGATAAAAATCCTTATGAACTATTCTGCAATTTATGTATTGCTCTTGATAGACTGAAACAATGTAAACGAATATTTTTAACAAGAGTTCAAAGAAATATCCATCTAAATGAAAACTTACTTAATACCAATATTAAATTAATAGTAAAAAAATATCCTAATTGTACATTTCTAGATTTAGAACCTAAATTAGATTTTCAACAAAATTTAAATTATTTTGTTCGTCGCGATTTTATTAAATGTTTATGTTTTAAGTTAAATACCGAAATAGATTTTCTAGACTACAAAGATAAGTACTTGGTAAATCCTCTAAGGCAAAGAAAAATGACACTAACAAAAAATCTTTCAGAGTCACCCCATATTTCGTTAGATAATGCACAAACCTACACCCATTACAAAAATAAGTTAGAAAGTTTAGTCGAACAACGAACTGAGTGCAAAGGCACAATTCCTTATTATTTCAAAAAAATTAAATGTACTGCTGAACAAGAAGTAACAAACAAAACCAATTTACAACAACAGTTTTTTCGGACATAAATCGCACTTTAAATTATTTCACCAAAATATTGCCGGCATCTTAAGTAAACGGGATCTGGTAGATATAGCTCTATTGGAATTGGGGGAAACATTGGGAGACATTGATGTGATTTGTTTATCAGAAACGTTTCTTAAGCATGGTAGTGAGTTCAACTTGAACCTACAAAATTATAAACTAGCATCATTTTTTTCTCGTCAAAATGAACGGAGAGGTGGTACTTGTATTTTGATAAGAAAGAATTTGATTTATGAACCACTTAAAATAAAAAATAGTAAGCCCTATGTGTTTGAAAGTTGCGGAATAGATTTGTTAAATTACAAGATCATTATTGTCTGCATCTATAGAACACCATCATCAATAGTTAGTAGTTTTCTTACTGAACTTGATTGTTTGTTACGTTCATTAACTCGAAAAACCAATAGAAAAATAATATTGTGTGGTGATTGGAATATTGATGTTTTAAAGAACAACAAGATATCGAATGATCTTACAGCAATTTTAAATATTTATAATTTTAAGAACCATATTGTAAAACCCACCAGAAAAAACTCCTGCTTAGATCTTATTGTAAGTAACTATGATAAAGTTATAGCTAACCTTCATAACCTTGCTTTATCTGATCATGAAACTGGCCAGAGCCTGTTGATAGAGGTATTACCAGATTCATCTCTTAACCAAAATCCCACTTTTTGGTTTGAAACAAGACGCGATTTTAACAAAGATAATGTTAGGAAATTTAAGGAATATCTAAAAGCCCTTTCATTTACAGACGTTTACACAGAAACCGATTTTGATAAAGCATTTTCAAATTTTCACGACTGGCTAACTCTATTATTTGAATTGTGTTTTCCCATTATATACATTAAAATATCTCGCCAAGCACTCCGTAACAAGTGGATAACTAAAGGAATAAGAAAAAGTAGTATAATTAAACGACAGATATACATAAAATATCTCTTATCGCCGAGTAATAAATATTACAACAAAAAAAAGTATATCAATTACAACAGGATACTTAAAAAATGTATATATCTTTCACAAAAAATCACAGCTACAAGACATGTAATAAATTCTAAAAATAAATGTAAATCATCATGGAATATCATAAAAAAGTCATTTGATAATACAATTGATAAGAATGACATAAATGAATTAATTATTAATAATAAAAAATGTACTGACTCTAAACTAATTTCAGACTATTTTAACAATTATTTTATAGATTTAACTAATAAAGATTTGACAACTTGTAAAGTGACAAAAAATACTACAAATATACCTATAAATAATAATTCTATGTTCATTACACCAGTAAATGTGTCTGACATACTTAAAATAATATCCGCACTCAAAAACACAAAATCTGTTGGTTACGATCAACTAAATACAAGAATTATAAAAGAATGCGCCTATATTATAGCTGAACCATTGACTCATCTAATAAACAAATCCTTAGAAGAAGGTATATTTCCATCACGACTAAAAAAATCTATAGTAAAACCATTATATAAAAGAGGTGATCCGCTAAATACCGGTAGTTATAGACCCATTACCTTAGTACCAATAATTTCAAAAATCTTCGAGAAGGTAATGAGTGATAAATTATATAACTTTTTAACAACATTCAAGATATTAAAGAACTGTCAATATGGGTTTCGGAAAAAAAGTTCCACAACATTAGCCTGCTTTACACTCATAAAAAGCATAACTGAAAGTTTAAATCGAAAAATATACCCTTTATCAATTTTCTTAGATATGACAAAGGCTTTCGATTTCGTATCTCACAATTTACTATTACAAAAAATGTATAGGTATGGTGTTAGAGGTCAACAGCTCGAATGGTTTAAAAGTTACCTATATAACAGAGAACAATGTGTGCTGATAACAAAAGTTTGCAAGTCTAAAAGGCAATTTTTTTTCTCTAATTATCTGGTAAATCGCTACGGAGTTCCACAAGGGAGTGTTCTAGGACCTTTACTATTTCTTATTTATATAAACGACATGCCAGATGCGTTAAATCACGAATGTATCTTATTTGCTGATGATACAACAATTAATATAAAATGTAACAATAGACAGGATATTGAACGGGAAGCCAACACCGTTTTGACAAAAGTAATAAACTGGCTAGATAATAATAATCTACAAATCAATCTATCTAAAACTAAAATTATACAATTTCAAACATCGAATAGTAATTTTTTAGATATAAATGTATCAGGGAACAATACGAAACTTGAAAACGTTAATTCAACGTTATTTTTAGGGGTCCATGTAGACAAATACTGTAATTGGAAAGAACATGTGAATGCAATATGTGATAAAATTGAGAAATTTGTATACGTTTTAAAACGTCTCAAAAAAGTAGCCACTAAAGAAGCCGCAATGTTAGCATATCACGGATATGTATCTTCCAATCTTCGATATGGAGTTATAATATGGGGAAATTCCGTAGATTCAGATAGAGTTTTTAAAGTTCAAAAAAAATGT
Organism: Vanessa cardui; assembly: GCF_905220365.1. NCBI lineage: Eukaryota > Metazoa > Arthropoda > Insecta > Lepidoptera > Nymphalidae > Vanessa > Vanessa cardui. The sequence continues at coordinate 14,971,809 of NC_061130.1, forward strand.
TTAAGATCGCTATGTGGTGTAGGATGTTTAGACAGTTGCAAACCGCTCTTTAAATCATTAAGAATTCTTCCTTTTCCTTGTCTGTATATATACGAAGTAAGTGTGTTTGTCCAAAAACATCGACATTTATTTAAGACAAATGGTGATGTATTGGGTACAAATTCTAGACATAAACATAAGCTCTATGCTCCTGTACAAAAGTTAGTTTTATATAAAAAAAATGTATACTGTATGGCGATACGCATATATAACAATATTCCCGACCACTTAAAGGATTTACCATTTACTATGTTTAAAAAAAAGGTATTTGATTTGCTTTTGAATAAATTGTACTATAACGTTAATGAATATTTATGTGACAAAAATTGATGAAAATATTGAAACTATTTGTATTATTATGTAATCCTTATTTTTTTTAATCTAAATTATTTATTCCTTAATTTTATTTTATTATTTTATTTTAATGTGATTGAATTTATGGTAGTCTTGCTTTTGTTAATGTTATATAAATTATTATTTATGGCATGTTTAATATTTTGCACACCGATAAATCGGTAGAATATGAGAATTTATATTAATGAACACCTGTATTGTGTACCATATTCTTGCAAATAAATAAATGAATTAAAGAATTGAATTAAAGAAATTTCAGTCAGTTCAAAGCAAAGCAAACCCGCGGGCCGAGCGTGTTGTAGTACATAATACAATATTTGTTTAAAGCGAGGAAACATTATGTCGACTGCGGGATTGTGGTCACCATGATTATTATAGCGACTGTCATTTCAGTTCTATTTGTAAGAAGGTGTTTAAAAAAAAGTATTTTTTTATGAAACTTTTAAATCTTTCGATCTTTTTATTGCACAGACTTAAATATACTTTTACATGGAACCAATATTTTATATAAATAATATATCGGAAAGTATATATATTATTGTCGACCTCCGTGGTCGGGTGGTGTGTACACCGGTTTTCATGGGTACGCCACTCCGAGGTCCTGGGTTCGATTCCCGGCTGAGTCGATGTAGATTATCATTGGTTTTCTATGTTGTCTTGGGTCTGGGTGTTTGTGGTACCGTCGTTACTTCTAATTTCCATAACACAAGTGCTTTAGCTACTTACATTGGGATTAGAGTAATGTATGTGATATTTTCTCATATATATTTATTTATTGTGAGTTGCACATTATGTATTAATTTAAGTAAAAATTCGCATGAGTCGCAATATTTTGATTTGTATTTATCTGTGCCTATATGTCGATTACCACTCGATGGTACATACATAAAAGTTATGCCATATTCGTGGAATCCATGGTCGTTCCACAGCGGGTATGTGATTGGCCAAATTTTCCAGAAACACGCGCGCGGTCGAGCCGCGTGCTGAGAACGCGTTATACCGCCGCTGAGTTTAACTAGTAACGATCTGGCCTGTAGGGTTTGTCTGTTTGTTACGTTTAATTATTACGTGTTTTGCTTGTGAACTTTACCATATGATCGATAATATTTACATATATCAAACTTATCACATCAATACTTTTAGACGTATTAAATAAATCATAATTAATAATTATCTTATGCTACTTATGTATTTCTATACATTGATATTAAACTATATTGCTGGTCAGAGGTTAGCCTAGTTGGATTGAGATCAGCTATGAAGATTATAGTCAAGAAGTCGGGTAAATTGGGTTTTGGGAATAAAACTTTTAGAGTAATATTATTATTGTTAAGCAGTTAAAGTTTGTGAGGCCATTGCTCCCACGTATTCTATGAGCAAGATCATGACGGAAGACAACAAGTTAGCGAAAAGAGAGTAAGTCTGTGTTTACGCACAAACACTTATGCTCTTACAGAATTGAATAGTTAAAATTGAAGACAATATTCTATAGCTATGACTTATCCTCCTGATATTATCTCCGTCTTGTTGAGCAAATAACCACTTACCTTCCGACTTCTACCTAACATTTAGATCTATGACATATCTATATATATGGGATATGTTCGGTACGTCATGACATTTTTATTTATTCATGATTATAGACTAAACTCATTCCTGACTCCGGACTGTTCGTTTCAGTAGCATATTCTTTAGAAATTATTAGTACAAACCTATATTGAAACACGTAAAGAGCATGTAATGTAGACGCAATCGTCGTACATAAAACCTATGATAGTATATCTCCAAAAATATAAAAAGAAAACAAGCATAAACTTCGAAGATGGTTTATTTTATTTCGTAATAAAATCCATAGTAAAAATATATTTCATTCGACATATACGTAAACGTCCGCACAGATTTCTGGCGTAAAAACGCTCAACGGACAGACAGTGCGCTATATTAACGTAGTATTTCATCATGATTAAACATCTAGACCGTGCTATAGAGACGTAGAGTTTGTCTGCAAACAGTATAAAACAACGGCTCTATGTAGAGGCACGTAGCGAGGCGTGGCAAGTGGGCGGAGCTGCATAGCTACATCATATATATATGTCGGTGTTTGTACAATAGCCAGGTGAAGTATGCGACGCTGGAGACTAAAGATTGTGGAAACAATATGATTTTCTGTTTAAGCACCTTTCTGTAGTGTCATTATATATTTTTTACTTCGCGATCTTTGTCAAATATTTCGCTTTATAACAAGAATCTCTAACTATATGTACCTATATGTCAAACGACATACTTTTTATGGATCAACATTGTGGCGATAACTGACGTAGGTAAAGTTAATACAATTAAATTTTTGATGGTTAAGTATAGAATTCATGGGTCATTGTTTAGTGGTTTAGTTTGTTACAGTTTTATATTTAGACTTAATCTGTATTTAGTTTGAGACCTAGGTACATATTGGGTTGTCGTACAATAAAATATATTTTTTCTGATATCGAGGTTTTTCTACAAGAAGTTACTGATCAGGTATCATTACTAGCAAAAGCCCAAAAGACTATTATTTATATGTATACATAATATCACGAGTTATTTGCAGTCTGGTAATTAAATAACAATAATATAAAAATAATAATATCTATCTTATTTAGATTGTTACAAAAGTAATCAATAAAACCTGAATAATATAAGCAAAGATTACAATAATTTATTCTGTTATCTGCAATAAAAACTATAATAAATGACAAAATAAAAAATGTATTTGTTATGATAAATAATTAAATAATTTATTAGGGCCCGGATAATAAATATCAGCCACAATATATGACGGTAACACATCTGCAATGACGAGAAACAATTAACGATAATTCACCTCCCATAAAGAGCGACCATTAAACCAGTTACACTAAATAAAATCCTAAACAACGCGTGTAACATTTAAAAAACAATGTTTACAGGCCGTGATAAATCGAGTCATGCCATAATGTAACCCTAAACCAACCCTATCCAAAAGTCTACGTAACCCTACGTGTTAAAAGCCCTCCAACGACATATACAAGCCAGTCGTGTTATAATAACTCGTACGGATCAGAGTATAGGTGCGATACTCGCGGCAAAGGTACGTGTGTCGCCTCACACGTATTCGAATAGGAGGGGTTCGATGGCTGGGCGGAGACGGAGGCGGGGCCTGGCTACCAGTCGCGCAGGCACCTTAGTTCGGAGCGAGCGGCTCGCGATGCCGCACAGCTATGAGTCCTCCGAGTTTCGCAATACGAGACCTGCTGCCCGAGGCTTCTTCGCGATCGCCCTCGCCTTCCGACACCGAACTCGACGTCACAGGCACCGAGACACCTCCGCCCGGCACTTCGACTACTCCGGATGAAAAAAAGAATGAGAAACCGGCGTACAGCTACAACGCGCTCATCATGATGGCCATTCGAAGCAGCCCCGAGAAGCGACTGACGCTGAACGGTATATACGAGTACATTATGAAGAATTTCCCTTACTACAAAGAGAATAAACAGGGCTGGCAGAATTCTATACGTCACAATTTAAGTTTAAACAAGTGCTTCGTCAAAGTACCGCGGCATTACGATGACCCAGGTAAGGGGAACTACTGGATGCTAGATCCCTCCTCTGATGATGTTTTTATTGGAGGAACGACTGGGAAGTTGAGGAGGCGGTCCACTGCCGCATCGAGATCTCGGCTGGCGGCGTTCAAACGCGGCGCGATACTGCATCCAATGTTTGGGAACCCATACGCATCATTAGTGGGTCTCTATCCACCTTTGCTGTCCGTTTACGGAAGGTACGCTTTGCCGAGCCCGTTGCTGAGGCTGCCCCCGCCTCCGCCGAGTCCCTATCACCAGCTGTATCGTAGGATTCACGGATTGTCACCACCGGTGAGTCCTCCCGGCCCCGAGCCAGATTCCCACATGGCTAAGCATAGTTGATCGAGCTGCGGTCTCCCGGTATCCTCGGGATACTGGTCCAGACGTGCCAGTGGCGATGTCGAACTGTTTCGAAGTGTCAGACTGTGATAAATGGGCGCGCCCGTGTGTATTATAATCGTTTGTGTCTGTAAAAAGTGGTACCGCTATTTATTTATTGACGTAAGATTCTATTTAATGATTTTAATGTTAAGAGGCTAAATTTAAGTTATAATGCAATAAAATATGTCTTCAAAATACATTACGTTTATAATTTTCTAACTTCCTTGTGTTATTTGTTACAATGATGATACGATAGTTGTGTCTTACTTGATTTTTGTTTATGATCATAGTTAATATGAATTCAGTGATTGTATTGGAATATATAATTAAAACATTTCAAATAATTTCACGCATCATTAAATAATATATACATTCAATACAGTCGTAAATCGAAATGTGTAAATTGATTTTGGATGTTGATGAGTTAGCGTTTGAAAGTAGTTTTTACCGATATAATGAAAAAGAACGAAGCGAAAAGTATTACCAGATCCAATAGACCGGCTGGCGCTTTTGGGTTAAGGATTTTATTACATAGAATTACTTTTAAAAGTAGAATAACTGAAGATGGCAACATTAATCCATGCACACAATATACCAATATAAAATCTTATTAATTCTGGTAAATTTATTGCTGGTAACATTTAGGTACGTAAATCTAATTAATATTGTAAATGTAAAAGTAACTCTGTCTGTCTGTTGGTCTTTCACGACCAAACCGCTGAGCCGAATTCTATAAAATGTGGTATGAAGTAAACTTGAGCTCCAAGAAAGGACATAGGCTACTATTGTTGCCTAACACATGACCAACAATTCCCTAAAACAGGAGCGAAGGCACGGGTGTAGAGTATAGAAGTATAACAGTTATTATTATAGCATTTTAGCCTTTCTGTGTTAATAAATCAAATGAAAGTCCTACAAAACTATACTAAAGAGTCCCACGGGTAATCTGCTATCAATGTCTTTTTGTTTTTGATAAACTCAAACTCAAACTCAAATAACTTTATTCAATATAGAAGCATTACACTTTCTTATTGATGGTCAATTGAAACACTACCACCGGTTCGGAAAAGAAAATACCCTGACCTGAGAAGAACCGGCGAAAGAAACTCAGCGGGTTTTTTTTTTTTTTTAGTTGTCTCATATATTATTTAAACAATTTAATATGAGATGAAATAGCCAGGAGGCGATCGTTTCATTCCCAATGTGTGCTATCGATCATAAACTCATTAATTGTATAGTAACCTTTTGCACACAAGCGTTCCTTAATAATTTTCTTAAATTTGGCAACAGAGGCATTTTGAACGCTTTCTGGGATCCTGTTGTAAAACCGTATACATTGCCCCACAAAGGAGTTACTGACTCTATGTAGTCGAGTAACAGGAGTAACAAGTTTATGTTTGTTCCTTGTACCAATGCTATGAGTATCACATTTTCTCATGAAATCATTAATATTTGTTCGTACATACATAACATTGCAGAATATATATTGAGAAGCAACAGTCAATATCTTGATTTCTCTAAATTTATTCCTTAACGATTCATATTCGATACTCCTAAAATAAGAATAAATCCAAGCAAGCGTCATTAGTATAGTCATCTATGTTGATATTATTAATGGGATATTGTGTTCATTTGAAATTTGCTTTAAGCACAGATGAAACAAGTGACTGGTGTCTTTTTTTCGTCAAGATAGTCTACAAGCTGGAGAGACAAATTTTGTACCTTGGAAAGAATTAAAAATATAAACAGCTTGTTGATCTTTAGAGCACAAAAACGCCAATTATTTTACAAAAAATATGGCTGAGCGTTAAGCTTTATTAAAAGGCGTGCATTTGTTTTCCGTTATTATTAATGTTATATAAATTTTTATAAATAAAAAAAAACCGCCTTCAAAAATGAACTAAAAAGAAAAAAATAATCAGTTACATCCATAACCAATTTACGATTTTTTAATCACCTCTCAAAGTCGGTGCCAACATTGCTAATATAGGTACCTACATAATACACAATACATACATACAAAAACTAAATCTATTTATTGTATAGATGACACCATTAGACAAACCTTACTATCGATACAAATTAAATGATTTCAATATAGGAATTTATTTACTTTGTTGGCACCGACTTCAAAAGGTGATTAAAAAATCGTAAATTGGTTATGGATGTAACTGATTATTTTTTTCTTTTTAGTTCATTTTTGAAGGCGGTTTTTTTTTATTTATAAAAATTTATTTACTGCTTTTCAGTGTTGTTTTGCTATTTATAATTACAATTGGTAGTGTTTGTCATTCACTTTATTATACTCAGTACATTTCGGCTTTCGACTCTAAACATAACTGAACGCCGTTTCAATACGATGTGGACTGCAACTCAAATTAAGCGATACCTAAGTTACAATAGCCTAATGTTAACTGCTTATCGCCAATTAGACAATACCATTTTTTCCCGATGCAATGCTGTTAATCATTGAGGAGTTCTCCTGGTAGTCCACCATCAGCTAGACTTCATCATAGGCATGTTTACTAACATCAATTGCTTGACGACTATCTTAAAGAAATAGAACTAAACCCGTAAAATAGTTACTTACTAATAGGTTCTGATTACCAGTTGTGGTCTTCATCATCAGTTCCACTTCATCAAATGTCACTTTTCGTGAGCATATGACCAAGGCACTTCGAATAAAACCAAAATCACTATAGGTTTGCCTATAAAATTTGAAGAGTTCCCTCGATTTCTCCAGGATCCCATCATCAGATCCTGATCTCCTGACAATGGGACCACCTGTAAAACATGCCCTTTCAAACAAAAAAAGAATTGTCAAAATCGGCTCAGCCATCTTCGAGTAATTCGGTAACATACATAAAAAATAAAAAAAAAAAAAAAGGCCCCGACGAATTGAGAACCTCCTCCTTTTTTGAAGTCGGTTAAAAATAATTAAGCGATGTGTAGTAATTGGTATAGCAGTTCTGATTGTTCGCTGTTATTTTTAATTCATCATTGTAGTGTTAAGTAGGTACTTAGTTTCGTAAATTGATTAAAAAATGCAAACGTAACAGCCATCAAAATGCAAACAGGTAAGGAGTCTTTGAAAAACAAAAACACATTAATTAAAATGTTTTAACAGATAAAATAAAACAATTGCAAAATGTAATAAAATAAGTGGTGTCATTCGAAGAATCAGTTAGGACTCTCCGGTTTTTATTTTTAATTGTTAATAATTCCAACGATTTTTTTCAAGTGTTTTGTAAATATTATTAAACATACATATATGTATATAAAACAAAAGTAACATGTTTGTAACAACAGGAGAAATGTTTACATTACCTACTAAAAATATTTTTAGATGTTATGTTAAACTAAAGTTAAATTAAAACATATTCGTTTAAAGTAAACTAATCATAGTTATAATAGGGCGAGATAGTTTATCCTTTAGGTAGTTATTAAGGATTTAAAAAGTTACATACATTTATACGCAATTCATAAATCATATATTCTATTTAAACTAACGATATTTATTTGATTTATGAATAAAGAAAAAAATCTTAATCAATAAAAATAAAAAAGTTAATATTAAGAAATTAAAATAAACCGTTGTAATAAAAACAGGCTAGTAAAAAATAATTATATCGCTTTTAAGATAACACATAAATACAAGTTTTTTTTCACCCAATCAATTTAACAATGAGTTAATTAACTCAAAAATGCTTCCGAAGAGTCATTTAGGATACATCCAATCAAAATATGTTCAAAACATCTTAATCAACGGATCATGGCTACGATTACTGTTTGATTGAGTATTAATGACGATCGTAACACATTCCGACTGTGGCGAATCGCTTCATATCTTCATTTAAAACCATCAATAGTTAATCTCTCTAACTTAAGACGGACTTACATTGCACTGCGAAATCATTATTGCTTCTTTACAACGACAGCCTGTAAATTCCAACTGCTGGGCTAAAGGCCTCCTCTCCCCTTGAGGAGAAGATATGGAACATATTCCCCCACGCTGTTCCAATGCGGGTTGGTGGAATGCACATGTGGCAGAATTTCTATGAAATTTGTCACATGCAGGTTTCCTCACGATGTTTTCAGACACCGCTGAGCACGAGATGAATTATAAAGACAAATTAAGCACATGAATCAGCGGTGCTTGCCTGGGTTTGAACCCGCAATCATCGATTAAGATGCACGCGTTCTACCCACTGGGCCATCTCGACTCATTGCTTCTTTAATTGTTTAAATTGAATTGTAATCATGAAGCTAGCTTAATGCAAGTGAAACAGACACATGGAACTATAAAACTCGAAATAATGGAAAATTACACGTAAGTTATGGAAAACAAATTTATGGATGAAAGATAACACAAAAATGATATAATAATTTTTAAGCATTTGTTTCAAAAATCCACATCATAAGTAAAACTTTATTCAAGATCAACTAAAAGAGAATTATTTTGGTATTTATTTTTTATATTAAATCAAAGGTTACATAAAGTTTGTGTGTAATCTGTGAAAATCCACAAATATTGCCTTTGTCATTTGGTATTCTGCATTATTTTTGAAATAAAAATCGTCATTTAAATTTATAAATTGAGTCAGCTATTCTAATTATAAAAGGTATTCTAAATTACTACACTTTGTATGAAACGAATGTTTACGAAATATTTTGAACCAGTTTATTTGAGATTATTTTTTTTTATATTAAGTGTGATCACAGCTTTATCGAGGAGTATTTTCCAATATTAGCAAATTCCTATATATATTAGTATGAATAGCGGCGCTTTTACCCGATGAGTGATTAATTAAGATTGCTAGTTTGAATTTATAGACATCGTATGGGAAAATAAAACGAACCTACATACTTTCTAGCGGCATTATAATACAAAAAACTACAAGAGATTTAATATAATAAAATCTTTTTATAACCTCAAAATGTATTTATTTTTTTGTAAATTAATTGAAACATATTTTAATTTAATCTCCCTCGTATAAAGCCCTATATGTCGCTAATTGAACCAAGTGTTGCAGTGAGTAATGTTCATTGGCTACACGACTGAGACAAAATATATTTTTTAGTCAATTATAGTTAAATAAAAAAAGTCGATAGATACGCGTCAACTTTTAATTCGATTTCAGTTTATACTTTGGGTATCAAGTTTTTTTACATTTATTTCATCTATAGCAGATGAACTGAGATGAATTATAAACACAAATTAAGCACATGAATGTCTACCCGGATTTGAAACTGCAATATTTGTCAAAGATTCACGTATTCCGACCACGGAGCCAAAGATATGATTTACACATTGTTATAAAAATAAATGCATTAAATGTGACAGAAGGGCTGGTTCGTTTTTTGCCCAGAGAATCGGAAATACAAATTAACGGGTAAATACTGCGAGCATTCTTGCCACTATTCCAGGCGGTCATGATTTATATAGTAAGTATGTAAAATTAATTCTTGTATATATTCAATTACTTAATAAGTAAATAAACATGTTATGAAAGCTAATTAAATAATATTTATTAAAATAATAATAAAATATCATTAACTTTAAATGCCGTTATTTTGATATCCCATAATTTATAATCTAATAATTATGTTCCATAATTCATACAGTTAAGGCTTCCCATTTATTTGTTAATTTGTTATAATACACTAAACAAGCAAATACAATCAAAGCGACCGTAATATAGTCCGAAAGTAATTAAAAGTATAATCTTGTGTACGTATGTATTGAGTCATCAAATGTAAATTAAAATCGAGGCCATTCACTTTGATTTACTTTGGTAATATTATTAATTTTGTAGCTGACCAAGTCTTGTCGAGCATTTTATTTCTCGTTTCAACGACTGAAATATAATTGTCGTTAAATAGTTGAGCAAATATTGATACAATCTGGTGATCGTTAGTCGAGCGATTTGGCAAACGACGAAAATTAAACGTCGCGACGTCGCCAACAAAAACATGTCCACAGAAACTCGACACCCGTGTAATCCCTATAAACCCGGCCATCTCTCATTCGACACAAAACATCTTGCGTTCTAGAAATATTGTGAAAAGCTGCGCTGAACGCACCTCGCTATAAATCAGGCGACCATTTTGTATCGATTCTCCCGCGCTTTTTCCCGACCACAGACAATTAGGCGGTAACGGCGCACCATAAACAAGGGCTCGACTAATCCGCGGATTACCGTGAGCAGACACAAGCGGCGTTTGGCGAGCACTTCTTGTAAATAATTGTAAATCTATGTCAAAACGCAACGACAAATACATATGTTAGGGGATTACGGCTGGATTAACCCGTTTCACTGTTTTACGAGGCGCGTACTGCGCTGACGATTTCCTACAGACGAGCTGCTAATCTCTGGTTAAATACGGCGCATCTTTGATTGGGAACGGCTCCTAAATTTGGATTTGTCTCTGTTTTTGTTGGACTGATCTTTCTTTTACTTCGGTATGCTCTCCAGGAATATCCAGGCGTCAGTTCTTTGCGGAATTCGATGAAATGTACTATGTTATTATCAACATATTCGTTTATATATAATTCGTTTAATTATTTTATTGTCTTATACTTGGAGGTTGGAATTTGTTGTGCACATTTGTAAGGAATTGAAATGGAATAAGACTTTTTCATAACCTATTTACTCGACTGCATATCATAAAAAATAATCAAATCATATTACGCACAGTAATACTGTATAGCTTATGCATAAATGTTCGTGTTTATGGATGAGTAACAATGGGTTATCACAGTAATATACTTTGTAAAAAAACATACAAAAAATTATATCAGCTGTCACAGCGAAGAGTCAAATGAAAAGCTAACCCAATGAAGACGAGTGTTTTATAGAGTTAAGTGTAGTAAGTTGCTAGAAGATTAAATTTAATAAATAAATATATATACGGAAGATTAAAGTTATCAACTAATAAAAATTCTAGTCGAGTCTAGAAATTTTGAATATAGGATTGTTTTATAACGAAAATATTTCCTAATAAGTAGGAGAAACTATAGAATTATATTTGTTAGTAGCTTACTAGTACGAAGTTGAGACAGGCAACTGGTACATTCATAGGAAAGGTCACTGTCTTGTGCCATTTTAACATTAAACTGTCATAATGTGTTCGAATACAAATGATATTTTTTGCACACATGACTCTAAGCAATGAATGAACATGTCCACCGAAAATTCCGAATTAATCCTTTCGGACATTGTGGCTAATCTGGCAAAAAAGAGATTATATCATCGCAAAACGGCAACGAGACGAAATATTTATATTCAATATAATACACAAAGGACGAGTTTTGTTTGTACACATTTAGTTTATTTAATATTATATACGTTTATTTGCACACATTGATGTTTTCTATAATTTTACCCTTTGAAACGGATGTTTTTCTAACATTGAATAGGATTTCGAAATTACTATAGTCTGAGACATATAGTTATTACGGTAAGAATTCCATTCATGTAGAATTTGTAGTAAAGAAATTTAGTTTGCGGACGCATTCACTATTCACAAACTGTCACTACAAATAGATGAAATTATAAATACTGGATATTTGCTTGGACGATTTTATTGTTGTGATAACTTATAATATGACAAAAATATTTGAAAACTGATTAAGGTTTTTTTTTATGGTTTAGGTTGGCGGACGATCATATGGGCCACCTGATGGTAAGTGGTCACCATCGCCCATAGACAATGACGCTGTAAGAAATATTAACTATTCCTTACATCGTCAATGTGCCGCCAACCTTGGGAACTAAGATGTTATATCCCTTGTGCCTGTAGTAACACTGGCTCACTCACCCTTCAGACCGGAACACAACAATACTGAGTACTGTTATTTGTCGGTAGAATAACTGATGAGTGGGTGGTACCTACCCAGACGGGCTTGCACAAAGCCCTACCACCAAGTAAAGGTCGGCTGAAGTCGTTCGTAGGAAGTATTTTATAGCCGGTGTACACGAGGATGGACTTGTTTGTACGTCCTGTCCATTAATTAAAGTAATGTAGCTGTGAACACAGAATCAGACGCGTAGAGATGTTTTGTAAACATTTTCATAGCGTTATGAACTCAAACTCTCTCTGATGTTTTTGTACAAATCTTTAGCGGCCGCGCTTCTCAGAACTATCTTACTGTTTTAAAAATGTTTACATTCGTTATACAAGAGGTCTTCGTTATAAAATACCAGTAATTCTAAACAAACAACATCTATAAATATAAAGAAGAATAAAGAGCCGAGATAGCCCAGCGGTTAGAACGCGTGAATCTTAACCGACGATAGCGGGTTCAAACCCAATCATTTGTGTTAATAATTCATCTCGTACTCGGTGGTGAAAGAAAACGTCGTGAGGAAACCTGCATGTGTCTAATTTCATAGAAATTCTGCCACATGTGTATTCCACCAACCCGCACTGGAATGTGTTAAGGGAGAGGACGCCTTAGCCCAGCGGTGGGAAATTTACAGCTTTATGTTGTGGTTGTATATGGAAGAATGAGCAAAAGGCGATCCTTGGAGAAACGTAACTGCACTAGCAAATCATTATTGTCAATTCCTTACTGACCTTCGAGTATAAATTAATTTGTATTTATTTAAGAAATGTTACATTAGATCATTTATAGAAGGCCAGTTCCAATATTGGGTTTAGATTTGCTCATTTCTAGGAGAATAGATTACCTCACGCTGCGCTGTTGCAGATTAATATATTAACGGACATGTAACAGAATTTCATTCTACTACAGATGACTCACACGATCATGATATCTTTCAGAGTTGAGAACAAGACGACACACACAAAAAAAAAACAGTCGTGCTTGCCTGGATTTGAAATCATGATCATATTTTGACATTCATAAATTTTATATATGTTTTCAAAAAGTGCAACTATGCGACGACCTCCGTGTTCGAGTAGTGTGTTGTCATGGGAACGTCACTCAGAGGTCCCGGCTTGGATTCCTGGCCGAGTCGAAGTAGAAAAAGTTCATTAGTTTCCTGTACTATCTTGGGTTTAAGTGTTTGTGGTACCGTCGTTACTTCTGATTTTTCATAAGACATTGGGATCAGAGTAATGTATGTGATGTCCAATATTTATTATTATTATTATGTATCAATGCTACAATAGTTTATCATATTTTTTTCAATAATCACCATCGAACTTACATAGAAGTCAATTAAGTTAAGACTTGACTAAGATGTTTGATAACAATAAAATAAGTGTTTTCCAAGGACGATTCAACGTCACAATTGGATCTCCGAGCCAGGCCCTCACCTACATTCAGCAACCTATTTTCGATTTTTCCCCTGAAAATCGCTTTCAGCGTTTCATCGGAACGTGTGTTCAGTTTAGTTTCGCTAACGAGAACCAGTCGGCTACATCAAAGCTCGAACAATCGAGATCAAAGAGATCGCCGCCAACGTTTATCGATCGGTTGACTTTGTTCAAAATAATTTGGTAAAAATATTATCTAATGCTTTATCGAAACCTTTGTTCTGTTTGTTTAAAAGCTTAAGCGGGATATTTTATCTCGTAATTATTTGTCTATCTTGTATCTGTGACACTTTCTTTTAATATAAAAGTAGATGTAGAGTTGATGAAGAAGAATTTTAATTCTTATAAGTTTATTTATTTTTATAATATGAAAAACACTTACAAATAAGTCAAATATATTATTAATGACATAATTTTAAGTAGTAAACAATAGTATTTTTAGTAAATATCTATAAATAGAAAAAAGTTCAATCCATGTATATCGTATAACTAATATGATTATTACAATTTTTACCGGTGTCTTGTTTTTTTTAAGGTAAAGTTTGACAGATGGGCAAATATATCACCTGCTATATCTATATCAGGCCTTTATATGATAGCATTGATTATGTCGATACTTATTGATGTTGTATGTTACGTCTTCCCTTTTGTCACACTGGCACTCGTCCTTTGAACTAGAACACATCTACATAGTACATTCATGTTAAGCTGCAGGATAGTTGGTGACTAGGGTCGTCCTTTATCACCAGTTAGAGAAAATCATCACATATGACAGTAATAACGAGAATATGTCTATAAATTGTTGAGCTTATAATAAACAAATGAACCAAAATACGCATTCAGAGTAAACAGCTTACGGGCAGTACGCAAATGACGCATGAGTAATGCCTTTCATTTTTCTATCGTCGTATCGATTTCACAATCGCAGAGATCGTGAAATAACTTCAAATCTTCCGCTAGACTTATTCCAAATCAGATAAAATGACATTGTTTGCTGTAATTATAGTATAGTTTGTCCCGTATCAAGTTTCGTGTTTTAAAATATTTGCAACGAGAACAATTGCTCGGAAATACGATATTTTATCAGCGATTTGTCGGTAATGATGCAATTTAGTTAGTGGCCAGGTAATGTTGGGGAGTTTTTAAGGGCGCGTGTGCGCATGCGCCCCGTTTGAAAGCCAAGATGTATTTACAGATGAATTGTTGTGTCTTGGTTTCTTTCGATTTAGATATGAAAATAAAGGCCTTTTAATGAACTAACTTAATATAAATCAACTTGAGTTATCTGGAAGAGATGGCTAATTAGCCATAAGTCCGCATTGTATAACACTCGAAATCAAGATTTTGTATTTTGTTTTTGCATTTTACTAATTTTGTTTTATTTTTTATAATTTTTTTTGTGTTTAATCCTAAGCTTTCTTTGTTTTTGTTTGTGGTGTACTATAAAGTAAGTATATTTCATTCGTTCATTGGTATGGAAGGCGTGGAATTAATAATACCTGTTGACTTCCAGACAGGATTTAAATAATTGTATTCACTAACATCACTGTCTTTTTTTAAATGTTGAAAAAGAGTAACTACTGAGTTTCTTGCCGGTTCTTCTCGGTAGAATCTACTTTCCGAACCTGTGGTAGCTTCACTTAATAGTCAAATGACTATTCAAAAGTGCTTGTAAAAGCCCAATTGAATAAAGTTTATTTTGATTTTGATTCAAAAAATATCCTAATATTATGTTCGCTGTAGACATGGCAGCAATAGTAACTTAGTTCAAAAATAATCTCTTGATAGGTTTATTTATGTAAAGATTTTAATTGTTTTATCTCTAGGCATATAAATTGGTGCATTAAAACTTAACCAACAAAATTCTTTTAATTAAAGATAGGTTATGAGATCCGGTCAATGATAGCAACGGAACGAAACCGTTGACACCTAACCGAGAGAATTTTCTAACTTAATACAGATAATTAAGAATCGTTTAACATAGATTATTTAAATGACGCAGATAGCAATATAATTAGATGTTGATTTACACGTGGTGTAGGTGCTGACAATAATGAATTTGTCGGATAAAGATGAATTAGTTTAATTTTTTTGAATAGTTTTGAATGTAGTATGTATTTATAGGAAGAGCTATGCAGAGAGGTTAAGAGACGAACAAATAATTATCAAATACAAAAAATTGAAGAAAAAGAAAAAAAAGTACTTACTAATTAAAATAAAACCATTATTAACCAGAAAGAAAGAATGTATAAGAGCATAATTAATTTCAATTTTGGAAGTAAAAACATATAATTTACAATTGCAGCATAATTTAATGTAAGTATACATTGTTATTTCATTATTATAATACTCAATTGTTGAATAAATTTGCAAAATTTTATTACATAATATTTTGAAGTTCATTATAAAATTGTATAATATTTATGCTGAGAATTTTTTAATAACTATTTCGATAAGTTCGGGTTAAATTTGCAAGAAGGCATGCAGTTGTACCTATTCATTTATAAAGATTTCATATTTTTATTAAACTTGATTTTTTAGGTCATAATGTATATATTGGAAACAAAAACGAATAGCTAAGTAGTAAGTATAAGTAGGGAAACCACTTTAATTTAAACAAAAAAATCGTTGGTAATAATATTAATGTGTACTGCAATGATATTCTAATAAACAGATATGTTATATCCATACTAAACAACAGAAAAAATTGTGCCGCGTCGGGGACCGTTTATTTTAGTTTATTTTTACATTTCGTTAAAAGTAAAAAGGATAGCTTGATAAAAACAATAAGTAAAAGGGATACCTAGATGTTTTAATTACGCAAAACGTATTACTACGTGATTATGATGTATTATAACGTATTACTACGTAAAACGACTAAAGGAAAACGTCTCAATTAAGACGTTTTCTAGTCTTCACTTTTTGCGCGTTAATAACATATCTGTTTACTACAACATAATTGGTGTACTGTTTTTCATTTTATTAAATTAATATTAAATACTTCGAGCAAAGTTTCTAAACTGTATGTAACAAAAACATTGTCCGTTTGTTTCGTAAGTTTTCAAACCTAATGGAATAGTAGATACCTCTTTGTAATACGAACATCCTAGACGTGTGGGCAGCTTCATCTCATCATCGTTGTTATTAAATTAGATTGTGACCCCTGCGCCGAGGTTAACTCCCCTAATTGGACCTCTAGCCGGACTGATTGTTACACACAATAAGGGACAGCAATTTACTATTCAAGACTTCAATTTACATCATTCGTATTGAGGTCAGATGATTGTTGGAGTATCTTTTTCAT
This sequence comes from Vanessa cardui, assembly GCF_905220365.1. Taxonomy (NCBI): domain Eukaryota; kingdom Metazoa; phylum Arthropoda; class Insecta; order Lepidoptera; family Nymphalidae; genus Vanessa; species Vanessa cardui. The sequence goes on from NC_061130.1 coordinate 14,988,771, forward strand.
TTTTACCGAGTTTAAATATTTGACGCGAACTTTTATGACTATCTGTAAGATCTTAGAAGATTATTTTTCTGCTAGAATTATAAAGAAATAGAAGAAAAGATAGTCTCGAATTCAGTTCATATATTGAACAAAGATTTTAGGTTTCATGCTCAATGGATCAAAAGATTTTCAAGTGTTAGAATTTAGACTTTATTTTGTGACATATTGGAAAGCTTTTGTGTTTGGTAGATTTATCCAGGTTTTCCTGGACATATTCTGTCAAGGAATCAATAATACAAATTTTTAAGAGCTAATTAAAACCGGACATTCACCCCTCTACACAAAGCACTTCACACTAGTGTCGGCCTAATACATGTGCGTTGGACAGTGACGTGCAAGTTGTCGGTCAATATACATAATTGGGTGATTTTAAACAGCACTCAGAGCGATTAGTTCGCACCAAGCCACCCTCTGCTGGCGCAACAGGATCCTTGTTTCCAGGGCTTGTTGACTTCGAATTTAAGTTTTATTTCATCCTTTTTTGTGTCATTAAAATCAGAAGCAGTAAATTCTTTTTATATTCCATTTGATTAAAAGAGTTTATTAAATGTGAAATTATAAAAGTTTTCGAAACTTTAGACAGATAATGTAATTTTATTTTTATCTCTGTTTTTATTGGGAGGAAAAGAAGTCTGGCTTATATTTAAATTGGTATTTAATTTAGGTAAATTTGATTCAGAACAAAATGATTATAAACATTAGTTTAAGCAAAATCTCATATAACTTGATGAATGAATGTCATTTTATTGATACCATACTTTGGCCAATTTGCGAGCCTGCCTGCCTGTTATAAATTTTTTTAGAGGGCTACTGTGTATTATTATGGGAGTATATGTAGAAATAAAATGAAGTTCGTTTCGGATTGTTCAAAGGTTGCGTAGCCCTGGTCCGGGCAGCACCCGCATGCTGCATCATAAGCGTTATTATAACTTGTCCACGCCGGTCGCTCTAACTGCATTAGTAACCGCACATTGGTCATTCCCCCGCACTACAAACTAAATCATTAACAAACAACTGTTTCCATTACTTCTGTCCTAACTTAAACAAGAAAGCGTATCATATGTTATAGTACTATTCTGTAGGACCCAGCTCGACACTCATTGCGGATGTCAGAAAATGATATGCATTATTGACTATAATAATGAAGACGAGTGATCACCTGTCATAGACAATGGCTCTGTAAGAAATATAAACCATCAACCTTGCCAACTATGTGTCCTTGTTAGAGATAGATACACTGGCTCACTCAACCTCCAAATTGGAACGTTACAATACTAAGTATGGTTGCTTAGCGTTAAAATATACGGATTGGTTGGTACCTACCCAAACGAGCTCGCACAGAGGTAAGTACTGTCGAAAACTACCTTAATATTTTCCGTATTTTAGTGTTAATGATTCCTGTTAATTGTAATAAAAGAACGATAGCTATTCAATTTTTTTTTATCAAAGATAGGCTGATGATGTAGATGTAAAATGCAAGTTAGACTAGTTAGTTAGTTATAAATGAAAGATTGTATAATTATGATTGTTAAGTTCTTAGGCCTGTTTGATTACTATTTACACTGTAAATTACTATAGAGTTCCTACTCTTACATAGTCAACAGATAATGAAGATTTAGAGATAGAGAAATTATTACTTTAAATTAATAAGTATTACAACAATGTTTAATCCTCTTCCTAATTAGTAATTGCTGACTAATGCTTGCTAGCTTTGGACTTTGGCTAAACAAAACATAACTCGTTATCTTCTTAATAATCTACGTCAAATGTTTTTATAAATAATTAATCGGATACTTGAATTTTAAATTAAATAAAGCGAAAGTTGTTTGATGTGGAGATAAGATAAAAATGTTCATTGCACAAACAAATCAAAATAAATAGAAATATATACGGACTATTTTGAAGTTTTGGTAATTAAATATGGCCTTGGATAACCAAAAAGGTCATTCAGGTCAAATGTCATTGACTTTAACAATCCTTATAACAGTAATGCGTAACCCTTGAAAACCCTGATGTTATATCTCTTATACCTGTATTTACACTGGCTCACTCAAGCTTCAGTCAAAAACCCAAATATAGTATGTATTGTTGTTTGGTATATGATGAGTTGTCGATACATATCTACACTGCAAAGGCCTATCACCTTATGAGTAATGGGTTCATGTCCTTTGATACATTTATTAAAGTAGCTTAGCTTTCAAATCTTACTATGTTTTTATTCGCCTTTTAGCAGACGGTTTTCATATAAGTATTTGACGAGTGCGTCCATTTTTAAATATTTTTTTAATTTAACTATAAAAGCTCTAATACGAGTATATTAAAATTTTAATTATACTATGACTCAGCCTTTTTACTTATGGTGTTATTGACACGATTCGACTTTTAATATTAAATATTTATTTGTTGAATGAATATTATATAAGTATCAGTATATTATGGTATAATCATTTTTTTTTCAATTAATTGACACATTTCTTCGTTCATTTGCGAAATCAAGTTTCAATAAAAAAATTTTAATAGCACCTTTACACAATCTGTGTCAATATTTAATGTACTACGGAGTGAATTTGGCAATTTAAGTTACTGATACATTAAACGAGTTTGAGATTAAAACATTTTCCTTAATTATTCAAATTGTTGGGTCATAACAATGTTTTGTTTTATTTATTTAAAGTGTAAACTTTTTGTTGGCAATACTTGTAGGATTTGTTGTTGAAATAAAGAAGTAAGGTAATGGGAAAATATTCGGCTAAGACTTCCTGCTCTATGGAGGAGAAGTATTGGAGTTCAATCCATCAACCTGCTTCAATAAGGCCGGCAACGAACCGGAAAACCTCTCTGGTGTTTCAGATGTCCGTGGGCGGTGGTAGTCACTTTCCATCAGGTGAGCCTTCTGCTCAACAACAGCCTGTAAATTCCCACTGTTGGGCCAAAGGCCTCCATTCCCTTTGAAGAGAAGGTTTGGAACATATTCCACCATGCTGTTCCAATGCCGGTTGGTGGAATTCACATGTGGCAGAATTTCTATGAAATTTGTCACATGCAGGCTTCCTCACGATGTTTTCCTTCACCACTGAGCACGAGATGAATTATAAAGACAAATTAAGCACATGAATCAGCGGTGCTGGCCTGGGTTTGAACCCGCAATCATCGGTTAAGATGCACGCGTTCTGACAACTGGGCCATCTCGACTTCGATCTTCGCCTGCTGCTCGCTTGCCACCTATCACATAAAAAAATTCGATTTGTGGAGAATCATAGATTTCGCTGTTTCTCTTTAGCGTTGAGCACGAGATGAATTAAAAATACCAATTAAGGTAAGTGGATGAAAAAATGTGTCACTTGTGACCTGTTTGTGTTCTGTGGTCCCTACCACCTGTAAACATTGCCGGCACTTATTTAAATAAAACTAGTTAGAACGGATTTTAATCGCGTATATTAATTATTTGGGACATCCCGACGTTTGCCGCCACTATTAATATTAACCACACCTTACATTGGCAATGAGAAACCATCCTTGGGAACTATATACTATGTCACTGTTGTCTGTAGAACAATGGCTCACTCGCCTTTCAAACCCAAATACATTAATTAGTATTTATTTAGATTTGGGATAAGTAAGCACACATCACATATGAGCAAGCTCTATAATAGAGTTAATAAACTTGTGATAAATTTAGTGAAGATTAGTATTTTCTAGACGCTAGGCTATCTCGGGTCTCTCGGCTCTTGTTATTCGGAAGTTTTTTACAACTACAACAAAATTCCTTTCTCTCCTTCACGCTTTGAGCTGGACATAACACCGGAACGGATTACTTTAACCCAGCTCAATAGACGCTACCCTTTACGCTGAAGCTGTATGGTACAACGAAGAATTTCATTGGAGAAATGCTGATATATATTTAAAATTCGAAGCGATTAATAGTATAATTTTGATTTAAATTAATTGATGAAGTAAACAAATAACTTGGTTTTTAAATCAATACTTAATTTAAAAAAAGCGTTCAGTTCATTTACTGCGTACATTTTAATGATGCAAAAAATGGCCCAGATTTTTTACGGCAGATTATTAATATTAATATGTATTTCTTACATATTTTGACGTTTCATTAGGTCCTTAATAATAATTAAAAACTACGGTCATACCGAGATCATTTATCTTAAATATAACTTTAATTGAATATTGTACTTTTTAACCGACTTCAAAAAAAGGAGGAGGTTCTCAATTCGTCGGGGCCTTTTTTTTTTTTTTTTTTTTTTATTTTTTATGTATGTTACCGAATTACTCGAAGATGGCTGGGCCGATTTTGACAATTTTTTTTTTGTTTGAAAGGGCATGTTTTACAGGTGGTCCCATTGTCAGGAAATCAGGATCTGATGATGAGATCCTGGAGAAATCGAGGGAACTCTTCAAATTTTATAGGCACACCTATAGTGATTTCGGTTTTATTCAAAGTGCCTTGGTCATATGCTCACGAAAAGTGACATTTGATGAAGTGGAACTGATGATGAAGCCCACAACTGGTAATCAGAACCTATTAGTATGTAACTATTTTACGGGTTTAGTTCTATTTCTTTAAGATAGTCGTCAAGCAATTGATGTCAGTAAACATGCCTATGATGAAGTCTAGCTGATGGTGGACTACCAGGAGAACTCCTCAATGATTAACGGCATTGCATCGGGAAAAATGGTATTGTCTAATTGGCGATGAGCAGTTAACATAAGCTATTGTAATTTAGGTAACGCTTAATTTGAGTTGCAGTCCACATCGTATTGCAACGGCGTTGAGTTATGTTTAGAGTCGAAAGCCGAAGTGTACTGAGTATAATAAAGTGAATGACAAACACTACCAATTGTAATTATAAATAACAAAACAACACTGAAAAGCAGTAAATAAATTTTTATAAATAAAAAAAAAACCGCCTTCAAAAATGAACTAAAAAGAAAAAAATAATCAGTTACATCCATATCCAATTTACGATTTTTTAATCACCTATTGAAGTCGGTGCCAACAAAGTAAATAAATTCCTATATTGAAATCATTTAATTTGTATCGAAAGTAAGGTTTGTCTAATGGTGTCATCTATACAATAAATAGATTTAGTTTTTGTATGTATGTATTATGTATATATATTAGCAATGTTGGCACTTGGCACCGACTTTGAGAGGTGATTAAAAAATCGTAAATTGGATATGGATGTAACTGATTATTTTTTTCTTTTTAGTTCATTTTTGAAGGCGGTTTTTTTTTATTTATAAAAATTTATTTGCATCGTTTTATTCGGCAATTTGATGGTCAGCGTATAACTTTATATTATATAACTCTGAGGTGGAAATTCGAAATGTTAAGACCCAAGGGCTTTTTACACTTACACACACTTACTTTACACTTACTTACACCTGGCTCGCTTACCACCTATACTGGACACTATAATATATATATCATATTCCAGCTCGTCTGGCCCTTATAACATAAAAAATAACGAGTAATTTGGTTGTATACAGTTTTGATTTTTAAAATAATATATATATCGTTTCGTGGAGTCACAATACTCAACGCTGTGATTCATATTCCAGTTGCTTGAAACTTGGACCAAACATAACATAACCCTTCCAAGTTCAAAAGGTCATTCGTTTCACGTATATAGCTCATATCGTCTGATCTATGGGACGTCAATTAATAACAATCAATTTAAAGCACATTACAGATTATATAAATCAACATTAAAACTTAAAATTGATCTAGGAGATTTATTTTGATTAGATAACATTAAAGTTGTTTTGAAAGTTATTTCTTGATATTATTGGATTAAAGCTAAATGTGACCCAAATTGAGGGTTTTATAGAACAATTAAAATATTCATAAGAACTGAAGTAATAATTTCTACTTTAACTATATCCTCAGCTTCTGTTTGCCCACTGCTGGATATAGGTCTCTCCAAAACATTCCGTTGTCCTCTATAATACCAGCTATTTTGCGTAGTACCGTAGATTTTAATTTAATATTTTTTGTAAATTAAGGAATTTAGCAGATTTATTTCTTGGAATCTGTATTAGCTAGTGACTGCAAAATTGAAGTTATCTTAATGTTTGATAGTTAGTTCGAAATAATATTGTATGTAATTTTCTTGGTAGTAGAGATTTGTAGGTACAAGCTGTGATACTTGTTGTTGTTGTATCTTAGCACTCAAGGTTGGTGGCGCCTTGGCAATACAAGGAATGTATACATTTTTACGATGCCTATGTCTAAGGGCACACCTGCCAATAGTACTAAATAAAAATCCGTACATCTTGTGCTATTCTTTAACTATATAACTTTTGCACTAGGGCACTGGCGAAACATAACTTTTTTCGTTTTTATGTATGAGCCTTACATATTTTAATTCGCATTAGCAGGAAGATAATTTCAGAGTACCTTTTACAATTACTTTAAATTATCAATATAACTTAAGCATAATATGTTAAACGTACGGTGAAGAGTTCAGTAACATCGAGAGCAGTTTCTCATCGCGGATGAATGGTCGTAGATCCTTAATGCAATTAGGATGAAGTTGATATTGTCAGTTAGTCAATTGAGACACAATAGTGCATTGTGAATGTCGGCGGATTGCCCACCAATACGCCCGTATGTCTTCGCATGGCAAAAGTTTTTATTCATTCAATGCTCCGTATCACTTTGTATTGTATTTGAAATGTGTTTATTTGTATTAAAATTTTAAGAATTAAGGTTTTGTGCGCTCTACGAATTACTAATCCAGCACAATTGTTATCGTTGTCTGATTCATTTTAATAACTAATGTCGAGATTGGTTGATGAAGGAAAACATCGTGGATCTGTAATTCTGCCGTCTGTATCCATTTACTCGCATCGGAATAGAGTGATAAAATAATTTCTAAGATCAAAGCATGGCCCTGAGAAGAATAAGGTTTTTTTTATCAATGACTAGTAGTAGTCCTCGGCTTCCCTCGCGTTATAGGGTTTTGGTTGTCATGTGCAAGGCAAAAAGATTAAGTTTGCTTCATATCATTTTCATCAAAATCGATTCAGCGATTTGACCGTGAAAGAGCGACAGAGAAATAGCCGAACAGGGTTACTTTCACATTTGTAATATTAATTAAAAATTAAGCTTACAGCAATAACTAATAATTCCACCAACCCACATTGGAACAGCGAGATGGAATATGTTCCAAACCTTCTCCTCAAAAGGGAGAGGAGACCTTTAGCCCAGCAGTGGGAATTTACAGGCTGTTGTTGTTACAGCAATAAAGGTATATTAAAGATTCATGTTATTATCTTTCAATTTATAATATTTATAGGAAAACAATTAGCCAAGACATGTACAGTGGAGGGTGCGGGCGTTTATGAGTGTAATGGAATAATTTGTATTTATAGCGCCTGCCCTCCCCCTCTCGTTCCCTCCCTCGTCTCCCGCATTCTGTCGCTTTACGGGAATCTGGAAACATTGTCTATTATCAACACTATTATTATAAAGTCTCGTCCATAATGTGATTTAAATAAGCAAAATGTTTATTACTATTTTATTAGAAAATTTCAAATTAATTATGAATTTTTGTTACTACAGTTTCATTAATTTAATTGCGATGACAATCAAACAGAGTAACTTTTACAGTGATAAATATTAATAAAGTTAAAGCTTATGACAGAAAATGTAAACATAAACACACATTTAGGTGTGTATTTGATACTAAAAACAAAAATAAAACGACGACACTTTTTATTTTTGTTTTGAGTATCAAATACTTATGAACACACAAAATTACTTTGTTATATTCCTTTCTTATCTTATTATTTCTTGTTGGTTTATTATTAATAATAAAAGAAATATGTTACGTCCAAAATGGTAACGCATCTATCTACACCCTTACTCGATAAAATCTATAATAACTGACGCAAAGCTTCGAATTGTATGGAATTGGGACAAATGGAAGCGGGTTTGATTCAAGTTTGGTAACATTTTCTTGTAATTGTGAGTGATTCGATACATTATGCGGGATGTTTGTGTTCACTTTACATCATTTCTGTCATTATCTGAATTGTTATGTTTAGATTGTACTACATTAGTATCTGTACAATTGATAGTATTTGAATAAAGCAGTTAAGCTCTGGTAGAATAGAATTTGTTTCCGTCCTATGAAAAAATCATATGTTCGTCTGAGTAATATTGGATCGAATTTTATAAAAGTAAATAAATATATTTATTTATTTTTTTAGGAAGATCATTGTTTCTGTTGACCCATATCGTGGAAACCAATGGTATTCTTTAATCAAAATTCTATTCATTTTATATTTTTGACCAAAATAAAAGTAATAAAAGTAATATAAGAAATAGTATAAATTACTGCTATTTATATTTAAGACACAAAACTATAATATAATTTATTGATTAGATTGTATAATGTAATACCAGTATTATCAGTTTCAATATAATTATAAAAAATTTTGGTCTGTATGGTTTCTGTTGTTGGGTCGATTTTAAGTTCTTATGAAATAATTGATATGCTTCTAATATTTTTTAAGCAAAATGTCAATACGTTAATATTTTATGACGTATTGTTTATGACGTATTGTTTACAATAAGAAATGATCTTAAATGTATCCTTCAATTTAACATTACCTCTAATTTATCCTTCTACTCTTCTTATTTGAGTCAAATTTAGCCAAACTACTAAGGAAATCTAGCAAGATCTTTTTTAAGCAGTATTTTATATAAATCGTTTCAAATCAGTAAACGGTGATATGAGTTAGAACTTACCAGACAGAGTCAAAATGTACAACAACATAGTTAAAGTCGTCCGTGAAATAGCCACAAAAGTCTCCTTAGCTAATTGGTTTAATTGTATTAAGTAGGATGTAGGTACAGCGCAAGGCGACACCGGAAGACCACCGCCGATGGCCACGTACTTAATACTTGAAGTCATTAGCTTTGAAACGTCTTGTAAAACTCTTGTTTCTTGAAGCTACAAGTCCTATAACGAATATGATGAAAATCATACGAGATTAGGTGATCTAATATGTACGCGAATTTTTTATCACCATAATTTTGTAACAACAACAATAAACAAAAGCCTGCAAATTTCCCACTTCTGGGCTAAGACCTCCTCCCTCTTTGAGGAGAAGGTTTGGAACATATTCCACCACGCTGTTCCAATGATGGAATACATATGTCACATACGTGTCAGAATTTCTTATGAAATTAGACACATGCAGGCACCGCAGAACACGAGATGAGTTATAAACACAAATTAAGCACATGAATATTCAATGGTGCTTGCCTGGATTTCAACCCACAATCATCGGTTAAGATGTACGTGTTCTAACCACTGGGTCATCTCGTCTCTCGTAATTTTGTAAATTTAATTTTATTGGGCTCAGCTAAAGTTTTTTTTTATATATTACCGGCCTATATTTATATGTTTTGCAACAGCTACTGTTGTTAAATATTCCATTAGAAGTTGTGGATTTTGTCGCACATTGAGAAGTCACTAACGAAACGACATCATGGTGGTTACTTGGTACTAGTCAGACATCGCTCTCCGACATCACCGAGTAAGTGGTACATTTTGATTTTAAAGTTCTTTTAAAATTTTACGTGTATTAGGTAAATTTTAAAACGAGTTTAAAATTGGTATCTAAACAAATAAGCATCCTGATTCTTAATTCTTTGCTCGATAATGAAGTAACACAACAAGGAAACCTGCATGTGTCTAATTTCAATGACATTCTGCCATATATTATTCAGTACAAGATTATGCAGACGATATTTTTTTAAATGACAATTTATTTTTAAATGATGATTCAAAAGTGGTTGTATAAGTGTACTTAAAAAAAGTATATTTTGATTGATTGATTGGTTCATATGTATATCCATAAATTCACATTGAAGCAGCATGATGAAATAAGTTCCAAACTTTCTTCTTATAGGGAAAGGAGGACAATTACATTCTCCTACTTTACTTTATCCTAATCATCATATCAAACTATATAATTGTACTTCGTTAAAGCACAATAATGATATAAATAGGCCCTTATTTTTATATCTTCATTCAAGATATCTATTTAAAAAAAGTAATTTGCGCAAAGAATATCTTATAAAGCCTTGAGCAAATAGTAGGTACTCCACATACCACCCACCAAGCTAGTATTTAGATCTGATAATGACGGATCATACAGTGACCACTCTTACCGTTACACGTCTTAATAACGTTCACTGCTGAATAAGAATTGAATCATTCGTTTGTTAGGTCGGGCAGTCGCGGTACCGCTAACCGCGCCTGCGCGCTGACCGCGTGTAAATGTTTACGCCTCGCGCCTGCTACCACTCACCGTTTTGACAGGTCACACGAACATCCAAACGGGCATAAAGGATTAAGAAAAAATATACTTTTCATGCAAAATTTATACCTATTTCTAAACTCGATAAGGATGAAATTAGTTTGAATGAATAAGTGCGTTTGTGTTGCTTCGAGATAATAAAGTTTTACATCGTTAGTAATGACGAACGTAGTAAAATTCGACACGTAATAATTGATTTTCGACCTTATGTTTAAATTTATTAGGTCGAGTTTATACATAAAGTTCAGCAATCATATGTTTTATGTAGTCGAACGCCGGCAATATAAGTGAGGAGCGCGTGATCCAAAGATCAAAGAGGTTTTGATCAATCCGATGCGCTGTCGAGCGAAAACGAATGGTTTTGATCGTTAATTAACGTTTCGAATAAGTTTAAAAAATATTTTTTGATTAATTTATAAGTAATACGCTGGGACTTATGTGATAACGATAAATAGTACAGCCTTCATTTCTGTAATTTTTGTCTAGAGACTTTTTATATTATCTGTTAACTGAAGATATGAGCGCCATTATCCTTTCTTTTAATTAATTTTAAAAAACTTTAATTTATCAAAAAGGGTGCTCTGGAAGTATACCTACTATGTTTTTGTATATTAGTTTGATTCATGAATATTAAGAATTAATTTGAATCGTTTAATTGGTAAATCAATAGCAATTTAACCAGTCTGAAAAGACTTTTAATATTAAAAAAAAGTTTGCCTCTTAGCTTTTGTGAATTTCAATTTACAATTTATAACATAATTCATATAACACAATTACACACATAACAGAATGCCTTGTTGGGCAAAAAAAATAAAAATTATTTTTGGTATAAAATTCATCAGAACTTTTCACATTAAAAAAAAATGTTTTTATTCATTTTTTAAGTTTTCTAATTTTTTTTACATAATGGAAAATTATGTGCTTGTGTCAAATTATCTTATTCTTTTAATTTTTTTTAAATCAAATATGATCAAAGTTTAATATATAAAAGTAAAAATAATAAAGCACCAAGAGGTGGCGCGTGCGCATCTATTGGGCGCTTTGATGTAGCCGTTGTTTACGTGCTTTGCGCGCCTGTGTTTTCTATTAAACAAATCCACTCAGCTGGCCTAAACAGTCAAACATTTCATCCAATATGCCAACTAACCAACTATGGAAATTAACAGATTGGCATAACAAAATGACTTTTTATATTTCGTTTAAAACCGCCAGGTTTATTGACTCTGTGCTAATAATTATTAAAAAAACAGAATGAAAACTTATGAAAATAAAAAATTGAATTTTAATAAACAATTGAATTATCGCTATACAAAGTATTATATGAATATTTTAAGATACAACTAATCGAATAATCATTCGGAAAAATAAAATTTCACAGAAATACTAGTTTCTTCCAACGTTTGGCTATGAGTCAAACATTGGTGGCCAAGATTTGTTGTTACTACATTTGCTCGGTGTGGCCCAATGAGCGATATTGTGTGTAAACATGATGTTTTGGTTTTTACGGTCAAGTGTGGTTTAAGTCATAAGCAGATATATGTATTTTACTTTAAAATGAATCATTATTCTTTTATACGGTTTTGAAAAACCTTTTTTATCTTTGATGTCAGTTAGTTCAGTAAAAGTACAACATTACCAAGTACTGTTATATGAGACGCTTATTGCTTTGGTTATAAGGATCTTAATAATTACAAAACGTCTTTATATGCTCAGTGAATACAATTATAGGTCTTATTTCTAAATGAGAAGAAAAACATTTCCGTAATATTCGTAATCGTAATATGTTTTTAGATGACCACTAATTGTACTAAGGCCTTTCGTTTGCACGGATTTCGCCAAAACACTTACATCGACCGCTGTTCATCTTGTGAGAATCCAGTAAGCATATTATTCGATACAAGATTTTATAGATGATAAAAAAGCGTGGATTTAATACCTGTTGACTTCCAAGCAGGAATCAATTTAAATAATTGTATTTAACTAACATGACTTTGTATTTTTTAAATGTTAAAAAAGAGTAACTACTGAGTTTCTTGCCGATTCTTCTTGGTAGAATCTACTTTCCGAACCGGTGGTAGCTACACTTAATTGTAAAATGACGATTCAAAAGTGCTTGTAAAAGCCTATTTGAATAAAGTTTATTTTGATTCATTGATTGAGTATTGGGTGCTCGGATTTGAATCCAAGGTATCCAGTTAAAGTGGACGAATTCTACTTACCACAGCTTCTCGGCTCTTGGCGTTTTTGTAAAGAATGTATTTCGCGTCGCGCCTGTGGTTTGCTGCGCGTCGGCTCACTCTACTTTGAAGTGCTATCGGGATATTTGGGTAGTGTTTGTTTATTTTCATATTTGCGGTGGCCCCGAACTTATAAACTGGCACTCGCTTCACTTTATAATTCACCGGTTGCTGAGTTTGTTGCTTTTCTCGGAAGATTTACCGAAATGTATTGAGTTATATTAGCCGTAAACTTTTGCATTCGTTAAACGTTTTTATCATGAGCTCCGAGGATCCGAGCGAGATATATATTCGGTCTGCGAAGTGTGATTCGACTACATACTACAGATATTGTATTCGTGGCATTACAGACAGTTAGACGGTAGTAAGAACCGCTGGTAGATTACAAGAAACTGATTGTTATATTATTTTCATCATCATTACATAGAATAAAACAAAGGCGCTTTCCGCTGTCTGTCCCTATGAATGCATAGTAAGTGTTTAAAATTACGCAACGGTTTTTGATTGAAATTATTCGAGATTAAGGTTTTTGTATATAATACGTGGTTAATATCGGGTCGCTGTTATATATATATATAATAAATTAAATATTTAATATATTTGCAACAAATTGTAATAAATTTGATGATTTAATATCAGCATCTATCCAACTTTGCAGTACCAAACAAGTACCAACATAATTTTATTATTAAACCATAATATTTTGTAACATATGATTTAAATTCAAAAACAATGTAAACATGCAAAATATAGCTTTTTAAAATATCGCATTCCTTATATAAAAAGGTTGTTAATCTATCATTTACTTTCCTTTGATATTTAGATAGTTGTTAAAATACTTCTTGTTGTGGCATGATGTGTAACCATATAAGTTGGAATTAAAATTTTATAATAGCATTTAGCAAACTTGCGATTATGATAATGACGACTATTGTGGCTTCTTCGCATCGAAGCCTTACGTGCGCCATATTTGTTTTTAAAGGAAGTCTTCACTGACTCATCAATGGTCGAAGTGTAAGCAATATCGTAAGTTTAGTTTCCCTAATTTGCATTTTTGATCCTCTCATATAGAATGTTTTGAAACGAATAAAATGAAAATAAAAGATGTATCTAATGGCTTTACGTATGTTTTGTTTCAAATTCCATAAACTGCCAAAAGATTCACAGAAATCAAAAAAGTTGTGACTAGTGTCTTGGGATCTAGAGTAAAATAAGCATTGTGTAAAACAAAATAGCAATAAAAACAATCCTACTAATATTATAAATACGAAAGTATGTGAGGATTGATGTATGTATGTTTGTTACTCTTTCACAAATAAAGAGACAGAACGGATATGGTAGAAATATTACAGTTATACATCAGAATAACACATAGTCATAATATAACGATACATACCAAGATCCCGTGCGAAGCCGGGGTTGGTCGTTAGCTAATTATAAACTTTTATTCAATTTACCAAAAGTATAACACCTCGCCTCATTGCCTCCACTGGTGACAGGAGGGCTGGTTCGTTTTTTGCCCAGAGGATCGGAATTGCGATTCAACGGGAGAATGCTGCTAGCATTCTTGCCATCATTCCACGCGGTCAAGATTTATACAGTAACTAGTTTTAGTCCATATTTGCATATATTTAAGCATTAAATGTTTTTAATTCTTATATAATAAACTACATCTTTATTTTATTCAACATATACCTAACATGCTTGAGTATTTCTGCTTGGTTACATTGGTTAAACATCAAAATAGCCTTTTTGGTCCAACTTACATATAAGGTGCCGAATGTTTGTTATAGTTATATATCTATGTATGTCGATGTAGGTAAAATGTGTTGCCCGAAGCCGCGCCTCCACTAGACTTTTAATGACACTGCCCGCTAAGATACTGCGGTCAGGTTATCTCAATAAGCCGGATGTCCACGTCACCGTCACTGCAATACATCGACTATCGTAGAGAGGAAATAAGAGTAAATAAATGATCGTATTAAGTATATGTCACGTCACATAAAGATATATTCTATGTAAATTATCTGAGGCACATAATATAAAACGTCAGGTTGAATCGTCTTTTGGTTTGATTTTTTTTTTCTTTTTTTTTATGGAGTAGGTTGGCGGACGAGCATATGGGCCACCTGGTGGTAAGGGGTCACCATCACCCATAAATGGGTGATGATGACACTGTAAGAAATATTAACTATTTCTTACAGATTCAATGTGCCACCAACCTTGGGAACTAAGATGCTATGTCCCTTGTTACTGTAGTTACACTGGCTCGCTCACCCTTCAAACCGGAATACAACAATACTGAGTACTGTTGTTTAGCGGTAGAATATCTGATGAGACGTAGGTACCTACCCAGGCGGGCTTGCACAAACTACCTACTGCAAAAACTGTTTTTTTTTTATTTTTATTACTGGCACTTGACTTAAATTTCTCGGATTACTTAGTGACGATTTTTATTTAAATTTATTTATTTATACTGGTGAAACACTGGCGAAATAATAAAGCAAGGTATGTTTGTAACTTAAACCCAATTATATGACATAATTTATGAAATGGATAACTCGTATCGCAACATTTAAATGTGTTAAATAAATATTGGACATCATCATACATTATTCTGATCCCAATGTAAGCTAAAGCACTTGTGTTATGGAAAAACAGAAGTATCGACGGTACCACAAACATCAAGACAATATAGAGAACTAATGAAGTTTTACTACATCGACTCGGCAGGGAATCGAACCCGGGTCATCGAAGTGGCGTACCCATGAAAACAGGCGTACACACTACTCGACTACAGAGGTCGTCACGGGGCTGCTCCTGTGCTCTTTGACTGATTGTCAATTTACGTAGCAGCTGGTCATTTTACGTAAATTCTCGTCTAGCTATCACATTCATGAGTAGAATGATGAAACGTCCAGTTTCGATCGCGAG
Organism: Vanessa cardui; assembly: GCF_905220365.1. NCBI lineage: Eukaryota > Metazoa > Arthropoda > Insecta > Lepidoptera > Nymphalidae > Vanessa > Vanessa cardui. The sequence goes on from NC_061130.1 coordinate 15,004,334, forward strand.
GGCAGATCAATATTTGATCAGTTACGATAAAAGCGATCCAGCGTCCGGTGCGCTTTGATGTGAGGAAACATTCATCATCTTACACAGAAATTCATGTGTATTGACAGATTTACGATACGAACAGAAAGAAATCGTACAACATCGAAATGTTATTTTAATATAAAAACACGTGAATCGCTTGTATACAAAGTTTGTTTCGTTTGATTCCCTGAGCGATGGGAACGAATATACTCGCTTTATAGGCGCTTTATAGGCGTTTCCGTCACTTTAAACATTTTATGATATTTTATTAATTTACTTTATTGATTTTAATTACATACCCAGACCTATAGTCTATTTTTCTAAATTCTATCAAATATAGAAGTGTATAAAATTTATATTTATAGTTAAATTTTCTGTATGATTCTTTTACTAGTTCAAGCTAAGGTTACGTCAGCAATATAAATATTTTTAAGGTACAAATAAATAAGGGAACCTATTTCACTAGGGTTAGATTAATATAGAGGTATTATTAAATATCAATAGTAATAGTAGCACTGTGTCATTGTTCCACTGTAGGATTAAAGCCTTCAGAATTTCTGAGGAGAAGTCTTATTCCACCATGCTTCTGCAATGGTTTGATGGATAAGGTTTTACAATTCCAAATTGTTTTGTTACATTAAGAGTTAAATTTTGTGTATAATATTATTTGTACTAATTTTGAATACCTATAACATTATTTCGTTACGTTTTGAAAACTATACATATATAGTAAATTGACTTTGTCAGCGTTACTTGATACTATTCACAGCATTCCCTCTGAGCGAATGTGATACGCGGCCGAAGCGGCCGGAAACCGTTGTTTAGCTGGAGCAGGTGTAATTAAATTATTAAAGGAAGTGATCTCTGTGTTTACTCTCTGACCGTTTGATCTGCCATTCGTTCAAACGAGGCGGTATTTTTACTCCTGAGGTTAGCGGTTCAGGTGGGAGGTAAGATTATGTTATTCTAACATTATATGTACCACACGCAGTGCCCGCGACTTCGTACATACATGGCATGTTTGACATCGAGACACTGGAATGTTAAGGGGTAGATAAAAAAAATAATAATCACATGATTATAACATCATCATCATCATCAACAGCCTGTAAATTTCCCCACTGTTGGCCTAAGGGCCTCCTCTCAATTTGAGGAGAAGGATTACAGCATATATCACCGCGCTGCTCCAAAACGGGTTGGTGGAATACACAGGTGGCAGAATTTCTATAAAATTGACACATGCGGATTTTCTCACGATGTTTTCCTTCACTGAAGAGAACCAGATTAATTATAAACACAAATTAAGCACACGAGTATTCCGTGGTGCTTGCCTGGGTGTGAACAAGCAATCATCGGTTAATAAAAAATCATCGTTCTAACTACTGGGTGACACTAACCATGGAAATTAAGATTTTATACTAATCTATTGTACCAATAATTTCACTCACTCAAACCTAAATACAGCAATACAATGTACTGAGTGTATTAAAGGTTTAACACCTAAACTTAACAAATACTGTAAACAGCTGAAACCAAAGTGTTATTTGCTTTCTATTATATATTTTTTTTATTTCAACAAAGTTTTCTCGCAATTATGCAATCACAAATAAAAATCAAATTAATGACGGACATCAATTTTATTTATACGTATTTATAATAAGGAACATTTTTAGTTACATTTAGCATAAAACAGAATAGAATATGCTAATGATATGCCAAACGGGCAGACTTCATTTACAGGTTTATGACTGGTACTGTTTGTTCTTATTAGCTTCGATTATTATTATATAGCAAGTAACAAGAAATGTTTTTGCAACACGACATCATGTAACTCTTATAATGAGCTAGTTTTCATGCGTTTGAACTCACTTGCTATTTCAATAGTTTATTTACTTATATAATAACATATTATTAGTCAATTAGCGTTACTAATGAGTCGAGATGGCACAGCGGTTAGAACGCGTGCATTTTAACCGATGATTGCGCGTTCAAATCTAGGAAAGAGCTTAATTTGTTTTTCTAATTCATCTCGTGCTCGGCGGTGAAGGAAAACATCGTGAGGAAATCTGCACGTGTCTAATTTTATAGAAATTCTGCCACAGGTATGCCACAACATGTTCCAAACCTTCTCCTCTAAGGGAGAGGAGGCCTTAGCCCAGCAGTGGAAAATTTACAGACTATTGTTGTTGTTATTGGCTTCGAGTATTATTATATAGTAAGTAAAAATGTTTTTGCAGCACCACATCATGTAACTCTTATAATGAGCTAGTTTACATGCGTTTGAGTGCCCTTGCTATTACAATAGTTTACTTACCCATATATTTAGATATCATTAGTCAATTAGCGTTACAAATAAATATTTTTTGAATAATTCGCCGGCGTACATTTAAATCAATGGGATAAAGAGACAAGTCAATTTTAATATTATTAGTATTATCACACAACGATGGAGATTGATTAAAATATCTGACTACCCTCGTCATATTTTTATCTCGGTGTTTTTTTTGTAAATCGCGTCTGTAGTTGCGCGCGCGCACCGACGCGGAAATGACAGGCAGACGCGACGGACCTTTTATTGTTGTGATGGGAATTTTTTAGATCAAAATAATAATAAATAACAGATATGATGTCACTCATGTGTAGTGCGTTGAATGTGAGTATAATTTTTTAATAGATAAGATTGAATCGTTTGAATTTTTACTGTAGAACTGATCTAAGACGCAAGTGAAGAATCTTCAGTCAGAATTCGACAAGGATTATTTCATTGTAAGCATATTTTTAAATTGTAACTAAAGTAATACATTTCTATAGACAATGCTAATTTACCTAAATTTAATGAAGTGTATGTGGAAATTTCTTTATATTCAAAGATTGTATGATAATAATCGACTTAAATGCAGATAGTTAAATCTCAAATCTTTTCGTAATCACCATCTAGTTTATTTCAATGATGTAATTGTTTTAAAAACCCTTTGAATATAGAAATATAATAACTTAAGACCAATATACACCCCATTTAAAAAAAAAACACTCGACAGTAATGAACACGCAGAACAACCACGAAAGGCAATTAAAGTCTAAAACTTCCATTGTGGTAGGTACTGCCAAGAAATCGTCAAACTACTAAAAAGATCTACTAAGAAAATCTTTACAATAATTTGGTAGTCTACTAAGAAAACAATATGTAATATATAAAATACTATTAATAAGTGTGATACTTTGCATTTCAAGTATATTCATTTTTTGGTAGGCGTTTGGTTGCAAGCCCGCCTGGGTACTAGGCAATAATCAGATATTCTACTGTCAAATTATAGTACTTAATATTTTTGTTCCGGTTTGAAGAGTGAGCTATTCTTAAGGGGTATATATAACGTCTTAGCTTAAAAGGTTGATGGCACATAAATTATGTAAAGAACTGAAATCTTACAGCGTCAATGCCTATAGTGCCAAATTTTATAGAAAAAGAAAACCAAAAGTGAATAAGACACATTGTTTGCTGCAGAGGTGGATTAATCTCGCAAACATTGTGGGACCCAGTCTCCTCAGACTCAAATATTTCCAAATAATTATAAAGAAACAATACCATATTAAAAGTATGGCGATGGCGCGATAACACCGGAAGCAGTCGCATTATTTCAGAACGAATTTCTGGCTATGATGGATCGGTTCGAGTTGTTATCAGCCCATACTATTTAATGGTAATTTCGTTTCGCTATTCGAGCTATTTTATAATACGTCGTGTTGTAAAGTCGTTTGTAAATAAGGGAAGACAAATGGCTTTTATTGTTTGGATCCATTTTTATGTTATTTACTCTGTTGATAATGAAATACCATAATATTGACTTGTACAACGCTTCGATATATACATTATCATAAACAATAAAATATGTTATAAGACAATGCAATGCGTTATTAATGTTTACATATTTAAAAAGTGACGTACATTTATTCTGTAATTATTTTATAAATTAATAGGTATATCACTTGAAAATTTTTAATTATTATTTTATATGTTTTATAAAAACGTAAACTCTGGAGTAACTTAAACTCATCATTTTGTCGTAAAGGCTTGTAAATTTTTTTTATATAAAAATATTGCATTTTTTTAATGGAATAGGTTGGCGGACGAGCATATGGGCCACCTGATAGTAAGTGGTCACCATCACCCATAGACAATGACGCTGTATGAAATATTAACTATTCCTTACATCGTCAATGTGCCACCAACCTTGGGAACTAAGACGCTATGTCTCTTGTGTAGTTGCACTGATTCACTCACCCTTCAAACCGGAACACAACAATACAATATATGTATATCTGATGAGTGGGTGGTACCTACCCAGGCGGGCTTGCACAAAGTCCTACCACCAAGTGTTTACGAATTAGACTTTTGTTTCTTATTTATAATATGTATCATCCTGACAATCTTGCTATTTCTCGGCAGAAACTGTACTCCGACCGATGGAACCTTAAAATTACATAATGCTTGTAAAATATAGACACAGCTACTAGCCAATGGAACTCATATTAACGGATTATTTATATGCCATGTATTCGTATAAAAAAGTTAATATTTGAACGGTAAATCGATCATAACAGAGGCGATGGTTATCATGACGTATAGACGTCGTGTTCGTCTCTGACAAAACGAATTCATATTACTATTATGTTCAACGTTTAAGTCATCGGTGTGTATAATCGTGTGACAGATGATCGTTTGGCGAGTGGTAGCGTCTTCGACAGTTGAGTTCCATATTTGAATTTGGAATTATAGACAAGAGTTAGCTATAGAGAATAGCGTTTTTTTTTATTATAATTAATCTCTATACTGATAGTTGAGTTGGAATAATATTAATAGTTAGAGTCGAGATGGCCCAGTGGTTAGAACGCGTGCATCTTAACCGATGATTGCGGGTTCAAACCCAGGCAAGCACCGCTGATTCATGTGCTTAATTTGTCTTTATAATTCATCTCGTACTCAGCGGTGAAGGAAAACATCGTTCCTACATCGATGAGGAAACCTGCATGTGACAAATTTCAGAGAAATTCTGCCACATGTGTATTCCGCCAACCCGCATTGGAACAGCGTGGTGGAATATGTTACAAAAACCTTCTCCTCGAAGGGAGAGGAGGCCTTTAGCCCAGCAGTGGGAATTTACAGGCTGTTACTTTACTTTTTTACTTTACTTTGATAGGGGAGTTGGAATAATATTAATGGTTACATCTAAGCAGTCAGTACTTATTGTAAGATCGAAAGTAAACTTAAATCTGAAATCAACGAGTAGTTCGGAGATTTGTGTGAAGATCATTGGTATTAATTAGCATCTAAATTTAAAATAATATTTAGATTTCATTGGAGTAAAGAGAACGAAATTCGTTTTAAAGTTGTTAAAATGTCCGAACACAGCGTTATATATTACAGAGGCAATAAACGCGATTGTAGACAGTTGATACGCTCTGTAGTATTATATATAGCTCGACATTACATCTAAATGTGTCTAAAAATCAAAAGATTTTCTAAAAAAATGTGCTGTTTCTAAAAAAATAGCTTAAAGCATGAGTCCTGCTAATCAGAGTATATCGGAATACGTACATCACAGCTAGATAGAGTCCGTCAAATACAAAAGACGAAAACTTTCAGCATTTGTTATAAATGTCAGTGGCCTAGCACTTCATAAATAAATAAATCCTCCTTTAAAACTTTTTGTTCTACGTCTCGTTACGTTCCTAACATTTTTTAACAAAAGCGGACGTTTCGGTTGCATTGTTTGTGATGTAAAATATGATGTCCACTTGTCAATTTCAAGACGGCAGCCTAAATACGGTGTAAACAATACCGTGATTAAACGATTGTGATCCTTACTGCGTAGGAAATAAAATTTAATTAGCTTTAGTACTTTGAAATTATTATAATTTAAGCAGTATTTGTTTTGTTACACAATACAAACTGAACTACGAGGTTTATTAGAGGGTAAGTGTATTAATGTAGATCATGTCTCGTGGGCAGCATCATTCCATTTTACTTTGTAAGCAGTTGAAAAATATTTGTTGAATTAACTCGGATAATTTTTGAGCAAAGTAATGAAAAAAAACACACTAAATTCAATGTAATAGAAAGCGTCGAAAGCGAAAAAAATATTGTTTTTATTTATAAAAAAATAATTAAATGTGTGAGTGATCATACACTGTTTAATGTCTTTATTTTTAGTTATTTTTGTTTATAAGCAATCCCAAGTCGAAAGGGAACTAAATTGAAAAATGTAAAACAAATGTGACTATTGATAGCTTACTTGTTTACACTTATTTCACATTAAATTTAAATGAACCGTAATTATGGAATTAGCATCTGCTGGTTACGAAACAATTTTTATTTAAATATCGTTGGAGTAATTCACAAAAAATATTAGTTTATGCAAAATAAATGTAGCAATCGTGAAACAATGCACTTTTAAAACTAAAACAATGGCCGAGTGACATGACAGCCGTAGCTAACAAATATGGCGGCTAATTTTGACATATGAGCGCGCGTTTTCACGGCGCCACTGTTCCCGAGATTTACTGTTGCTCCAACGTCGTTATTGTCTCTCAATTGTTCGAAACTCGTTCGAAATTCAAAATAAATGAATGCAGCTACTGATTTGAATGTCAATTCCTACTAATACGGTTAAGGTGGTATTTTTGTTTCTGCCCAAATAAGAGACAGTTACGTACTCAGATGTAAAGAACTGGTCTTCGCTACCTTTTAAAATGTTTGCCTGAAAATAAGAAAGAGACGGCTATACTGACAGTTAGAGTGGTTTCTGTTTCTGTCTCTTTACTGGTTTTGTTGAATGGGAAAATTTATGTTAGTAGATTTTTTGCTGAGAAGAGTCATGATGTTATGTTCCATTAGGTAATACGTACCTATTGTTAGATGTAAACGACTGCTCTATTTTTGGAAAGTAATTTGTTACTATAAATATCTGCTTTGTATTTTAAACTTTTGAAATAAGTGCTGTTGTAGACAGCTACTAGAGTATTCACTTCAACTTAGTTGCTATCTTAATTTGTAAAAAATAAAATAAAATTAATAATATATATATTTTTATTTATTATGATACTAGATACTTAGGTGTTGTGTTATTTAATTCCTATGATACTAAAAACATAGTCAATCTGTGAGGGAGCCTCGACAAAGAGACAAACAAGTAATATATAATATTAATTAAGTTAAATTTTATTAATTTTAATTTCTGCCGTGTGTAAATTGCACACAATCGTACACTTTTATTAAAACACAACTCGCGCTTTACCGTTTTTAATCTTTAGTCTAAGGTTTCGTGTCGCACCGGCATAAATCGCGCCACGCAAAATAAAGCGGCGATCACACGCGGCGACTCATTACATCTTGATATACGACCCACATAGTGCGAAACATGTAATCGTTTAGGCATGTGACAAGCAGCAGCAAATAAATTTAAATTCCGTTTTAAATTATAAAAATACTTTAAAAAGTTTGATACATAAAATTTAAAGAAATAAGTTTTTGTTTCAAGAATAAAATTCGAATTTTAAAAAACTTACGAGCATGACGCAAATGAAATTGAAACTGTGAAGAAGACAGTTTGTTTTTTTTTTTTTAGGAAAGCGGACTAAGATAAAATAGTCTATTAATATACATTTAAAAATCGATCGATCTGCTTTTGTAATCTGTGAAATATTATTAAACAATATTCTAGAGACTATGTACTGTTAGTATTTTACCGGCCATTTATGCATGGGTGGATGCTGGCTTCTTGTCGTGATTGTGACTTTTAAAATACCTATTCTATTAAGCCAATAGCGTTTCCTGGAGCATTTTCAATTCTCTTCTTTTATCGAAGTGTTTATTTTGTAAAAACAGAAAATATATTTTTATAATATTGTATAATATTGAAATAGAAAAACTTTTTTTTTTTTTATTTGAATACGAAATAGAGATAGACTAGCGATTAATCTATTTTTTAATTAACTATAAATGAAAAATAGGTTAAAAAACATAATTATAATTCGAAAACATTTACAAATATTATATATTAACCTTCGTTTTGCCTGTATGTGTATAATTACCTTAATTCACAGATGTGTATATCTGTGCCTGAATTATTAATAACCAGCTATTACTCGCCTCGCTAGGTGCGAAGTAAATTGTAGTTATTTTTTTATTTCGAACGAATAAAATAACTCTTAACGAGTATGTTTATTCCAGGATATATTTACATACCAAGTTTTGTATGAATTTGTACCAATTTAACAGAACGGGTAAATTTGTCATGACATTTGATAACTGTTTTTTTTTATAAGATTTTAATGATACATACATGTCACATTTAAAGTTGAAAGAAAGTTACAGGCCTGTAAATTACCCATTACTTGGCTAAGGTCTCCTCTTCCATTAAAGAGAGGGTTTGGAACATATTCCACCACGCTGTTCCAATGCGGGTTAGTGGAATACACATGTAGCAGAATTTCGATGAAATTAGACATATGCAGGTTTCCTCACGATGTTTTACTTCACCGCCGAGCACGAAATGAATTATAAACACAACTTAAGCACATATATAGTGGTGGTTGCCTGGGTTTGAACTAGGGTTGTAACGGATCTTCGCCTCCGCCTCCGTCACTGCGGAAGTTACGCAAAAAATTGTACCTTCGCCTCCGCCTCCACTTCCGTACAAAATTTGCGGAGTTTTAACGGAGGTTTATTTACGTAGAAATCATAGAGAAATAACGCGCGAGCGGCGCTCGATGCCGACAGCCATCTACTCGCCCGTTGCGCGCGAAATGATCAAGATATCGAGTACGCGGCAGGAACCCCCTTGTTCCCGTAAATTAAATCACACGATGAAGCCGAAAACATTTACAGCATTACAAAAAGCCAAAAGGCAACTATCCTTAGAAGAAAAAAAAATCTTCTAAAAAAAAATCAATTTTGGGATACATCACACCTCAAGGCAAAGAAAATGGATGATGTGATCGAAGAAATGATCGCTTTACAAAATCTTTCATTTCATTTTATTGAAGGTATTGGTTTTCGCCTTGTTATGATTCGCCTATAACTAAAGATTTTACCAGTAAGAAATAAAATTTAAGTATTTGAAACAATGACTTTAATAAACCCTAAATTACTATTTTTTTCTACATCATTATTGAACTTCGCCTCTGCCTCCGTTAATCTCCGCATCCGCGGAAGTGACACTCATAGCCTCCGCATCCGCCTCCGCCTCCGGTAAAAAGGCCTCCGTTACAACCCTAGTTTGAACCCGCAATCATCGGTTAATATGCACGCGTTCTAACCACTGGGCCATCTCAGCTCTCGTTATCTAACAAAGGTCTAATAAAGATTCATAGGTCAAATAATTCTTTACAATCATATTAATGGCCTTCTTCAGTTCCACCGTAACCACTAAATGAACAATTATAATACCTTTTGGTGCGGCTGCTAGTTCCACTATCAAACTTTAGTTAGCTTACCTATTTATTGCTATTGCTTATACTTTAATTAACTATAACCTGTAAAAGCGATTTGTCTGGATAAGCTTGTTATAGCAGATGTAATTATTGTAGAATTTCAAGATAAATAGAAGGTATTCGTTTGCCTTATAAACTCGATTTGAACGCTATTGTAATGGTTATGAGCCAAAATGACCCAGTGGTTAGAACGCGTGCATCTGAACCGATGATTTAGGGTTCAAACCCAGACAAGCACCACTATATATATGTGCCTTATTTGTATCTATATCTCTCGTGCTCGGTGGTGAAGGAAAACATTGTGAGGAAACCTGCATGTGTCTGTCTAACCACTGCGCCATTTCTGGTGTAAGAAGTATAACTTATTTAAGGACTGTTAAGATTATAGCGCTATGTAATTTGTTATGTGTGCAGTGGAATGTATCATATGATATTTGGGCATAAATAAAAATATCTTAAATATGAGACAACATCACGTACATTACTCAGATCCCAATGTAAGTACCTAAAGCACTTGTGTGATGGAAAATCAGAAGTAACGAAGGTACCACAAACACCCAGACCCAAGACAACATAGGAAACTAATTATAATTCACATAGACTCGGCCGGGAATCGAACCCGGGACCTCGGCGTGGCGTACCCATGAAAACCGGTGTACACACCACTCGACCACGGAGGTCGTCATAATGAAATATAACATCTAGTCATCATTAGAAAATTATATTACATATTCAAATGTATCTCATTAATTGCTTCTTAACCTTGGTCTAGTTTATTATAAAGTTATAAATCTTGAGATCTTTGATACAGACCCCGTCAATCAACTTTAATTGCTATATTTAGTTACCCAAAGTTGTGCAAAGTGATGGTGGAGTTTTGAGTGGAGTTTTAAATAACTCCTGATGATTTAGGCTTGATATTTATCAATAAAAATAAGTACTTGTCCACATCTTGGCTCACGGCTCATGCAAAAAAGTAGCCTTCGTTCTTGGAGTTCAATTTGCTTCATACCAAATTTCATCAAATTCAGTTCAGCGGTTTGGTCGTGAAAGAGCGACAGATAGATTACTTTAACATTTATAATATTAATATACATCAGAATTTGTATGAAGAACCTACATAATTTCTATTGTTAATAATTGATAATAATGGAATTTTAAGTAAATAAAGCATGAAGCATTTTTTCCTAATGAATAGGAAAACATTCCTTGATTAGTCCCGCTGTTACCGGGGTGCCTACATTGCTGATTTTCACGCACTAATGCTTTTATTATTATCTCATTGTTGATTTTTGTCTAGCGTGCGCCCCATTGTGCGGCTTCTGGTGGGTCTACTACTGTATAGTCTGGACCATGTGAAGAGCTAATGTGCGTTGAAATTTACAATGTCTAATGTAAAGTCATCATGCTGGACCTTTGTTTCTCTATTATCTCTGATTCCAATTGTCTGGAATAGAATTGAAAAATGCTAAGGATTTTAATTTAACGCACAGTAGTCGATTTGTATATATTTGTTGTGTTTTTTGTTAAAGATATTTAATGCCCGATAAAATAAGTGGTAGGTATGTCGTATATGGCAGTTGAAATACATAAGGTCAAGTAAATAGTTTACGTTTACACGTTAATATATCATTTAGGATTTTCTTTTATTGAAGAGGACGAAAATTATAAAAAGAAATGTGATTTAAACAAGGTGAATATTTATTTATTTTTATAAACAATATGCATTGTAATATAGATTATATGGAAACTTTTTACTACTTTAGGAAAGTGTTTTTTTGATGGCAGCATTGGATTTTTTGTAATTAATTGATTATTCTAGATTTTATATTATTGTACCTACTATATACTTTTTCAAATATACTTTTAATTATATTATAATTAAATATGAATGTATATCGAAATTGTTGAATATATCAAATGTGATGCATGGAGGTTGCAATCTTGGTGTTTTGGGCTATCATGACATGTCATGACAACTACACCTTGTTTAGGCGTTACACTCAACTTGCAGAGAAAAAAGAGGTATTTGTAATTCTCTAAATACATATAGACACTGTTATTTGCAAAAAATATCAAAGTACGTCGTAATTAAATCTAAAGAATAGCGTTACTTTCACTAGCTTCTTCTCTCTGAAACTAATTACAACTTAAAGAAAGAATCAATTGATTTATGTATACGTATTTATAAATGTATATTTCGTCTCTTCTGTAAGAAATTATTTATTTATGTTAAATTTAACGAGATACGATACAATCTGAACAGTATCCAGTTGGCACAAGTAGAAGGAGAAGTTTATTGAATTTAAATATTACGGAGTATTCTTTAGACTTCTTAGAGAATATAATAAATTAGAATTCAAAAATATTGTATGTGCTATGCGTCAATTAATATCAGATATAAAAAAGGAGATCCTAATAAATATTTTAACAGGCCGTAAATCAAATTAAGATTCAACGTTGTTTTCGATATCGAATAACTAAATAAGATCAAAACAGTGAAGAGGCCCAAAACTCAATACCAATTACATCTTGCCTTTTGTTCCTCTGATTTATGTCACCCCCCGCGACTTCTAATAACGGCCCAGCCTCGCTTCATGCAACGTTTTGTTACAATGCGAACGGTAGTGTTCGGTTTCCGGGGCGAGCTGACTGATATTGTTGTTTTCGTGGAAAACCGCTGGGAGTACTCGTTCCGTTGTGTGTTTCTCTTACACGTTTCGAGTAATCTAGCATAGTCTGTTAAATGATGACATTCGTACAAAAGGGTTGTTACTGAAACTTGGATACAGATTTTATATTGTCCTACGTAATCATTGCATTAAAATAGTTGTTTTCGTTAAGATGATTTTGGACAATTAAAAAGTACTCTACAAGTGTCGAATGCCCAGTGCATTAATACGAATATTGATGTTCACTTTTATATTTTATTTGCGATTTGGTGTTGTTACAAAAGTTCATTCGTTTATGGTAAAATGCTAATCATAGATAATACATTGTTGTTACATAAGAGGAAACGACTATATTAAAGGTTGTCTTTGTTTGGACAAAATTTTAACTACAAATTATCATTATTTTTCGTTTGTTCTTTATAGTTTCATTAAATAATTGATATAGATATATAAAGTTATTATTAGTTATATATTTGTTATTAGAGAAAACAAAATAATGGAATGTTCGATGACATACACGATAGTTCAATAGTTCTATTAAAAAATATATATTGTGGAATTAAGAAAACTTCAAATATGCTGAATGAATATTACCCGCTGCTTCATCATAGCAGCTGTAAACAAAAGAATAACGTTGTAAAGCCATAGGTTTGATAAAATCACAATTACTACAAACAAAAGTCTTCAATGGCGATAGTTATGCGTCGGTAACTTTGTAATTTCCAGCATTAATTATTGTGGAGTTTTCTATGGCTTCTATAGCTCCTTACAGTTGATTAATGGCCGGACTCATGAACAGAAGCCAAAATAGTGGACAGAGTCAACATAGTACCCCATTAGATAATTACTTAAAATCTTTGTCGGTGTTTCCACGAAGAGACTCACACGGCCCGCGTGAATAAACTGCCCATTCGATATGCATAGGAGCCGACTTTATGAAAAAATTCCCGCCGATAGTTAGCCATCGATCCTTAAGCGAATCACGGACAAAAATAATAAAAACATCACAGTCAAAATATATGTTGGCTTAAATGAAAAAATTGTAAAAGAAATGATGACTTTCTGTCGACTTTGTGACGCGCCGAAGTCCACGGACCCGTCCGTTCCTCCCCTACGACTTGGGACCTTAAATACAGATGATTTGAATGTAAAATCGTGAATCGTTTTGGTTTTTTACAAGGCATTCGTTCGGGGCGTGGCCCGTCTCGAATGGAAACATTTGCCAATATTATCGTGAAAGGACTGAACAGATGAAATAATTTATTTCCCAATGTCGCTTTGTATCCAAAACTCCGAGCTATTGTCCATTTTTTGTGTCGGCCGCTTTGCTACCCCGTGTGGCTTCGACATCTCTATTTATCCCTTCTGGATAAAGAGTACCGACTCGTCTATAGTTCATTGGATTATAAACCTTGTTCGTTTGAGAAAGGACTCGTATTTAATCTTTGACGTTGCGCCGTTTCGATTTCGTAGCGGACTTTGACGTGTTTAGTAGATGTGTGTTGATGACAAAGGCATTAGAGTGTTAGTTAGTGATACCGTGGTTTTGTGCAAGCCGGCACTAACTGTTGACTTTTGATTTACGTTAAATAAATCTTCGGACGTAAGGAGATTATGTAAAATGTTTTCGTTTTTTTACATTGTATATTCGTTTGGCGGAATGGCTATTGAATTTCTTCCATTAAGACCGTTAGGAGAACGTGATGCCTTTGGAAAACAGAAAATTAGTAAATGGATTGATTGTTGTACGTGTATATGAAAACCATTATCTAGGCATATAAGTCTATGTTCCTTGACTTAACAATCACAGAAAGCTATTCATTAAATATTTGTTGTCAAAACAATGACTTTCGTTTTTATTAATTAAATTTATTTACTTCACGACCTTCTTTGCCGTGTTTTGTCAGTCATCCTAAGGTCTAGCTCTTATTCTACCTATTGGCCTTATCCACACTAAACGTATAATATTCATCTTCTATTTTGTTTAATACATTCGATTTTGAATCAATGCAAAACCTTATTATTATTTGGTTATCTGTTCAACGATATTCTAAAGTATTTAAAAGCAATTTTGGCACAATATGATAAATATGAGGCATAACGCCATCTAGTCCTGAGGGATTTTTGTTGTGTCAGTTCAAAAAGAGGCGATAACTTTAAATCCTCTTGGGATAAATATTAACAGTCTATTGTTTCTTGCTACCGGTTACTTAAAAAAAACGATGACTTTCATAAATATCTTAAAGATATATTGTAAGGTTAGTTTTTTTAATACAACTACTGTTTCAAGTGAATATAATATTAAATATGCTTATGTTTTTCTCACCATTTCGAGGTTCTATATATTACATTTTATCCTTTTTAAAGGAACAGTTTTTTTATAACTGTTTGATTTTATTGAAATCAAACTTACCTCAAGTATACAAGTTTATAATAGAAGTGGAGTATATAAGATTTATTAGAGTGTCATTAATTTTTAAACAATAACATTACATTAACTATAATATCTTCGACTACTAACTTTAAGATTGTTGTACAACTATATAATGCATATTAATAATGTCTATAAAATAATGTATCATTGATTGATGTCTTTTAACAAAAGCTTTTGTAACTTGTTAATTATATATTAAGTATGTGTGGGATTTTTATGGCACCGAGTAATTTGCCACTGGAAAGTTGTATGTACTTACTTTTCCAAGTGGAAAACTTGGTGTTCTGTTAGGTTATGTTTAGTTTTTGTGAGAGATTTTTTAAACAATATTTAAATATGTTACCCCATTATAGGTAAACATTTATTTATCACATTTCTAATTTAAATTAATTCAACAGTGTAACATAATATCTTTAATGAGCCTACTTGAATAAAAATATTTAAATTTTCATATAAATAGAAAGGGCATACATTAAAATGACATTTCAGAAATAATTAAACCATAGTGGTAATTTTCTTCCTTTTTGCTTTATTCATTAAGTGTAGTTAATCATCCGAAGTAACGAATTTTAAAAGTAGTTCCAATATGTCATCGCGTCGTGACGAATGCTGCGCTTTGTTTAAGTGATAAATAAACCATAACAAATCGATATTCAGGCTATAACGATCTCTTAGTACATTCTTAACCGCAATTTCTTTAAAACAAGCTCCCCACTGTTCTTTACAAAGTGATCGCTAGTTATACTTAATCATGTCCTTCACAGCCTGAATAGCGGCACTGAGCGACCATTATTACCACCATCTAACGAATTTCAATGGCTACTAATGTAACCAACGCCTCACCACACTGTGACCGTGACCAATTTATATACCACCAAAACGTTTACAATTACATCGTTTATTGTTTTACAGCAGCCATATAACATCGTCGAGTGAAAGGACCCAATGATTTCGAGAATGCACCCGCAATAAAACCATCATGGACCTAGCACAGTGGGCCGTAAAAGCGTCGTGGACAAAAAAAAGCAATGTGCGTTGAAAAGATTTGGCACGCTCACCCCGCAGCGGTCGATTCTGGTATTATATGAAGTGATGAATGTGCGGAAGTCGAATCTTAGTCCCTTACAACTTAATAATAACGATAAACACCGGTCCCCTATTTATATGAATGTTTCGCAACATTAGCGCGGCCATTTCGCCAAAGCTGCGATTCCGTTGTGTAACTGATTTGGATTAAAGTGTTTGACAAACTTATTTGTTACGGCGCTGATGGATGCGTCCCGTGTCAACGTCTGCAAACAGATAATCTCTATATTTAATATTTGTTTATTGGCACATTCATAATTTATACTTCTCCCATAAATAAAAAATTAAAATAAAATGCTATTAGGATAAACGCTATTTATTTATTAACGTCAGACATTACGTAGTGTATATAAAACGCCTCTAATTGTGTATTATTCTAGCGTAGTATTCTCTTAATACTCAGTTGTCGTCACAACTGATATATGTACTACTTTATAAGTAGTGAGTAATTCACACTACAAAACCGTACTCTTAAGCATAAAGTTTGTTGCATTTTTCAGAACATTAATGGCCATAAATTTTTTTTTAATATTTCTTAAACACATAAAAGGACAGACAATATATTTTTTAAATATTCGCTATAAATATAGCCTATGAGTATAATTATAACTGATAGATAAGTATTGTGAGATAAATTTTCATTTACATTTCGAATTTGTTACATTTATAAGTACAAATAAGTTTTAACGATGTTTCTATGTATATTATGTAAATTGCATTAATTGCAAATTAATGAAAGGTGATTTTTATTACGTTTCGAGAGTTGCATCTGCTGTGGTGGTAACCGGAATAATGTAGCCATTGTCTCTGGATATGTAACATTTATTGCGATTAATTTTGCCATTGTAATAAAACTGTTTACGAGGTAGTCTGGAGCGTCCGTTATTTATAAGCAATCCAAAGATTTGCTAATTGAGTAATTAAGTACCATATTTTTGAAAATAAGTGTAGTATTTGTCTCGTTAGTCAACTGCGCCAAATATCATCTGAATATAACAATGTATTTGATAATACATGCCTACAGATTTAAATTATATTTACTTTCAATTAAATACAAAAGAACAAATAATACTGTATACAACAACAACAGCCTGTAAAATTCCCACTGCGGGGCTAAGGCCTCCTCTCTCCTTAGAAGAGAAAATTTGGAACATATTTTGTCACGCTGTTCCAATGCTGTTTGGTGGAATATATATGTCTATGAAATTAGACACATGCAGGTTTCCTCACTTTGTTTTCCTTCACCGCCGAGCACGAAATTAATTATAAGCACCAATTAAGCACATGCATACTTAGTGGCGCTTGCCTGGGTTTGAACCTGTAATCATCGGTTAAGATTCACGTGTTCTAACCACTGGCCCATCTCGATTCTAAATACTATATATAATACAAAAAATATAAAAATGCAAAAAAATTACAAAAGAATTTACAAATAAAATACAATTCTTACATCACGACTAATTTTCCGCGCATTTCGTCTAGAAACGTACGCGCGAGAATATGTAACGCAGATGTCATCCGTGCATTATTAATAATGGTAACGCCGACGTTTACCACAATAACCACTATTGCAATAACAAACACGTCTATATGATAAATGATAATATTTTATAGCATTCGCCCTCGATGTTTGACGATTATGTCTTTATTTTCGCAAATATCATCTTACACTTGGACAAATTTAAGTCTTAAACCTATGTACATAGAGGCTATTTCGCGTTGAGCGTATTCCGCAGCCGTTAGTGATTGTACGTGGGGTACAAATCGCATTGATGGAGTTCAATCGTACGTAGCAAATTGTCGATATTTCGTTGAATCATTAGCGGTAGTTTTTTTTGTCCAGGCGGGCCGGAGTCGGTGCGGTGTGCGATGCCGGCGTTCACAGCTTTTAAAATTTACTCGAGTGTGCACTTAGGTTTTGTGTTAAATGAAATGTATTAGGTATTGTTAGAGGAGATTAAGTTTTACAATATATTGAGAGGTTTTTTAACGTTTTTATGTAACTGTGATAAAGTATATTTAGGAATTAAGCTGATTCTTGTTAATATTTTATTTATTAATATTTTTTTAAAGTTCGCTTATTAATTAGTTTAGGTTATAGTCAAATGAGAAATAATAACATGTTGATACTGATGATGTTGGTAAAATGGTTTAGTAGATGGTACCGCTAACTTGTTCTGAGTGAGCCATTTTAATACAGACAGAAAGGATAAGTTAGGTAATATCTTAGTTCATAGGAATAGCGTTGATTTGACCTTGAAAGAAATGGTTCATATTTCTTAGTGTCAAGATTCTATCACTACATGGTCAAATTATCAGTAAGCCTTAATATGAAATAAGTTTTATTACATTTTTATTCAATTGACAGATTAATTCTTACGGTTATTTAAATTATGATATATGTGTACAGATTTTTGTAATAAATGTATTTATAAATGAATTGTTACAAATATAAAATTACACAAGATAATAGAAGTGTACATTTAAAAACTATACTTATTGTATTCGGAAACGTATATTAGTAACATTTTGAAATCCGAATCTGATCTAGATCAAATGTAAATCTCATATTCCCACATGTCCTGTGAATTGTAAACAAATTACAACTATTTCAAAACGTGCATTATATACCTTATCTTAATAACTTTAAAGCTTAAATTCCCTCGTTTGAATTCATATATTTTAGAGTCAAATGAAGTACAAAGCCCATAAACAACATTTACTTCGGAATCCAAAGAGAGGTTTATTTGGTTCGTATTAAGGGCTATATTTGCTTGTTTGGGTTATTTCATAAGTTTGTTTTAAACAATAATGGGTACAATGGGCGAATCTTCAAAGACCGGGCCAATATTGATAGATAATATTGTTATTTTTTGTAACAAATATTAAAATCACTTCATTGAACATCTGCACTGCGTGACGATGTTATATAGTCCATTAAATTAGTTCGTACATATTTAATATATTTATCTATGTCAATACTATATAGATTAAAACTTTGTTTGTTTGTAATGAATAAGCTCAAAAACTATTGGACCGATTTAAAAAAATGTTTCATTATTTGAAAGATACATTATTCACGAGTATTATAGGATAATTTTTATTTTTGAATAAATAGGGTTCCGTAAGACATTTGGGATTTTCGTCAACATCTTCTTATTTCTATTAATTAAATTATTTTATTTATATCTTAATGAGTTATTTTGATTTTTTTTTGAGATACGCAGTCCTGTCACAAATACGAAATCTAAGCGGACGAAGTCGCGGGTAGAAGCTAGTGTATATAGGTTACTTAATTAAAATACATAGCCGCTATTTAAATAAATGATACATTATTCATTGCTTTTAGTATAAATGTTTTAAATATCAATTATAGAAAATAGAAATCCATATGCATATAATATATGTATACAAATATCTTATATGTTTTTTCTTATGTACGATTTTTCGTCGTTCACTTAAGAGCATCCCTTAGATCGTTAACAAAGATTTCAAGTTTCAAAGCTGTGTTATTTCAGTACTACGAGCCCACCCTGGAGGCGCTCGCTAATCTCAACTAAAACATGGGATTAGACGTATGGCATTCAAAACAGTCGGCAAATCAAAGGTATTTCCTTTAAGGCGGCGTCAGACTTACGTTAAAATTGTATCTGAGATATATAAAGGTAGATGTGTAAAATACAATAACATTGTCTGTCTGCACTAGAAATTTATTTCCAAATTACAGTTTAATTAAAAGTTAAATACCGATAAAATGTTATAGAATGTCATCAAATTGTTAAATTTGTTTTAAGTTGATTGTATATTTAAATAGCTAATTAAATTAAGCAAATACGTTTAAGTCGTTATAAACAATTTTGATATCTTTTTAATTAACTTACCCTAATGCGGAAATTTATAATGAGCTTTACATAATAATTGTGGTGACATGTAAGTTTCAAACTCGCAGTAGGTAAATATTTAAAGGCGAATAGCCTCAAGTTAGACATTTAATAAATAAAAGACAAATCTCACTCATATGCTGAAGTAGAACTTAGTATATATGTATATATTTCATAAATAATTCTATATTTGAAATTTAACGAACAAACCACTTATAAACTGGTCCATCTCTAAAATAAATAAAAATAATATGTCAATATTTGTAAACGTCTATTCCATTAGTATATGCATAGTATTTAAGTACCTGTGGCTACTATCTTACGCGACGCATCTGCCACAGACAGGGACAAAAAACTACCGTCAATTTAAACTAAAACACCAATTACGTTGCACAGATAACGTATAAACATTGAATTTGGGCAACTATTGGCGCCATGTTCGAGTTATCGCTAAAAAATTCGACGCCACCCACCGCTAAGTATAGGTTAAGTTAATCGCTTAAATTATTGGTTCTGTATATATTTCGTGACGATAATATGCGTGTTCAAGGTATATTGAGACAAAAACGTCCTCGAAATGATAAGTCGAATTCTTTATAGTTTCAAGATATCTCTTTATAATAATAAGATTATTACATTGTTTATAAATATCATATAAGTATATGTAACAACATTTAAAAAAGTTATTGCGTTTAGATATGGACAACATATTTAAAATGATTAAAGAGATAGATAATAACGATTATTTTGTCACGATAATCCAATCTATTATAATTGATGATAATTATATGATTACAATGTATAAAGTAACATATAAAAAACAATAGATATATTTTAATGCCACTGGTTTTTACGATCGCGTTTTGACCCCCAAAGTTCAACATTTAAGTCGTAAAAAGCTCTGACACTTAGCAAAATGGTTGATCGGGCACAAAGAAGCCGCCGCGAGATGGGTGGTATTACTAGTATCGCCAATAAATCACCCGTAATTGCACAGATAACACAAGGTCTGTACAAGGAGGTCCGCATCGACACGTGGTCGACCTGTCAACGGGCAATTTGACCCAGTGTTCTGCTGTCAATGCCTCGTTATAGGTTAAAACAAAAAAATAAGGGCTCGGTATCTGTATGCCTTTATAGCATACATATTTAGATCGTTCGCTTAAAACATCTTCAATAATTTCATTACCTATTTTAAAAATATATATCACCTTAAACTTCTTGGAATACGCAGATACATGATATAGTTCTTATGCATTTGTTTATTCTATACTTCGAAACTAATTTGGCTTGATAATTGTTGCAAAGATTTTATCAGATAATGACGTAATAAATATACGCCTTATGTTATTCAAATGTCAATGACTTTTAGTCCGTTATAAATATGTGATGATTACTTTTTTTTATAATATCTATAAAATATCACAAATCACACGAGAAAACACTGTGACATTACATTCAAAAAGTAAAATATAATAATGTAAAAGTTTATTTCTTTCTTTTGTTTTTGCAAGTTATTTTTAAACAGGGCGTTGAACACGCAAACTATTACCAACAAACATTCGAAGAACACAAAGACAAGAAGAATTTCACGAAAATATTTCAACGAGAATATAAAATGATATTTCTGAAAAAGAAATCCTACCGTCGATAAATAACCACGTGATAATTTCTGTATAATTTGTCATTTTAAGTGTGCAGCGACTTTGATGTGGACCTCCCCTTGGGATGTATCGTGCCTGTGGAATTCCCTCAATGTGTTAATTAGATGGAACATTTAAAACTTTCTTTGATATTTCCTTATTTTTGAGTTATGTTGCTGACAAATACAACACTCTTGGTGCGGTTTTCAGTAAAATAGTTTGTATATTTGTCAAATTTTGATTGGTCTATGTAAAGAAACCCTTGTAATAAATATGATTTAAGAAATGATAATTTGTTACTTTTCTTAGATGCAATGCAGTCTGTATAATATATTTATGTGTAACTAGTGACCAGCCCGGCTGGCTCAAGTGCAAATCTGATACTAAACGAACTATAGAATTTGTTTTTTTCACGATATCGCTTAGAAACTGAAACCATGTATTATGCACAATCACCTTCCTCTCAAATCAGTCTATCGTTTCAAAGATTTAAGCATACATAGGGATAAAGGGACAGAGAAAGCGACTTTATTGTATACTATGTAGTGATTATTTCAAAACCCCACAGGTGGTCTGTATGTTTCCTGAACTTCCGTACATTGTCGAGAAAAAAATAAACATAAGATTACTAATTGGTGCGCGCAACATGCACGGTTAGCGCGACAAATGGCAGCGCGTCTTCACCGAACTCGTTAACTTGAAAAATTGACTTCAAAGAATGTTTATTACGTCGACACTTAAAAAAAAATACAGCCCGTGTTACTGTTGATCATGATCTGTAGGAACATCGGAGATGATCTGAGTGAAATGATATTATACAAGTTTTAGGGGTTGGTTGTTACATGTCTGGCAAAAAAGTATCCTAGATCCTTTCTTGCAGTTTTAGTTTGCTTCATAACTACAACACAACAACAACAACATCGGCCTGTAAATTTCCACTGCTGGGCTAAAGGCCTCCTCTCCCTTTGAGGAGAAGGTTTGGAACATTTTCCACCACGCTGTTCCAATGCGAGTTGGTGGAATACACATGTGGCAGAATTTCTATGAAGTTTGTCACATGCAGGTTTCCTAACGATGTTTTCCTTCATCGCTGAGCACGAGATGAATTATAAAGACAAATTAAGCACACGAATCAGCAGTGCTTGCCTGGGTTTGAACCTGCAATCATCGGTTAAGATGCACGCGTTCTTACCACTGGGCCATCTCGACTCTCTAACTAGGCTTCATAACTGATTTCATTAAATTCATTTGGTGACAGTACTTGGTGGTAAGGCTTTGTGCAAGTCCGTCTGGGTAGGTACCACCCACTCATCAGTTATTCTACCGCCAAATAACAGCATTCAGTATTGTTGTGTTCCGGTGTGAAGGGTAAGTGAGCCAGTGCAACTACAGGCACAAGGGGCATAACATCTTAGTTCTCAAGGTTCGTGGCACATTGACAATATAAGGAATAGTTAATATTTCTTACAGCGTCATTGTCTGTGGGTGATGATGACCACTTACCATCAGGTGGCCCATATGCTCGTCCGCATACCTATACCATAAAAAAAGACAGAGTTACTTTCACATTTATAATAGTATAGATTTAGATAAGTAGCAGAGCTTCGGAGTTTTCCTTCCCTTAGACTATCAACAAAACAATTGTGAATTTAATGTCATTGTTATGTGATAAAAATAGATTAATTGGCAATTCTTAAGAATATTATGTGGCTTATGTATGAAGCTTGCTTTTGAGTAGTAATACATACATACCAGAAACATTTCACTGATAACAATTCGTTGGCTGTGGATACAATATCCATAATTAACAAAGCTCCTAATACGATGTGGTAGCTTCACTTAATTGTTAAATGATGATTCAAAAGTGCTTGTTTTACAAGTGGCTTCTTGAATAAAGTTACATATTTTGATTTTTGATTTTGATGAGTTATACAAATATAAAAGCCGTATCTATATTTAATATTAGACGAAAAATATTTATTAAAATTTAAATAAAACTAATTATAACGGATGAATCGCGTATATTAATTATTTTTAAAACATCCCGACGTTTCGAGCACTTTGCAGTGTTCGTGGTCACGGGTAGACTAAGATGACATTTGTCTATTTGAAGAACAAAGGAAATATTATTAACAACTACCGCCAACGATTTCTCAATTGATGTCTTGAGTAACGTTCCGGTTGCACGCAGAAGGCACTAACTGTATCTTTAGGTCTTGCAGTCTGTTGGATTTGGGATTTTAAATTTTTTTTTTTTTTTTTTTTTTTTTTAATAAGTGGATCCCAGGTGTTAGAAAGTCTCCAACCATCTTCTCTATTGAAGTTCGGATGTTTTTGAATTTCAATAGCCTCGCGTATCATTCTAGGAATGAATCTGTGTTCTCTAGCGAGGATCTGTGGTTTATCAAATCGGATAAAATGGTTAGGTTTATCCAGAGCATGTTCACAGACTGCAGACTTTGAAGAACGACCTAACCTAACCTAACCTAACCTAACCTAACCTAACCTAACCATTTTATCCGATTTGATAAACCACAGATCCTCGCTAGAGAACACAGATTCATTCCTAGAATGATACGCGAGGCTATTGAAATTCAAAAACATCCGAACTTCAATAGAGAAGATGGTTGGAGACTTTCTAACACCTGGGATCCACTTATTAAAAATTTAAAATCCCAAATCCAACAGACTGCAAGACCTAAAGATACAGTTAGTGCCTTCTGCGTGCAACCGGAACGTTACTCAAGACATCAATTGAGAAATCGTTGGCGGTAGTTGTTAATAATATTTCCTTTGTTCTTCAAATAGACAAATGTCATCTTAGTCTACCCGTGACCACGAACACTGCAAAGTGCTCGAAACGTCGGGATGTTTTAAAAATAATTAATATACGCGATTCATCCGTTATAATTAGTTTTATTTAAATGTGTAATAATCGCGAAAATTTAAGACAACATTATTTATTAAAATTCCAATTTAAATTTAGTGAAGACAAGTTTCCACTTATAAAGCTATTGGATATCAATAGCGCGTTAAACTGTTCTTTTACTTTTGATCTTAAAACATGAAAGCAACCTTACAAACCTTTAATCTTCGATAAATACTCTTTAAATAACTTAATAAATGTTATTTATGACTACATCTATAGTTCTGATAGCACATACTACGATAATTAATCTACGCAATCTTTATTCATATTTTTAAAAAGAAAATTTGTTAATTTTACTGTTATTTTTGTATCGTGCACAGGTCCCCGGGATGTTAAGTGATAACCTGCTTATAATACTTTTAGCTTCTTTAATCAATAGTAGAGCAAGTGTCCCAGCACAAATCCTTACAGTGTATATGTGTGAAGTAGATTCGCTTGAAAGTTTACATAAAAAAGACAAATAAATCAATCGCATTGCATTATGATTATAAGGTAACGTAACATCTCTACGAATGCCCAGCAGGGCAAAGGCATCATCTATTCTCGAAGAAGAATTCTCGGTATGCAGGTTTTCATATTGCATAAGGATTCATTTCTTTTTGGTTAAAGAAAGTTTCTTATAAAGAACCTTTAAAGAAAAGAACTTTTACAAAGTTGGTTTAAGTAGTAGAGTCTGTGACAATATATAGTATGTACATATAGATCGTAAATAGTATAGTATGATCCAAAAAAAACTTATTAAACACAAGATGGTGGTATCTGAAGATCGTTTTGTAAGAATTTCTGCTTCCATACCTCAGTATCGACGAAGCGCTAACCGACTCATTAGCGGCTGTCTCTATATTAATCACACACGTCATTTCTGATAATTGAATTTAAACTGTAACTCTTTACAATTAAGTCTAAAATACCTCAAGGGATTTGAAAATATATAACAGGGATAGGTGTTACACATTGCTATCGGTTATAATGACAAGGATACGAATCTGAGTTCTAAGTATATGTAGTTACTGTCTAAAATAGTGTGGGATATTTAAGTTATGACAGGCATGTAGGATGACAAAAAGGTGTCATTCGTAAGTTCCGAGTTAGTGACAGCGCGCGGTGGGCCTAGAGACGGCTGCTGCATAGTCTTCGTGCTTAAAATATATTTATCTTTTTCACAGACCACACATATGTCAATTCATCTCTTGATTATGTAAGAAATAATAAATTGATAATGAAATAATAATTGTTTTTTTCTTTTTTTGATTACGATTGAAAGTGTTATCCTGATATTTGAAACCACAATTTCGAAATTTTTAAGCTTTTAAAAAATTAAAAAAATGAACCTGTTTTCTCTAAGAAAAAAAAGAGAGAGAAGAATGATGCTAAAATCTGTATACTCCTTTAACAATTAACCTGTGAAGATTCGTTAGCACTTCACAGGTTAATTGTTAAAGGACTTAGAAAACTGAAATTTCACTCCAATAAAATTTTCAATTAAAATACGCGATATAGGCACGATAAAAATGTAAGTTTTATATGTTATATATTAACATTCAAAATTATGTTCAATTCGAATGCGAGTGTACCGAAATTATGCTGATAAAATATTTTTGTAACCTTATCGTCACCATCTACACTGCGATTCCAAAGATTACAGTTGCAATAAAAATTTAACAACGTTTCCAAATTACCGATACCGTATCGCATGCATTCAAAACCTTTTTAAAGATTAAAAATATGTAATGAAATAACATTTCAAAGCCTAATCCTTCCAAGCGGTCATATTTAAAAATGCAATCATCTCAATACACTGTTTGGCATTCGATGACAAGTGAAATCTTTTGAAGATGACAGAGATTACATAATTAAGAATATCTATGAGGCGGTGTGGGTGTCCCGTCCCGGACCAATTAGTCCCGGCTTGCATGCGCGCCGACAAGGGACCCAAAGGACTGTGGGGTGTGGTGTAAGTGACAGCGATTCGCATGAACGTGAACCCTTCTATTATGGTATAACTGCGATATATACAATATATATAACCAAGTTACTTCTCTACAATGTATTAGTACTTACCGTGACGTCATACTTAATTGAAGTTGTTGCAATCTTGTAGGTTGGCGGGAGCGATAATTTTGAATATAAAATAAAATTGAACTATAATTACAACTTCGAATATATTTGAATTCATTGCGGTGTTGTAAACAGCAAAAACAAGCTGTAATATCTTGTATAAATTTGAGTTGGTTACAAGTTTGAAATAAGTCTTGTAACTTGTGGCAAACGTCATCTTTAGAGAGGATAAGATTTAGCAAACAATATGTTTTCTTGATCACTCACGAGTGAAAACGGACACTGTAATGGACACCGTCCGTCCGAGCTCGTCCTTACTTTTGATAACGCTTCAAGCTCACAATGCAATCTGTTTGTTGTTATCGTTGTCGCTTCAGAGCTTTCTTTGAAAGTTCCGTGAGCATTTAAAAAGGGAACATTTTCTTCTATTTGTACGCTTTTTTACATAGAATAGTCGTAATCGATATATTGTTTCAACATTGATACCCTGGCGTATGTACTTTACATTTACCAATGTTATAAATTATCCATCAACAACATCAGCAGTAGTGCCAATACTATGTGCCAAACCATCATCTTTTGGGACTCTTTATAAGTAGTCCTTCAGGGCGCTTTTCATTTTGTTTCAAAGATGCCCATTTATCAGTTTTTCTTAACTATTACATAAAACTTTTTAAATATAAATATAACATTAAGTGAATATATTTAAATTAACTCTGACGCGTGTAAACAGCATATTTTTCCTTCTCCTTCATCCTGGGTTGAAGAGTAGCCTGAGGGATGACTAAGACAATCTTGTCTTACTCTAGCTAGCTACTCGTACAAGTGAGGTTTCAGCTCTCAGATAGGTGTTGCATTTTCGGTGCAAGGAATGTTTTATATTTCTTTGAACTTATCAATAAATGGTCTATTTGAAGGTGCTTCGACCTACTACTAAGTATTTATTTTCATTAAACTGAAGTCCATTTTACTAGCCCAATCTGGCATCGGACTTCAGGTTTAATCCTGCTTAAAAGCCTAAGCTAGTGCTGGCACTAGAAGAATTTTCTGTAGCGTTTAATTACCAAACATCATAAGAAATATGAGAAAATGTACCAAGAAAGAATTTCAATAAAATCAAATATATTTACGTTTACCCATTCCTAATAACCTTTCCACCTCGAGTGTGGGGTTGCGAGGAGGGAGGTAATTGGTGTGATCGGCGCGAGGGCGGGCTCAGCTGAAGTTTGAGTTTATTAAGATGGGATTAAGTGCGAAATTGGCCATTGAATGGAGAATTGAAGAATTATTTTGCATTCAAGGGAAAATTGTTGACTTGAAGCGCGTCGTTTGCGAATACTGACATTCTATTAATAGATTATTTATTTTATTATCAATTAAGATTTTTTTTATACATATTTTGCAAAAGAGAGTTTATTAATTTTATTTGCTAGCTATAGATACTTACCGAACACATCCTATTAATATGTATTTAACATACATATATGGTAATTAACAGGCAGACACTTATATAATGAAAGCAATTCTGTTATCTAAATTTAAACATAAGCTGCTATTGAAAAGAGACAGGAAGAACAAATAATTGAAATGAAACAAAATATTTAATTGCTGTTTCGCTCACTCACGATCGTTAAAATCACTTTATTTCAAAAAAAACAAATAAGCAATATTGATTACACAAACAATACGGTGCTTAATTTGACTTTCAATAAATTTTGTTAGCAATATTCTAACGTATTTCTAATACTGAATGTAACTAATACGGAAAATTTGTTCTAATTTAATTTTGAGATCTTATTTGTTAGGAGTGTGAGACGTGAAGTTGATAACAAATGTCGGCGCGACAAAGGAAGTAGTTAAATAAATGAAATATATATCAATTAGGAGGTATCTGTCACAACTAATACTAAACATGTGTGTCTGTCCGTCTGTACACGTGGTAGCACTTCTGTGCCGGCCATGCGGAACACTGTTTAGAGTTTGGTTTTCATGTCGAGTGACAAAAAGTCGACCTCCGAGGGAAATAACTTAAGCATTACGGCTTTATCGCAGTTTTCACCTTTTGAACAACAAAAAATCTGTTTCCATATCGTTTGTCTGTTGGTGGTATATTTACTAATCAGCATGTGTCCATAATTACTTTACTTAATTTAAGTAAACTTCACAATCTAGTTTTTGCAAGATTATTCATTTTAATATTCTGATATATAAGAAAAATTAGGAATTCATAAATTATATACTACTACAAACTATACAGATACTTGTCTTTCATCTTTACGTAAAAATCTATTTGAAAATTTGACAATTGTTGCAGTTGAAATAAAATTAAATAGAGGACAATAGAATATTTAAGGCACTTGAAACTGCACGGTAAAGTATACATTGAAGCTCAAAATGCTCTAATAAGTTCTATGAAATCTCCACTAGGCTGTCGATTAATACAAAAAAAGAGTTAAGTACCTACTTAAAAAAACTTACGTATTTTATGTCATCTTTAACCCCAGTACTATATCCTACGAAACTGTTTAGTATGGACAATGGCGTAATCCCTCACATAAAATTCTTTGCAAGACTACAATGTAGTTTTCCCCGTATGTCGATTCACCCAAAGTGACCTCTGTTTCTGTCAATAAAGAAGACTTTTTCAAGACTTTTGACAGGCACTCGCGATGGCACACAGCTGCTCTTCATGACGCCGGAGAGCTCTTGACCTATCTGGTTTGAGAGCTAGGCCCATCTTATGTCTATCATTTGATCTAAATTTAAGAATGGTCATTTCCATATACTCTTTGCGAAAAATATACACATAGCTAAGGCAAGTTCTACAAATGTTCAAAACCATTTAATTAATTGGAACAATTGGTTATTGAACTCAGGATACATACAAACAACAACAACAACAGCCTGTAAATTCCCACTGCTGGGCTAAAGGCCTTCTCTCCCTTTGAGGAGAAGGTTTGGAACATCTTCCACCACGCTGTTCCAGTGCGGGTTGGTACACATGTGGCAGAATTTCTATGGAATTTGTCACATACAGGTTTCCTCACGATGTTTTCCTTCATCGCTGAACACGAGATGAATTATAAAGACTAATTAAGCACATGAATCAGCGGTGCTTGCCTGGGTTTGAACCCGCAATCATCGGTTAAGATGCACGCGTTCTACCCACTGGGCCATCTCGACTCTCTTCAGGAGAAATAAAGTAAACTCTGACTGACTATGGGTAACACATTAACCTGAAGATCGAACTCGACCAAACAAAGATAGAAGAAATTAAAAACAAATCTTAATTAAATAATATGCACGTGATATACAAATAATACAATGACCTATATCACTTACACAACACACATATAATACGCATACATACACAGGCGCATTCTTCAAGCGATTATAAAGAGTTGGCGCGATTCGCTACGCCACTCGCCAGGTGTGGACGTGTCTTAATTATCTCGTTGCTGTAAATATTTCAATGATATTAGAGTTGCCATTATTTACGTATTTGGATTATTTTTTATAGATTATTAATTTTAATATTGAAATAGTTATTACTTTTTAACTTTTGCTTTGTGGTACGTCTTGGTAGGTACCACTTGTTATATTAGCAGCAATTGTTAGTTGTTTATTTTTATGTTGTCGTTTGAAGGGTGTCTGAGCCAATGTAACTACAGAAGAGACATAACATCTCAGTTCCCAAAGTTTATGGCGCGTAAGGAATTGGTTAAACGATGACAATATCTTTGATCACCAGTAAAAGCATTTAACTTATCGGCACAAAATTAATATAATACAAAAAAGCAGCATTCAAATTTTCTATTAGTATTTCATTCATATTCAGTTTGTGACGTCAGTATATTAATCGGGGATCTGTCCTTTGAATCCTGGTAAATTATGGTAACTCTAATAAAGATGTGTACAAGACTTTGCTCGAATCAAATGACCATTAAGTATTCGTTTCTATCGCATTTACATAAGGTATATAATAGTATAG
This sequence comes from Vanessa cardui, assembly GCF_905220365.1. Lineage (NCBI taxonomy): Eukaryota > Metazoa > Arthropoda > Insecta > Lepidoptera > Nymphalidae > Vanessa > Vanessa cardui. The sequence goes on from NC_061130.1 coordinate 15,034,538, forward strand.
CAAATTGACTTGTGACGGGCAGATTCTCGTAAAAGTCGCCGTAGCAAATTGACTTAGATGTAAAATCTGTGAATTGTATTGGCGACAGAGATTATCGAGTAAGTAGAGATGATAAATAAACAACGGAGCGACAATGTTCTTAGTCGTTGAGAAGTATTTCTTGGATGTATTCGTCTTGCATCTTACACATTGTATTATGGTCAATGTAAAATGTAGACAAATTCGCATTTTTCAAGGTAGTGATTAATTAAAGATGCAATAATACTCCGGTCCTCTGCTTCGGTTGAGGTATTCTTGATACTTATATCGTATCATCACACAATATCTTTATAACAGTTGTTATTTGGTCAGGATCCGATGGCTACCACTAGTTATTCGAAAGTAAATATTGAAGGCATTACTAAAGTTTCTAAAATGTTTTTAGATACGGTAACCCGTAGTATTCAATAGTAAATCCGAGTTTGGAAGTTGTCAGGGTTTATACTCCCTTTTATTAACTATTGCTATTATGATAGTAAGAGACTCAGTGCAGAGAGTGTGCACATACACTTTTGTAATATAACATATCCTACGCAGCCGAAATGCATTTTCAACGTAATTGTGTCAACATTAAAAGCCCTATATGTAATTGTAAATGCCTTAAACAGGCTACACAAAACATTATGCTGAAAATGACCTACACATTCAAGTCGAGCTTGGAAATATATTCTTCTTCTTCCTAGTCGTTTTCTCCTTACTGAGGGTCATGATCATCATGCGTGTGGCACTCTTGAACACCTCGCACCACCTCGCTCTTCCTCTACCTCTATTCCCCTCTACATGGCGAACCATTATAAGTTTTTTCAGACTGTCCTCCTGCCTAGCCACTTGGCCAAAGAAACAAATATAAACAGCCTGTAAATGTAATAGTATTATACATATTTGATGAACAGATATTCTTTGACGGACATGGTTACAAAACCTTTAATAAGTCTAACGTGAAATCTTAACTTCTATTATTATACAACAGAACAATAAAGCATATTATTTCTAGATAATTAATAGTATCGCAGGTGAACAATCGCGCTACCGGTGTGAAGTCGACCGAGACCTGTGAAGACGCCCGCCTTCGCTTGCAATTACACGTGATTACTCAATTATTCACCGAACGTCGGCTTATTAGAATGAATGACGCGGTGTTACGTGCAACAAAGAACACAAGAATTGTAGAAGCAAAGATTTGGACGATACTATTAGAAAATTTTATGGGTCCTTAACATGATTGAATTAGTGGTCAATAAGTCTTGAACTGTCGTTGAAGAAAATAATCGACCATTTAAAATAAAATAGCTGACATTCAGATATCTGAATTAGTTATTTAGCATCATTTACTTGTATTTTCCATAAGAAAGTTTCGGAAAGTTCTAGTAATAAATTTTATAAAAATTTTCTCATTCAATATTTTGAGTGTCGCATCTGCTAAGTTAGATGTATTCTACTTTTTCTCAAACAGTAGAGGAGGCCGGTGTTGCGTCTGTATCGGGTTCAGGCACACAGAGCACCGCTCGCCATTGTCGGTTGGTGTGGACCCGTCATTATTGCCCCCGCCTTGTAATAAACATATCAACTTCACACGTCCCCTCCACACAAAGCGGCCAAAACAAAGCCTTTTGTGCGCTAATAAAGGCAAAATTATCGGCTGCCGCTTCGAGACTTTGACGGAAGCATATTTTGGAACACAAAAGTAGTCAAACGTCATGCATTGTGGGTAATTTTTGGGAGTCATCCTGCCAATTATTTATACCGTTCAAATTAAAATTTTTACATAGCTCTCGATAATTGAATATATAACATTTTTTATAAGCACGGGGGAGTAAATCCAGAAAATAAAAAAGTTTTCAGATTATGATCAGTGACGTTGCCTTTCACTAGTTAAGTTAAACACAAACCCCTTTGAAAGTTAAGCAAGTATCGATTACTGTTTACGTGTCCTAAAGGATTTACTAAGAAAGTGAAAACAACGATGACAAAGACCACAAAAGAATTTATTAAGAGCACAATAATAGACGAGTGTGTCAAGCAAATAGAACCGCGGAGATGGGCCACCCACAAACACCTAATTATCGTAAAGACAGATGTCGAAGAAAGTGAACGCGCTGAAAAAATACCCAAACGAAACATCAAAACTAAGCGCCGACAGATTATTCGATGACAAATCATTTACAGCCGAAAATACCTTCTAAACTAATCATCGTAGCGGTCATTTTCGTGTGCTAGTTATTTTTGATTGACAAAGTTACTTTTGCGATCCAAAAAGCCGTCACGAAAAGAAATGATGGTTTTAAAAGATTTTTCGACCGACAAAGTGAGTTTGTCAAGTGAGTTGTCAACGGACAATGCGTCAGAGTACAATGAGTCCTGAGTTATTTATTCATTGAGGATTATCCGCAGGATTTATTTATTTAGATCCTGCAAAAGGACATCGTGTACAAACACAGCCGCGCTGGCAATAATCACTTTATTTTGGGCACTTGGGTACTTTAATAGGACGTTCACGGCTGATCTCGTTTTGGTGAAGGTTTTGTCATTGTAGTAACTCAAATTACCAACGCCGTTTGGCTCGTTTTTACCGATCAATGGATGTTATTGTAAATAGCACTACAGATTATAGACCACCATGGAAATCTCGTGTAATGGACGATTTAGAATTGTTATCAGCTTCAATGGTACACTTATACGAGAAACCGTTCAATGAACTAAACACCTAAAATTCTATTGAGAATTCATAATACTATATGTTACAATGAAATATTTCAACCATCGAACAACTTTCAACAATAATTAAATATGCTTGAAATAATATGCAGCAGTGTTTCGTAAGATATATCATACTGGTACTGATTTTTTTTAACTAGTTAAGCAATAGCATCTTCGTAGGGCTTTCTTGAGAATTCGTCTTTACATTCCTGTCTCATGTTGAAATTTCGACCCTTAGAATTATCGGGAAGACTAATTAAAGCGCACTTCTGTTAATCCCTAATTTCTTGAGTTTATTCCTTAAAAATGACCGCTATTGATACTGATACTCATTCAGAAGAAGATTGGACATCAAACTTAATCGATATATTCGAGAGGAGAAAGTTTTACACCTTGTGAATACGACGCTGAGTCGGTACATCAAAGTGTTCCTTATGCGATGTCGCACTACTCACTTCGTATATAAAGACATCTCTTCATCACAAGATACAATAGTCTTTTAAATACATGTTCTTTTTCTAAATTAATACGTATAATTCAATTAAGGTCTTTTTATGAGACAAATAGTAGAATCAATCGTGTTTAAGACGCACATAAGCCATAGTATTTAATTACAAATAAAACAATACTCTTGATAAAATTTACAGTAAGGATAATTAATCAAATGCCAATCGTTAGCAAATTATAATACCACAAACAGACTGCGCCATAATTATCAGCTTAATTGTAATACAATAACTAAGAATTATATTAATATGTTATCCGAACAACCCATCACCTTCGAAACCAATTATTAAACGAAATCGTACGATGCACAGCCGGCTTTATCGAGATCTTTATAAAACTGTTATTTTATGCGTTTAGTCGAGATTGAAATTAAGATGTTCGGTGTTACATTATGTCACGGTCTTGGCCGTGGTAGGGCTGACCACTTGAGGTAATGGTCGACGTGGAAAGTTGCAATGTAAAACAGATTCAGTATTGAATTTAAAATAATCATAATTCCAGAACGTCATGTAAATTTTCATAATATTTGACCAGAGATTACTTTATGTATTTATCTTTATATAGTTTAGTTGTCACCTGAAATGTTCGATGGAATGTTGTTTTCGCCATTATCGACAACAATGTTTTGATTATATGAGTCACTGAGATAAATATTAATTGTCAAATATTGGTATTCTCGCTATCACATCATTTTAAATTTGAACGCGACTGATATTTTGAGCGAGTGTTGATTGAAGAACCGAGATGGCCCAGTGGTTAGAACGCGTGCATCTTAACCGATAATTGCGGGTTGAAACTCAAGAACTACTGAATAATCATGTGCTTAAATTGTTTTTATAATTCATATCGTGCTCATCTTCTCCTCAAAGGGAGAGGAGGCCTTATACCAACAGTGGAAAATTTACAGGCTGTTGTTGTTGATTGTTGATCAAGCTTTTTTCGGTAACCTCAAAGAATTATTGAATTATATAAATAGCAAATCAAAAGATCGACAGCCCTGTATATAGTCCATTCGACTAATGCACGGCCATTCCGACCGATTTATAGATTTAAAAGTCCACGAAATCGCTTCTTGTATTATAAATTTGTATTGCGGGGACTCCTCGTGTTTTGTAACATTTATTATAATGGTTTCGGGTCTCGTTTTATGGGGAGCGAAGATTTCGGTAACAAAATCATGTTATTGGGTGATGTTTCTTCAGACTAAGTAGTCGTTAACAGAGAACTGATGATTTGGGTACACAAATATACACAATTTAGGTAGTGTGTTATGCCCAACCACTTTGTGGACTTTCCAGCTTTCGTTGGCGATTTTTTTGAACCGATACGATATGGGAATCTTCAAAAAAAGAGCGTACTCCTTCCTTAAAGGCCGGTAACGCACCCGCAAGCTCCCTGGTGCTGCAGATGTCAGATGTCCTTGGGCGGTGGTAGTAACTTTCCATCAGGTGAACCTACTGCTAGTTTACCACCTATCACAAAAAAAAGTGTAAGAGGTAAAATAAAATTGGAATATGGTCTGTCTGTATTTAGGGTACGTTATTTAAAAGAGGGATCCCTGGAGGTCAATTGAACATAGAGGTCAATAACTGTTTCTGTGTTTATTTTTCGTGTGAAAACTTAGCAAAATATTTAATTAAATTTACTTTTGCGTTTTTTTTAGTTTAGAAGTAACGATGATGACAATAGTTATACACGATAGAGACTATAGTCTTTGGAGCTTAAATGTCTGTGTCTAGTTCCTTTCTGTAAACAAAGACTTTCATATTCCAAATAGTTTTGACAATTTTTTGGCAGAAATACCCAATGTCGTTTGACGGGGTCGCTTTGAGTTTAGTAAATTTGTATCTGCAGCTTTATAATCTAGAAGACAATAAACCAATGTGGTAAATTATGTGAATATATTAAGAACATTATTGGTATATATATTGAAATAATTTAATTACAGGGAATAAATAATAAAAAAATCTATGTTTTTTACGGGCATGTATGTATTCATAAGCTGTTTTGATGCTAATGGAAAATACGTTTACATTGAAGCTTGCCATATATTTTTAAATACATTTGAGAAATAAAGTAAGGGCATAAACATGATTACAAATATTTATGTGTGTGTATGAAAATAAACACTGTGCGTCGTATCTCAGGATATTCACAAAAACGTCACATATATATATTTCTGTGATAATCCCGTAGTAAATATTGCACACATACAGCTATCACTGTCAAAATACGGTTGTTTACTACTATTAAAAAGGAACACTATATAAAACAAGCAGGACCTTTTTCAATGCACATATACACATTTCGCCTTTGTGTAAGACATACAATATACTGTATTTTTTAAATGTTGAAAAAGAGTAAGTACTGACTTTCTTGCCGGTTCTTCTCGGTTAAATTTACTTTCCGAACCGGTGGTAGCTTCACTTAATTGTTAAATGACGATTCAAAAGTGCTTGTAAAATCCTATATGAATAAATTTTATTTTGATTTGATTTGACAAATCAAAGTTAAACATAGTCACAGCACACCAAACATGACTCCATGGAATTATGACATGAAAACTAGCGTAATTCCTTATTGTATAGCAATTTCAAAACAACTCTAGCTGATTTATTTAAGATTAATTATCGTTATAGTTCAATAAAAGCTATCAAACCGACCGGGTATCCACGCGTTAGTAGTAAAGTAAAAAGTAACAGCCTTTACATTTCCCACTGCTGAGTTAAGGCCTCCTCTTCCATTAAGGAGAGTGTTTGGAACATATTCCACCACGCTGTTCCAATGCAAGTTGGAGAAATCACATGTGGCAGAATTTCGATGAAATTAGACACATGCAGGTTTCCTCACGATGTTTTCACCGCCGAGTAAAAAATAAAATATAAACACTAAGTAAGCACATATATAGTGGTGCTTGCCTGGGTGTGAACCCGAAATCATCGGTTAAGATGCATGCGTTCTAACCTCTGGGCCATCTCAGTTTGTGTTACGTTAGCAAGATATATAAAAACACATCGGAACACATTCACTATATCTAGTTCCCGATAGATAAGTTCTGTCTTGGTGTTCGTTTTAATATTTATTCTTGATTATTAAACCGCAATTTCAAATATAAATCTAGCTGTTCAACGTGTTATTATAATTAAAATTATCATATCATCTTTATTAAATATCGGATAAGCCGGACCGGCGACAGAACGGGTATTTAAAAGGGCAAGAAAAATAAAATTAAATAGTTGTATCCTCTTACGAACATTTAAAATGCTTTATGTTAATGCGCCTGACCCTTATCAAGAGATAGCCGGCCAATAATTCTGAATGTTATCTGTGGGATGGTGACGTATCAGGAGACGGTACGCTTTGGGCATTTTTAAGGATTAAATGTTTCAGTTTTACATGATGATTGGTTATTACGTATTATGATTTTTATATTGATAGGCGTCTTTTCAGTATCTTTTCAGTCTGACAGAGAAGTATGGAAGGAGAACACATGCTGCGCCGACCACAAATAAAATAGGGATAAGGGCAGGACAATGATGATGAGGTGCCATTCCGATAGTGCAGCGTGGTCAACATTTCTGAAAAAGTGGATATGGTTATAACTGACACTGATATTTTGATTTTTATTCAGATAAAACATTTAAATATAATTAATTAGGCAAGGAATTATTTACACAATATATATTTTTAATATTCGCTAATAATATTTGTTGAAAATACAACTGAAAGACGAATATTGTCAACATTTTCTAATTATCGCTCTGTGTGTAGCCGGCTTTACGGTTTTAATGAAGTTATCTCGTCGCAGGCGCACGATTTATTCATTGTACCGCTAATGTGTGGGTAAGTTTGTCCGCGCGGAAGTCAAAAATGTACGCACCCTATCTCATTGACTTAACTCTCGATATCCAACCTTATTCCGTTTGTTTAGAGTTGAATTTGGAGTGTTCAAATTCAGTTTATTGTAAAATTTATTGTCATTTCATTGAATAGACGCGCGGAGCGTAAGAAATTAGGTGACATTGATGTGTCTCATTGTTCGAAGGGTGTGTCGGGTGTCACTGCGCATGTTACTAAAGTCCCCGCAAATGAATGCGCCTGCGCACTCTAATGGCAGAGACGTTCAATCTGCATTGAACGTTATTTGTGAATGTTTGAAAATAATATTTGCTCTTTTGTTGTGCAAATCAGATGTTATGAATTTGACGTTGTAAGTGTATTTATTTAAATGTTCCACAAATATTTTGTGGCTGGCATATGAATGTAAAACGTTTTTAGATTTTAAAATCCCAAAAAAAAATCTCATACGTTAAACAGAAAGGGTAATTTATAAAAAAAATATACCCACCTATTCGAAAAGTATAAAACGTAACTTGCTGTTTGCATGACATTCATAGTAAAAGCTTAAAAAAATGAACGCAAAAACAGTATGGGTAATAAAAGTAACTAATAACCTCAATACCAGCTGAAAGTTTCTGAGCCATCCTTCTACAGACAGGCGAATAATACACTCAAGACCATTTCGTCATCTTATCATGTCAATACTAATTACTGATAAATAATTAGAAAAAATTATCTAGTATTCTATTATACGTGTTATAGCGATAATAACACAAGTAATTCTCTCTTTCCGTCTTTAGAGTTTTGATATTCAAAAGAAGATGGTCTTCTCATTTCTGCTGTTATGCAACTCCTTCCTAATATTTGTATGTAAGAGTCTTAGATTCTATAGATATGTTGATGAAACAAACACTGTATTATGAGCGAAGGCTTGCAAAAGGTATTTAAGAAACAATTAATCTTGTCATTAGGTCGCACAACTCTGTTCGATAATGTTTTATGCAACCAACCTTTATTATGTAAAACTAGATGCGCCTGCGACTTCGTGCGCGTTTAAATTTAACAAATAAGTTATTTTTGTAGCCTAAGTTACTCCTTATAAGTAATTCTTTATAAATAAGGAAAAATAGCCAGACGGACACATTAATTTATATGTATAGATTTTATAATATGACTGTTCATTTAAGCTTCGAATTTTTTTGTCGTTTTATTTTATTGGTATACTTTGTTTGATGATGATGTAATTTGTTATCTATATTTTACAAAAATAACATTATTTTCGAATTGCAATTTAGTGGTGACCACGAAATAAGTACCTGGTTCCAGCAATGAAATTACATGAGAAAATTTTATCAAAATATTAATTATAAAAAAAAAAATTGGAAGCAACCTAATATAAAAAGTATTATAAAGATTGAATAACGACGAACTACAGAATAAGGTCCAGCGTTAACCGGTCTCAGATGAAAACGATCGTGATTAGATAATAACACGAGTAATCAAGCAGGTCACACTGATTAAAGTCACGTATCCAAATGTTTTTATTTCTTTTAAATCGGGTTCAGTATATAACGAGAGAAATGACAAATTTAGTATATTTATTTTACAACTAGTCGCCAGTGGCTTCGCTCATTTTACCGGGCCGGTTGTCATGAGTAAAGCAAGAAACATAGCTTTTGTCCTTTCTTGAATTCCAAGCTTGCTTTACATCATATTTCATCAAATTCGGTTTATTGGTTTTGTCGTGATATACCGACAGAGTTACTTTCAAATGTATACTGTTAATATATGTTTTAACTAGCTTTAGAAGGCTCGCCGCGTTACAACTCCAAAACAATATTGACGGCTGTTTAAACCATATCTGCGTTATCAGAATCTATGCTAACGCATTTGCAAAGGATTAGTTATCATATTAAGGTAAATTCTACATCTAAAGATAACTTACTTATCATTTATGAAGCAGTCTCTCGCGCCTATGGTTATAAAAAAGTTAGATAGCTGAATTATTTAGTATCCTGATAAATAAAAGTGTCAGTAACTATCGCGATTTTTATCATATTGTTTAATGATACAAAAGGCTTACTATATAAAGAATATCAATAACAAATTATTGACATAAAAATTAATAACAATATAATATGAATTAAAAATAGTTACTGTATAAATGTTGACTGCGTGGAATGGTGGCAAGAATGCCCGCAGCATTTTCACAGACTACATATATTTCATTAACTTGATATATCTTTATTTACTGAGTTCAAATGTAAATATAATGTAACTAAGATTCTTCTTTATACTGTTCTTATAATATGATTTAGTCTTAAATTATTTTAATAGATACAAAGTTTCTAAAAGTACTTGCAAGGGGTTTAATAAAAAGGCGTCTAAAATACCGCAAATCCGCTACATTCCCGCCAACAGCTAAACATGTGTGCAAACATAATTCAATCTACGTCGCCTCGGTACAAACTAGCGGGTTTACAAGAAGGGCAATAGGACAATAGAGCTAATTGTAACGGCTCCAGCCATGAGCGCCAGCGATAATTCGATTCCAAAATATTTACATCGTATAATCCTTATATATTTTACAATTCTAATTTATTTTTATCATATTATCTCAGTAACAGTCGGGCGATTATAGGGTAGAAATAGCGTGCCACATATGTCTTTCTAATTCTAACATAGCGATTGTGCTATTCGTTAAATTTCGAATTTGTTCTTCCACAACAACTAATTCAAAAGGTATTCAAAAATATATCTTAGATATCTAGATATTGTGTTATGAACGAACACGTCGATCGATATTTGTTGCTTACTCTGACTCGCTTCCGCGGTCGCTCGTGACTCGCGTCGCTTGTCACTGGATCGGTCTGCTCCCGCGCCGATCAAATAAAACATTTATAAATATTTGGCGGTATTATTCTAGTAGCAACTCTAGCCCCCGAGCGCTGTGTACGCACCCTCTTTTAGCATGAACAACAATTCAGATCATATTTTCTTATATAATCAATTATATTTTTTATCGAAATGGTAATAAAAATGTAACATATTTCTATTATATTTCTGTAACTGTATTACAATTTTATTACATCGTTATTTGTTTTATTTTTAGATTATCTTAATCACCGAAATGATAGTACATAGATTGCACTGCTGTGAACGAAAATAGAATTATCGTAGATTAAAATGATTGATAATTTATAAATTTTAATGTTATTTTTTTTTATATTGTCACATGATTCGACTAACAGCTCTTATCGCGAGGTATGCGATTGTAATGTATTAATCATAGCAGATTGTTTACGCATTTTTATTATTTCAGTTACTAGCAACCCGCCCCGGCTTCGCACGGTTGCAATACTGATACTAAACATACTGCAACATTACATTAGAAACTTCTAAAATTATCAGTGTTTTATTTTTACTATAATATCCATGTATTATATACAAAATCTTCCTCTCGAATCACTCTATCTATCAAGTAAAACCACATCAAAATCCGTTGCATAATTTTAAAGATCTAAGCATACATAGGGACAGACAGCGGTAAGCGACTTTGTTTTATACTATGTAATGATATATAAATTTATACTATCCACAAGTGTATTGCTCAAACACCTTGATGATTTAATTGGTCTAGTATTTCAAAAAGCTACTGATTCCGTGCTGGATTTTGATCTTGAGTTACGATTATTAAATCTATTTGGTTTTCCTGTCCAGAAATTTTCAGTAGTAGGTACGTAGACAGAAGTTAAGTAGTACAGGGAAGTACGTTAAGTAGTTAGTTCTGCGTCTGATTATTTACTGTTTTGTATGATTACACTCCGTTAGGGATTACAAAGGGCACTCAGTATATTTGGTCATTTGAATATAGTATGTTAAGAACACGATTTTATTATCCTTCAACTTTCAAACGATAATATCTGGTATATAAAAAATACCGATTTGTTAACTGGCAGAAGTGATAGTGACTCTTTAATACGATATACCCTCGAATGATAACCCAATCAAAGTTCATCAATATTCGTGTATTCAACAGCCTTATTAAAAGCCTATAATATTACTGAAAATCATACGCAAAACAGCAAAGATTAATTAGTTTCAAATTGTAATATTTCCTGTGATCCCGCTGTGCACAAGATGGCGGACCCTAAGTACGCAAGCGAAAATAACAATTACATTTCACAATGTCTATTATGTAACGAAATTAAATCTTGCATGCAATATTTTTAACTCAGCTTGACTTTGTTTTGAAAAATATTATTGTTGAAATAGAATACAAAATATATATTATGTTAATTATAACGCTTTTTTAATATTTCATAAAGTAACAAGCTATAAAAAACATTACTGACATTAATAATTATTTTGATGAGTTAAACGAAATACTGTTTTAGAGAAATATAGGCGCCTTAAAGAAATATAATCATTTATGATTACCTTATATAATTATATTTAACAAATAGTTACTTTGTACTATGTGCATACTTATATGTATATATATAATCCCTCTACTCAATATTAAATCAATCCTTGGATATACATTACGTAGATTCAGAGGACGAAAATATAATAGAGAGGTTATTAGGAAAAAGAAGTCACCAGTCAAATTCATATTTGAATAAAGTACATTTAGATTTTGCGGTTTTTTTTTTAATTTATGACACTATATGACTTGTAACATCATGCAATGATTGTCTTGTAACAGACACAGATTAAATAAACATTTGAGAACGTCGTTCGGCTACTTGTATACAAATGACTTTTAAAATACGAAACGAAAGCGGCTACTCGGTTACATCGTATTAAAAACGAAAAACATTAATATATTTTTAGTTCATTTATTTAGCATCGAACGACAATTTGTGTCCCTCGATAATTAAACCACAGATAAAACTAAGTGAATACGGGTGTAACCAGTTACAGGGTTCTAAATAAGAACGCATTAAGATGTGTCAAAACAAAATGGCGTATCGAAACCCTGTTTCGTGTTTATTCATTAGATACGGTAAATATACTGGTACAACAAATTTTATATCCGTTTCGAAATGTACCCTTTTTTAAATGTTTAAAAAAGTTGCGCTCGCGCATGGGGAACAAATATGGCGTCCAACAAATCACGTTTGGAAACGGGTGAAATCTATTGTTAATAATGAAATAAAAATAATTCAAAATGTAACCATACGTGGGGTGGCGACCCTTTGCTGTTTCTTTGTGGTGGGAGCCATGTTGGATAACATTGCCAGCGTGACTAACTACCACGTGTATGCCGTTGCTGGAAAATGGCGATGTTTGTACATTTTATAATTTGACGATATCATTCATACGGGGTACCTAAAATCTGTTCTCAATGATATAATGAAATGATACAATTTCTATAGAAAAAAAATCTATTTATACTTTCTAATGAAATATGTTAAATATTCTTAATTATTTACAAATAACTAAGGCAGCGAAGAAAAAATATACCAAATATAATTTCTAGATATTATATTGACAATTATTAAATTAGCTTCTTTATTGACACTTAAAAAAATATTTTTTTCTTTGTTATTTTAGCATTACAATAACGAGAGCAGATCATTGATAAAAAAAATTGGACTCATGTGAATTTCCTTAGCCCCAAACCTTTTAAAAGTATTAATGATAAAGATTTATAGTCTGTGATGCGTTCACATTGGCGATGTGTGTCGAATGCGACCTCTCAATTTGCAGTTATTGTTTCGCGCGCTTCCGAGCGATACCCGCCCCTCGCTTGCGGAAAATGAACATTATATGTTATTTATCTGTGATTCTATTTATCTGTCTCTATTGAATTGTATATGTAATTAATTGACTGCATACTGCATAGACATGAGACATTCATACTTAAGAAACATTTCATTGCACAATTTTATAGACATCAAATACAATTGCTATTTTTTATGAATTTTAGATAGTAAATTTAATATTAAGTATGTAATCTATCATTTACAAATTTTATTTTTCCCTTTTCATTTCGATAGGGCATATATTAAGATACAGTTTGATTACAGATAACGTTTTGGCGCGAAACGTTTGAGGTCGACAGATACATGTTGTAGTTACAGTTTATAAGTATTAATTTAAAAAAAAAAATTATTAATAAAATCCATACATAAACACGATTTAAATAATAAATCGTTATGACATAATTTAGCAGAATAACATAACAGCAAAAGAAATCATTAACGTCAAAATCGCGTAACAAAGACAATTTATTTTTTTTATCTCAAAAGTTACAAAGGTATCGAAATATTAGAGAGATTGCCGACACGTTGACGATTTAAAATTCAAACATTATCTGTGCCCTCTGAGCCGCCGCTATCTATCGAACGTACTTAAGAGAGGTGGTGTAGGAACATCACTTCACTGCCGGCATTTTAATCGACACAATTACAGATATAACGCCTTCACTGCAAGTGTCGCTTTAAATATTAAACTGTGGAAATCAGCGGCGGTAGCGGTTCAAAGATTCGAAGCCAATCATCTTAATTAAATACGGAATCATTACTGTATCTTAAGACTGTCAAAAAGTCTAGTATTGATTCGGAAAGAAAAACAGCAGGACTATTTTTTATATACTTTTTTTTTAACTATTGTTTTTAAACTGTAATTATTTGTATTTCTATTCGTATAAATGGTCTGGAGGTTCGAAAGTTAAGTGTAATTTTGTATAATATGTATATGATCACGAACTTAGTAATCATAGTAACCGTTTATTGAAAACTTTATTATTATTTTATGTCATATACGGTACGGTACGTTTAAACTTAATATAATTCAATTTATACAACTGTTCATTAAAGATGGCGCCCCTTCAAATTAAATTATAATCGTACATTAATAAATATAATCTCATTTGTATTTTTTCGTGTCTTAATTCTTATATTAATCTCACGCATTTTGTTAGAACGAGTGACACTTAATGCCGAAATTTAGAGTTGATGACTACACATTTTCCTAAAATTATAACTAAAAGTGTACTTACTAGTTAACAGTATTTTTTTTTAATTCCAATGAGTGTCAGGTTTCTTTCATTTGAATTCGATAACGCCCGCTTCGTCCGGTGACTTGCGTAGCGACTGTTGTTATCTCGGCGCTTCTATTGGAAAACAAACGTATCGATTTGCATGAATTACATATTAACAGTTCATTAACAAGGCATCGTAAATATTTTGCCGTTGAGAAACCGTGGAGACTTCTGTATCTAACACTGATTGCGACGAATGTTTATCTCACTCACGTTACTAAGGCTTGTTACAGACGGCGGCTAGATGTTTGGAAGATTATTTTTTTGTTTATAGAAATAATACACATCATTATAACCAGTATGTAGTACAAGTATAAAATAAAGTCGCTTACCGCTATTTGACTCTCAGTAAGCAACGGATTTTGATGCGGTTTTTTTTATATATAGAGTGCTTCGAGAGCAAGGTTTCTGTATATAATACATGAACAAAGTAGTTAACGAACACTGTTCATTTTAAAAGTGTCTATTGTAATCTCGTAAATAAACAAATGCTGTAGCATATTTAGTATCTTTACGCCCGCGCAATGCAGGGCGGGTTGCTAGTTAGTAATAAAATGAGTTTCTATTGAACGTTAAAATAAAATTCCTTAAATAACACAACTTTACTGGATGACCGAGTTCGGCGTCGACTTTCGAGTTCGTTCTTACAGAATAAGTCCCCTGTATCTCGTAAAGTGAACTTGTTCATTACAATTTTAATTCAACCGACAACTAGTTTGATTCTTGTTTTGATACGATTCGTTAACCTGACGTTGTTTTATAATTTCAATAACAAGTTCGTCTATTAAAATTCATTTTATCGCATATTTTTCGAATGTAATTGAAGAAGATCGCATTTACTTAAAGTTATATTGAATGTAACGGAATTTGAAATTGTATCGGCTCCGTATGTACACAAAAATGTTCCTGAGCCTCGTGGAATTAGTCGAGATGATGGTAAGAGACCTGATGGATTAACATTGGTTCCCTGGGAACGACGGGCCCTTGTGTGGGACGCTACATGTGTTGACACGTTGGCCCCATCTCATGTCCGAGAAACAATGTTAAGAGCCGGTGCCGCTGCGGAAAAAGCTGAAGCACAATATTTGTATCTTATGTAAATTTATTTTTCCATTTCCTCTTGAAAATCTTGGTTCTTGGAGTAGTGGTGCAAAATGCTTCATAAAAAGTACAACACCTCGCCTTATTGCCTCCGTCGGTGACAGGACAGCAGGGCCGGATTTAGAGAAGGGCAACCGGGGCAACTGCCCTGGGGCCTCCACATAAGTGGGGGCCACAAAAGTTTTCAGTGAATTAACAAATACCGAGATATAGTCAAATTATAATAATCTTACTACTTAATATTTTAAAAGTTAGATACCAATACCAGTCAAGAAACACTTACTGATTCAAATTAATAAAAGCTTAAGCTAATCCATTAATCCATGAGACATATAATTATTAGGATCTCCACGCTCCTGTTGGTCTAGGGCCTCCACTGCTTTGTGGCCCCAGGGCCTCCAGACCCTTAAATACGACTCTGCAGGACAGGTTCGTTTTTAGCCCAGAGGATCAGAATTGCGATTCAACGGAGAAATGCTTGAGCATTCTAGCCACCATTCCAAACGGTCAAGATTGATACAGTAACTATTTTTAATTCTTTTCTGTATAGATTTAAGCATTTAATGTTATTAATTCTTATGTTAATAATTTAGTTGATATAATTACAATTATTACTACGTTTTTCACACATATTTATTAGGAATAATAAACAGAATTAAAAATATATAATATAAAACACCTTGAAAATAAATAAACAATATAATGTCTTAATAAATAAAAAATAACGATCACTGCTGTGAAAGATATATGGGTTGTCAATTAATATGTACATCCAAATTAAATTACATACATATATATTATACTTGTGCAATTTCAGTGATAGGATAATCCGAAAGGAATCCTTTACAATCCATTACGAGATAATATATTATATGTTTTGATCAGTCTTTGCTAAGCCACTCGTTATCAAGGAAACAGAAAGCGCGGACGTAATGTCGTTATCTCAAGGCTGACCTCAGATGATTTATGGATTATTTATATTCTACATAATGTACAGGAAATATAATTACACAAAAGAAGCGTCCTACAGGTGCATTGTAGATTAGAGAGAGTTTATTCGGGATCTCGTGGTCGCCGAAGATATTTTATACTAATTATCTTTATTTGACAAATATAACAACAGCTGTAAATTTCCCACTGCTGGGCTAATGCCTCCTGTCCCTTGGAGAAGAAGGCTTGGAACATATTCCACCACGCTGTTCCAATGCGGGTTAGTGGAAGAAAAATATAAACATTACAGTATTTACACAAAGTCGCTTATATTATATCACTAGACTAATAATTTAACGTTTTTTTTTTTTAAATATTTTTAGTAATTTAACAAAACTATGTAGTATATTTTAATTAAATTGAGGATAAATAAAATAAAATGTTGTAATAATAACATCAAAATTTATAAAAAAAGTAAATAAAATACGGTTAAATCTATTTAGGAACCACAAAATTAATGTTTAAAATTGTGGAATACATAATTATTTTTTTTGAATACCTATATTATAAAAGGGTACCTAAATAGCACTAACATATGTAAGAATATATCCAACTTTATTAATATGACGATAGAGTTTAAATTTACATGCATATAATATAGCGGTGTGCTCCTCGTTATTGTAAATCAGCATTTCCTTTTTGCTTTTGTTTATATACATTTAATACGCAACTAGCTTTAATTATACAGGGTTTGGTTAGATATTAGATGGTTTAAGTAGGATAAGGCTGGCTCGCTTAGTCCTACTGAATTACATCCTAATACATATTGTGATTCTTCTATTATGGCCTTTATGGAGTAAAAATACTTTCCGTATATTGTCAAAGATCAACTAAACAAGGAAACCTGTGACTTCACTTGACTTGCAACTAAACATTATATAGAATAGATATTTTATTAAATTAATGCTAAACGAATGTGCGTCCGTACATATAAAATAACTAGCTGTGAACGCGCCAGTGTCCGCGTTTGAATTTAACAGTTACCTGCCAGTAAAAGTCCCGTCAAAATCGGTCCAGCCCTTCCAGAGATTAGCCGGAACAAACAAACGGACAGACAAAACTTGTAAAAAAAATTAATTTGGTACATGTACCGTGTATACATACATATGAATTGAGTAACAAAGGGCTATTTTCATTTTACAAAAAGAAACTCCATTTTTATTAAATTTATAGATGAAGACAGTAAGTAAATTATTGTATCCAAATATTTTATCGCGAACACGCCCACATCGAATGTGAATTTCTTATTACTTGTATCTTAGTGACTTTCGATAAAGATATTATCATATAGCAACATGTATCGGAACGGATCTGGATAAAATAAGATTAGAAAAAGGCGTTTCGCGATGCAGCCTTCGAGATAGAGATCGACCTTGAGCCTGGGTATTGTTTATAGTAAATTAGAAGTTAATAGTAAAGTAAAGTAACAGCCTATAAATTTCCCACAGCTGGGCTAAGGCCTCCTCTCCTATTAAGGAGAGGGTTTGGAACATATTTCACCAGGCTTTTCCAACGCGGGTTGGTGGAATGCACGTGTGGCCAAATTTCAATGAAATTTGTCACATGCAGGTTTCCTCAGGATGTTTTCCTTCACCGCAGAGTACGAAATGAATTATAATACTAATTAAGCACATATATATAGTGGTGCTTGCCTGGGTTTGAACCCGAACTCATCGGTTAATATGCACGCGTTATAACCACGGGGCCATCTCAGCTCAACAGGTATTGTTTATATTCTGGACTAATGCTTTCTGGCACATATAAAAATTCTGAGTTATCCTATACTAATACGCCCGGTTTCGCTCGGTTTTTAGTGGTTTGGTTGTCATGTGTTCGGCAAAAAAGTAGCCTGTGTCCTTCCTTAGAGATCAAATTTACTACATACCAAATTTCATCAAATTCGGTTCAGCGGTTTGGTAGCGAAAGAGCGACAGGCTGACAGAGTTACATTCACATTTATTATAATTATATATTAAATTATAATAGATTATAGTCTCTCGGTACGTACAATTGCGGGCCAATATATGTATATATGTATGTATGTGCCCGCTAACCTCGGAAACTGCCTTGTGGATTGTCATTCTGTTTCCACTAATTGATACAATTCATTAATGGTGCGATAATACATTTTTTAATTATAATAGATAAAATGATTGGCACAATTAATTTATATGATCACCGCATTCAATAGACAGTGACGCTGTACCATATAGTTACATCGCTACCAACCTAAGGACCTAAGTAAAGATAGCCCTAGTTAGTTAGTTAGTTTACATAGTAGTGTTTGTTGTTGACGATTTTATAAATATCGTATAAAAAAACGAATGGTAAATTTCACAGATCTTATTATGTAACATTTAGAGCCTGAGACCGTTTCCCATCGGAGTATAAGGCGGTTAAACATCACGTAATTGGGGCGAGGCGATGACTAGCAGAAGCATTGTTGCGGCTACCGCTCCGGCTACCAAATTATACTCTGCCTTGTTATTAAACCGACTTCACTCGCTATTATTTTATTGACATTGATATTAATTTGATATAATTTCAATTCTATCTTTATTGTTAGTTGCAATTTAGATTCGAAATTTAAAAATGCTTTAAATACTGTCTGCGCGTGCACATGATTGTGGGAAAGATTCGTAACATATACAAGTACTTACTAACTACTACTAACTAACATATTGAGTATTATTTTTAACGTATAAGTCGCTAGGTTATAGGTATTTCAAGGTTGAATTTGTATACAACGTTTCTGTTAATAACGTTTTAAGCGAAAACTTTAAATTTTTACAGTCGTTTCTTTATGAAACTCAGTTTTGGAAAGTTTTTTAAATCTACTTGATTATATCCCCCGGAAAGTAGTCAACTTGTGCTCTACGATGCATATACAGGTATTTGAGTATACATGTTTACTTACTCTCCTAAAGAGACTAGTGCAGGACCAAATATTTTTTTGACAGAAAACATTTTTTAAAACTCGTATTTGAACCCAGACCCAAAATTTTTACTTTGATCGTCTCAGGATATAATAGAAGTGTAATTCTTTATTATTAAGTATTAAGAAAGTTCTTAAAAATAGAAAACGAATAGAAACTTTTTGTATAAACGATATAATGAAAATATATAATAATATTAGTTAGATAGTTTCAAGACCATCCTGCAGAATTATTGAACCGCTTAAAAATGTTCTAAAATCTTATAACAATTACTCCGGAAAATATGCAATTTAATTAACTTCAAAATTTCGTAACTTTCTCTACCCAAACATATATAAATTTATTAAAAGTACGCGCAGAGACATGGCTCGACATATAAAATATTAAAGGTAACAATACCCCCGTGACTACCTCGTAAATATGATTTTATTTGCACACGCCCTTTGCGCTTGCCCGTGTATAGTACACAATAAAATATTCCTAAACAAATGTAATTTTCTTCATGTAAACGAGAAGGTTTTTTGTTTGTTATACATAGAATACAAAAGATTAAATTGCAAGTCATGATACACACAACATCACGCACACCTGCGACCGGAGCTGCGTTACGTGAGTTGAGTCACCAAAAACGAAATTAATCAATAAAACAATAAAATTGTATGATTGTATTTTAATCTCCATCGCCTCTTGTTTACATCGAAAGCAATATAAGATTATCTGTATTATAATATCACGAAAAACTACTTTTTTATGATGTTTTGGGACGACTACGTAAACTTCTATGAAAATTAAAATTCTAGTTTAAAGATGTACATACATTATCTAGGGGTTATCTAGTTACATTAAATAGTCTTTATTTGATAAGCAGTAAATTTTTAATTTTATTTTAATTACAATCACCGAGGAAAATTGAGTGTCTACACTAAAAATAAAGAATTGTACATAAAAAAATGTAAGTAAATGTTTATGAAAATACAGTGTGTTGGGTGTTTCATATTTTCGTATGTTATATATTATATAGGTTTCGTATATAAATATTTATTTCAATTCCCTAAGACTGTTTTAACATCATTATTTGTGTGTTGAATACGTATATGATATACGTATTAATTATATTCTCTTAACTATGAATTACATAAAGCAAAAATAATATTCAATTTTATTAACAAATTGTTTACAAAAATTCATGTCAGAGTTACTTTCACGTTTATAATATGAATATAGTATATCTAATAATTTCGGAGTCAAATCTGTCTGTAAGTGTGCGCACAGTGCCGCGGCGTGTAGCAGTAAAGAACAAATACAATTAAAGTAATTGCGGCGGCCACACAAAAGCGATCGGGAAGTGAAACCGAGTAACGACGGACGATTCACACAATAGCCATTAGCATTCACGTTTTCTCTGTTACATTATGGTTATTTCCATCGAATGAATTATTTACATGATTTGCATGAAATAGTCCAATTTGATACATTTCGATAATCAACCCACCACCAAGGACGAGCGCCACACATACAAATACAAGTATATATGTAACAGCCTGTGTGTAATCTAAGATAGCAGGTTCAAATCAGGATTAGATTGCTCAGATCTGTGTTCATAATTTAAATTGAAAAAGAAATCTCATAATTATCAAAAAGAACCGGTAAGATACTCAATCGTAATTCTATTTAGTCAATTTAATGCCAAGAACACCCTAAAGCATACATGATGACTAAATATGCTATAAAAGTCAACCTGTTTGTTCCTATTTTACTAACAAATCCCTGCACCGAATTTGATGATGTTTCTTATGACACAAGTTTGAATTCCAAAGAATAGGATATGCTACTTTTTAAGCCTCATAGTTGAGGAACAAACCCTAAGGCGCATGAAAAGCTGCGGGTGACAACTAGTTGCTTATATATCGCTCTTTTTATATTTAAATCATACTATTTTTTTTGTTTCGGATATAACGTATTTGGACCTTTGGCCGTATCCAACTTACAGAGGCTCAAATTATCAACGATCAAGCCCTTTCCGATCAAGCAGATCGGGCTTGATCGTTTGCTTGAATTTTTAAGGGAAATGTTTGGTTTAATCCCCGCTGCTGCCGTTAAAATTCCAAATTTCACCCCCACCATGATGTCCGAAAAAACAGCTCGACTTTTTACACATTATCTGGCTCTCACAACCACTGTGTGGAACCAGTTTTCGCTGACGGTTTATCCGAACCGATACGATTCGGGAAGCTCTAAGAAAAGAACGTGCTCTTTCCTTGAAGACTGGCAGATGCAACACATGACTATGGCCCATAATCACTTTCCTTTAGGTGAGCCTCTCGTCGTTTGCCACATATATAAAACCAAAAAAACCGACCCATAAAACACGAGCGAAGCCGCGTGCTACAGCTAGCAACCTTACATTTGAGTTTGGTTTCCTTTAAAAAAAATATAATGTTCTGAATATCAACTTAAAAACTATTGCTATACTAATAAAATAATAGTTAAATAGATAATGTTTGCGCAATCAATACAATAGGTAAATGATAAATGACATGTTATTATATTAATGCTGTATAATTAGGTATTTAATAAGCGATTAGCTCGACAATCTTCTGTCTGATAAACAAGCGGATCAACAAATTCTCGAATTCAATACATTTTGATTCTTTTTTTTGTTTCAGTGATTCATCGCTTACTGTGCAAATTTTGGTCATTAGTACTGTTACGTACCTATTATGCAGTATCTAGTGCTGAATTTATTACTAGGACTAGTGACCCGCCCCGGCTTCGTTCGGCTGCAAAGCTGTTACTAAATGTACTACAGAGTTTGTTTATTTACGACATCACATTAGAATCTTCTGATATTATGAGTGTTTCTTTACTATATTGTTCATGTATTACAAAAACCTTCCTCTCGAATCACTCTATTTATGTATTAAAAAACCGCATCAAAATCCGTTGCGTAGTTTCAAAGATTTAAGCATACATAGGGACATAGGGACAGAGAAAGTGACTTTGATTTACACTATGTAGTGATTTATACTTCTTGAATTATCAAGCTACAGCGACAATGCCATAAGATGGCTGTATTAGACCAAAAAAAAATTAAATATTTGCTTGAATGCTGTCTAAAAATACGGTTTTGAACGAAGATGTAATCGGTTTGAAATTTTTAATGAAGTTTAAAGTGATATCAAGATCAAAATAAACTACTCATGAACAATTTTACACTTTTTAAATGATTGTATTATATCTTAAGGTTACCGTTAGGTTTTACTGATAAGACCAGGTAAGGAAATTGTTAGCCACTCTTTTCCGCTATATTATAGTATATTATTAGTTTAAGCCAATTTTGTCCCAGTGATTATGGATGCGAGTAGCTGCACATCAAAATCAAAACCAACATATACTTTAATCAAGTAGGCCTTTACAAGCACTTTTGAATCTTCATTTGACAACTCTATAAAACAAAAACATTTAGCACCTTATGTTAATAAGTGAATTTCAGCTTACAATTAAATGAAGTCGAAATAAAGCCTGTTAGGTTTCCTCAAATCTTTTGAATTACAGCAAAGTTCGCAGGCAACCCACTACTTTCCAATAATAGCTGTTGTGTCAATCAAATTAAACACATCTAAGTTCATTCACACTCATTTAAATCTATATTTATCCTGTCGAGTGCGTACAAGTACTGAGTAATTCCCCGTTTAGATTATCAATAAAAATCTTTGTCGAATATTATATCTAATGTATCTAAATTAATTAAACAAATGATCTAAATGATATAACTAAAAATATTGGCGGAAAAATTTAATGAAATAATTAATATTCAAGTTCGAAACCGTTCTTAAATCTATACTGATATTATAAATGTGAAAGTAACTCTGCCTGTCTGTCTATCTGACGCTCTTTCACGACCAAACCGCTGAACCGAATTTGATGGAAATTGGTATAAAGTAAATTTAAACCCCAAGGAAGAACATAGTCTACTTTTTTGCTTCACTCCTATAACGCGAGCGAACCCGCGTGCGACAGCTACTATACAATAAATGTTACGACATAATTTTGATTTTTCATAGGAACTCCGCTAACACGTTCACGCTAGCTGATCGACTGATATCAGTTATCACTTGTTTACGAAAAACACATCAAAATACAATACAAAACGATGCGTACTACTCGATAACGCCGTGCCTGATGACGACCTTATTTTTGCTGATACCATTCTTAATTCCTAAATCATTGACGCAAAGTGGACACACTTGATAAAAACTTGCACAAGAATTAAGTACGGTTACTATGCGTGGTTAATATTCATCTGTCGCGTATCATTCGATAGCAAACTCAAACTCAAATAACTTTATTGAATATAGAAGCATTATACTTTCTTATTGATGGTCAATTGAAACACTACCACCGGTTCGGAAAAGAAAATACCCTGACCTGAGAAGAACCGGCGAAAGAAACTCAGCATTTATTGATGTCAACAAATCTTTCTTGGGGCAAGGTATCATTTTCTATAATAAAATTCCGCAGAACTTTGCCGTTTCGTAAATTGAAATCGTTTGTAAAAAATTACATTGGTAAAAAGGCATGTTATTCGATACAAGATTTTGTAGATGATAAAATAGCACGGAATTAATCTTTTGACTTAGGCAGGATAAATTACATACATATACATATAATTGTATTTAATGAATATGACTGTATTTTTTAAATGTTAAAAAGAGTAACTACTGAGTTTCTTGCTGGTTCTTTTCGGTAGAATCTACTTTCCGCACAGGTGGTAGCTTCACTTAATAGTTCAATGACGATTCAAAGTGCTTGTAAAAGTCTACTTGAATAAAGTTGATTTTGATAATATTAGTAGAACTTTTTCTAAAATTAGTGTCATGTTTGTGTATTATAAAATTGTTTGAATATAATTGAAGGCAGCGGCTATAAAAAATCCTTTGAACTTTCCTTAAATTAATGATGGCACATAAACTAACGTGTCATGTCACACGCATGTAATATCGACCATGTACAAGTTACATACATGTGTAAATAATGTGGTCTGAAATACCAAAGAACGTCAGTTGAAGTCAGTAATGTCGGGTTTGTTCGTACAGTGTAGCTCTAATAACGTATTTATTAGAGCTATTTTGTAATCGAAATCAATAAATAACAAACTACATAGCCTGTAATTATTTAATAATGCAATTATTACTAAAGTAAAAAGAAAGGAAAATCCCCGGATACACTGTCTAAATGATTTGATTTTTAGTTTAGTTATTTGCTAAGTTAGTTTTTAATGTTTTAAGATACGATTAAGGACCCGAAAAGAAATTGAATGTATGCGTTTCCATGATTGCTACTAAGCTATTTTTTTCACAACTACCTTTATTCAAACAGTTCATCTTACTCACTAGCCATCTAACAAAATCAAGTTAAAGGCACGATAAAAGTACGAAATAAGACATAAGAATGCAGTCATAAGGCAAATCAAAACTAACATCATGATCGAGTTGATCTTCCATCGAATTTGTTCGAATTTACACATAAGCAAATACGTTGCACTCCATTGTCCGCACAATGCCAGCAAACTGTAGCATTAGCGCCAACAATAGCCATTATCGTCCCACATCGCTGTTTACAACAAAGCAGCGCCGAAAAATACTAATATAGCAAATATCGTTATAATAAACTGATCGTATTTCGCACTGTGTATGCTGATGCTATCTTTTGTAGGGTGACCAAATAATAGATAATCCCATTGGATCTTTGGGAAGTGACAATGTGCTGCTTTGTTCCTCACGACATTCCTTCCTGACTGCGGTCGTGGCCGGATACTTTGTTTGCGCGTCTCGTGTAACGGTTCTGATTTAGATTTTGTAGAAATCGGATATTTACCTAATAATGGTAATGTATTTTATAGTAATTATATTATCTATTTACTTGGTACCCAGCCATTTTATTTTTACAATTGTATGCTAAACATTAACTCGAGTAAATTATAATGTTGCGCATGCGCATAATGTGTATCACCAGAATTATAAACTCCTTCAATTTATCAAGTAAAGAAAGCGGTAGGTGATCGGCCCGTTAAAAGACACGAATACACAAATACAACTCCATCTCGCTGTCTCTAAAATAGAAATAGTTCTAATAATTGTCGATCATCTTAAGGGGAAAAATATATCTGTTCATTGTATCAAAATATCGTGGAGTGCGTTTTGTGTAGTGTCATCACCAGACAAATTCATTTTTACATTTTTATTACTCAACAAAAAAATAACATAATAATTTTTTCATAAACAGTAATTAATATTTAAATTTATTACAAATAAAAAACGCTTAGTAAATAAAAACGATTCAAAAGATTTGAATCTTACGAAGAACCTAATTCTAATATAACTTTTAACCGTCCATTATAATACCGTTTACAATTCATAATAGCATTTAGTCCAACGCTTATCTCACGCCAATAACTTGCACAAGGCGATAGAAATCTCAACAAACAGGCTAGCTCAGTTAAGTTGAGTGAAAAATGATATGTTTGTTGATGCTTATCTGCGCTACCTACTAAACTTGGCTCAGGTTTCAAGCCCATTTGAAAATGAAAGTTTTTGTCATTATGCAATGTGTCTCTTGTTGTTCGTTATTGTTGTCACCCTGACAGATAATATTCCTTCGCCTAATATTGTTAATGCCCCTTAATATACTTTACGATAAAATCATAACATAATTACTGTTTCTGGATTGTAAAGCATTTTGCTACGTACGTTGCTATGTACATACATATAAAAATAATAATTTATCAAATTGGATTATGTATAAACAAACTACTTTGAACGATTATATCTATATTTTTCTATATCTATTATTGACGCACTATTTATTAATTTCGTACATATTTCATTCTTCTTTTCAACTTTCATATTACATTAGTGCCTTAGTTGGACATTAAAAAATATTTTATTAAATGTTGCCTAAACTGCAATTTTTTTTTCACCACTACCAAAACTGGCACTAGACCTAGTTATTTGAGCTGTATTCATTGCGTAAGGTCAGCAGAGCAATGTTTTCACAACCGGGTATCAATATTCGATATATTTATCTACAAGGCCTGTTATTATATCGAAGATAGAAAAGATAAAAAAAATGGAGATGTAAATTTAATTTTATATGGTATATGTTTGTAATTGAGTTTTAGAAAAAGGTAAAGAGACAGATAAACTGTTGAATTTGTTGCTAGTTTTTCATTAATTCTTCAATGTTTTTGTTTACATCTTCCAATGTTATATACATACGTATATATTATATACGTAGATATATGCTAAAATATTGTTTTCTTGCTCATTGTAATTTAGTACTACCAAATTTTATAAGTAATGCGTAACAACAACAACAGCCTGTAAATTCCCACAGCAGGGCTAAAGGCATCCTCTCCCTTTGAGGAGAAGTTATGGACCATATTCCACCACGCTGTTCTAATGCGGGTTGGTGAAATACACATGTGGCAGAATTTCTATGAAATTTGTCACATGCAGGTTTCCTCACGATTTTTTCCTTTACCGCAGAGCACGAGATGAATTATAAAGACAAATTAAGCACATGAATCAGCGGTGCTTGCCTGGGTTTGAACTCGCAATCATCGGTTAAGATGCACGCGTTCTAACCACTGAGCCATCTCGACTCGACTTAAGCGTAAACTGTGACAAGAAGAACGACAAACACGAACGTAAACCAATAAAAATTTCTAGTTCCATCGGATGTGCGTAGACTTTAAAGCGAATATTCCACAAAACACAATCGGACTATATAAATAACGCAACACATTAACCGCAAGGTGGCGTCAAGTTACGCGTCTATTTGTCATCAAACAGTATCTCATACATATCATACAGACACAGCTACAATGCGGCTACATGTGGCTAATCTTCAACCGACTACACTGGTTTCACGGTATCTTCAAAGTCGAGCAATCTTTATAAAGTTTAAGCGTTTCAACCACTGAGCCATCACGTCATTTAAGTAAACAAGTAACAGCCTGTAAATTTCCCACTGCTGGGTGGGAAATTTACAAATCTTTCATTACGGAGAGGGTTTGGAACATATTCGACCACGCTGTTCTAATCAAGACCCAAGATAACATAGAAGCCTAATGATAATCTACGTCGACTCGGCCCGGAACTGAACCTCGGAGTGGCGTACCCATGAAAACGGTGTACACACCATTCGACTATAATAGTTACTGCATAAATCTTGACCGCGTGGAATAGTGGCAAGAATTCTAGCAGCATTCCCCCGTTGAATCGCAATTCCGATCCTCCGGGCTACAATGAAGCAGTAAGGCGATGGGTTAAATTAAATAAAAAATACCAGAATAGTTATATCGAATTAAGTCGCTTCCATAAAAATGAATACCTGGTTTATTATAAATAGAAAACAACTAGATCGAAAAGTCGTATCAGGCGGTTCTTTGTCAGAAAAAAATATATTCGAGAGCAGTGTTACTCGTAGATAGTGTTACTGTGAAGCGAGGCGTGCGCGGGTGGGGCGAGGCTGTCAGATGATATCGGTACGTGTTGCGTTTTGACACTTGACCTGGGGTGACTCTCTCTTCCGAAAACTCAGAACTCAATCTTGGTTTAAATTATACATATTTCAAATAGCAAAACACTTTGTATAACGCTTCCTACATCGAAAACTGAAAGCATGGTTACATGATATTCATACAATCGACTACACTGCTTTGTAACTGTTTCCAAATATATATTTATTAAGGATGTATTTTTTAACATATTGTACCAGCAAGAAATTATTGTATTGATGCTAAATATAAATATACACTTCTACATAAATATTATCAACGTTAGAAATTATCATTTCCTTATAGACTTCAAAGCAACCCGACGTTAATTTAAGATTTAAATCCTTAACGATAAAGCTAATTTCTTCCAATTTGATTGTCCTAATTTATTAAAAACCATATCACTCCTACAGCGACCTCCTACTGCTTGCGGCGTTAACCAAAGCCGCCGCGTTTGACCGCAAATAAACAAACAAACACGCAAACCGTACATAGACACTGTCGTGTACAACGTATTACTGTCTAAGTTAGGCTGGCCGACCATCGGCGCGGCTATGATACACCAGTGCCGAATTTACAAATTTGCCGCTAGTAGGCTAGTAGGCTATTCAATTTTTTTTGCATCATTTATGATTTGTGTTCTATCGTCCTCATTACATCGGTTTTTCCTGTTATTAGTATGATTGTAAACTAGGTGATATTTCTGTCAGATTATTTTTCCAACTTATAGCGTGTTGTGACGAGTATACGGATTACGGACGTAATGTGTATACATATAATTATAAGTTTTTTTTTTAATTTCTGTAAGATAATAACAAATTTGGGCTAAATTTGCCGCTCCTCTAAATTTGCTGCCCTAGGCTCCAGCTTACTTAGCCTATTGGTAAATCCGCCACTTTGATACACTGGTACCAGAATTATAAGATGGTTGATATACTGTCCAGACTCTTCTGCCGAAAAGTTCGATTCTGCAAATTTATTTTAATCGGTTCTACTTGAAACTTGTGATCATGATAGCAATACTTTATAAAAAAGTTCCTATCGTTCAAATTTCATCACTAAAGAGACGTTCTTGGCTTCATGTTATTATAGTTAACCTGTTTATACTAAATACGATGACCAAACCCAAATCGGCGTCAAACACTCCATAAGGACATTGTAGGGTTTTGGTTGTCATGTGTTAGGCAAAAGCCTATGTCCTTCTTAGGAGTTCAAGTTTGTTTCATACCAAATTTCATCACATTCGGTTCCGCAGTTTGGTCGTGACAGAGCTACAAACAGACAGAGTTACTTTTACATTTATAATATTATTATAGTATCGCTTTGCGCTGCGTTATGGCTCCAGTGGACAATCAGCTTATACTTTGCTAACGGACACTTCACGCGTAACGCTACTATGAACCTGTACAAAACAGATCCCTCATTCGTTAGCAATAAGAGACATAATCGTGTCCAATCAAAGTGAGCCGCGCCTGCCAATCTTAGTTAGTGAGTATGCGTGGTGTAATGTGATATTTAGAATATTTTTGATTGAAAATATTCATCATAAAAAACCTTCAAATAAAAAAATGTTCACATTTATTAGATTACTAGCTGTGCCTATGCTATGCTGTGTTAATTTAACAAAAAAAATATTGAAGCTAAGTTACTCCTATTTATATCACTTATCTGCCAGTGAAAGTCCCGACAAAATAGGGCCAGCCGTTCCAGAGATTATCCGGAACAAATAGACAGATAGACAAAACTTGTAAAAATGTTTTTTTTGAATATGTACTGTGACTTTTTCATTGAGTAAAAAATGGCTTTTATATTATTATTTAATATTACAAACAGACACTCCAATTTTACTATATGTATAGATTAGGGCATACATTTTTATTGATCGTAGTATTAGTACGTAATGGTGCAATTTAACAAAAATATAATGCTTGTGAAAGATCATGTTAGTTAGTAGCAACAAGTTGTGACGGGCTGATGCTATATGATCTTATAGTAGGTCTATGTCCATTACATAAAATAACTGTTACTTGTTTTTAAGCTAAATTAAAAATACTTATGGTATGGTTACGAAATATTTTATATGTGGATGTTTCTTTTTTCCTTCAACATAATCTATAGTTCTATCACCAAACATCAGCTTTAGTGCGAATAAAGGATTACAATAGTTCTATTTTTATCTCAATATATCTTCAACAGACGCACGAAGATATCACTTCAGGAAAACACGGAAAATGAGCAATATCAACAACGTTAAACGCGACGTTTCTTATATTCAATCATGTAGTTAGTGCGATAAAATTAATCTTGCCCGTTGACAGTTTTCACGCATTGTTGAAATGAATATCATTGAAGTATGAATGGCGTATATAAATATACGATTTATATTTTAATATTGTTCTGTATTAGTTTGTGAAGCAAATAAAATTAGAGGATGATTTTATAATTAATATAAATTATTGGAAAACATCACATAATACATTGTTTTGAATCAAATCTAAGAAACTAAAGCACTTATGTTATGGAAAATTAGAAGTAACGACGGTACCACAAACACCCAGACCAGACAGATAACACATAAAACTATGATATTTTCTGCATCAACTCGGCTGGGAATCGAACCCGGGAGAACCTCAGAGTGGCGTACCCATAAAAACCAGTGTACACCCTATTTGAGTAGTGTGTACACTGTACACTGGTTTTTATGGTAACACGAAGGTCGTCGGAAGATTTTTCAAGTAGTTCGTGCCAAAGAGGTTCAGTTGTGTTGTCACTCTCCGATGGTGTCGGATGTCTCATTGAAATATCAGAGTGAAAGAATACACTTGTGTCGACACACATATATCTAGTGTCCGTACTATACTATCACTTGCGCAGTTCAGTGATCTCCTTTGAATTGAACTGCTGTGTCCATTATTTCAGAAACAACATCAAAACCCAAAAATCTATATATGTCGGAGAAACAGAGTACCGAACCACCAAACCCACCGGTTTGGTGGTTGATCCGATATTTGGGTAACTATCCGAGTAAAATGGGTTTGTAAGTCACTATCACTGAGACTTAGAGACACTTGTCAAAATAATAACGGCTCGCGTTGCTATGACACTTACAACTCCATTTGAGGTGACCTGCTCTAAAAAATTAATACGCCATTAAATAATATTAGCAATTATTAATCTATTAATTAATTATGAAAACAAATTAAGCGTGCGTTGTTATATTAGTAAATACATAGAAATTAAGATCTATACTTCTATAGCTTATTTGAAATATGTATACATGTATATTATCTGAATTATCGATATAAATGGAATAGGACATGAATTTAAATCTAAAATATTCCTTAAATGATATTCCATAACACGAACGTTGTAACATGTAATTACAAATCCAACAAAATACTCACATTAGATGTGTCGCCATGTACATGTTCGATATTCACATGTAATTACACACCTCAACGCGTAGGGCTCTGTTCCGTACATCTGTCATTAGAGGATTAATAATTGAAAGGTTGATCGCTTTCGTAACTGATATATATTACGTAAAATGTGGGCTGTGCCATGACTCCTGATAGGGTTGACAGCACTCAGTGAAGATATTTAAAACTTTTTACTGTTAAAAATAACATATCCAAGTAATCTCACTGAATTGGTTTACAAATAAACTGGTTTATTTATTTAATTGCATTTACTTATTTCTAAATTAAAAGTCGAT
This sequence comes from Vanessa cardui, assembly GCF_905220365.1. Classification (NCBI taxonomy): domain Eukaryota; kingdom Metazoa; phylum Arthropoda; class Insecta; order Lepidoptera; family Nymphalidae; genus Vanessa; species Vanessa cardui. Next base: position 15,065,974 of record NC_061130.1, read on the forward strand.
TCCCCTTGATTTATATTTTATTTTCAAGCATTCATCATGATTTTTATCCGGTGTTAAGTGATTATTACCGCCCATAAACACTTTGACCAACCAGAGGAACAGCCAGTGCTTCTTCGGCTTTGGAAATATTTTCTTATTTAGCTCTTGGTTAATCCTGTATTATATTTTTAGAGGAACCGAGTTAAAGGGAGTTTGTTCCATAGTTTGAAGATATGTTGCAGAATAACGTATAGTACGACGCAACGTAGATGTAGCCTTGGCAAAATTCGTAAAACCGATCACATCTGAATTGAGTGCGCTGTCCCAAATTATCAATATTTATTTATCTTGTTAATATGATCTTTACACAAACGTAATAACTTGTAATATCATATGACCTAATATATTCTTCAATTTAACACGTTGATTTGCATTCACTTGCTTTCTCGGGTTGAACTGGCGCGAGAATCTCTAGTGACGAATAGCGTCGAATGGCTCGATAGGGAGCTATTTCTATTGGTTGTGTAAATCGGCAGTAATCGGTTTTATTTTTATTTCAATGCATTTTCCGATGCTATGATAGATATAATTTGTGTAGTACTATACAGAAAACAACGTAACGTAACAGTATCTATAGTAATGGATGACTCTCATACATTATATAACTGCCTATTCAAAAAACTAAATGATAAAATTACACGTAAAAATATCTTTTATTGTAATCTATGGAATATTGTGACCAGTGGACATTATAAATATGACATTTCCTTACATTTCGAATGAATATTTAAAGACGTCGCCGAGCGTCCGCCCCAGTCCGTGTTGGACAATTCCGGTCTAAATACTGGTGAGGGCGGAGATCGTGAATAATTATGGTAACATGTGACAACGATCCGCTGTGTACGAGACTTTATACATGTAGACGGGAATGGTTTCTAAATTGTCTATTTGAAACATCACTACATAGTATAAAACAAAGTCGCTTTCTCTGTCCCTATATCTCTCTGTTTGCTTAAATCTTCAAAACTGCGCAACGGATTTTGATGCGTTTTTTTTTAATAGAGAGTGATTCGAGAAGAAGGTTTTTATATATACATGGACAATTTAGTAAAGAAACATTTTTAGAACTTTCTTCTGTGATGTTCGAAGACTGGGCGGGTCCCTAGTACCCTATAAATCGAGGAAAAAGAAAATCTGCTACGTGATATAACCGTTGTTTTCACATAATGCTACATAAAAAACCATACCAAAACATTACATATAAAAAAAATGTTGCACTGAGATTGCTTAACTTTACCAGTTTCCAATGACATTACTCTTAATAAGGATTTGATAAAAGTGTGTGAAAATATAATTTTTTATTTTACTTATAATATGATTCTTTGATTTTAATTTTATCAGCAGTAGGTGCCACTTTATGAGTATTTTCGTTATTTTAAATTGTATGAAAAAAAATCTGTTACTTTAAATTATATTAGACTAATAATGTAAAGGAACTATTAGTAAAGTTCTTTTCATTGTATTAACAACTTCAACTAGTTGAACTTACAAGAGTCACAAACAGACAATAAATAAATAAATAAAAAGTAAGGGGGTCTTTTATAAATTAAATTTTCCTTAATATTCTGTAATTACTGACAATTACGCGTGGTCGATACCAGGCGTGCATAACTGACGAGGCTAATGAAGTAAACTGCGTGACCACAACATTAAAACATTTCTTTTTTCCACTCGATAGGCGGGCGGCGCTGCAGCTGACGTTCTTCTCAACACTCCTGCTACCCTGGTACTTTTAATAATACAATTCAATCTATTTGTTCGCTATACAATTCTTGTTTTACCTATTTATCAAGTGTTTTCCTTAATGCAAACTTAAAACATACTTATTACGCAATTTGAAATAAACTATTCTTTTTTATATAATATTTAAGCATTAAATGTTGTTATATCTTATGTTAATAAAATATAGAAACCTACTAATATTATATTAATATTCTTTTTTTTTTAACTATGCTTATGTTGCATATCCATAGACAACTAATAGTATGCAAACTATACAAGGCAATGTATGTCGTACAAATAGAATCGTCAGTGATATCTCTATTCGCGTAATAAAATAATCCACTCAGGTATGCAAGCGATTAAACGTCGCTACAAGCGATCGTTCCGTGGCGGCCATCGTTCGGTAATTTGACGGGGGATTGACAAAACTGTTATTTAGTCTTGTTCCGAACTTACGTATTTAATAGTTAAGTGACTTCGATGTTTTCCGCTAACATTGTACAAGGGATCGAATATTAATTGCATATTTACTGTCATCGAGGATACAAGGACCCGTACTGAACAACTATCGATAATAATTTGAGTACTATAATATAATTTAGTTCTGAAAAAAAAATTTAAAATAATGCTTTTGCTGATAAAATCACTAATTTATTAAATTACAAATAAGAAAATTGCTTGTAGTCTTCTTAAAAAATAACAACAGGACAAAATTTATGGTTCGCGACTTTGCATCGCAAACTTCTTAAGAGTCCTTTTAATCTCACTTAAAAGCATGCGAAGTTATTAAAAAAAATACTTAAATTTATTCGTATTATTGACTATAATACGAATAAATATAATAGCTTTATATGAAACCCAATCATTCAGCAAGTAATAACTTACAAACTTAAGTATACACCTATTGTATTTAGTATGGATTTATTACCCCATTTAAAAGTAACAACTTATTCTCATCCGTCACGGTACTCGAGATGAACCCGCGTGTTATCGAGTGCCTGGGGCAAATCTTACGTAAGTGTCAAGTTGCAAGTAGCAAGCAGTAGGAGGTGATCTACCTCAGTGAACGGCTGAGGAGGCAGTGTGATTTTACACTCGAGTTGACGGCGAGGGAAGTTTCTACAGCTTGTTATTCCAGAGGCCTAGAATAATTGTTAAATGAACCTCGCTCTCGGAAGACTTTAACTTACTTTAATTATCATCCTTTATATTCAATAGAAATGTTATATTTAATTGTACTGTAGACTATTTTCTATTTATAATTTTATGTAATTCACTTAAGCCGAATGGCTCGGTGGTTAGAACGAGTGCATCTTAGACGATGATTGCGGGATCAAACCCAGGCAAGCATCACATGCTTAATTTGTGTTTATATTTAATATCGTGCTTGATGAAGGACAACACCTTGAGAAAACATGCATGTATCTAGTTTCATACAAATTGTGCCATGTGTGTATTTAACCTATCTGCTTTGGAAAGGCGTGGTGTATAATATGTTCCAAACCTTCTCCTTAAGACCTTTAGCCCAGTGGGAATTTTACAGTTTGTTGTTTTTGTTGTTCTTTCTTTACGTTTGCATTTTGTAAAATGTATGCTATTTCACTGGAACCTGACAATAGTTAAATTAAAGAGTCGGTCTAGAGTATTTTTCCGCACATGCGAGCTGGGGCCCGGGGGACGGCACGCCTTCGCCGCGACGCGACGCATATGCCTCTTCACACGGTCTTAGCTCAATAATTCATCGATTAACCGCAAACTCACAACTGGTAACTATACTTGTTTGTTTTGTTTTTAGTTCTACCAAATGAGTCGAACGTTAATAGTCCCTTGTTCATTAAAACACAGCGAGACCCGCCTTCTCTCGAATTTGTCAGGTTATTATAATAAATGCGTACTACAATTATGAGGTCGTTGAATGTTCTTCTGATGACCTGATGAGCCGAGATGGCCCAGTGGTTAGAACGCGTGCATCTTAACCGATGATCGCGGGTTCAAACCCAGGCAAGCACCGCTGACTCATGTGCTTAATTAGTCTTTATAATTCATCTCGTGCTCAGCGGTTAAGGAAAACATCGTGAGGAAACCTGCATGTGACAAATTTCATAGAAATTCTGCCACATGTGTATTCCACCAACCCGCATTGGAACAGCGTGGTGGAATATGTTCCAAACCTTCTCCTCAAAGGGAGAGGAGGCCTTTAGCCCAGCAGTGGGAATTTACAGGCTGTTGTTGTTGAATGTTCTTATAAAAACTGTGATTTCAAATGTTTTACATTAAATAGTGAAAAGAAAATAATACTCAGTATATATAATACACAAAGCTATGTAAGATTTAATGTGGAGCATCTATTGTTACGGCTTGTGTAAGTGTGTCTCTTATGCCGAATACTGCTGGTAATCGAGAAGCTATGTGGAACCCAGCTGTTATGGTATGGATATATTATGTGGAGGAATGAGGACCATGTTGTAAGGAAGGTCTTGAGCATGGATGTGGATGTATATAGATGTAGAGGACGACCAGAGAAACAGTGGATGGATTGTGTAAAAGATATGGTTAGAAAGAATGTAACTTGTGAGATTTTTAGGATTATAGGTTAGGATTCACAATAAAACGTTTTCTTGATAACAAATCTTTTATTTAAAATCTATGCACATTATATTGTAACTGGTAAGAAGTTCTACAAAGCAACAACTTGCAGTAGTAAAAATAAAATAAAATTAACGAATGCGTTCAGATTTAAATTTTTCTAAGTTTAACAGAGATGACGTCCGACAAAGAAGTATGGATATAAAAGACATTCCACGTCGACCCCAAATAAAATTGGGATAAGGCAGGATGATGGTGATGATGATATACACAGACGTGACTTAACACTTGAAAGGTTATCAGCAGCAGTTATTTTCATATCTAGTAATATTAAAACGGTTAAAAATATCATTGAAATACAAGAGAGTCATTACCTAATCGTCAACTAGTATATAAATAGGATTCCAGAATTAATATCATATAAAACAACGCTTAAGACGCGTCTGTTATCATACAAACTATTTTTGATGACGATTTTATTATTTGGAGCAACGGAAGCCGGGACCGGCAAGTAGCCGATTCCGATGGCTGTATTTGAATTTGATTTGCATTTTTAAGATAAAATTCAAAACCATTGTGACTCAATACAACGAAGTGAGTCGTGTTTAATACGATCCCGATATTATTAGTTTATATTTATTTACTTGTTTGTCGAAGATGAGATAGCCCAGTGGTTAGAACGCCTGCATCATAACCGATGATTGCGGGTTCAAACCAAGGCAAGCACGTGCTTAATTGAGTGAAAAAACCAGCATGTATCTAATTTCATACAAATTCTACCACATGTGTATTCCACCAAACTGCATTGGAGCAGCGTGATGGAATATGCTCCAATCTTTCTTCTCAAAGGCCCTTAGCCCAGCAGTGGGAAATTTACAGGGTGTTGACGATGTTGACTTGTGCGTTGTAATTATTATTTGTACAATAAATGTCGCTATGTTATTCTACTTTACGTTTTAGAGTACTTTTTTAACACCTTGGTTTACGTAACTTAAGTTTTGGTGAGGACTCTTAATATTTTCTAGCAATGAAAATAAGTCTTTGTTACTCGGAGTAAATGCAGTTTTCCAATGGTGAATGATTTTTTTAAATCGGCACATTAGTTTTAGAGTTTATTCATTACAATCTCTCACACACACAAATACACAAATACAATTACAATCATTTTGTATATATACAATATTTTTCTTTATGAATATCTTTATGCTAAAATGTTAGTGTTCAGAAGATGCCCGGCAGTTGTAAAACATAAACATATAAATTAATAGTTATTCACTTACTAAAATTAATGACAAACAATAATTAACTAAGCAGTGAAGTTGGTTAAATGGACTATCAGTAATACAATCGCGTACAAGACTTCGTAGAATTTAAATTATAATAATAAGAATATAATAATAATAATTATAAGGTAAATCAGAATAATAATTTACTTACTAAGTTACTTTACTGTTTTTCAAATTTCTTTTTAATATCAGCCATTTCAAATATATATTTAAACTCCAATAGAAATATTACGAATCAGATGTTCGCAATGTAAACAAGATTGAGCCTTATAACAGAGGCATAGAGTTCAAAATTATGTTATCAAATTCGCATTTTTAAGTTTTCCTTAAAAACTTTTATTTACACCACAATAAGACCTTAAGTACTTTAGCATAGAGTTTATATTAGTAATGACGTATTATATATATAATGTAGTGCCTGAGTGTCAGTTTGTAATCGCGTAGTCCGCGGGGCGCCTCGCGAAGCTCGTTCCACACGTCATCGCGAGGTGCGCACGCGCAGCGGTAGCAATTAACCCGATACAGACGATATATTACATAATTTAAAAAATAAATGAACTATCAATGTACTTGTTTAAAATATTTTTAAAATACATGTACCTACTGTTTAGATGTAAATATAGAATAAAATTATTATGAAACTATTCACTAGTGGCCCGTCCCGGCTTCGCACGATTATTGTTTTTTTTTCCGACATGTTTAACAAATGTCTTTCTTTTTCAACTTATTTACACAAAAACCTCAATAAATGATATAACTTAACCTTCCTTATGAATTCCTCTATCTATTATTGAGAGCCGCAAAGCCTGGGACTTTGTTTTATAATACGTGGTGATGACTAATACGTCCTATGTCGTAACTTTATTGTAATAACAGATTAAAAATGTTCACTCCCAAGTTTTTAGAGTATAACTCTGCAATTGCCCATGATAAGGAAAATTAAAAGAAACACGCTTGTTATTTATTAATAATGATATATATAATAGAATGACAAAGACGGAAATGAATACAATTTCGCAATTAGTTCAATAAGATTCGTTAAAACAGCATAAGTTAGAATTGGTTCCATTAACGCGTGAACAATAACTCAAACGAGACATGTTGACGGACAAAGCACAGGAAGTGCCGTGCCGTCTTCCAGGAGGATTAATAATGTCTATACATCTCACTTGTGTGCTCGAGTCTCGTCGCTACATATCTAATTGCATCAACAAGGCGCCTCCTACCGCTTGTTATGACAAGTCACTCGATTCTCGAACTCACTTATTCACCAACCCAAGACTCAAGAGATTTGACGATTGAGATTTGAGAAGATGACTTTACCTCTATCTATATCACAACTTGTTTTGGGTTTGTAAAATCTTTCCTCTCATTTCCTTAATCAGTGGGTGCGACTTCGTGCTTGTATTTTCTCTATAATACAGTTAAACCAACGGGAAATTGATACTAAGTCCATCCATAAACATCGCTAATACGCCATCGTAAGAGCTAACATATAGCCCACATTGTGCCTATAGTTAGTTACATTGGCTCACTCACCTTTCAAACCGGAACACAGCTTCACTAAGTATTGCTAATTGCCAGCACTGCTCTTCTGCTGCCCTAGTTCTTGATATATAATATTAAGGAAATTTATCACCTATTTACAAAGACACATATAAGATATCACTTTGGAACAATGGATATATCCACTGACCGGCTGGCTTGATCCATCTGAAGGATTATTAATTTTTAATATGTAATTAAATTAATAATACTGAGAAGTATCTCATGAACAGAAAGCGCATTAAATATATTTAATTCAAATTAGTTACAAAATATTTTTGAAACACAATTTTACGATAATTTCTAAGATTAAGACGATTATACCGAAAATATTACTAATAACTTTTGCTATTGTTTCATCTGTGAAAGGATTAAAAATATAAGTAAGCACAATGGTATTAAGAGATAAGTATGTAAATAAAACAAATCCTAAATAACGAAGTTTTTTAATCTGTATTTCAAATTTATCTTTATCTGTTGGATTTTGGGAAGGTGATCCGATCCTCTCAAGTGCTTAGCCAACTTTCTTGCTATTCCTTAAGCATAAGTATTTGTTTAATACACCTAACCCTAGTCGTTTTCAAAACAGTAATACATTGTATATATAATTAAATGCTATTAGTTTACTGAGTTTTGGGTTTGAATTTTGTTGTGACAATTTAAATACTGTTATATTATATTTTAATATTTAATAAACTAAATAAGCAACAGCCTTCTATTGTACCAGTTCTAAAGAATGATCCTCGTAAGGAGATCGAAATGAACTAATTCAGTGGAATGATTCTCTATTATGAGAGGAAAGGTAACATGAGGCAAATTTAAATGCATTTGACATTGTTCATTAACCGACTTTTAGAAAAGAAGGAGGTTTCCGAATCAGTTGTACTATTGTTTATAATTGTTACATCAATATTGGCATATTTATGAATCGTTTTGGTTTTTTTTTGTTGACAGTATAACTGAGAACTTTTCTTATTAATAGCCCTTTATTTGTTCCGAGAGGACATAGATTATATCGCCAAACTGGACAGTTTACACAAACCTTGAAAAAAAAATTGTTAGTTTTTTTATAAATCAAAATCAAAATATACTTTATTCAAGTAGGCTTTTACAAGCACTGTTGAATCGTTATTTAACAACTATTTTAAGTGAAGCTACCACCGGTTCGGAAAGTAGATTCTACCGAGAAAAACCGGCAAGAAACTCAGTAGTTACTCTTTTTCACCATTTAAAAATACAGCGCATTGCACAACGAAACATAATGTATTTAATCGAGTTCAAATGGTAGCTGCGTAAAGTTAACATAATGTGTATCAGTGCGCCCACGCGCGACCCCGCTTCTAATTCAATTTCTCAGCATTGTTGCTCCGCATCAAATAGTGATGTTTGTGTACCGACATCACTCTACTTACAGCAAAAATAGTATAACACCAACTTTAAAGAAAAAAAAAATACTTCCGAGGAGTTTTTATATTGAAAAAAACGTCTTAGTTTTTCATTACTAAACAAAATATATTTAATTAAAGATAATTTATTAAAGTTATTAATTTCGGGATATTTACCATGTTTTTTATTTTTGTTCGGTGGAGCTCGATATTTCGACATTGTCTACGAATGTCTTGTTCACGAGACTCAGTTGTTAGTTTAAAATCCTATAAAGATAATTTTCCTATTTTTTATTTTCACAGATTAAAAATTGTACACTGATTGACAGTAAAAGAAAATATCACTAAATAAAAATACAGACTAAATTAAAGTTTATTATATAGCTGTGTTGCAATGTTGCGCCCATCACTAGGACCCCGGGCGTCCGTCAATTATTTAACCTTAGTTTAATTGCGGGTCACAACATCGGAATGGAAGGTGGTCGGGTGTCATATGCATTGAGGCTTGAGTCATCGCGTTTATATAAGGAGACGTTCACACATGTGTACCTACGTTATATAACCTGATGCTTGGATGACTTTATATGTCTATCGTGAAGCAAATAATGACATAACTCATAGAAAATAAAGTAACGATAAGGCAGTATAGCATTAAATTTGTATTTTCATATCAATATAATTGAAGACAATATAAGTAGAACTTTAAGGAATTATACAAAACCATTGTATTACATATGTTTGTGTCGTGTGATGGCCCAGTAGCAAGGATGAAACTTTACCGTAGTAGTAGTAAATATTTTACTCGACGGTGATAGAACACATTGAAAGATAAAAAGAAATGTGTTTCCACCAATCTGCATTGAATCACCTTGGTGATATAAGCTCCAAACCTTCTTCTCTAAAAGGAGTGTAGTTCCAAGTGGAATTTTACACTCTTTATAATACTTTTCTGTAAATATATTTAGTGTTTATTTAATGTGATCGATATTTCCTATATTCGAAGGAGCTCATATGTTTTAAAATATTATTATGATGTGATATACCCACAAGTGACTATGCTATCGTAGAGTTATTAAGTTGATTATAAAGGATTTCTAATCCTAATTAATCAATCAAACATTACAGGTTTATAACTTAATATCAAATATTTAGTAATGTCATAGTGACATTATTAAACGAACTCTGATAAGATAAAACAATTGAAGTCCAGTCATTACGTTGGAAAAGAGGAAAATAAATCAAAATGAAATCAAGAAGCTAGTTTTAAAAAAATAAAATTTAATTTTTCCTAGCATAAAAATTTGCTAATATCTAAGCCTACATTTTTTAATAAAAAACAATGATTTGTTTAATAATTTTCTTGAGTGTGATCATTAATCTGTTGCTCTACCTACTTATTATGTATCCTATCAATTTCCTGAAAAAATGACTGGAAAGTCGAAGCGCGCGACTTTATTGCGCAACAAAAATCCTCAGATCTCCACCGAAACATACATTGTTACAGTGGCATTCATTACATATTAATAATAATAACAGACATACGTAAAACGTATGATTTCATCCTCGGTGTTTTAAAAATAAAATATGAATAATTTTATAACAAAAGAATCTCAAATTAAACACTGTCTATGGCAAAAGACACATGTTATTTAAATTGTGTAAACATTTTCCCCAACAGAGAACCGAATTCATATTGTTTCTGTCCCAAACTAGTCGAACGAAACCTTTAACCACAAAATCAATCTCTGTACTATTATTATATTTATAAATATTGCTTTTTTATTAATATGGATGCGTTCAAGTATCTTTATAATAATTCTCAAGTGATGTAATACTTACAAACAGCTCTATCGTGTATCCGGCACTTCGTAAGGGCAGTGGAAACCTTTTCGTAAAGTTATAGAAATTGTATTGTGTGTGTAATTAGATTATTCTGTTGAAACGAATAAAAATGCTGATTGTTTTTAATTATTTTATTATTCATTTGTTTTCGTACATTATAAAAACGTTATTCTATATTTTGCTTTAGCTACTTACATTGGGATCAGAGTAATGTATGTGATGTTGTCTCATATGTAATATGTACATAAAAAACTATTGCTTTTTTTAATTGAATGCATTTTGATAAAATATTGCTGAGAAAAAAATGAATATCTTTGTAAAATAAAGTTACTCGGTAACGTAATAGTCCACGAGTAAAACCGAAGGCCATAATTAGTTACCTAAACACGTGTAAGAGAGACACTGGAGACGCTTTTGATTGCTTTGCATGAACGTGGTAACGAGTAGGTATTTGCTTGAGCACAATAACGGAACATTTGTTCAAATATTATCGCGAATAAATATTTCTTCGAAAATATTGTATCTCGTATAATGCGATCTTGAAAAATATATTTATAGCCACGTCTGGTTTTTTATATCTGCATGTGCCACTTGATGGTGAGAATAGAATGTTTAAAAAGCCGAGATGGCCCGGTGGTTAGAACGCTTGCATCTCAACCGATGATTGCGGGTTCAAACCCAGACAAGGACCACTGAAAATTCGCATGCTTATTTTATGTTTATAATACATCTCGAGCTTGGCCATGAAGGAAAACATCGAGAAGAATCCTGCATGTGTCTAATTTCAACGAAATTCTGCCACATGTAAATCCACCAACCCGCATTGGAGCAGATTGGTCGAATGTGTTCCAAACCTTCTCCTCAAACGGAGCAGAGACCTTAACCCAGCAGTGGGAAATTGACAGGTTGTTGTCTTGTTGTTGTTGTATAGAAGGTTAACGTATGTCACTATAAACTTACACATAGTATGGTACATAATTAAAAGTCCCTTATCATCATAATTACACCGGCTCACTCACACTTCAACAATAACAAGCAATACAAATACTAGCACCAGAGGTTCCATAAATACCAGCTATCAATAATTGTTATGGTGTTTTACATACTCACACAAACGCAAGCCTGCGAAGTCGGTTAAAAGTCCACTTGACAGGTGACATGTGCGATGTGTCACATTGACGTCACAGATCAGTCGATACGTCACTAGCGATGGTCGCCGGCGACCGCGGCAGTCGTTATCGCCGGTCGCCGTAATCGGATCACGATCAGCGCCGTCTTATTCGAAAGCGATCGAATTAATATATAATGGCATTACCATCACGAGGATAAAGGCTTCGTGTGATTGTTATTTAGCTATATCATGTGTTGATGCCTTTAAATAAGGATCATTATGTCGCTCTCGTATGTGTTTGTATGCTTTATATAAGGCTAGCGACCCGCCCTGGCTTCGCCCGTCCCTTTAAACAATACAAACTTCTATGACCTTCCGTTTTAAATGTGTAATATCTTTGAAAATATTCACTTAAATAACATACTGTAAATGACTATATTAATCTATGTTAAATGCGTAATGTATTTGTTCCTTAATTGAATAAGGATTAATACTGTATTCCTTAAAATCTCTTCGATTATAAGCTATTATATCTCATAACAAGTAAAGGATAAAAAGGATTATTGCGGGGTATCTTTAAGAGATACACATATACCATTATGGACTTTTTAGAAGACGTTTTTAAGGTATACAATTACATTATTTTGATATATCTCATAGGGTTAATGATAATAATAAGCATTTATTTCAGATTATTAATCCATATACAAACAAAACAATTAACAAAAATAAATGTATAAAATTAAAATTTATATTAATATTACAGAAATAAAATAATGTTTTAAGGCAAATCTTCCGCTTAAATCAATATATCTATTAAAAATAACCGCATCAAAATCCGCTGTATAGCTTTAAATATCTGAGCATACATAGTGACAGACGGTGGTAAGCGACATCGTTTCAAACTATGATAATAATAATGAATGATGATCAAGTTGGTAGACGAAAAATTGAAGTAGCCGTTCTTTATAACTTAACCATAAAATATTATTAATTGTTAATAGTTTTTAATTGTTAGTAGACAATAGCATTGTAAGATGCGTTACGCTAATTTGATAGCTTAAATTTAAAGCACAAGTAACGTCATCTCATTTGTATGCTGTCTCGCTCACTCACTAAAGTATGAAAAGAATGAGAGTCTGTCCTATCTTGTAATTATTGTTTTATAAACATGTTTGAAGAAAAGCTTTATATTATTTTGTTGTTTGATTGTATAATTGAATATAACAATGTTTACAGTATCTCATAAAATACCTTACTTAAATCAATCTAATATTTATTACAAGTAGATAAAGCAAATATGATATTAAAAATAGAATCTGTATCTAACGCCATAAAATATATATATATACAGTATGAGTAAATTGCATATAATGTTTAATACTTAGTTTCCGAAATTTACGTTGTTACTATTTTTTGTATTCAACCTTAATGGTAAACCGGTTACTTTAAAATAATTCAAATAATTTTCAATTTCGTATTGCTACAATATAGGATAAATACTCGATAGCAAATTCGCTTTCCTAAAAATGAGATCTTTTGATAGACTGCTTTGTTAATTTTAATCACAAGTTATTAAACAGGTAGGTATATTAATTGTCAGACACTAATAATATATCAGTTCCGTAAAGAAAAATAAATATAAACTTGGAATAGCTACTTAGTTTGTATCATTCTTTCTTAAGAAACCATTATATACATGTATAATAAGTTATACATAAGTATAAATAACTTTCTCTGGTAATGCAATGCTGCTTCATAAAAGACAATGCTAAATAATAAGTCAAAATATTTATTTTAATATTTGCGTAGATATAACTCAGCCTGTATATATTTATTGCTTTATATAATAGTATTGTGGACGGAATTTTTATTGTTATCAAAATAAATCGAATATCAGTACACTCATCGTTTCCTCCAACACGTAAACATCACGCCGAGACCGCGGCCCAAGGGCGATGTGCGAGATAACGGCACAGCGTGCTAATCTTGCAACTAATCTAATCATTCGTAATATAAATTGCACAATTTTCACAAAACACTTCAAAGGTTAATGTTATCGTTATGTGTTTAAAGATTTATTTACCTGTTAATTATATCAAACTACTACCAAATATTTACTTCGCAACAGTTCCAAAATGTAGAGTCCCTGCCTAACCCATCTTCCTATGTTACATCAATATTTAACATTAAACATATCTCTTGGTTGAACCACATGTTCAAAGCATTAAATATTATATGACAGTTATCGATAAACAAAAAGAATCAAGGATTAATATTCGACAATATATCATAATTACATTATTTCGCGTAATAAATTACGTCTGTTTACAATAATGTTGTTATCGCTAATGATAACCATTTAGCACCGAGTACAGGAACGGCAATGAATCAAATTTTATCAATTCACTGCTTTATCGAGCCAACGAATTCCATGTTATGTTAAATTACGCAAGAAACCTCAACATGGACAATACTAATTAGTATCCGAAATACTTAACGGACTCGTTAATGACGCCATTAATCACATTACTCCACAATCGCTCGGTAATCGTGCAAATAAAGGACTATTAAGAGATGTAATGCGATAAATAAAACTTTACCGAGACGGAGTGCAGTTAAAATAAAATCTAAGAGAGTTGAGTCATTGAATGCAACACGACGAGTGAGGCTCGAGCGGGCGCCGGGGCCGGCGGGGGCCGGGGAGGCGCACGAGATGGGAGGTACGGCTCTATGTATCGGAAAGCTCGCCGCGCGATTGGCCCACGGGCGCACCAAAAGCTGCCGGGGCGGAGACGGCCGCGCGCGGTATAAATAGCAACTCCCGCCTCCGCGCCCACCAGTTTACTCGCCGCTCGCAGTGTTAACGCACACGTAGCGCGCTCGCAGTTGCTACTAGTGCTCACAAGTGTTCAACATGGTGAAGTTCGAAGGAGATTTTAGTATAAACGCTATACTGATGAACCACGCGGTGGCCAAGCCGCCACCGTCGCCCACCACGTCGTCGACGGCTACACCTTCCGAGGCGGATTTGAGCGACTCGGAGCTCGACGTCACGGGCACCGAACCCGTCGACTGCACGAAACCCAAGGAAGACGAGGAGAAGAAAGACAAGAAACACGAGAAACCGGCGTACAGCTACAACGCTCTCATCATGATGGCGATCCGCAACAGCCCCGAGAAGCGTTTGACGCTGAACGGCATCTATGAATACATCATGACCAACTTCCCGTACTACCGCGAGAACAGACAGGGTTGGCAAAACTCGATCCGCCACAACCTCAGCTTGAACAAGTGCTTTGTGAAAGTGCCGCGCCATTACGACGACCCTGGAAAAGGAAACTACTGGATGTTGGACGCGTCCGCCGAGGATGTGTTCATCGGAGGCACGACAGGCAAGCTGCGTCGGCGATCTGCCCTCAACGGAAGATCACGACTCGCGTGTTTCAAACGGCCTCTGTTCCCCGGTGCCCCTCTCACCGGTCCGTACCCACCCGCCACGTATTCTCAGCTGGTCGGTCTCTACTCTCAGCTCCTCTACCAGAGGTACGCGCCAATGCAAATGAAAACACCTCCCGTTACACCGAGTGCAGTTCATCCAGCGTTCCGAGGAGAAATGGGTTATGGCAGCCTTCCATACTCCCCGGCGATGTACGGAGAGAGATTGCCCAATTCTCCGTTCATGAGCCAGTCGCCGTTATTGCAAAACTCCTTACAAACGTCAGCGATGTTGGCGCAGACGTCGCCGCTGCTTCCACCGTCGCCTCCGATGATGGCGCACTCACCACCCACATCCGGAGCATCGAGCCCGGAGCTCCCGTCACCATCTCACCACCCGCTAACGCCGCACATCTACAAGCCCGTGACGGTGTTGACGCGGCAGTGACTTCGCGCGCTAAGTAATCTCAAAGAGGCTGACACTTGAACAATCTGTGATCTAGGTTTAGTTAGTTACACCAGTGTCTAGATTTATCTCATAATATCTAGTGTAATGTTTTGCAATAATAGACGTTGTTGATACCCGTAGCATTCCGCTATTGTTTGTTGCTGTATATTCTATTGTGAATGTAAATAGTTTCCAAAGTGTATATTTATTGAATTATTAGCTTTAAGGTTCTAGATGTAACGAATAAACAAAATATTTCTCCTTAACAATCTCTTTCATTATCACATTCTTCATTTTTAAAACAAACAACACCTCTATATGATACTAAGCTTAATTTGATTTTATTATTTTATGACAGTGTAATGATCATTTAACTGTGACTAAAATTACGCCAGTTCAGCGCATGCGCAACATTAGGCCTACAATATAATTGGGATAAATTAACGCGAACATAGTTACTCTTGTTTAACTTAACCAGATTTCTTAAATATGAAAATAATATAAAACTGTTTTGGATATTTACATTCAGATTCATTTATATCTTGTAAAGACAATAAATAGTTAAAGTTTTAAATAAAAAAAAAACTTAAAACAGCTTACATATAGTATATGGACAGATATATCTTGGCCTGCACAATTATTGATATCTCTCAATTTAATTCATTTACTTTTTGAAGCAATGAAAACAAAACTTGGTACAAAAATACTAAATAAGCTCCGGCGCAACTCTTTTCTAAAATAACAAAATTAACAATAACTAGATAGATTTATAACTCCACTTGCCAAACACTTTTATAACATATATATAACAATTTTTGTAATATGTCATTAAATTTAATTATATTAAACAATTGTTGCTTAACGTTTTTAACTAATTTAAAGATAACTGTGATAAACTATTTTTTTAATTAAAATTTTTAGGTAAGCTCTAAAATTTCTGCCTTGATCATCATTAAGTCTGAACTGGCAGTAAATATTTTTTAAACGTTTTTCTAAACTTTTACGACACATTTATCATAGTTATTTAGTAAAATATTTTTTTAAATATAACCATATTTTTAATTTTAATATCAAATACAGACCTACTACACAGATAAATTATTTTACTGCAATTAGAAATATTTGAAGATTAGTTATCTTCAAATATTACAAAACTAATAATATTAATTATTTTTAAGTTTAAATTGAATAAATTCCATAATACAAACGAATGTAAATCGAGCTTGTCAGAATCAGGGCTTAAATTATTTTTTATATTCGTCATAAGAAGATTAGTGAAAATAAGCCGTTTATTTATTAAACAATAATAAAGGCACTTTCGGTTCTCGAAATTGTTTTATAACATTGTAAATTAATCGGATCAGAAAGAGAATACGCAAATCGAATCAACAGTTAGAATTAACGAAATAATTTCTTCGTTGCAGTAAAATAATAATAAATAATTAACAGTAGGATAATCTTTGTTATCTTCTGTAAATAACAGAATACTATTCGATCAATTTGTCAGCTATCTTTTGTATTTCTTTAAAACAATAAGTAAATCGGATGATTGTCATGTTATATATATTTGTTTAGGTACTTTAATTCGTTTTATACTTTTTTTTTAACTTTTAAAAAACAATGTCATTACATTGTTTTTTAAAATTCAAGACATATATATAAATACATATAATCACTAGCTGTCTTTGAGGGGAAAATATCCAATTTGTAGGAAAATTTAAATTTTATATCGGATCTTAATACAAAGCTCGATTTTAAGTCGATCAAATAATGTTACTTAGAATATATTTAAATTTATTACGTGTTCTTATATTTACTAGACAGGCCTTAGTGAGATGTCTAGGTAGATAAGATCCTTATCATATATTACATACCTAATCTTATTTAGGTTAGACTTGTGAGTGAGCCAGTGTAAATTCAACACAAGGTCGACTAGACGTCGTCAAAGGAAATTCAGCAGGCATTGTCATCACGCGTTAGTGAAGTCATATTTTACACAACTGCCCAAAAATATATTTTAATGTTTCAGAGTTCATATGTGTGTAAGTTGCTTTATTCCGCATTCAAGTTCCTGAACATCTGGCTGACTGTATGGGGTATTGTTAGAAACTTCACACTTTACCGATTGACACCGACTATACAGTTATTGAACAATATCCTTGTCTTTATAATTAATTTCAATTGTCAACGATTGATGTCGATATTGGTATTTTTTTATTCAATTAATATTAAAGTATTACACGAAACATCGACTTTATAAAAAAATACTTTAATTGTACAGTTTAGTCACTCTTTGTAATTTATTTAATAGCATAGCTTATAGTACAATGCCTGCCTAGAGAAAGTTGAGTTTCATGAAATTGCTGAAATGTGTGCATTTCAATCAATATTCATCAATCAATTTAAAAAAAAACGAAATTATAGCCAAACCATTAAATATGTGTTATTACGAATATGATAATATTAAAAATTGTATCTAAATTTAGATTATTACCTAGAATTGTGGAACATTTTCTGAACATACATCTGCGATGTAAACCTGTTTTCAGTTAGATTTCTTCCCGAATTATCCCAGTTACAGTTACTAATAATAAATATGTACTTAATTAGACTCGTGTAGGTACTTAGGAGTTTATTTTTTTTATGGATCGACAATTAACAATTTTAGAATAGAATCAATTCTAACAAAAGTTGACACAATAATTTTCATAGTTCTTTAGAAACACATCGTTATATGAGAATAACAAAAAACCCCTGACATTTTGATTCGTACGTTTGTATACTATGTATATTGTCACGTTCGGATCTTGTTGTTGGAAACATTATTTAATGTAATTTAATAGACAGTGACCATTTTCAAGGAAGACTGATAGCTACCTACATCGGACAAGTATATTATATACAGTATTCAAGTGTGTGTGCAATCACATATACATATGTGAAAGGATTAAGGCTCATATCCAACGACTTACCAGTACGTGATTTCATGACAGGATATACTCAGAACCTCGGGGTTTGCATTGTTATATGCTAGCTACTAAACCGAGTAAGCTATTTATAGAGGATTATTAGTGTAAGTTTTTAAAAGACAATATGTATTTTAATATTCTAGATATGAATAATTAAAACCGAATATAATAGGCCGATAATAGAACTGTTTACTCCGCTTTTTAAGTCTGTTGTAAATAATTATATTATATACTAGGTGTGCCCGCTACCTTGTACGCGTTTGAATTTAACAAAAAAAATAGTAGTGTAGCTTCAGTTACTCCTTATTATATTAGCCGGAACAAACAGACAGACAAAAATTGTAAGAATGTTATTTCGTTATATGTACCGTGTAATACATATGCATTGAGTAAAAAGGGCTTTTTTTAATATTACAAAAAGACACTCTAATTTTATTAAATGTATAGATTTAAAGGCTATATATGTATGTATCTTGAAGCCGCAATGCGTATTGAAGCATGCCAATCGGATGTAGGTACAAGTAAAGCTCTATGAATTGATTATAATAAGTGTAACTAACATGTCAATGACTGTGATCCGCTACTCTCCAACAAAACATTCGATTCACGTCTATTGAAAAGTGCGATGTGTTAAAATTCATCCAAGATCGATTTATCACTTGAAGTGCGAATGTCACAAGCGCACAGCGGAAGCTGAAGCGATTAGCGGTTTAAGTTGTCAATGTCTTGATTATTATTTAATATGAAGAAGTACTTATCCCTTAAAATTTATTAATGGTTACTATGATCTGTCTATACAAGGTAGGTATATGTATGTTACAAGGCTTTTTGTCTTCAAACAATGAGTACGATTTAATGATTACACTATAGCTGTTTTTTATACATAAATTTTCTGGTAATAATATCTAAATAAAGGTGAAAAAATTCCATCAAAAATCCAATACAATACAAAAAAAGCGCGAGGCGAGTGTGGCAGAGAAACTTACCGTCACCACGTTTAAGTTGTTTAGTAAAGGATTTTTTTCGTTTACTACATGTCATCTAATATACAGCTACAAATAAATAAGACAGTGCATATTGTAAAAAAAAATAAACAGAGAAATTTAAATGTATATATCCTAATTATATCATCGCATATAATCGCTTCAACGGCTGACTCGCGGCACTCGACTAACTGTTTCGGGTACCACAATACAATCACACGAACAAACGGACAATCATACACGGCTGTCGGTACAAGCGATCATTAATCATCCATCATCGCTTCTGAGACATTTTCACATGATTCTAAGAACTTCTAAAATCAAACCTACACCACAGAGGTAAATACAATTTGTATCCTCAATAGTTTTCTTGTCAAAGCTTAAATCTTCATTAAAGTTTCTAGATTTCATGTCTCTTGATATAATATATTATTACAGATTTACAAAAGAGTTATGCTCCAAATCTTAAACATAATATAAGCATTTTTTCGGTGGATCACAATTCTAATTCATTTGTCGAAATAATTAAATAGTTTTCTACCGCTAAACAACAGTACTCAGTATTGTTGTGTTCCGGTTTGAAGGTTGAGTGAGCCAGTGTAACTACAGGCACAAGGGACACAACATCTTAGTTCCCAAAGTTGGTGGCGTATTAGCGATGTAAGGAATGTTTAATATTTCTTAAAGTGCCTATTCGGGCGGCAGTGACCACTTACCGTCAGGTGGCGTATATGCTCGTCAGCAAACCTATAACATGAAAAAGATATATTCTTTTGATACGATATAATTATTTTGATTGCATTAATTAGGTATCCAAAATTGCTACGAGGTTTCAAATGTTTCTTATCTACGCTGCAAAGCATTCTGATTTAACTGTGTTTTGTGTAGGATATATCCTTTTTGTTAGCAAGTAAGATATAATAAAAACACAATTAATCATTTCTACGACAAGCTTGCCTAACTGTATTGTACGTCGCACCCCCCGAGTGGTACCTTCATCACCTGATCGGCCTCTAGGGATAGTCGTTCATACCACCGTGTATAATACGAGTTATTTCGCAACGTTGATCGTCATAACCTTAAGATAAGCAAAGAATAATATCTCAATTCATATTTTACGAATGTTTAAATCGTTATAAATGTGAATTATAAATCAAATTCAAATTTATAATTTAAGAGGTAAAGCAAATACTATACAAGTAGGCTCTTGTGAGCTATATTTTAAAATTATACTAGATATGAATAACATTTTAAACTACCATCTTTTCGTATAGAAGATTTAAAAGCAATATAGTATATTTATATATTCAAATTATAGTATTTCATCAATCATCAACACATAATACGCATAATCATGTTATCATTTTATCGCAGTATATCCAAATTGATAACTATAAATAAATTTAAAAAAATTAAATCCTCTTCAAATTAGATACAGCTAGTGGACTAATAAAATACCATGAAACTACTTGACCAATTTTAATGAAACTTACCCTTTTCCCTACGTTGCGATGAGTGACACGACTTTTATTTTTAGAGAAATTCATGGATTAACATACAAATATACACTTACGAAAGGCTTACGTGCTTGGAAGCCTAAATGGATCATCGTCCTCAAATATAATTAAATTCTATTTTTTTTATGGTATAGATTGACGGACGAGCATGTGGGCCACCTGATGGTAAGTGGTCACCATGACCCATAGACAATAAAGCTGTAAGAAATATTAACTATTCCTTACATCAATGTGCCACCAACCTTGGGTACTAAGATGTTATGTCCTTTGTGCCTGTAGTTACACTGGCTCACTCACCCTTCAAACCGGAACAGAACAATACTGAGTACTGGTATTTGGCGGTAGAATTACTGATGAGTGGATGGTACCTACCTAGACGGGCAAAGCCCTACCACCGAGAAAATATATTAATTAATATTACATACATACATTTCGAAATGATAACCTCAATTTTTTAGAAGTCGATTAAAAATAAACGTAAAACGTAAGTAAAGAGTAACATTGGGTCGCTTCGTAACATTTGATAAAAACCCAATAATAAAATATTGTTTTTAATTGTTTTATTGACATTTAATCAAATATTTTACTACATTGTGTAGTAACTCCATTTTGCGTGTTCTAAAGTTGTTTTGACGATTTCATAATAGACAGCAACTGATTGTATGTTAATTTCACCTTGATACTGTTTGAGGCACCTTATATTTTTTGGAGTTGTTATTTTAAATCATTAAATCAACCAATTTCAATGTTTTGGGTACCGCACGCTTACATTTATATAGATTGAATTTAAAGAATAAATATATATTTCATCTAATTCCCTATTTCAATTTACCTAAGTTGAGTTAAACTCGTAAGGCAAATGCTCGTATCCATCGTATATTCTTAATTTAACTATACTTTATTACTTCTACTATATATTTGAATATGATTTTTCCAATTGTAAATTCTTTTAGCCACCGAAAATTTTAATATTTCAGACAAAATCAAATTATACTTTCTTCAAGTAGGCATTCAGTGGGGTTACAAGCACTTATTTAACAACTATATTAAGTAGTTACCAACGGTTCAGAAAGTAGATATTACCGAGAAGATCAAAAGTCAGTAGTTACTCTTTTTCAATATTCAATCTTTTTTTTTCTAAATAATTATATCAGACTATTTAATCTTTAAATTAGTGCTAATATAAACACAAAAAAGTTGTCACCAACGGAACCAGTATCCATACAAACCTAAAAACAAATGTTTCGTAATTAATGTTTTAAGCAACCGAATAAAACATAGCCGGTGTAAATTAACAACGTAAAATATAGTTACAAAACAATCAAATGTGTTGATTTAAATTAATTAAAATTGTCTTTTCAAATTCTTTATTCGATTACCATTAAAATATTTTGTATCTACTTAATGTTTTGACCTCACAGTATCACTAGAAACTTGTAGTTCAAGATTAAAATTAAAATGTTTAACTATTGACTAACAAATATTACGTTTTTCAAAAGTTAAATAGGTAAATACTTAATTATGTACCTAGATAAAGCTATAGAATTATCTCGAAAATAGTTACAATTACTAAGGTAGAACTTACCTACTACAGAAATATTATACAATAAATATATAGTCCTTATGTTAAATACATGATTAGCTAGATTTGATAGACAAAGTATTACTAGCTCACTACTACTAACTTGCTATGCTATGCTTCACATAGTTTTGCAAAATTAAATATCCTTGTATGGTTTTCATAATTTTTTTTATGGAATAGATTGGCGGACGAGCATATGGACCACCTGATGGTAAGTGGTCACCATCACCCATAGACAATGACGCTGTAAGAAATATTAACTATTCCTTACAACGTCAATGCGCCACCAACCTTGGGGACTAAGATGCTATGTCCCTTTTGCCTGTAGTTACACTGGCTCACTCACCCTTCAAATAATAATAATGTACGAGTATAATATATCAGACTCCACTAATGCTCTCGATAAAGTTGACCACGCTGTAAGAAATATTACTTAACGGATAATATTCTTACTACGTTTGAAATTCAGTAATTAGTAAATATTACGATCTCAAACTTTTTTTATAATTTCATCCTTTTGTATGACTTCAATTGATTCTAAATTTAAACAGTGAATCAATATTATTATTACAGCAAATTAATCAAATCCTAAGCTACAGTTTTAAATAGATAAAAGTAATAACTCAGTGGTCTATCTGCATACATTAAGACTTTGATTTAAAATTAAATCATGATATCGAGATGAAACAAACTGATAACGGGGAAGGTGATAACTCCTACAATTAATCTAAATTTAAAACATGACCACATAAGACTATATTACACATCTTACGTCTTGCTTTAGTAATTTGAAATTATATTATAAATCTATATCTATACAATTATCAGATAAATATAATTAATTGTTACAAATATTTTTAAAAGATTTCCACGTCAAACTGAGATAAGTGCCGCTATCGACCATTTTCCGAGTATATTTGTGTACTTTTATCAGACGATGCGATCGAAAATTTTATAGATTATATTACTAAGAGGATAACTAATAGAAAACACAAACATTATTCGATAACTACTCAGTAGTATTGTATATGTGGACTTTGTAACGTGTACACACTGTAGGTTGTTGTTCGATGAAATTTTAAATTACTTTAGATTTTAAAATTATATTATACTAATGAGAGCCGAGATAGCCCATTGGTTAGAACGCGTGCATGGTAACTGATGATTGCGGGTTCAAACCCAGGCAAGCACCACTGAATATTCATGTGCTTAATTTGTGTTTTTAAATTCATCCCGTCCTCGACGATAAAGGAAAACATCCGTAGAAATTCTAGCACATGTGTATGCCACCAACCCGCATTGAAACAGCGTGGTGAAATGTTCCAAAAACCTTCTCCTCCAAGGGAGTAAAAGTTTAGCTCAGCAGTGAGAAATTTACAGGCTGTTGTTGTAATGATTACGTCACAATTTAGCCACGGTTTGGGTTACGGTTGCCATTTTAAAGAGACCAAATTCGTATAACTAATTATAAGAGACAAATGTACTGTAGGTGAACTCTCTCTCTCCGACTCTACCTGATGACTCAGATACAGAACCGGATCTTTGCGCTTTCCGAGGTAATTCCCAGATTGTCCAATCGCAGGCTCAGGGCTGATAATAACCTAATCATAATATGTTGTCTAATGAGCTGACATAATATTTCACAACATTTCCAAAAATAGATTCTACAAATATTACTAAGATATTACGATCACGGCCCGCTATAAAGAATCGGATAAGGCGGCGGCTACATGCTGGACATGACTTTACTACAAAAGTATCGGTGATAAGCAGCTGATGACAAAACGACAGTCATGACTCCGAGCTGGTTTTAATGATAATTTTATTTGTTTTTACCAAAATAAGTGACAATACGTAACAGAGGCGGTCAGCGTATTATTAAACTATTATAAGTAATAATCACTAGCCATTAACAGTCGTACGTGACTCCCAGCACGCTGTGATGAGACGCAATCAAAACAAATGATTTGGTTCATTGCTGTAGCCATTTTAATGCAATTAGCAGCTAATTAATAGGCACGATTGGAACGAGTTTCTAATTCACTCTGTGCCCTAATTATCGTAGGTAATATTTGTTTTGGATTCCTCAATATCATGTTTTTTCGAACAGTATACTTACTATGAAGATATTTATAATCATTTTCCTGTAAGATGCAATCTGTGAATTACGAAGATATCTATATCAGAGCGTTTAAGGTACAGGTAAACTTTATTTATGGATCAGCACATGAGCTCTTTGGAGAGACCTGACATAAGCAGCAAAGCCACAACCTGAAAGCATACAACACGATCGAAGGATCAGACACAAACGCGAGAAATAGGATCCGAATCCTTGGGTACTGTAGTAAAGAGGTAATATCAACCTTAGTAAAATTATCTCACTGTGACTCATTCATTAATTGTATGTGTTTGTATGTTATAGATAGAGGGATATGTTTGTGGGTCACGTGATGAGCAATGGTCACCACCACCCGTGTAAGAAATATTAATCATTAATTATTAATAATTATCATATCACTACATCTCCTTCGTAAGAAGCTGAAAATTGAAAAATGTTCCTTGTGCATATAGTTACAATGGCTCATTCACCGTTTTAACCGGAACAGTACTGAGTGTTGCTGTTTCACGTTAAAATATGAGATGGTGAGTGGTACCTATATACCGAGAAAGGCTTTCACAGTTTTTCAATCAACTAAATTGTATCAAATTTGTTCCTCATCCTTAGTACAATTAAATCTATCCAGCAGCAATTAGCTCATTAATTGATTGGATTTATATGTAATTAATGCCTTTGAAACTAAAATATAAAATTAAAATATTTATTTGAGACTTGATAAGATTTTTTGTACCACTCACCAGCGCAAGTCTAGATGAGATTGCTAAAATCAATAAAACACTCATTGCTCTATACTTCAATTTAAAGAATCATGTCTAAGCAATTTTCTTTCTCATCGTGCCAATAAAGTTACCATTTTATAATACTTAATAAACCCACATTAAACTATAGTAATTAACAATATTTTTAACATAAACTAATTTCATCGTTTTCTATTCTAAAACCTAGATCATGTGAAGTTTCAAATGCATGTATAATTTTAGTATTTTTTAAACAAAGGAATTCATAACTCGCAATGTAAGACCTATACACCTGAAGTACGTACGTAGGTATCTATAACTGTTCGTCTATCTATAAAAGTGGTCACTACAACGTTATATTTCTTTTTTAATCTAATGAAGCAATTAAGTATGGAATGGTGATAGTAAATAATTAACCTTGATTAAACTTGAACTGTCCAGTTTGGCAGAAGCGTTAAACGTACGACTATTGTATTCAAATGCTATAAAGTAAAGTAAAAAAACACTTTCAAATTCTTTGTTTTAAAAGTGACACAATCATGTCGTCGTTATTTGAAGTGCAGTGCAAGTTCATGTATTTGTCCAAAATTGTCTAAAACCACGGAAAGTATTCCACGGGGAAAGAAATAGTCGAGAAATATATAGTCTTAAATTTTGGTCACAAGCTCACTCACGAACTACCATTAAATAATATTAAAAAATAACAGCCTGTAAATTTCCCACTGCTGGAATAAGGCCTCCTCTTCCATTAAGGAGAGGGTTTGAAAGATAGTCCACCACGCTGTTCCAATGCAGGTTGGTGGAATGCACATGTTGCAGAATTTCGATGAAATTAGACGCATGCAGGATTCCTCACGGTGTTTTCCATCACCGCCGTGGACGAGATGAATTATAAATAAATTAAGCACATATATATAGTGGTGCTTGCCTGGGTTTGAACCCGCAATCGTCGGTTAAGATGCACGCGTTCTAACCACTGGGTCGTCTCAGCAAATTTTTTTTTCAACAATATTATTAAAATGAATTAAATTTAACAATAGAATTAAAAAATTCTAAAAATGAAAATAAAAATCTTAATGATGTCTACGATAGGAGTCATAGAACGCATCTTACGAGAAACGTGATCCATCGTTACAGCGATCTTTAAATATACATATAATGTCTAAGCATATATATAATACTAGTTGTCGCCCGAGGCTTCTCTTGGGATTTAAGCGGTTGGTTGTCATGTCTTAGGCCAAAAACATAGCCTTTTTTCTTTATTGTCGCTCAAGTTTGCTTCACACAAAATTTCATCAAAGTCTATGGGTGATGGTGACCACTTACCATCAGGTGGCCCATATACTCGTACGCTAAACTTTACCATAAAAAAACGAAAGATCTAAATAAAATTATCACATGCGTCACAACTTGTTAAAGATTGAAAATAAACTTTAAATCCAATAGATACACTCGTATTGGAATAAATTACTAACTAAAAAATAAATAATAATTTAAAATATTATGTTGGTAAATAAAAGGTATTGTGTACATACAACACACAGACACACACACACAGACAGGGTTTTAATTACCGATACACAAGAGTTGACGCGATGGGAAGGGTCTGCTGCTTGGCAAATAAAATTACACGTGTCATATTCTTTTGTTTCGTGAACGACTCCAATATTTACACAGATACACGAAATAATTATATTATATTATTAATACGTTTACACGTGGAAATCCGGGCCTTGGATTGTGAACGTGTCTTTAATGAGGAAGTCGATGAGTATTTATGACGACGAAGGTTAATCTTTCTCTGACGGATCGTATTATTATTATTATTTAGATTTACCAGATGTGTGGCAGCCACGAAAATTGTATGTGTATTTTCCATTATCTACAGATACACCTGCACGAACACAATAATTGTTTATATGTAATTATTATACAAAAGAAGGAGAGTCGAGATGGCCCAGTGGTTAGAACACGTGCATCTTAACCGATGATTGCGGGTTCAAACCCAGGCAAGCACCGATGATTCTAGTGCTTAATTTGTCTTTAAAATTCATCTTGTGCTCAGCGGTGAAGGAAAACATCGTGAGGAAATCTGCATGTGAAAAATTTCATAGAAATTCTGCCACATATGTATTCCACCAACCCGCATTGGAACAGCTTGGTGGAATATGTTCCAAACCTTCACCCAAAAGAGAGAGGAGGCCTTTAGCCCAGCAGTGGGAATTTACAGGCTATTGTTGTTGTTGATACGAAAGAAGTAAGTAATACCGGAGAGAGATCAGACGTGGACCGTATATCTTGTCATCCGGACTTATTTCCATGCAATCCGAGGCACTAGAATAAATATTATAAGCTTTGAAATAACAGCAAACAGAAAAATCCAGAGCTATTTCACTCCAAGCTAGTTTTACAAACAGTATGAATCTGATATGTCCATACTCTACTTAGTTAGCAGCGGAGTCCATACTTAAATTCGCTGCTAACTACAATAAGAACGAGGCAAGGCTTTTTGAAATACTTGATCGACAAAATTTGGTTGTTAAATGTTTTCTATTTCGTTAACACTTTCAAGTCTTATTTAATACTAGCTGTTGCCTGTGGCTTTTCTCCAGTTTAAGGGTGTTGGTTGTCATGTGTAAGGTAAAAAAAGACTGTCCTTTCTTGGAGTTTAAGTTATCTTCTTACCAAATTTTATCAAATTCGCTTCAGTGGTTTGGTCGTGAAAGACCGACAGACAGACAGAGTTACTTTCACATTTATAATATTATATGTATATGTGATATAAATTAAGCCAAGAGATTATGTCCACAGGGACCATGGAGACATAAAATTAGTAAGTAGTAGCAGCCTGTACATTTCCCACTGCTGAGATAAGGCCCCCTCTACCATTAAGGAGAGGGTTTGGAACATATTCCACCACGCTGTTCTAATGTGGGTTGGTGGAATGCACATGTAGCAGAATTTCGATGAAATTAGACACTTGCAGGTATCCTCACGATGTTTTCCTTCACCGCCGAGCAGGAGATGAATTATAAACACAAATTATGCACATATATATGTATAGCGGTGCTTGCCTGGGTTTGAACCCGCAATCATCGGTTAAGTTGCACGCGTTCTCACCACTGGGCCATCTCAGCTCATCAGACATAAAATTACGAGTAATAAAACAAGATAATCGTCTCATGGAAGAAGTCACCAGAAGTATAAGAAGTGCGCTCGATGGCATTAGTAATAATAAAACGTTTTAACAAATGCTAAGCATTCAAATATTTATTAATTTATTTATAATTGATATTTTAATTACGATTTTTAATTTGAAACACGTTGATTTTCAATGTCAGATATCGTTCAAGACAAGTAATTACACTCAGCATACAAAGTAAACTAATAAATTATTTTGTAAAAATAAAGCAATCGAAATTGTCATCAAAACAGACGTAACAAAAATCTCTGGAATATTTTAGGGATACACTGTGAAACAAGTCATAAATTATTTCTGAAGTCAACTTCTTTGTTGACGAGGTCGTGAAATCATAAAATCATCACAGCACAAACGATGTGGGTCCGGCCGCGAGGCGCGTTAGTTTAGAGGTCGCAAATCAATGATAACGAGTAAAACCTTGAATCGTTATTATATAACGCCCGAACGGCAATCATTCGTTTAGTGTTAGTGTTTGTTGCGACAATAGGCGTTGTTGTGGCGTTGCGTCAGCGACTCCTTACACGATTGTTGTCACATACCGTAATGTACGCGACACGTGCTCTCAAACTTCTGTTAAACGAGCGCTGCCACATCATAACTCGGTTTAAATAAATTTAACGACAAACTTTTTACTCTCTTGCTATGTTTGTCAACATAAAGTAGTAATTATCTTATATAATCATCGTATATAAAGGTTTTTCTTAAGATTTATTAATGACATTATACTAAACTCATAATTAGTCTACCATAGAATGCCCATTAAAATAAGCACATGGAGTCAGATCTGAAACCGATGTCTGCTCAATGACACAAAAACAGCAGTCTGCCAAAATCAACAGCCGGTTAATGTGTTATTGCTGGGCCTATTCTGCCTCTTTGAGGAGGGTTGTTGATTAGTACATTTGACAGTTTCTTATCCAGATTCCCTCATGCTGATTTTTATCTCATATAACTGATATGTTAGTCATGGTTGTTAATTCAAAACTAGTAACTCCTGAGACATCAAAACTCTTTAAATGTAACAAGCATATATTTATATCTCTGACTTTTATCAACATTTTAAACATAAAGATGATGCATACGATTTGAATCGTAACAAACAAAATATAGTAAAGTTTAAGGAGCACTGGCTCACTAGATCGAAGGATGTGGTCCAGGAGAGGCGGCAAACAATTGTTATTCAAGTGAACACATCCTCATCACGGTAATCGTTTGCTTGAGAACGCGTCTTCGGTTCTACTTGCGCGCCGTGTCGCTCGCTTCCTATTTATGAGCTGACCGATAGCCGCGCCTTGTATTAGAGCTGTCTAATGTAAACAATATCATAAGGCATTAGGTCTTACAAAAATGGCTCTTGTAATTTGCTCAATTAATAATTAGGTCTTTAATAATGTTCACTGGCAATATAGGATTTTTCTTTTTCGTTTGACACAGTTTACTTGTATTCTAGAATGATCTCGAATAAGTCAGTACAAATAACAGTACTCATTATTGTCGTGTTCCGGTTTGAAGGGTGTGTGAGCCAGTGTAACTACAGGCACAAGGGACATGACATCTTAGTTCCCAAAGTTGGTGGCACATTGACGATGTAAAGAATAGTTATTTCTTTCAGCGTCATTGTCTATGGGTGATGGTGACCACTAATCAGCTGGCCCACTTGCTCGTCCGCCAACCTATACCATAAAAAAATTACAATAATAAATGTTTGTTTTTTCAACATTTACCTATCATTTTATGTATGTATTTCATGAAGCACATTCATTTCCGATACTTCCAATTCAATGTGAACACTCCAGTTATGTCTATGTATGTATAATTTGCCTTCATTTTAGACATTTTTGAATCTACATTAAAGAAAAAGTTATCCAGACTTTGCTGACTCTCGATCAACAGATGCAAAATTACCTAGAAGATACTTTTGTTCCTTGTTTGCCTTCCACACGAGCGTTTCAAGCTCTAGGGGGATATATCCTCTATCTTCTTTTACGATATCCAAGACGCTGTTTGATAAAACTTATATACATTTTCCTTAATTAAAGTAGACACCTTACATACTAAAATAAGCATAGTAGATATATCCTTAAATTGTATTTTATTTTATACAATCTCAAACAGACTACATAGAAAAAAATATTAACAAAATTAAAAAAGTTTCATTCTTTAGCGAATTAGTGTTGCACACAAATTATATTTCTTTGAAACATTAATTATGTACAGAGTAGATGGTCTCGTATCAACTGTAAGGCTATTTTATATAACCAGTTGCAGATGATCGTTTAATAACGAGGTATATATCATAGAACGTCAGCGATACACAATCACGGTTTGATTTAGCATTAAATCAGCGTTCCCTTGTTTGTATACAAATCATAATCAAGTAGCATTGAGTTTGAAATGAAACAATTTGAGGCTGAGCTGAGGCTGAGGGAAGGAGAGGGGTCGTGACCGCGCGTGCGGCTGCTAATTGAGAAGAGCAAACGCAACTCATTCTATAAGGTTATCTTAGCGCAATTCATTATATACTAGTTGTTACCCGCGGCGTCACTCCAATTTAATGGTGTTGGTTGTCACGTGTCAGGCAAATAAATAGCCTATGTCCTTTCTTAGATTTAAAGTTTGCTGCATACCAAATTTTATCAAATTCGGTTTGGTGGTTGGATCGTGAAAGACCGACAGACAGATACAGTAATTTTAATATTTATAATTTTATTTTAGATTATTGAACGCCACGTCGAAGTCTTTAAATCGTTATTTTACTGGATGAATAGGATTTTAAAGCTACCACCATTTCTGATATAACTTCTCTACCCTAATTACCGTAAAGTAATTTTTACTTATTTTTTATATATTTACGAAATTACATCATCATATACGGCATGAAATTAAAATGTCCAGCATGGAATTTCTAACAAATCAAAGTATAAATACTATATAACATACTTCACGCTAGAAAATCATGTACAAGATAAGATAACAATCGCCTATAAATTGAAGTTTTTTGATCAAGAATTAAATTTATTCAAAATCAATAAATCAAAATAAACTTTATTCAAGTGGGCAAGTTAAGTAAGGCAGACTGCCTTACTTAACTTATTTATTACAATTAATTATTTTGAAAGCGATGCATAATTAAAAGAAAATTATTCTAAGCAATTATGATTAACACATAGACGCCACAGTATCGGCGTGATTCTCGAAACTGAAGGAATTAGATTTTATAAAAAATTAATACTTGCAAACATTTCGATTATCTATAATTTACTTTTAGGGCATAATCAGATGACACCGTTTGTAACAAACACGTAGAGTAACGCAGAACGAACTCAGTGAAAGAGTCGCTCAAATCTTAAAGGCATCATAGATGAAATAACGACAAATTGACGAAACGTGAACTGAAAAACGGTGATATCTTTTTGGAGAGGCTTTGTCCAGCAGTGGTGAAGAATCTTTACAGCCTGTAAATTCCCACTGCTGGGTTAAAGGCCTCCTCTCCCTTTGAGGAGAAGGTTTGGAACATATTCCACCACGCTGTTCCAATGCAGGTTGGTGGAATACACATGTGGCAGAATTTCTATGAAATTTGTCACATGCAGGTTTCCTCACGATGTTTTCCTTCACCGCTGAGCACGAGATGAATTACAAAGACAAATTAAGCACATGAATCAGCGGTGCTTGCCTGAGTTTGAACCCGCAATCATCGGTCAAGATGCACGCGTTCTAACCACTGGGCTATCTCGACTCTGTATTATAAATATATTAAAAACTTTATGGGCAGTGATGTGTGACTCTGTGAACCTGATGTACACACTCGAAGCTAATAATGGAAATAGATAGAGATCAAAACAGGCACGTCAAAGGGTGACAACAATATAACACATTACGGAGCACAATGCAACGCTACATTAGCACATTAGCAGTCGCCCGCGATCCGATGACGCCGTCTAATGTACCAACATTCAGAAACACAACTAAAGAGTTCCTATACAACTCGCATCTGACAAATTTTACAACAACAATACCGCACAGAATGATTTAAGGGTTAAACGGATAGAATTTTACAAATTTAATAAAACACTCCAAAAATAAATAAAATCTATACAACCAAGCTATTTTGTACTGTATGCCGAAGTGATAAGGTGTATATTTTTTTTGGGAGTCGGTTGTGAGGTAAACACGTCGTTGCATGATAGTAAAGGGCCATAGAAGGCGGCCCGTTTGATGGCGTGTCGGATGTCTCAATCGGGAAGGCTTTGCTGCGCCCGCGCCGCCCGCTCCACTCCCACACGCGGACTATTCTTTACAACCTTTGTATTGATAATATTATTGAATATTTTGCAATAGAATTTTTCATAATACCCTATCATATTAAGACGATTATGTTTCTTAATAAAGGACTGTAAGATTATTAACGAAAAAAATATTTTATAAGATAAGTTAGACACTTTGAGATTAATTAAAATATATGACATTAAAATCATAAAGGACCCAATGAAATAATATGTATGTGTAATTGTATAATATAAATATTTCCAATTTCCACGCGTAATTATGACATTATAGTGACACGTTCGTCCGTTTCGTCTGCGGCGTGACGAACACACAACACATATGTGTCAGCCATGGTTCGTTTTATACGCCCATAGAGAATAATTACTGGTCCTAAATCAAGGACGGCTTCAAAGGGTTGACGATGTGATGACAATAATCGTTTCCCACACCCTAATAAATTAAAATAAACCTTACTCAACTGACGTAGGGTACAAAATTGTGTGTATACATATTAAGATTTATTACGTTGTTTTAAAAAAAATATTAGTTTATTGTCAGTAATACGGATGTTGTGTTACTTCATACAAATACGGGTGATTTTTATTTGTATGTGATCTTTGATTTATACATTCTTAAGATTAATATGTACAAACATAAAGGTCTTTTGAATTATATTATAATATAATGTTGTTGAAAAAATAGTTTGGTTGTAACCGGTATCACGAAAAACATTATCTTTGAGAACATATATATATTTATCTTTCTGGGAATCCGATTAAATATATTTATATATATCTAGAAAATTTTATTAAATCCGATTAACCGAAAATATATTTAATCGGATTTAATAAAATATTCTAGAGAATTATTACTATCTCGTCTGCATTTAATTAAATTAATTTAAACACACATGATTAGATTCCCATAAATATAATTTCAAAGCCTGATATCGCCCTTAATCTGATACCTTAGTACTGTTATGACTAAAAATATATTACTTTTGAAAATAATCTTCTACATGAAATATTTTCTTTCAACTAAAAAGTTATTGCTTAAATCTGTTTCTCACTATCACAATTACAACTATCAATATCAACAATCAAGTAGAATTGTTTTTAAGGAAATATGTATTAATTCTTGTTAGTTTCAACGGACATGAGTCCTTTCGACCCTGAACTACACGAGAGCAATGAGACGTTAAAATAGGCAAGTAATCGCAACCGGCGCGGGCGCACTTAATACCAACTTAACCGTAATCTAATAAAAGTTAACCCTTCATCTCCACCACGGGCACTTTGTACCGCAGTAATCCCACTCGACGCGCTCACTAAACCGGAAAACGCAAATTATACAACAAAGAGGTAACACATCTGCGCTCGCGCATCCAACCTCTGTCCAAGACGCTTTTTTTTTTTAAGCGATTTTAAACTCTAATGTTAAGGCTTAAGGTAATGAAAATATGTATGCGAGCAGATTTATTATTGATACAAGATATGTTTAATAAATGCAAAGGGAAGCAGTCGTGCGGACAAGCTGACTTGAGTGTCTTAGGGTGACGATGTTTCTTGTCCGGAGGCAGACATTTCTGTTCTTGAACTTCCAACTTGCAACCACAGATTCATACATATATCCGTACTTAAATTAAACTCTCAATATCATTGTCATGTCATCTTTCAGTTAGCTGCGATCGAAACTCTGTCAATGATCTAATATTACTTGTATCCTAAGTTTAGTACGCGAAGTGATTAAAAAAATACAGACGAATTGATAACCTCCTCCTTTTTGAAGTCGGTTGAAAATTTTTTTTTTTTTCATTCTAATAAAATTTGAGACAATAAATGTTCAATAGAGGTAAAAGAAGAACACTTGAGCAGTCGACGACAAGAGCGAGCGGAGATCTGGCTCAGCTCGTGACCACGACAGGTGAAACTCTGGCGAAACAATAAGGCAAGGCATGATTGTCCCTTAAACGCAATTATATGATATAATATATGAAATGGATAACTCGTATCATAACAGTTAAAAGTATTAAATAAATATTGGCCAATTTCACATACATCTCTGATCCCAATTTAAATAGCTAAAGCACTTGTGTTGTGGAAAATCAGAAGTAACGACGGTACCACAAACACCCAGATCCAAGACAACGTAGAAAACTAATGAACTTTTTCTACATCGACTGGGAGTGGCACACCCATGAAAACCGGTGTACACACTACTCGACCACGGAGGTCTCACTTTCCTAATTTAACCACAAAGTGTAGACACCGTAGCAGTTTGCAAAACGATTCACCCGAAAGTTCACCTCTGACACATTCGGCAACACTTACACGAACGAAAACCGTACGCCACAACCATCTTCACGCACTATTTAACAACCCTTAGAGAACAGATTAAAAAAGATTTTCTTAAAAGGTTCTAAAAAACACTTTTAATATATATCCTCTATGAATTACAACCTTTTTTTAGTGTTCGACATTTAAAAAATATTGTATTCAGAAAAGGGATGCTTGTAATAAGTTTTAACATTGAATATTATACTTCATTTTTTTCTTTTAATATCCAGGCTTTGTTAAGTATGGATTTATTTAATAATGTTTGTTAATTCGCAAAAGCGGGCGTGTGAAGGGTTCAATATTTGATTTCTATCGTAGCTTTTAAATATGCTTTAGTATTGTTACAAAAACGCCAATCCTTACTAATAATATTATAAATGCGAAAGTAACTCTGCCTCTCTGTTTGTCTGTATAGCTCTCACGCCATAATTAGTGAACCGATTTAAATGAAATTAGGTACACAAATAGTCTAGAGCCATAAACATAGGCTACTTTTTAATTGGAAAAAAATTTTGTAAACCAAGAGGTCTTATTACATCAATGTAATATTTTAAGTTAATTTCTAAATATCATATTTTCTACGCGAGCAAAGATGCGAGTCAAAGCTAGTTGTCTCTATTTCAAAAACTACGTCAAATATACTCTCTTTTGATGACGTTTTAAGTAGACAATACAAATAAATCTATTTAGGACTATAACCCGTTGTAAATACGCTGTGAAGATTATGTAATAAATTAAAATTTACAGCTGCAGATAGATGCTAGTTTAAATAATATTAAGCGCTATGACATTTATGTATAAACAAACAAATATTGTATATTTAATCGCGGAATACATAAGTACAAAATAGAGAGTTCAATACATTAATTAAATTTGTAATTTCTACCCACGTTGTTAATTTGAATAAATAATTGCCGGCGTTACATCTTAGTTGAATTACACACTCCAATTATTCCATAGTAATTGTCGCCCGCGGCTTCGCTGCGTTTAATAGTTGCTTATCATGTATTAGGCAAAAAAGTAGACTTTGTCCTTTCTTAATAATAAATAAATAAATATGAGACAACATCACATACATTACTCTGATCCCAATGTAAGTAGCTAAAGCACTTGTGTTATGGAAAATCAGAAGTAACGACGGTACAAACACCCAGACCCAAGACAACATAGAAAACTACTGATAATCTATATTGAATCGACCGGGAATCGAACCCGGGCCCTCGGAGTGGCGTACCCGTGGAAACCGGTATACACACCACTCGACCACGGAGGTCGTCAAAATTGGATTTCAAGTTTGCTTCATACAAAAATTTCATTAATTTCAAATCGGTGTTTGGTCGTGAAAGAGCAACAGACATACAGAGTTACTTTCAGATTTATAATATTAGTATGGACTAGTCGTTTCATACGTCTCCATTCGAAATAGCGATTACTATCACAGCCTTAGTTATTGCATGGATAAATTATTGGTAAAGTTGCTTAAAATATTTAAGTAGTTATTCTTTTTACAACATATTGTTCAGTTTTAAATGATAAAGATATATATATAATTATAATGATGATTTGATGAAATGATAATTTTAATCTGTGTAAAATACCTTTGATATTTGTCACCAAGAAAATTTGTAATTAAAATGCATATGAGGAGCAATCAAAAATAGCTTAAACAAGACTCAACAACACTTAATAGGCCCGACACAACGTCAAAAGACATATCTGCCGCTACAGAACTGATCTATCTCCAACATTATCGAAACGATGACGTCTGTTGTTTGTATATCGATTAATTAATAAATCGAGTCCCGAATCGAGACATCGAGATGCTGCGTCGGAACACGCCGCCTCTCTAATTGAGTCATGCCGCCACAAAAGATATAACTCTACCATCCTAAGTCTACCGCATAATCATGTTAGCGTCACGCAAATATGGTACTTAAGTCTTTGTAGATAAGGCAGTGTTGGAATTTCAAGTCGGCCCACGCAAAAGATTGTTTAGAAAAAAGATAACGCCGAACACTAAATGCCGGGCATTTTACCTGTCATATTATTAAAAAATAAATAGTCTAGCCTCAACGTATGGGAATCGATACGTTTTTGATTAATGGAGGCAAAACTCGATTATCTTGTTGGCGATACGGAATTGTGATTGATTGAGTTTTTTTTTTGCGAAAGAAACACTATATGTCGCCCGCATAATGGCTAATAGAGGCATTATGGACCACAATGCAACATTAGTGTTTTTTTGTTAAAAAAATGGCTTCACCCGTTCCCACCTGTTTTACGTTCACACAGATTTACTTAACATCGGCCTTTTTGACATCATAAACCTCAGTAAGACGATATCGATCTGTACGCGAATTTTTTTAAATAGATAAAAGACAAGGAGTAACGCTTTGTTCGCCTCTGAACTTACGTTACGCCGCTGTTTACTTCAGAATCCATTTTTGTATTGTGCATGTGTTTTTATATTTTAATACTTTGATAACTTCATGTTCTATGCATTCTCCCACACTTACTCACTGTGCTAAATAGCGTGGAAACTAACCAAATCCCTATTAAAACACAAAAAGAATTACATTTATAACAATAATAAGCTGTAGAATATACAGAAGAACTAGTAGTATATATAGAGAAGTATCGTATCTAATATCTAGAACATTATTAGTTTCCTTTTGGTAAGAAAAAAGTGGAATTCATTTAACCGAGAGCCATAAACACAAATATACACAAAACAACCTGAGTCGTCCGTCGAATCTCAAAAACAAATGTAAGCTAATACACATCTTAAGCTGAACTGAATGGGCCATTGTGCGGCGCGACGGAACGCGTCGAGTTACGCAGCGCAGCGGGGTTAAGAATTCGCGCTCCGAGGTGCCAAGAGTAACCCGACACGGGGTTATTTGCAAGATGACCTTACGCAGGTCACTTAATGACACAGCCTCATTATGGAGATAGCCTGATAGATGGCTAATAAACAAAATTATGGCAAAAGATGCGTCGTAGACTTTCGTTCTATAGGTAGCGCCGTTTCAATTTTGAATATTGACGTGACAAGTGTAGAGTGACAGAACTTAACGCCTAATATTAACTTCCAGGGTAGTTAAATTACAGCCTGCTTTATAATAGTTTTGACTTACTGCTTCGAAACTATTTCTCTCACAGACATTCGAATAATTGGAAACATTTATTAGCTATACAGATCAAAATTTTGATCTGTATTGCTAAAGTGAATTTCTTTGCTTTATCAAGTTTTTTTTTGCGTTTTCGCTTATATAAAATTATGTTCTGTTTTTTTAGTAATTTTTTTTTTTTAATTTGTTTTTCTTTAAACGACTTTGCTATGTATGCATTTGTTATTTTTAATTTTAATTATCTATTAGAGGTTGGGATAATTATCCTTAACACAGATTATGTAAATAACCCATAAAGTATAAGAGGTCTCTTTGTACCTATTATATACAAATATTATATGAAATGTAACATTGCTGCTGCTATTAAAGAATCATGAAGTATGATCTTGAAGAGATTCACTGAAAAGTAAATATGAAATACCTACTTATTAGAAATGTATTAGAGACATTATAAGAATACTAATTGATCTCAAATTATGCACATACTTCTGTTGCTTGTCATATACAACACGAGTACAAAAACTAATTACTGTTTCAACTCATTATTGTAATCAATAAAACATTTTTAAGATTTAAAATGTAATATTACATAATATTCATACCAATTTCAGACAAATTAAAAGATACGTAGTTAGTTTAACTTTATCCATTTCTTTTTACGTTTATATATTTTTGTTTTAAAACGACTGACGTGTCACTTTCATCATTCGTCTGTTAACAACCGATCCGCACGGAACATGGAAACTGTTTTAGCTCGCCTTTGAGAATCAAACCCGCGTCCGACGCGAGTACTACACCTCACTGAGCATCGGTTGACATTCATTTTTTTCCTTCTTAATGTATGCCATTATCTTTAACTATATACAAAAATATACGTATTTATCTTTAGTTTCAATACTTGATCATTACATAGTTTAAAGCAAAGTCGCAATCGCTGTCTGTTCCTATATATACTTAGATCTTTAAAATTACGCAACGGATTTTGATGAGGTTTAAAAAGAGTGATTCGAGAGGAAGGATTTTGTATACGATACGTGGAAAAAATAGTAAAAAAACACTGATAATTTTAAGAGTTTCTAATGCAAAGTCGTAAATAAATAATTCTCTAGTATGTTTAGTATCAATATTGCGCCCCTGCGTAGCCGGGCGGGTCGTTGCTGAATGTCTTACAATGTTTACAGTGTTTCAGTAATTTTTTACTATCCTGTGCATGTATTATACGTTTAAACCTCGCTATTGAATCACTCTATAGTGATATACTCTAGTAGAAAAAAACGCAACAAAATCTGTTGCGTAATTTTGAAGATCTAAGCATACATACAGACGAATGTAAGCGACTAATTGACACTATATAGTCATAGCTTGAATAAAATACTTACCCTAAATATCAAACTAATTCTTACGACACTGCCTTTCTAAACGAAAACTTATAATCTGTAAACAATAATCTCATTTATTTTGTAAATGTTAAATAAAATATCCAATTAAAATCATCTCAGCATTTAAAATCAACCAATCACAGCGCTTACGATGGTTATCTAAAAATGATTATTAGTTAATTGTTATAGCTAACATCTTAACTGATTCGGTAATCGACTGGCAGCTCAATTGGTAGCCGTATTGGCTGCCCGCGATAAACATCGGCTTCAAAGAGAATAAACAAATGCTATCCATTAAGATGCTCGTATTGTCTTACAATTAGATTGCAGGACGCTAAGATCATAGCGAAGAATAGTTCGAGATTACATCTCCTAGCCATAGACGTTCGAAACTATCTCAACTTCATAATTATATTTTCTATATAATATATATTTATAAGCTAAGTAAGTAATAATGTCTATTGACAGTGCCACCTTACCTCGTACCATGAGATGACCCATTTACCATAACGCCTGTGATGAAATAAACCCCCTGGTTAGCACACATCACAGAGTGTAAGCGTAAGGAACAAAAATCACTACATTTTTAAGGATTTTTGTTCATTGTTCATCACATTGGCCTTTGAAATCATCAGTTTTATTAAACATTAACTGTAAATTATAATCGTTTTACAGACTATAGATAATCAAAGTTCAAACAAATCAAATTGACATTTATTTTATTTAAATCGAAATTATCCCAAAATTTTGTGATGTGCTTTTTTAAATTGGTATAACTTTTTTAATTGTGAACCGTTTCTTGTAAAAAAAGTTAACTACAATGAAGCCATTTCCGAAATTAGCGGTAACAAATGAACAGATAAAAAGAGAAAAATATTATTTATACTATTAGGTTAATAAATGCCACCAATACATTTTTTCTCAAATATCTTCAATGTATAGATTTCGACCAGTTACGATTTCATTATATGTATAATTGTATATATTCCATATTCCTAATCCGGTTAGTATTTTTGTTTGCGTTTCTGAGTCGAATTATAGCAATAGATTTTAAAAACGACAGTCATTGTCCAGTTGGCTGGATGATTAGCGTAAAATAATTAAGAAGTAAATACATTTTAAATCGTTTAAAAATCAAAACTCGTGTAAAAAACATAGATAAATAAGGCATATTACTCAATACAAGATCATATCATAAAAAAGCGTGTACGTGTACCGTATTTATGTCTAGGTAGGGTATATAAAAAACGAATTATATTTCACTGACATACTCTATAAAAATAGAGTTACTATTGAGTTTCTTGCCGGTTCTTCTCCGTAGAATCTACTTTTTGGACATGTAGTAGCTTTACATATAATTCAAACCGTTAAATGTAATTTAATAAAGAACATTTTGATTCTTAAAACTTTGTTACTTTCTTCTATTTTCAAGGGCTAAAGGTCCTACTAATAAGTAACAGCGACACAATTAAAACCTACATCAACAGTAGCTTAGTACCATCCGTAGTTACCATTGCTAGATTAACTGTTCATCACTCGTTACCACCAATCCTATTAAAGTAGTAATGTAGATAAGCTTTAAAGTTACATATACATACCATTTTTCGTTTTGAAAAACAAACAACCTTACCTAAACTAATCTTCCACTGTAGCATATAAGGCTCAACTTAGACAGTACTTATGATCGTCAAACAAAGGCTTAAATTATTTTCATCATAAGCGTTTACTTATAAATACTTCAAGCCGTCTAAGTTGCTTAAGTTAATATTAGCCGTGTCCCGTTTAATCTCACACTTTCAACAATTCAACAATAACCAAAGGTAATAACTTAAAAAACTTTTGTAAACTTTTCTAAAATATATTTTTGAATCTTTTTAAAAAGATTAGCGCAACTTCTTATCCAAGAAACGATATTTAAACACTCGAGTCACAAACAAAAGCCTTTAAAACATATAAAAAACATCCTCTCTAATCTTTGTTAGGTCTGCGGCAGGTACCATTTCAACGATAACCAAATACAATAACTGGCGATTATCTTTCGCTAATCTCTCGATTACTGCCTCGACCTTATCACGGAGCGATAGAGTTAAATATTGAACGGCTAAAGTAAGTCAGGATCGCACGGTCAACGAAATGTTTCGAATAATTAGTTATCATCGATCATCGGAGCTTGGCCACATTAATAAAGATATTAAATGCCTTCGATACCCCATTGTCGAACTGAAATTGATTCTATCGACTGAGGATAAAGTTTAATTTCGTTTGAAAGTGATCCGACTGGGCGGCGAGATCAAAGGTAGCGGCGTCTTGATCGCGTAGAGGCAAAACCAATTGTGTGACAGCAATGCTGCGGGGAGGGACGGGGTGAGATCAGAGGACAAAATGAAAAAGACATCAAAATGTTTAGGCATTTTCAGATGGTCGATAATGCGGAATGACGCTCACGCGGTCGGACGTGCGGTGCGTGCCAACTTGCAAAAACCTACAAGTACATCTATTATTAAAATACATAATCATAAATTTTCCATGTGTCGTATCATAGAAATTCTGCTACATGTATATTCCCCAAACTCGCATTGGAATAGCGTGGTGGAATATGTTCCAAACCTTCTACTCAAAGGGAGAGGAGGCCTTAACCCAGTAGTGGGAAATTTACAGGCTGTTATTTTTGTTCTTGTTTGTTGTTGTATAGATTGTCCAGTTTCAATGTTAGGTTTCCGAATACCATTTTGAATTATTATTTCTAAAGTATCCATATAACAAATCAAGTCAAATCAAAATAAACTTTATTCAAGTAGACTTTTACAAGCACTTTTGAATGGTCATTTTACAATTAAGTGAAGCTACCACCGGTTCGGAAAATAGATTTTACCGAGAATAACCGGCAAGAAACTCAATAGGTACTCTTCTTCGACAATTAAAATACAATTATTTTATATATTTATATTAAATACGATTATTTAAATTAATATATCCTGCTTGAAAGTCAACAGGTATTAACTCCATGCTTTTCTATCATCAACAAACAACAAACATTAGGTATATAATTACAAACTACATCAAATATGCTAAGTGATAAACTCGCATAATAATTACAGTTCATTGCACAGTCGAACAATTTAAATAAATACAACATAAATAATAAAACAAATAAATACAACACCAAAATCTCATAAATAATAAATATGCGTGTCAACGGGCTGCATATTAGCTACAACATAGGATTTTTAATTAGTGGTT
This sequence comes from Vanessa cardui, assembly GCF_905220365.1. Taxonomy (NCBI): domain Eukaryota; kingdom Metazoa; phylum Arthropoda; class Insecta; order Lepidoptera; family Nymphalidae; genus Vanessa; species Vanessa cardui. Next base: position 15,108,840 of record NC_061130.1, read on the forward strand.
TAATATAATCTAAATGGTGCCATGAAATTAATCCGTAATGTAGCGCTAATTTTAAGTTAAGTGACTTGAGTAAAACACAAATATCGAATTTAATTGCAATGTTTCCATTATGCTTCGATACGTGCGCACCACTGCTGACTTCACCCATTTACATTGGCGCCGAATGAAATGATAATCATTCCTTACAAAACCAATACACTACAATCTTGGAAACAGAGACCTTATGTCCCTTTTGCCTGTTATTACACTGGCTCATTCAGCCTTCTAACCAGAACACAACGGTACTGAGAAATTGCTGTTTGGTAACAGAATATCTGATGACTGAGTGATACACAGACGGTCTTGCAGAAGGTCCTTCCGACATGTTAATATACACGTTTTGATGGCTGCATCCCTTAAATTCTGTAAATTAAATGTAAAATATTGTCTAATAAATCAATAATGAATTTTACTTATCCCCTTTTCACGACCATGTCTTACTTACTTAGTGAGCTTTGAGCTTTACTCAAGGATTAGCTGTAAATGGCAAGTATCTCATTTCTCCTTAAATAAATTTTTATATTATTAAAACCCGACAAACGCACTTTTCAGTCAAACTATAGGCAAATAAAAGAATGTAGCTTTCAGCAAATGAAAGCATCCCTAGGGACTTTTTCCTTGCATCCTGTCAATAAAGTCCGGGGCACAGCAGCTCGTGTATCATAGCTAATGAATACAACATTGTTTATTTAGCGACGTAGTTAGTAAATACAGCGTACAGTCAAACAAGCACTAATGATACCACGATGACAGCCGAGATTGATCACAGCGCCCAAACGTCGCTGCGAACGTATCGAGCCAGCAGTTGGTAGGCTTGATGATGTGTAACCCATTCGAACAGCACTCCAATTAATTAATCATTTGTTTATAAACAATGTTCGGTTTTTAAAAATCGTTTAATAGAACTCTACTTGTAATATGTATTAATTTTATGAACTTAATAATGATTGTGCTGTAACCAGTTACTCAGTATTATGTTTATTTTCAATTTATTTAATATTATAGATAATACATAAAGTATAATATTAGATAAATGTTGTATAAAACAACATTGAAAATTTGAAATATTATTGCAATAGAATTTTCCAAAACGATATTTTTTTTATTATTTAGTAACTCATCATATAAGTACATAAATTTGAATTACGGAAAAGAGTTTTAAAACATTTCAAATATTAGTAATAAAATCGTAGGAATTAAGGTAACACGATATAAAACAGGACCTAAACAAATGAACATAACCGCCGTACAATCTTAAATGATCATTTGTCTTCATTACCGCGTCGAGTGCCTTACATTTACCAAATAAATGAAGTTATTTCTATGTAAATGTATCGTAGGTTGGTCACCCCTGGCCGCGGCGCTTCAAAGCCGCTTGAACTGTCAGCATTTTGACATCGTTTGATGATTACCGACAAATAATAACAAAATTATTAAACTTGCACCCGATGATATAATGATCTAATAAGTGCGTGCTCACTGGAGCACGGTGGAGCTGTATCACGGGCTCGATCGATTAACTTGTGATTGCCATACAAATACTCTACTTGAATCTTTTTAAAAGAACATATATCTTTATAGCATTCAAAGAAAAGAGTTTTCAATTGTTCAATTACTTTAATGATGTTTGTGTGATTGATATAAACGTCACAGATACACAACGTTATCATTGGGATCTTTAATAATCTGTGATATTTTTGAAAATTGACGTATAAATATCGGCGAAGTAATAAAAGCTTTGTTTGTTAAATTAAAGTGTTTATAATTGAGTGGAAAAGAAAGAAAGTCTGTATGTAAATCAGGACCTAGTGTTGTACACAGCATAACTATTAGTAAATCACACGATTTTTATATATATAAGGTTTCTTTATCCTTACTCCTTTTTCGAATTTGGAATAGGTGTCTCTACTTATTATTATCAAAGTCCTCCACCACGTTTGTCTGTCTGTACGTTCACAATAAACTCCAAAACTACTGAACGGATTATCAAGCGATAGTCACTGTTATATAGAGCGATTCATAGGAAAGGTTTAGGTATACAATATATTAAGGTTTTTGTAAATAAGTTTAAATAGAACGACAATTGTTAAACATATCGGAAAAGAGCAACAAAAAATATATAAATAAAAAGTAAAAATATTTAAAAAAACTCATGTCCATTCACGCGAAGCCGAAACGGACCACTAGTATAGAGCATTTGGTCATCTCCTTATCAAATTTGATTATTTTATATAAGTATATCTGTTGCAAAATATTTCACAATAAGAGACGTCATAATATTTTCGATCTTTATTATAATCTCGGGCATCTTCAGCTTTAATGTGATAAAATCAGTTCTCATATACAAGTGTCATGTGTCAATTGTTTAGAATCAACAAATTGCTGAAGACTTAAGAGGTATTTTTTGTGGTTAAGAGTAAACAAGGTAACAATAGTATGGATGGTTCAACACTCGAATTAATCGATTCTCATGTAGAAGCATTTCATTCGACACATGCAGGATTCCTCGCGATATTGTACTACACCATCGTAATTGCTGTGACTTTATTGGAGTAAGTTAGTCATTACGTCATCACCCATAGACTCCTAATGCCGTTTACACCGAATTAATTTATAGGTTATATTGATGATAAAAAAGCGTGGAGTTAATACCTGTTGACTTCCAAGCAGGGTATATTAATTTAAATAATTGTATTTATCTAACATGACTTTGTATTTTTTTGAATGTTAAAAAAGAGTAACTACTGAATTTTCCCGGTACTTCTCGGTAGAATCTACTTTCCGAACCGTGGTAGCTTCACTTTATTGAAAAATGACGATTCAAACGTTCTTGTAAAAACCTACTTGAATAAAGTTTATTTTGATTTGATTTGATTTGATTTTCCACCAACCCGCATTGGAACAGCGTGGTTGATTATGTTCCAAACCTTCTCCTCAAAGGGAGAGGAGGCCTTTAGCCCAGCAGTGGGAAATTTACAGGCTGTTACTTTTGATTTGATTTGGTGAAATCGACTTCGGGAACTTATCATCAACATCTTTACCGATGATTGCGGATTCAAACCCAGGGAAGCACCACTATATATATGTGCTTAATTTGTGTTTATAGTTCATCTCATGCTCGGCGGTGAAGGAGTACATCGTGAGGAAACCTGCAATTGTCTAATTTCTGCCACATGTGCATTCCACCAACCCGCATTGGAACAGCGTTGTGGAATACCCTCTCCTTAATGGAGGAGGCCTTATCCCAGCAGAGGGAAATTTATAGGCTGTTACTATACTTTTAATCGTATAAGATCATTCTTTGTTATAAAGTTTTGAGAACAAATTGTTTTATTGGAATTGATGCTCTACTATTGAGAGATAGAAATGTGTACATTATATTTAATCAGCTATTAAATACTCCGTGGACTCATCGCTCATCTCATCTAGGGTCTCTGATTGTGATCTGCAAATGGAGAGATAAGCGCTATCTTATCTAAACTCCAAGTCGTGAATTCCTGCGCCGTGGTGTTGAATTGTCGGCTCTTGATTGAACGGATCGTGAGTTCATGTGCTGTTCATTGATATAGAGGTCGATAAACTCTCGACATATTTATTTACTTTAATTGTCAGTCATTAGAAAACTATATAATATAATATTTGGTAACTTCCAGGCAGGATATATTACATACACATACAATTGTATTCAATTAACATGACTGTGTTTTTAAATTTTGAAAAAGAGTAACTACTGAGTCTCTTGCCGCTTCTTCTCGGTAGAATCTTCTTTCTTCTCGCAGCTTCACATATAACTGATAAATGAGGATTACATGATGAGATATAACTGTCAAATGGCGATTCAAAGTGCTCGTAAAAGCCTACTTGAATAAAGTACACTTTGATTTTGAATTATTTGATATAAAATCAATTACCCGTATATTTTTTCAAGTAGGATGCAGCAAACTATTTTCGTCGTTTTACAAGATACAAATTAATCTCCAGATTTTAATAAACAATTAAATTATAAATTATGAGAATCTTGAAATATTGACAAATAGAATAATAAATTTATTAAAACCAAGTTGTTTTCATTGTGTGTGAATGCAAAATTTTACACATAACTTTTTAAACATAAACAAGAAAATACTTAAAACTTAAGAATATATTTCTAGCGAGTTCTGGTTTGAAGACTGAGTGGGCCTGAGTACTGTACTGGAGTACTGGCACAAGGGAATTAACATCTTAGTTTTCAAGTTAGGCATCGCATTGGCAATGTCTCTAATATCTATAGATAGAGGTGATCAATTACCACGATTGTTCGCCTACTTGATTTATAAATAGAAAGAATACCTTAATACACACTTATAGTATTTCAGTATGCTAACAACTTCCGAATCGCCATCTACCCCGCTCCTGACAACAGCCAATACAATACTGAATTAAAGTAAGATAGGTACGAAAATAAAATCCGTAGCTCTTCTTTATCATAAATAATTATTATAAAAAGTAAAATGTTCCAAAACTTGAAACCCGACCTACTAACACAATGATAAAGATATCTCTTATTATATAATAACATTTAAATATATATTTTGTATATTTGTACATGCAAATCATCGGCATAATGTTTATCTATAGTTTAATCAATACTAAAGATGAATGATAAAAGTAATATCGAATCAGATTTAAAATTTCCCCGCAGCCATCAATCAAAAATTACGACAAATCTGTTTGTGATTATTGTAATCATTTGAGAACATATTTTATTTTATTTATAAATAAATAAGTTTCCGGTAATAACATTAATCGAAATTCAAAACAAGTATAATTTTTATCACGGTAATAAAGTTATCAAAGTTACCCCAAATATGAATACAAACAGGGAATAACTGTCTGTCTGCCAGTGGTCGAATGATCGATGGTATCTTCGACTAACGGACAACCGTGGCACGTTAGGGTGGACATGACACACCCATGAACTTCAATGATATTGTAGCACAGGTGCTTCATAATAAACACTAATATAATCTACATTTATACCACTCAAAGTAGGTTAGATTAGAAAGAGGTTAAACAATATTCCGATGTTTTTTTTTGTTTATAAATTTCAAAAAAAGAAAATTATAGCATATAGGCTACTGATTTTCCTGCCAGTTCCAGAGTTCGCGTCATTACTTTCTCTTTTATAAATATGGCAAACCGAAAGTCAAATTCTTAAAACTAAGAGACTACTTGAATGGAACATATTTTGAGATAGCAAAGTTTTATTTTATAGATCAAATATCGACTTATATGATAGTTAACGAGCAAAACCGTTGGCAGGATTTGTCTACGATGTTTTACATACTAAAACCTCTTTTAAAACGCGCTGCAACTTCCTTTAGTTTTATATATTATTAAGTTAGGTAAGTATAAAGAGTCTACATCTGACTGTTTAAATTTAAATTATTTTTATAAGCAAGACCTCTATAAATGAAGAACTTCAATAATAGTTATAATGTAGTCTAAATATTAAATAATTTAGTTTTTTAGTATGTCTTATACTATAGGAGGCTTTAAATCAAAAATAAAAATCAAAATAAACTTTATTCAAGTGGGCTTTTACAAGCACTTTTGAATCGTCATTTAACAATTAAGTGAAGCTACCACCGGTTCGGAAAGTAGATTCTACCGAGAAATTCAGTAGTTACTCCTTTTCAACCTTAAAAAATACAATCATATTAGTTAAATACAATTATATATGTATGCAATGTATCCTGCCTGGAAGTCAACGGGTATTAATACCAAGCTTTTTACCATCTACAAAACTTAAGTGCTGAATTAGAATTTATTTTACAATATAAGATACCAATATTTCGCTCTCCACCTCATCGATAACTTTATAAAAATATTTAATTAAAAAAACTACAATATTCTTAGAACTAAAGTCCTACGGAGTGAAATAAAACGTACAAAAGAATGTTATTAAAATACATTTCCTGACATCGTAATAAAACGCAGTTATCAAAATAATCAAGATACTATGATGATTTCGATTAGTTGTGACAATCGTAAAAATAATTTCATTCCGTCATAAAATTACGGTCACCCCATAAAATTCTAAATAGCTGAGGCCGCTGCACAAAAAACGATGCGATCCCGTAAACTGATAGAGGCGGTTTTATGACTGATAACTGTGACGTATCTTTATTACATCGCCTACATTTACACCTTCTGTTAATTTAGTTCGACTACTTACCTGATACATTCGTATTGTTCTAATTTATATTTTAAATTAATTGTTATTATGATTTGTTGCTCGATTTTATATGCTCTACGAATTAAACTGCTCATAGTTGAAAGGTCTTAAGTAAAATACTCTAATTAACATAAGGTCATAAAACACAATACATTTGCTTAGTTTTATGAATAGTATAAATATTCTTCCTGCGCCATTTATGATCATTGTAAGCACTACATTTTATCAAAAGTTATGTGATATACGACCTTTGATATATTAATTTATGTTATTAATAATATTATGGAATCTATACCTCAGTGTATGTTCGTTGTAATGTTTTATTGATACTGTTCCTAGAAATCATAAATCTAACACAAAAAATCTATTCTAATTGATGTTTAATTACTAATATTAATATGTACAAATTCACTTTACTGGTCCATTTAATCTCTATAATATTCTACTACTACTATTTGTAATAGTCATCTGAACGATATCGATCCTTTAATATAAATATAAAAGAGTTACTTATTTTGTCTAATTACGACCGAACCGTCAGTAATATTTGTGTGTCATTCCTTTTAAAGATTGAACAAATCTGTCGATTATTATAAATATTAATGTGTTTGACACAGAAAGTTATCGTTTTTGTGTAGTTGAGTAGGTAATGCACCCAACATTAAACAGCCGTATTCTGTTAGAAGACAATAATCATTTTTTTAAATATAACTAGTATTTGTTAGGCACATAAGATAATTGTATCTTATCACAAATATATAATTCTGATAAATAAATTAACAAATTGTTATCCTAAGTTCCTGATAATATTTTAATTATAAAACTAAGTAATCGTATTAAAAGATGCATGTAACATTTAAGCTCATATGCAGTAACAGTTGAACCCAGGTCATGTTCAATGAAAAAAAAAACAAAGAGCAGAGATAAATGACAATGTTACCGAGTTGCAGATTGCGGTGCGCGGGCGACGCGTGCCGGCCCTCGCCGACAGGTCTGCTCAACTTTTGTGTTCAATCATTATCATTACATAGTATAAAACAAAGTCGCTTACCGCTATCTGTCTCTATATATGCTTAGTATAAAGTAATTCGAGAGGTTTTTGTATATAATACATGGACGATATAGTAAAAGAAAAATAGTATATTTAGTATCAGCATTGCAAACGTGCGAAGCCGGGGCGTTTTGCTAGTTTTTATGTAGACGTGCTCAATGGTACTTATTCAAACATTGACTTAAACTTTAGCTAATTAAGTTACGATGCATCCTTCATTTCTTCAACCAACCACCAGACCACCGCCTAATTGATATGGAATACATCCCTTAGTCTATTTCTCCCGATCAATACGAATAGGTACAATAGGTATTTTGGGCAAAAGTGAATAGACTTATATTGGGATATTTTGGGCAACAGTGAATAGGCGTATACTGGATAAGACATATCATCTTATTATTGAATTAGACTGGTGTAGATAGATGTCTTTTAACAGTTCACAATTTAGAACTGTGACTGTGCCTTATAAATCAATCAATAAAATTTGTTTTATGTATCTTGCACCTTTAAATAAGCATGCAATTATATAATCACCAACGCAATTGATTTCAATTATTCTCGTTATGATGCTTTATTCATCAGAAATGTTCTAAAATAAATATTAAACAAAATAAGCCAAACTCTACAAATAACGAAAATTTTAAAAAATAGTATAATTCGTTCAACTTATAAAATACAAAATCCTAAAAATGTTGTTCATCCAGTCGGCGTCCGCGCAGCAATTGGCTCCAGATTAACCAATCAAGGATGCTTTCTCCGCAGCTGTTGACCCCGATACCCTGCTCTCTGCTTCTGCACTACTCTCATGTGATACCGTGATTCATGCGAAACCGCACTTATTAAAACTAACAAATAACTCATTCAGGAAATTTAACACTTCGAAATGGTTATCAGGAGCTCCAATGACGAATATTTTTGAGTAAGCTATTACTGTATAAAATATTCAATTCGATTTATAATCGACAACAGAAAGTACCGCTCAAAACCTGTGTTACAATTCTGAGCTGTTCGCAACATAGAGCTGTCTACTGTTTTCAATCTTTTAGGTAAATTGTCACCACCTGATGCTGTTAGAAATATCAATCATCCTTACATCGCCAATGCGCAACTTTCCTTTGAAAATAAGTCTACCAATGCTTGTGCGTAGGTTAGTAGGCACAAACCTACGCACAAAACATATAACATACTTTCGAATACCAAAAGACTGATTATTTTTTTATATGAATACAATAGTAAATAGCATTACATATAAGTCCTACTATCACACATTTTAATAACGCTGGAATGGGAGATATAAATATATCATTTTTTGTTAACAATTTTCGAACACACAATACTATGTATCGTACACACTTTTCTATATTATACAGCCTATTTGATCTTCGGTACCGAATTATCCCAGCGTTATGAGTATCTCACGCTACGAATCCTATACATACAAATTGTTATATATGAATAAATAATAACTACAGTTCAATATTTTTTAAACTGCAACACCTCGAACATTTAATGGTTACTGAAGACATTTAAAATAGATGTAGTACTAATCCTTGTGCAAATAAATGTATCCATTTATAGTTTGCAATGTACACCAGAAGGATTTTGCAATATATTTGTTTTAAGTAAAGTAAGGCTGCAAACTTATTTCGTGTACATTTTATTGTTTAATTATATATGATGAGGTATAATCATAGTTTCACTCATGCAAATTCGACAGATAGCCTGTATATACATATTATGTATATATCAATATTTCTTTTATTATTTGTTTTAGTATATAATTAAAATAAATATATAGAATTATGGGTATAAGTAAAAAAAACGTCGTCGTCATCACTTTTAATAAGAAAACCATTTTATTTATTATTACACTTCTGTTTTAAATAAGAGGACGATTCAAACTGACGTCACAACATTTCATGCCGAAGTCAAAACTCTTCGTGGTAACTTAACGAAATGAGTCCTATCATTTTTCATGGTCTTCTTCAGTGAAACGACGATGGGTGAACCAATTAGATGATCTTCGACATTGCCTTTGTATAAATGATTAGTGTCCTTGCAATCGTAATGGTATTTCGAGTTGGTTCGATGGGTGTACGGTATTACGGTGCTCTTACGGCCAAAACGTTTTTTAGATGCTACAGGCCGGTTACTACTTTCCAGTTTCATCTGTGACTTTATTTGCGTTGCATGAAACGGGAAGTTTGGCAACGTTTTATTGGCTATTAAATTGCTGATGCCCTCGTTGTACAAAACTTTTCTCGAGTTTTGGAGGTCGCCTTTACTATTACTGTTAAAAGGAATGATGGTCACTGGTTCTTTCGTGAGAGTATTCAAAAGATCTTCGTAGTCGCTCCGCTTACGTCCCGTATCTTCTAAGTTAATCGATACCCGATGATTAATTTCTTTGCCAAATTCTGTTTTCTTTAATATCGGCGCTGGTGTGTACGCCTGTGGTCGTAGAACTTTCACCACATCTGTAGTGTCGGAAGTTGATATAGAAACATCTGAAGTATTGGCCGTCGAAGATAAGGGCGTGCTCACGCCACAGCCCGAGTCCTTTAAAACACGCGTCATGGTACTGGTGTCACAGAACCTTACAATGTTTTCCTTGAAACTGTAATTATTTATATTCATCGGGTGTTCCCAATCGTGCCTTCTATTCAATTGGCATTTGTAACAGTTACAGTTTAGTAGATTTTCAGCGGTTTCAGTTTGTGAATCACCCGAATAATTTTCAACGGACGGACTCCAGTGAAGACCTTGGACGATCGACGGATACGCGAGAAAGTTTTGTTTCCGAACAGCAGATCGAGCGCTCTCATTACTTTTACCTCGGAGATAAGAACCAATTTCAGTCGATGATTCATCTGGTTTCCGAAGCAACTGCATCATGAGCCTTGCGCGTGAACTTTCAATTGCCATCCGTTCGACATCATCGGAACTGCGAAGAATAGGTCTCCTTGCTTGTCTTCCTTCCTCCCTGCTATAGTTCATTATGATACTAGTTCCGTCCGTTTGCTATTTAAATAAAGAGTCTAAGTTAAACTACACAGAGAGAATCAACTATTGAAAGCCGTGTTTTGGAGAATAAAGGAATATTGTGTTTACATTTTTTTGGTTTCTGTTCTGTCTTTGTGTCAATGTTTGACATTTTTAATCTTCTATATTCATATTATTTATAGACTGTATTATTTATCAAATTACTATGCAGTATTAAAATCTATTTACACGTAGAAAAATAATTTAAAATGCTATCAAATTATTCAACAACAACGCTAACTCGTCTCTCGAAAGAGTTAAAGTTTTCACTGTGATTTAAACTATAAGAAATTGTAATAGAGAATCCTATTATAAAATTAAGGAAGATCATACAAAGCTTGCAATTTATATTTCTAATATTAAAACAAACATCATTGCAGAAGGATGTAAACAGCTGATGCAGAGGAAGCTCCTAGTTGATCGCGAACCACTTCAATTCATAATCTCGTGCCAACAAGGGATTGAGTAATATATTTCCTTACAAACATACATTTGCCACTACTTCAATACAAACATACCTTAGCGCCATCACGAGAAGGTCGTGTTTGACTGCATCGGTACGTTTGGATGCGAGGTATCCTGACCAGTTTAGGAAGATCTGTTGTTATTCTCTGTCATCGTTCGAGTGGCCACTGAGGGGGGATCAGGAATAATTGGGAAGATGCTTGGTGACGAGGGCCCGTCAAGACGGCAGATGCGTGCAATTGTCCGAGTCAAAGATCAGAGGAAGTGGTGTGCGCAGCTGGACGGCGCGTGCGCTTGCCTGATTACGACGCTTACGATTCACTAATTGTTCATTTGTCATCTTGAGATGACAATTAACCTCGAGCATTCGATCATTGGCGAGTCAATGAAAAAATCGGCTCATGATTTTCATAAAATAAATTTTAGCTGCACCGGACGCATATAAGTACAAGTTGATTTGAAACAATGATCACAATTCGTCTAATGTAAGAGTATGTACGATATATAAATATTCCTTCGTAAATATAAGTGAACGCTCGTAAAATACAAATTAACGCGCGGTGGGCCACAATTAAAATTACAGCGTCCCGATCATATCGTCACTATAAATATTTTATCACCCATAAAACAAGGGAATGTGTCCATCCCCGATAGCTCTCTCTCTATCAATTACTGCCGGAGTTACTCCGCCGGTGACATCTTTATAGAAACATATATCATTTATACTTTAAACTTAGTTCGAAATAAAATGACTTCATTGATATATTCATAGTATGGAATAGGGTAGTGGAGTGTATACCCAAAATATGCTATTAAATTGTATTAATTAACTGAGAAAATCTTGTATACATTGCTATGCCGATCGGATTAACAAATGTCGCTATAATTATTATTGTGGCTTAAATATTCTCATTAGCTTATATATGAAACTTGTAGAAATATCTGCGAGTATATATAATAAAATGTCCTTCTAAGTATCTTAAGTAAATCACATTTTGTGTTTTAGAATGAATAATTAATTTATCTGTAGTTCGAGCCGTAGGAAAAATATTCGGTAAAAAATAGTTGTTTAACGTAAATTTAATATTGATCTCATGTTCTAACCAGTTCTAGAGCCATAAATATTTTATTACGTTTTGAAAAACAATAAAATGCAGCAACAAAGATCTTGTGTAAATAATAATATTATAAAACAGTGGGAAAGCGGTTTTTTTCTTCGACGTGAAGCATTGCCATTAAAAATATTATGGCGACAATCAATTTACAAATGTCGCTGTGGTTTTAAGCGGCATTAATTTTTGACATTTATTTCAAAGAATTCCAAATAAAGTGACCTTTATTACAGCGGACGAAAGACTAATTTATTATACTTCTGAAGACACTTACCTTAGTGACAGTGACTTAAGAAGAAAGCAAAGCGATCATTATTTATTTTCTATAAATTCTTGATTTTTTTTCATTAAATTGTATAAATATGTGCAGTTATTTATTGATTGGGTTGATTTGGAGTTGGAACATTATGTCTGTGGTACACATACTTCTTAAGCGGGAAAATTAGTGTAATGTTGGCAATAACATCTCAGAATAGGTACGCACAATCGTAACAAGCATATCACTCAAAAACTTAAAACATGCATGTACCTGATTGATATTATATATATTTTAATAGCAACAAAGAACGAAAACTTTACATTCCAACAGTAGATCGTCATGAAAAACCTACTTGAATGAAGGATATTTGTCCTCTGAACATATATGTACATAGGTCTTCAGATTTCTAAATAGTCGACTAAAAACTGATCCACATTGTAAAGAGAATACAAAAAAAAGCGTGGAATTACCTGTTGCCTTTCAGGCCGGATATATTATACACAAAAAAGAGTAACTACTGATTTTCTTGCAAGTTCTTCTCGCTAGTTTCTACTTTTCAAACTGGTAGTAGCTTCACTTAATATAGTTGTTTAATGACTATTCAAAAGTGCTTGTAAAAGTCTACTTGAATAAAGTAGATTTTGATTTGATTTGTAATGGTGTCTGGTGCCCGATCTAAGATATGCTAGTTCTATGGTTTGGGCACGTATTCCGTTTTAACGACGCCTTGCTGACCAACACTACTATATTACGCTTAAAACAAACTAAGAGATAAAGGAATCGTAAACTGCGTCTCGGATCGCGTAAAAGCAATTAAACACAGTGTCGTTAATAATATCACAGGTGGGTTAAGTAATAAAGTTACTTTATGCGTTTTCGTTCGGCTACTACGTCATGATAGACTCATAGTGTTCCTTTCACGTCAGGGGAAAGGGGACAAGATCACAAAACAAGGATAAACAATATATAAATATATAGAAGTGTCTCGGTCTTCACGACAAAATATATTTAATAGTCATAATATGTAAAAGTAAAAGAAAAGTAAAGTAACAGCCTGTAAATTTCCTACTGCTGAGATAAGGCCTCCTCTTCCAATAATTCCACGTGGTGTAATATGGGTTGGACCATATTCCACCACGCTGTTCAAATGCAGGTTGGTGGAATCCACATGTGGCAGAATTTCGATGAAATTAAACACATGCAGGTTTCCTCACGATGTTTTTCTTCACCGCCGAGCACGAGATGAATTATAAACACAAATTAAGCACATATATATGGTGCTTGCCTGGGTTTGAACCCGTAATCATCAACCACTGGCCATCTCAGCTCATAATATGTCCCGCACTTTATTTTTTGAATTTTTATATAGCTTTTTTTAAAAACCAACTGTTTTTTTATTATAAGCCTGACCCATTTCGTATTTGCACGATAATTTTAGAACTAACATCAAAAATAATTGTACTTATTGATATCAAAATATATTCAAAAGACCTCAACTCAACTCAATCTAATTAACGAAACTTTAAAACAGATATTTATTTAGTTACGTTATAATCATTAAAACATGTAATATGTATGCGTTTGTTTTTTAACGGAACATTTTAAAAATAACAATGAATAAACATTTCACACTTGTTTCGATAGTTTCCTAAAACCGTACCCCACTTGCTGGGGGTTAAATTGACCCGATAACATCTCAGTGCTCTCTCGAACAATTGTCAGCGTATTTATTTGTATAATAAAGATATTCTGAACAAATCGTTTAGTGGATTAAGTTACGTCTTATATCTAAGTGTATAGAGGTTATATTCGTTTGTCAATGAGTAGATTATACGATGCTTGTGATAATAGGCGCCCCGTGGAGAGACGCACAAGTCTTTTGTATAGGTAATTTCATTCCGGCTCACCCCTCCGAGCTAACTCGGTACTCGCAGCTCATTAGATACAGTGCGAGTCGGTTTGTAAGTTACTTCATAATATAATGTACCTTACTTACATTAGAGGCAGGCTTTGATATTCTTACCAACTTCGATTTAATGTATATTAATATTATAAATGTGAAAGTAGCTCTGTTTGTCTATGGCTCTTTCACGACCGAAACGCTGAATCGAATTTGATGAAATTTGGTATGAAGCAAAACTTGTACTTAAAGAAAGGATACAGACCTACGCTAAAACGCGAGCGAAACCGGGAGCGACTACTTATCGGTTATATGTAGAACAATAGTGTTAGTTCGCATCAATGATATTCTAATAAACAGATATGTTATATCCTTACTAAACAACAGAAACAAGTGTGCCGCGTCGGGACCGTTTATTTTACATTTCGTTAAAAGTAAAAATGATAGTTTGATAAAAACAATAAGTAAAAGGGATAACTAGATGTTTTAATTATGCAAAACGTATTACTACGCAATTATGATGTATTATAACGTATTACTATGTAAAACAACTAAAGGCAAACGTCCCAATTAGGACGTTTTCTAGTCTTCACTTTTTGCGCGTTAATAACATCTGTTTACTACAACATCATTGGTTCGCATTATTATAACGGACTTTATAAATCTTTACAGCAAATTTTTACATTATCAATATATTTTTAAAATACATCTGTAAGACACTGTATCAAAAAGTTATTTCATATTTATTCACGGGTGCTATTTTCGTATAAAACTATGTTCTATCTAAAAAATCTCTCATTAGGGCAGGTGCATACCGCATTGTATTAAAATGTTATAATATTAATGTTTTATTTTGGCAAGCGTAGATTGGGATACCCTTCACATAAGGCAGTCCAAGGTATAGGGAGGTCGCGATTATATGTTAACCCATTTATACTTTATCGTCGACATATATTAATAATAGACATTTTATTTTTATATATGTGTGTACTCTGGATGTCATTTAATTTTTTAATGAATAAGTAATTTAAGTTTATGTATGATACTTATTTATTCATCATACCTAATATAGATTAAAAATAAAAGAACTGCATTTACTGTAATATATAATTTAATTCATCAAATGAACTTTGTAAATAAATTAAATAATGGCAAATTTATTGGCCATTATTTCGCTCTGAGCTTATAGTTTTAACAGAGGCAAAAGCGTGACCCGGCTCTGCCGGCGGGGGTCCGTCAGGCCCCGCTCATCAATTATATAAACCGACTGCTTGGTGCCCTGGCTGGTGTCATAGCATACGTCAACAGGTGCTCGACGAAGATGTTATTTAATATTAAATGTTTGTAATAAAAACCAATATCAATTCTAAAAAAAAATTAAAAAATATCTTACACAAGACCAATTTGCTTTTATTATTTAAACAATGAAGGCAAATTAAATACTAACGGTTTTCGTTGTACAAACGTTTAGCTGACGAGTTGTAACGACGCAAATGTTAACAATTATTGGATATGTTCTCAATTACACCGTCATTAGTTCTACATTCCATATCATTATTCGCGTTTCGGTGTGATTTATGTTCGTCGGCGAATAAAACATGGAGCGGGTATAGATCGTGATTAGATGCTCACAGCTTGATTCCGAACAACAGATTGCTACGTCGACAATTATCTTTGAGGATATAAGTTTGTAATAAAAATAACTTGATAAATTAGCCTTATTACTATCAGTGTTTTTTTAATAATAAACGCCGTGCCGATATGTTTTTGTGAAAATTAATTACAGTGTTATTTAATCTTATTAATATTAAAGCTATAATTAAACGATTATTTTTTATTAATATACTATAAAAATCAAAATCAAAATATACTTTATTCAAGTAGGCTTTTACGAGCACTTTTGAATCGTCATTTAATAACTATATTAAGCGAACCCAGCCGCGAAGAACCGGCAAGAAACTCAGCAGTTACTCTCTTCCAACATTTAAAAATACAGTCGTGGTAGTTAATAACAATAGACTATTTGACAATGCGAAAAATAAATTGTGAATTATTGTAATCAGTGTATATTATAAGTTTAAAAATGGTTATTTACTAACGAAACTTGAAAATAATACTTAATTTATTCAAAAATCAATAAATACAAATGCATTTTTTCAAACGTTTGTCACGTGACACAAAACGCTCCTGATTAGCCGGGCTTATGATGAAGTCACTTTCTTGTAAACCTTGCTTTTCTACTATATGTACCACAGATTAAAATACAGCAAAGTGACATCACCGACCCCATTGTAGCGCCATATTGTCCGAGTAGCGTTTTCGCGCGCTATTTAAATATGGAATTTTTAATATGATATTTTTCGGCAAATATGTACTAGAAATAAAAAAATAAACTTTTACTGGGTTCCTTAACCTCGACTAAATAATATAAAAAGGATTTTAAAAACCAGTCAAATAGCCTATTGTATATGTCAGTATGTTAACTCACTGTTTTAATAAACGTAAATATAATTTCCATTAAATATATAATTTACAATGTAGGACTCGCCTGGATTATACCTTCGGGGAGGCATCTTTTAGCACGTGGAGAAGACCAATGCTTAATGTGGAAACAAAGACAAGGAGTCCGTGGTCTTACTTACGAGAGTACCTTCTGAATAATCATGAAATGTCTATCAGATCAGCTAGTTTAATATGTATGTTATATTAACGAAACACATGTATCACATGTAATAAACATACGAGAAGTTCCGATAAAAGTTAGAGTAACAGTTATGGCATCCATTAAAAAAAATCGTTCACCGCCCACTGCATCGACGGGTTAATAATCCTAAAATACTATGATTGTCATCATGGAAACTTCTCAGTCTTGCGCAATTCACACAACATCATTAATTTATATTTTCTTATTAATCCGATAATCCTGTATTTAATGAGGTTGAATCACACGCAATTATATCTAAGACTTTATTCACGTACTACTTGTTAAATATATAGCTCAATTAAATAAATAAGTTAATTGAGCTTGTTAATGCATATTTAAAATATTTTAATACATTCCAATAGCGTATGTTATTTTTAAGTAATAACAGTTTTTGATCGAGTCAACATATACTTTAGAAATTATATTTTTTAAAACGAGCGTAGTTTATCAGTATTTGACAATCATGTGTAATTTTTTCTGCCAAAAAAGATTAGTGGAAATGAATTGAAATCTAACGGCAATTTTACTATTTAAAATTACTAAAGAATTTTCTAAAAACTCAAACTATTATTTTAATAATTATTTTTTCAACATAAGCATTTTGTATCTGTGCAAATTATAGTATGCATATTGTTGTCAAATGTTTTTTTAATCTGTAACAGATCTTAAAACGTTTTGATAGAATGACACCAAAAAGTTTTGTATGTATTTGATCCAATTTAAATAATAAACAAAGTAATCAGTGTCCGCACTAATATTTATACAAAGTGACTTGTCGTCAATCGTCGTGCAACTCTTTGAGTGCCATAAATAGACCGAGAGGCCGTAAATTATATTTTACAATTGTTTATATTTGAGTTTATTATAAACAAAGGAACTGAGAGGTGTTAGAACTTTTTGTTTGTTTTTAACAACGCGTTCTGTGGCTGAGATCACGGCTTGTAGTGTAGGAGCTAACTTCGCAAATTGTTGAGTTCAGATTCATACACGAGCAACATTATGTTCTATAGCGATCCAAAATAAAATCAATAGTATTATTTTTTGGAAAAAAGTTGTTAAAATGTTAACTTTTTGAGAAGAAAAAAAATGAAAGCTATGTTATACAAATTATAGTTTTGATTTAAAAATAATTAAAATACGTTTCTTAACTTATCTCAACTTTATATACATATTACATAGTGAACACTGTTTTAAGCAATTGTAATATTACATATCCCTTGTGGCTAACTTTCAAAACATCAAACAACAGCTCGATAGCAAAATCACTAATTGTATAACAATCTCAAGATCAACTGGCTCCTACGCTAAAATTCAAATAATCAACAATTACAATTTACGGCTCAACAAAAATTTCCAAAATATATGAACTCTATTCAGTCGTCATATGGGTATAATAAAATATCTTGTGTTCGCCCAATTTTTACAGCCGCTGTAAATTATCAGAATGGTACCCGAATGGTCAACATTATACAAAAGAAAGTCGATACAATACGAGGCTTAATTTGTTTTGGTTGTACTATATTGTTGTATTGTTGTATTTTCATTGTTTTGATACGACGCTGTGTCTTGATCCACGGGGGATGGAAGTAGAAATTTGTGACAAGTGATTTCTTAAAATTCAACAGAAACTTTGTAGGTTTTGTACGAGCTCCTTAAATTATTCAGAGCTTTAGTTACTGCGTTTACATTTTTATTTCATGTGGCTCAGTAGATACATAGAGACTTCGATCTTAACTGATTACTGAACGCAGTTTCATTCAACGACGAGAACCACGGAATCTTCGCGGACTCGATATGAGCCCTTACTCCTGACAGATAAATCTTATAATACATTTATAATTATTTTCGTTTTAAACTTAATAAAAATCTGCGTAGTTAACAAAGTATCTGTCTAAGAATTTAAAGATTACCGTTTACAAAAAACGCAACTTTAAAAACGTTGTATATTTGTAATAAAGATAAAATTTAATATTTTAAACGTGAGATTATGTTTTAGAGTGATTCATTAAAGGAATCAATTTGGTTTTACGACTTGACAGGACATTAAAAATTTAACGGCGACATTGGAATAAAAACGTAATCAGTATTAGTATATTTAGGTCCTTAAATGTCAGAAATACATTTACCTAAAAACGGAAAATTTAGAAATTGTTGTACAGCAATAAGATAAATAATCGATTCTGAACACAACTCTCCTTTCACTACGATTATTTGTCGATTAATCGAGATCAAATCATCAAGTCATTTTAAAATTCATATGTTATCTGTTAATACTATCGATCACTCTTTATAATGTTTAATATAAAAAAACTGATAGGTACAATTTTGGTACAATTCGTAACAAGACCGATAAGTAAGTAGGTACTTGTAAAAGCGAGTAAAATATTTGTTTTTTACAAATGATTATAATCGTATTCTAGTTAGTAGTCACTTGTTAAATTCTTAAACAACATTGATCCATCACTGTTTATGTAATCTCACTCACTTTTGTCTAACTCACTACAATTTTAAAGCAATCCATCAATTTGCGCCATTTTGTAAGTCAACTTTCGTATTCCACGAATACGGAGAACGAAGGCCTACAGACATTCAGCCATCATGTCCCTCTGTGTAGGTGTTGTTCTAACTTATAAACAGGCATTAGGTCTCCATTCACTGCCACTGTGCGGACAATGTGGCCGCAGGGTACAATGTACTTAAAATAATGAGGGACACTGGCCTTTTTACAGGGTGTTTTAACAAACACGCTTATTTCTCGTCAGACTTTTCGTGAAAAGAATCAGCTATCTCTATAATATATCCACTACATATAAATGACGCATAATATACTTACCTGATTAAGCTATTACATTATAAATTACTAAAATGTTTTATATTCAATTATGTTTTGCAATAATTTAATTGAATGAATAAATCAGTCAATCAATTGCTGATTTATAAATAATGACTAAGTTCCTATTACCCGCCCGCATAAATTAACCTTTACCATATATTATTGTAAACATAAAGAGTGTTGTACACCCTATATAACAGGTTCCAAGGAAGATAACGGAAACATTCCAAGGTCGACGCCTAAACCGCGCAGTAGCTCCCACCGCGAGTGATTGATGGGCGAACTTACTACTTAAACATGAACCTTTACAAAAATCACAAGCCAGCGGGGCACTAAGACAATGCGCTCAGCGCGCGACAAAACGGACGCAGCGCCGCGCCGCTGAGCCAACAATACGACGCTTCAAGGAACCAGCCATTACTCAGTACACCGTGGACTATATTTATACGCATCTTTCATTAAAACGAAAGAGATAGAAATATATATGAAGTGTTAGCTTGTATTTCTGTCCTTTTCCTGTTTTTTATATTAAACTGCGACAGATCGTCAAATCCTTGTTATGTTACGACGTTTCGAGCGCACACAGGCTTGTTGTTACAATCCTCGTAATGGCTCGAGTAATTTATGTCACGCCTACGCAACTATAATAATAAAAACTTTAAAATAAAAACGTATTAGCGCTCAGACTGCTAATTACATCGGGAGTTGTCTGCTTCAATCGCGATTTGATAGATTGTGACATCTAACGTACATACATTACTTTTAATGATCGTTATTAATAAAATATTATTTAATTGACGTTAGTTTGCTAATAAAGCACGCGTTAATCGTAATATTATCGAATTAATTCTAATTAATGTCAATGTTTTATAGATATATATTCGGTTAGAAAAAAATTAAATACCTATATTATATTTAATTCTAAATCAACGTTTATATCCTTTTTTAATAAAAGCGTCATATAGGAACCAATGTATATGTATAAGTTCGTATGTTAGTGATGCAAAGAAACGCAGTCTCAGCGACACAAAACGTGTATGTGACAGGAAGAATGATTGCAGCACTCTATCAACGCATCTGACAACAGGCTTGAATTCCTTCGATTTGTCCTGTCATTGTGCGCCGTAAAACTCGGACACAAAGCGGGAGAAGCGTGTAATGTCGCTCATAAAACAATAAACCACCCACGGCTGGCACAGCACTAACACACCATTGTCCGCTCCAATAAATTCTTAAAAAAAAAGTAAGCGTACGTCACAAAAGCGCGCCAATTCAGTCGGTTCAATATAATCACTCACTCAAAAAATTGAGCTAAATACTCTATTAATATAATATTTATTGTCCTTGTTTGTTTATGTGCATAATTGACTCGACGTATTGACATGTTGATTTATTAAACTGCACCGGACCGTACACGGCTTATTTATTTAATTGCGAAACGGCTGTAACGAATGTCATTCTGACATCTGACAATCAAATAATAATGACGTCCTCATTTTGAAGAATTATACGACTCTAATCGAATATATTTATGCAAATGCGTTAAACTAAATATATTATTTGTCAAATCTACGCTCGATCGATTTGATTATTAATAAAAAGGCCGTGCTAGATGACGATGTTATTAAAGTATTAAATATCGTCGGTCGGAGGTTCTCTCTTTGTGAATATCGATAAAAATCGCCGTAGCGAGTGACTAATGAACCGATAATCATCGGAGATGCCCGCTAAAGACTTAAACAACACTAACGCACAATAATTTTGATGTATGGAGGCAGATAAATCTATTAGGAGTTGACATCTCCATCGACGCGGGCGCGGACGCGGCACAGGCGTATTATTATTATTTTAATGTTATTATTCAAATTATTATAATCTCGGCGTCCATATTTATAGCATTCGTATAATCCTTTTTGATACGCCGCTTAAGGATTGTAAGGAACGTCGCACACTTGTGATATATTGAGTATTATACCCTGCACCTACTCTCTATATATGAGGTGTGATCTAATTAATTATATAACTTTCTCACATCGAACTACAAGATATCTTTTTGACTCACAACAAAATAAAAAGCAAGCTTCTAATTAAAGTCTACTAACTGCAAACAATCTCTTAAAACCAATGGACCATTATTTTTTAAATCGAACCAAAATGATATAAATAATAGCAACAGAAATTTTCAAAAAATACATAATTACATATTGATGTAATTATGTATATATAATATAATAATTTAGCATGTCTTGCAGTGATCTTCTTATTAATGTACTTGAAAATCTTAGTATGCGATGGCCCCTCAGAGTTGTAAACTCATTGTAATATACGCGCAGGGATATATCGGAGACAATTTATTTAGAAATACCACTGCCCTTCCTCATCTCAGAGTTAGTTTTACCAATTTAAACTCTATACATAATTAATAAGGTACAATATGCCTTAACAACAAAGCATATCGAAAAAACAAATCCGTATGATTTTATACCCTATAGTAAATCATATAGGGTTAGTTTTAACATTATATAAGGTAAGTTAGATTCGCTGGTGTATAAAATGCGTGCAGGACGCTGATTGCAATACGAATAAATAAGTCCCCATGTGGAGGTGCCGCGCTAATTTACTTGTCACGCCGGCCGCCTGTTTATTTTTAAACAAAACTCAGCATTTTTTAAGTTTACGATAGTCAGAAAATTCGCTGTCACATTTCGAACATGCTAATTTAGCTCGTGTCAGGCGTGATTTATCCTCTAGATGTATTTTTTCTTGTTGATTGTTTGAACAGAGACAAAACGTCGGGCCAACCTTCCCGATAGGCCGCTTAAATTTGTTTGGAATTAAGTTTATTTACGTAATTGATGCTCTTTTATTTTATTTCATTTGACATGGATTTATACGGATTACAGAAAACGAAATGAAACTGGGGAATGACCTGGAATGGTGAACCATTTTGAGTTGTAGATGCAGAAGCAACTAAGAAGCATTTCTTCGTAACATTATATCTTTTATGTAACTGAAAGAAAACTTTGAAAGCTGGCTACGACTTTATTAAAAGAAAACATATCCGATTGTTGCGCTCATCGAAACTCAAAACCATTTCATATGGAAACACTTTCGTCATAACTAGTACCGGCTAATGTTTGAAAAACATTTTCTTTTGATGAAAAGACGAATCCTGCCGTAACGTTAAGAACGGATGCAATTAATTTTACGTCAGAAACTTGTACCATCTGTCCTCGTAACGATCGGAATACACAAATGACCCAGTCTTATGTAAGGTAAGACCTTCTGATAAGACCTTTGGGATTTGACTGCAAAACATATAATGGATTCAAATTGTATATCATAAGTCGGGAAAGAAAATCACATTAGCTAAGGATCTATACTATTTCCTTAAGTTAGATTATAATGTGCGAGTTTATAACAAAGTACGCTTCGAACTAATTCAGAAGTAGAAACATCTCAAATTTAGCCCAAAGCATATGTATTTACGTAATTTTAAAGAACATAATTAAATAAGTAATACTACATATACCTATAGAATGTACATCTTTACCATCCTGACATTTTATTTAATTAGTACCGTATTTCATGATAAAGTAAAACTCATTATTATTAACATTTAACATACCAAAATTAAAAACGAAAGATTAATTTCGGTAAAACGCTCTGATGCAATTAGACAAAAGGTAACAATAGAGAGAGACAGACATATCGTTTGGGCCTCGGTGACGTGGCCTCGACATGAAACGAAGGCTGTAGAGGAAGTAGCAATCTGAGCCTGTTTTTCCGCACCTGAATGGCAGATCAAACGCGCCGAAACCACGCCCCTTACATCCAAACCCTTTTATTTGAATTTTGGTAAAACATAATATACCCTCAATAGACTTACATTATCACTTCCAAAGCGTTGTCTTCATAATATTGAGATGACGTTTACACGCCAGACGTAACGATATAATGCGTTTGTTAGCTGATTGCTTTTTCTGCTTTTCAACAACTAATATTTTCACAAAAGTATTGTTTTTTTAATTACAAGAACAAAGATTTCAAAATAACATTTTATAGTCAAAAAAGTTTTAGTAACTGTGTGCTTTGACTTTAGATATTGTGTGTTTTGACTATTTCTAATGCAGAAAAAATACTCGAATAAACATTGTTTGTTCAAGAACAGATTACTTTTATATAGAAATTAGGCTAAAGCTTTCGTAATTACATAAGTATTTTAATAATACTTTTAATCCAAACGATTATATATTTAATGTACATGTCATTGATTCATAAAAGTATAAAATATTAATTAAAACAACTACATATGTATGTCAATTGATATTGTATTATAAACAAACAAATAGAACCAGTAAGTATACTAACTTGTGATTGTATCAAAAGTAACTCGTATTAATACATAATGGTTGGTTAAATAATTAATAGCAAATTATTCAAATGGTTTGTTCAATTCTTCTTTATTTATATATATAAAGATAATATATATCTATACAGAGTTTTTTTATCTCGCATTACGTAAAAATCGCTAATAATTGTGACACTTGTATATTCAGCATGTTTCAAACAAGGTTATTGGATATACTGTTACATTAAAAATTATTTTCATAATTTTAACTTTTTTTTATAATTATATAAAACGTCAAAAAAGTGTCAATTCGCTAAATTCCGTGACATTGATCCATTTCCCACTTAATTTAGTTCGGTGTTGCTAGTATAACGCTTCGACTTGGCATTTTCAAAAATTTTAATTAATAAAATAAATTACATTTATTTTAAAGGTGCATTAAAACAATTATTAAAATAAGATTTTAATCATCTAATTCGTTTGCTGAATTTGATTAGAGGTCATTTCACATCGTTTCAGATTAATTTAATAGCTGTCTTCCAGTTTAAAGGTTAGTTCTTTGATGTAGGAATCGGAGTCTAGTTATGATAAATTTACTTTGCCTCATATTTGGCTTTTCTTAATTTTAATAATTATTCCATACTTATTTCCCTGATTTAATTATGGATATAATTCCTTTTTCATTAAGGGTATTTTGGTAGTGATACTGGTCACACTCGCTAACCTTTCAAAGGTTCGTGAACTTTCGATTTCGTTCTTTTTGAATTTTGGAACTATCGGCTTCACACCGAATCCAAATTCTAATTCGATATACTGAATGTATCGGTGAGTTGTCTTAATAATTGAGTTTCTTAATTTGTGGTTGTTTAGTATTCAGTGCTTTAATAGCAGTTATCTTTTCAGAATTTAATTCAATTCAATTCTTAGTTTAATGACTTTTAGTTGTGCCGGCAGTTTCAGAATTTATATTAACAATGAAGTTTTGAAGTTTGACAGAACTTTATATCATGTTTACCGACTCGTAAAAAATTGTAAGTCTTTATTCTTGTTTTTGATTAAATACATTGGTTTACAATTCGAAAAGTCGTAGTCATGTGTAAATTGTGGTTTCCAGTGACCCATTGAAATGGTTCTCCGGAGTTGAGATCGTCAATTTGTGTAAGCAGGACTTTGAACCTCCAGAAGGTAAATTCGTGCTTACATCTCTCGTTAAGGTATTTATCATTTGCTTATTTGCTTAACTTATTGAACCTGTATATTTCGTATTACAGGAGGTTTTTTTTTTAATCGGATTTACCCACCACGTGGACTTCTTGAATGGAAATATTAAGAGTGAACGGCTCCAAGTTCCTGGTCGAGTGTGCCCAGATAGCGGCTGGTGCAACTCCAAGGACGGCAGGCCTGTTCCCTAAGCCGTTGTCGGTATCCACGTGTAGCTGGAAACTTTGGTGATGTACCCCCTTTTAATTATATTATAAATTTCGTTTACACCGGTCTGGCGAACGGTGTATTCTTTCAAACCACATCAACTAATTTATTCGTCAGTGGCGCCTAATTTTCAACCTTAAATTTTGGATTAGTTAATATTGAATTTTCAAGCTTGCCTTTTATCCCAAGTGACCCACGCTGAGTCTAGCTGGCATAATTTTATATAATAGTCATTATAAGAAGTAACATAAGTAACTAACATAAGTAAATTAAGTAATTGGTTGTTTATAATACTAAGTTACTGTGCATTAAAAATTTTATAACCTAATATTGTTTCTTTATACCCACACCACCAGAAAGGTAACAATACGTAATGTCATTCTCACCATCATTTCGTCAAAACTCTTGAAATATGTTACACTTTCTTTATTTTAACTATAAATACACCAAAGTTTTTGAAGAACAAAAATAATACAAGGCCTAATTAATTAAATTAACTAATAAGCATTTCAAATCTTTATCATTTTATAAATATAACCACAATTCTAACTTTTGGCAAATGCAACTCCCGAGCTACGTTTGCAGTAGTAACAGTTTTTCATGATTTATTATATTTAATAAAAATAAGTATTTTATGTAAATAAACTTTACACTAAAGCATTTTTTGAATCGTCAATATTTCTACTCTACCGCCATTACGAAAGTGAAAAATAGTGAAAGACACTTCTTACTTAATGTACTTAATATCTAAAAGAAATTATATTTGAACCAATTTAAAATGTTGAAACTTATGTTTCGTTAATAATACTGAATGAGGTTGTTATTGTTTTAAAACTCAATTTGTGAAAATAGTTAATTGGCATTTAAAGTAATTGACATCTCTGAGTACAGCTGCCAGTTCAACGCCGAGGGTTGGGTGAAATTACTCGATTTAGCGATAACACGGCCTCGTGTTAATATGTTATAATATGTGTATGTTATTTTATGAATTATTGAATAATAAAGCATGTTTGTTGTTTTACATTAAAAGAGATATATTATTAACAGTCTACGTTAAATATACAATATTAATATAAATAACAGTTTTGTATGATCATAAATTTGTAATAAAGTTTCCGTCGTCGCAAACTCTATATACTTTTACTTATATAGATAAGTAAGGTTCTATCATAACGGTTCTATCATAAAATTTTGCATATAATCTACTATAGAACTAAAGTGTTAGTCAAATGTTGTTCAGTATAAGAAATCCGACCTATGCTGTAGAGTATTGGTTGAAAAGAGAAGATATACTAATGTAATTGTAAACCATTTTATGGTGATTAGTATAATGTGAACGCATGATTAAAGAAAATCAGTAACTACAGTCTCATGCAGTACAATCTATACTCGGCGGTGTTAGCGGTAAATTAAATCTGTCACAAAAGTCGAAAGCTTGCTCGCATAAAGAAATTACAAAAAAGTATTTCCTTTTTGTTTCACGTATAAATAACATTTGACCAATGAAATGTCCTTGTCGAGACCCAAATAAAACTCATCGATTGGTCAACGGAGGCCGGTGTATCGTGCTCTCCGAAGCACGGAGGGTGGAAATGTCGAATGCAGTGCGTCTGGCCTCACCGCAGCTGTCATCCGATATCCACTGCCAGAGTAAAGCCACATTGACCTCAATGTAAAAGTATTTGCGAAGTCAGTTTCCTATCTCAGCTTTCAGACACATACGAGTACATTGATCGCGTATCGCTCACGTTTGTTACAATGTAAGCCACATTATTCGGTGTTGTTGTAATACCTCGGTACACCGGCTTAGATACTATTTATACATCAAAACGTCATCACATATAAAACCTCATTTTTATATTATAATAGTTAAGTAGTTTTAACATATGTTTTGGTAACAGTTTATTTCGTTTTTAGCGGCATTAAAAATTCCAAATTACATAAATTATAATAAATTATGTAATTTCTGATTGAGAGCAAATAATATTGGAGTATAATTATATAAATTGCAGGTTGAGTTAGCCTGTAAGTATTGATCACTTTTATTTTATGATAGAATGTGCTCATTATACCTAATTAATAAAAACAGTTTAAAATATGAATTTATGGGTTTAACGTTACACGAATGTATTCGAGTTATGTTCGGTTTACATTATCCACCATCGTTTCTTTCTACACTATGTAATTATTAAGCGTAGAAAATGTGACAAATTACAGTTATGAAACAACAGAATTCTACTAAAATCAAAAGATTATCAATAATCCTACAACATATAATTGGTAGCCAACTACTTATATACATAAAACTCCCGCGAAATAATTCCACGGCGGAGAGCGGCGTGCTTACCTTGAGAAAAAAGCTCAATAAGTCCTAAATGAAGTCGGGATTCAACCCGTCGTATCGAGTTCCATGCACCTCGTCTTCCCACCTCCACGGAGTCACCTGATACCCACCATTGTACCCATTATTTGGGCAACACTAATTGTGAGTCGGCACTTGGTTTGTATTTGGTAATGAATGAGATTGGTATGCGAAGGTAGACTGCGCCTTTTGTGAGGGAAAGGGCAAAGCTTTCGTTGAATATTTATTTATGTTTATTTAGTGCCAATTGAGTGTCCAGTCGTATAATAAGGTATTCGTTTCTATAAAACCATGTCCCGCGGGTACTTTTCAAACGATGATCGATAAATTTACATCGTATGGTTAAAAACATTAATTAAAAAATCGTATTATTCCTGATGAAAATGTAAAATGGTGATAAAAAACTAAAAAAAATAATTGAATTTTAATTTTCAAACAACGTCTTAATTGTACTGTTTATAATTTAATTAATTATAAAGAATGAACCTCTTAATATCCTGACAGTTCTTCTATTTAGAATCTACTTTCCAAAACGATAGTACGTTCCCTATATTTTATTAAATCTTGACTATTTTGATATTAAAGTTAATATTATATTCAAATACATTCTGATATATATATTTGAATTCAGTAATATATATCTTAGTAAATTATATCCTTCAGTGAACATAAAAAGTACCGTACCAAAACGATATTATTATTAAATATATTTCATGGAAATAGATTTATTTTTATCATTTCATTATTTATGGTAAGTGGTAACCACCAGCCATAGACGTGCTTCAACCTCGGGAGCTAATATGGTATATTGTCAGGGCTAACTCAGCCCTTAAACTGAATACAATATAATTATAAATTCAATAGAAATATAATTATATTAGTAGGTTACATGTATACACAGGTATATTCTTATTTAGGCTTAGAATGTATTATGAGTGACTAATCCCCAGATGAACTTGCACAAAACCCTTTTCAATTTTTTTTTTGTGCTAGATGTTGGCGGACGAGCATATTGGCCACCTGATGGTAGGTCGTCACCATCAGCCATAGACAATGACGTTGTAAGAAATATTAACTATTCCTTACATCGTCAATGCGCCACCAACCTTGGGAACTAAGATGTTATGTCCCTTGTGCTTGTAATTACACTGGCTCACTCGACCTTCAAACCGGAACACAATAATACTGAGTACTGTTATTTGGCTGTAGAATAACTGATGAGTGGGTGGTACCTACCCAGACGGGCTTGGACAAATCAATCTACGTATATATATGACAATTCAGACTTCAATAGATAATTCAATTAAAACGACATTAGAATCTACTATAATGAAAGAATTAGCAGTTTTAAAAAGCGAATTGGCCACATTGAGCGATCTTAAACATTGCATAGAATTTCTCAGTGCCGAATACGATCGTTTAAAATCCGACCTTCTGGCTTCTGATGATAAAATTAAAATTTTAAGCAAAGAAAATGCAAATCTTACTTGTAAAGTCAATGATCTCTCTAATAGACTTAACCTAATTGAACAACATTCGCGTGAAACGAACGTGGAGATTAATGGTATACCAGAAAATAAATCTGAAAACTTAAATTCTGTTGTCAAGCAATTATGCGCTGCAATCTCAATACCAATAAACGACTCCGATATTCTGTCCTGTACTAGGGTACGAAAAATAGACGACTCCAACCCAAGACCTCGTGCTGTTATTGTTAAGTTACCGACTTCTAGATCTAGAGATGAAATATTAGCAGGTGTTACCAAATTCAACAAAAGAAATTTAACGAATAAACTTAACTCTAGTCATCTGGGATACAGCACTAACAAATCGCCAATATATGTCTCCGAACACCTATCACCACATTTTAAAGCTCTTCATGCACGCACTCGAAAAGTTGCACGAGAAAAAGAATACAGATATACTTGGGTCCGTAACGGAAGGATATTCGTACGTAAAAATGACCAATCACCTGCCAAGCAAATCAAATGTTACGAATCTCTTGACAACCTTTGAATAAAAAATTACCTTACATAATGTCCGTATATTTATCTGCTTAGAATTCAAGGTCTACTATCAAAACTTTAGAGGAATTAAAACTAAAACCAAATGTATAAGATTGTCTTCATTAACATCCGATTTTGATATAATTGCTGGTACAGAGACATGGTTGGATGACAGTGTCCATGATAGTGAAGTATTTAGTAATAAATATATAGTGTATCGCAGAGACCGCTCATCGACTCCACTTTCTGGCAAATCTGGAGGGGGTGTCTTATTAGCTGTCTCCAAAAATCTTTGTTCTAAGCGAATCGAACACTTTGAAAGTTGTCTAGAAGATTTGTGGGTCTCTGTTAAGTCTGACGAACCTGGCTCAAAGGAAATTTTATTTTGTGTCCTCTATCTTCCTCCGCCAGTAACAAGTACATCACTGGACTTAATACTAGAAAATATTAGCTTACTTATGCAATCACACGCTAGTGATATTATAATTCTGGGTGACTTTAATCTCGGCTTCATAGATTGGTCAGATAAATGTGACGACACCCATATTATGTCTCCTATTAATTATAACTGTAATCTCGGATACCTATTCGTGGATTTTATGTCACACAACAACTTGTCACAATTTAACAATGTAAAAAATCACAATAACCGAATTCTTGACTTAATTCTGAGTAACAGTGGAGCTCTATCCGTGAGTGAAAGCCTTAGGCCATTAACAAAAATTGATTTACATCATCCTGCTTTAGAAATTGACTTTAAACCAAATATTTCTTCTCACATTATTAAAAAACAGTTTGCTTCGCATAATTTTAAAAAGGCCAATTACTCATTAGTTAACTTAAAGTTAAGTCAAATAGATTGGGAACTAGAGCTATCCCATTTTGAAGATGTCGATATGGCCGTTGCAAAATTTTATGATTTGCTTACTATCGTTATCAATTCAACTGTTCCTAAAACAAAACCTCGTAATTTAAAATATCCGTCATGGTTTACGCGCAACTTGATCAAACTTATTGCAGAACGCAACAAAATTCTTACAAGATACAAAATATATAAAAATCCCAGAGACCAGCTAGAACTTAGATTAAGTAGTGATAGAGTGGATTCCTTAATAGTTTCATGTTATAGCAACTATCTAAATCTCACGGAAGAATCTATTCTAAAAAATCCAAAGAGATTATGGTCCTTTGTGAAAGATCATCGGAAGGATTCTTCAGACTTACCAAAAGAAATGTTCCTAGAGAATAAGGTAGCTCACACCGGTGAGGATATTTGTAATTTATTTGCCTCACAGTTTTCATTAGTATTTTCTCCTCCTGATATAAACTTTACGCCAAGTTTATCTGAGTGTTTTCCTCAATTCTCCCTCAATAAAATTAATTTAACGGAAGAAATGATTTCTAAAGCCCTAAAGTCCGTTGACATAAGCAAAGGCGCTGGTCCAGATGGAATTCCTCCAGTATTTATAAAGATGACACGTAAGCACTTAACGCTTCCTCTAAAAATATTGTTTTCGAAATCCTTACAATCTGCGATATTTCCTGAAATATGGAAAGCTGCTAATATAGTACCAATTTATAAAAAAGGCGATAAGCGTAATGTGAAAAACTACCGTCCAATTTCAATATTAAGTACAATTCCAAAACTCTTTGAAAAACTAATCTGTCCAGTTATAACTCATTATTTTAAAAATATTCTATCTGAGCAACAGCATGGCTTTAGACAGAATAGGTCCACAATTAGTAATCTCTTAAACTACGTAACTGATCTTTCCAAGAATGTTGATGATAAAACTCAAATAGATGCTATTTATACTGACTTCAGTAGCGCATTCGATAAGGTAAACCACGCCATTTTACTGACAAAGTTAGAACATTACGGTATTCATGGTAGTCTGTTAGGTTGGGTCAAATCTTACCTAAAAAATCGATCACAGCGTGTTATTACACATGGCTATACTTCTTTTGCATTTGTGCCTACATCTGGTGTTCCCCAAGGGTCTCATCTAGGTCCGATACTTTTCCTAGTTTTTATCAATGATATTTCAAAAGATGTTAAATTTAGTAAGTGCTTAATTTTCGCTGATGACCTAAAAATATATAGGCCTATTAAATCACCATCCGATATTACCCTACTTCAAGCAGATATAGATGCTCTCTCTAAATGGTGCGAAATACACAAAATGGATATCAACATCAATAAATGTGTTCATATCAAATTTACTAGAAACAGAAACCCGATTTCATCCAATTACTCAATTTCTAACACTGTTTTAGTTGAGTCTAATACAATTCGTGACCTGGGAGTAATAATGGATAGTAAATTAAACTTTAATAATCACCTAGATACCATTATACTGAAGGCATGGAAGATGTTAGGTTTTTTAAAACGCACTGGCCAGGACTTCAAAAATATACCTACTTTGCTTTGTGTTTATAATTCCCTTGTAAGATCTCACCTCGAATATGCCTCTTCAATTTGGAACCCGTCTTATAAAATTCATGTCGAAAGATTAGAACGTATACAGCGTAATTTTACCCGTTTTTTAGCTTATAAAGATCGCACTTGTCCTTATCGAGCTAACTATAATACGAGACTAGCTCACTTTAAAATTATATCGCTTGAAATGCGCCGTCAAATCACTGATACCTTGACCTTATACAAGCTAATTCACGGAGATATATCTTCACCTGAATTAATCCAGCATATCAACTTAGCAGTTCCTCGTACTATACCTAGACGTCCAATTGAAAAACCCTTTACCACTGTAACATCTAAAACAAATTTGGGTAAATATGCTCCTCTTAACAGACTTATGAATTCGTTTAATGACTTGTCATCTAACGGCGATATTGACATCTTTCACAATAATATAAATTATTTTGTTAAACATTCCAAAGATCTCATAGTTCGATCTCACACCCTATAAGTAATATGTTTAAGTTTTGTTCTTTTTTAAATTTTATAATTAGCTTTTATGATTTGTTTTAGTTATTTCTTAATTCTTAAATTTATTACATAATTTAGTTTAAAATAAGATTTTATATTTTACATAGGTTAGTTTGGTTACTAATTTTGAACGTCAATGTTGTTTACACCTATAAAGATGTATCACCTCGAATGTTACCCATATTAAATATAGATTTTGTTTTAAGTGTTTAGTGATAAGTCGATGGTGTAACTTTTTACAATAAATAAATAAATAAATAAATAGAAAAAATAGCATATTATTATTGAACAATTAATATCGTTACGTTAAATTTAAATTGTCAATGTTAAAAGCTAAATATAACCGACAACGTAAATATTTCCAAAACATTTAAAACAACATCTCGGTTTACGCGTCACTGACACACGTATCAATTCTGCTTTTTTACGCTAACGAGAATCAAACCCATAACAGTTGTACAAATAGGCGTATCGCGTTACATCGACCACGTAGCGTGCGGACTCAAATGAAACATTTCGGGAGATTAAAAAACATATAATTGTTTCATTAATTTTAAAACGACACTAATTGGAATAACATTTTATTATGTATGAAGCGCGATATTTATATTTAGACTTATAAGACTATATTTATATATGACTTATAAAGCTTTAAATAATGCAAATCTAAGTTACATTTGTCTAAGCATCGCGCTTCAGTGTAAGTAAAAAAAAATAGTTTAATGTAGGTAGGTACACAGGTCTGTATGTTCATTGTAAAAGTAGCCATTATCTACTCTGCTTTCAGTTATCAGATCATAACAAACAATTATATATTATGTGAAGATTTCGCTTTACAAAACGTTATAACACTGTTAGTTTTAGTACTCCTTTGCAATATAATAAAAAACATAAAAACTAGTTTACACAGTTTCCGTTACACTTGCGTCACGTGACGCGAACATTTCGAATGTTTCTTTTCGTTTACAAAAAAACGCAGACAAAACACAGCACACACAGATCAGTGCGATGTAGAGCCGTATAAAGTTACGCTGTCGAGACGGCGCGGCGGTCTACGAAGATATCCGTAATGGAAATACAACTTACATTATAATTTAACTTCAACAAAACTATCCAACCTTATATGTTATCCTATAGCTTTATAAACAGCTTCTATAATATTATTAAAGTTATTAATTTCGGGATATTTACCATGTTTTTTATTTTTGTTCGGTGGAGCTCGATATTTCGACATTGTCTACGAATGTCTTGTTCACGAGAACAAATATTGGTAAATATCCCGAAATTAATAACTTTAATAATAAAAATTACCATGTTAGTTTAAAATTCTATAATATTGCCTATTTTGATAAAACAGTGGTAGCACAAGTATAAATTTGTCTGTAATAAAATAATACATTGTTCGCACCATAAGTGGAAGAAGATGTACCCAAGTAAAGTTTTTTAGTTTAGTTAAACAAAACATGTTCTATTAAATTAAAACAATGTTCAATTTTAATATTATCTGTGGAGTGATTTCCGGTGTTTGCAATTATGTAATCCGTTCTACAAGTGTTTGTTTGTCATTTATGTTCTAATTTAGCGAGTGCTGTAATTTAACGCTTATAAATTTCAAACGTTAAATTTTTCTACAATTTATCTTTCTGCCTTACTCGTGGAAAACTCGCAACTCAATTGTATATTGAATGATATACGTTTTTATCGTTTCAGTGAACAATAAAGACAAACTGCTTAGTTTAGTATAGTTAAAGTATTTTTTCAAATTATCGAATATAATAACGACTAAAGTACAGGTCCGCTTACCGAAAGAGCGGCCACTTGACGGCTCCACGGGTTCCCACGACCCAGGGATTGATTTGCAGAACCACCTTGGAGGTGTCCATGCGGAATGATCGGATCCACTCGATGACATCTTATTGTGAACGTTTCAAAGCACAGCTATGGGTGCAAATCGACGTAAGGTGCTAATTTTATTGTTACAATCGAATGGACTTTTGTACAGAGACCACTTCACATTTCTTTTGAATAGCGAGAAGCGAAAAGTTATTTAAATATGATTATTATTTCAAGTATTTATCCCAAGGTTGACTTTTACAAGACACTTTATGGAAGGAATTCGTTTTTTTTTTTCATGTTATAAGTAGGTGGACACATAAATGGGCAACCTGATGACAAGTATCCCTGACCTTAAAAATTGGCGCTTCAAAATATTAATGATCCCTACATTGCCAATGAAGCATTTATCTTGGGAACTAAGATGTCTCTTGTAACTGTAGTCACACTGCCTCACTGACCTCTCAAACCGAAACACAACAATACTAAGCATTGTCGTTTTGTTGTATATCTGATGAGTGGGATCTGCCAAGACAGTCTCGCACAAAGCATTACCACCAAGCAAATGCTAAGTGAGTACAATCAACATATCACATATTTTATCGCAAAACTGTAATACTTCTTATTTGTGTTCTGATTTTACATGGAACTGAGCAATTCCAGACACAGGGGAGAAAATTTCTGTGTTCCCAATATTGGAGGTGTATTGACGATGTAAAGAATACTTATTATAAATAAGAATATTAATAATTGGAATTTATATTTAATAGAACACATTTGAAAACATCGCCTATGTCAATTACACTACGCAGGGCAGGTAGAGCCCATAAAATGTTTGGTGGTTTTTGCTTTCACGGTGCTTTATAACGGTGAGATTCTGTATACCATTTTATCATTAGATTAAATTATATTTACACTATAATAGGTATTGGCATTTTTAGGAGTGTTCATTAGTTTTATTTTTGTTTTATATTTCATTTTACTTATTTTCAATTCAAAGACACGTATTAAGTATGAAATTAAATTTATAAGGTAATTGGTTTGAAATGGTGGAAAAATATAACGTAACTAATAGTACGTTAAATTTTTAGTCTATATATAAAGTTTTTTTACTACTGAATATATAAGAATAAGACCAAACAACATGGATTCCACCCATATTTTAAATTAATGCCCAAATTACGCGGCCGATTAACAGATTTCAGAACAGATTACAGAACAGTAATCATTTTAAAATAAAAGAAATTAATGGCATTCAAAAAACTTGAGCCTTATTAATTGAAACATTAAAAATAGCGACATCTATTGTCTGATAGTACATTAATCATTTTAAGAGCAACGCCATCTTTTGTTGAATAGGAAAACGTTTCGGAACATAATGTTTCTTCATACTAGTTTCATATTGTTCACCTAGATGTCACTTTTGAGCAAAAGTATGTAATCACAAATTATTATTGTAATGTTACGATGAACAAAACTAACAACTTTTAAATATAAATATATATGCTATTATAAAAATAAGACCAACTAAGGATATAGTCTATACTAATAATAACTAACTAACACCGAAAAGAGAGAACGGGAACAACTTGTATTTATTATAAAAGATGATATACAGGACACTGGTCTCAAAATTACGAATTAATTCTAGTTTTCGTGCACTTCATTGATATGCATAATTTATTTAACACGTCTATTGCTTACGCGTTATCTCATCTGGTTACAATGAGAAACCTTTTAGTATAAAATATACCCATGATATAACTCAGACTTCTATTCCCCTTCCTCGACTACTGAGGGTTCGAAAACGTACAAGCTAGGCCTTTTTTATTTTCAAGATAATGTATTGGAATTTAGTGATGTAATTAAATAGTTTTAGATATCAGATTTTTTAGTTTGTTCAATATAATCATTATTCAGTGGTGGGTCCCATTATATGACCCATTCTATCCTATATTAGTGTTTAATCTTTATTGTGGAGATCAACCTTCCTGTGATGAATAACACTTACTTATCTTGTTTATACTTTAGACATTTATAAAAATTATTAAATATGGTTTATTAATAACTATCAATAAGCAATGAATGAAGGTATCATTAAAATTCCATATTAATTAGGAAACTTGGTAAACATGGTCACACTGCCAAAATGTTAATTGAATGAATATTGTATCGTAAAACATCTAAATATCATCAGTCGCTTGCATTCAAGGAAAATAAAATCATTCATTTATTGTATATTTCGCAGAGGAATGAACATGTACACATAAAGTACAATCTTAAAAAACAGTAAATGTATTTATTACACAAAAATTTAATACAAAATAAACAATAGAGTGCAGTATAGTTACTCTAAATTAAAATCTTAACTAACACATAACAAAGTCATAGTCATGGAAAACAAAGATACATCCCATTAAATTATATTTCATAAATGGCACTTTATAATACAAATTTGATACACAAATTTTATTCGTGTCACATTCAGCTTGTAGTATACATTCATATCGTCCTCTAAATACAATAAATTAACAGAGCGGCTAGTACCTAGTAACACATTTCTGCCACCGAGTCCATGTAGCACTCGTCAATTGCCAGACACCAGACCAAGCACCTTGCAATCTCAAGCAAGCTTACTTTAATTTAAATACAATATTAACATCTCTTGTCTGTGTTATTACATATGCCACTGCAAATATTTCATTTATTTGACAAATGCAGTACTCACAAATATTGCAAATATGCAAATTTATTATCTATTTCTAATAAAAAAATTATCATTATCTATATAAAATGTGCATTAATGGGGGCACTTTGAGGGCATCTCAAATGCCAAGGGATCAAATATTTATTAAGACGAGTGGCACACGCCAAAAACAGCTACTAGATGAAAATTCCAATATCGATATACTTGCTCAAAGCTATTAAGTTATTTATTATGTTGGTTAAATGCTAACAGAAGAATTTCCGTTGTTTTAAAGGCTCACTGTCACTGTCACTGTCTGAGAAACAAGCCGCGAAACCACTTCTATCTCTTAAGGAGTCCCTCCGCAATGATAAGGTAGTTTTGTCCATTAATTTTTTTACACGTCCAATACGTCTCGGTGTTGATGACTGTAAAGCGGAAGCATGGGCATTGTCTTCATTTTTTTTATCACTTTTATCACTGACTGAGTCTTTACACAAATCTTGTCCACTTTTGTCCCTACATCTCCTGTTGCGGAGACATCTCACTGAGGAATTGTTCACATTCTTACTCCTTTTAGTGGGAGTAGCCAAATTTAACGCAACACTTGAACTAACTGGTTCACTTGAATCGTTTAACTGTAGCATAGAGCAGCCAGACTCTTCAAGACCCAATGGTTGTCCTATTTTTCTCCCACTCCTTGTCCTAGAAGTAATTCTATCCTGAGAATTTTCTTTCTTATTAGAATTATGTAATCTGTTACTTCTGCGACCATTATGCCTAGTTCCTAGAGAGTTTAGTGTGGTGCTGTTCATCTTAGAGCAGTTTTGTTCAGAGTCTCCTGTCATGTTATTCCTCTGTCGCCGAGGGTACCTTGATGTGCCACTACTTTTAGACTGAAATGAGACATTTAGGTTATTCTTACCCCCTTGCTTATCAATTTTGTTGTTAGATGCACTTCCCTTAGCATCCATGAACTTTAAGAGGGAAGTACTCTTATTAACTCTGCTAGATTTGTCATTATTTTTCACAGTTACAAGATTTATTACATTCTGTGATGAATCTGTGCTACAATTCTGAACTGTTGTGTCAGGGAGCTGTGTGTTCATAGATTTATTTACACACACTAACATCTTCTCACTCTCAGAAGTTACATTAGGTTTTGCGTCCTTCATAAGGTTTCTACTATTTCTGCTTCTTAACTTTCTGGGTGTTTTCGAGGAGTGAATCTTAGTAGATCTTATATAATTAGCAGTAAAACCAGACACATCACTCATATCTTCAAACTGGCCATTAAGTACAACTGCACTTTTGTCCTTATCCGCAGCTAGTTTACCTTTATTTTCTGTTGGTTCAACACAATGTGATTTCTGTAATTTTCCTTTCTCACTGTGTTCCTGTTTTTCTTCTTGTGTACCATTATTAACATTTGAGTTTAAAATTTCAAATGAATTGTTATGATTCTGTTGAGCCTTTCTGAGGCTTCTTCTCAAGTTAGTGGCTTTAGGTGTCGAAGTTACAAGTTTGTTTTTCTTTTGTGATGTTTGACAATTTCTTTGCAACTTCATTCTTTTACTCGTGTTCTGCTGTGGTGAATTTTTAATATTAAAATCGATATTTGAAGCAATTGCGTCAGATTTACAACTGCTTGGTGCAGTCTTTTGTTTCTCACATTTGGGTGTTTCAAAGTACACATGTTGTTGCTTTTCTGTGGACACTGAATCATCATCCAGTAACTTTAATTTTCTCTTCTTTGTTTTCGGTGAAGGCACCTCCTCACAAGCACTCTGAACACTTACAGGTTTTGTTTTGGAACAATGAGGTTGATCAATCTGTTTCTTGACAACATTATCATAGTTATATAGGCAAGGAGCTCGTTTTGTGTAGACCCAGTATGATATCTCATCCATATTGTTCATAAAGGGATGGTCTGCTGGCTGAATGTTGGCGGTGGAAAGGGGTTGCTCTGGCGGGCAATACGGCACCAGATTGACGCGCATTGAGTGTGAATGATTCGCGTCAGGCAGTGAAGGGGCGAACGCCAGCTGCAAGATGTTCTCTTGATCAATTCGGCACTTTCGCTTGACTCCACGGCCGCAAGTCGCTGCCGGTAACGTACGCTGTCGCCCATTTTCATTACATTCCATGCACCTGAAGATGTAAACATTCATTTATAATAACTAAACAGCGTAACTTTCATATACTTTTGGTGCATTATTAATGTTAGGCAATTATTTACACAAATAATGGTTTAGTGAAAAGTAGCTTCAAAATCTGTCAACCAAATGTAACATTATGACGCCGTATCGATGCGAAATGGAAACGATATCAAATATACTATGTTTACTTACTGTTAATACAACTGGGCGACAAAATATATATTTTATCCTTTTCTCACGTCTCCACAAGACGAAGATTATATTTTAAGTAAAGTCAACGTACGTTTTTTAAACGATTGAACTAAAAGTAAATGGGTCAGGTAGAAGTCTCTATAAGTATCTATTTACTTGAAACCTTTTAATGAAAAACATTCACATCAATCTAAAACACCAAACTCTTTTAAAAAACCTTTTACGCATTAGAAATTATCTAATATTTCACAAGTAATAAAAATAAAAAAAGAAACATTATTACAGCATTAATTCGCAGCAAAGCAAGATTCACAATTTCACAGATAACCACCTACTTTTGTAAAAATGTTTTGTTCTGCAGATAAAAACTTAATAAAAAAAAACAGTTGTTTTGGATATCATTGATATGAAAAAAATATATATTTTATTTGAATACAACAAATTTCAATAC
The DNA here is from genome assembly GCF_905220365.1 of Vanessa cardui. Lineage (NCBI taxonomy): Eukaryota > Metazoa > Arthropoda > Insecta > Lepidoptera > Nymphalidae > Vanessa > Vanessa cardui. Next base: position 15,148,880 of record NC_061130.1, read on the forward strand.
ACCTTATTCTATTTCAGCTTTGTTTTTAAACACATTTTATTTTTAATTTTAGTGTAAGCAATATTAAAACAGTAAAAGAATGAGATATTATCTGTTTTGTTTTGAGTCTATATCATGTAGTGTCACTGTCATTAAAACGAAATTGCGGGTAAAATTCGTTTAAGATCCGATTTCATAGAGTGATGTTACTTTAGTTAAGAAAAATGAACGACATTCAAAATATAATTGACCGTCAACTTGGGATTTGTAAGTTCAGCATGTGATTAATGTTTACACTATTCATTATTTGTAACTTTTTTATTGAATATGTAAATAACGAGGACGCGCGTTTTTTTTCTAGATTCTCGCTTCAACTATGATAATGTTTTGAAGAGGCTGTCGGTACAAAACGAAGAATCATTTTATGGACTACAAACCGCCAGCTCGCCAGCGAACTTTGACCAAGATCCTCCGATTTTTGCATGTCGTTTTTCTGAAGCTCCAGGTTACGAACACATCCTTGCACTCGCCAACGAGGATGGCCGAGTTGCTATTCAGGTAAAGACTGTCAAACCCTTCTTACTTACAGTTTATTTCACTATTATAATGCATTGAAATTACAAGCTAATCATTGAATTCATCAACAGAATAATATGTAAGACACATAATAACTCATATAGAAGGTCTGAATCTTGAGTAAAATATTTTAGTAATATATGATTGGCTAAGAACTTAATTGAAAAGTAATTTAAACATTGAAGGAGTTAGGATTTGAAATTTATTAGATACTTTAACCTCTAGCTAACAAAGAAAAACACTTTTTAACATATACAATAATTGTTAGGATGATATTTACCAAAGGGAAAATGTATATAATATGAATAAATAGGTTTTAGTAGTTTTATAGTGGGTTCATGTCAAACTGCCACATCTTAATTTATTGAGATACTTACAAATAAGTAATTTGTTTTCCACCAGTAAATCAGTGCAGGTCTCTCTCACCAATTATTTCATCATCTGTTATATTGTTGAGTTTCTTTGTAAAAGTTGTGTGAGCATGTGCAATCACAGACACGAAATAAATAATTTCTTAAGTTCAATGGAGAGTGTTTTTACTTCTTAGTGGCAGGTTTCCCAATTTATTGAATTACATTATGCAACCTATGTCAAAAAGGCTCTCTTTAATGTATGCTGCAGATTGTAATCCCTAAATTAATAATGTTGAACAATGTTTTAATTACCCTTTCCAGGACACCAGAACACAGAAAACAGCAAGCACAATGGAAAGCTTTCAGTGCCACAACAATGCAGTCTTTGACCTGGCGTGGATGCCACAGAACATGAAGTTTGTCACGGTGTCAGGTGAGTCACATTGTAACTTTAAGGGGTACATCTCATTCATCACACAATCCAGGTCTATCTAAAACTTGAACGCTGTTTTGTTTAAACCTAATGTTTAAGAGGTATCAGTCAGGATAAATTAATAAATTGCAAACTTCAATAGTCATATAGTTTTTATTAAAAATAATAATACAAGCGGGCCCTCGGTGGCAGGCGACCACACGGCGTGCCTGTGGGACGTGGCGGAGGCGGCGCCGCGGCGCGTGCTGGTGTTCTCCAACCACACGCGCTCCGTGAAGACGGCGGCGTTCCGGCCGCGCGAGCCCGGCGTGTTCGCCACGGGCGCGCGCGACGGCCGCGTGCTGGTGTGGGACGCGCGCGCCGCCGCGCCCGCGCTCGTGCTGCGCCCCGACGTGTGCCTGGCGGGCTGCCACGCCTTCGCGCCGCGCGCCTCGCCCCGCGCGCGCCGCGCCCGCGCCGACCCGCGCCGCGCGCTCAGCATCACGGGCCTGGCCTTCCGCGACGACCTCACGCTCGTGTCCTGCGGCGAGTGCGACGGCAACATCAAGGTGTGGGACATGCGCAAGAACTACGGCGTCTACAAGCGCGAGCCGCTGCCCAAGCACTCGATCCCCTACTGCGGCAGCTCCGCGCGCAACGGCTACACCAACCTGATCATCGACGACGCCGGCGTGCGCCTCTACGCCAGCTGCATGGACGACGTCATCTACTGCTTCAACGTGTCGACGTTCGGCTCGCTGCCCGAGCAGCGCTACGTCGGCCACGAGAACAGCACGTTCTACATCAAGACCGGCCTCAGCCCCGACGGCGCCTACCTCGTCAGCGGCAGCAGCGACAAGCACGCCTACGTGTGGAACGTCAAGTACTCGCAGCCGGTCGTGCGGCTGAGCGGGCACCGCGCCGAGGTCACGTGCGCGGCGTGGTGCCAGCGCGGCGACACCAAGATCGTGACGTGCAGCGACGACGCGCGCCACAAGATCTGGCGCGTCGGGCCCGAGGCGCCGCCCGACGAGCGCGCCGGCCGCGCCGAGCTGACGCCGCGCGCCGACGGCGGCCCGCAGTGGGGCGCGCGCACGCCGCACGCGCTGCGCCGCCGCGCCGCCTCGCCCGCCTCGCCCGCGCCCGCCAAGCGCGCGCGCGCCGGCCCCAAGCGCTGCCTGGCCGAGCTGCTGCGCGACGCCGACGCGCCCGCCGCGCCCCCCGCGCCCGCCAAGCGCCCGCGCCTCGACGCGCCCGCCGCGCCCGCCGCCGACGCGCTCAAGCGCCCGGCCGGCCCGGAGCCGGAGCCGGAGCCGGCCAAGCGGCGGCGCTCGGAGTCGGAGCGCGACGCGGACGAGTGGGCGTACCTGGCGGCGGGGGCGGGCTCGTCGCTGACGCCGCCGCGCAGCCCGCCGTCGCCCGACGGCGCCGTCAAGATCATCACCTTCACGACGCCGACCAAGAACTTGCCCAACTTCGTGCTGAACGGGGAGGCGCCCCACCTGAGGCTCATGTCGCCGGTCAGGAAGAAGCCGGAGACGACCGACTGGCTCACGCGCATGGTCCGCGAGAGGAGGGGCCGCGCGGCGGACGCCGGCGAGAGGCTGCCCGTCGCCGCGCCGGCCAGCCCGAAGGAAAACGTACCCGCGCGCAGGAACTCAGTTACGGACAAAATTACTAAATCCAGTAGTAAAAATAGAACTTTACTCAAATATTTCAGTGTTGCCAAAAAAGAAAAATAATAATCAGTAAGAGACACGCTGCCGCGATCATCGAGTCGCGAATACAAATGTTATTATTATGGAAAACTCGCTCTTAGATATGACACATCACTGTGACACTACGCTGATATTTGTCAGTTTTTATTTAATGCGACTGCTCCGCCTCGCAGACCATACGAAGAGTTGAGACTGTCGTACTCATCCTCGTCTTAAGCGTAGCGAGCACTCGGATTAAGCGATTGTTTTGGCGACCCCAATAATATTTAAAAAGAATGCAATGGGCAATTTGACCATCGTCCTTAAGAGACCACCAAAACGAGTTGCTGATTAGTCGCAACCGCACGCTGATTGAACACTGAAGACGGGCCTGCCCATTGGGTTCTTAGATTGTTGCAAATTTGTTTTAAAAGTCATGTAACAATCGAATCTTAGCTAATAAGTTTTTCTAGTATAGTCTCGGGGCGAAATAAAACAATGTGCAGTGTATGTAAACAGAAAAAATTTAATCAATTGTTTCATCGGTGTCGTGGGACTGCCTATCAGGCTGCTGATACTGGAGGCCTCAGTATGAAGACTCGGTCGGGCAGATTTTATTTGTTTTTCTGTCGAGAGTAGTTCAGCCCAGAGTCAAAGTTGCCGGAGTGCACACTCCCGTGCCCCGGATACAGGGTTGTCAATCCCATTCACCGAATTCCCCAAAAATCTTGGCAAAATTCCCCAAATTGGGGAAAAGAAATGTCCCAATTCCCCACAAATTCCCCACACAGAAATAAAGGGAAAAAATCATGTTAAGCCACCCATCGCCTGTGCTGTGGTCGTGTCCTGTTGCATCCTGTCATATCCTGTCGTGTCTGACATGAGAGTGGAAAGCGTTGGTGTGAGTGTGTGTTTTTACAAAACAACTACGTACTACATAAAAATAATGCTTGTATTTTGTTTGTATGCTTTAAACATGTGTAAGAGTTAACTCGTTTATTTTTAAATTGTTGTCAAATGTCAATGTAATATCATTTCAATACATATGACGGTTCAAATGTAATAATAGTTTTAGATCCTTTAGGTATACTATAAAAATAATTATATGTAAGTTTTAAAATATGATTCCTCAAGTGCTACATGCATAGACTGATATATTATTTAAAAATTTCTGACTTGTAAAAACATTTAATGTCTTATGTTATGTTCAGCAACGTTCGTTGTGACAGTAAGTTAATTAGTCATTTAATTATTTTCTCTATGTATAAGATCTTGTCTATTAGCATATTGTGATAATATTGCCTTTATAAGTAAAGGAAATGAAATTTTTGAGATGTTTCATTGTCATCGAACACAGGGTAATAAAACAACAATTAAGATGTGCCATTGCTCACTCTTTATTACGCTTGTTAATTCAGTATATAAAACATAATATAAATTATCTTGTAAATATCACCACTGATTGTTGCAACAGACAGACTGCGAGCGAGGCTCCCCGCGGACACGGCGGAGGGAACATTTGAATTACTCGAAATCTAGTTCCAATTTACAAGCGAAACTCCGTAAAAATCGTTTAATTTCTCCTTTTCAAAAAATATTTGAGAAAGTCATTATTCGCAAAAATAAACTCGACGCCTCTGCGCCGTGTCCGGCCGGGGAGCGGTTTGCCTGAACTATTATACAAAATGCGACGCCACGAGCTCGCAGGTCACAGGTCGGGAGACAACATGGACGAGTCAGTAACGAAACTTCAGCAGAAATTAAAATAACACAATAAGAACTGTTAACAGAAGAGCGGCGTACTCCGCCGTACAATTTGTTATCCCTACTACATCTAGGACTGCACTTAAACCCTACGTAACTTAACACTATGTACATACGATCTTTATCCAAGCGATTTTAAAAAAAGTCTTAGTACTTTTATCGTATTAATTTGAAAATTTGTTAAATGTCTTTATCGTTAAATTCACTGTATCCACTCGCACCACATTTTTATTATATTTTTTTTTTCATTTTCGTTTATAACACAACAAGAGTAACAGAATTAGCCCAGCTAAATAAACTACTAACATAAGTTACAACTAGGTACAACCGATATAGCGTACGGCCCGGCGCCTCGCGTGACGTCACGCGCGCGTACGGCCGGCGCCGCGCGTGACGTCACGCGTGCGTACGGCCGGCGCGCGTGTGACGTCACGCGTGCGTGCGTACGCAGCGGCGCTCCGGGTTCGTATCAATTGACATTTTTAAAATGATAAAAATATTTTGATAATCTATTAAGGAATCACGTGCGGCTCGGCGCCGGCGGAGCGATCCCGGACCGGCTCGAGCCGCTCAGTCGCAATTCGAGATCAAAAGCCGAGGCGATTCTAATGATACGTCACCTCTTATAATCCGTTTCACGCGATGCGGGTCTCGCCTGCCACGATTATACGCAGTGACATTCCACGCGCACAGAATTACGAAGTAAGTCTAAGTAACGTACACGTTAATATTTAAATTTACACGTATCTAACGCCGCGCGTCTACACTAGAAACATTTTATATTCTCACGAGTAACATTATCGACCGGCCGGTAGAAAACGATTCCCATCGAGGAAACCCGCACCTCGTGAAAGCCTGAAACTGTCACATCGACAAATACGGCGACAGTTTAAATGATAATCCGTGTGTAACTAACGATGGCCTCCATTTAATACAATTGGACTCGCGTGCGCCGCGATACCGTCGCACGAGGCCGCACGAGGCCGCACGAGGTCGCACGAGAGGTCTCTAAACGTAGCGTCCGACTACTGATACAAACATCCGAAACCGATCAAGAGTGGCAATAATTTAAACACAGTATTCAAAACGAGTAAATATTTCCAAAAACTACATTGGGTCGGCAACGCGGGGCGGCCGCGCTTCGATACAATAGTATTAGTAAGTTTGTACTTTGATCATTATTTGAGTGCAACGTAAGGAACTCCAACACCGGAGCGTCGTTGCGCTCGGCCGACTCCGATCCGGATCCGGCGAGTCCGACGGCCGTCCGGCGCCGCGTGTCGGGCGGGCCGCGACGGCGATGGGTATCGGAATCGTTTTCTTATTGCGCTAAGTGGGTAGTGGTAGTGTAGAGTAAATACGGGCGATGCTCGGCTTCAGCGGACGCGGCGCGCGGGGCGGGGGGGCCGCTCTGCTCCTGCGCAGCACACACACACATTACGTCTAGCCCGGAGCGCTGGACCTGCGTTGTGAATTTATCAATCAGTTTATGTTTCATATTAGCAGATGCCATGGCGACTTATCATCAGTCGTCCCATTTGTTCGCCTGGCTTCTAGTTTTTAATTAATTACAAAAATAACTAAACTAGTCATAGCGCCGTTTTGGTGCCACAATTATCAGTAATAATATCAGACAACATCACATACATTACTCTGATCCCAATGTAAGTAGCTAAAGCACTTGTGTTATGGAAATCAGAAGTAACGGCGGTACCATAACCACCCAAACCCAAGATAACATAGATAACAAATGATAATCTACATTGGCTGGGAATCGAACCCAGGACCTCAGAGTGGCGTACCCATGAAAACCGGTGTACACACCACTCGACCACGGAGGTCGTCGATAAATGTTTTTGATCGGAGGTAATCAGTCAGATTCGTACAGAACGTAGGTGTGATTTGAAGTAGCAAGCTCTAACCCGCGGCTCGTGTTCAGGGCGGCCGCCATCACCAGCAGAACACGGAGAGCTCCCCGCCGTGCGCGCCGCCCACCGCGCGCCACGACCGCACGCCGCCGCCGCCCACCTTCAGCTGCGAAGCGAAGCGACACCTCTGTACTACATGTACTCTAAATAATAAATCTCTCGAAATGTACTGACCAGAGTCGGATTTAAAGGTGTGGAGGCCCCGGGGCCACAAAGCAGTGAGGGCCCTAGACAAACAGAAGCGTGAACACCCTAATAATTATATTATTATGAATTCATTAGTTTTTTTTATTTCAATCAGTAAGCTATGAATTGTTTCGTATTTGTATCGGTAACTTTTAAAATATTAAAGGTGACATTATTATAATTTGACTATATCTCAGTATTTGTTAACTTGCTGAAAACTGGGCCCCTCTCATGTGGAGGCCCCCTCTCATATGGAGGCCCCAGGGCAGTTGCCCCGGTTGCCCTCCCCTAAATACGGCCCTGGTACTGACACTGAATAATAACATCCAGCTCACAAGACTTTCGTTGTTCTCAAATCTCGATATGTGTATAGATTATTATATATTTGCTAATTTAAAATTATCGAGAAAATAGCGATGCAGTAAGGACTAGTTTCTATCGCCACAATGAGCCACCGAGCTCGGCGCGATTAGTATTCCTAATTATATCAATCATACGATCGTGAATATAATTAATTAAATTGGCATCGAGCACGATCGACGGGTCGTTTAGAGGATACAAAAAATTAATCAATAAAATAAAACAATAATGCAGAAACGATAGCGAGGTGCCAATTAAAGAGTACGATTATGGCGAAAGACGTAATGTGCTATACGTTTGTCGTGTGTGTAGCGGCGGCACGACTCGCAGGGAATATTAAGTAGCGGCGGATACGCACACATCGCAGGTTAATGCTGAATGTGTTGGGTGCAATTAGCGACGGCGATGGGGCTGGCGGTGATGCAACACTCGCCCGCTGGAGCAACCTACGACTCCTTTTATGTCAGCGACCGATCTGACATGAATAAAATGTATCGAATAGTGTCTGAGCATGACTACAGCTCCAAAAGCTAGCGCTACACTTACTACAATTGCAGATCGAACGCGCCGCAGAACGATCTAGATGAACTTCAACAAACGAGGCACCGTAAACTCGCTGGAAATCTTACGATCGGCATTTTCCGCAAGTCAATTACTGCATAAAAACTCGGAGCGTATGCGGGTAGAAAAACAGATTCGGTATCAATAATGCATCGAAAACGCTCATGTCCATAGCGGGCGAGATAAAAAGTGCGTTTTCATTCCACGTCGGGCTATGTAGCGGGAGGCGGCCTGCGCGCGCAAGGCCCGCCGCCATTGACGAGCGCTCAATGGCGCGCCGCGTCGCCCCATTGAGACTCACTCCAGGGCTGACCCGAGGACGTGACTGATATATTTAATAGTGTATTTTCTGTATACTTGGGAGAGTTCAGGACTCTTAGTCTATGAAGTTGAATGGATTCTTACCGTTTATTTACTTGTAAGAATGTTAAATTTGTTCGGTTATTGGTATGTTTTTTCAAAAGGAGATTTTTCTATTGTACTCTGGTTTACGTATATGATTCCGATTAATAAAAGTATTAGTTACTTCTTACGCTTAAAATAACTCAGTGAGTTAAATTATAGTCAGATGTTTATCAATAATGTACGGAATATGTATTAGTGAGGATCACAACACTTGTTGAATGGAACCGCTTTGCCGCAACCGATACGAATTTAGTTAATCGATGACAAACATTCATGACGATCATCAACTTCGTTTAATTTTCAAATGTATGAATCTAGACCGACTGGAAGTCAGTCGGCTGTCTAACCTTCCGACCAAATGCAGTGGAGCTCGCGAAAGTAGACACAAGTTAGCGTTCAAGTTTTGTATGTAGTTATTCCGAGTAACCCCATAGCGATTTAGCAATTTCTGCGTAAACATGGAGGTACGAGTATACACGACTATCGCATACTTCGCCTCTACTTTATTTTTTTAAGATCAGTTTTCTGATTCGCGATTTCTGATAACTTTGTGTTTGAATATTTATGAGTCTGATACTCAGTACAGTACTCTAGTCCCAGTAAAATAATTGCAAAATTTATTAATTATATTCAAATAATTGAATTGTATATAACACGAGCCTCGTTTCCGCCAATTCATCGCCTCTAAAAATAAAGTAGTTATGTTATTTATGGCGTCACTACGCTGACTTTCTCGTTATTAAATTCGAAACAAAGCGCTTTAACTTCGGGGTAAGTGGTGGTTAGCGGAGGCCGGTAAATACCCAGCCGTTCACACAGACCTGACCGCAGTTAGTGTACTACCATTAATTATACTTCTTACAGCCAGACTATATTTGAATTTCTCATATATTACGTAGTAAGGAGGCTGGCAATACATCATGATTGAATAATCTCTATCAGTTAATTATTTTAAGAGTTAAATGTTAAAAATGTATTTCATAATATCAGAATTTTAACAATTCAATACGTTTACATATATAGGTGAAATATTAATGCGGTATTTTAAAAGATTAAATATAAAGCAGGTTCGGAACGTACCGGAATAGATTCCCCGAAAAAGTCCTGCCATTAATTTAGTAAATTAAAATGTCAATCGTATTTTTATTATTAGTAACATCGGTCACATCGGTTCGGCTAATATAAAAGCCTTCCACCGTACACAAATCGCTGTCCGCGCAAATGCTCTTGCACTATTTACATGAGATAATGAGATTGAGATGTTTTTGAGTGAACCCGCCCGAGGCCACCGCCACCGGTCAGAGACCCCGAGATAAGAGCCGATAGCGCCGTGAAAACTCCACGGCTACGCTTTTTGATTTGGATAATAAAAATTTATAATAGATACAACTATGTTCCTGAATACTTTTCTATCTCACTGTGAATACCAATAATAACCTGTACTTCATTACCAGTCTCGACTTAATACGACTATAATTAGTTAATAATCCCCCGGGACAGATTTTTTGAGAATGAGGCATAAACAAATATGTCAGACAGGATTTATTTTTCGCCCAGAGGATCGGAATTGCGATGCAGTGAAATGCTACTGGCATTCTCGCCACCATTCCAAACGGTTTTGTTTTTTTTTTCAGTATTTATCGTTGTAAATAATTGTTATATTAATACATTTACGATCGGTATCGTCCCGAACGATCAATCCGCCCGTACTGTAACTGCTTACAACATCACAAACGCTCTAGCTGTATCTTTTTTCTATTTTGTTCAAACATTTTGTAATATCTCTAAAACTCTATGGCCAAGTTGCAAAGTGTATTTGAACATTTTTAAATAGGTAAAGAAACAGATTTAAAAACGATTAATTATCTGCGACTAATTAGTAATTAGTTTAAGTAAAATCATAGTTTACCTCCGCATTTTTTGAACATAAAAACCGTACCTAAGCTTATCTATAAAAAGGCAGATATAATATGACATGGCAAACATTGCTTGTACATACTCCTTGTCTCGTATAGCTCTGTCAGCGTTCGCTAGTCTCCCAGCCGAGAATTCTCTCGTACTATGTTGATAACGATGATATAATATGTTTGAATCGCAAAAAATATACAACAAATACATTAATCTTATTATTTAATATCGACATTTTTGATATAACCTAAGAAATGCAGGTACTTCGAAAATAAACCCTATAAATGAAAAGCAGTTTCGTTTGTATTATTTAAGTTTTATATAATAAATTTTTTTTTGCAAATTCATAGAATGTGAGGAGACAAATAATTAACACACATGATGTCAAATCCGAGTCGAGATGGCCCAGTGGTTAGAACGCGTGCATATTAACCGATGATTGCGGGTTCAAACCCAGGCACCGCAGTTTCATGTGCTTAATTTGTCTTTATAATTCATCTCGTGCTCAGCGGTGAAGGAAAACATCGCGAGGAAACCAGCATGTGACAAATTTCATAGAAATTCTGCCACATGTGTATTCCACCAACCCGCAATGGAACAGGGTGGAATATGTTCCAAAAACATTCTCCTCAAAGAGAGAGGAGGCCTTTAGCCCAGCAGTGGGAATTTACAGGCTGTTGTTGTTGTTGTTGTGTGTCAAATCCAGCCATCAGATCAACACACAAGAAAGCCGTGTGGTGCTTACCACGATTTAGCCACCGGACCACCTCGCCTCTCAGTAATATCAGATACGTTTAATTTTACAGTCGAGGATATCAACTTAAAGAATGTCTAGGTATAAGAAATGGCCGACGATGTATTTTTCTTATTTCTCATGTCTCAGAACGCAATATACTTATCGGTAACACAATATTAATCTTGTAAAATGACTCGTAAGAGCCTTCTTGGATGTAATCATATTGTATATGTATGTACATATTACGAGATTGCACTTTATAAATATACTAGCCGTGCCCGCGACCTTGTACGACTTTGAATTTAACAAAAATAATATATTATTGTAGCCTTAGTTACTCCTTATTATATCAGTAATCTGCCAGTGAAGGTCCCATCAAAATCGGTCCAGGTGTTTCAACGGACAAGAAAAACAAACAGTCAGACAAATTGTAAAACTCCAATTTTATTATATGTATAGATTGAGGTTATAAAGTCAATTCGTTTTAAAATCCTGCCACAAGGAAACAATGATTATCGCGAAGTATATACGTGCAATTAACAAGTTTTCGCGTTTAGGGCGCAATTATTCTTATAAATGCAAATTGCGACAATCAAAGAGCAATTACCTGATGCATTTTTAAGTTACATCAATCTGATCATTATTGTCCTTAAAGCTTGGTTTACATTGAGCGAAATAATACTCTCTTAATATTGTTATTTTTTATTTAAAATTAAAATAAAACTGTATTTTTAAATCCGCAAATATCATCTGTGGACATTTTGAAGATTTATGAATCTCTTGTAGTTTTTAATGTTTTCTTCGCTAAAGATGGCCGGCGAGATTCTTTCATCCATTATGTTGACATAATAGGCGTTATCTCGCAAAGAGAATCGCGCTTGAGTACTGTACACGTGATAGAAGGTAAACTTTACAATATATAGAACTCTGTTTTTCTGCGTTGTAAGTATAATGTAAGAGGAGTCTCTTATGTAACGCAATGTAATGGACTTAATGTTTCCAAAAAAAATCATTTCTTGTAGGAAGGTTTGAGAAAAGTAAGAAACTTCACTTCCAAAATATACAACGTATAAACATAAGTTACAACCTTGTCTTTATAAGGCTCTTGTCTTTAATCTAAATACATAACGAGTCTATGGCTTTGGAATATTGTAATGGGCATCGGTCTGACATCGGCGCCAATTATATCGTACACAATTTCGAAACTCAAGTCTAAATAAACTTTCCGTTCTCATGTTTTCGGGCAATATGAATAGTACCGCGTACCGTCTTGGTGGGAATGATGTTGCAGTCAATCGTTCTAGACGAACGCGATTGAGCAATCGTTACTTGCAAGCCGGACTATTACGTTGGGACGTTCGAAATAAATGAAATAGGAAGTAATATTAAAGTACATATAAGGAGTTAAGTAGAATCTATTTTTAATAATCTATATTTATATTATAAATGTGAAAGTAACGTTGTTTGTCTATCTGCCGCTCTTTCACGACCAAATCGTTGAACCGAATTTGATAAAATTTGGTATGAAGCAAACTTGAACTCCAATAAAGAACAGAGGCTACATGACAACCAATACCCTAAAACATGAGCGAAGACACATGAGACTACTAGTTAGAAATATATTATTATATTTATTTATCCTAATATGAGTATTCACGAATCCTAGTTCATGTAATCTTTACCGATATTTTTAAAGATTATTTCTGTTAGTAGAGTTGATTACAATTTAGTTTCGGAAGTTGACCTTTAGTGTCAAGAATCAATCGTTGTGACGCGCAGACCTCAAATTCCACCAATAAGTCAAACTTAGGTCTCCTTACTTCGATAAATATAATACTGAAACGATTTAATTATTTACATGATAAATTGTATATCGATACACTATCAAGTGAGATTGCGAAAATGTTGTGTCTGATATTAAATTATCTGACCTGTTCCTATTTTTATAACGTGTACTAAGCCTTTGTATTATTGAATTGTTTACTAATTTGTATTTTCTCTATCAGTTCTTACTATTATTACAGTTACTATCTGCGAGTGCGACTTATGTCTAATACTGTAATTCATTTTATTTTGAATTTGATAGGCTGAGCGTAAATGTAGAGAGTATATGTTAGATTTGGATTGGTTTTTAAAATTATTTCATGTTGATCCTAAATGAAATAAATAGACTTTATTGATTATATTGTTATATGAAGGAATCTTTTAAATACTTTTTACTTGGTGGTAGGGCTTTGTGCAAGCCCGCCTGGGTAGGTACCACCCACTCATCAGGCATTCTAACGCTAAACAACAATACGCAGTATTCTTGTGTTCTTGTGTTCCGGTTTAAAGGGTGAGTGAGCCAATGTAACTACAGGCACAAGGGACATAGCATCTTAGTTCCCAAGGTTGGTGGCGCATTGACGATGTAAGGAATAGTTAATATTTATAACAGCGTCATTATCTATGGGTGATGATGACCATTACCATCAGGTGGCTCATATGCTCGTCCGCCAACCTATTCCATAAAATAATAAAAATAAATAAATAATTAAACATTCAAAAGTCCTCATAAGCCTAACTAGTCTTTAAGTCTAATCGAATTAGTTTAAGAGATTGTGTAAAACAGTATTGACATAATTTAAGACTTCCGAAATTAAATGGGTTGTGTGCAACCGACTAACGTAAACGTAATACGACTTAGCATAACATTAGACACAGGTTTTGTAAACAGTGTAACAGTTTCCTAAGCCACCAGACGCAGAGTCGGGTTGCGCGGAATATTATTGATATTATCCTGTTTCCTGCATTAGCGGTTCTATAAATCTGATAAGCGAGCAATTCGTATTTGAAATAACGACACATTTATCTATATTTATCGTTATTTGACTGAATATAAATACATTTGGATGTCTTTTTGACTAAAAAGCATTGCAAAGTAACCAGATTATATCGTACGTTAATTGGGCAGTTTCATTATTATATAGTTTAATAGCAAACATGTTTTACATACCTATATTTTACTATTTATCAAATGATTATTTTCTTGTTATGATATTTACTTAATATGTAAATAATACAGCTGCAATATTCATATAAATTACAGTATTAACATTTTTATACACAAATTTTGACAAAGTTCGTGATTTTGCAGTGTTTGATCAAATGAATGTCTGCCTGCCTACATGCTCCACTGTGCCAAGGGTTTGAAAATCGAATTCAGCCATCGTACCAATTAGAAGACAACTGACTGATCGAGGTTTAACTACTTTATTCTCCAACCTTTCATTGTGACAATTAAATCAACAAGTTCGGATTCATATTTAATATTGTATCTCGATAATTATATAAAAGAACAAAAATAATAAATTTCCGAGTTGAGATTTATACGCGCCGGGCGTCCGGTGTGCCTACAAACACTGGTCCTCCCGGCAGAAGCCAGTGTCGGCGGCGTGGGAACACAGTGCATATGCTAGCTCATTATGCGGCATCATGCACTGCACTTGTGTAGGCCCGACGCGCGCCCCGCGCCCGCCGCCCTCCCCGCGCACCCATAACACAGACGTGTATCGGGAATTTTTATTTACGCTTATTTTTGTATTTAATTAGATATAAACATAGCGATATGACCGCAGAGTTACTTCAATTTACTTAATAGTTACTTCAGTTTAGTGGCAGCAGTTTAATTAAGAATTGACGGAAAAAAACACCAACTTCAAAAAAAATCTACCATGTCTTTTTTGAATACTAATATCCATAATTGAGTTTCAGATTCTGAATCTGTGGCGGTATTCAGGTACATACACGTACTGCCAGTGAAATAAATTGATAAAATTTTAGTTAAGTATTTAAAATATAAACAAATATTTATTTAAATTTAATTCGCAAATAAATAAATGTAATCTCCGCGTGAATCGTGCTCGTATTACTCACGCTGGCACACGTGTTCTATTGCAATCGGAGGCTGCGAAATGTGCTTGAATTATCTCTCATAATGAATCCGTTCAAGAGTCAAATATTACCGCCTCGCGAGAGCCTGCTATATTTCTATATTTATCAGAGTAAGACTCGGATCTCACTAACGATATAGTATAGTACCCATCGAGGCGCACCGTACCTGCTGCATCTTATCGAAGTCTAGCGCGGGCCGGTGCCGGCGCGGCGGCGGCAGCGGCAGGCGGCGCCGGCGCGGCGACACGGGCGCGCGGCCGGCGCACGCGCAGCCGTCGCCCGCCGCGCCCGCGCCGCCCACCGCGCGCCGGGGCTTCAGCGCCTCCAGCGGCGGCGACGTGCGGAACCGCACCGGGGTCTCCACCTGCAATACCGATAAGCACATTCGTTGCTACCACGTCACACGGTACATGAAATGACAGCCCGCTAACGTCCCGAACTAAGTGGACGAAATAAGCTGACTCGATATTTTTTATTTGACGGTAGTGATGGTGATGGATTGCTTTTATTAGACAAGTTTTATCAGAGGCGTCACATAAGAGCGCCCCTGTGCCTGTGATCTCATATTTCTATTGGGAATGCACGGTTAGTCCATGCGATGAAGGAAGTTAGATGGCGAACCTTTGTGTCGTCGTCGTCCGAGGAAGGCGCCCTCGCAGCGAGCTCGTCATCGAGGTAGGGTTCCGCTGGCCAGCGTCGCTTCTCTGGTGCTGTACGTGCCGGTGACGAGGCGCCCCTCCGCCGGCCTTCGCCTCTCGCCGCCACAGTCGAGGACCCCGCAGGGCTTCCATTGATGACCTGCACCAGTCTCCTGTCACTTCTCATTCGTGCCTTCGTCGTGCTTACTGAGTGTCGTGTGCCAGCGAGGCCATGCGATCATCTGACGCTTTAAGCACTCGCTTGTGTCGGACACGAGTCATCGGGCGGATCAGCGTTTGCATCGGAATGTAATGAGACATTAAGCCATGCAATTAAAATAATTAAACAAGGACAGGTAAACGGGTGCGATCGCTACGTTACGTTGTACGTACGCGATCGGTCGAGTGTTATCTAGACGCAAGGCTGGGCACACGAGAACGAATAATCTAGAGAGCAGACCGAAGCGAAGCTCTCGTAACGGGATGCGGTCCGACAACAAAAAATGGTCCCTCGAGTCGATGCAATGCCGTCGTGAATGAAGGAGAGTTGTTTCGCTAGCTAGGGGGGCGCGGGCCGGCGGGTGGGGGGAGGGGCCGCGGCAGAAAGGAAAGAAAAGCGCGGTAGTTAAAGGCGGGCGCTCGGCCCGCGACGTCTTCGCTGAATATTTCAGCATGTAATTGCAGAACTCGCAATTCTCGTCCATCAAAGCGTCGCGTCATTACACGGTTGAATTAATGGCCGGAGTTGTCCCCCTCCACGCCACACACCCCCCCACGAAGAAAAAAAACAGCTGGCAATGGCTGGCGAAAACGACGGCCTAATGCTGCGGCCGGCCGCTCATTTATTATGGATGCGAAAGTCCATGCGAAAAAAACCACACAGCCTTTGCAGCGCCTCGCTCCCGGCCGACGCTGGATGGGGTTTAATGGAATCGCATAAATTACTAGGCGATTATGGGCGCGCTTAACTGCTGATAAAGCTGATCAAACCTTTTTCGATCTCGTGTTTTAACGGTTATGATGACGTTTAGTACCTATCGCGCCCTTTTACTGGCGTGTCATAAGCGTTTTATGGATCACGAGTATTTCCTTTTAGAGTCTCTAAAGTATCCATCGGTAAACGACGCCGAGATAAATATATAATTACGTTATTGAAGCCCAGCGTTAGCGTTGGCGTCGAGCACGGAGTTTCGATGCGCCGTATAGCCGTGGTATATATTTACCGATCGCGTATTGACGTAGTGAAATTAAGAGCGAGTCGAGTAAAACTTCAGTAATTTGCAGCGGAGCCGCTCGCCCCGTGCGCTATAGATCAGGGATAGCTGTAGGCGGCGAAGCGTCGCGACGCGGCGCGTCTCGGCCGCCCGAATATCACGGTTCAGTGGAACACAAAGAGATCATCCGACTACACTAATCTCGCTGCAAATTTTAGTTAGCTAAAAATTACCCGTGCCTATATACGTTGCCGGCTCAAATTGAATGACTTTGAGAGCTCTTTGATGCGCTAAATAAAATGAGTAACGTGAAATTGCTGGAATAGACGAGATGAACTCGGTATTCGGTCCTGCCGGAGGACTGTGGCGGTGACGATCGCTGTTATTATTTCATTTTGTTATTTATGTTGCATTGAAAAACTAATTTCCATTATTTGTATAGATAGATAGATTTACATTAAAATCATATACCAAAGATATAAAATAAAAGTTACTGTGGGGTTTTCTATGATATAGTAACAAGCCATAGGTACGTATGAAGCGCGAAAGATGCCTCGGAAAGGATGGGGAACGCAACCGAGGCACGGCGAGAGCGAGTGCCGCATTACATCACACGATCCACTGCTTTCATAAGGAACCTATTGTCCGTTTACTCCTTACAATTAAAACATGGCACAAACAAAAGAATTTCTAATTTCCAGCCAAGCGCAAGATAAACAAATGCTATGTAGGAGGCAGACGAAAAAGGGAAAACCTTCACTGTTTTGTCTCATTCCAACAAAACGAACGCAATAGCTCGGAATGAAGATGAAGAACGGTAGAGCAGGGAAGCGCGCTGTTTGAAGTATACAGCTGTGTCGGGTGCAAGCCGGGACCGGCTCAATGTTACTTAGATCTGTGGCTAACAACTCAGCACTAAAGCAGCGCTTTATTTATATCCGCCTAGATTTATTCAGACTAATCTTGTATGGCTTGGAAACTATTAAAACATTATCAACGATGCAATTTCTATGTTAGTCGATTTTGTACGACTCCGGATACAACCTTAACAAAAGTCACAGAGCCGTACTATTAAGCTGTTTGTGATAACATCGAACACTATTTACTAACTGAGGCCAAGGTCATTTTTTTATTTTGCCAGTTTTGTTTATTAGTGCTATTTCTCTGTAACTCGCTCTTCGATGGGATTTGTTACTCAAGCATACATTTTACAAATACTAAATTACTAATACTTTACATCCTCTTTCGTTTTCTGTACGCATATTTTTACTGGGATCAACTCTTTGTATATGTTACTTATCTTAAACTAGCGACCCAACCTGGCTCCACACGGGTGCAATGCTGATACTATATGTAGTAGAGAATGTCTAAACTTTCTCTTTACTAAATTGTCCACGTATTATACACAAAAACCTTCCTCTCGAGTCACTCTACTCATCAAAATCCTTTGCGTAAATTTAAAGATCTAAGCATACATAGGGGCAGACGGCAGTAAGGAACTTTGCTTTATAATGTATTGATAATGATAAGGAATAATATAATTCTTTAAACGGGAAGAATCCACGGGCGGTGTAGTAAAACCCGCCGTCGTAGACACACACAGACACACAAGTGGCTGGAGTAACTGTCAGGTACAAAGCGAGTAGCGACGCGCGAAGGCTCGTTGCGTGCGGCAACTCTCTTGAAATGTAGTAACAATGGGTAAGACGCTCCCACCCACACACACACACAAACAACACGACAGACGTTACTCCTGCGACTTACTGTGAGGTGCTATACCTATTTAAGTATTTTAGTAAGTACTTCTTGATTACACATCCAACAGACATACAAAATCATACAAACACGTGCCAAATTCATACAATATATTCACTAGCCCCGGCTTAGCTAGGGTGCAAAAATATACTACAGATTTTTTTTTATTTACGACATCCCAAGAAACTCCTAAAAGTATCAGTTTCATTTCTATACTGTCTTTGTCATATGCACAAAAACCATCCACTCGAATCATTCTGTCTTTTAGAAAAACTGCATCAAAATACGTCGAGTAATTTTAAAGATCTAAGCATACATAGGGACAGGCAGCAGTATGTGACTTTGTTTTATACTATGTAATGATAATGCTGATGATACATTATACTCGTTGCATAAATTGTAGGCACTAACGCACTGCACGTTCATATTTGAGAAAAAAAAGGTGAATTGATAACCTGCTCCTTTTTGGAGTCGCTTCAAAAGTGGGAATGGTGTGATTACATTTGAACTCACTCGTATCAGGCCTCTGGAGCGAGGACGACGTCAGCCTAAAGAGATCGAATGTTGACTTATGTACATAGGTAGGCAGTTCACACACCGCTGCGCTACCGACGCTTAAAATGCGCTTTTATACAAATTAGAATCTACTGAGTTTCTTGCTCGGTTTCAGTATACAATACGAACATGTGCTAGCTTCATATTTAATTCAAACGATAATCTTATTAAGCGACGTTTCAGAAGAGCTGGTAACACTTGAATAAAGTACGTGTAATAACATTCTGACTTTATTTTGTACTTAATATTAAAATTTACTCTTTTGTTAAAGATTAATTAATTTATAGCTGTCATATAACTGAGGAATTAATATAAATTAATAAGTAATAATGTTGAATATGACAAGGTTACTATTTGTCAGGTTCTCTCACGAAGTATAGTAGCCTATTAGACGAGTATGACCATGGCGATACCGAAACCTGACAGGAGTGCCTACAGGATCTATCAGAGCGTGTCACGTGACAGAGTACACTCATTACACCCTCATCATTCATTAATTCCTTATTCGTTTGCCCTTATCCCATTTATTCGGGGTCAGTGCAGTGATTTTCTCTCCCATTTATGTACTCTATCTAGTCATCTGTTAATTAATGAATTCGTATTCTTCTAGGTCCTATAGTGTAGGAC
The DNA here is from genome assembly GCF_905220365.1 of Vanessa cardui. Classification (NCBI taxonomy): domain Eukaryota; kingdom Metazoa; phylum Arthropoda; class Insecta; order Lepidoptera; family Nymphalidae; genus Vanessa; species Vanessa cardui. Next base: position 15,168,467 of record NC_061130.1, read on the forward strand.
CCTATTCTCCTATTCTTACCTAACACTTAGGTTTTCTTCATCCGATGTCACAAATACTAATCATCATTTAGATCATCAATAACCTTGACAACAAGATGTTTATCCCTCGTGGCTGTAGTCCTATTGGCTCATTTGCCCTTCTGGTAACACAGAGTATTAGTGTTTGGCGGTGTTACCAAGTAAAGCAAATTTCAAAGTGAAAGTATTTATAGACGCCGAAAAGTTCATTGAAAATAATAGTTTCATTCGTTAATAAACTCGATTTACACCTCGGACCTCGGGGCCAATGGGCATTTGCTTCAACGATGAGGGTCGTGTTTTCAGAGCTATAATGTTGCCTTTTACTAATCAAACATTTTTTTAAGGTAAAGCATAATTACAAAACATTATTTCTATTAATTCTTAAGGGAGAGAGGGTGCTTTAGCCCAGCGATTGAGCATCCAATTTTTCCTTACTTTATACACAGCAAATATCGATAATCTGTTAGTTTTTTTAACACAAATAAATTAACAAACCAGTAAGTGTTCTGCTTTGCGTCGCTTCATAATTGCATCAAAAGTAAATGAGTTCAAATGAAAACTATTTGTATTTCGTAACAAAAACTATTTGTACGGCGTCGGCCGTCGTGGGGAGTCGCAGTTCAAGAAATAGCTGCTCAGTCGCCAGCGTGTGAACAGCTCATACGTATAAGGTTTTTGTTCGTCTACTAATTTTTGCTACCCGCAGCCGGAGGGCGTTCACCTTTCGTGATATTTTAATCTCTTTACGTAACATGGGTAAACATTTTTTGTTCTCAAATTGTTCGGCAACTTAATACTAATTACGATCCTTCATTTTTTTTTCTATTTTCAATTCTTTGTAATAATTTTTTTAGGACACTTATTATATAATTAAATTTCTATCGCAGTCGCTAAATAAGGCAGAATTTTTTTTACTACTTTTATGAGGTACTATTCAAATTGTAACTATGTTATTTTTTGGTCGGACTTTATCCAATTTGGTTGAGTACAGATATTTTATCAAATCACAATAGTATTGATGTATTTTGATTTAAAAAATCATTAGATAGTGAGCGTTTGAGCTGGATATCTACAAATACGGATACAAGGGACATAACATCTTAGGTCCCTTAAGTGGAACATTGGGATTTGAGAAATGATTAATACTTTTTACAGCTCCAATGCTTATGCCTATTAGCTCATCCGCCTACAATAATATAAAAAGATAATATATTTATAATTTATGCACACATTGCACATTATTTGGTTTCTTTGGCGTTATGGTTAATTGAGGGGAAGTTACTACTACTTCAATATTAATATCATCCTTTGAAAGCTGTAAACATTTCCTTAAATTAAAGGAAGACTATTAACTTAATTGCACCATGCATCAATTTGTTCATAACATATGGTCACGTCGCAAGAATTAGTTAAAGCACGGGGATGTTTCCTAACACGGTTTTCAGGGGGTTGATTACAGTGCTGCCCTTCGAATTGCCTCTGCCTCAGGAAGTGTATAGTACGGATGCCAAGTCTCCGCATAATAGTTCCCTTGACGTGGAAAGGGGTGGGTCGACGGGGGGAGGGGAGGGGGCGGCGAGAGGAAGAGGCGACGGTGTAATTTAGTTGCGGTGTGTCGTTGAGAATTAATGCGCCGTGAGACTCGTGAGGAGTCGGCCGGTTGTCGTCGAGAGATATAACCGACTCGGCTCCGGCGGTCCGCAATTCTGTTCCGATGACAGATGTGTAAAGGGACCAATATTAGCATGCTTACGAGTTAACAGGTTCAGAATCAATGTCGGTAGAAAAACATTACTTCGATTAGAAACATGAAATATTCAACACATAGATCTTTAACGCATCAGGCCTCACCTTATAATATCAATAAAGCAATTTTACAAATTTAATGTCGTAGTAGATCAAACGTAAATTTATTCCGGTATGAGGACCGTCGGTCGGTAAAAGTGGTGAGCATAACGAGCGCGGCACGGGTGGTCGGCGAGTCGGCCAATTACCGCATCAGCAATTCTGTGTCGGCAACAATTGTCTTGCCGGCGGTGCAACCCCTCCTGTGTATTGATCACATTGACAAGGCGCGACACGAACGGCTCGGCGCGAAACACACTCAAGTCTTAACGGAATTCATTATTGCATCGTGCGGGCTAATTATATTATCTGTGTCGATGAGTACCTATATTTTATTAAAAGTAAATTTTATGCACGAATATAATACGAACGGTGGTAGGGCTTTGTTCAAGCTTGTCTAGGTAGGTACCATCCACACATCAGATAATCTACCGTCAAAAAACAGTTCTTGGTATTGTTGTGTTCCGGTTTCAGGGAATAACATGTTAGTTACCAAGGTTGTTGGCGCAATAGCGATGAAAGGAGTGGTTAACGTTTCTTACAACGCCTTTGTTTATGGATGGTGGTGACCACTTACCATCAGATGACCCATACGCTCGTCCGCCAATTTATAGCAAAAAAAAGAAATGCGTTAACGTCTGGTTCATATTCACACTACGTTTGATTCGAATTATATACATTTCTTAGGTCGTAAATGTTGTAACAGGGAAAACTAACCAATGAAATGATGAGTGGAGTTTGTGTGGCGTTGCATTCAAGTTAAGAGGATGTTCAAAGATAACTTTGTTTACATAATAATTTCCTTAACTCAACTAATAATAAACGTATATTTACGATAACTTCATGACATTTAAATAAAATATATATAATTGTACAGATATTTCAGAAACGATTTGTATATCTTACGGATTGCAAAATTGTCGATGAGGTACAATTCAGAAGTGCAAACATTGTATTAAAATTTAAAACATAATGTAACTTTCAAAGGTTGTACATATATGACGTTTACGAAGGAATTCATCGGATCGAGGATAAAAAAAATATTTTATTAATAATTAAAATATTAATTTAGTGGCATTAACATCTGTGATAATTGTACATGCAAAAATGATCAATGACAAAAGTGCACTGGTAAGCTTGTTTAAATTCGCTTAGATCTGATATTTTTAGCAGACGAAGGATCGCTGGGGTATTTTGATAAATCATTTGTTTATGTGTGTTTGTTTATACTATTCGATATTTATTTCGATTTGTAGCTATTTTGACCGGTATGTCGGTGAGTCGCTATGACTTATTACTATTAACTCATCGTAATTTTCTAATCGTAGATGTGTTGCAAAGTGTTGCTACACTAGAGGCACGGGTAACGTTCGGACATGAGATATAGCGAATACGGAGTTCTCCTTATCGAGGCACGCGTAAATTAATTATAACCATAAATAATTATTTAATAAGTATGACTGAAATAACATGTCGTACACATTTGTTGCGACGTTCGTAACCGAATATAACTAAATCGACGACAAGCCATATTCCTATGCTGAGCGCGACGTCAGATGGTATCTAATTCGGATCGGAATATAATCGAAATCGCATATAATTATTATAACATTTAAATGATATAGAGGAGCACACACACTTTTTCAGCACTAAGGCTGCGATTTAGCAATACACAAATAAAAGCTTCAGACATTGCAACAACTTTGATATGACGTATAGTAGGACACAAATTAGATGTAGCATCGGAAAACGCAATGGAATGAAATTAAAACCGATTACTGCCGATTTATACAACCAATAGAAATAACTCCCTATCGCGCCATTCGACGCTATTCGTCGCTATAGATTCCCGCCTCAGAGAAAGCAAGTGCATGTAAATCCACGTGTCAAATTGACGAATATATTAGGTCATATGATATTACAAGTTATTACGTTTGTGCAAAGATCATATATATATATATAAATAAATATTGATAATTTGGTATAGCGTACTTAATTCGGATGTGATCGGTTTTACGAATTTTGCCGATGTGACATCTAAGTTGTGTCGTACTATAACTGATTATGTTTGGAATGATGGTAATCACCTCTAGTTCTTCCTCCGAAGAATGGTGATCGTATAGCTGGTCAGGCTCCGGCGCAGCGAGCGGTCGCGGCGGGACAGGCGCGCAGGCACATGCTTCACCACCCATACCTAGCACAAAAACATATTTCAGTTGAACAATATCACAAACAAAAACCGAATATAATTACATCAAAATTGAATACTCTTTTTAACCAAATTTTTGAAGTACAGTCAGGGTAAGAAAAGGTTCGTCACCTTAAGATCTATTTTCGTTCAGCATGAGCGATAATCTAGTTTACCGATCGAGAATGACATATTGGGTCGCAATGATTTGATGTTTAGATTCAAAAGGTACTAGACTTTAAGACTTGATAAAGGAATGAATTTGATAACTGACGAAGGTTTTCTCACTCTGACTGTACATTGTCCCCAAAAATATTTAATATTCTTTATTATTATTAGACGTAGAACACTGAAAGCAATTTAATATCGAGGTAGAAAAACAAACAACAAGTAAATAATATCCTTACTCAACGAGAGTGGAAAATTAGGGGCTACGGATGTGGATTTTTCCTATCAAATGATTTTTCTTTTATTAATACAATCACAAGATTCGGGTTCACAGGCGGTGTGGCTCGCGAGGAAGACAATCAATAGACAAGAAGACGAAAATAAATATATCATTTTTATATTTCCTAGTGTGTCGTTATTGTAATCCACACGATTTCAAATGCACTGCGTTATAAGGGAAAGGTGCCCACCGTTCCCTTATCATGTTACGTAAAACGGAATCCTCAATAAACCACTACAAACGCCTCCCCTACGTACCTATCGCTTTCATTCAGGCCAGTGACTATAGAATCCTCATCTAAAAGGTTTTATAATAACATAAAGGGTGGATAGCACGCAGTCTTAGTCAGCAACCGTCTGTGACCCAAAAACGCATGACAATGTATGAAAAGTACAAAATTAGCGATGCAGTGTACTAACAGGCAGGAATAGGGGGTGGGGGGCGAGTCTCGGGGCGGAGGGGTGGACTTGAACTTGTGTCGGCTGGAGCCCGCAGACTACGGGGCGCGGCGACACCTTGCTAACCGACATCCCGCCGTGACGCAACGTGCAACTTTAGATAATTCGTCTCGAGTTTAGCGGAAGTATTCCGGGCAGAGTCGCGCTTCAGGCGCATAACACACGTAAGACAAAATACTAAAATTTGCTCTACTGTAGAAACGGTGCAATAACGAGTGGAGCGATGCACCCGATCATAGCATACAAGATGTAGTCAGGGCTCGAAATTACAGCAAAAACTCGGTCTTTATTACAATCAAAGTGACATTAGAAAAAAAAAAGTATAATTTTATTTCATATCGACTTTGGAAAATGGATATAGATTCTACGTTATTTCTAACCATCTTGTGTATTTGTAAAGACAAAATCAAACAGTGGTTTTGCCATAATGTGATTATTTCCAAAATTGTATTTATTGACAATATGGATAGACATCGATTTTGGGTATATATGATTATCTATACATATATTGCAGCATGGCGGCAGTTTTAAATGATGTAAAGCGTAGATTTAAAATACAAATCTCGAAACTTAAAATTTTGTATTTCGTATGACGCTAACGAATAAAATGCATCCTTTTAAACTATCACATTATCTTAATTCGAGTGAATTTACGAAATGCCGGCTCGGGTGCCTTAATTTTTAAAAAGCAGGTCAACTTCAATTTAAAGGGTTCTATGATAGCGAGCGAACCTTTTAATTCTGCGCAGTTATTAAGTGAGATTATCATTATTGCGAAAATTCCCTTCTTGGCACGAAATTCTATTTTAAAACGGTCGTCGGTCGTGATTCATAAGTTGAAAAGTTTTTAGGTAGCGCTAAGAACACCATCCATCGCGAACGCAATAAAGATAAGTAATTGACTTCCAGACTGCAAGCGTTTTGTGATATATTTAAACTCGACGACCTCCTTGCTCCAGTGGTGTGTACACCGGTTTTCATGGGTACGCCACTCCGAGGTCCCGGGTTCGATTCCCGGCTGAGTCGATGTAGAAAATTCATTAGTTTTCATTTTTCATTATGAGATGTTGTCTCGTTTTCGTGTGAATTTTAATCGATGATAGTGGGTTTCGTACGATTGAATTTAATTTTCATAATTTGTGTTCTTAATAAATGTCCATAGTAAAATCCAACGCATTGGAGCAGCGTGGTCGAATAAGTTACAAAACATTAATATTATATGGTGTAATATTAAGTGGTACTTTTCGAAATAAGATGTTTTTGTTTATTATATTTGTGTAGTAAATGATTAAACGTAACTGGATAAGCACATATATAAACTTTAATGAACTAGAAAGTAAATTTACCGCGACGTATATTTTTATTCGAAATTGATAAATGAGTTACAATTTAGATACTCCAAACAACAAACACGTTTAATAAAAACAATAATTAACGTAATATTATAACTACACTTTGCATAACCGGAACGAAATTCATGAATAATTGTACCATTCCAACGTTTTACATTTATTTTCATAACTATTATGTTACGTTACGTTCACATATTGTAGTCTAGTTAAAAAAAAACAACAAAATCTTTATTGGAACGCTCCGTGAACGAAAATTCAAAACTATATTTTTAAACACATGCAACGGCGAAAGATAGGCCAAATCGATATAATTTAAGGTATTCGAATTGATTTAAAATGAAAATAAAGCGTTGGTATGTGATAAATAAAAATAATTATTTATAATAATAATAAGGCACCGGTCCTTTAAGAAATACATATTTTAATATCGACTATAATTAACTACAAATACTTCGTTGCATCGATGCAAGTGCTCGGTGGTAGGAATGGTAGGTGGTACCGTCTGAGAAGGTACCACCCGGTCGACGGTGTGAAGGGTCAGTTAGTGGAACTGCATGCATAAGGGACATAACCGAAAATCTCTTATATCAAATCAAATCAAAATAAACTTTATTCAAGTAGGCTTTTACGAGCACTTTTGAATCGTCATTTAACATTTTTTTCTTAGTTTAATATTTCTTACGGTGCCAACGACAGTGGCAGTGACTACTTACCACCAGGTGGCCTATATGCCCGTTCGCTTACCTCTTACGTAAAAAGGTCAAGCGAAAAGCGTGTAAAAATAACGAGTTACCAGCCGATACTAATAAGGGTATAATAGATATTATAAATAGTTTATATTTTTGGAATACTGCAATGTAAAACATAAATAAAATGGATGCCCTCTAGATCACCCCTTCTCGGTAAAGTAGCCACGACACGCCGCCCTCGTCTCGTCAAACAAATTAAAGGAACGGGATCGAACCGCAATTCGCTAATCGGAGAGTTAAAAATAACTTAAAAAATCGTTAGAGTGAGATTATTTCCATCGCGGTGAGGTGGACACTTTTAAATTTCAAACAGGCGGCCATTATACGTATAGCAGAGATGGCGTTACTACCAAGTAGATATATATTGAGAATTAAAAAGTACCAGGCTTGTAGTGTACACAGATCTATACTTACATATTAATGAATATTAGATTTATATATATACATATAATAAAATTGGAGTGCCTGTTTGTAATATTCAAATAGCTCTTTTTTACTCAATGTATGTATACATTGAGGCGAGATGGCCCAGTGGTTAGAACGCGTGCATCTTAACCGATGATGGCGGGTTCAAACCCAGGCAAGCACCGCTGATTCATGTGCTTAATTTGTCTTTATAATTCATCTCCTGCCCAGCGGTGAAGGAAAACATCGTGAGGAAACCTGCATGTGACAAATTTCATAGAAATTCTGCCTCATGTGTATTCCACCAACCCGCATTGGAACAGCGTGGTGGAATATGTACCAAACCTTCTCCTCAAAGGGAGGGAAGGCCTTTAGCCCAACAGTGGGAATTTACAGGCTGTTGTTGTTGTTGTTGTTGTTGTATGTATACACGGTCTATACACAAAAATAGCATTTTTTTTAAATTTGTCGGACTGTCTGTTTGTTCCAGTTAATCTTAGAATCTAAGAACGGCTGGACCGATTTTGACGGGATTTTCACTGGCCGATAACAGATATAATAGGGAGTAACTACAATTTTTTTTTGTGAAATTCAAACCCGTACATAGTCGCCGGCATAGTTAGTCTTTTATAAATATATATTATCTGTGTAATTATGCATCTGTCATCTCGAGTGACACGCGTCGCAAAAGCGCGGGAAAAGAGAATATATAAAAATGGTCGCGGTAAAGACGGCGTGTGCAGCGAGCTGATATTTAAATATAATCATATGTTTAATTTAATTGGTAACCTTAATGGTGGTTGCCCTTACACGTGAACATTACAGGGCAAATATTGTTAATATGTATCGTGCCCTTGTGCGGCGCGGGATCGCTGTGAGTTACATAAATATCGCAACGTAATTCACGCAATCAATGAGGGATCCCAGCCACAAAAACCGGCCACTATCGGCTGAATATTGAATCAGCGCGCTAAGGCAGCAATAAATCACTTCGCTCCGAGCTCCGTCTCTGACGCTACATTACTCTGTGCTGGCGTTTCGCTTACTGTTGTTTTCAGCGGTCTTATTTGCTTGCTTATTGGACGATTCAACAATTTACCTTTGTATCCTTCAAAGCGAACACTACCCTTATTATACGATGACGTGTTGCTCAAATGTAATTAAAGATTCCATTCAACATCAGTCTTACCCGAAAAGGATTATTATCGATTACTTATTTTTTCTTTTACTTTTTGGACGTTACATACATATGTACATTACTTTAACCCTGATTGTAAGTAGCTAAAGCACTCGTGTTATAGAAAAAGTCGAGATGGCCCAGTGGTTAGAACGCGTGCATCTTAACCGATGATTGCGGGTTCAAACGCAGACAAGCACCGCTGATTCATGTCTTTATGATTCATCTCGTGCTCAGCGGTGAAGGAATACATCGTGAGAAAACCTGCATGTGACAAATTTCATAGAAATTCTGCCACATGTGTATTCCACCAAACTGCATTGGAACAGCGTGGTGGAATATGTTCCAAACCTTCTCCTCAAAGGGAGAGGAGGCCTTTAGCCCAGCAGTGGGAATTTACAGGCTGTTGTTGTTGTTGTTGTATAGAAAAAGTCTGGAGTAACGACGGTAGCACAAACGCCCAACCCCAAGATGACATAGAAAACTAATGATCATTATCTGCATCGATTCAGCCGGGACCTCTTAGTGGTGTATCCATGAAAACCGATGATTCAAACAAGTTTAGTTGTGAAAATGTGCGTGTAGGTCACTCACAGTGGACAGCATCGAAGTTTCACCGCCTCATCAAAAAGAGAAAAAGTTGAAGACTGGTCTTTGGATAGAAAATGCGTCTAAAAATTGTATCATAGAACTAGATTAATACAGGAAAGCTCAAAACCAACTCGACCGCGAGTGAAACCGGGCTGGACGAGAGAGCTACATTACTAATATGTCTATACTTGGATCGGACTGTATTCTCCCCGTATATGGGAATTTTAACGGCGATTGCATTCGGTGCGCCCACAGGACCAAACGAAAAGTCAATTGACCATCCAAGTGTCAAATTAGACTCGGACAAAAAGTTTTTTTAAAGATATATCGAGAGTCAAAGTATGTCCCATAACAGTGTTCCTTGTGAATAATTGAAAGGTCTGTATTCTCGCTTAACTTACTGTTCGCGCTCAGATCTTATCTCGCGGCCGCAAACGACGGAAACCGAAACACTCTCTAAGTGGACGGAATAAGGGCGTTTATGGTGTGGAAGTATTTCAGTGGGTGTTATCGTGGTGCAGCGGAGATCAAGATTCATTGCGTCGTTGACGGGAGCGAGTCACGAAACGTCGAACCGCCGTGCGGTGGCCATGCGTCTGCGGTCCACGGACATGTTTATGGACCTTTATGTGGGTTTCCGGCCTCTTGTGTTTGCTTGCAATGATTTAATGTTATTAATGCGTCTGCGGTGTATCAGCTTATTTGATTTTAAAGCGATTTTTTACCTTTTTGTTGCAACACAAAATGTCAATATGAGTTCCTGGGCCATGAGAAACATAAGCACATTTATATAATGTAAATGAAGTCGGTTAATAAATAGAGTTAGTTCAATCAGATTACTATTCTCATAAATATTTAAGCATTAGGTACCTATCTTATTTACATTAGTCGTATCCGGTGCGACTGAATACATATGTGCCGACATACTATGTAAAGCCCTTTATTTGTAAGAAAGGCTTGTCTATGATTGCGGGGTAATTTGCATTGAAGTAATATTACATCAGTCTGTTTTCTTGCCAGAGAGACTTATTTCATGATATTTATTACCATTTTTTGAGTTATGGTCATAGAACCATTTCTTTAAATAGTTAGAAAGAGAAAGAAAAAGAGAATTATAATAGAAGACATGCGCCTTCTTGATCGGGGCTTTTTTAAAGGTGTCAAAAGATATTTAAACTTTTAAGGTCCATGCAAGTCCAAGACACTCACAGCTGGATGGGCACCACAATGCAAATGTGGGCACAGCGTCGACTTGACTGCTCGACGTGACCGGGCGCGGGGAGGGCGCGGCAGTGCGTGGGCCGAGTGCCGAGTGCTACACACACAGGCAACGCACTCTGAGCAGTAACACACCCAATCTACTCAAACTCAAGGTCAGCGGCCGGGCTCCTGACTGCCGTGAAAACTTCTCGTCTTCAAAACATAACTCCTACTAATGCCTCTGTGAAAACAATTGACCGCGATTGTGTTTGTCCATGTATTCCTTTTCATGTTCCACTCTTTTACAGGTGAGACCAATGATGTAATAAACAGATATGTTATCAACGCGCAAAAAGTGAAGACTAGAAAACGTCCTAATTGGGACGTTTGCCTTTAGTCGTTTTACGTAGTAATACGTTATAATACATCATAATTACGTAGTAATACGTTTTGCGTAATTAAAACATCTAGTTATCCCTTTTACTTATTGTTTTTATAAAGCTATCCTTTTTACTCTTAACGAAATGTAAAAATAAACTAAAATAAACGGTCCCCGGCGCGGCACACTTTTTTCTGTTGTTTAGTATGGATAAAACATATCTGTTTATTAGAATATCATTGGGTGAGACATTAACAATAGTTTGCACTAAATTTGTTTAAAAATAATGTCGCTTTATATTTCGGAATCAAATGTTTTGATTTACACTCGAGATTATTTGTGTTGTACTATATCGTTGACATTAGTAGCTAGTTACAGCTACGGCCAGGTCAGAGATATCTGAAGGTGTTTGAATGAACACAAATCGCTGCAAAGACGCGGATCCGTGTTCTTGTTTGTTATTGTGATCTTGATTCAGATAAACGTGTCGCTTTACCCAAGAACACCATTAAAATGTCCCACATAAACTTTTACTATACGGACGAAACCGGGACACAAGCTAGTGTCTCGTAAAGAAATGACTAAAGTTTAAATATGAACAAAAATGATTGCTCCATCTGGCGCAGTTTGGAGATTTATGAGGCGAGACATAGCAAAGTTCATAATCGAAATAGCACCGATGCAGCGCTCGGAATGGTACCGGGAGCTATGCTAATAATTGCCAATAAGCATGCCAACAGTTATAACTTCACCACTGCCGGCACAAGTTTCTCTTTGAGCAAGTTTTCAAGGTTACCACATATATACCCATGCTCTACGAACAGATACATTTATCGGTCTGCGGAGATACTACAATAGACAAGCGACCGAAGACCGAATCCCATCAGATCGTAAGCAAGATAGTGTGTGTGCGTTCTCTGCGAGCTCCACACACCACCGGATGAATTTAATGCAACTTTAATATGGTCATTCTTGATCGCAGGTTAACACTTAGGAGCTCTCTTGAATTGTAAAATGAAAGGTATGTACGCCGCGGGTATTATTCGGTTGTTTTCGACGCATCTCAGTAGGCGGTGTTTGGTATATTATTAGGATCCCACTTGCTATTATTACATTGTTTATTATTGGATTTTTGTTTGGTTTTTGTTTAATCTTACATATTTTAAGATACCTACTGTTAGGAAATTGTTTGTTAGCATAAATTATTTTCCGAATTATTTGATCTTTTTCCATCACGCCCTACTATTAGTCGAGATACTAAAAATTAAAAAAAGCTATCGTATTCAGTAAAATAATATAAAATTAAAATGGAGGAATAAATTATTTATGCATGATTGCTCGCTTCAAATCTATTCTCATAATTAGTCCGACTCACTGAACTACGGTTTGATCAGAAATAACACTTCCTAACCTTTCCCGAATTAGAAAATATATTCAATATTATCTTAATAATGTATCATTAGCCAGTGGCCCTGTAACAGGTATGCAAAATATAAACCAGCCAATGGATGATACGTGATCGTTGTTGAAATTCAAAGCAGTGTATAAATCGCAAGACCTGCGGCGTAAGCGGTGATCTTAGAGGTCGTATTGCAATCATACTTCCCCTTACGTGCGCTGCACTAACTGTGTCACACTCCGAATCAATTTTAGATTACATTCAGGCCGACGGCTCATTTACAGATTAAGTACCAAATAAAAGAAGTAATAAGTTATCGTCATCGTTATTTATATTAAAACCGGTATTAGCGCTCGTCGGAAATAAATCACGCGACAGGTATACGTATTCTACGGCGCGAAACTGATACAAAACATTTGCGATCGATGTTGTAAATAAATACCTTTAAATTGATGCGTTTGTCTATGTTGCAACGCTAAGCTCCATTAGAATTTACGGCGAATACTCTTATGACGTTATAACCTACTTAAAGTCACTCGAAGTTAACGAATGCGAATGCTGACACAAGAATCTTATTTGTTTCGTTCTCGTGTAATGACAATAATAGTACGAAATGTTGTTTTAACTCTATTAATTCTCGATTAATTTAAAGCACTGGAAGGTAGCTACACTACCAGCTGCAAATACATTCTAATTATAACGTCCTCTAATTTTATCTTATTTCGATACTCTAAAATTCACTAGCGACTTTTACTGTAATTTACTGATTTAGTTTCGTGGTTATCAAAAAAAGTAATAAAATGGCCTTACGCTTTGTTTCTCAGTAAAGCTGCCTAAGAACACAGCATTTTAATTTTTAACTTAAAGATCTATTTATATTTTATATACGCGCAGACAAGGGTGCTGGGTGGTTGCGGCCCTACCGAGATACAAGTTATTAATTTTATAGTAATTTCACTATAGTGAGCGTAAAAATAATTTAACAAAAGATGTATTTATTACCTTTTATCTATAAAAATTCTATACAATAAAATACTAGCTAAATCTATATTATAAATCAAAATCAAAGTATAATTTGTTCGAATAGGATTATACAAGCATTATTGGGTTGTTGTTAAAAAATCTATCTTACGATTATAAGTACCACCGGTTCAGAATGTAGATTCTTTTATTTATTTAATAAGTACACTAACAATATACATATTAATTGATGGCTTACACAACATCCAAAAAAAGAAAAACAACTTCTGATATGTACATCGATTACAAGTGTACATAACATTCATAGTGTATCGTGTCAACATATTTGTTTAAAGTTGAAAATAAAACATATTATACAATTTCTAACGAGAAGAAATTCAGTATTTACTCTTCTGTTGAGATTTTAAATACGAGGTTATATGAGTTAAATACAATTAACAATATTATAATTATAACCTATCAATATTGAACACGTTTAGTTCGTGCCCTTGATTTCTGTACAGAATACAATTAAAATGTAAAGTTACGTATGAATTATAAAAGTCTACTTGAAGTAAGTATATATATAGATGTGTGTATTTTGATTTTGATGTCGAGCCTATCTAGTGCGTTGTGTGATTATTCGTCACTTTCCGTATATAGCGTTGATATGCGCTAATGGATCCTTTCTCGGTTTTCACCTCTTAATACAATCCGAAGCCTGTGTAAAATTGTTTGTTGAGACAACAATAAGCGTTGATAATTAAAAACCTGCTTCGGAGATTGTGTGGCTGCGTCGCTGACGTGCATTGTATCGGCTTTGGAAAGGTGTTAAATGACGCTGTTTACGAAGGAAGGCCCGAGAACACCAAGAGCTGTGCGAGTAAGATCATACCACCGAACGGGCGTACATTCCTTTTACGACACTCATTCGTGTGAGTTTGTTGAAACGTTTGTTCTGGGCCCCACTTGTAACGTGTCCTGAGCCTCGCGTTCGTTTGGTTACGGATAATGTCTTCCCATCAGGGCAGTTCATTTTCATACGTACGATAATAAGCGGTGCCGGTAGACTGGTGGGCGCATGTATAATTGCGGCATAACGTTGAGCTCGCCTTGGCTTCGGCTGAGCAAGGCCAAGGTCGTTCAAGCGTACCACGCCCCCCGGCCCGGTGCCCGCCCCGCCCCGCACCGCACTCCCCACGCGCCCCGTGCTGCATGCGCACGCGATTTTTTGCGCAGTGATGTAATCAGAAATTCGGCGCGCGCACAACATGGCCGCCGGCCGTCACGCACAGATGAATAAATATTTTTTACCATTTTATTTTTTGTGCTGCAGCATTCTGATAATCAAAAAAATATGTACAACCATAGTCATTATCACGGATTAAGAGCCTTCTGTTTGATATCATCTAGTCAATAAAATCAACTATTTATCAGGCAATTGCGAAGCGAACTGTAACGTGCGTGTCACATAAACGTTGCGTTTTTTTATGTTTCGTTAACATAATTTTACTTAATTTTTAGATAAAAAACAATCATAATTCATAATTAGCACACTATGGCACGTTCTATGGAATTTTTTTCCGTTATACTTGATCCGAGTATTTAAGCTAATATTTCGCATAGGGAGTACAAAGAGAGGAGTCGGTCCGATGCCCAGATCCACCGCAGTCGAGACTCGAAGCGCGGCCGCAGACCGCAGCCGGCCACTTCCCAAGCGAACATTACACGAACAATTAAATTGGAATGTCGCTCGACATACAAGTTACAACTACAACAATGTATATTATTTCTTGCCGATATTACTCAACTTGTAATGACATTCCTTTTTTATTGCGATTTAAAAAATGCCGTCGATGACTTTATTTGGGACGTATGGTCACTTGTTTCGCATCGGACTATCGATCTGTCATCGTTTGGCGACGCGATCCGCCCTGCTACTATTTCTGTATGAATGGCACCACTACAAGCATCCGCGTACACACGACGGCACACATCCTGGACATCGTGCCAAAAAATCCTGTACAGTACACAGGCATTCGCGGTGCCAAAAAGAATATTTCAGTATAAACTGTTAACTAAACATCAAAACCATCGAATTAAAACCGAGAATATATTTGAAAAACTTTAATGTTGTTTATGTTTAGCAAGGAAATTATTTGGAATCTTAAGCCTAACAATTTACTTTTAACGCACCTGGGTTTGAAACGAATGGTTGCGTGGAAAGGAAACGAGTGCAATTTGGAATGATAAACTAACATCGAGGAAGCAGCTTAGTGTCTTAGATTTACGTCTCGAACAAAAACGTTTCGACAAACAGATGTGTCTTAAGCGATATCCACGCCCACGCGGCTCCCACGCGAGCCCGCGCGGTTCCGTATACGTGCCGTACTACGTGCGCATCTACGCTACACTATGTAGTAGCTGTAGTAGCCAGCTAGCCAACTTGCCAACTGGCCAATCGGCCAACGTTCGCCGAACGCTGCCAAAAACAACAATTGCAATATTGGGGACAGAATTATCTTCTTAACGCATACGATGAGAAATCTTGAGAACACGTTGCAAAGTCCAGTAGTATGAACGTACGAATCATCACACAAGTTATATATGTATGTCAATGAATGGGTTTCTCAGTGAAAAATCTAAACTTACTGATGTCGGTGACGTCATTCCATTTCATGATGACGTCAGCACAGTATTCACCTGAAAGCAAAAAGGTTTGATAAACTGCAAATCCAACTGACTTTAACAATGTGTGTTATTCTCATTAGCATGGTTTGTCGATTACGTTACTTATAGTAGTTTTTTTTTTAATTATTGTTCATTTTCAACCTCGATGGCTATTCTCTAAGGCGACTGTGAATAGCTAACTGAGAAGGACATAAAAATGTTCACAAATATAATTGCACGAAGCCTTTACTCTTATAACGCTCGGTCAGGAAATTTCGGAGAAAGTTTAGGCATAGGATCATTGCATTGCGCAGTTTACTACTCTACCTTGACAGCGTGTCGTGGCCAGAAAATAACATCACAAACCTAAATCTAATTCAATAAGCCATAGTATAGTTATATCTATTCATTCGCGAATGCGTGTCCCTCCGCGTCGAAATCAAAACCAAAACAATTTTATTTAAGTAAACTTTACAATAAAGCGTTTTTGAATCATCAATAATTAAATACTACCACCGTTACGGAAAGCAGCTTCTAGCGAGAAGAAACGGCAAGAAACTCGCATAGTTTTTTACATTGCTCTTTTTATATAAACAAATTTACAATGTTTTAAATATAATTTAAGTTTACAATTTTACAGTAATTAGTGTCCTATGATGGAACCCGAGCCTAACTCCAGGCGTCTCTTTCTATTACTTAAATGACTAAATATCGGCGTTCTTACAAGAATTCTTAGTTTTCGTGAAACGACTACTAGGAAATATAACTAAAAATGACAAATAAAATTAAATTTGTAGAGTTTATTTTATGTGTATACAAGGGCAGGCCTTCTTGGGGGACGTAGAATTCTAACATAATAAACCCCGAATAACTTAGAACTTCAACGTTTTTATAAACTAAAAGTTTTTAGCAAGGTTTCTATGATCATGTGTTCGTACACTTGTTTATATTTTAAGAGAACTAAAAGATAACTTAAAATTTAAATATAGGTGTTTTCTTATAAAAAACGCTTTTGTAAAAATATGTGAATGTGACATTAGATCCGCAATTTGCTCGGTAATGTATACTTAGTAGTGATATTTTTTGGCATTTTAAGGAACGGGCAGGTTGATCATCTGATGGTAAGATATGACTACCGGCTAGAAACGTTGGCGTTATAAGAAATGTTCACCATTAATTTGCATCACCAATGCGTCACCGCCAACATTGGATTAAGATGTATCCCAGTGGCTTAGTAACCCTTCAAACCGGAACACAACAATATTGAACACATAAGTATTGGTCTTTGGCAATTGAATATCAGATAAGTAAGTGGTACCTACCCACGTGGCATGCACGAAGCGATAATATGCAAAATTATACGCACTCAAAAACTTTTTAGCTGCGATTAACAAAGCGCATATATTTTGATAAGACATGATAATTAAGCAAATTCGATCTTATTAAAAACATATGTTTAGTAATATCGCTGCGATAGTAGTGTAATGACTAATGTCATTTAGTGATTTTTATATCTATGTAATATCCAAATTGATTGATTATTTTTTCGTTAGATAGTTAGAGGTTATCACTTCGTAGTATAGCATTCAGACGAGTATGGGAATAAATTGTTCAACTCTATGAAATGTTCATAATTGTATAAAATATCTTTAGGGTGAGGGTAGTCGCGCAGAGTCAAGGCGAGTCGTTGGAGTAACATAGTCGATTGCTAAAGGTTCGATCCGATACGAGTGGCGCTTAGTTTAATCAGATTCTTTTTAGTACATCGTTATCTTGTCTATTTAATCATAATATATTGTTCAAATTTCGAGTAATCTTAGATAACTAAAAGTAAACTAATTCATTACGAATTAGCTTCGATTGTCTTATCCTCCTCTTATCACGGCAGTCGATACGATACAGTTGATCATCATTTGGCTGGATGTCTGCAAGTGTATAGAACTAGCGCTCGACGCTTGTGGAGCGACCTCCGCGCTCAATTTTCTGAAATATCTCTGAAACGTACTCAACAATAATTATGAAAAACTCAATTCCCATTATATATCAAGTCGAACAAAAACGAGAGATAATTCAAAACAGGCCGGAATCGAGACGCGAAATCTTTTCTACAACACGACTCTTCCATTACGATATTAACACATAATGTTGTTCTCGTGAGAGTTTGAATATTGACAATGGCTCCTTTAGTCGTAATGAGATGTTATTGAAAAGAATTGGAACTGAAAAAGTGTTATACGCTGAACGCAGTGGTCGGCACGCTAACTGTCGATGCACACGCAAATACACGGCCGCCCCCCCACTCCGCGCACGTCGACCCCCCCGCCGGTCGCTCCACACGCAGCGCGCGATGACTTCAATTAAGCATAGCGCCGCGAGTCGCGACTCTCAATACCTTTAATTTTAAAATTGTAATTCGTGACCCACTTACACACAACTATTCGTTATCACGCTGATAACTTAAGGACCCGTGAAAGTGTTCCTCGTCGGGTTATACAAGCAAGACAAATAGAAACGTCGCTCTTTACTAAATCTAGTTATTAGAGATTAGGCGATGTGAAAGGTGGCAATAATTACGCGGTAAATAAGGTTGAGGCGAGAAGAGGCGATACGGGCGTCGGCCTAGTTTCTACTGAATGAATTATTCTAATTGGCACGGGAGAGGGGAGGGGGCGAGGCGGCCTCTGGTTGAGACTTCTGTTCAGTTGGTTGTTGACTCTTATCAAATCGATGATAAATAATAAGGTCACTTAAAAACTCTCAATAAAATTGTCCAAATTTCTTTATCTCTTGCGACAGCTCCTGTCGTCTGTAGACTGAAAACCGACGAACACTCGCTTTAAGACGAACTTTGTTTTCTGATATTCGAAAAGGAGCATTAGAATTCTTATAATTTAAACGAAATAATTAGATATCAATTGAAACATTGATAGAATAGGAATAGAATCTCTCTTTGAGCACATCAGGTATAGATACGGATAGTTGAATTATAATAACAGAATAATAAATAACGAAGGTGTTTGTGTTTGTGTCTGTCGAGGTGGCCGACACGCGACGCGCCCGCGACGTGTCACACCATCTCGCTATCGCAGTGATTGTATTGTTATCGCTCCGTGAACTATAACAGTTTCAATTCAAAGGTTGTTGCCATCTGCTCTTGCTGCGTTCAGCTTGCGTCGGGCGGCGGCGGCGGCGTGCGGCGTGCGATACAGCGCCCGTAATATTATTAAAACTGCCTTCAAAGTCGAGAGGAATTTCATATCAAGTTTCAGGAAAAGAAATAGTAGTATTATACATGGGTTATAAAAACTTGCTTCTATGTATTTGTAACACTGACAGAGCGGCACGCAAATAAACAATTAATTATAATGAACATAACAAGTGTAATCTATAGAAATAAATAAATGACAAACTCATGTAGACATGAATATCAATTAAAGCCTTGCATAATTTTCTTCAATATACAAACTAAAAATATATTGTAAATTATAACTCTCGAATATATATCTACAAACTGTTCTATTAGGTATGTCCTAAAATCAAAAAATAATAATAGTTGAATTATTAAATAGCCACACATGTAAGATTAATAACTGATTATTTTTGTCATACACAAATCGATGAATTAAAAGCAAATCGTAATTGCCGGTATTTAGATAAGTGCATTACGGAAGTTCGATTTTGATAATTCAGTTAGATTTCGAGAGCAGTAGGGAGTGAGCCGGCAGCGTGCGGGCGTCAGCGGCGCGAGGGGCGCGACGTGCGGTAACCTTCGCGACCCGCTTTCGGCGAGGGTGAACGCCCGCGCTCCTCGCCCTAGCCTAGACTAGCTCTGAGCTATGGCCTATGCCTAGCTTATGAGCTGGCCTCGCGTAATCATCTCGAACTGACGCTGCTCCTGTTTATGTTTACTTTCAGATTATTTCAATAGGATACCTAGCTGCCGACATATTGGTCTGTTAAACGATCGTGACAGATATCCACAATCTGAAACGAGACTCGGAGTCGGCCAGTGCGCGCGTAATGCTTCACTTCCTGACGCTAACAGCGCTAAACTACATTCTAAGAGCCTGAGACGTCGGCGACGTTCAACAGTTCATTATAATTATATCGACATTTGCGAAATATTGCAGCAAACCTCATTTATGAATCGACTCGGCGGTATTGAACTGAGAAAACGGATTTTACATACGAATACATGATTATTTAAATAAAAAGTTGTTATAAACAAAAAGTAATTTCAATGCTTTTGCTGATGAAAACTTTTTAATTGAAATAATGATGGAATTTGAAAGCTGCCAAATATGTAACGTAGGATATGGATCGAAGAAAGACCACAGTGGCGTGCATCAGGAGAGGCCTATGTCCATCAGTGTCAAATAGGGACTGCTGTTGAGGATATGGATACCGCTAGTGATAAGTTGTAAAACGATACTCTCTCCAGAATCCTCCAAAGTCGTATGTGACGTCACGTCGCGGCCACCGCAGTCCGCGGAGCGACAACAACTTATCGAAACATGCAAATCGATCGAGAATTCGAGATAAATCATATTCCCCGGGGGACGCTAAACGCGTGCTGTAGCCATCGTGATGCAATTTAAACTATTGGAGGTGAGTCGTGACGGAGAAATTGTCGACAATCTCCCCGGGGACGATCGCAGCGAATATGTCGTGGCATTCGATTATGCCGCCATTTTCAATTCAATCGTTCTTGACACATGTTGCAGCTCGCGTCGACGAAATTCTATTATTGCGAAAACAAGTTCGTTTAAAAAAATGCACCGGTAGTCTGGTATCCACGATAATGTTACCCGTTAATCGTCATTAATTCATGACAGATTGTATTTAAAATAAATAACAATAATTCATACGTCATCGATGATATCGCCGTCACATTTCATAGAAAAAAATGAAAAAGGTTTTCTTCTCAAGCAGTTTAGTAAATTTTTTTAATATTTATGTATTTTTTGTGTCTAATTATTATAATTAAATAAAATGTTTTATGTTTCTAACTTAGAAACTGACAGACTTCCATACAAACGTTTAACCCCTAATTCACCCCCTTAGGGGTAGAATTTCCAAAATTCCTGTCTTAGTGGATGCCTACTCAATAAATCCATCCTTCTCACCAATTTTCAAGGCCCTAACTTTAGCAGTTTAAGCTCGGCGATGATGAGTCAGTCAGGACTTGTTATTTTATATATATAAGAAGCAGTGTTAAGATGTTTGAGAAATTATTTGAAAAGAATACACTTTATACAACTTAAAGAGACATTTCGAAATCGATCAAAAGTACAGACTTTTGAAAACACATAATATTCAATTAAATGTTGGAATTTAAATATAAGCTTTTCTTTAAATAGCAAATCAAACCGTTATCAAATGCTTGTTTATACATACATTGATATATTTGTAGTTATTTAAATTCAGTTACACGAGTAACTATATATAAATTAATTATGTAATCGCCGAATGTTTAATTATTCTTATAAATGTTATAGATCTATTTTCAATATTATACATATAAATGTTTATTGTGTCAGCCGTGAGCCTATATACTGTCGGGGACCAGGTAATATCTTTGACAGGGCTTAAAATTGAAATATCAATAATATCGTTGGTTTAACAATAGCCGATTATCTATGGCACACTTTGACACTGCGGTATTAGGCAAGACGTAGATAACGATGTGGGTCAATAACCTCGCGATCAGAATACGATAGCCAGCTGTTATGATTTTTTGTTGTTTTTCTGTACATTACTAAGAGTCGTCAAAATATAAACCGGTGGCACACTGACCTTGACAACTGTACTTTTAAATTATAATGCTACTGTGAGATGTTATTTGGAAATCATTTAAGAAATAATAAATAACACAAACAATAATCTAAAAAATAAATTCTTGACGAACCAGTCTATTTAAAATTAAATAGTAATAGAAGAATCTCTGCTAAGTGAACGCGTGGCTCGATAGTTTCTCACTACCTACCAATCGTGTAAAATATTTTGAGATCACGCAGAGAAAGTTAACTTATATTTAAAACATACTCATAATTCAGAAACACCTTTATTATGCATTACTATATATTTACATTAAAAGTAATAAATACAGAATTACTTATCATACACACAATAAATTATTGCGTATGAAATTATTTAGTTTGAGTCACAAGTACCTTTAATTTATTGATTAAAGAAAATTTTTAATTTGTAAAAAAAATATTAATAAATAACCGCTATGTTTCTTGATGTCAGTAAACTGATAACAGATAAAAAAATAGTTTAAATTTGGAGTAGTTGGTTCTGTAGTTTGAATACCAAAATCAAATTTATTATTTAATTCCTGGACTCAAATAAAACCGGATTGGTGAATTACGTATAGTTGAACCCTACGTAGAACGCCAATTAATAATACTATAATGAGCAAGATAACGACAACGTGGCACACAGTGATCGATCAGTCGATCAGAACGAGCGACACGACTTAGCGGTTAGAGCTGCGCGGGCGCAGGACTCATAAAAACGACGCTGAAATAAAACAGGCTCCGCCGACCGGTCGGACGCGCCCGCTCTCGTGACATAAGTTATAACAGCAAACGAGAAATGTTGACGGAAATCACGTAGCCATTGTCAGCGATGCTGCTCTTTTTTACTACACGCATATCTCCTTAATTCAACGTCGCAAGAACTTTGCCACAGGCTTTAATGTAGAACGTGAATGGGCCGAAGGCTCCTGGAAATCGTCCGCAATGGAATTGATGAACGTCTCCAGCCTTTATTGTATTTAACTTATAAATATATAAATAATTCAATAGTGAAGTAGCTGGTTTTTTAAAAGGAATAATAAGATTTAAAATAAGAAACTCACCCAAATCGATTTAATTTTCACGCAATGCGGTTATCAGTTAGGTTTGATTACGATTCAGCCGAGCCAGCTGACTAATGCGAGGGAGGAGGGGAGGCGACTGATACACCAGCGCTATTGGTTGCGGGATCGTAATCTTGCACGAATGAGCTGCGCATGCGGCTCTATTTTGCTAACGCCGGCCACGTTTTAATATTTTCTTGCATTGCTAGGTTACAATTTATCAATAACTAAGTTAGAAACATAATATTTGCCAGGATAACTATTAAATATTTACAATATACAAACTAATTGCTACTGAATTTACGTTTCCTTTTCAAACCTAAATAACTAGGATTATTAAACAAAAGCAACGCATCTAGAATGATCTGTACGCAGTTAATCTTTGAAAATATCAAGTAAGAATCAAGTACACACTCGTGAAATCAGTGGAGCGACGACAATCAAACTAGTCATTTAGCGGAATGCGTAGCCAATGCTAAAATAAACACCACGATCGGACACTTTTACACGCCGGCTAACATCTATACTTTACCAACCTTGGTAGATTACAAAATAAATACATCTCAAGACTTTTACAATATAAACATTGAAAATTATCCTTTTTACAACACGTGGGAGTGCTGTTCTGACATCAGAAATATGTCAATTTGAGGTGTATCAATGCGTAGTGTTGACGTTCGTTACAAAACATAATTCCCGGATACTTCGCGTCTGTGTAATCATTGTTACTACTGGATAGTAAGCCGATAGTTTTTGCGGCGGACGTTCAGAGAAACGTGAGCGTGTGTCTCTCTCTGGCTAATCTTCGGTCGGCGTAGTCGAGTGCAGGAGTGGTTTTTGCGGCGACCGTCGCCTGTCGCGCCATGTTGGGAAGCGAGGGCAGGGGGCCCATTCACTGTGCAATTGCCAATTGATGGGATGAAATGCAATTCACAGACGCTAGGGCTGTCTATACCCGATTGGGTACAAAAATTGTTCTTAACATATTCTGTTAAAAAAATAAATACAATTACAAAATACATTCGAGACTCCTATAGAAAACGAATTTCTCTACATCAATAAATAAGCATATGACACATTACCCAGGAATTTATTAGTCGAGTAGACAGCCTTTATCTTCTAACCTCGCGTCGTGAGCTTCGGGGAATCGGTTGTAATTAATTTATCCACTTTTGGCAAGATGTTTAATTCATGTCACCTGAGACAGACGACGTCTTCGAACTGTCATTGTTGTATTTATTTTTTACTATTAGTCTTTAAAATATTCAAATCTCAAAATGTGACGAAGAAAATAAACGAACAAAATCGTATGTTGGAAATGGAATGTAATTGTGACTGTAAACATAATTAAGAGTCACATTTTTGAATCAGGTAGCATCATTAAACTATTGCATATTCATTATTCATATATCAGCAATTAATTTAATTTTAACTTAAGCGATTAATTCTACAAAACACAGTGAATGTATGAGGCAATTTGCGATATAATATAGCAAATAAGTATCAATTATAACTCAGATTTGAATCTCTCGCAGAGCCCATCTTGATTAAGTAATGAGATAGTAAAAATATACTTTGTTACACAATATTCGCGGCTGACATTGTGGAAGGACAAAGTCAATTTACGCTGTATATCGCGTTTTATGGGACTCGTAACTCGTAACTGATCGCGAAACTAAATTCCATTTAAGTTAAGTTGTTCTTTAACGTTGGGTTTACCGTTTGCTGTTACGGTGAAATAGATTACACAAAATCAAAGTTTACTTCAATACGCTTACAAAAAGGCGAAAGTAAAATACAAGTTACTAAGTAAGAGCGATCTCTTGTCGAATGTGGATTGAACCGAATATGAAATTCAACCAAACATTCGGTTAAAAATATTAATCGGCCGAAGGTTGAGTAAACCTGTGATAAAAAAATATTTCTCTTCTTCTTCTATATACATATAATATAATAAAAAAAGTTTATATGAAAAATATGAATAACCACCAAGATACTCAATGTAGTGCTCAAATGTAACAACTTATCATATAGGGTGCAATGTGTATTGAAATATCATAAAATATAAACTCTCAACAGCTGATCGGTTATTTACCTCGGGCAAGTTGTATTTTTTTATTGTATGTATTGTATATATAAGTTTTTTTTTAGTATTTTTGTCAAGTTGTCCGTTTACGTTTACCTGTTCCTACTAAAAATAAATGACCAGGAGTATATAAATGCTTAGTTTTATTGTGCAGTTTTGATATATACTAAAGTATTCATTAATTTAAGTTAAAGTTTTATAGTACTTCTATCCTGTACCGAATTTCGGCCGAATGTCGAAGGTCGGATCAAGCTGCCAAAATCTGAATGTAAACGAATTTCTGAAAAACGAAGATCAAATCCACATTCAAAATGTTTACTGAAAAATATAGCACCGGTGTAAGTAGAAACAATTTCCTAAGTCGGTACGGAGAACATTCATATTTTAATATAGATACTAGCGAAAGAAAAAGTTGACTACCTGAGGATTGGGAACGTAAATCTGAGAAAGTAGGGATACCAACTTGAGCTACTTACGTTCACAAATGAAATGCAAAGACCAAACTAAAGTGTAAACCACAAAACATAGAAAGACAACCGGCTAATATAAGGAGATGCGTCATTTTCTTTATAGCTACTTTTTCAATGAACCTCGTGAAATAGCCACAATGGAGTTGTATTAGTCACCGGCGCATTACACTAACGAACCTAAGCTTTGAACTACGGGAATACTCAGTAAAACTCGGTTTCAATAAATCATGACTTGTATAATTGTAATGTGTTCCTTTGTAACAGTCGAGCGATAACGTGTTAACTAGAATTAATGCTTTTTTTATTCGTATTCGTTAATATAACAGTTCGAAGGACAGGACTCGACATGTCTCGACCTGCTTTGCAATGGATGATGCAATCGAAACGTTCAATTAATTCAAACCATTAATAGCTTTGTCCTATACGGTAGGCGGCAAGTCTTGTTTTATGCGAGAAAAACTTTTAATAGTTTCTTCTACGCGTGTAACGAAGAAAAAAGTTATGCAGAAATGAAATATTTGTCCATCTCAGATACACTTAACAATTCGTCGAGATCATTATATAAATTTGACAAATATAGCTACGTATATGTGTATTTGCCTCCTCTTGTTAACTGAATCATTACTTGGAAGCATTTGTAATAGGAGTAGTTCTTTAATAGTTAGTAACATTTTTGTTTTAATATTTGATGAGAACTATAATTAATTCACCAATTATTTACCTCCACTGAATGGGAAAATTTTTCGAGCAGTAATCATTAGTATTAAAAATACACTAGCTTTAAAAAATGCACATATTATTTAGTATTGGCTGTCTACGACACATTTGATTGATACAAAATCAAAATATACTTTATTGAAATAGGCACTAAAAGCACTTCTTCATTTTAAAAAACTATATTAAGTACAACAAGCTACAAGCTTGACACAGGAACACGATAAGAAGTACAATATTGAAAGATAGCAAATTTTATTAAATACTAATTGACGTCAACGTGAGAAGAAAATTATTTTTATAGCGCTATTTATTTTCCCAATAAATCAAAAAGTGAACTTTTGCTGGAAGACAATATTTAGAATGAATATAATTTCCATCCACATACTAACAATTCAAATATTTCTCATTGTTCAAACGTCAAATGATGACATATGTTAGTGTGCGTTCTACCTCTATGTAAGATTAATTAATCGTAATAATCGTATATATAATTAAAGATGACAAGTATCTTTTTATTTGCATAATTGAAATCTAAGGCGTTTACGGCGAGTATATTAATGATAGTAAATGAATATTTGTTGAAGCTTTGTGCGCGGCGCCGGCGTCTGGTCTCGTACCATGATGGAAGATATCGCCTTTGTACGACTGGCGACGTTATTCATGGCACAACTACTTTACAGCGCGTCAAATATTGTCTTTAGTTCGTGTGACAGCCGGCCTCACACCACGGCGCCGCCGGTCCCCCCCAGTCCACACCTCTGATGGCTTCACAATGCTTTTTATAAGCGAAACATAAATATAGCAGTAGGTACTTTAGCAATTTCAATTCACGTCTCGTAAATATTTTAACGGACACAACGAAGCCACCTGACTGTTAGAAACTAAACTTATGAAACAGAGTAAATGTGACTCTAGCGTTGATAAGGCAATTCAAACAATTTCCCCCATACGAGTGAAGTACTGTACTATGTACGGCAGCTGTACAGTAATCACTATTTGCATTTGTCGAGGTCCTAATAATATTTATAATGTACGCAGCGCTGGCAATAACCGCCTGCTATGTGTCAAACCACATCAATCACACGATCACTTCCCGCCGTGACCGGCCTCGCCCGCAAAGATGTCGGCTGATTCAAGATAATTAGTTATTCGTGATGACCCTAACTTCTAATGATAATGATTGTAGCAGAAACTCACATTTAACTCTTTAGCTTGATCACTTCCCGCTACTTTACACTGAATTGTATATTAGTTTCATGTACTGATCGAATAGGATTCTAGAATAACATAAATATTGACAATCGTGCGCAATATGATATAATATGTATCTTTTTTTTATTCATATTGAAAGTATTGATTATTGAGAGTATTGAGCTCACTTTGTCTGTGTTATTATCAGGATTTTATTACACATGTGACGATTTTTGACGCTTTATAAAGATTGAAACTATTCGTGGAAAATTTTAGTCATCGAAGCGCAGTGCATACAATGCCCCTTAGTTCGTCGTGTCATGAGCGCATGAGTAAGTTAGCCGGCTGCGCCTGCGCCGCAGACAGCGCGACGACAACTATTGATAAGTGCATGTTACATGGCGTTCTTGAACAATCAATAGCCGTCGATCGAATAACGCGGCGTATTGTGTGCGGCGTCGGCGGCCGTCGGCGCGGCCACGTAGGTAGTGAGATTCGAGAACACCGGCTGCGCATGATTTAACCCAGACCTTGACTTTACTTTGACTTTGGTGATAATGTAATCGCTTCGAGATTGAGACCGCGTGGAAATTACATTTTTACAATCAAACGTTATTTACATGACTTGTATGTTTACGAGTGACGAGAGAAATACATTCGTTGCTTTCAGATTGCATTTATCGCCCCTTACTCGACTGCCCACCGTTGATTACTTTAACCAGTTACATGATTTTGTTTGATTGTAAATATTTGTCAACGTGTGGACGTGTACTCAGTAACCGGAGGATTGTAACTCTATTCCACATTCGACAACGCCTGCGAAGTGCTGCTTTTCCGTAAGACCTGTTATTGGAAAACATTGTTCTCAAATCAACGTATAATGTTTTTTTATGTGTATCCTTTGAATGTTATAATTAATATCGTTAATCTCGCGTATTACTTCTAGCATTTAGAGATTGTGTTCTGCAGCGATTTTTACTATGATATACAAAGAGATTTAATTTTTACGGTACAGCTCTACATTCATCGATTTGACAATAGCATAATCAATACGTAGTATAAGACAAAGTCGCTACCTGCTGTCTGTGTATGCTTAGATCTTTAAAGTTACTAAAAGGATTTTGATGCATTTTTCGTTAATAGATAGTATGTTTCAATACATGCATAATAAAGTAGAGAAACACTGTCAATTTTCTAGAGGTTTCTAATGTGATGTCGTAAATGAACACATTTGTTGCATTTATCCATTACTTTTTATGAGAAATAATGACTAATAAAGCATTAATTCTTATCCAATTAAATATCTTAAATACGTGCATTTAATGTGGATCAACATAGCCCTACTAATTAGAGAACGTAATTTAAATGTAATATTTTTGAATATTTCACAAATTTAAAATACAGGGACATATTAGCTTGCATTATTTAATGACAAAAAAACTGTGAACATGTATACAAAGTCATTCAGTAGTAGTAGTATGTAGTAGTATTCAGTACAAGCCCGGGCGAAGCGGGGACGAATTGCCAGTTCTTAATAGAACATATCAAAACAAACTACTGAATGTAATATTTGTATACATAGTAAAGCGTAAATGGTATTAATATATAATATAAATGCAATTTGTATTATAAAATACAACTAAAACAGGATGAATGTGCTTGTATCTACATAATATTTGAAATCATATGGATGTACTAAGCTAGATAGCGCATGTAATATTGATTGTTTCAATGTCGAAGTATTAAAGCACTCAGATTTGTTGAAACGCCGTTTTTAGATAACGGCTGCGTGTTATATTATATTGATTTTGCCGACGTGGCCAGTCAAAGTTACAAATGGATTTCAGGAAAGGTGTCAGAATCCGACATGTGTGAAGTAAATAGATAAGCTATAAGCGTCGTCCGCCTCGTGCTGTGGTTCGGTAGCCGAGCACAACCACGCGTTGGAAACAGTATGAATAACAGGTATGTGCCAAGATGGCCCATTGGTTAGAAAACATACATCACAACCGATGATTGCGGGTTCGAACAGGCGAGCTCCACTGAATTTTCATGTGCTTCATTTGTGTTTATAATTCTCCTCTTTCTCGACGGTAAAAGAACACATCGTGAGAAAACCACTCGTGTCTAATTTCATAAAAATTCTGCCATTTGTGTATTCAACCAACCCGCATTGGAACAGCATGGTGTTCCAAATGTTCTCCTCAAAGAGAGAGGTACCTTAGCCCAGCGGGAAATTTACAGGTTGTTGGTGTTGTTGTTGAGTAACAGGTAACGCCTTGAACAGAGAACGCCTTGTTCGGAGACATGTATCGACGACTCTAGAAAACTCATTCTGCATACTAATTTGGGCATTAACGAACATTGAAGCAAGCACATAAGCCGTACACAAGGCGCAAGAATATAAAACTTTTGTTGGATACATTACAATGATTACGTCACTTTCAGTCGAGTTTTTTGTGTAGTTTCTTATATAAATAATAAAACACACAATAGTTGTCTAATGTATTTGCACAGGTGTGTCAGAGTTGCGGCTCAGTGTCGACACTCGAGACTCGAGACCGCGCCAAACCTCTATCGATTCTCTCCGAAAGG
Source organism: Vanessa cardui (assembly GCF_905220365.1). Lineage (NCBI taxonomy): Eukaryota > Metazoa > Arthropoda > Insecta > Lepidoptera > Nymphalidae > Vanessa > Vanessa cardui. Next base: position 15,198,233 of record NC_061130.1, read on the forward strand.
GACTGTTTGCATAAAAATATTGTCACTCACTCTTACTGATGAGTGATAACTTGTCCACGTTTTAAGGTATTCACGACGTTATTGCCGCGAGTTACATGGGAAAACTCGACCTTGAAAAAATCTCCGAGAACCATTATGAGCTGCTATCTATTGGATTTCATTTTAACTCTCAATATTACTTTATGAATATGAAGGCGGAAGAGATTACTTAATATCAAATATATTACGTACGAAATATTAGATAAATAGCGCGTGGAGGAGTACTGTGTGTCGCTCCGTGGAAATGTCAATATCACATGACAAACTTGTGTGTCACTTCAAATATTTTTTCGCGTATCGCGACCGATGTACACGGCGCCGCAGCCGCACCGACGCCTCACAGAAATTCTATAATATACAAATAAAAACCGAGAACGTGTCGCGTCCGGGTTCACTCGATACTGCTGCTTACTACAGCTCGAGCTGCCGATTACGACAACACTCATTCGTCTGTATCCTCAACCCTGCTTAAATAATAATAATTAACACGTCTTTTGCTCAATAGTAAATTCGAGATGTCCGGGTAATGGCGTACATATTGTACAAGATTCATTATTATTTTATTGCTTGTTACGAACAGGGGTACAGTACCGACTACAGTGCTCTATCGCATCTCTGGTTGCCATTGACTGCGGGCTCTCGGTTCACATGGCTTGACTGTGGTCGGCGGCATGTACAGTACACGTAGCATTAATGTGTAGCGTATGGCACGCAGCTGTCTGCGAACTTGAGACTGCGTGCCATGATAGCTATTGATGCTACTCTATCGGAATCATTTATAATCATATACAATTTAAATATATCAAGCTGCAATAACTTCACTATGACATATTATCAATGACGTGTCGTCCAATACATTTTCGTATTGGATACTAAATATTCAAGTAAATAAAGGCATGTTTTATGCTGAACAGCGTGTACTCACAAAAAATCAGTACAAGCAAAATATAATCCGTTCTCTTACTCAAATATCTTGTTGAAAATTAAAAAAATATTTGTGGAGGAAGTCGATCGAGTAATTGTATCATCCTTTCTCACGCAACACGTATCAGATGTCACGAGATAAATTTAAAGCACATACATATGCGAAGCCATGGAGGAGTCGCAGAACGTTCCCTACTGGTGTGATCTGTGATTTATCTGAAGCATCTGCTGATAAGACACGGGACGCTGTTACACTTCGTAGTAAGTATCGCAGCGTAAAAGAAAAGCTCGTAATCCTATTGCTTTATACATCCGTCAAATAATTCAACAAGTATCGACGTCGGAGTATATATTGAGAACAGGCATTCGACGAGATACATAACATATGATACATCTTTGATGTTTAATTACTTTTATGGCTTATATTATAATGGGAGGTAAAATATTTATGATAAATTACTTAGTAATTTAGGTTTAAGCGCCAGTACGTCAAAATGTACCAAATACGAACATCTTATAACGAAAAATTCTTGCACAAATGGTTTATAGGTTTGATTTGTGTCCACGAAAACGTGGACATGACAGTTCAACTTAATTTGGATTCGAATCTCCTCTAAGCCTAATAAATACTCGGTTGATGTAACAGATCATATTATACAAATAGAAAAACACACACAACTCTCTTTTAAGCTGCTCGCTAAGAATGCAATCGCTTATTACGTTGGCGTAAGGGCTGCATTAAAAAACTGTCATGACTAATTATAAACTTAGAGCTCGAGACTCCCACGCGGATATTTTTAACTATGTAGGGATACAAAATGGTTGCATCAGTATATAATTATGACATTATAATAACAACGCTGAGACAATCTATTCTAATATTATAAATGCGAAAGTAACTCTGCTTGTCCGTCTGCTACTAAACTGGATTAATGAAATTTGGTATGAATTAAGCTTAAATTCAGAGGAAGGACAGACTATTTTTTACGCCTAACAGCTGACGACCAGCTTCTATACCAAAAGGAATAAATTAAAGATGTCCTCCTGACAAAATGCACAATATAGGATGCTGATATGGGATAATACAATTCGCAAGTGTAAGCGCATGGAATTCGAGACGCACTCTTTATTCCCTTAATAATCCGGATATCCCTCTATAACCGGAGGGGAAAGTTACCAGCGAAGGGCCAACTGTGTCATTTGCTTTCGGAAGCACAGGAGTGTAACGCAAAGTTGTTCCTAACACAGGAAAACTCAATAAAGTTTATTTGTCTAACTCGGGATACGAGTAAAGGTACTTAGCATCATCAGGCTAATAAGCTAACTAATAGTGGGAGCTATATATAGGCCGCCTCATGAGGTTACCACCGCCCAACACTATTGTCTATAAAAGCGTTGTAAGAAATAGTAACCATTCCGAACATCACAAATGCGCCACTTGCTCAGTGAACCAAGATGCTATATCCCTTGGGCCTGTAGTTACACTGGCTCAAACAACCTTCTATCCGAAACACAACAATACAGTACAGTAATAAATATCTGCTTTCAGCTTTTACACTGATATAAATAACCATATTAATGAAGCCGACGGCTGGAGTAGATACATATAACAATTAGTATAAAATAGTAAAATTCAATGCCTTTTGTAAATCCCCTTGATATATTATATTGGACAAGAGGCTATGTAAGAGTAGGGTATATGGCAAACGACTCTGTAATAAAAATTAGTACATAGTGCAATCAGTAGCAAAAGAAAATATAATCATACAAACAGGCGGGCAAACAAACTTGAACCTATCTAATGTTAAAAGGTCTGAGCGGGATTTTAACTCAATATATGGTTAATCCATTATGTTTTTAACAAAAAAAAATCAGTAACAGTACATCAAAATCGATAAAGATGAAGGTATAGAACACCCAATAAAACATACTAGGTATGTATTTATTCAATGAACCGAATTCGTGACATATTTTGCATATTGTTACGTAAGTGTTAATAAAGTTATAGATATTTACTTATAAGTTACGGATAATAAAATATACCTACACTTTGTCGCACGCCTCTACCTCACATCTATACTACTTTTTAATAAATAGGTACCTACTGAGGTGCAAATCGTTCGCGTCGCCAAATAAATTGATCTACTCATTACATCACGTTTAAATTTCACTTCAGTCGATAATTTCGTCGCTAATGAGACGAGATTTGCGCAAACGAAAAATCAATATAAGTAGAATTTTACTCAACGTTAAAAATAAAAAGATAAAAGTACCAGCAACTCAATAAAAATAGATATATAAATTATTAAACTTGTTTTATGTAAACACGTGAATGAAATATTAACATAGAAAAACAATTTATTAAAATTCGTATAGCATTTCTAGTATTTAATTTAAATTCACCATAAAAAGGTAAAATTATATTAAATGCGTCAATTTCCGGCCATGAGCTGTCGTAAATTTAAATTAATTATGCCATAGAATACCTATTATATGTTACATACTTAGTTATTTATTTTGTATAAGTTCAAGGTCGCGCGTCAAGGTCACACTAGAGAAAACAAAGAACTAGTTCAATATAAATTACCGAATTTAATCATGAGCTACTATATCATACTGAGTTTAGCTTTCTGCTGTTAATCAATTGAAGAAAATCGTATAAACACGACACACTCGGGCCAATTTAAACGTCGCCTGCCTATGAGCATGTAGTCCGCTCACAAAACCAGTATGCTAATAAGAATCCAATAATAATGTCAGTAACAATTGTAAACTATGCAACCTTGTTTTGTTACTCTTTTTTATTTTGCATAATTTTATTTATTTACAACGCTCGCCGAGCTAGTCGGACGGGTCACGCGCGATAAGGGTGCGCTAGTATTCATAGAAAGCAATATTGCATGAATATTCGATTCGCGGCTGATATCTTGCACAAATCTACACAAGTACACAAATCGGCAGTGGCCAGTGACAGTCGTCACTCGCCAGCTCCGCTACAACGAGTGGGACGGACGACAGTCGACAAGAGTTGGGACTCACCGGTGTCGGCACGCTCTGCCTCGTCGTCCGACTCGGTGCCGGAGTCCCGCTCCTCCACCTGCGAATGAAAACAATTCCTCAAACACTTCATCAATCGCTGGGTCGGCCATCACAAACACCGCCACCGAAACGCCGCTTTTTAAGGCTTTTCGTACCGAGTATCCATTACTTTCTTTCACCGGTAGGTTCCGACATTAATAAAGTACGAGATCGTAGTGCATTTAGACTAAACGAGAACGTGTCGCGCGGTGTAGAAGCCGGCGATCGTTCCGCTCCTTTGTTCTCGCGAGCGAGGCGGCCATTTTCTGGTGGCGGTGTGACCTTCACGGCGCAAAGCCGGCTGGGACGTGCCGACACCCACCTTCTCGGAAACGTTCTCCTCATTCAACGAATGCGTTCGTAGCTTATGAGTCAGGAATTTGAGCATTATTGAGCCTCGGCTCGCCCTGATCGTCCTCCACGGCACTCACTCGCGCTGCGACCCGGCGGCCGCTCACCGGTCTCGCGGTACTATTTCGACACGAACTCTTGCGATCTAGACGCCGTCACGCCTATGGCGAACGTTCCAAAAACATTTTAAACCTCAATAACATATCCGCATATCACAGCCACAGCGAACACCCGACCGCCTTCCTCGAACGCCGGACTACTACTAGTTTAGTTAGAGTAGCCTTGCGTACGACGCAGTCAGCTGAAGTGGGTACGGCTCATTAATACCGAAAGGGCCTAAGATCGAACACGTTAAATACTCTCGTCTCGGATGATATTTGTCACAGGGGATGTGTAAATTAGCCCGAACAGTTTTTTAAAACACCTCTTATGTCAAAAACTAACTCAAATATTGCGTAAATCGTTTTCAAGTGCCACTCGAAATGATCTCGCCCGGCAACCCATTGATGACAAAGAACCGGAACACGCAGAGATCGGACGCGATTGGACAAAACATTACAGAATAGGATCGAAATTTAATGCAATATCTTTCGTCCCTCTCTGACTACTCGAGGCGGGAGGCTCGTCTCGAACAATCGGTAGAGTGTTGTAGCGGAGAGCGAGACAGCGATAGCGACACAGGTTCAAGTTATATAACACCGACTTGATAATATATTGCTGATAAAAACTTGCGGATGTGAGAAGTGTATGGATATGCCGATATCTCATGTCTTTGCCTTTTTTATTTTTGTCAGCGAAATTGACAAACCCATTTAATAATAAATTATTTAAAATACTTTTATCATAAATTGAAATATATAATAACATAACATCCAAACTAAGTAAATAAATAATTGTATTTCAATATTGCTCATGTTATTTCAATAATTTTACGTTAGACTGCGTATGTTATTATTTTATACGTTTGGCTTATCTATAAGAATCTTTATAGACTACATTTACATCAGTTGGCATAATGAATAGCGGCCATATCTGTTCCCTACCTGCGTGCGTGTTCCGAATGTAGCCGAGCGTCCGTCTCTCTCGCACGCAACGCTCGAGCGGCATTAGGCGGTAAATTTGAATAATGTATCAGACATTCGTTGGGGAAGGCAATGAGAACAACTTAAGATTTTTGAAATATATTTAATAACAAACGTATATCGCAACAATAATTGATATTTGAGACATGTTAAGTCGTTGTGACGCCGCACACATTTCAGTTCACAATCTGGGGTCGTAACCGTTTCTTTGTTAAAACAACATGTGTAAACTTTGTTCTAGTCTCCATAGCGTTGATCAATTCACGTGACATTATAAATCGAAGCTCTATCACAGTTATAAATCCCGTATCTCGACAAAATATTCATTATTATAGTAATATACAATTAACAAAGTTATTACATGATTAGAATAATTACAATAAAAATGACTCCAAAATTTCATTAGAAAATGCAAAAACATATCACTAAAATTAGTGTAGTTTTAATTCAATTGTTATTTGAGGTATATTATGAGTAATTGTACAGTATTTATATAAAACTTTAGTTAGTATACCGACAAAAAACACATTTAAAACTGAGTAATATTTCACACTGCATACTGGATTTGGATCAATAATGATTATGTATGTAATAAATCGTTGGACGACTTGATATTTCACAAGCTTTTGGATTTTTGCTTCAAATAGAATTTAGTAAGTATACAAAAATATTGAAAAACTTCAAAGTCGGGTGTGTACTGTATATCGATTATCCTACTTCATACTTATTCAATAATGTAAAAATAGAATATATTATAATTTTACAAAAATAGACTATAATTGCTGTGATGTTAAAACTTTGGCTTAAAGTAATTCATAACAAGTGTTAGTTTATTTACAAATACAGTCAACGATTACACAATAACTACATAGAATTCTTTACTTCGAATGAGATTTTAAACAACTTTAGAGATTAATGTTGTGACGTAGACACTTGCTCGCGAAAACATCAGGGAATTCTCGAGCAAACATTCAATCTTCCCTGTTGTAATTCAATTTTTCAACATATTTATTAACAACAACTCCAATCTTGTAAATTATAGTTAAAGACACATATAGCATGACACAACTTAGATGTAGCATCGGAAAAAAATAACTTGTAATATCATATGACCTAATAAATTCGTTTATTTGACAAGTCGATTTCACGAGAATCTATAGCGCCGAAAAGCGTCGAGTAGCGCGATAGGGAGCTTGATGAATTTGCCGATGCTATCTAAGTTGTGTCGTACTATATATTAATCGTTCGAACAATTAAGTTTACTGTTTTATTTTATTCAAAGTATTTTATACACAAATTTGGATGTGATGTTATTTTCGCTCGTCAATTAATTATCGCGAAAGTATGTGAATAACATCTTACGATACAGTATTTGGCTACGAAAACATTTCGCGCGCCGTGACCGATAGCGGGCGCCGCAATCTTGAGATAACTGCGTGTAAACAAATTCGTGTTGACCCTGCACTTATCGCGACGCGATAAATTCGTTAAATGCATAAAACACATTTAAAGTATTATGTTTCAGTTCAATTTTCACACATCACTCGGCTCGCCCCACTGACCTACATCGTTTTATATAGAGAAAAAATACTTTTTATATAAAAATATAACAATATAAAAATGGAAGACATTTGTTTTAGCCTTAACCGGTACACTTCATAATTAGATAATTGTTTAACGTATCGTTTCCAAAATGCTCACCTCATATACAAATTATGGGGCGATTGAACTCCCTTTTTTATATTTATATGTTCTGTTACAAACCTTCGCGTTATCTCTGCTACTCAGTGAGATATAATTAATACCATATTATTGTTTGTACAAAAATACAGTCATAATACTCATAACCTACACTACGCGAGTATTCAAGAATTATATTTTAAAAATCTAATCCACAGAATATATAGGTGGAATATATTTTTACAAATAAAAACAATACCCTCATGTATATAAGTGTAGGACAACTGTTCTAATACACACATGTATACGCATCAAACTTTCTTAATCCTGGTGCTATCATTTTAATCACATCCATATGTGTTGCAAATTTTGATAAAATAATAATTAAAAAGGTGTTTTTATTTATTTATCACACTTAAAGTTAAGACAAATCAAGATATAGCCATAACTCAAATGGGAAGTAAACTATTTAAAAGATGAAAAGAAGAAAATTATTATTTAAACTATTAAAAGGGTCGACTGACATCAATTACAGTATTCCCGAATCGCACTCGATGTGGGCATTGTGCTCAATCATAGGTACACCACACCGCTGCTTTTGTTTATAAACATAGTAGTTTGGCGGCGATGTGCAGTCCAATTACTAACCAATAAATTAAAAAAAAAATCACCGTATTAGACAATTTGGGTATTTTTTTAAACAATCTAGCTCATAGTAGGAAATGGACTAACAGTGTAGTCTCGTCAGCGTTCATTTCGCGGCGGGCGCTTTGGGCGCGGGGGCCACATTTTTCAGCAAGTTAACATATACCGAGGTATAGTCAAATTATAATAATGTTATTATTTAATATTTTAAAATCATAAATCATAGCTTAGTGATTGAAATGAAAAAGTAATTAATTCATGATAATATAATTATTAGGTTGTTCACGCCTCTGTTTGTCTAGGGCCCCCACTGCTTTGTGGCCCGGGGGCCACCAGACCTTTAAATCCGACTCTGAGGGCGACCATAAAAAATATTTGCCTTATGTAAAACACCTCGTTCAAATTTTCGTTAGTTTCGTATCCACTTTTACATTTTAGATATAATTTAAAACTCGACAATTGTCACGGCATAGTACTTCGGAGGTATCACGAAATATTATCATGTCATATGAGAGCCAGAAAACGACATGCTTAATTTATAAAATTCATAAATATACAAAATTGTATAAGTAACATCAGAGTAAATTTCGAACACTTAACTACACGCGGTTTAAGGCACTATCAACGGAATACATATCCTACGAGGCAAACGTGAACACATCGACGCACGCCTCACACCGGGGCGGGTTTTATAAGAATCTTCTCTTTCGCCGTGTCGTTTATTTCATGAGTGTAAGCAAACGTTTTATTCTTTGTTTTATCAGTGGAGGTAGATACACGTGTACTATGTCATGAAAGCCGTTATATGAGGACTAACAACGATTAAGTGTCAGATGCGTACGTCTTGTAAACTAAAATCACAATAAGAAAATCGACTCTCGACTCGGCTACAAAATAAAGCTGCCACTACACGTGTGAAAGATACATATTCAGTATTGATACAAGAATTTCCACGACGAGTCGCCACTTCCGTTTAGACGTAAGAGTCAACTCATATTCCTTGAAAACGATATCGTCGTCGTCTCACGCAACCCCGAGACGCTCACGTGCGTTCGGGCGTGTGCGCGTGAGTGCGCGTGCGTGCGCGCACGGGGTCCGTGACCCCCGACACCTATAAGCGCATAAGCGAGCCACTAGACCAGCGGTACAGTTAAAAAAACATAAATAAGTGACGCACCTACCTACCAGTAAAGACATCGATAATATTGTAAGGGCATTATTTGCAGGCTGAAACTAGCATTTCGATTGAAGTCAGAGTAACATCGGCACCCGTTGTAATATTCATAATATCATTATAATATTATATAATCGCGAAATCATTGTGATGTTGACGTGAGTGATAATGTTTTTTTATGTCTAAAATGTAAACAAAACGTCACAGTTAATAAATATATCCAATTAATAATATGTCCAGCTCGATATTTATTTTTGTATTATCTTATGGTTTGACTTTCTTGAATACGATTTTACCATAAACATATGTGTATCCTGTCCCATTTAATAAATGAAACAAATAAGTTGATACTTATTTTTACGATGTTACTTGTCACAAAAACCTTAAAAACTGATTATTAAGTTTTCGACACAGGACAAAAACTGTTAATCGATACTAAATACGAGTTACTTGATTAGTAGCATCGAATTAATATTCAAATAAAATGTTACGTTATCAGTAGATTCACCCGTGAAAAAGTAAATAACTAGTTGGATAGAGCGTAAAAGTTTAAATATATATTAAATATGACATAATGTGATAAAATTGTAAAATCAATCTCATTCAGTCATTAAAACGTTCATTCAATAACTCACCCTGACTATTGAATCTCTTGTCATGTAAACTCGAGGTCAAAGTTTGTATAATTTTTAAACATTTGTCAATAGATGTCGTTATTTAATAAGTTTAAAAAAATATATAACACTGAAAAATTCAAATTAATAAGCTGTCTTTGTCTTGGGAACGAGTGGTGTTTTATTCATAATTTTTTTGGACAAATGATTGATTAGATGACATCATGATTTAGAATATCAAACTTATTGAACAACGACATCTATTGACAAATATTTAGAAATTATACAAACTTGTTTATTTACCTTCTGTCTAATTAAACCTGCACGCCGCACAAATCTAATATCACTATATATAAAATAATTTATTTGACACCTTGTCGAATTTACGATGTGACATAAACAAAATATGTTCTACGAACAGTTAGTAGGATACAGCCATTGACCCGTCGTGGGGTTGAGGATTCTTTGTTCAGCGCACTTATCGAACGTCGAACGAACGTCACTACCGAAGTACTCGCGAATGAGCATTCCCGTAACGCGCCCGGCGGCCCCGAGCCGGCCGACGCAAATGTCAATGTCTCAGATTAACTCCATTAAATGTGTCCAAAAGTTACTTCAGTCTTATAAAGTATTTTCCAGAACAGAAATTTATGAGCTAATATCTAATTCATTATTTGCCGGACAGCGGGGGCCGTATATCCTACATTATATTTTATAAGTACATTTCATATAAGCACCGCGTTCTCTCAAAATTTGACGACTAATTTTATCAAAATTTTTGGTGTCACAATTGAGTGGCTACGAGTTCGATACTCAGCTTCACCTTTGCATCAAATTCAAGGATTCATTCAAGTCGGTCATAAAACAAGCTTACTTCAGCGACAACAATGCCGCGCCCTGCACGCGTTACACGAAACAGAACTTCGTCAACGGCAGAAAGTATCGCGCGAGCGGCACCCGCTCAGCAGACTTGGAACAGCTCCGACATGTAGTCCGGGTGCTCGCGCACGAACTGCGCCAGCTCCGCCGCCGCCGCCGACAGCTCCGACAGCGCCTCCGCCCCGCCCGCACCGCCCGCCGCGCCCCCCGCGCCGCCGCACACGTCGCGCAGCAGCAGCTCCGCGCCCGCCGGCAGCACGTAGCGCCGCAGCCGCGTCAGGTGCGGCAGCACCTCCGCCTCCAGCCCCGCCACCCTGCAACCCGAGCCGTGAGAGCGAGCCGGGACGCGACACCGCGCGCCGGGGCGACACTCACTGCGCCACGAAGTACTTCCGGTAGGGCAGGCCCGCGTGGCCCGTCTCGGCCAGGCGGCGCAGCGCCAGCGCCAGCAGCGCGTCGGCCGAGTGCGGCGCCGCCACGCGCGCGCGCGCCGGCGCGGCGGCGGCGGCGGCGGCGGCGGGCGACTGCAGCAGCACCACGCGCGCGCCGTCGGCCGCCAGTTGGCGCTGCAGCCAGTCGGCGGGCGCGGGCGCCGCGGCGCGCACGGCGTCGGCCGCGTACAGGTCCAGCACGGCGCAGCCCGCCTCGCGCAGCACGCGGCCCAGCGCGCCCGCCACGCGCGCCAGCGCCGCGCAGTCGCGCGCGTACAGCAGCACCACGCGCGGCCGCTCCTCCGCCTCGTTGTTGTTGATGGGCTTGGCTGCCTCCGCCTCCGACCTGCGAGCGAGACCGTCGGCGTGAGCGCGAGCGCGTCCCCGGGCCGGCCGGGCGGGCGGCGCGCACCTGTCGAGCCAGTGGTGCAGCACGCGCAGGCGCAGCGCGGCGGCGAGGCGGGCGCGGTGCGCGCGCAGCAGCAGCGCCAGCGCCAGCGCGGCGAGCGCGGCGGCGGCGCAGAGGCCCCAGAGCGTGGCGCGCGGGGCGGCGGCGGGCAGCGGGGGCGCGGCGCGGTGGCACAGGCGCGAGGCGGCGCTGGCCTGCGGGCGGAAGAGCGCGAGCGCGGCGGTCCAGGGCGCGCGCTGCTGCAGGCGCGCGCTGTAGCAGCCGGGCGGCGCGCGCAGCTCGCAGCGCACCTCGGTGCGCGCGGCGCCGCGCGTGCTGCAGTTGCCGCCGATGTCGACGCACCACTGCCGACGCAATGGCCATCGTTAGCTGACTACGTTAGCGACTATTTTTGAGCACGATAAAAGTATCTCGGCCACAAATTGTACGATAGGAGACAATCCGAGAGAGTGCTGCGAAGTATCCGATGACATCACACTGGTAGCTGTGATGTCATTGGAGTGGCTTTACGTCCATTTTGTATATTGAAGCTAGAAATCACTAACATTGTGTATATTTAGAGCGTAGTAGCGAGCTTGCTAGTAGTAGTACATAAACATTGAGGAAAATCTTAGAGATCGAATTTGGAGGAGTACGCACGAGGAGAGGTCAAGGGGGCCTGATATCACTAGCGTACGTGCGTAACGTAAACAGATCGTATTTTTTATGTATCAACTAACTATACTTTATAGATAACATTCGATTGTACTGATGGCCTTTATTTAAAAGTGGATTTTACTTTACTTATATTTCTTCAGAACTGGTTATGTTCTAATTGCAGTAAAGTTCTAATGCACCAACATATGCATCTAATATCTGATATATAAACAAATACACTGAGTACATAGGATGTCCAGAACAGCAGTGAGTTAAGTGATTTCATTCATTCAACTAACTTGTAATATCTATAAAACTGTAACTGTAGTGATAAAAATAAACTATTTATAGTGTACTTATATTGTATCGTGTATGTGTTCACTCTAATACAATAGTAATCAGCACCATATCAGTAACCAGAAAAATGTGCCACAACTGTTGCAAAAACATGACCCTTCAGCTCAAACAGATAGTATTAAGTAATAAGTAATAATTATCACTAAAAAAGACACTTAAGATTACTGATTTCCACTAACAATATTATAAAAGTATTAATTACATGAATATTTTTGTAAAACTTGTTTCATATACTTTTACAATAATAATTTGATATGAATATCTGTCAAATAAAATCCAGTTTCACTGTACACTTAAGCCTTTATACAAAGTACAAAGCCGAGAACCTTGAGTGTATGTAAATAGACAAAAAGTGGCATTATTCCCAAAATAGCCATGAACTATTCATAAATTATGTTTGTAACATTTTACGACAGGTTTTTATGACGCGCATTTGCTGCTAATAGAATATCAAGAGGTAAGATTGCCGTGTGACGACATTATAACTACTAGAATACTACTTGTATTAATGGCTTTCTTATCACATGTCACTTCAATTAAAATTTTATAGCGTTATGAATGTTGTTCTGTCATCAAATATGTCTTTAGTCAATAATATATTTTGTAAAAGCATACTTTTTATCTATATACATAGAAATGGCCTTGCTTTCATTAAGAAATGACCATGGGAATGATTAATTTTTATAATTTGTCAGTTTTCGATATACCATTTGTAATGTAACTTGATAAGCTGTAAAAATACTTGGATCAGAGAAATAGAATACTTTCTGTATCAGACTAGCAGGGTATTAAATAAAAAGGTAATTTTTAATTGTTCACCTGGAAGTCTTCTGTGCAAAGCTCCATTGTGTAATCAGCGGCCGGCACATAGCCCAGGTACCAGTGCACAATGAGCTCCTCACTGGAAATTGAAAATTTATATTTAGCATCAACACCATATAACCTAACCATACAGATGTTTATCTATAAATATATATAATAAAATTGGAGTGTCTGCTTGTAATAAATGGGCCTTTTTGTACATATACGAAAATAACATTTTTTACAATTATTGTCTGTCTGTCTGTCTGGTTGTTTTGGGTAATCTCTAGAGCGGCTGGACAGATTTTGAGGTGACTTTCACGGGCAGATAACTGATATAATAAGGAGTAACTTAGGCTACAATACATTTTTGTTTGTTAAATTCAAACGCTTACAAGGCCACAGGCACAGGTAGTGTAAAAATATAAAAAAAAATTCTCTTGTCTTGCCTTGTTGAGTTTATTAGTGAAAATTATATGTCACTGTGGTCCTTGTTGAAGCTTAAGATCTATTTTGTTTTAATTTAATTACTATACTTACTCCTTACTCAATGCCCTAACCAGAGCTATGCTCTCAGTGAAATGTTCTTTGGGATATGGGTTTAAAACATAGTGTAAAGAGTCATGAGGACTGGAGCTCTTGGTCCCTCGGTGGAGCACCGTCTTGATGTGATAGCATGTACCATTGAATATTAAATCCAGGTATGTGGAGAAACAGATCTGAAATATTTAAATGAGACATTAATGTTATTAAACTTAAGACTTTAGGTTTGAAAGTATGTAGAAAATCATAATTGATACTACATATTATTACAATACTTGTAGCCTTATTTAGAAATCTGAAAGTGATTAGTGATGAACCACTTGAAGTTTTATCCTTTATTTTCAACTTCATAAATAAAACTGAACTGAAATATTCATATTTTAACACAATAGTGTTGATCTATATATAACAATTAATGTTTTGATGTAATGGATGATATGGACTCTGGCATTGTAACGAGTTAGATAATGCATAGTTAAATCTGACATTTTTTCTTATTAAGTTTACAAAAAAAACAAATAAAGTTTGGTTGGTTGGTTGTGAATATTACAAAGTGTATCATGTGTGTGCTTAAGGAACCTTTTTTTAAACGTTAATATCAAGTCTTGACCTGATGTTATAATTCATTATATGGATAATTTCATATACCGTGTTAAGTTGTATGGCAAATAACTATTTGATATTTGATGAAAGTAAGAGCACTTACATTAGTACAATTTAAATTGAGATGCACTCTCTCAGTAAAACGAGAGTGTACTGCTCCAGGTGGGATGTCAACACTGTACTTCACGCAACGACTGGGAGGCCGAGTGTCATCGTATCGCATAACGAGCTCCCAGGTGGTAACATTTTTATCAGCCATCGTACACCACTCCACCCTGTATCTTCCCTCCACACCATCGTTCATAGCTTCGAAAGTTAATCCACTTTGTAAATTATCACTACACTTGGCATTGTACTCAGCCTTAGTTAAATAACAGAGAAGTAAAAACAAAAACAACTTTTTCTTCATGTTTATTGCTGTCGATCACGGCATAACGATATCACTTATATAGTTTATAAAACATTGTATATGAACGGACAGTGCGTAAAATTTATAAAACAAATGGTCAGGGGGTTATCGCTGCGAAAAAGTAACTGGTAATTCTAGTCGTAGATAAAAACCATTTTTCAGTAACGTAAGCGTCACTGATGTTATAAACAGTTATACCCCTAGAGATCCTTGCTCCACGACCCCCACGCTATTCCAGCCTTACATGTTAATTGTATCTTTTATTCCTCCAAAAGCGAACTAGGACTTTAAAATATATTTGTTTAATCGTCCGCTTCAGCTAAATTTGTACTTGTGACCTTTTGATTAAATTTATTACTATTATCAAGATATAGGTAAGCTGAAGGCGTACCATAAAGTACAGATTACAGACTAATTTGACATTGACAATTGTATCACAGGTTATATGTAGTTACTAAATTATTTTTTATACATGGCAATAAGTTTACTGTTGTATCAAAATATTTTCCATTTACACGGTTTGATTTTGTAAGTTATTGGTTCACTGAGCAAATTACTTAATTTGTTCCTACTAGTTTTCGTACAGTTTTGAATGAAATAATAAACAAAGAAAATCTTGATTCTTTTAGGCACGTAGGTAGGTAAAGGCTTGAAGGTTCCCAAGTCGTATCGGTTCGGTAAACTGCTGGCGAAAGCTGGTTCCACAAAGTGATTTAGTGAGGTAGGGAATGTCTTAAAAACGTGCTGTTGTTCATTTCTAGACATCTGAGTGGTGCGGGTGAAACCTCGAATTTTGACGAGATATCTGAAGGTGAAATTCAAATTCAGCAGCCGTGATTAATCTGTACAATTCCTCGGAATATGTCCCTTGAAACATTCGGTAGAAGATGCAGAGTGAGCCAAAATTTTTACGCAAAGCTAATGGATCAAGCAGATCGGAAAGGGCTTGACCGTCGTTAATTCGAGTGAATTCGTCGTGAACTCCACTTTGCGTTGGATACGGTCACTTTGATTTTAAATCTCTGGTTACGAATTCCCAATTCAAATTTATAAATTGATTTTACTGGTACATTTGAGTTTGAACACAGTCATTTATTTGTTTTCCCTCTTTTTTTTTTACCGCACAATGAAAACAGGAAATATGGGTACCTATATTTACAAGTTTGAGTCTAAGGTGACACCAATGCTACAGAAACAGATCGAAGTATTCATATTGAATACGGCGTTGGTGTTGCAAAAGAAAGGTCGGTGGGTTATTGGTCTGGAAAATTCAGCCTTCAGAGCCAACCCGGTAGAAGGCCGGAGACCAAAGTGGAAAATGAATAATTAAAGGATATTGTGGAAGCAGACCCATTACAAAGCTTCAAATATAGCTGCGGTAAGTGATAAAACTGTATTCATGTACTAGAAAAAAATTTGAACCACGGTATGGAACGTCATGAATCGAACTTGCAAACCCGTCGACTGCTGTGTTAATTTTTTCTAAGGTCACAATAATTAATGACTTTTAAATCGAATCATATCTTGTGATGAAAAGTGATACGGTAAGGTTAATCGGAAGCGTTTGTCGCAATCACTGAATCCTGGAGACGCAGCCAGATTCTGCGATGTGACTGTTTAGTGGACTGGCACTGTCGTTTACTACACCTTTCTAAAATTTGGTCAAACGATTACGGCAGACGTCTTATGTCAACAACTATAAATCATGAAGGAAAGACTGCCAACTAAACAAGCGAGATTAATCAGTCGCTTTAGGCGACTGTTACTTTATGCATAGCACACATAGCACAACAATTAACAATCACTTTTTTTTGTTATTTTGTTTTAATTGCTAAGCGATATTTAGAAGGTCTGAAGCATTCAGCGCAGTCCCCGAACCTTCCTACCGATTTTTGGACAACTTCTTACAAGGAAAAAATTAAACTCTTATGTGGCAGTCCAAACCACATTCAAAGAGTTTATTGACTTTCAGTTCTATGGTTTTTTAGTAGAGATCAATGACTTAAAAAACTACCCATGAAATGGCAAAAGTGCATAGGTAACAACGGTGCATTAACTAAATGTATATAGAATTATTTTTTTTAAGAAATGTCAATTCATATGGCACTTTTAACGGATGGCGAGTAATATGCACCAAATCTTTACAATAATAGCAATAACTTATTTATTTCAAAGTAGAGGTAGGTATGCTTATTGTGTTAGTAACAATTTGCTTACCCTATTAGTTATTGGTTACATACATAAGCAGTAAAGCCTACTGGCGATCATGCTAAGGATGCTGTTAGTGCTGCCACTGACTCTTTGCACTAGCGTTGCGCATCTTTTATTAATTGCAGCTTAAAAACGAACGAGATATTGTGAAAGCGAATATTCCCGACGCTCTACAGAATAGCGTGGTAGCCCCCTCAGCATTCTAAACGCATCGTTGTACTGGACCTGCAGGGTAATAAAAACACATGCTGCACTAGTAGTTAGTACAGTATGAGGGATTGCATTAGAAATTCGCATCCCGAATTTATGGTTGGGGAAGGGGTGGGGGGTAAGGGGGGGTGGTGTAGTACCTACACCACCACTCCCCCCGCGCGGAAATCATTATTTTTTTTTTTTTCAATTTTTAAATTTCAATACTAAAATCATCAAAATTCGTACTGTTAGTTAAATTTTCGAAGGGGAGAGATATAAAATTCCAATTATTGGTATACAATGTGATTTCTGGCGCTGCGCCGGCCGCTGCCGCGGCACGCTCGCTTCGCTCGCTCGGCTTGCGCAGCGTTTGGTCATAAAATCTAACCTAACCTATCCTTAGCTACTATAACTATCTACTATTTTTGTTGCCGGAGTGGCTTCGCCACTCCTGTGCCCCTTACAGCTGTTAATTTTGGGTGAAAAATAGAAACAACAATAGGTATATTTTAGAAATTTATAAGAACCATTTATCTGTATATATATCACTGTCTACATTTAATAATGCGATAAATGGATCTTTTTTATATTATATTGTATTCTATTATCATGTTCGTAAAATATTCTGGGTGATTATTATTTTCTTTACAAAAGAATCACTTCACTACAAAATTAAATTAAATTTTTACACGTTTTTTTTACTATAAATTAATATCGTATTTGTTAAAATATAATACAGAAAAAAGCTAATAAACATAAAAATAATGATTTAAGGTTAATTATAATGTAAAATATCGATCCGTTACACGTAACTTTAAACGCACATTAAAAAAAAACTATGGGTTTCCGCGGGTTGAGAGTGGTAAATTTCGAGAGAGGGGAACAACCCCTTTAAGAAACAACCCCTACTATCATCAAATTCGGGATGCGAATTTCTAATGCCGACCCCAGTATGATATAAACAGAATAGTTTTAACATCTGTAGAGTAACGTTCAACCTGAGTTCATTCATGGTAGGCCATACCGCCAGCGCCCTCTATGACGTCATAGAGGTCAGTCTACGGCGTTCCATTTAATTTAACTTCTGAAAAGTTAACCATACTCTTAGCTTTGGCCTCAAAGGGTATGAGTTTACTTTTACTCACATTTTATTTTAGAAGATGATGTTCAGTGATGCGAACATCACAGAGCAAGTGTTGCAACTCTAAACATTGCCGCACTCAGCAGCACCTTGCCATCGTCCATCAATATAATTAGTATTGAAACTTTCAAGCTATGCATCGAGCGTCGAAATACGTTTTATGTACAATTTTTTACTATTTCAAATCTTTGTTAACAGTTCTAGTTATTAATTGTTTGTTTTCAACAACATTTTGTATTAGAAAAGATTGTTAATTTGAAATAGTAAATCAATGCTAAGTTAACATAACTGAAATTGATATAGTATCACAAGAAAATAAAAATCATTATTAATTTAGTATCTTTATTGTATCACTTTTGCCATTCACCAGCAATCCATCACTCCTGGTACTAAATGCCAATGAGATTATGCAGATTTAATATAAGATGGTGCACTATTTAAAGGAGAAAATTAATACTTCCAAGCTACATAAAACTATTCATATTTTTAAGTTTTTTATTGTAGTCATAACAAAAAAGGTTATATTAAAATGATTTTTGTTTGGTAGGGTTTTGACATTAATGAATGCACATTAAAACAATGAACATTTTATTTTAAATTATAAATTTAACCTACACTTAAATTAGGTACTTATTTTGCTTAATCGGACACTCACCAAATTGCTTTCAAATAAAATAAATACAAAGGTATGAACTTATACTCATCACTATTTAACAGTTATATTCCAATTTGTTGAGCTAAGACTGCATACATAGCTAAAGCAGTGAGACCAATTGCAGTGGCGTGTACTGTACGAAGGCCTAATAAAGCCCAAGCACTGAGAGAAAAAATACTGCCAATGGCTTCTTCTATCAGACTTTTGTACGGAGATATAGCTAAAAGTGTAACAACTATGGGGAAATGTTTTCGAGGTAGGTCACTGCGGGTCCAGAGCCAAACAAGAGCAGCAGTAGAGGCATGCTGTAATAATGCTACATTGGACTCAGCACAAGAGCGCACATATCGCCAGTCAAACTCTGAACCTCTTGCACCAACCCAGAGAAGAATACTGCGGGTCACCAGGACCTGTCAAAAGAAATTTTCTTACTTTAGAACTTTCTTTGTATGACACAAATATCCTAAGGATGTTTTAAAATTTGAATTTATATATTTACTGTCTTATGTAGTTTTCTAAAAACCTTTGTTTAATTACAATATTTCTGCATCTTTTGCTTATGTACATATAAAAAAAAGATCAAGAATACTATTATTTATTAGACCTTATTAAGTCAAACTTGGCTCTGCTTACCTCAGCACTGGCCCAACCTATAGCTGCTGTTAAGATCTTTGCATGTCCTTTGCCCGGTATTGAATTCAGAGCAAAATATAAACCAAGAAGATCAGCAAGATCCACTGTTGCTTTGAGAATTTCCTGTAAGTAAGAAAAAAATGTTTTCATTGATAAAGTTATGTGAACTTTCAATATATTTGGCTTTGAGATATTTTATTTTAAAAATACATTGAAGTAATGAAACACTTAATACTTGAGAATATCATTCAAATTCTTGCATTCTGAATTACAAACTTTGTTTTTTATTTGTGCATTTTTAGTAATTCTGGCTGTTTTTACATTGCCAAATATGAGTCTAACCTTGCTTCTGTGTAATAATGTGTTACTTACTATTTATAATGAGCTAATGCTGTCAATATATATATATCAGTTAGCTGTTCAATCAACGAATACTTACAAGAAATATATCATATTCACCGCCTTGAATGTTATCTGAATCGGGGAAAAAAGTTGCTAGCAGCAACATTTTACAAAGCTGTGTGAAAATATACAGTCCTCCAGCATACACGCATTTCGAAAATGTTGCGTATTCAGATCTGGAAAAATTATTCATTTTATAATAATAATATCAGCGATAGAAAACTCTAAAAGGTAGCTTTAACCTAATTAGATAAATACGCTTACATTCCCGAAAATTTATACGCCATATGATATGGAGCGTAAACTAACGCTAAGCAATTACCGAAGTGATATAAAGTCATTTTGACTTTACGTTTATTTGTAAATATAATTTATAATATATTTTTAATATAATTAACCGTAAAAGTTAACTTCGATATACTCCGTTTCCCGAGAGTTGAGTGACTTGTCAAAATAATGTCAAATGTAAATGACAAGAGTCTCGTGAAGATAAAAAAATCACAGACACAAAACTCTCTGCATTCGTTTTATATTTATTAATTCAAGAAAAACTAATTATAGTAACGTTAACGTATTACTTTGAAGAGAAAATATGTCATATCAATAGCATAAATATTAGTGTATGCGATCGCTGATATTTTCCCTCATTACATTACGTTCTACGTAGGAAGATGTAATATATTATTTATATCAAAATGGTTCCTATGTGTTCAGCATAAAACTTTTTATCAAGTCAATAAATAGCAATTCTTAACACTAATAAAATAATACTAATATTTAATTATTAATATTCTTTATTATGCTATGAATATTTTTAAACAGTATATGACAGCTATGTGAACTGTGTATATTGGAACGTAATTTCTTTCGGCGGGGTTTTAATTCAAAGTGCATGAAAATTTGTACAAATTTGTTTTCTTGATTGTTTAATTTTACTTTCTTACTTATTAACTCAATTCTTTAAAGATCTAATGCAGATTTCGGAGTACTATGAATAGATATTAAAAAAGTTTACAAAAGCATAATTTAAGTAGGAACAACTGAACAAACTACAAGTGAGTAATTTAAATGAATGTAATTTTTTTTTTGTTATATTAATAAACAAGTAAAAAAATCTTATTTTAAATTTGCAATAAAAAATGATACCTTAACAATAAAATTCTCTTTGCTTAGAGTATATTGGACTGACAGGAAGGGATGAAAGCTAAGGGGACACTAAAAAAAGGGTAACGTTTTCAACCCTTTCGTTTTTTAGCACACGCGCAAAGGGGTTCGGATATTTTTATCCAATCACAGAGAAGAGTTTATCAAATTCAGATTTTATTCGTCCGTAGAATAGTTTGGTCTTTGCTCGGTGAGACCTCGGGCAACATTTCTCCGCAGTACCCCTTTGTATTTTACTGGATAATGCTGTCTCTTATATATGCATAGTCATTTTTATTCATTAAGTATTAATTTCATTAGTTGAAACAACTTAAGAAATGATATTTAAAATTAATATATTTCATAGTTTTACAATTTCTCTAAGGGTGTGTGAAAATTTGAAGGAAATGGATGTTTTTTCTGAAAATATATTACCTGGTGAGTCTTTTTCAAGTATACTTTTAATTTTCTTATAATGATCATAAGAAAATGAGAACAAAAAGAGAAATTAATTTATTTAAAATATATTTAAAGGCTAAAAATAATTTCCTTAAATGATCCTAAACGGTGTACTGTTAATGGAATCTTATAAGAATCATATCTTATTGTAATACAATATTTTATGTGTGCTAAGAAGAATATAATACCAATGATAATTAAGAATTTTCTTGACATTTTAAGATGTTTCTTTTATGCTACAGTGCATTTTAATAATGAATAGATTACTATAATACTTAAATCAAATTAAAAAAACAATAATACTTTATTTTTATTAAAAATAATTTTAGTTGATTTTTTTAACAATATTAAGCTAAATGAGGCATGTTAAAATAATTTTAATTTACATAATGTAAATTTTTTCACTTTTCATTGTAGGTTATGTATTAAATATTAAAGAAATTCATTTTTTGGTATAATTTTTTATCAAATACTATATGAAAATGTATGATATCACTGAAATGTCTTTCCTAAACGAAGTTATATTTTAGCTTTGATAGACACGAAAAATTTAAACAGAAGATTAGTGTCACTATGGCCATAACAAAAGGGTCATGACATCATAGTTCCCTAAATTGGTGGCGCATTGTCGATGTAAGAACGGTGGCCGCGGTGAGCATTTACCGTCAGCTGGCCATTTACTCGACCGTCAATATATTTAAAAAAAGTGCTTGAGTTCTTGAAAGTAAAAAAAAAAAAAACAAAATTAAAATACTCTTTATTGTACACCAATAAAAAATCAATTAGACATCACCCTTATTCATCATTGACATTATTATCATAATCATTAGACGGTTTCCATTACGGAATACTAAAAGGAAGACTACGCAACACTTACTAGCTATAGAAACAGTAAATATCGGTAACTTAAAAAAAGTATCTCGCGAGTCGGGTAAAAGTTAATTCGTGCATTAAAAATGAACACATTGGTACAGGTTAGAGCGCTTAATTTCCAACATGAAGATAGACGGATATAAAATGCGAATCTTCAGCACAGTCCGCTCACGTTATCCCTCCATTACAGCATTGTCCTCTGACAATGGAGATAGAGTATAAAGAATCGCAGCCATTAGGTAAATTTCCTTATTCATTTTTTTGCGTGACACCCTCGGCGCGTAAAAAGCGGGGAAGCGGTTATTTATCATGTGGAGATGTGAAGTGGAGCTCGAGATCTCAATCTAGAGATGGCGCGAAAGTTTTTGTTAACGGACTTAATCCGCGTTTAACGTACCTACTCGACTTTTCATTTCAAGTGTCTTGGTTTTTGGGTTTGTTTCAAATTCATTAGGCAACTAATAGCATTATAATATTTACTTTGATATATGATGTAATTCGTTTTATTTACTAGCTCCTTTTACTCTAATGTATTAACAAGTTATGTTTTATCTAAATCTAAATGTACTAGATTACCCAGTACCTAATAAAACAAATGAGACTAAATATTGAAGAGTAATCTAGCCAGCTCCATCCTCAAATCGGTTCGAAGCTACAACATTGAACGTAAATAAACAGTTACAACAAAAACATTCATGTATCGAGTCTCCGTCGCACCTAAGCTACAAGATAAGAATAGCCATCATTACTATGAAGTTATAGAAAAATTATTTCAATTTGGGGAGTGAGTGGACGTCGGATGCATTATTCAGCTCACGCACGCTGCAGGCGAGTGTGGCAGGCAGATAAGCGCGTATTGAGCCGAGAATACCGAAAGTCCGAGTTCGCCGGGGGGCCTTATCGGAAACGGCTTACGGTGACCCCATGCAAACTCCCTAATGCGACATTCCTCACCGGCCCTAGCCGAGTCCCGCTCCCTCCGTCGATCGATCTCAATGCAAAATTACTGCTCGCCGCTGGGGATGCTAGTTTTGTTCTTACTAATAATTTTATTTTATTACCGTATCGGGTTTTTGACACCGACGAAAGATTTCCTATAAGTTTATTCGTTATTCATGTATGAATAAATACTCTGATAAGTTAATTTCATCAGAAATATAAAAAGTCTACTGAATGTCGGTAATAATGCTACTTTTCCGATAAGTCATACAAGAAACAAGATTGTATTTTTATCGTTTCCTGTTAACGAATATGATGTATTTAAGCATACCCATTGGTAAGTAAACAATGAAGTCGCTTTCTGTTTCTAATTCTACTTTCTTCTTCTGAAATACTTATAGAAAGAGCGATGAACGGTGATTTGTTAAAATAATTTGTACAAACCATCTGAACTATGGCGGTGCTTTGATAAAAAACTGTTTTTCTACGTTTACATTACTAACGGCGGCTTAAACTGTATTAGAAAATGTAAAAAGTCTAAAGAAACGCGATAGCGTCTGTCTTTTGAGATAAATTAATGATAATTATTTTTATATATTTCTAATTAAATCTAATAATAAAGCCATAGGTGGTTTGCAAGGTGGTTTCAAAGCAATTTTTTCCAATTCGATGTAAATCCTTGTTGCCTGAGGTATTTCAGGTACATTAAAATTATATTTACATTGTACAATTAGAATGAACACTTCAATATCATTGATTTCAAATCATGTGCAAGCGAGAAAAATCGTACTCTACGAAGCGGTTGGTCATATAATTGACTGTATCAATAAAATTTTAATATTGCCACTTAAAATGACGTGAATATATAAACTGTAAACGAATTTTAATAAATTTTCACAGTGTAATTAATAAACTCAAACCAATTTTGATAAAATCCATATTTCTCATTTATGACCCCCTTTCATAGATTTTAATAAAAAATATGATGAATATAATTTGTTCGTTTGTAACTGACAATGATGTTGGTTTATTTGAACATAGCCTGCCGAAGCAAGGGCAGGATTCATTCGTTATGCATAGGCTATCGTCGAGCGTATCATAGAATTTTTTGGTGGCTGATCAAAAAGTCCAATTCAGTTTTATATGCCACTGAATATTGAGCGACGGGTCGCCGTATAATTCGCAACATTTTGCAAGACGAAAAACCGTGCTGGTTTGTTGTGAAAAAAGTGTAATTTAACGAGGACCTTTGTAACTTCTTTTCGATATCGAGGTTTGTGTAAATTTTCCTAAAAATGTATGTAACTAAAGTGAGGGACTGTTCGGCTATACGTTTGCCTCATAAATATTAAAGACAGTTCATGTCGGAAGGATTTTCAATTCGACCTCGACGGATCCCCTTAGATTTTAGGCTTTCTCTGTTCGCGGATTAGAGAGATGTGATGTATGGCCGCGGGTGGCAGTAAATCAAATTTTGATTGCTATTTTCTTTGTGGAAAGTCGGAATTCTCCTCTGGGAGCGCAGCGGACGCGTCGAGTAACATGGGTTAACCGATCCCTAGGCGATTCGCCGTCGCTGTCTTCTTATGCGAATTGTTCTGTTTTCCAATTCCTATTTTCGGTCAAATTTTGAAAGGAAAGCTGTCCGATTCCCCTTGGCATGGTTTAATAATGTATGTATTATATTTGAAATAAAAACTAATCCTACTTTTTTCTTGGATCTGTGTTATAAGAAAATAATAGTTAGAGTTATTAGGGTATTTAATGTACTGACTTTTATATTGCCCATTAAAAATATAGGTATATTCTATTTTCAATAAGTTCCTATATTATACGCATTTTTGAGTCGCCATGTTATAGGATGTATGGAGATTTAGGATAAGTAGGATAATTATTGCGAAGAATTATATTTTATTACATTCAGAGAAGTTTGCTATGTGGTAGATATATAACGCATGGATTTTGTCATATATCTTATACATATTAATCAATTTTTATATAGAAAACTAAATTGTATCGCTGGAATAGCTCACAGTAATAATAGCTTTTACGACGATCGGGGTTCGAAATTGATACAAATTTAAGTTTACTTTAGGCCATTGAAATCGAATTTGCTTGGATAAGTTAATTTCAGTGAAATAACTTGGGAGGATGGAAACCGCTCGTGTGATCCAATTGCGGCCACTCGCGGGCCCGGATCAAATTCAGCCGCCCTTTAAATATTTGAACTGATGTTACTACAGGGAATGAAGTAAATGGATACTCATAAAAACTGATAACTTTATTTTCCGTTTTCGAATTCTTATGTGAAATATTGTTTTACGAGTAACAATTTGAATCGGTTTGGTCAGGTAGTGAATTCAGATGATTACACATTGTAAAGTTATGAAAAATGTAATGAATATGAGTATGTATTCTTTTGAATATTTGAATTTATGATTGGTTGTCAATTTAAATAACAATGACCATAAGTTTTATTTGTATAAGTTTAAAAGGACCAAGGGTAAGTAAATTTAATAGCACATCGATGAAACTGAAGGCCGCTCGGTCGTTACATAGAGTCGGGTCCACGGCGTACGGCGACGGGTGACGGGGGTGGGCCCACCTTTAGATAAAAAAGGATCTCGGGGAAATTCTCGACCCTTTTTATACTTAATAGGCAGCTAACACGGCCTGAGTGGAGTTTCAATAGATGCTTTCTCGATGGAAGAAGCGACCTGTAAAGAGTCGAGTGGAGGGACCCGAAAAATCCGGGTATATATATACGTACGGTACGAGTACGTCCGTCTCGGACGCGTGTCACACGGTTTTTCCTTTTATTTTTTACGCGTGCCCTCCTCGAAGGGATAAAAGGTGGAATTCTTTTTAAATTGGAAATGTTTTCTAAGAGGATTACGATTTGCGGAGGTGCGCTACGATTTGAGCCATTGGATACAAGGGATCGCGTTGCTGAATGGATACTCGTTGTTTGCGTTAAACATACTTACACAATGTTATGTTTTTTTACACTATCAGGAAATAATTGTATTCTTTATATAATAGATACACCAACTAGTGCAAACAAAATATATTCTAAGATATACCCATATTTGTATCATACATAGTGTTTTCGACTGGTTAAGAGTTGTCACTCACATACATTTGCTTAACATCAGTTTTGGTATCTCAAACAAAGCACATCTCAAACAATGTAGCGATATTATGTTTTTAATAATGTAACCTGTTTTTACGTCGTTGAGTTGTGCATGTTCCCGAAAAATACTTAAATTAATTGGCAACTCAAATACTAAATAATGAATTCATCAAAATTGATCTTTCAACAAATATAAAATTTAAGTATTAAAATTCTTACAATTAGTAATTGTAGTCTACGCTAAGGAGAGTGCCATAGCCCTTGATCTATTTTGTTAGGCCTATACTTCTTACAGTGCCCATGGTTAACAGTTATCACTTACGGTATGTATGTAAGTGGAAGTTATTGATAAAAATAGATATTCTGCTCATTAGCTCATTGTTTATATTTTAATAATAAAACATACAAGTTAGTGGGAATTTGTAAGATATAAATAGGCTGTCAAAGTTCCGCCGGGCGAAGGAAAAGTGTTTGGAACTTATTCCATCAAGTGGCTCTATTGCGCGTTGGGTTAATATACATACATATGTTAGAATTACTTTCGAAACTTTCAGGTTTCCTATAAATGTTTTTCTTCATCATCACATTTTTCACATCAATTACTTTTCATCGATCTTGCTAAGATCAGTCGCAAAACAAATAAATAAAAATTAAAATCCGATGTAATAAATCTTCAAACCATTCATAAATTAATACACTCCCACGATGCCTTAATCCGGTTCAGAAAAAGCGTTGAAAATGGAGTATTAAGCTAACAATCGAAAATTGCGAATGACCATTACGAACTAAAGGAGAAATAGGCACAAAGCGGTTTGGTACGGCCGAAATAATTGTTGCAACGCTCACTGACATATTCTGTTGAAGACTGATTTCTATTAGGTCGCAATAAGTACTAAGTTTAGTTGTTACAGTTTGCCCATTATAATAAAATAGTGCGAATTCAAGGGTGTTTTGAGCTAGTAAGGGATTTATTTTAAATTTCTATTTCACCCTCTGACCCTGTTGTGCGGCTCAATTTAGGGGAGTTTGTTGTTATAAAAAAATGTTATACATTTTAATACTGTTATCTAGTTTTATTGAACTGAAAATGTCATACTTTAATTTTAGAAAGCAATTCCTCAAAAAGTGATTGGTATCAAATATCTATGTTTTAATATTGCTGAAGTAAAGACTTTGTTTAAGCCCGCTTGATGTAAAAAGAGACGACAAATTAAACTATTAGCAAGCAATACAATTGAGTTATTAGTTCTCTATACGTGTGTACGTATGTCCGGTGGGCCCACAATGCGCCGTACATAAGAGGTGACAGGTGCCAAATTACTAATAAATGCATCGATACGCGAGTAATATGTACAAAAAAACGGAAACGTCAATTAAACATAATCATAAGGATTAGGAGCGACATTTGAGTAACACCATAATTATTAGAAGATAAAAACGTACTCATTGCAGCGCATTCGTAAAATTCTTTGTAAATGTTAGCTATAGTTCGCGGTCTTGTCGGGATACTTATTGTCAATATGTCAACCGTGAAAGTAAAAGGAGGTTTATGCGATATTTAAGATCATTTTACTATTACGACTACATCCTGGAAACCAATAAACCGTTTCTAACGATTCGCCAGTCATTACACGGAATGCTTCTTAACTAGTAATGGTTTTTATGATTTAGGGTATGGTCATTTTTTTAATCCAAAAAAAAGTACATATGGGCGATAATTTGACTTTTATTAATAAATACGAGTTATAACTTTGAATTATTTTAATACTTGGCGCGTTTGACAAAAGGCACTAATACAGTATTAAAAAGAACTAAGCTCTTGAAAGCGTTGCACATTTCACTTTAATGCAATTTCGATTTAATGCATAAGTACAATTAATATCTACGAGGAAGATCGTTAAAAAGTCCGTATAATTTATCTTTTAAAGGTACAATGACCACTTTGAGGTTTAAACAATCAACCAGTAATTCAAGGTACATTATGAGGTTATTGAACAAACATATCAATAAAGAAATATGGGATGTGCAGTGGAATGTGCAGTACAGGCGAATAGCGCCTGGCTCGGTGTAATTGTCTTTGGGTGAATCTCAAATGGTTCTCTTATCTAAGTCTCGATGGATGGCTAATTATATACTAAGTATCTACATACTAAGATTTAATTAGCTTAGTAATGTTTAGATTAAATGTTTATTCTAATGTAATGCCTGGCGGTTCTCTCATCGCGTCGATCCCACGCGTCGCAGCAGATTGCATAAAACACTTTACGACACGCTCGTAAGCATATCGAAGCATTCGCGTTCCGTGCATGCTTTACGGGGAATTATAAAATGCACTTATTGCGCTGCATTATTGAGCGCCGGTCTCATCGCCTCGGCCGCGTCCTCCGCGCCGCCCTATGGTAATAAAAGAGATACATTATAAATCGTAAGGGAGATATTGTCCGCGGTTATTGCAAGCGAAATGTTCGCGAGGCGTGTCGTAGTTAAATCTTTTATTGTGTTTTCACGACTGCATCTACATCGCTATGTAATAATTTTTGCCCAGTACGTACTCAGCGTGGAAATATGATCGTAATAACTACAGCCATATTCCAGCAAAAATTGGTTTCATTTGCGGAATTAAGGTATTTCGTTGCGTGACGTCGCAAGTTTTTGTTCCTGATAAGGTTTTATCGCAAATATTGTAACTTTTTCTGTTAATATAAGGCGACCTTTAGTGAAGCCAAATGCGCAATTATATGTAATATTTGAATAAAACTTCAAAGCTTATTGACTGTTCAAAAATTAAATTGATTAATGGATTTAATTATAACGGTTCGCAAGAATTTGTGTTGAATAAACTTTGAATCAATGAGTACCTACACAGAGGTACGTAAGTATATTAATAGGTAAAAGTATCATAAATGATTGATAGTTGCAGATGACACTTTGTAAGTAGACGCCGAAGAAAGGGTTGTAGTGCGTTATGGCCGCCAGTAAATGATCGATGAGCCTTTTGTTTAGACGCGATAGTGCCATTAACGCATCGACGCCTTCGTGCAAACCTCGCGTCGAGCTAATGATAATTGTCGTCTATAGATTGGACAGAATTGTATTTTTAACCTTTAGAAACTTGTGTGCTTTGACACAATGAAGTAGCTTAGACACGATTCATTGTATATTCAATTCAATCTTCAACATCTCGATCAGACTCTACATTATGACATTTATAAGATATATGTTTTCGCTATTAGTTAACAGCTTTACAGAACGATGATGTAACAATAAAGGGAGTAAAAGTTAAACCAAGTGAAGCCACAACGTATCGACTTTCCGAACGAGCGTTGTAGCTTCTATAATAACCAAAGAATAAGTTGGCTCCCGAGTCAGCCGTTCGGAGAACATGAGTTGCTGGTTATACAATTAATCAAATCCATTACCATAAAGTTGCTTTATGAAATTCAACCCTGAAAGACCCTCGTGATTAATATTTCAGTCGTGACTTGCTGCAACCAATCGACCGGCTGTCTATCGCTTATGCGCTACGTATATTTAGTTTACATTCTATTATTGCTTGTTTACTTTTCATATTTTTAGTCGACAAAGAAGTATATAAAATTAGACTTGCCGATTTATTGGGAGGGCTTGTATTATAAATATTTCATTTTTCATTCATATATTTACTAGCAACCTGACCCGGCTTCGTACGGGTGCAATGCTGATACTAAATATACTACAGAATTTGTTTATATATATATATCACATTAGAAACTTTAAAAATTACCGTTTTCTTATACAAAAACATTCCTCTTGAATTACTCTATCTATTAAAAAAATTGCATCAAAATCAGTTGCTTAACTTTAATGATCTAAGCACACCTATGGACAGACAGCGGCAAGCGATTTTGATTTATACTATGTAATGATATTATTTTTTCTAAATTTACCTGAATTCCGTATCAACAATGTTTACTTAATTAAAAAAAATGGATACTTAAGTATGAACACAAATATAAAACATAGCTTACACAATTCTTGTTTTAATTCTGTAGTCTCCTTAAAACGTAAACCTTCACGAAACAATTACTCTCGGAGACAATGTTTCATTTATTATAACAAGATATAATGTGACAAGAAAAATGCGGAGCGGCAAGAATTATTTCATACTCAGCACGTTTTATGTAGGCTAAAGTTAAGGTCTGGCGGTACAATCCATTAAGCTGAACACTTGAATTTCAGCGACTCATACAATAAACATCGCCGGCGAGCCGCACTGTTTTTGTGGGAGACACTAAGATCGTGTATTTTTTACCGAACTTTAGTGCGTTTTTTCTCCGTCCTTGTTATTCTTCCAGAGTTGACTTACAAATACAAAATAAGGTAGTGTCCTCAGAAAACGAGTATTACTTGCAGAAATGTTTTTAAGTTTATTTTTAATAATAGGCGTTTGCAAAAACGGATACATCTTAAAAATCAAAAATATATACTTTGACAAAAGTTTTATACTTTGGTTTATTTATATTGGGTGTAATTAGTTGTATCAAAATCTCCTTTGTTTTGAAACATACTTGGACTTTGAATAAAAGAAATTAATAACCATAAAAGTACATATTTTTGTTACGATTCAAATCAAAATTACTAAAAATAACTTGAGATGATGAAAATATTTTATAAGAAATTTCGTTACAAGCCTTTTTATAAGAGCCCTCTCGACCCATCCTTATTATTCTACGTATAAAGTGGGGAATATTTTAGGCGAGGACGTCGTCAGGGGATTTTTAGCGGCGGTAGAAAAAATTGATGCGACTTATCTCGCGCGGGCGCGGGCGTGTTTTAGCCCACGAGATGTTTTATGGATGTCCGACCCACGTACCAGCTTACTATCTCATTTTCACGCAGATACATGTAAACCGCTAGGGGAATGCACGCTTCAAGCACGGCCTCCACTACCTCAAACATATACCTAGTCGTGCGTATCAATGTATTGGTATTTCAGAACACCGATTTGTTTTTTATAGAGCAAATATTGCATCAGTCAATAATGAAATGATAATTGAAATTGGTAAGAAAAGCTAAAAGTATCTTATAACGCTCAAACACTTGATACTTTTTTACGAAAACAACATCTTCGTCACCGTGAGACATCTTTATACTAAAGAACAGAAAAGTGGGGCGCGTGTAATAACGCCGGCGTCGTTTACGTGTAATGAATGACATTTTATGTCCTCCCTGCAGTTTTATGTGCGGTGCAGCCCGCCTTGAATAACATATTGCAAGGACACGTAACTGTGAGTTTGACCTTATATCATAACTCTACTTACCTACCCACGACCTTCGCACACTGCCTTTCCTATTGTTATCGCGCTCCCGCACAGAGACCTTTAACTAATTGATCATAACATTGCTTCAAAATTATTGTCAAATATTTGAACCGCACACTCATTAAAATCAATAGAAAAGAAGACTGCTGATCATCTTTAACATTTAAACTTCTTTTTACAAAATGATTGATTTATTTACATTAGAACTTAATAAATATAATGTGGTTTAACATATCCTATGGAACATGTAAAAAACTGCCTTTATCGTAATAAATAGTATACAATTGTGCCTCCTTTAAGTATCGTCATAGATCGATGAATAAATAATTGACTATTGACTCAAAGTATAGTGTACATCCTATGGAGTGGAAAGAAATATGTAGTAAGTTATGATCTGAAAGTTAGTACTCGTTTAACCCGTAGAAGGTTTAACTTTTTTTTAATTCGACGACGTTTTACTCGTGAAAAATGTTTTGAATTTTCATTTACGGCACTCTTGATCTTATTATTACAGTTCTTGTCATGAAACTTTTCCAAGTTTTACCAATCAATTCTCACGAGACTGTGTTCGTTGTACGCGAAGAGATTAAAAATTTTCTTATTTTTATTTCATTAGCGATATCGCTGGCTCTTCTTTTCTGAACAATTCTAACTATTTAGGTTTAAAATCTGTATTCTATTATGATTCTTAAAGCTTACTTTATAAAGTTGTTTATTCGATTCCGTCTTTTTGGGACTCTCAATAAAATTTTGCAATATTTAACACAACCTTTTAAGCATTCAGTTAAGTATAAGATAAGTTGAAGAGAATCTGCGAGCAATCAAGATACAAGTACTCTTCAAGTAAATGGAAATTGTAGAGGGAGCAGAGATGACTTTTTGTGATATCGTCCCAAAAAAGTCCCAATTAAAAATTATAACCTGTTCTCAAAAATCTAACTCAAATAACATTCAGAAGAACGAAATAAAACTAAGTAACTAGCAATTGCGTGTGTTAAATACATTTGTGTCTATTTTAGAGTAGGACAGTTTAATGACGTGAAGATACCCATCTCCATAATCTCGGTGAGGTAATTTGAATGTAAGCGTTTGTCACAGGGCAGCCGTGATAGAGCCTGCGATGCACAGCGTCGGCATGCTTTGTGCCGACCGCAGAATCCGCGCCGTCTCAGTCTTCAAACCTATGAATGTCTAATGATCTGCGCCTCGCCAGGGCTTAGCGCAGCTCCTCCCGACTAGCAAATAGAAGGTTCAATTGTGTGTTTGTCAAACATACGACAGTAGATTTTAATGTCAATTTTTTTTTAAAAGTGCCTTTTTAGAACATTATTTTTCGTTTGATTGAAGTGTTCTCATAAAAAACTCGTTGATGACGAAGTTAGGCATTTGTAATATAATGTATATTTCCAAGGTACATATTATATTATTTCTAGTTAGTGATCTTAAGATATTCCAGCTTTGGGTAATTTTTTTTATTTTTTTGTTTGTTAGCAAACGTATTAGCCACCGATAATAATTCGACATATTTAAAAAATATATATAATTCCCCAAGGTAATAATTAATTAGTTAATTATGCATTTATAGTATTTACAAAAATTCCGCGTAGATTTGTGCACCCCTGGCCCTTTGCGGCGCCGACGTCAACTGTCATCCATCAGTCTGCGACAACGCGCATGCGCATACCGCGCACACCACTGAGCGCGCAGACACACACTACCGCGTCATTACTATACGCAAATTCAAATTTAACGGTATCGGAGTGGAATGCAACAAAACAATTCGCATTCCGTCGGACCAGGACGGACTTACGGTGACGAGCGGTGATGAGAAGGACGACTTCGAGGATTTGAATGGAATGAGACCCGTGTCCGAGATGACTGTCATTATTATTTTAGCGATAACGAGGGTGCCATTGTGATGCTGTTTCAACGTTTTAGACAATTATTTGTTATATTGTCTTAAATAATTCCTCTCTATGACTACTGTTTCGTGCATGGAATTCGTGCTAATTTAACAACAAAATACAGCCTAGGTTTATTCTTTTTTTTCTAATTATATTATTTTGTAAAGTAGGTACATGTTAACATACTTCATCGTATTCTTTTTATAAAACTATATAATTTGCTTCAGTAAATGAATTTTAAATAAAACGATATTTTACTCGGTAACTTAAAATAACATGAATATTTGACCTTTAATAAAGTCTATAAATTATGAGTAAAAAATAACATAAGATCGCACGGTGCGTCGGTTTTCGTCGATGACTTGATAATTATAGTGATACTGTTAATGCCTTCATTATTTAAGCAATTAAGCTTCTAGGCTTATCCGCGTTAAGATCTTTGTACGAGTACGTATACTTATATATGCTTGATTTTGCGTACATTCATATCGCTACAGTGCAAAAGGTCGTATGTAAAATAATAAGTTGAGTTGTAGGTTAGTATATTTATGTTTTCATTTATAAATTTATTAAGTTCTGAGAAAATATGAATATAATGTATTGTAAACAAACATAAGAGAAGTCAGCTGTAAACAACTTTTATAATCTCCAAAGTACACATCTTACTTACAGCCATTACAAGTTTAAGATGTCAATTATTACTTGACATTTAATATGGCAAATAAATTAAATATTGTACTATAATTATATATGTGGTAATTGTCTGACTCGGCGGGTTCATCAATCGAAATGTGTTCTGTGTTAGTACTACAAAGTTATACATTTTGTATTTAGCAAATTTAAAGCATTCATATGTAACGCAGATAGAATTATAGGTAAGCAAATAAAATGGTGTAAGAGTTCCTTAGTCCTTTTTGTGTGTCAATTCCTTTTAACATCAATTTCACAAAAAGCGAATGAGTCCATATAAATGTACGAGTAGTCTCGAAGAATTGGCGGCTTATATGAAACAAAAACAAACAGAGAGCAAGGCATTAAAATAACCGTCTCCAAACATGCATCAATAGTAAAATTTCAATAGTCCATTTCTTCACAGTTGCGCGCTAGATATTCAGCTCGACGGTATTTCCTTTGATGTTCCCGATCAACCGTACACATAATTATGCTTACTCATAAAGTTAATTTTTTATTGTTTATGGAAGTGTTTAATTTATGTTTAACGCTGTATAATGGCTGCTTAGGGCATTTCATCGCAGGCATTCATGTTATACATTCAACCGAATGCATGCCCGCTTATATTTCGTGGGCATTATTTCTATACAGCATGAGAATGAGAAAGATTTGGAGTTGTCTTTTTATTTTCGCCTTATATATTGTTGTCATTTGGATATAGGTTGGTCGTTTATTAGAAATACATAATGCTGAAGATTGTACCTTAACCAATTTAAGAAAATGTGAATGTCTATGAAATTGAGTTCTTGTGTTAATCTCTCGCGTATATGTAATACTATAAGTGTGCGTGTGATATTCGTTACTAGTGGATAATGAGATGATTTTGTATTTTTTTTATATCTTATATTATAATTAACCTCTATCATGTAAACCATGGTACCTAAGGTACCATGCACTCATTATTCTATCGCCACACCAGTCATACCTAGTTATGTTGTGTTCCGGCTAGAGGGATGAGAAAGTCAGGAAACTACAGCTATAAGGGATATAACATATTAGCTCAGTAGGTTGGCGGCGTATTGGTCATGGGCATATTTAATACTAGTTGTCGATTGTTTATCATGTGTCAAGCAAAAAAAGTAGCCTATGTGCTATCTTGAAGTTCAAGTTTGCTTCATACCAAATTTCATCTAATTCGGTTCATTGGTTTTGTCGTGAAAGGGGGACAGACAGAGTTACTAGTTAAGAGTTACTTTCACAATTACCATCAGGTGGTCCATCTTCCCGTTAGCCTATTTGGCCCGTAAATAAATATTAGCAAGAATAATTTTCTGAAAGGCGAAGGGACAGCTTAATATTCACAAGATATTATTATCTCGAAATACAAACGTGCAAAACCGGAAATCGATTTACAATAAGCATATCAGCTTCACATGCGGTTCCCACGTAATACATAGCTAATTATTAAATGTTTATTACCGTTCACAACAGTTGTTTTTTTATCAATTTAGTATAAATTTATGATAATTGAAAAGTGATAAAAGTTTTGAAGTTGTAATGAATTTTATAAATATAAAATTTATAAGTACTAACATTTTAATTGCAAATGTGCCGTCGAAGTAAATACCGCGTTTCGGGACACGCTTGCCCTTTACGTGTCAATAAAAGGCAAAGATGACTTTTACGTCTATTTTTTGCTAAATTCTCATTAACTTTCTACTTTCTCTTCATTAATGTTAAATTATACACAATTAATGTTTTTCTGCAAAAAATCGTTATTTAAACACTTGAAACGTCTCAATTAAGCTCTTGTTTTGTACCTGCTTTAGAATGTTTGTAGCTGTTATATAAAGGTGCAGTAGGCAAACACATAGTAGTACCTGAGTTTACTTTGAATTTAGGCAAATTTGAATAACCTTCATGGGTCCATCTGCATATGAATCTCAAAAAGAAAATTTTATTACACTCGATATTTCTTGTATTTTAAAATACCTATCTTTGTATACATTTATTTACCTTGTTTTAATATATCTTTGTATTTTATCTGTTTAATTCATATTTGATAAAGATAGAATTTGAATAAAATCGTAGCTCGATGTCAATTTCGTATAAATAAAGATTAGTCTAGTGATAAAATTTTCTTTTTTGGCTGGCCAACAAAATATATTTAAAAGACTTTTTGCACTATGCACATACACGCAACTTAGACTATGTTCCAGTGTTTTCATTTATTTTAAAATATAGTTACCCGTGAACATTGAACTATTTATGAGAATATAAAAGTAATAAATATAAAATGTTGATTCAACAATGCACATAAAAACTTAATCGAATAAAGATTATTTTAATTTTAGTTTTAAGACTTCATTTAAAAACAATGACTACATGAAATGATCAAAACAATTTAAAACAGTAGGTATATTATTAAAACTAAATATTCAATGCGGCTGTATACGAAAAAAAATGCTTTAATTAAAGGAGAAAGCAGACGGACCCTACAGACAGAACTATTTATATTCTGGTCATGTTTCGTCAAGAATGTAGCAAATTGTAGAGTTGTATTGTGCGATGCGTGTGCAGCGTCGTAGGGCCGCCGGCCGGGGAGGCGCAGGGCTCCCTCGGCCTTTGTGAGCGACCCTCTCGCGACACTCGCAGTACCTGTGTCGAGTGCTTCCAATATGTTTCTGTATATAATCGATGTTTTATAGACTGATTTTTACTACTAACTATAACATTAATCATTTCGCAATTCCCAGTTAATTCAAGTTGAATTCTCTTGTCAGTAATTTGAGAATGTCTTAGAAAACTGAATTTGTACGTTATATTTACTTTAAATGATTATGTTTACGTTATTTCACTATTTATTGTAGAAAGAAAAGATGAGAATTCTCTGAGTTATTCAAATGATTTTAAAATAAAGATATTAAATTCAATTCATCGAGCAAAAATCATCAAGCACTAAATAAATGCCAAGCCCGATAGATTGTCGTTAAAAGTCTTCTGGTTATATTAAGTTACTAATCAATTTGAGAAAGTTAAAAGTTTTTGGCCTTCAGTGTCCAGTATTTGCTTCTAAAGTTTATTCCCACCCCCTGCTCCTGCCCGGCCCGGAGCTCTGTCCGTTACAATTTAATTACCAAATGGCGCATTTTTTCGCGATCCTTCGACCAGAAGAAGACGACTGATATCGACAGTTTCTTTTGTCAACTTTTTATTCCATGCGGGAATATCTTATATTCTTACTAGCGACCCGGCCCGGTTTCGCACATGCCATGCTGATACTAAATAATCTGTACAATTTCTTTATTTACGACATCACATTGAAAAATTCTAAATGTATCAGTGTTTGTTTACTAATTGTCCATGTATTATATATAAAAACCTTTCTCTCGAATCACTCTATCTATTAAATAAAAACAATCAATCTCATTTCGCATCCAAATCCGTTGCATACATTTAAAAGTTTAAGCATACAAAGGGACATAAGCACAGAGAAAGCGATTTTGTTTTATACTATGTAAAGAAGAATAAGCTGTACCCATTACTTCCAACACACACTTTAGAGAAGCTGTTTCAATATATTAAGTATATATCATCAGATAATTAATTTCAAGCATCGTTAGTTGCACGGAGCGTTCAATTTACAATACCTATGAAAGATTAATTTTAATTATCTTATAAATGAACCTCTCAGCTCGCTCAGCTCGAGTCTGTCTTATTCTGTATCGTATGGCTCGTTCACAAATATTCATCATTCTACAATACTAGATTTTTTATAAACATGGTAATGAATATGCAGATATTGCCTCAACAATAGAATCTAACTCAGAAGTCTTAGAAATGTTAACGATATGCCAACATTGACGTTACCATAAAGGACCTAATGCTATAATTATATCTACAAATTAATGGTCAACAACAAAATTTAGTTTATAGTCCGAAGCACACTTACATTTTTTTGTTAATAATTTAAAAAAAAACCCATGCCCTTTTTTAAAATTGAATACACTATGTCAGAAATTTTCACGATAAGTAGCAAGAATTACTACATAGTTTCCATTTAACTCAATGACCTATGCGTGAATGCATTGCTATCAATAATTATAATTATTAAATCAGTTTTGTAATTGTTTTCAACAACATGCGACGTTTCCTCATATCGTTTTTATATTAAAAAATCGTTTTCGGAAATAATTATCGTATTTAATAATATAAATTATTAGGTATTTAATGTAGACGAATTTGCTATAAATAACACGAAAATGATATGAATTTGCAATTATTAACTGTGGCTTCAAAAATATTGATGTAGAAAGTCAGGTTGTATCTGTTAATAGGAAACATTTTTTATGCAGTTTTTTCATGATAATGTAAGAGGTGTGAAGCGTGTGTTCTGCTGCACGTTGTGATTTTCTTAATTGAAGCTTTTTATAGCCAAACGTTCCATTAGCTCTTGGCCAAGCGATAATTTCTTTAATGGACAGTGTTTTTGTAGTTTGATTACCTAAAGTAGTGAGCCAAAACAAAGCGTTTGCTGTAAATAAATTCTTGAACACGGCCCCCTAAACCGATTCGTGTACCTACACTGCTTTCTTGACATAAATAATGAAACTCAAAAGTCATAATTTGTAGAGCTAATCGCTGTAAAACAGTTTTTTAAATTAAATATTGATGAGCGAGTCAGTGCTTCGCCGATTAAGACATTATCGATTCTATCAATATTCATGGCCGTGCTTTTGTTGTTTAAATTTTAAAACGTGTATCTTTACTGTTTTTTAATTTATTCCTGTTTATTTAAGTTAAGTTTATTTTGCTTCGATGTGCTTATTTGTTCTTGCGTAAATATGTACGTTTATAAGATCCATCCAAGTGTCAATGAACATCTATTCGGCCTTGTAAAACGTTCAATAGATTCGTCTTCGTTTCTATTTTGCTAAGCATGAATATTAATAGTACTTTTTGTTCTTGTAAAATTTGGCGGCTGCCCTGTCGTTGTTAACAAGGTCCAGTCTCGACATATTTTTCGCAGTGAAACATCGAGCAGCGAGTGGAGACTGTGTAGTTAGGTCGAAGAGATCGCTAACTAGGAGGACAAACGCACCCTCGTTATTTTAAACAATTCGATAATGACGGCCTTGCTCGCTCCGCTACACTGATTGTACTACAAAGGGACTGCTCCCCTAATGAGGTTTTCCTCTACAATCTCTAAAATAAAGCTTTTCGAAAGGTTTGCCGCCGGCGAGACTTTACATAGCCGACTAAAGTATATCGTGTGTTCTTTATTTACTTCTTATATTTTAATGACGAGATTCCGCTCAAAAGAGTAATTAAGACGAAACGAATTCGGAAAACGGACGAAAATATACGGACGAACTCTTTAATTTGATGTTTAATTATGATGAATGACTTAGGATCATGCGTTTTTTTTTCGGCTCTAATTGTTCCCATACCAGGTACCTATACAGTAAAGTCATAAAGTAAAACATAATAAATCAACCCTTCATTTAAATATGGGCATATAAACACACGCGTCGCTTTACATTATATCAGCGAATCAAATATCGTCGTTGCAAAGTGACACTTTAAAAAACCTCCGGCAGTTCGCATTGCGCAGGACCGTAGGCAAATCAGCGGCCAATGGCGGCCCTCGCAGCCGCGTATGTAAATGTTCTATATTCAAATCAGTTTAAAATTACACCGCGCATGCACGCGTCGTCGTTTTTTATTGGCGCTTTGCATTTTAAGGGTTCTCTACAATAGGATGCCAGCGCGTGGCGCCTTTGGGGTTGAATCAGATCGGGGTCTATCAACCCTTCCGCAACCCTTTTTTAAGTTGCAGCTGGGTTTTTTTAGTTACGTTTAGTAAAGAGCACGCGACGGGACGATTTGACGTGTTTGCCGCTTTGACACATTCTTTGAACGTAAAAAATAAATTATAAGAAAGTATTTGTTATAAGTTCGAGCCGGTTCCCACCTGGCGCTATTGTGAGAGTATGGTGTCGGTGCTGTTGATATTGAAAAGTAATTTTGTTAAGAGGAACGTGTGCCGTGACTCATTTGTTA
This sequence comes from Vanessa cardui, assembly GCF_905220365.1. Taxonomy (NCBI): domain Eukaryota; kingdom Metazoa; phylum Arthropoda; class Insecta; order Lepidoptera; family Nymphalidae; genus Vanessa; species Vanessa cardui. Next base: position 15,238,608 of record NC_061130.1, read on the forward strand.
GAAGCGATAATATGTACGTTTGCAATTTAACTAATTTCCTGCTCGTCGCGCTCTGACCGGTGACAAGACCAACACTGGCACGCGTGCACACTGTGAGGTGTGGTGTTAGGGCGGTCCTACACCTTCATTTATTGCCTAATTATATTAACTTGGGTTTATTTATTTTTTATAGATAATACTTGTCAATGGCTAGATTATCGCTCGGACAAGGAATTTTAGCTTATTTACATACAAAATAAAACAAAAAATTACTGGCGTGTAAAAACAGCCGCTTTATTTTTTACAGGTGTTATTGGTGTTTGTTATAGTTATTGTTAGCTAATACCTACCAGAGGTCAGATCATTTGATACATTTTACTATTTTAGTCATTTAAAAACTGTGTTAATAAGTGATTTGATATAATTGGTTCGCTAATAATATTTGATAGCGGCATGTGTGTAGTCAGCTTAAAGTCATGTCCGACAGTGGCGGTGGTGTGGCGGTGGTGTGGCGGTGGTGGGTGTGGCGCGAGCAAACATCGCGGCTGTTTGCGCAATCAGCTAATGTGTGCCCGCGCGGGATCGGGTTGCAGGCGCGAGGTAGTGGCTGCTTGTAGGTTTGTCTTGTTTTCTTTATCTACTTGTACTTTTATCCTACTCGTTAATTTTTTATGTTCTCTAAATAAAGCTCAGGTTCTTTTAAATAATGACGTCATCTACAAAAAGTTTGTTTAATGGTAGAACTGCTTGTTACTGGAATAAAATAAAAAGACTGATATTCATAAGCAAAGTTTTCGTATGAAATCTGAGTTTTGATATGCATGATTAGTGTTTATAACACATTTTAAAATATATATGTATCAATGAAGTCAACTAATAAAAAAAGTATTTTTTTTTGTGTAAATATTATCAATGATCTAATCTACAGTGACACTTTAAAAAAATGTAATAATAATAATAATAATTCGGGAATGACATTTTCCCCTCAGCGGTTATCAATAATGTGTCTGTCCATCGGTGTTATTAAACACCGCTAATGTACTCGTAGGAAATGAAATATCCGGGACAAACATTTGGTCTGCTACTCGCTACCCAAATGTTGCCAGCAGGCTTCGAGCGAATGGTAAAGAATACAATGTTTTCTATGGATGTTTTGACAATGAAATGATTCAATGATATACAAACTAAGTCAATTTATAATTACGGTCGACGACCTCCTTAGTCGAGTGGCGTGTACACCGGTTTTCGTCGGTACGCCACTCCGAGGTCCCGGGTTCGATTTCTGGCCGAGTTGATGTAGATTATCATTAGTTTTCTATGTTGTCTTGGGTCTGGGTGTTTGAGGAAACGCCGTCACTTCTGATTATCCATAACACAAGTGCTTTAGCTACTTATATTGGGATTAAAGTAATGTATGTGATGTTGTTGTCTCAATTAAATATATAAAATATCTTAGGTATGGTTTCTTAATAGTTTTATCTAATCTCACGTTTCATATTAGAAATATAAAAACAGATTATTAACAAATTAATTGTGTAACATTTAATATTGTATGACATTTTCCGATGCATTGTTTTGATACTAATCTATGAAGTAACTAAACAAGTAAGACGACGTCGACTCCCGGCCGCTTTTTACCGAAACCAGCATACAACGTAAACACGAACCGCAAAAAGTTTTTTGTCGTATTGACTTTCACTTAGTCCTGTTCAAACGTTTTCCCGATCAGTTTCCAGTTACACTAACATAAATCATGCTGTACTACATCATCGCGAAGGGAATGTTATTTTATGCGGAAACGAGTATCTTTCACATAGTTCATGAACAATCAAGTTTTACTATATTTTAACATTCAAAATATGTAATAGTGTTACCGTCATGGTTGTTTCGTATATTATTCTCGAGCTGAGCAGAGGGTGTGTGGGGAACGGTTAGGAGGAGACGGCAACCCTTTCCCTCGGAGGGGTCCCCGGCCATCCATCACCGGCGACGAGCGAAATGTATTTTAATCCACTGCCCCGCGCCGGAGCGCTTCATGAAACGTGAAAAATGATCTCGGCCGCACACACGCTCGTCGTATTCGCACGGGGAAGTTAACTACTCTCGCGTCTGTGTGCTGCAAAGATTGGATTGGGAAGTTTCAGTCGTTTCCATTGTCGCTAAGCACGACGAAACGAACATTACGCAGCCAGCTATCGGTAATAAATGACCTCTAACGACCTCTCGCCACTTATTGCCTTCCTATTAGAACAGTTGGAATGTTAAGACCTCGAGTGATGCTACGAGTGTGTGCAGTCGACGCTGCGCTTCTCATTTCCATTACCGTAATACCGAAAGGCCATTTTACTGAACAATTATGGAATTGCATTATACATATACTTGGTTATTTGTTTTTTACTCATAAAGATTTCTTTGGTACACAAATTTTACTTTTACATGTTTGATATCTTCAAATGTGCAATCACTTTAATATGATATCTTTATATTATTAATATTTTATCGCTTTCGCTTAAACTTTGAAAGCCTCACAATAAACTCTGCTACGCTCCGCTGCCAAGTTTGTTTAACAGTGTTCAAGTTTTATAGTCTGAAGCGGTCTCAGGAGGCGCTGAGATTTCCGGCCATTTCGCTCGACGCTCGACGCCGTTCGTTCCCATTAATCATACACAAATTGTTGCGTCGCATCACTTGCCCCTCCCAGGTCCCGGCGGGTCCCCTTTGAGAAGATATGTAAGCTTCGATTGAGCCAGTCATCTCAGCCTTTTGGAAAATTCACCGGAAAATATTCCATTCAATGCTTTCAGCTGCTAAAATATGACACGACTTAATGACAGAGATTCGAGTGAGTGATGATGTCGGAACAGTTTATTTATTTATCGTTAGCAAAAATATATACATGCATATATACGATTATATGCAATACCTTTATACTCGTACATGAGTAATATTTACATTCTTTGAATATATTAAGGAATATCTGCTTAGCATTTTATGTCTTAATAGAGATGGGGCGGCTTGTGACCCCATCGTGGGTCGTCACAGCGTAATAATAATATTGAATGTTTTATTGGAGCTGCGCCGGTGATATCTGCCCGTATTACTAAAACATCTGTCCCGGAAAATTTACTCTCGAGCCGTTTATCGCGTGCTCGAGGGTAGATAGAGAAAAAACTGCAATAACGCGGTGTCATAACAAAGACGCCGCCACCGGCCGATAATACTATGATTAATACCCGGCGTTATCTTGAGAGTGCAGACCTCGCCCGCCCTAAGGAAACCGCACTGATCTTCGTTGCTAGAACATCTTAAAACCGCCTCATTTTTGTTCAATTTTAGACTCTGTGTCACGAACTATAAGGTTGAAATTGAAATGCAACGGTACCCTGTTTAAGGTATTCTCCAGACCCAACATAAGAGTTACGGATTTCGCATAATGCATATTATATTCTTGCGGGGGAGGCTCGGAGGGTCGGCGAGCAGTCGGAGCGGGGTTGGTGGAGGGCGCGGCGGGGGAGGGGGAGGTGGTCCGCGTGACCGCACGTCTTTTGCACGCGACAAGCTCTCGACATTTTTTTATTATTATTGCGCTTCGATGGAATTTATTCCGGCAAGGGTCGGTAATAGAATAGCGGACACGGTTGTTTGGCTCAAACTGCGTTTTTGAATATGATTTTTAAATCACATAATGGAGTGTGTGAGCCTTTTAGAGTTATTTTAAGGGACGCGCTCATGGGGAGGGTGGAACTATAAAGTCGAGGATACATTTTCAGATTGTTGGATTATAATAGCGATTGTAATTAGTTTCACGGTACATTTGGCGGGGATTAAAGAGACGATTAGTAGAGCAATAAACAATGTTAATGGCAGGCTTCAGCGTCAGGTGCCGGCGAATATTGGCTTGCGTATCGCGACTGGCAGACAAACGGGTAGGGGGGAGTGTGTGTTAGGATGCAACGTCCTTGCTTTGCTGGTCTATTTCATATTCACAACATTACATTTAATTGTGTAGTGAAGTTTAGGTTATTCTAGCTTGACATACGAGTTCTACAAAATTGTCCAATAATTACAATATAAACAACGATACGAAATCCTGGATTGACCTGATCAACCATCTTATTAAAGCAACTACACCATGAAATCCTTTTTTACGGCGACTCAATTTGTCCCGAGAAGACATATACCGGACCATAAAAATATGACGCGTGAAGGCTTGTATACTCACTCAATCTTATTTAAAAGTATTGACAAAGTAAATCTATCCAATTATTTAGTACAGTAGTAAGAGTATTGGTCGTTATTCATTTCCGTTGTAACAAATGCAAAAGAAATTTAAAAGAGATTCTGGATTGACATGTTTTATCTTATCTGTTCTCAGAGGCAGAGCGGTCTCGAAGTATTGTGATGACCACGGGCGCGACCATCATGAGACGACGAAGAACATCACTATGAATATGGTATAGTAATTAGTTACAATTTAAATTAAGGCAAACATTTTTAATATTCATTCAATTCACTAATTTTAATTATTTAAATAATTTATAATTGTTTTACCTTGTATTCATTTATTTATCAAGCATATGCAATGACGAGTGTTTTTGTATCGTCATCTATACATCGAGCTCTTCTCATATTCTACTTTCCGGGTACTGTCGTTGTCAGTGTGAGCTTTAGGATGACGGTCCAGCTAGAATATCTTCGGGCGGATCTGTGCTTTGCTATATTTCATTTCATTAGGTAAATTTAACACTACAGTTACCTGCAACATTAGATATAATGGCTTAATAATAAATTAACGATTGCTTATGCACTAGTTTGTTAATCTTAATGTAAAATATGTCTACGTTATAAACGTAAAACGACGTGAAGCCCTGCCATCGCTATTAAAAATAATTAATATAATAGAATGTATTAATAAGCCTATGCTGCAGCGTTTCAAAGTGAGAATATCGGGTTATTTTCTTAACGAAGCGTTAAAATGCGACCTTAATCCTTTAAGGATCGCCGCTTGGCGCTCGCGATGGACAATCAGTCTGACACGGAAGTCCCAGCTCTAGTTATAGTGGTAATGGATCGTACATATTTCTGCAATTGATTAGGCGGGGGCGGTTGCCATGGCGACGGACTGCACTGCCCCCCCGCGCGCCGCGTCCCCCCCTCCCCCTCTCCCCCCGACACAAGTCATTGTACAGCATCCAAGAGCGCTCATATTGCAATCCCCTTTATGAGACATCTTTCATTATTGTCTATGTGTAATAATTATCACCGAGAGTTAGATCGTTCGATACGTTCTTACCTCTCTTAAGGTAAATTCAACAACATATTAAATTGAACACATTGGGTATCATTTGTCGTAAATTGTAGTATATGTATTATAATATTACATATATGCAAATTTAGTATCAAATATTGTTCTTTACAATTTGACATTAATTTTAAGTGAACCTTTCCCTCGCTGCGAGGTGACTGCCACCATGATCACAATTAGCTGCGATCCGTGATTTCGCCGCGAGCCCCGCAGCTCAGCCGTCGAGTGTAAAGTGGTCGTTAGTTGTCATTTCGCCCAGAATGCAATAAAGTTTCCGTAATGTGTCGCGCGTTATTGGGACGCCTCTCCACGCAATATCGCACCTGGCGTCGGTACATTTAATCACGTCGCCGATTGTCTTCTAAAATAGGAGGCAGGAAGCCATCGAGTTTCAAGTTAATTTCCTCGGCGGGGCTAATCCGCGCGCCTAATTATTGCAGCCGCCCCACTCGCCCGCCGCCTTCCTTGGGGGGTCAATTGATTCCTTATAAGGAGGTTCGGCTACGTGATTAACTCTTATAATCAGCACTTTTAAAAAATATATCTTTCTACGCTACCCGTGAATAGTGGGATTTATTCCTTGTAGTGAATTTTCTATGATGTATTTCATATAATAGGCATAGTTGATTGCTAATTTAATTAGAGGGATTAAGTCTTCAGTTAAACGACCCACTTGAGAATTTTCTTTATTAGGGGTCTGGTACTATTTAACGGCAATTAAAGTATGTTTTATTATTTGTTGAATAATTATTTACAGGAAGACCGGACCTACGATAACTAGGAGAGAAGTATCACGGGAGGGTAATTACAAACGTCGAGGATGCGAGCGGGCGAGGGGCGCGGGGCGGGAGGCGGCGCACTCGTTTGGTAGCTGTAACTCTTTTGTATGAATTTAATTAGATTCCTTGTAGAATCGATCTCAGCTTTTATTTTGTTTTGCTTAAATCGTTCTATTTTTGATATTTTTTTGCATTCCACACGTTCTTGTAACTTTCAACTTTAGTAATTGGCATTAGCGTTACCTGTTATAATAACATAAATTGGCATTTTTCTTCAACATATAGTACAAACCACCATGACTTTTAACCCCAACCACAACTGTCAACGTATAATTCTTAAATTTATATAGCTTTGGTACCTACCGGTCGCACATAGAGGAGCTACACACAGCTTCAATTATCTCTCCCTCTAATGAAGGGAGCGCATCAGCTTATGCAAATACAGCATTCGGCGCGTGCAGATGTGAGGGGCGCCGGGGGGGGGTAGGGGGGGTGCGAGGGTGCAGCATCGATCGGCATGCATAATGAATGCCTCCCCACGTACACTTTGTTTGTTTTGCGCACTCTACCACTCGGATGCTTTCGATTTCGATATACAAAACTAGAAAAATAAATTGTATTTTTATATTCATATTGGTAATATCGATATCACGCCACCGAGATACTGAGTTGTTACTTTGCTGTGCTGCTCGTGTGGACCAAAAGGGGTTTCTTTACAAGACCGCTGAGGTGATAAGTATAGTGTGAAACGTTATAACTTTAATTTGATCATTAAACAGCGTAGGATGGGTCGTTAGGTGTGTCATAAGCGATGCTCATAAATACTTGTAGAGTATTTTAGAGCGCCCGCCCCGCCCCGCGCCCCGCACCCCCGCGCCCCCCGCGCTGCGCTTCTTCATTAAGGGTTTAATGACAAGTCGATATTGCATTGTCTCAAGTCCGAGACGATTTTAACTTAATCTTTATTAATAATATTCAGTGCGATATGAGATTTACGTTTTTTTTAAAGGTTATTGTCAAAGTCTAATTAAAACTTAACACCATAGATTAATCAAAGAAATCACCGTCTATAAATAACATATCTTAACGTTTTGTTAGTGAACATGTGACCAATTTCTATGTAAAGAGGTTCACGTTCGGTAATATTTTTTAATTACAATTATACTAGAACTTATTATGTTTACTGATTAAGAAACAAATTATAAAAGGTAATATACTTTATAAACAAAGGTGATCATTATCATTCATTAATATACATATATGTAAAGAAAAAGTATTTTCTTTAATTTGAATTCCACGTATGAACTGTGATCGAACGCATCATGACAATTAAATTTTGTTAGCTATAAAAATATCAATAAAGAAGAATTCTTAGAAAAGTAAAGAATTTTGTAATTTAGTACAAGACATTGTTAATAGTCACATTAAATGTATAGAATATAGCTAATTTGAATTCAAAAATGTCATCATCTTCCTTCATATCCATTGATTTGCTGTTTGGAGATCAGAGCTACGTGACGTACCGGTCGAAAGTTGTAGCGTAGCCGTCCAGGGCGGCCGAGCCTTTGTGTGAGGCGGGCGAACAAAGCCTTTGCGATCTCAAGCGAAATAAGGATCGTGAAACATTTATGACGTCGAACCGTCTTCAGTTGAACGACGCCATAGTATTACCTGCTCGTTACACGATATACGTACGCGAATAAGCGTTAAACGATGACTTCTTAATTTAAAATACCTACAATTGGTTTAACTAAGATAACTACTTAAATTAAAACTGTAATATAACAATTATAATACTTAATAAGATGCGTTGCTCTTTGATGATAGAATATCAGATTAATGGATAGGCAAGCACTTATTCAAGAAATAAGCTAGTTTCATCCATCGTATGGTTAGATTACAGGTCTACTTTATCAAAATCTACTTTATCAAAATCGAAAACATTTAAGCAGGCTCATACTATTTACATTTGAATCTTATATACTTTACAAAATTTGTATAAAATTTCAAGTTACCATTGTTACAGACGTAGATTTTATTTTAAGCACTGGCAACAAACTCAGAGTATCCTATTATAACTTAATATTCTCGACGTTTTCAAAAGAGTAACTGATAGTTAAAGTCTGACATTACCAATAGGTGGGAGCTTCAACTATCTTGCTATTTATTTTATTTTTATTTTATTAGATACGGTAACGTACTCGTGCTAGATACATTTGACGATAATCAATCGCCACGTGAAAGAAAACGTGGCTTGAAAATTCAGCAATATCGCTGTAATGACGCGTCTGAAGACGAAGCCTTAGCGACGTCTAAAACATCAGAGCGTCGCGCGCCGTTGACAAAGGCATCCCGGTGTTATTGCGAGCTGCAGCGCGGAATGCGGGCGGGCGGCGTGCATTCCGCCCGGCCAATATTATACGCTCCTAGTTAGCGCGCACTGATATTAAGAATTCCTCGATGTACAGAGCGCTTTTGATTTGGGTTCGTAAGGTTTTTATGGAGTTTTCTCTCTTTTGTCTGCGTGATAAAAAATACGTAGATTCTGTAGACAAAGAGAATGTAGACACTCAGTAATACAAGTCGAGGCTTATGATGGCAAAGTGGAAAATAACTACACAATCTCGATAGTCAAAGTAATGCTCGAGAAGCAAACTCACCTTTGTTTATATATGTATATTAGTTCCGTCGTCTTATAAACAATAGTTATATAGTTGTAGAGTTAGTTTGCAAGAATAATAAATATCTAAAAATGTAAAGGATGAATCTTTCAAGCATTTATCGGTAGGAGGCTCTGTGAAATTTAATCTGTGCTCCGAGATTGGAGCGCGGCACAAAGTTGGTAATTGAAAAATCTTTGCAGTCGCCGGTCCGCCTCGAATTAAACTCGCTACAATCCTACATATTACTTTACAATACCGCCCCCTCCCCCTCCCCCAACCCCAACACCCCTCGCATGCGACACACATGCACGTTCCGTACAATACGACAAAAGACTTGATAAATGTCCACACGCTTGAGTTAATTTTTGGATGTTTTGTAATACTTATATGACGGTAATTGTCTCGTTAACCTCAATAGATTTTCACTCAAACGCGAGGACCTTATAGGCCTTATAGACCTTACGACCAGGTCCAACAGCTTGACTCTGGTTATAATGTAAAAAATCGAGATATTTCTTGATGTACCACTGCACAGTGGTGAACACACAGGTGGCCATGCCGCTGGCGTACTTTAATCAGTTCCAATATATAAGGCTCAAATACCGTTTGAGCTTTTGTCATGTCAAGTGAACGTTTCGTTCGTTTAATAACTTCACCGACGGACTAAAGTAGCAAATTTTAAAAGTATTCTCATGTCTGGATTGTTATGTATTTATAAAAAGATCGCAGTGATGTAGTATTTATTGTAGTGGCCCTCATTACGCTCGGCGAGATTCCACTCTTTATTTATGAAATAAAAATGAAAACATTTCTGCGGAGCGCTGACGAATGGCCTCCCCACGCCCTCCCCCTGACTCTCCCGATGGGGGTATCTCGGTGACATTATATAATTCACCCACCTTCCACTGTAGGCGTAGCGCTGTGGCCTTTAAAATGACCATTCAGATTCCATATATTATAAAAAAAATTGTAACGAAGATTTTATTTATAAAGACGTCTACGTTGAATATTTTTACAATTAGTATCATTATCAAATAACTCACAAGCTGCATATATATTATTTTTACTTTCCTGATCTGAAACACTCGCGTCGACTTAACACTGCGAGCTCCCCCACAACCGCTGTAATGTAAAATAAACTCAAACAAATTCAGCCGAGATAAATGTATTCATTCGCACAAATGTAGTGGATGTAAAATGTTCAAAACTACGATTCCATTTGCGTGTGCCGGGGTGCGTTTTATTGCTTCTCTCATGAATACATCGCCGGCGCCCTCCGGCCCTCCGCGCTCTTCGCGCCCTCCGCGCTACGCTGCGCCCGTAAGCCGACTGCGACACGTACATTCGCTTGAATATTTTCAAAACAATCTTGGTTTATTCAGCTGGAGTTATTAAAAGTTTTGTCTCATTATTTTGAGTATAATGATGTAAGCGATGTTTATTATTGAAGATTACTAAAAATACAATTTAATCGTCTTTTGAAAATTGTAAGGAAATAAATATATTTGAGTCATAATAACGAGTAATTATAAAATATAAATGTTGTAAGTGACAAGCGTGCACCCAATACCTGCACTGTACTCTCAAATCGCATTAAAGAACCCGGGCACAGCCGCGATCACTCCCCCTGCAATATTTTCGATTACGTTGTAAACAACTTACGACATTCCTGAGCAAGTGTTTAAAATTGGGTCCTCAAAGGCGCGGTGCAGCGACGGGGCGCCCGGGGCGAAAGGGCAAAGTAATTGGTCTCGAGAGCGGGCGAAGCCCTACGACATATTGCAAACATATTCTCCGCTTGAAATTTATTGTAAATCGCGGCGGGCGGGGATTTGAATGCGGGCGGCGCCCCCTCGGGCCTCCGCGTGTCAATAAACCGAATGGACTTTGGAAATTCGCTACATTCGCTCCGTGTTTGCGTTTGCTGCCTTCGCTTTTTTCTCCGAGAAAAGACCGTACCCCGGCCTCCCCGCCCGGGGCGCTTCCGATTTTATTTATCTAAGGTTTTCCATTCCGTCGTAATTGTGTGAGTTGCGAGCTCGATTGTTGCTAAAGCGAATATTTATTTGGGTTCGAGTTTGCTTTCCATTTCGCCGGCCGCCCGCTCTCATCTCTCGCTGCGTGGAGGCGCGGGTCGCCGCAGCCGCCACGCGACTTTTCGCTATTGTGCTACAAATTGAATTTGTAGAGCCTCCAATATAACGATGTTCGAAGAAATGACTCGTCTCCGCCGACTGACACTATCAAAAAATTGATCGTCCCTTTCATAAACAGAACTCCACGCGCCACTCGTTTCAAGATTAAACATAAACGCACATCTGTACGGCCACAAAGCGAGGGAAGCAATCCAATCTACACAAAAATGTTCGTGTGCGACAAGTGCAATAACAAGCGAGCGACGGGGCCGGCAATCAGCATTAGTCGGAATATATTTGGCGTAAATCTTTCACGGCAGCTTTTATGTATATCGTAAAAAACAGCGAAGTGTCCGAGTGAGCCATAAATACGGCTCGTAAAGGCCGCTCCGCGCCCGCCGCGCCGGGCTCCTCGCAGAATATTCATACGGAAATGCTCCACCTCGTCGGTTCTTCGTATTGTTACTTCGATTTCATTGAATTGAACTGTTCTAAATAATTTCATATCAACTTACCTGCGTGTGAACGTACTTTCGCAGTTTCGATATCGACAATAATTTCCCGCTGGCCGGGGGAGCGGGGCGCCGGTCCGTTTTGCATGATCAGCATTATTTACTGGCTATTTATTGTCTTTGTTATTAGGGCCGGTTTACGAGTGCGCGAGGGGCAGCTCTGTTTCGATTATTGTTTATTTTCCTCGTGACGCCGTCGTACTTGTGTTTGCGTTTATTTTCTGATCGTTCTATTCAGATTTTTGTTAGTTTGAGTAGCTCTGTCGGGTGCTTTCTTTATCTACTTACCTACCTACGTAAAATATAAATTGACGTTACTTACAGCCTAAAGTTTCCATTTAAAAGTTTAAAAGTACCTACGTAATATCTGTTTTGGTTTTCAGATGCCGACGGAGCGCGGCGACGCTCGGCGGAGACACCGCTGTGCAACGAAGCGACGTATACACGCAATATCAGACCCACGTACGCGTTAGGTAACTGGAATACTTTCGTGCTGTAATTATGAGCTGTCGAGGTTGTAATAGTGTCTCAAATGCAATAAACTATTGTACAAATGCATTTTGTATAGCTACCCCATTTTGCCGCCACCCAAAATTATTAAAATATAGCCGACGATTACACGGAGCGACGCATAGCAGAGATTCGCTCGGTTGCAATGAGATGCTTTCTCAAGTCCAGCTCGCTCGCCGGCGCGAAAAATTCATACCGGCGTGTAGCTCGATTGGACGCGATTCTCTCTAAGACAAAGTGTGTTATTTCTCGCGGGACCCGCCCGGGGGGGCGGCGGGGGGGGGGGCAACGGGTGGGTGAGAGGCGGGGGGGGGGGGGGTAATATTTTTACGAGCGCGTTTTATTGCCCGCGCGCGATAAATTTGTCATCGGCCGCCCGCCCGCCGCTGCTTGCAACTACATGCAGTTTATTTCGTCAGAAAGATAGGAATCCGCCCTACGATTATTATTAAACATGTTAGTAGTTGCTATCCCACTCGGAAATGTATCGACACCTCAGCTTTCACGTCAGCTTTCGGCCGCTAGCACGCTTCGGAGCGGTTCACGAGATGAGTAATCGCCGCTAGTTTTGAGCAATTCGAAAACAATCAAAATAATTGCGGTCGCGGTACACGACGGCTGTAAGCCTCTGATAGGCTCGCGGGAACGCGCTTTAAGATAAAAATGTAACATTGTTAATATAACGTGCTCCTGCACGTGAAAATCAGGAGTATACAAGTCTTTATATACTCTTGATTTTTATTCTGTACAACACATGATTTAATTATTGAAATTTAATTTAGAGCTTCGCTCACAAAAGTATTATGTATACTTACAATAATACAATTTTTTTTAAAGTAATGGTGACAGTCATTCAAATCAAAATTGATAGAGAAAGAAAGGTAAACTAAAAGAAACTAGTTTCCCATTTCACAAAGTTCACAACCACGGTGGATGTTAGTTGGGCATATTTAAAAAGCTCATATCGAAAAAGACATTGACAAATGAGGCATAGAAGCGTATTGTTAGTATAAGTTTCTTGACAGGATTTATAAAAATTGAATTGAATTTCACTGACATACCCTGTGATCACAACGATACTACTAAGGTCTACATATAGTTCGATACTGTATTGTGACGTCACGAATTCAAAAGTGCTTTTATGAGCCAACTTGAGTCAAAAGTATTTTAATTTTATAATTTTCTCCTCAAAAAACTGAGGCAGAGCCCGCGGTTGGATATTCAATGGCTAGATAAGATTTAGATAAGAAAAAAAAGTTCATCTTTAAAAAAGAAAGTTTATTTGAAATTATTTTTTTGCGTCCTGGAAATACTACGGTTGTAAAGCAATGAAAAGTCCTCAACACATAGCTAGCGAACGATAGAAATGAAAGTCTGTTCTTACGTTCGTTGGTTACGTATGAAAAACTACCTTAAGACTCAAGAAGTGTAGGTATACACTTACACTTGATGTGACTTACCAAAATATGTATATTTTTGAGAAATAAATTAGTCTCAATTTTCCAATTGAACTTTCTCTTTAAATTTGGTTCAAAACTGAAATAAGCGGCGCAGCTGTCGAACCTTGCGTTAGTCAATTCGATACAACACACCCCGTAAGTGCATAGCACATCGAGCTCTACCCTACTATCACATATTCCACCGCCAGACAGTAACAAAGGAAATCATTTCTAAGCTGACGCATGGGCGATTCAAAGGACGATGAGTATTAGCTACAGCGCCTGCGTCCGAGTGCCTCCTCCACGCGCTTGCAACGCGACTCGAGATCCCACGTAAATGTGTCTTTGTGATAATACATTCTAAAATTGAAAACTACCGTCTTAGTTGACTCGCATGGCCCGCCATGAGTCGAGATGGCCCAGTGGTTAGAACGCGTGCATCTTAACCGATGATTACGGGTTCAAACCCAGGCGAGCACCGCTGATTCATGTGCTTAATTTGTCTTTATAATTCATCTCGTGCTCAGCGGTGAAGGAAAACATCGTCAGGAAACCTGCATGTGACAAATTTCATAGAAATTCTGCCACATGTGTATTCCCCCAACCCGCATTGGAACAGCGTGGTGGAATATGTTCCAAAAACCTTCTCCTCAAAAGGGAGAGGAGGCCGTTATCCCAGCAGTGGGAATTTACAGGCTGTTATTGATGATGATGCCCGCCCCTGCCCTGCCCCCGGGGGTTGCTAACTAGCAGCGCTGCGAGCACGGGCGGCGGGTGCCGGGCTGCTGCCGCTCTTGGGTCCGAGCGTCCCAGAGCGCGCAGCAGCCGCGCGGCAGAAACAGGTCGAGGGAATGCCGATTGAGATAACGAGACGCGCCCGGTCGGGGCATATTCCAGCGGCTCCGTTTTTGCCGCGGACCGGTCGCCGTGTGTCGTGTGAGCGCCGTTCCGGTGCGACCGGTGCCGGTAATCAGGATTGACCGATCAGCTCTGACACGACGCCCGCAAAAACGCCGGCGGCGTCCCGTCGCGCGGCTCCAGTTAGCTATAAAAATTACATTTAATTCCTTCGTTTAAAGTATTAGCAATGGACGTCGGTCATTATTAATATTCTACTTTTTGCACGGCGACTTGCCGCCGGGAAAGGGTCGCGAAGTGTAAGCCTGAGAAAGTATCGGGATTGGAGCTGCTTACGAGACTCAAATTTAAATTTCGCGTCGAAAACTCACGAATTCAGGAGAATTATATAAAAGGCATCGTAGGCATTAAATAGACACACAGGTTCTTAAAAATCATTAGAGTATTTTTTGAGTTCACAGTGAATACGTCCTACTCTTCTGTCGCAGGAGCGTATCTTTCTCTGAGTCGCAGGTCTCTTCAGATCCGATTTAGAGTTGTGATAAATGAATGACGTGAATCTCTAATGGAAGAGCATGTTTGGGTTTATAGGGAGAAGTCAAAATGAAAATTTGTCACCAATACGGAAGCTTTACAATTGATAATTTAAAAATCTACCAAAACTAAAAATAAATTCTTCAGAACTGATGAACCAGCGGTAGAAGTAGGCGGATTTATTTTCTGTAAATATATTTTTGGGTACACTAAATAGTAAGAGTGACAGATTAGATACTTGAACTCTTGTATTTCTTATGACTAGTGCATATAAAAATCAATGAATAACAGGATGTTGAATACGAATACATATCCTCACAGATAATTAATACGTTGCTACAATTATTTGCTCTACACTTTAGACCATTATATTTAGACATTTCATTCAAACGCCGCACGCTTCCTACACGTATCCGGGATCAATATATATTTTTTGTCAGCGATTCTGATGTTCCTTTACAGTTAAACGTAAAACCTGGTTTAGTTAACTTGTACCACGATGATATGACTATTGAACTATTTGCCGCTTCGTTTCATTGGAATACATGTACATTCCGAGCCTTAATAGCATAAGAAACTTTATTTAATTTATTTATACCTCAAGAACGATGATCTCTAATGAAATTACAGAGCCGCTAACAAATGTGATTAACGATTGCAATTTATGTTAATTTCATAAAATTCACTAATTAAAGTACTCGTTCCTGGCTGTTACGCCGCGACACGCACTCGCCGCGATTAAGCATTCTCACAACTACACACGCGATTTTTCGTAACGAAACGACGATCGACCGCCGAACACAAATACTATTGCACACTACCCCGTAGTACATCCATTTATAAGCCTGGTAATGGATATTTCGCCATTTTTTTTAGTCAAGTCATATCAAAATATACTGTACCTACTAGTAGTTCGCTTGCGTTTTTGTGTTTTGACAAAAAGTCATGTCCTTTCTTGAAGTTTAAAGTTGCTTCATACGAAATCTCATCAACTCCGATTCAGCGGTTTGGTTGTGAAAGAACGATAGACACACAGACATACAGAGTTACTTTCATATTTAATATATTAATAGAAAATGTAAGTTCTTACGAGCTCTTTTAAAGGACTGAATTTTGAAACCGGAAGTAGTTATCAAAAAGGGTACCATTGAAAACCAGCATTAGGTGTCCACGCCTATTAATTGCTGAATGGTACACCTATTTGGGACACGTCATATGTGTTTATTGTAATATAGTATTTTTTTTTTGTTTCTCTTAACCCTTTTTTTGTATCTATTCATTTTTTATTTATTTTTTTATGTTTTTTCGTGTAAATGTTAATAGTAATTTCAGTTGTTTTTTTTTTATTTTCTTTTTAATTTTGTCCCAAATGAAAATGTTCTTTCTTTCTTTCTTTCTTTCTTTCTTTCTTTCTTTCTAGTTACTACTTACTTCAGTAGTCACTCTTTTACAGTCACAAGATTATTGAAAACGACAATTGAATGATTACTTAAACGCGAATACGAACTCCTCACATTATCACCCGTATACCCCTTTAACGAATGTTTCTTAACATGTAATTTCAATTTATTAATTGGCAAAGCGTTAAGTATTTGAGGCTTTTTAAAGTATTCAGGAAAAGAAATTCAGAAGTTCCCTGTTGAATGATCTAATCGTAGTACAGATCTAGGAGACTTAATTCTATTAACGTAAACTTGCTAAATTCGTTAGCTCAAGTTTGAGCAATAAGATCAAGCGATTTCCTTTTAATACCACAATTTTCAAGCTTCTATCGGTTGCTTTGTGCGTCACACAGTTTATTGCCTTCGATAAATGGCAGAATAGTCCTACTCCCTGCGATTTCTCCTGCCCGCCTGAGCATACGTGCCTGGGCCAGGTGAGCAGTGACCGTCAGGCTAATATAGAGTTACAGTGAAAACAAACCAAATCACGGTGGAAAATTAAAATTATACTCAAATTGATATCACGTTGAGTCAAAATATTTTACTCGCCGGCGGAAGTATCGACACAGGATTGTAGGCTCGTATCGCATTTATATTCAGTTTTCAAGCTATTTCATTTTAGTAAATAAAAAAAAAGCTTAGGGCTTAAAAGCCACTAAAATACCTGATAATAACAAATACCCAAAAAAAATTACTATTTTGCATTTGGGAATATTGTTCTTTAATAAAAGCCGAATTTGATGGTGACGACTTGACGAAGTTGTTTTACATATTTGCAACTTCTAGCTTAAACTTTATATTTCCATTCCACCGACTCCAAATGTAGCAATAATTATAACTACATTATATAATCGTAAATCGACTTTTAAGTAGACTAATATTTTTCATTTAATTTTACTGAGGAGGACTTTAAAAAAATATGTTGAATACGCAATTATTTTATTACTTTTTAGCGCATATTTATTTGTTTTAGAATAGTGTTTTGTTTGAAGTCAGTTTTTCTTTTTGTTAAAATTTTTATTTATTTCTTATTTTAAGTGAAGCTGATGTAGACTAACTAATTTTTCTTAATATGGATAGGTTAAGCGTACCATTTTTATGACTCAGAAACTACTTCGAGGACAATTTCAAAAGAAACTTGCGAATAAAGCAAAAATTTACCGTCGAAAATGCGGTTTTAATACATGCGGCATAAACTACAAGGTACCACCCTCGAAAGAGCTCTAACCGACCTCAGTAACAAAACCTTTTCAAAAGAGCTAATATGTATGACAGCATAAGTACCTATGTCGTACATCATATGACATCACATCACATACACAAAATTTGATTAAAAATAGTAATAAATTCTGTCCCATATCGTACCTTAACTATGAGCCGTTTAGGAATTCTATCACTACATAGTACACGAAAGAAATGTTTAGTGAACCTGTACTTCTCTTCATAAAAGTTACGAAGAGGATTATAAATCCATATATTTTTTTTTTTTTTTTTTTTTTTTTTATGGCATAGGAGGCAAACGAGCAGGAGGCTCACCTGATGGAAAGTTGATGAAAATATCAACCTGATGAAAATATTAATGTTGAAAGAACTATTTCCTGACTTCCTAGTAATCGAGGACTTAAAACTTCCATCATCAGTTCAGCAGCATAACATTATGATTGCCAGAAGATAATGCCACTATAACTTCAGAAAATATATAAAACGCGGTACATTTGCCTATAAAATTTGAGGGTTCCCCTCGATTTCTGCAGGAACCTATCATCAGATCCTGATATACTCATCATGGTACGATTCCAGGAGTATCTTCTTTCTTATTAAAAAATAATCATCAAAATCAGTTCATAAATGGCGAAGTAATCGGCGAACAAATATAAAAAAAATATACGGTCGAATTTAGAAAACTCCTTTTTGTTTGAAGTCGGTTAAAAAGAAATAGCTGATACATTGCTTCATACTCTTGATTTGTTTTTATTTTTTAAATGCCAATTGCAGTCCACTAAATGTCAATTTTACATTTCTATGCGTTTTAAATATGTTATTAAATTCTACAAAATTAATCCAAAATAATAACCTATAAGTTGTGTGTGGTCGCGTGACAAATAGAAATAGTGTGTCAGTTATATCCAGATAACTTTAGTAATAGTTCTTTTATTGATATTATTAATTTATAGTGTAATGCATTTTTAACTACAATGTCCGAAGATAAGGTACTTATAACTGGCATTTCATATATTTTATAATGACAAAATACGTATTGCAATCTTTCACGACATCATCTAAACTTTCTTAAAATATGAGTGAAAACCTTCGCCCAGCAGACAGCTGGGTCACATTGACAGAGTGTAAATTAAAGTAACTGCTAACAATAATACATTTACTTCCTATAAATAACCTTGAAAAAGGTGAAACCTCCTTTAGGTGAATTTTTTTCACCAGAAGATTTCACGGTATACGCAAATTGTAAAGTTTAGTTGTGATTCCACCTATTTAAGATATTTCAGCGCGTTCGACAGAGAGCTATAACGTTAATTCGAGATTTATTAACTATATTAATACGCATTTAAATTAACGAATCTCCTTGAACAGTGTCAGAATCTAAATACTATCGGCGTTTTCATGTTCCCACTTCGATTCTTTACTTTTGAGTAGTAGTAGAAGTAGTGTTGAGTAGTAGTAGTAGTAGTAGTAGTAGTCGGTAACGCCTCTTTGAATAAATGTTACTTTTAATTATTTGTTAAAACTGTTTAAGAGTCGTGGGTATGAATTTAGGATCCGTGAATTTTGTGTTTGGATGTAAAATTAAAGTGAATATTAACAGTTAAATGGAATAGTGTGGACTAAAGAAAGATGTATTGACACAACGTTGTTTGCAGCGCGTTATATAGTTAAGTACGTTTATCTGTACTCCATCTTCGAATGGAATATTTATAATCGTTCTTTATTATAATAAGTTATTTATTCAAACTTGTAACGCGTCTTGTCCTTGAAATATAAGATAAGAGTGAACATTACTTTCTTTTCGCCTTATATTCAGAGAGGATATTCTTATAATGTCTCTCTGTACACTAAATGTTGTTTATAATTTTCGTATTCAAAATTCTTCTATTGGTTATATATAGGTGGTAAATTCTTATCGATGGTTTTTTATTTAAATTAGGCAAATTAATATTTTAAAAACACTCGATTAGTTTATGTTACATTTTCACATCTGCTACCGCTTCGGAGACAAGCAACTCAGACCTGAAGAGAACCGGCCAAAGAAACACAAAACATTTTTTGGACGTAATCGTTTAGTGGTTCCTTCTGTAATATACAAAATTCCTTTTAATTTTACAAATACAGGCGATTCAGGATCCTTATGTAACAGATCAATTACAGTGTAAAGTCGAGGTAGTAGTCTACGAGCATTACTAGCATTTATTAAAAGAAGGCGAGTAAAGTGGCAACAGTCACGAACGATAATAATCGTTTTCACAGAAACAATCGAGTCCGATGACGAAGATTGAACGCTCGACTGTTAACAATTAGTAAACATGAGCGCGAAGCTATCGGTCGTTACCTTTCCGATTTGCCCCTAAAATATTATCGAATCAACCTTACCATTTACATCGGTAGCGGTTTCTCTGATGCCAGTAGCCAAAAACAGTCATTTTTTAATGACATACATGCGTAGACATATATAGAATAAAAACGTGTTTGCGGGCGAATTGTCCACCGGTTTATAAATGGTCACCACAGCAGATAGGAAATGGTGCTGTATGAAATATCAAGCATTCCTTACATCGCCAATCTTGGGAACTAAGATGTTATGTCCCTTGTGCCTGTAGTTTATTGGTTCAATTACCCTTAAAACCGGAACATAATAATTTTAAGTACTACTTTTGGCGTTCAATATAATGAGAGGAAAATGAAATGTTCACTAAGTTTTTGCATAAGGTGAAGTGTCGAGTTTCTTAAGTGTATTAACAGCTGTTTCTCGTGGACGATTTTTACTTTGATGTTTCGTTCAGTAAGTTGCATCTGATCAACGAACACAACGGCCAAGACAGCCGGTCTATGCAGTGGGCACTCGGGAATCAGTGGAACAGATACACTCTCGTATGAAAATGATTCGCACCGATAGCATAAAATATACAAATACATACACTTTCCAAGGTATTTGTTTACGATAACTTTCACGTATCGCATGCTTATCGAAAAGCAAACTTAACTATCTTCAGACGCTGACGCCTCGAATCGATCGACTTTAACCGACTTGCCAAAAGATAAATGAATTTACATGAATATTCAACGATGTCATTATAGTGGTTCTTTAGTTTCTTCGTATGACAGCTGAATCGAGCTGCAAATCATGACGTCGATTCAAATGAGCAGTCGCTACTGAAATTTGATATGCTTTCTTTAATTTTTCCTACAATTCGTTACACCCATTAAACCATCCTAAAAAATTGGAACGTGTCGGAAGATATTATGGCACAGTATCCAAATTGGAAAATCAAAAAAATATAGTAAAGTCGGGATGCCAAAAATAATTAATATACGCGATTCAAATCCGTTATAACTAGTTTTATTTAAATGTGTAATAATCGCGAAAAATTAAGACAACACTATAGTAAAGGGTTAATCTCCAAAAAAAAAGGTGTTACTAAACAGTGACATGTATAAATTTCCATATTGCCGTTTCAGCTCGGAGATTTTAAAAATACAAATCTTCGAATTCGTATTGAATTATCAATAATATTTATTTTTCGAAAACCCAAGTATTGTTGACCCACACCTCGCGTTGATTGAATTTAAATGCATTTATAGCACATAGTAGTAGTAGATTTGTTCGCAAGAGGTCAGAATCATTCTATATAGACCTTATCCGACCAGTTTTATTCATTATGACCACTCATTACTTATTGTCATTAATTCGGAGAAACGCTGATCATTTAAAACTTCATCATCGAAACATGAGGGACGGTTCTTCCACAGACAAGAAATAAACTCGGGTACTCTAGTAGAAATATTATAAGGTGATCGAAATGAAACGATTAAAATATGTAAATGAGCTGGTATAATATGTATTTATGACGATGAATATCAAACGACACACGAGACGCGAGCGAGCGGCCGGTTAACGTGATCACGAACATAGCTTTTTGCGAGCCATTGTTCTCCACACCCGACGATTCGGGAACAATGCGAGAAAAACTCGCTCAACATACATTTACATCGTATAATTTGATATAATACCTAATAAATAAGCTAAATTACTACATTCTATAAACGAGAATTTAAAACAGCCTGTAGTCACATTCGCGACCTATTACTTGCAGCTATATTTTTAATTACCATATATTATTCTATTCATATAGCTGAAGATTGAAATACTCGTGTAAATAAATAATGAGAGATGCGGATTAATATATAATAAAAAGGTCGAATTTCGACCTCACGACGCGATACTCGGTGATTACAAATTATATTTTGCATACGCATCTATATGCTATAGAATATTTCAAAAAAAAACCCGCGAAAAATAAAAACCAAGTTTAAACCTCATGCGCCGTCAAAAAATTCGTAGTTAATCTAGACGGTGTACTGAAACGTTCATGATTAATATAAAAATACAGTTAATTTGATAAAATAATGTTAGGCAGCGGCACAAATATTAGCGAAACGATAATGGCTCATGAGTCAGTCACAGCGGACGGAGGGCTCCCGCGAGTCGTGTGTGCTTTTCCTAATTTCCCGCGCGCCTCGCCGCGAGTGCGCCGCCCGCCAGCCGCCGCCAACCGGCAACCGCGCCGCCGCCATGGACCTCAGCCAGGTATTTGCCCCGCTTTCTACTCCTACTACAGTAAGCTCTCCGGGAGAGTCTCTCACCGTCCTCTTCCGCAGCTCACATTCCACGACCGCACGTAGCGTTCTCTGACGTGATGGTAGAGACGATAGGATCGCATAAAACATCATTGACATTGCCGCTATAAATATTACAATGTGTTTGTTAAATATCGAATCCCTGAGTCATGTTTCTTCGGAAAACTTATGAATATTTATTAAATGAAATCGTTGATAACGCTTCGGATACCGCCTCGCCGATTGATAAATAGTTTGATTTCATCAGAAAATACTTTTTACTGTCATATAGCCGACTCGACAAAAATTATATACGGTTGCATTCATTCATGATGTAAATACGTTTTGAACAATCATTCAGTAGGTATTTATACAACTGGCTGGTCTCATAAAGCTGTACTGTATGTTTCATTGTATACTTGAATTGTAATGTCTAATAATATGAGAATTACCTTCAAATTTAAATAATCCGAACAATTCGAACACATAAGTAAAACATGCTGCTACCGAGGGCGTCATACATTTACATCTGCGTTTCAATTCATTTTGTGTATGCTCTATTTCACGTACCTTCTATTTCGGAAATTATATCGATTGTTTAACGTGTATGTTTTATTAAATTCCTTTTTTTATTAATTTATTCACCCGTGGATATCGCAAATATACATTTTATGAAAAAAATATATTTATAAGCATAAAAACTTACAACTAAATGCTAAGTCTATCGACATAAATTAGTAGGTACGTGCAAGTGACAAAATGTAGATTATTTAATGACATAACAAAAAATGAAACAGACCTAACATATATACGGATACGTTTGTAATAATAGTCTTATCTTACTGCAATTTGCTTCGGAGTAACGCTACAGATATTTAAAAGATTCAACAAAAAAAAAATGAGCTGTCCGATCTATTTACAATCTTTCTAAGGGTTTGATACTCCCTTCGGGATGTTTTTGATGTGGTAGTTACACTGACTCTTGTGTCACGACATATTTACAACGTTATGGTATGTATGTACAATATGTTGACAATTGTTATTGTCATTAGACCGGAAGAGTATGGGTAAACTTGTAACACTCAGTTTCCGACTTCGGAAAAGTCAATCGAATGTATAGGCATGTCTAGGCACGGCTTATGTTTCTGTAATATGATTCCGCAATTCGTTTTAACTTGTTTTTATATATATATTTTAATAGCAGCCCAATAAAAATGTTGAATGAGGCGTATTACTCAATCTATGCTTATAAAATAACAAGTCCTGAGTGACTGATTTATTACCACCGAGTGTAGACTGCTAGTAACGTCATGAAATTCGGTAAATAGGTTTGTTTTATTGATTCGACTTCCACTAGCGAAGAATTTTTGGAAATTCTCCTCCTAAGGTAGTGAAATAGCGGTTGAAGGTTTGTATGGAAGTCTGTCGTTTTCGAATTTAGACGCATATAACTTATTTTTGGGCTACTGATTAATAATGAGTAGATACGTATTTAAAATATTATATAAAACTAAATAAATACTCTTAGGAGTGAAGTACACAGTGAAATTTTTTTTACACTATTTATATTTCGCTTGAGCAAAGCCACGGTCAATAGCTAGTTCGATATAATATTAATTGTAACGAAGTGTGAAATTGGTAAAGTGTAGTTCATTGATTACCAAATTAAATAAGATCCTGACATATTTCAATTTAATTATACGTGATCGACATAAACTCTTAAATCAAATCGTGGTGGCTTTATGTTTAACTTATTCAACTTTATACTTGAATAATAAATATTTCGATTTAGACTTTCATTTAAATCCTATATACACAAACAATTACACAAGGAATACAGTTAACTAAATAAAAACAAGAAAATGCACACAGCACTGCAATATATTTATATTAAATACACAAAAATAAAACGAAACCTCTTCAGCACACATATTCTCCCCAATACTCATTCATATTGCCTCCAAGTGTCTCTGCTGATGCTGCTGCTGTGCTCATTAATATTACACGAACGAGACACTGGTTTGACGAACTGTTTTCGAAAAGGTGTTATTGTTTTCTCATATATGAACTTAGGTCCAACAAATCTCTTCATTTACCCAAAGCGGTTATTTGAAAATATTCAATCTATTATAGCTGGGAAGTAATGTGAGTTAGTCAACATCGATAACAAGATGATAAAGGAAACGGTTCCGATTTTTTTCAATAATTAAGAAATTCAACGCATTCCTCATAATTGTATTACTCGAACATATAAAATGCGCGTTTGTTTATCATTCTCATCATATCTTCATCGTATTGAAATACAATGCCTAACTAATTTTAATATTGAATAGGTAATAAAGTAATTAATTATAACGAGGGCTCGAGAGTTTTTTATTATGGCTGTCATGTTTTACGAGGGCGTGCAAATGAGGCGCGGGTCATCAATACTAATGTTCTAAGACGATCCAGTAAGATATCGCCCGAGTCGGAGCCCGCGCACACTTGCCGCACGTCTGTCTTGAAAGTACTTTAGTTGATTCTTTTCAATTAATATGTTATAATGATTGTCATATATATTGGCCGATATGATTAACGGCTACAGTGTCTTCGGCAACTAAGTTTCTTGATTGCCAAAAATATTAACTGATTATAAATATTAATCTTGAAATTTTTGAATGCTATCGAACGACATTTTCAGTAATGGGTTATATATTTCGTACTTATGATTTTATTGTATAAAATCTGATATTATCTGCTTTTTCGGAACTGGTCTCTTTATATTGGAACATTCACAAACGGCTACATAAAGTTTTGTTATTCGGCGGCATGGTCACTGATGGGACGAGTGACTACTAACTACCGAGTGAGCCTGTTCTAAAGACCACAATTAATGTAGATGCAAGTTGATACCAACATATTTTATTTTGACAGATGCTTTAGCGTTTGTTGTTGTTGTTTGTGGCACTTTTGGGGTACGAGGTACTAACGAGTACCGGCAGCAATTGATACTAAAGAAGATGAGAACTCTGTAGAGAGTTTGTATAGAGTCGGTGGCCACTTGGGCCATTGGGCGCGACAAGTCAGTCTCGGGGCTGCGCTCGGAGTCGCACAGGTGCGCTTCGCTGACCCACATACGGACGGACACCTGACTTTATCGACTTGTTTGTGTAGCCGATAATAATGTATTAACGTCGTCGCATCAGAATTTCCATAGAATATTTTTTGCGATATGCGAAAGTGTTATTTGCTCAAGATATCAGGTCGCATATCGCTTCGATGGCTAAGGCGTCTATATGGGTCACCGTGGGCTGGTGTAAATTATTTTAAATTTATCATTTTAATATCTGTGATTACAGCAGTGAGTATCGAAAAATATTTAATTGGTATCTTTATACACAAATCTTCTGTAGATGTATACTTTAACACAGAAACAGTTGAACCGATTGTGATGGTTGTTTTTGTGTGCATTTGAGAAGATCCCTGGATGGTTTATATTGGACCCGGCGGTGACAATAAATAAAAATCTTATTTCATCCGGATGAATGCGGGTCTAGTTTCTAGTCTTGGTAAAATATTTAACTTTATAGATTTGGTCAAACAGTATCACGTACTAGTATTAGAAGACCTAATATTTTCTTCAGTTGCACAATCAAAATATAGATCGCGTTAGTCACTGAGCACATTTATCATTGAAAGTAAGTTTTGTTTATTCAAATTCGTGTGATTTGTCGCGATAAGCGGCGGGCGCGGCCGCGCGCTCGGCGCCTTATCTCATTCTCCGCATATCAAAACCTGAAAGATGAAGAAGTGTGTTTGTTTCAACAAAGCTGATTTGGTACTTTACATTCACGAGAAAACCACGCTGTGTCTATAGTAACAGTCTGCTATAAACATATAATACTCGACTAATTACACTGCACATCTCTTTAATAGATATAAATATATTTTTGCAACACGAAACTAAAGAGTCTAAAGCATTTAAGTAAAGTTTGGAAATAACCTTAAAAATTATAACTTTGTAAGTGTATACATTCAAATGTTTTATCCCAAACGCGATACCCGGGTTGTCATAAGTCTCATCGACGTGGCCGTGTTCCTGTCGTAATCGCCTAATTATATTGAAAACAGACATTTTAATTCCATCATTAATTAATATAAATACATGCGATATCTTACCGAGTTATCGATTTCACTTCAACAAACAGAGATAGTCTCCTTATCGAGCTGAGGCGATGCATACATTACGGACGATTTTTACTTCTACTAATCTCTATTTTAAACGCTTTGTCATGTACAGTAACAGCAATGATTTATTATTATTAATCATTAGGCATATTCGTATGCGACCACTGTTGGTTCTACATTTTAATATATGATGAAATCGGTATGAGCGCCACAATCTAATTACAATTCAGCTGATAACTCATTTGTTTGTCTGTCGTCTAAGACAGATATTAAGTAATATTATTCTTACAAAAAAAAGGAAATTTAAATATAATAATCCTAATCTAAATTCTTAGAATAAACATATAAACATCATCAAAACATAGTGCGTCAGCTACTCAAAGAAAAAAAGAATAAATAATACCTTTAACAAAAAGCATTTTGAGGTCGCCAACGTTATCTTTCAGCGTGCGACTCTACTTATTGTCAGCACGTTAAATCGCTGTAAAGTCGCTCGTCAAGCGCGCTATCGCTCACCGATCTGACGTGTGGCTATTTGCATTCGCATGCAGGCAAGTTGTACAAATTGCGAGGGGAGATCAATTAACAACCCCGTACCGCAAGTTTAACGCACGATTACCCTTACATACTAATTAGTTCCGGCCGGAGCTGATTTTAATTTATCAGTTTAAAGGGTTCGATGTCAGTTGAATTTTAAGTTGCTTCAATAAAAAAAATTACGAGGCACGTAAAAGCGAAGGTGAGGTGATCCTTGTTAAAATGACTTCGGTAACTTTTCCAAACAGATAACAAATATTATTTATTGCTTTCAATTTAACTAAGTGGGTATTCAAACCTAATTCCTGAAAATGTTCGCAATGTAGAGCTTTAATTATAATTGCCGAACTCTATCGAGGTAAAAGCGACAACTTTAAATAATATGTGAAAGAATTATAGAACATTTAATAAGTAATGAGGTAAAAATCAGTTCAAGTCTGTTATTTTTATTTACGATACCCCGAGCCTACGGAGAATTTAGAACAAGATGAATGTAGCTTCAAGAGTGCCATATACGACACGGGGCAGGTCGCTACAGGCATTCGCGTTGTAGAATATGTAAGTCGGAGTTGACAGAGTTATAGCGCCGGCTCGTATTTAAGCTAGTTCTATTGAAGTGTAAATCGTGTCAATATTTAGCCGCCGCTGTATATGGTATCGGCGGCGCCTGCGCTTTCCTGCGCCACTGTTACGGGAAAGAAAGGGCCGCTCATTATTCCCGCGTCTCGAGATTTGTCGATAGAGAACTCGTCGTATGACTCAAACTCGCAGCGCGACCAGTGACCATTTAGTTCTTGTCATAGATCTCAAAACTAGTCAGTTTAGACCTAGTGAGAGGGGAGGGTGGGCGTGTCGCGGGGAGGGCGCGTACGCAGCGCACTTGCTATTAGCGGCTCGCGACTTCCTAGTTCGAAATACTCGACAACGATTGGTCGCATCTTGCGTTGCTCGCACAGACCGGCGTCGGCGCAACGTTTTCATCAGCGACGAGGTTATTGAATGCAAATTATATTGTCTTGCGCGATGTCTCCTATCGAGCGGCTCTGCTATCTCCTCGCTCGCAATCGTTGTCGTTATTATTCATGAAGCGATTTAACTACTCGAACAATTACAATTTACCGTTAACGGCACTGGCATACCAACTTGTTTTTAAACTAATGTTGTATTATGCGACACGAGACGTGTCCGAGATGTTATTTATCATTTGCGAGTCGCATGGGATGCTAGATTTCTATCTGAAAGGCTCTGCTGATAAACGCAGGAACACACCTACCACTTGCAATCAAATTATTTTCAAACCGTGACACACGATAAAGCACATAAAAAAATCCCTAACATTTCCTTGTCATATATAATGAAAGGAAGGCAAGAATATGATTAATTATATTATGGTTTTGAATACTTCGTAGTATTGAAATGAAATTCTTCTAAGTAGAAGGTATATGTGAAAAACATATTATTTGAGAAGCTATTTCATTAATGTTCGATGCGTTTAAAATTTCTTCCTTTCTAGCTACAAAAGTAAAAGATCATTCTCGGGCAATAATAGATAGGGTACCGATTAGTTACCGAATTTTGTATGTCCTATCTAAACACTATTTTGCTTCTCTAAAACCAGAAATCATGGACTGTATGAAAATTTAGTATCGATAGGTCATATTGTTTTCGATAGATATACGAATAAATGTTTCTAAAAATACAAAAAAAAGGATCATATGTGGGCTAAAGGATCTAGAATATAGTTTCAGTGTTTAACTAACACGAATAAATAAATCGCAATAACAAACAATAGTTTACATACAAGTTTATTAATTTTTTTTAAAAATTTAGACGAAATACAGGTGTATTGGGAGTATATAGTGTAGCTCTGATAAAAACCCATAGTATGACTGTGGTATAAATATGGAAATTCGTTTATACTTAGATATTCTTATGTTAATAGTCAAACTTTAAAGACTAATTTGATAATTGAAATCGCAATCGCAACTTGAAAAGTATTTATGGATAATAGTTGTTAGACGGAGGAATACTTTTTAGAATTTTAAATAAAGTTTTACATTTGAACATTCAAGGAGAATTTGTGGGTTTCTATATAACGTTTCCGATGGGAAATCGCTCTGAGCTACGAAAATACAACTAGGTAGTTTTAAATTTTAAAAACAAACCGCTGCAAACAATTTTGTGAGCAACGATTATTGATTACTATTAAAATAAATAAATATAGGCTGACAGTCAAATGGACCACTCGGTGGGAAGTGGCACCACCGACCGTGAACCTTTACGTTGTAGGAAATATTAATTTCTCCTTACAATGCGAATGTGCCAACAACTTTGAGAAATATTATGTGTGTCACCGCCGGCCACCACTTCAAGTCGTAATATATGAACGCAAAGTATTGCTGTTTGGCTTTAGAATACCTGATGACTTGGTGGTAGGGCTTTGTGCAAGCCCGTCTGGGTAGGTACCACCCACTCATCAGTTATTCTACCGCCAAATAACAGTACTCAGTATTGTTGTGTTCCGGTTTGAAGGCTGAGTGTGCCAGTGCAACTACAGGCACAAGGGACGTAACATCTTAGTTCCCAAGGTCGGTGGCACATTGACGATGTAAGGAATAGTTAATATTTCTTACAGCGGCATTGTCTATGGGTGATGGTGACCACTTACCATCAGGTGGCCCAAATGCTCGTCCGCCAACCTATACCTTAAAAAAAGACTTACACAAAGTCATACTAAGTAAAAATGTAGACTAAATCAAAACAATGACAGCAAGTACCTAATTCAGTTATTAGTAACATTCTTTGACAGGCTGTCATGGATCATTTATCTAAGGTGTAAGAATGAAAATTACAATATGTCTAGTGAACTGTTCGCTCCCATCAGTCGCAGGAAACAAAGTGCGCAAGCGTCCCGCGCACGCGACGCACATGTCGCGATGTTATCACTCCATTGATATTATGTGTAATTATTTATCAATTGATACTAATGTCCCCCATGCCCAGCCGGTACCTGACGTCGCTCGATGGATCGATCCCTTCTATTCATTCTGTTTCAATTTATTGTTTGTTTGTTGACTGTTCATTCTTGAATATTGACTTTTATTTAAAATTAACTTTAATTTTGTTTCGTTACTTTATTAGCTTTAACTGATAGTAATTGGTTCATTGATCGGTTTGAGTTTCTATTAAGAAACATTCTGTTCAAATTTTATTCTACATAACTGCAGTCCATATTAATTACATAATACAATCATAATACATATTATCATATTGCTAGTAACCAGGCAAATCATGAAAATACGACGTGCGATTTGCAAGAAAATATCATATTTATTCTTAAGTTAACTGATGAGTACCTACCTATATGAGTCAAAGAGAATCAAAGAGAATTTTTAATAACATGAGAAATATTGTGAGTCGAAATTTCTTGTGCGAATTAGATCAAAACTTGCCCACGATATAGATTATTTGATTTTTTGTTTTAAATGTGACAGCCTGTCATCCGACCTCCCATTGAGTAAAGTACGACTTTATGCTTGAACGTAAATTGAAATCGGTGATAACACTTATTCTAAGGTATTCATTCAAATAATAAACGGTAAAAGTAAGGTACATGCTTAAAACTAACCAAACCTTATTTTTTTCAATAGTGACTGACAGTGACTGTTTTATTAATTTAATATTAAAATACCATTGTGAATAAAACCGCTGGCTTACTCAAAATTGTCATAATATAAAATGGATTCATCTTCCGCATTTTCATAGCGTAACAAACAATGGTAGTAGTGATTAGCTGTAGAGCTGATCGTGCCCTGGGAGTCTTCGGGCGGGCTGGCGTATTAATAATCCGCAGCAAGCGGACCACCGCCGAAGTCCGCGCTCCGAGTGACACGAGACGGGCCGGTAATTGCAGGCGCATGCTAATAAAGCTGTCGGCGCGAGTTATGGCCGCGCCCGCCGCCGGCAGCCGGCAGCCGGCATCTGGAGCCCGCTGCGAGATTATTGCTCGTCATTAAGACTCATTCATTACGATACTTTTCACAAAATCAGTCATCGAATCGATCGACTTCAAACAAGCAACTTGTAAAAAATAAACTGCACCCTCTTCATGATCTAGGTTTACGCTAACATTTTGTTGATGATTATTATTGGGTATATTTTATTTGTAACTGTTCCATTTTCAAATTTTATTCTGTACTATCTGTTATTTGTTTGTAACGCTCAATATTCGAAAGGTCAGCCGGTCGAGGCGTTATTACGATTTGTCAGAACTGAAATTTAGCCTCGACGTAAAGGTGTTAAACGTCGGCAATGAACGAAGTAATGAATGGGTTCATTCAAAAGTTGCGTGCGCTCGGGCCTCGGCTGCACTCCACCTTCTGAAAGAGAACCAGTTTTGACACGTGAAGTGAAAATGTTTTGACATCTTAAAAATTTGTACAGAATAAAATATTCAGTTTTTTTAATTAAAAAAGCTAAGTGGAATATTGCGCAGATAAATTGCCGCTATTGAAACTATGTGATTAGAGCAATCTAATATAATTTAAACTCTTGGTCTTAATCATTTGAAAGTATAATTCTCAAAGACATTTCAGTATATATTTATTGATCTGTAAAGCACGTAAGAAGTTAATACATTGCCGTTTACATTAATTACTAATTATTTTATATTAGACTAGCATTTGTATTCAGTTCGCGTTTGTTAAATTCCTATGATGTTGAAATTAAGCAGTTAAGGCCAAACGTCCACTGAAAGTAGAGTGCTTTTCTTATTCTCTACTTTTTAGGCTTATAAACTGTTTTAGATTCTATCCCAGTACACATACATTTGTAGACACATATACATATGTCGTGGCTAGAAGATTTTGGACTCGTTAGCTGAGTAGAAAGTACCGTATCATTATTTGAATCAAGGTGTGTTTAATAGAAATAGGTACGTGTGTGTGCTTGTGTGAATGTTTAGGACTACTAACAATTACCGCATCGATAAAAAACGGACAGAAACAACAAAGTGTTGTACTTTTTTATAATGCATTAATGTAGATGTAGTATGATGTATTACGAAGAAGACTCAATTTCCAATATTTTAAAGTACACAAACATAATTTAAATTGTAATTTTTCAGCTTGTACTCTTAATAAACTCATGTATACTAAGATTTCTTGTAAACACGGGTATCACTCACTCTTACAAACGAGATGTATTCACGAAATATTCAAGATCTCTAATATATGTATACTAAGGTTATGTTAAGCTTAACTAACTTAACTAGCTTAGCTAACTTGGTTAGCTAACTAAGACTAACTCGCCTACGTCGGTACTACGCCTACGCCTACAAGGGAATACTTGGTATTGTTGTGTTATGGTTTGACGTATGAGTTAGTGTAACTTACAGGTATAAGGCACAACGTCTAAGCTCCAAAACATCGTAGGTTGGTTGATTGGTAAATCGGACAAGTAAGATGAAAGTTACATATTTCTTACAGAGTCAATGTCTTTTGTCGGTGTTGATCAATCTACCATGAGAGGTCTATCTGCCTTCCTATTTACGTAGTATTTAGAAATGATGATGTTGTAGAAATAGGAATACAATAAGTTCGATTAAACATAACTGGACAGCGCGGACATGATTCTATCGTCAACACAAGACAATCCAACACGACGGTAACGCCTTCCAACGTAAAGTTAAAAATGAGTTGGGTATTTATGGTAAATATGAGTTCCTTAATTACAAGAGATCGAGACTTGGGGACTGTGGATATGAAACAGATCGCGCTCTGCAGCTCGGCGCGCTCGGTGGACGGGCAGCTCGGCGGTGTGTTCCGTGGGTGGGAGAGTTTCCCGGGCGCCGGTATTCGCAATTAATGCAAAGATGCTCCTGTGTGCTTGCGCCGGCATATCTCCTTTTTTGCGAACGCCTCTCCGACCGCCACCTACCGCGCCCGGTGTCGTCTGCCGGTAAAAACTGTTATTAGTATGTATATTGCACGTTCATTAATATGTTTCTTTGACGAGTCGCTGAAGAATGTGATTTATGAAAGCAATCTTCGTATTGGAATTATTTTAAAACACCGACAAACATCAGCGCGGACGATAAATAACCCTCTCATTTTTCTATATTAATGAATATTTCGTTCATAGTATTTGTATGTCAGTAGTTACAATTATTATTTGAAAAATATATTAGGCGGAAAAAGGATTTAGCAGTGTTGTGTATAATTGTGCGTTGAAGCCCATTTTACTTCGACATCGTTAGAGATAGGTGTTTTATATGACAAAAAGTAAAGAGGGGCTAAATCTTTCGAGTACAAATGTAAAGCACGCCGGGCTGCGAATTAGCGACGTCGGCCGTCAGCGGCGGTCGCGGCGGTCGCGGCGGTCGCACCCGCGGCCACCCGGCGCGCCGGCTACCGGGAAGCCGGCGCCCACACGGCCGCCCGCTCCGCGCGTGTTTTGCGAGTTTCCACCGGCGAGCGAAGCTAGGACCACCGCTGATACACCCGCTTCGACATTCTACCGCATGGCGATTTCTCCTCATGTCGCTGCTATCTGACGAATGCCTCAGAATGTTCTAATGCCGAAGCTTCGCGTGAGGCAGCCTTCACGAGATCGAATGAGTGTATCGTGACCTACGTTAGGTTTGAGTGACTTACCTACCTGCTGTTCGTTGAATTGTGATTCGAACGAAGTTTTTTATTGAAATCGATATCATTTTGTTCACGATCGATGCTTAGATTAACGTCGGCTGCGCGAATATATGCGCCGCCTACGAGACAAGGAAGTATCATCGCGGGTCGAAGTCTGACTTTGATTGTCACTGCCAATTTAGTTCAAGTGCAGTCGTGTGTCTCCATTAGTCTGTAATAGGAGTACTAGTTAGTTTAATGATTTTAAATACCAATTACGAATTAATAAAACTCGACGTTCTCATTAGTAAATGTTTTCAGAAAGAGTACGTAATGTCATAGCTCGCAGAACTTACACAAGTATTTTTAAATAAATCTAAGTTTATGAGTGGTTTATTAAAATACTTGGAATATGAGATATAATTGGCGATCGCGCTTATACGTGTCCTCATTAGCGACTCGACTAATATTTATATTTGTATTACACGTGTGTGAGTGAGAGTGCTCCGAGCGATCTGATTGGTCGAATATGTTTTTATTAGCACTTAAAGCTATTCTGGAGAATGCGAATTGAGACAAATTTAATGTTGAGGCCATGCTGACGCAGACCACCATCGTTTATAAATCATGAACAATATGTTTTAATAAGCGTTTGAAAGCCATAAGTCATCTCTGTGGTACACACATATAAAGACGTGCGGATAGTTCATTTCGATCCCATATTATGATCAACCAATCAAATAATGCCATTAATCGTAGCCAACGCTGTGATCGCTGTGATCGCAGCGATGGCCAGTGATTGCGGCTATTACCTAGGTATTGTTTACGCTCCCTGGGCGCAGGCGCTCGGAAGTGAATGCCCTAATCACAGGGTACGAACTATCATTACCTTTCTCCAAATATTGATGGAAAGGTTTGGAAAGGAGGATGCCTACTGCCTCCGCTACTATCGAAGGCTGTTTGGAGTGCAACCATTCCAAATATATAGGACAATAAATATATATAAAACTCTTCCGATACTGACTGATTGACAGACAACGCACAGCCTAAACCACTGGACCTAGAGACTTAAAATTTGTCACACGTATTCCCAAAATAAAATTCCCACGGGATAGGGATTAAATAGGATATATATTTTTAAACCAAAGCAGCTCTATCTCGCTAACTATAATTATTAGGGGTTTCAAATTTAGCATCCTAGTTATTAATAAAATACTAAAACATTGAAGGTATGCCTTCGTAAGTAGTCCTGAAATTGCCGAGAAAAAGAGTAATAAATAATTGTATATTTAAACTAGCTTATTATAAGAAACGGTAACATTAATTCAGCTGCACTTAACTGACATCCTTGGGTAGACTAATTTTATAAAATACATCCATAATGTATAAATAAAGATGCGTTGCTGTTATTGGATGTTTTTGTTATTATATTTATTAATATAACGAATGTACACGTCAACAAGCGACGTCGTAGGTCGTAGTAGGTCTCCGTATATATGATATCCTTAGAAAGGTGCAGGGCCACGATGAGTGAGTCTATAATGTGATGATTAAGGCTATCTTTACTTATATCTTTTTGGTGGAGAACATTTATCCAAATTGAACCAAAAAAGCGACTCCGAAATAGAACGTCCCAAGCCTAGGAAAATAAGTTAAGTTTGTTACTCGACGATCTCTGTGGTCGAGAAGTGTGCACCGGTTTTCGTGGGTACGAGGTCCCGGGTTCGATTCCCAGCCGAGTCGATCTAGAAAAAGTTTATTAGTTTTCTATGTGGTCTTGGGTCCAGGTGTTTGTGGCATCTTCGTTACTATTGATTTTCCATAACACAAGTGCTTTAGCTGCTTACATTGGGATCAGAGTAATGGATGTGATATTGTCCAATATTTATTTATTATTTATTTAATTATTACTGCGCCCGATCACTCTCTGCGGTCAGATTTCCCATCGAACGCATAGGTCAATATAATTATAAAGAATTTAAGCTTACTCTGATCGTTCATCATCAATGTGATGGACTTCATTTAGCTATTTACAATATACACTCGTTTTTATAGGAAACTTAATGTGTTAAGTGTTTATTCTATGTAGACCTCCATAAACGATACATGTAGTAATATAGAAGTGGTACGTAACGTAATATGATTATGTATTCCCTGACCCGCTCTGATCTCCGAGGCTCCGATCTCGATCGGTCAACGGTATTGGCATGAAGAGCAATTTCCATAGCGCTGCGGCAGGTGCTTTATTGTTATTAAACTAAATCCAATCAACTGCGCCCGCGCACCGGCGCTTCATAGAGATGGGATGAGATTTATCGATAACGTACGGTGTATTCGTTTTATTTCATAATATCGTTTTATATCGTTATACCGGCGATATCAATAAAAAAGTGTTTGTTTTCATGCGGTAATGCTGTTTCGAATAGTGTATAAATTACGTATCATTATACGTAATGGCACTCAGGTGTTTTAAGACGTCATTAATGTTTCTTGTCGCGCTGTAAACAGCTAGTAAACATAAGTTAACGGACTTTGTCAGTTTCAATAACATATTATGAGATTGTGTCATATCTATAGTATAAGTAGTGTAACTGATTTGAAGCAAATTCTTTGAATAATAAAAAGTATTTGAATGAATTTGATAACATCACTGGAGTGTCTCGCGAAGACGCGCGAGCGGGCGATCTTTTTAATAGTGGAGCGCCCTGCGCCTGCGCCTGCGCCGCGTGATTGCGTAATTACTACTGCAAGCACTGCCTTTACATATATCGCTAGATTTATCATTTGTTTTGTTTGTGTGTGTTTATTTTTGTAGTTTTACGTCATCAAATTTATTTATAAATATTAAAAATGTTATTGTTTCGTATTTATTGACTTAGTATTAAGATCGTATTTCTTATTGAACACATTGTAATGTTGTCATTTTTAAAAAGCAGTCGACAGGATTGCGTTATTTAAAATTAGTGATTGTACTTTAACTTAATCTTCTCTAACCGTACGCATTATAATGGGCACTGATCTATAAGTACGTTGCAATATTACAAAGTATCATTAAAATCTCGAACGATCGACCTTACGCTACGGAGCTCATTATTTTGCTTTGGATAGCTATTATGAAGCACAATTTGGGCGACAGTGCGGTTGTTAGCGTATTATTACGCGGGCAGTAATGCGCGTACGCAAATCACCGCGCCCGCCGGATAAAAATAATTGCACCCGCGACTGCGCCGCCGCTATTATCTCAAACTATACACAATTACCGATCTTCGCCTTCATCCCGAAGCTTACTCTATGAGAATTAATATGAGGGTAATGTGCTCGTCCGAATACATTGAAGAATTTCTATTAACGACCTTCCGATCGGTTCGTGACCGCACAGTCATGTAACACGAGCTGGATTTCAAAGTTTCGTCGCAGTAGCGAGGACGTTATCCATCAAGTTCATTATAATATTAATCAATACTTTCACATGGAGGCCGGGATGAAATCGATGCAGAATAAGCTTTAATATTAGTTGTGCCATACTAATACAGGGTTAACTCGAAATGATAGAGTGCGGGGACAATATTGATGGGGCCCGAACGACCCGAAAAATCAGCTTCGGTCACGTTACGCATATTAAGAAAATCTTTATTATATTGTATTAAAATTTTAAATAAGTAGGTACATAGAAGTCAATGATAAAGTTAAGCATTTTTCATTTTATATTGAAATTACAGATTGAAAGGCTTTTTCTTTCAGGAAGTGGCTTAATATAATAATTATAATAAAAAATATAACATTTAATATTCACGACATGAGTACTTGTGTATCAACTTCGAACTCAGTTCAAGAGTAATGATGAAGATTAAATAGCAAATTATTATGGAAACGAAGACAAGTAATTTTCATAAATAGGAAATTTAAAGATTTGTCGGGTGGGAGGCGTATCGCATTAAGCGGCCGACGAGAGCAACAAAGGGCCGTAATTGAGATCGGAGTGATTTGCATAATGCGCGCGCGCTGCCGCGATGCTCGCTGCGATGCGTCTCCTTCTTCGAACATTATCATCGGGTTTCAGAACCTCATCCACTTTAGCAATTATTTATTTTCAGCGTGCGTGTATAGATTGCGGTATACATCAAATATCTTAAACTGAGAAAGGTCAGCAATCAGTAAGCAAAATCAGTAAGCTTAACACGGATCACGGGCAATCTTTATTGTTGCATACTTTCAAATAGTTCATAATCATGAACAATTACGGACAAAAGTGTCTTCACCGAGTAAGTTCGTGCCGAAAATTCTTTCTTTTATAGAATCTATAAACTTAACTCTCACTCTGTACTGTTTCTATTTTATAATTTAATCTAATTAAAAATTTAAGAGCTGAGTTATTTGAGTGAAGTTGTTTACATAGATAATTATATATTGTCTATTTTCACTTTTTTATATAACAGTTACTTATATTATGCGTACTTTGGGTCTGAAGTACTATTATCAAGATAAATATATCATCTTTCCATTATCTATTAATTCTGATGAAAGAGTTCACCAAGAACACACTTCGATAAAATATGGTAGGAATACATCCTTTACAGCCATGCGTCGCGTTGGGAGAAGGAAATTTAAAGAATTGTGTCCGGAATGCAATCTTATAGTATATTATAATTTAGGAAAAATCTTTAGCAAACCAAACTAAATAGGTAGATAAAGGATGCATCTAATTACATCTATTTATTTTTTCTAAAAAAACTAACGCCTGTATTTCGCACCTTAAGGTACAAAAGTTTGAAGCTTAGAGCCGAATATTTATTTTGTAAATTATGATTTAAAACAAAAAAAAAAATAAGAGTAAGTACAGTCCACCGTGATCTCTTGTCTTGTCATGGTGTGTGACAAGCAGACGAAGCTACGAGACGCGGTATCGAATATGTATGTATTTGGATGATTAATTTCACGAGGAATGTTATCACTCGAGTGGCTGCTTTATACATATATTTGTATTATTAATTGTAAAGTTTTGTTTATTAAGCATTTATCGTTGACTAAGTAAATACAATTTGACCGATTCCATTGTCGTTATCGGAGATAACGTCGGCCAAACGATTCTTTATACATCCATTGTAATGAATACTACAACACAAATACAAGCTTCAGTGTACCAGAAAGTACTTAAACAAACCAAGTCACAACAACAACAATAGCACCAGCCTATAAATTTCCCACAGCTGGGCTAAGGCCTTCTCTCTCCTTGTGGAGAAGGTTTGCAACACTTTCCACCACGCTGTTCCAATGCGGGTTAGTGGAATACACATGTGGTAGCATTTCTTATGAAATTAGAAACATGCAGGTTTCACCGACGAGCGCGAGATGAATTGTAACCACAAATTAAACAAATGAATATTCAGCAGTGCTTGCTAAAAAATCAATCATCGTTTAAGACGCACGTGTTCTAACCACTGGGCCATCTCGGTTCAACCAAGTCATGGTAATTATTTAAACGAATGGATTATATTCGATGGGTCCAATTCCAAGGGACAATTTCCATGATACAAGAATCGACATCGACGGTACTTGTCCTAACTGCGTATGCTGCGGAGCTGAATTAATCTGAAGGACATTTGAACATTTGAACATTATGTTATACTAGAACTATTACATTTTGTTTGAATAGTTTTTTAAACCAAATTAATTGTTGAAAAGTAACTTTGTGTTTATTTATAAAGTACTAATTAATTAAGTAAGTAATAGTTTTACCTCTTAATAAGATCGTTTTCTTCCTCATCTGTATCAAAGTGGAAACTTCTGCTCAAAATTTTACGCATAGAAGATACATCAAATGTGTACATCAAAATTTATGCATAGACTAAGTTATGAAATACTCTTTCATTATACATCATCACCCTATATGTGTAAAATACTGAAACCTCTTTAACAAATAATGTAGTGACTTAATTCAATCTAATTATATAGTAAAATTATATTTATTTTGTGCTATGTATGTATGTATCAAGAATAAATAGAGGTTTGTAGAAATGTACCAAAAATTAACTACATATAGGTAGACACTTCGAAGTGAATTATTACTGTATCGCTATATTTAATACATTACACATTTAAAAACGATTATTTCAATTTATGCTTCATATTGCTCCACATTAATTAGTTATTATTAAACGTCAATTGGTTATTAGACACGTCGTAATATCACATATGGTAAAGTATTTATTCTTCGGGATCATTGTTAAGTTTACTGCATTCAGCAAATGAAATGATGCCACTCATAGTTGCGGCGCTGCGGTCAAGTTTTGATTAAAGTGTTCACCATTCGCGGAATTATCCGTGACCTTCTCGTTTACTCGGAACGGAAAGATTTCAACAGTCGTTGTCTCCTGTTGAATATTGAAGAGCACAATTAGCACTCATAACTCGACACAATTATAGCGAGCGATGTGGGAAGTCAGCAGGACACTGATATAATTTGATGCGTAACGAACGAGTTTCCTTTTGAGGCGTTTCGTGACAATTCCCCGCGACTACGCCGCATTTGTACATGTTTTAATCTAATGTATTATCT
Source organism: Vanessa cardui (assembly GCF_905220365.1). Classification (NCBI taxonomy): domain Eukaryota; kingdom Metazoa; phylum Arthropoda; class Insecta; order Lepidoptera; family Nymphalidae; genus Vanessa; species Vanessa cardui. The sequence goes on from NC_061130.1 coordinate 15,278,497, forward strand.
ATTCAGATATTTTATTATACATTAAATGAATAATAAAGTGTTACTTATCCTGATGAATGTGTCACAGCCGCGGTGCTATTAACGTGGGAAGGAAAAATTACGCTTGGAATGAAGTAACTCGTAATCGATTTGGTTTTCAATTACATTTATTATGACAGGTTTATGTTGAATTTGGTCTCGGAGTATTTTGTCATCTCTCTTAACATATTGTAGACGTGGGGAACATTTTAGGTGTGGCATGTGGCATACGAGGTGACGAAATTGTGAGTTATTACATATATAACATTACATGTATATATTTAAAGTGGAAGTGAAATCTAAAAGTGAACTCTAATCTTTATAAAAATAAAATATAACTGTAGTATAGAAAACCAGTGTAATGTTACTCGCAGTTATGACTGTATATAATAATTAATGTAAATTAGTTACAGTTATATATGTATAAACTCCAAGAGTATATTTTTAAGGAAATACTCGCTACTAACACAACTTTCCGCTGCAGATAGTTAAACCGCTTAAGTTTTGTTAGTCACTTTGTTCAATTTGCAATAAACGGCGTGGGGCCACGATACTCTCTGCGAGCTTCAATAAATAAATTTAACTAGATTATCAGCGCTCGCGTCGGCCGCCTGCGCCCGCGCAGCGCCTCCGGGTATACTACTGGATTAGTCGCCGCATCGAATTACAAACAAAGTTTTATGATTAAATGTTACAAGTTATATGACACGTATTTTTATTTCGTACCATTCAATTTAAGTATCTAGCTCATTTCTACGAGACAAAAACCACAGCTTAGAAGGAATAAACATTTATCACCCTTAAACCTGTACTTGTAAATCCGAGCCTATACTATAATTAATTATGTTTGAAATAATGCGATGTCATGTCCGCTTTATTTTGCTCAAATTCTACTCGGCGGACAAATTAGATGGAAAAAGACAGAGCAGACGACTACTTACAGCAGAGCGGCCGGCGCAGGCGCGGCGGCGAGCGATATTCAAACTGCATGCTTGCTTTATGGCGCTCGCGCCGCACGCAATTACAATACTTCAGCGCCGGCCGGCCGACTGCTTCGCGTGAGAAGATGCGCGGTTTCCTGCCTCGACCAACATACGGGTCCGCGGGCCGCGCCAATAGCGGCCCTGCGCGCTCGGCGCAGGCGCGGCGCGACCGCAGCCCGCTATCGGCGCGTAACAGCACTAAATCGTGCAGCGTTTACAAATATTATTTGTAGAAACATCCGCGATCTAGCTGAAACTATGACTGTTTATAGCTGAGTCCAGTGATATTAATTCAATATGTAGAAATTGATTGCTATTGGGAATTGTACGGCTGCGTATGGTTATCTAATGTTCTACTGTATATAATCTACTTACTAAATAAATATGTTGTTCATAAGTTTCTGACGCAAAACTAACAGTATTTGCATAGCACATGACGTAAAGATCTATCTGCCCAGAGCGGCCCACCCCGCGAGTGCAAGGCTCGTGTCGCAGAAGCTTGCGATCCATATTCATCCCGCTCTGCGTCTATTCAGGCTTTAATTGTCAGTAATCGGCGAGCGAACAGGACGATTACAATCAGAATGAAATAGTGTCCAGGGACAGGCGGGCGCGGCATTTCCTCGATTATCATGCGGGCAGTTTTTGCGCGCGACAATTACGCGGCATCAGTATGCATGCAGCAGACGCGCGCGCAATCCGGCCACCGCCGCCCGCGCCCCGCACGCCCCGCGCCCGCCCGTCGCCCCTCTCCGCTCGCTTTTTGCCGTGCTCCTGCGCCTGCGCCGTGGGAGCCACGCTGTTGCATGCTTAGATGCTCTTTGAGTTTGATGCTGGTTGAATATTTTTCTCTTATTAGTGAGATATGTAAAGTGCGTCAGGCATTTCCAGCGAACGAGAAACACGGAGTAAAGAAGTTAATGTCTTCTTGTCACGTGTTCAGGTTTCAGCTAAACGGAAATTTCTTTTATGAAATGACTACTAAAAGCAAATGATGAATTAGTAATTCGTGTGTCCCTTACTGTATTTAGATTCAATTTTATTGAAGGGGTTTTAGATTTATTATTTGTTGTGTCATTCCAAAACAAAACCAAACCAAAATGGAAAATATTAATCCTCAAATAATACTTTCAGACTTGTGACTATAGAGCCTAGAATGCACTATTTCATGAAAATAGTTACTTGACTATGCTAACATGTACTTACTTGACTTTAGAGAATGACGCATACTTACCTACTTATATTACCTACAGCAACTTGTTCCTTTTGTGCTCTTTATTGCTGAAGTGATATTTATCACTTACATATGAAACTTGGACCAGTACTTTAACAAATACTCTTCATACAATATAATTTAATTCAACCATCGTTAAAATAGCTAGAATCTAGTCAGCTACGTCAGCGACGACAGGTTACTAGCAAGGAGGTAGCGAGTGTAAGATTGTTGTGATTGATTAAAATATGATATTCATATAATATCACCAATGCGTGGCCGACGCACTTCGTCTATTTATCATATATGTATGTATATCTATATTATACAAATGTCCAATCTAAAGGCAAAGTAAAAATGTAGATAATGAATATATAAGTAAGAGCACGTCATCCCGCATACTTTTGATCATTGTGTCGATCGTGATGAATATTTCATTTATTCAAAACCGAAAAAATATTGTTAGCGATTTGGGCGAAGAGACGTGTTTGCATCCCGCGCCCGCGCCGCGCCCGCGCCGCTCCAGCCCCGCACCGCTCTAAAAACTCTTGCATTCAAACGATATGACTCGCCGCCCGCCTTCCGCCCGCTCCGCCGTCCGCGGCCCGGACCCATTCACACACCTGGACCGACCTATACGAACTGAAATTAACAATTAAACCATATTCGATGCTCTTAATCGTCTTTTTTTTCGGGAAACAATGCCAGTCGCGCTTCGGTCGCAACGTGTAGAGGTCATAAAGTTTTGTTAGGTTTTTATGAATTTGACGAATTATACGAGGGCCCTTACATACCATTTAAATTATCTGCTGGATCTAAATGCGCCTCGCGATTATGCAACGGGAGACGCTGAGACGTAATCAACCTTCAGCACTTCATTAGACGCGACCACTTACTTTGATTGTCAGTGGTCGCCAGTCCCTCGTCGCTCACGTCCCGTCACGAGTGGAGACGAGCCTCATTTCTAATTCTTCAGGTTGATACGACGTTTTCGATCTAAGTTGAACGTTTAGTTATGTCTTATGTTAATGACGAGCTACTTTTTTTTCATTTTTAGTCTAATTTGGTCCATCGCAACAAGTGGTTAGGAATGGAATGTCTTGACGGCGGTGGCTGTCGTCAAAGGTCGAGCAGTGGGGCTGTCGGCGCAGGTCATTTAAATATTATCGCGGCTCATATTTGAAATGCCTTTTCGGAAGTTAACTTGTAAAAACGAGTAAACGACCTTATATAATATTCTTATGGTCTTTTGACTCTTTCAATACCAAAGTTTGCTTTTGATATATATAAAAATCTTAAGTATTATACTGCTAAAAAATTAAATAGATATATTTTTGTACGCTCAAAAAAGTTGGAATGAAATTTGCGTTGAATTAATGGAATATTTCTTGGAACGTATCAGAGACAAGGTGCTGGTGGTTTTATCATGTTAAGTAGCCTTAAATTTCTTAAGAAAAGTTTTTCGTCCGGCAAAATCATTTGCATATCTCCACATCTGAAATCCGTTGACAATGTTTGTTGCTATTAATCTTGGTCACATCCAAATCTGGCATCGCGCCTTCTTTGAAGATTGGATCATTTCGAGCATAGCTTTGCATGCACAAAAGCGGACGGACTGTCATAATGATGACACAAAAAAACTATTTTGATTGTTGTAGCCCATTGTCTTATTCTCATATTAGAGTCAAATACACAACGTGGTGTTTCTTACGGCCATAATTGTTGCTTCTTGATTTGGAGTCGGGACACGTGTCCCGTGGTTTTCGACACTTACTTGTGCCCGCTATTATCGAGCTAAGTATTTCGTTTGATCGTTTCTTTGACGCTTTGTTTACATGGCCTTAGAAGTTTCGAGTTCCTTTGGTATTGTTACGTATATGCGCACATTTCTTCGTATATTGGTGACATCTCGAAGATACAGCTTTAGAATTATCGTGAAATTTGTCTTTTTGTTATGTATTTATTTTACCGTGAAGGTCGACGAGTTTAGGTGCTAGCCGTTTGAAAGATTCGGTATAGGATATTCTATACCCAAGATATAAAAATAGTATACTGTTATAAAAGTGAGAAGTTAGCTAACAGCAACCCTACCGTATGTTTACGTTCAGTCGGCAGTAACCCGATCGCGTATTTAGCCGCCTTAACAGTTCGCTCATCAATCATCGGAAAAAATTGTGCCCCTCGCAGCCCGGCCCTCGGTAAAGCGACTTGAGATATCGGAAATTATAAACAAATTATGCGACTATTTACTGTACACATAGTTTAGTTAAGTTTACTCGACGAGCAGGTTATGTTACTGAAATCAAGGGTACTTTTGAAATGTTTTGAAGCGCCACCTCTATTGTTTTATTTAATAATATTATAATCGCTATCAATAAATACGGGAGCATCTCTTGCTTAAAGACAGCTAAAGTTTAATACGGTTCTTTTGTTCTTTCAGTGGATGGCCTATGGCCCGCGGCGGCGATTATCCTTAATTTATAACAATTATCGCCGCCGTAAACACAATGCTTCGAATGGTCCAAAAGAACCCTTATTAATAGAGTAGCAACATTCGACTAATTTCTCCGACAGAATCTGACCTCGAAGTCCCGGTTTTGTTTAATGGAGATATTATCCGTGTTATTATTTTGGGGAGCGTAATTAAAAACGCATCAGATGCCGCTGTGAATAATAAATCGTATATTTGATTAGTGTTCTCGTCTAATACAATGAATTAAAAGATAATAAAGCTAATGGCTAGAATATAAAAAGCGCCATGGTAATGCGAGTCATTACGGCCGTTTATTAGTGAGTTATGCCGAAGTTACGTGAGCGGATTATGGCGTTCGGGTAATAAGCGATTTGAAAACCAAATCCTATGTTCCGCGGAATCGGCGGTCGGCCGGTAATAGCGACAAAAACGGCAGCTTATTAATGACGGCGCTACTGGCGATCCGCGCGTTTCATTATTTCCCAGGAGAGCCGTGACAAATCTGTGCCGCTGCGAGTGGCCGCCGTCGTCGCATGCACTCATACATTTTCATAACTCGAGTTGTTACCGGGAGGAGAAAAACGCGGCGTCGAGACGCGATCCGATCGTAATTGCGGCCGTTCCCACTAGAGACATGTCCGCGATTCTCCGCGGCTCTATGAGCAGCGCCGAGGGCCTCAATGACATTTTTATACACTCATTGAGCTCCGACTTACAGCGAAACAGTAATAATCATCACGTAGCCACCGCAGGCTCTGGCTGCGCGCGGCAAAAACGTTATCGACTCGCAACTATTTAATAACCCGCGCATAAGTTATTGTTTATCTCCACGACATATCTACGGCGTAGTCGAGTCTTTACAGGACATCATTACAGCGGCAGTCGTGACTGAGGTACACAATTGTGTATTTCAGATTTGTTACTATATTGGAATTTTTTGAGTATACCAAGGTTTCTATCACAGGTCTGTGACAAAAAGCTTGAAACAAATTTAAACAGTTACTAATTTGTTAAATTGTAATTAAAAACTAATATTTTTTATCTATTGATTGTGTTTTCTTGGGAAAAGGCTACATTGGCATCATATGATATAGAGAGTGCATAGTTTTTCAGTCAGACGATTGTTGCTATTATATCGTTATTCTCAGTCTGGGTGCAGGTCCCATCCCGAGCCGCTGCATGGAGTAAAGAATTGTTGACATTTCTTATACCGCCAACAAATACAGCCTTGGTAGAGAAAAATAAAACACAATTTTACAATTAGCATATTATTTGATATATAAATTTATAACAGTAGCGTGTAGGTTAAGCACTATTTTAAATAAATATTTGCGTAGTCTAATACCACGTCTTAGAGCAGAAGTACCCAAAGCTCGTCACGCAAATGCCAAGCGAACATACCGTCCTTCAGCCCGGGCCCGCTCGAAGCAATAATTAACATTTCAATTAAAGGGCTCGTATCGTAATGTCGACGATATCGATCGTAAAAAGTATAATTTATGTAATCAGTGGATTATATTAATTTCCCGCGCGTATAACGAATGGTTTTGCAAGGCGGGCTGTATTTTATCCATTTAGATTAGAGCGAGCGGCGATAATAAAATAATAAGCAGTAGGCAGCCTGAGCCGCGGTGTCTCGACACGCGATCTATGGCACTTTTTACTGGACGAGCGATCTCATTCCGTCGTTGCAACATTCTCCGCGTTACCTGCTTAACTACATTTGCCGAGTTAGCGCATAATATTTTTTTAGCGTCTGTCAATCATATCTGCTGGGAAGTCGGCGCCGGCGCAGCGCAGGCGTTAGCGCACACAGGACACGTACGTCGGGGGCTATCGGCGTAGTTTATTGCGACGTCTTTGCCGGCACTGATTCGAGCGGGATCGATGACACCGCGCCCCGCGCCCGCCGCTGGGCCCGTTGGCGCGGCGCCTGCAGCGTGGGCGCTGACGTTCGCGGTGAGAACGTCTCTATGACAGCCGAGCCATACTTCCTATAAACGATTGCACATTCTATTACTACTTGATTGAGTTTTTATGATAACATTGTTGTTGAAAGCTTACTCGTTTTGTTTGGCGCTGAACTTTCAGTTGAGGACTGGTCTTTTCACTAGTATCCACACTGAATAGACAATCTAATTATCGGTTAGACTTCTGGTCAATCCGCTGTCGGGCAATTGAAACCTGTATCGGAATTGGTATTTTTTCGTAACAACATAAATAAAACCGATTGAAAACTTCCAAATACGCACACGGGTTCAGAGAGCGCGTGTGTAAAAACTTGACATATGCTAATTATATTGCCTTCATATTAAGCGTCTCATATGGTAGTATGCCACCATTGCCTATCGACATTACTAATTTACATAATCGCCGACATGACCTTCCGATCGCGGAGAAATTAACTTGTTATAAATCCTTTGCTCGCTAGATATGACTTTTAGTGCAACTGTCATGCTGAGAAAAAGTAATGTATGTCATACGTTGCATGAGGTCGCGAGGCGCGAGCGCGTGGTAGCCGGCGGTGGCGGTCCGTTCCCACGGCACATTTGTCCTTATCGCGGGCTACTTGTAATTAATCCGCGTTTGCTGCAAATGAGCTTAGATTATGCGAATCCACTCAATAAATATTCTGAATGCCCTTTTATTTTCCATATTAAGTAAACAGCAATGATTGTAAAATATATACATTTGTTTACTAATTTCACAAACGATCTAGACGAGAGATTGAGGTCGGAGGAAAAAAGCAGCGCTTGTACGCAGCAGCGCTGTCGAAGTGGGCTGCGTTCATAATTATAATCGGGTAATTACGTGGCCACCTGTCAGCGCAGGCAGACATCAACACCGGCCTCGCAATAAATGTGCTTGTCTTTGAATAATATGACTATATTTATCCGCACGTTTCTGTTCGATTGACAGTTTGACTGTCCACATCGGTGTACACGTCACTGACGTGATAAAGCGTGTCAGCGACTGTTACGGTGTAACGGACGACAGGATTGGTGTCTGTTTTTACACTGATTAATCGCTATTTATTACCATACCGCGCCGTTGCGCAACATACAGAACATACTATAGGATATAAAAGGAAAGCTTAATCTGTTGTTAGCTAACAAAATATTACGCGCGTGTGTGGTTGTCTGTGGTCAGGTTTGATTCATAATTATGCAATTATCAAAGCATTATAAACATGAGCCTACTCATCTTTTTATAATCCTAAAATTTAGATTGTGATGCTATCACTCAATGAAGTACAAGTGAAATCTTCAAGTACATGGAATAACTTCAAATGATACTGTGTTGATAACTGTGGAAACACCGGCTACTTAGTAAAATTTTAAACCGAGCGACTGATATGCAATGACAGTCTAAGGTGCCGGGTGCCAACGGATGGGATTCCTTTTTAAACGTTCGTGACATCAATGTTTAGGCTTCTATTGTGAGAGGCAGTCGACATACCGTTTTTGTAAACACGCTCCTTAATAGAGTTAAAGTTCTTATGGAACTTCTCCATTTTTATGTTAGAAACAATAACAATAAAATACCGTGTTTTTCATAATTCACTCTTTTAGAGGATTACCTTCGATTGTGAAAGTTTCTCATTTTTATACTGTGTTGGAAATCATTACTATTTTAAATACTTTTATTACTCAAGAGATAATAGATGACAGTTTGTGTGGACATTCGCCCTTTATCAAATTAAAAACGTAAAACGACAGTTGGACTTAATATGAAATAGAAATACTCCAATAAAAACACATATATTACAAAAAAATTTGCGCCTTTTGAAATTATATAAATATCGTAATTTAATAACCGCTTTGTTCAAATTGCTTCAATGTTTCAGGTGGAAAAATCAATCGGATACTGGACTAGAAATAAATAAACACAAAGAATTAGAAAGTAAATATGTCATTTTTAATTGCGTAAAGCAGATGCATAACTTTAAATAGAATGACTTGATTGAAAGATACATTCAAATTAAATAATGAGATACATGGTTATTAACAAACATTAGAAAAGACCTCTACATACGAGTAGGGATAATGCCAGTCGAACGTCGAAGTTGTTAAGTATACCTAGAGGAGTCTCAATTAAGTGTTATAAATAATAAATTTGATTTCGATTAACATTTACGTTTGCCGGTAAAAAGTTCAGTTATCGCTGCTTGATGAATTTACAGAGCTTTAAAAACCATTGTAGTGTGGACGAGTGAGGATTGACACGAATAAGCTGTCTACGGGCGCTCGGTGTGTGCGCCTCATTTAGATCGAATAAAAAGTTGTTGCGTTGGGAACGTTTCCTAAGATTCGAAACTTTACTTTAGGCGAGTACGCACTATAGTTGAAGACACTAAAATGATTGTCAGGGCGATGACAATTAGTGAGTAAATAATAAATTAAACCTAGTAGTTTGAAATTAATTTCGTAAAATGCTAAAAGTTTATGCTTAAGTTTATCATAATATAACTAAAATATAGGTAGCAAAAAACCTTAATCATTAATTTATCGACATAAAAAATAGGGTCATCTGTGTATGGCACTAAGAATAACTATTTGTAAAAACTTATTTTTAGATCAGCAACCTTATTAATTTAGGCAGCAATATGAATCTTTTCGTAATTAGTATTATTATTACATTATTTGTATCCAGCAAGTATTAAATTAAAATAAGATTTTTTACGACGAATTAAAACTCTATACTGCACATTATAGATACTGCTTTCAAATCAATGCGATGTTAGCATCCAGAAAAAAATGTTAAATAGAATTTTCACGGTGATATTGTGTAGAGTTAAACACATGATGGCAAGCAATAAAAATATTAAATAAAATAGTTATCGAAATGTTTTTAATTGTGATATTAAAATATTTATTTACTGATGAAAATGGAAGATATTTTCAGAGGAAGATGATTGAAAAACTTTAAACAATGTTTCAAAATATATTGCCGAGTGGAGGCGAAGGCTGGCAATTACTGTAGCGAATTGTTCGACGCTGATTGTATTCGTTTTTTTTCTTTAATAACTTGCAAATGAATTCATCGAGTGATAGATGGGCTCCCGGCATGCGAGCCGCTTGCATATTCGTTAGTTCTTCTAATTCGCGGGTTCGGTAGCGCGCGTGGCCGACGGCGGGCAACGTGACGCCCGGAATGTTTACGCTAGCACCTCCGCGATGTGCTTTTTTTGTAAAATTAATTAGCCATATATACACGAGTTAATTAATTTCTTTATTATACTAAAATATTACCCACACCTAACTGATTATAAATGGTATTAGTTAAAAGTCGTGTTGTCTCGCACAGAATACTAATGGACTCATTTAGGTTTGTTTAATTTTGAATGCAAGTGTAGTAAGTTGCCAGTTATGGTTATTGTAATATTTTATCGTTTTGTAACATTCCAATAGGCTGGTACTTTTCGGCTGCACAAAGAAGTCGCGAAGCTTTCCTTAAAACTCCGTTGTAGGTGGGCTATTTGTTAAAATTGCATTGTGGTCTAGCGCTGGGCGGGCGGAGGGCGGCGGGCGGCGCAGGGCGGCCGCGGAGCCGGGGGGAGGGTGGGCGAGGGGGAGGGTCGGCACCTGCCGCAATATCCTATTTATGAATAATGTTTTATTCTAACAGCGTGCGACCCCATCCCGCCTCGCCGCCCACACCCCGATTACGCCCGGCGCCTATTCAGTTCAGGGCTGGACATGCTTCATACCTATTTGCATATGTTTAATTAAAATAAAATCTAAGTCCTTATTTCATCAAAAAACACATACAACATACTTATTATAAGTACATGCGTATCTTCATGCGAGAGCTCCATTGTTTGACTGGCTGATCGCGGATCAAAGTTCCTCGATTGAATTTTTATAATTCCTGGCTCGCTTTCGAACCGGCCTTATAAATTTCGAAACCTTTTCCATATATAAACAAACATATCACGGTATTAATGATTATCTATGAGGTCGAATAAAAAGTGAATTATAGTTTCCGGAGCGCAGTTATAATTGCTAACAGCGAGCGGATATGTTTTATCGGGCAACTTTCGCCATTCCATTCAGGAGTAACTCTTTCCATAAATCCGCATTCCTTGCAGCGCCCGACCGACCCGCAGCCCCGCTTTGTTTCTACCGGACCGATACCTAATACCCGCAGATAATTTATTTCATTGTTAATGTTTTCGGTTTACACTGACTCTCATATAATACCGCTCGGCTACCGGCTACGGACGGTATGCAATTTATTTTGTCGAGCTTTCATCAAGGCAGTCACTCGCGGTGACGCAATCCTGGATTGTCAATAAAAGGTCTCCGCTCCGAGAGCCGGCACTTTTCTGGCGGCGAGCACGAGTATACAATATGCAATAATTTTCCGCCGCGTAGATTTCCTCATGATCGTCCTTCGTCGATACAATAATGAATATTAATTAGATGAATTAAAATAATGATGGAATGTTATTGTCCCAATTAGCCGGTTTTCAATTAGCGCGTAACAAGCTATTGTTCGATAGAGTCTGCGAGGAGGCGGGAGGGTGTCGCGGGACACAGTTTAATTAATGGAATAACTCTACCCGCTGCGGCGGCCCGCCCTCCCCGCGCCGCGCCGCCCGCCACCCCGCGCCTCGCTGCTTGCACTTGCATTATTAACGCGTCATATAATTTATACACGCGAAAATATCGTATCGGATCCGATTGTTGCTTCGAAGTTCCGAAGCCGCACGCGAGACGCGAACTGGTGGGTGCAAGTGCGCGACGCTATGGCCGTCGGTCTATAAATACTTGTAACATTGTTCAGCTAATTAATTAATTAATTATTCTATATGAATTGTATCGTGGCATTCTTGGCGACCAGTCCGTTTGCATTATTAAAATAAATGAAAGGTATAAGCGCGGCAGTCGCGGCTGTAATTAAATATGTTTCCAGTGAATTCTTAGAATATAGTTTTTCTCTCGAAACGCGTTCGCTCGCAGTGACACGCATTACGCTAAGTGCTTTTTGCGTTTGAATTTTAAACCGCTCGGAGATATCGTACGTGCATACTCAAGTTAAACGCTCCGACTTTTCTCACGATTCGTTTGCGCTCTGCACCTTACATTATTATGATTTAGTGGAGTTGCAGCGCTGCAGATCCCCCCGGGAGGCCGGGGTGGGAAGGCAGGCGGTCACGTGGTTCGGGGAGAGGAGGTCGGGGGCGCTAAGAAGTCAGCGATGGTAGTAATAAAGCCGGCCATATTTCACACTTAGCGCGTAATGAGCGCGCGCCCAAATAATTGGATCACGTACATAACTCATTATTACCTCGCACCTCACTTCGGCGTGCGAATGTATCATTACTTGACCTCCGGCGAGCGCTCCCTGCACCCCGCGCACACCCCGCGCACACCCCGCACCCCGGAGCCGACAATACAAGTTATAGACGATAATGAAAGCATAACTTAGTAATGTCACAGCTTTCATTATGACCCTGCGAAACGCCCGAGTTTTACAATTTACACATTATAAATGTGAAGCGTTTTGGAATCTTTAATTTCTATATCTATATACTACCACCGTTCCGGAAAGCAGCCCAGTGAGAAGAAATATCAAGAAACTCTCATAGTTGCACTTTTCAAACAAAACAGATTTACAATGCTGTTATTCACAATTAGTGTTCAATCAGTCCTGTGACGGAAGCCGAGCCAAAATCCAGTCGTTTTTTTCTAAAGGGTAATATTTAATGAAAACCAAGCTTAATTAATTAATTAAGTCTTAATAAACTTTTTAAATTAATTAAATGCTAAGTTGATTATATTTTCCGGTATCTCATTATACCTGTATCTCGATATAAATAGAGAGTTACACAGAATAGAAATAGAAACTTAATTCTTATTTGTTGTAATAATAGCATACGTATCAGCGTTTATGGATTATTTTTGTATATTCTTCTCTATAAACATTACATTATCATAAATATACGTGAAGCGGTCGTTAATACACATAATTATTTGAATTCGTAATGATGTCCTAGAACTAATAGTGTAAACAGTTCGGATAGCACTTTTCTACAAAACATATGCTATTTCAGTATCTGCTGCATTGCCCCATAACATTCCATATGACATAAGACTGTGAAAATTACTAAAATAAACTAGTCTAGCAGTTTATATCCGTGAGTTTTCTAATTGTTTTTATTGCATAAATGACATTACTTAGTTTCCCTGCTAGGACTTACAAATGGGTGTCCCAATGAATTCTGGAGTCAAGGGAATCCCTAGAAAGACCGTCGACTCCAGTTTTTCGTTAAAAATGGGCGCAGAAGAATTTGAATTGACATTATACACGGAAAAAAATACACTTTTGTAGTCTTTTTTGCGATTAGGACGAATTTACGTATGGCAAACCAAACAACCCACGACACAGAACTGCTTACGATGTCATAGTTTTTTTATATTTATTTTTTAGTTTAAAAACAAGAGATGTAGTATCTGCAAACAGCACAATGTCGCAAGGTTATTAAATCGAACATAAAAATAAGTGAAGATATATTGATAAAATTATAATTTAACAATGTAATAACAATGGATGCTCTTTTACATTTACCACAGTTTTTACACTAATTAACCGACTCTGATTGTCGTTGATATATTGTTTCTGTACATCAATGTCGTTAGTGGTCTTTTAATCCTTACATTAGAAAATTTAGAACGTTTTCTGTGATCCTATTGTCGGCCCAAAAAATAATTAGTAACTCTGTGTGTATAAAAGTATAAAAGGTAATTTGTAAAAAAACATATTTCTTAAAGTATTCTCGTATTGTTTTTTATAGATATACTGTAGGGTTTACTTGGCTATAATAAAAAAGAATCATCAAAATTGGTTGGTGCAATTTTGAGTTATTCGCCTATTTATCATGCACATACGTAATGCAAATTTAAGACTTATATCGTTTTCATATGGATACCATCATCAGAACTGGACTAAATTAAAATTGAACTACACGAGAAGCACTAACTTTCAAACAAAAAAAAATATCAAAATTGCTCTACTCAGTGAAAAGTTATGAGGTAAAAAACATAAAAAAATACAGACGAATTGATAACCTCCTCCTTTTTAAGTCGGTTGAAAAAAACATACATTGAAGAGGGAATAACTTCAACAATGTGCGCACAATTTTTTGAGGAATAGAGTTTTTTTCATTGATTATATAAACATTTGTCCGGTTGTAGCGAAAACTCTTTCAGAATGCTTTGAATAAATTATGTGAATACCACTTATAGAACTATCGTTCTTATAGTTAGGTATCTAGAAACGCAATAGTTATTTGCTTAAGGTCAACTTATTTAGGAGACAGTGACTCGGGTCACCGCGGTGCGAGACTTATTTATTTTTATTACATATTGATATGATTACATTCAAATTATTCCGAGGGTTTGGCTTCCTTTTAAGAGTGTGGAGTTCTTTATATTTCTTTCGTAGGATCCAAGTAGCATGTTGTGCACAAAAGTGTGCTGTCAAAAAATAATATTTTAAATTTATCAAGTGAGTCAACACCTTTGGGTAGTCGCCAGGAAGGAAGGATTAATATTTCTAACAGCTCAATTGTCTTCGAGCGTTGGTGACCATTTGAAAGGTGGAGATCAGACACAGCTTGAATATCTGGATGTATGACTTTCGCATACGTACTCTCAATGTGATAGCAGACAGGGTGGATTTGTTTTGTGGCAGCCTGTGTGAACTCACAATAATCGCTGCTTAGAATATATCATATACAACTTAGATAGTATTATATTATAAAATAGATACATATTTTAAAATATTTTTGTTTAACGTGCTGTAATATCTAATTCCGACACCGTCTTGTAGTGATACCTATACAGTTTGGCAATATAAATAAATAAGTATATTCTGTATTTTGTAGATTCTTCTTATCCCTCTTATATCTCGTCCTTTATACAAGCAATCAGTCCTTATTTTATAAACCTAAAGCTAAAATCAAATCACCAAAACTCTTATATTCTCGTAGCTTGTAAAAGAACATTGAATAATTTATTCATATTGAATTTGTTACTTGTACAAAACAAGCCTTAAAAAGAGAAATGCAATCATTTCTTAATTGTTGGTAACGGTAAAGAATTGTTATTGAATTTATATTTCTTTTCATGTTTCCTCTGCGTGTTTTTTAATTTATAAATAATATTTTTGTTTACTTGTGTTTTTTGTCGTTTATTGGTCTACTCGTATGTATTTTATAAATAGATAATAAAAGAAACAGTTTGAAGGCACCTCACGGTCGAATAATCGAAATCGCCATTATAGTTCTAATGAATTACAAAGAATTTATATTATTGAGCAATGAGATATATTTATTGCATTTTTATGCGAGATAGGTTGTAACTTTTTGTACCCTTCTACCTCAAAAGAAGATGTAGCAGCAAATGTAACTTTTCATTCCATTTGTTCGCAACGGAGCGCTTTCGTTATTATAGTATAATTATTTCAATTTTAAGTGCCAAGCATTTCTTTTTCGAATAATCGGATTATTCAGAACATAATTATATATATTATTGTACTTTTCAAACATACATTTCCTACTTTCAATTACAGAGTAGACAATTGTTGATGTCATATTCAAGAGTGACGCGAGCGTCCGAACAATATTTTTGTTTATAACAAACATCAAGACTTTTTTAGTTTATTACATTTTATACATCACCATCACCACATTCGTTGGACTGTGGCGGTAGTTTTGGTAGCTACATTACCCTCCAGATGAGTCGAGATGGCCCAGTGGTTAGAACGCGTGCATCTTAACCGATGATTGCGGGATCAAACCCAGGCAAGCACCGCTGATTCATGTGCTTAATTTGTCTTTATAATTCATCTCGTGCTCAGCGGTGAAGGAAATCATCGTGAGGAAACCTGCATGTGACAAATTTCATAGAAATTCTGCCACATGTGTATTCCACCAACCCGCATTGGAACAGCGTGCTGGAATATGTTCCAAAACCTTCTCCTCAAAGGGAGAGGAGGCCTTTAGCTCAGCAGTGGGAATTTACAGGCTGTTGTTGTTGTTGTTGTTACCCTCCAGTTATTCTATAGCCATATAACGAAAATGGTGTAGATACAGTTAAGTTTGAATAAGTACGCTTTTGTAGTTCAAAAGATATAACCTCTCGACTCGGCGATAACGGAAGCTACACGTATGGCGTACACTACTATATAATATTTACGCGCGTATTCGTATATTTATCACCGGGACCGTTTGTACGTCTTCTTCCAAAATATTTGAAAGGCGACCGCATCGGAAGTCAAAGCGACAGAGTTGGTTAAGGTTAAAATATTCGTGTTCACATGCAACGTCGTGGGACAAAGGCGAGCATTTCATGAGCTGTCAAAAGCAGTAATTATTACGAGTCAAAGTACAGAGAGGAGTCGCACGCAACCCGCGCTCGCTTGCGTCGCGGAGTTATTCAACTTTAGCATTTACCACGGCCGTTAGCATATTCATGTCTATAATTTCACCCTTTCTTTCCAATGAATATGGAGATGGAAGAAAGTTCTCGCGACTGAAAAACTAGCTGCTACTGTAATTGGCGGCAGCGATGTTTTTACCGGCCGCTCTGTCCGCCGGCTAGACGAGGGCGGTCGGCTTGTCGATGTCGATAGTCGCCTGCTAGGTATGTCTAAGCACTGAGCTCTGCGCTACACTGTGCCTCGAACTCGTTACATACGCTTCATACATATATACATACATACATTATACATATTTGCATCATACGTGAGTTTATTTCAGTCAGTAAGCTATGTGATCCTAGTCGGTAAAATTTGAGTTCTTGTTAATTGAATTTATATAGCTTAACTATCGTCATTCAATGTTAAGTAAACAAAAACTCTTCAAATTATATTGAGGTCGCAAAAAATGCGAACATATTCAGTTTGAAATAGTTTATACGCGTTATTTATTTTATCGATATGGCACGATAGTCAGTCGTCATGCCTAGGCGCAGGTCGCGGGCCGCTGCGCGCACGCACGCCGATCCTCGCCGTTCTATAACACTTATATTTGCTTACAATTTTTGCACTTTAAGTAATGCACGGTGCCGTGGTGATAAATCTTTGCGCTGTCTAGTGCTTATTTTAAATTAAATAAACTTGCAGATTTTCATTTTAACGTAATTAGTCGACCGGTGATTTACGAATGCCATTTAGATTTTATCGAAGCGTTGGAAATTTAAACTAACACGTACAGGTGGGTACATCAATGTAAACAAGTACGGGATACACGGGATCTCTAGATAGGACATGCGATACCCGAAACGCGACCAATAACAGTACAGCTGGCTGTACATACGTCTTGTTACCACTGAAGTGTGCAGTGGAGACGACATAAGCTCATCGCAATTCACGTGATGCGATGTCGAAACAACTGCAAAAAGTACGCTCTTTCTTGCAAATATAACACTTTAAATTCTTGTTAACATTCATGGTTTATTAAGTCCACTTCTCTCCGTCCCGTTATAGTCGTAACATAATGACTTCTCGGAGGTAATCGCTAAAATGATCGCTTTTATATCAATTACTCGAGTGCGGTCTATTGACCGGAACAACGGTGAAAGTTGCGGGGAATGCCCTGTATGTGGAAACGCAAAAACGCGCGCACTCGCCGTTAGTGACGGTTCACGACGCGCTACCCTCGACCCAAATATACATGCAACGCATCCCTTTACAATAACAATGTTACAAAATAATTTCTCTTCGATTATAAAAAAGGGTTTAAGCTTATTGACGTGTTAATGAACTACTAAGTTTGATATTTAAAGTCATGAAGTACTTACTCCCGTATTTTGAAGTACCAGTAGTACTTAATGAACTTAATTATTGATATGCATACATGGTCAACAACCTGTAGCTCATATAGCACATTCAGATAAAGATATTTTTTTGTATTTGGTTTAGTAGATTCCACAGATTTTTATTACTTGAATAAAGTGATAATTGAGTAGGAAGTATTTTATAGTTCTGTCAGAATAATCGTATGTTTTGAAGCAGTTCATCAAACGGAACATTCAGAAGTCTTAAAAAGTTAATGAAGTGCCAGTAGGTACCTCCTAAGTCAATATTTAGCATTATCGATCGTATAATTAAAATTATACAACTTTCTGCCTAAAATCCAACAAGTCCACGCTTTATCAACACAACAACAACAACAACAACAGCCTGTAAATTCCCACTGCTGGGCTAAAGGCCTCCTCTCCATTTGAGGAGAAGGTTTTGGAACATATTCCACCACGCTGTTCCAATGCTGGTTGGTGGAATAAACATGTGGCAGAATTGAGTTAGTAAAGAAAAGTTAAGCACATGAATCAGCGGTGCTTGCCTGGGTTTGAACCCGCAATCATCGGTTAAGATGCACGCGTTCTTACCACTGGGCCATCTCGACTCACGCTTTATCATTAATCACTTTTTAAGTCGAAATTCGATCTCTTAAAGAGGTTTTCACTTGACATATGTCGTATAAAGTTTCTGTCTGTATTATCTAATGGTTATATTCACATCTGAAATGAGTTAGTTAAGAAAAGTTAAGGTGAAAATATTTTTGGTTGCCTAATGATACCATCACGGTTACCTTTAAGCGCGTTTCTTGGAGCTTTAATACGCTATAACAAAAACAGACAATGTTTTTTACATTTGCTATTTAATACATTTAATATGCGTCTAAGAAAGAGCTCGTAATTAAAGCACATTTTTATACGCGGGATTATAATAAAGGTCACAAAAAACGTGGCATTAGTATTCGTTGACTTTCATGCAGAATGTACGTTTGATTCTAAGTTATTAATTTATTAATACATGTATCGTAATTTGTATAAAGAAGAAACGGGTGAGTGTAGAGCCACATTTACGTAATTCGATGTATTTGTTGACTTCGAATTAAAAATATTAGTGTATTTAATGAGAGCAGGTCCCTTTTCATAGGCACGGAGTATCGGGATGAACTTTGTCAAAAAAACGCATGACATTAAACGAGTCTGATGTTCCATTAAGCTCCCCATTCCGAATATGATAATATAACAAATTACACGGTTTTGTATCGCGTGCCCCGAGTGTCCTTTGAACTCGGCTGACGGTCACGTGACAACTCCCGCGGCAGATGTCACGGCGCTCGCCGCACTCTGAGCCTTACGCCGGTGGCGATAAGGTCCCCCGTATTCAGGTACGGTCGGCTCGATTAGTGATATCGAGATATCGGGATATCGGCACGGTCGCTTGATTCATTAGCGCTCAAACAAAATGCTGTAAATAAGTCGAATTAATTTAGGTGTCGTTTTGCGTCGCGTTTTTATCTTTAGTTGTTGAAAGTGCGTGAATAAATTGATAATAATCGATATTACTCATTAAAGTGTTTAATGTTATTTAATCATGAGATATCGCAATTGACACAAACATATCCCATTCGTTTCGAGTGAAAGTTGAATTAAAATAATTATTGTCGCCCAACCCCTCCGCGGGCGGTAATCGACGCTTAGCTAAGAGATAACTGAGTATGGCTCAGTATTATTACACGAGTGTGTTTGTTTGTGAATGGTCGAAAAAGATATGTCAATTTCTGAGATATCTTTTTTGAGATGATAATATTAATTAAACTTGTCGAAACGGAGAATCCCGCGATGTATGATCGGCGCAGATCTTTAATAGCAATGTTGCGAATACCTCTGCGGGTCTAATTCAATAAATAGCCTAGTAATTGTTTGAAGTATATCAGTTCTGTAATTTGCTGCGCGGGCGTCGGTCGGGATTCAATAAGTCAGGGTGTATCGCAGCATCGGCCGGCCGGGCGAGCGGCCGAGTCGTGACGTAACCGTATACATATTTTTATTTAATTATGATATTATTTAGATGCGACTGAAGATAATTAATGGCATGTTTATAACGAGCGTATATTGAGGAAGAGCACCACCACAAACTCTTCGTTACTAGTCGTAAGATCGCAGAGATTGGCTGGCTGATATTTCGAGGTGCCGTCGATAAAACTTGTAATATATCCTACTATATTAAAAGTCAATCTGTATAATTGATTAGACGCGTGACTTGTGATATATTTAAATTGTTTACATTTTATTCTAAGATGTATGTATTTAAAACTAGATTCACGCTCAAAAATAGTATTTACAGAATATGTGTATGGTTCAGATTGTTGCTAAACATGAGGTCTGTGGGTGTAGTCGCGGATCTTTATGGTCTGATGGGAGATATCGCTTAGAGGTTACACGCTCCGCCGCTCTGCACGACGGCGCTGCGCCCTGCGTGTCTGCGTGACTGCGTGTCTTTGAACACAGGTGTCGAGCTCACTGTATGGACGTACTGATATTTCAACAACAACAGCCTGTAAATTTCCCACTACTGGGCTAAGGCGTCCTCTACCTTTGAGGAGACGGTTTGGAACATATTCCAATTCCAACAACGCTGTTCCAATGCGGGTTGGTGGAATACACATGTGGCAGAATTTCTATGAAATTCGACGCATGCAGGTTTCCTCACGATGTTTTCCTCCACTGCTGAACACGAGATAAATTATAAACACAAATTAAGTACATATATATATAGTGGTGCTTGCCTGGGTTTGAACCCGCAATCGTAGGTTAAGATGCACGCGTTCTAACCACTGGGCAGTCTCTACTGATATCTCTAGCACATGGAAATACAATTTCTGCAACAAATATTATTTATTTATGATCGTTTCGTAAATATGATGTATGATATATTTCAATTCATGCAACTTGCTACCTTTTATATATTGTAAAATAGCTTCAGCTTAGGTAAGCATCATTTTGTGAAACGTTTCTAACAAAAGTAAACGTAGTTATATTGGAATTACGAGTGAGTCAAATATATGTATTTTGTTTACCATAATATACGGCGTAGGAGAGTTGTATTTGCGCATGTTTTTTATAGTATAGGTTGGCGGACGAGCATATGGGCCACCTGATGGTTAGTGGTCACCATCACCCATAGACAATGACGCTGTAAGAAATATTAACTATTCCTTACATCGTCAATGTGTCACCAACCTTGGGAACTAGGATGTTATGTCCCTTGTGTTTGAATTAGTTGTAGCAGTGTAATTTGTGAAGTATTGTACAGTCCCCTACTGTACAATACTTCACAAATTACACCATGTACACATCGTTGCAAAATACTTATTTCCAAAATCAATCAAAATCAGAACTTAAACATACTTTATTCAATGAGGCTTTTACAAGCACTTTTGAATCATCATTCATTTAACAAACTATATTAAGTAAGGCTACCACCAAATGCAGATTCTACCGCGAAGGACCGGCAAGAAACTCAGTTCAAAGTCATGTTAGTTAAATACAATCTATATTAATATTACAAGTGTGAAAGTAACTCTGCCTGTCTGTCTGTTGCTCTTTAACTACTGAACTGAATTTGAGAAAGTAAACTTGAAACTTTGACATAGGCTATTTTTTTGCCTAACACATGATGACCAACAGCCTAAAACACGGGCAAATACTTTTATGCATATACCACAACCACAACCAACCACAACAGCATGTAAATTCCCACTGCTGGGCTAAAGCCCTCCTCTCCCTTTGAGGAGAAGGTTTGGAACATATTCCACCACGCTGTTCCAATGCGGGTTGGTGGAATACACATGTGGCAGAATTTCGATGAAATTTGTCACATGCAGGTTTCCTCACGATGTTTTCCTTCACCGCTGAGCACGAGATGAATTATAAAGACAAATTAAGCACATGAAACAAGTTGCGTTAAATATGTTTACTTAATGAGGATGAACTGATTTCATTAAGGAGATATGTACATATATTTATAACTGAAAACGTTAATAGTGTAAAAAATTGTCACTGGAATGCCCAATGTATAATGAGTATTTAATTTTTGCAAATATTTCACCAATTTACATTTACAAATTGATATTAATGTAACAAAAATATATAAACCTAATTATGAGAAGTAAATTTATGATTTTTATACTTATTGATATTTTGTAATATCTTTAATTTTATTCACAATTCAGGTTCAGTTTTTGACTTACGATTAACGTCGCACACACAGTGGACACAGCGCACACAGTGCGTGCACAGGCGACTCGGGCATGGGAGGCGAGCGAGGCATCTCAGATAATCTGTTGAATTTTCCATGCGCGCCGTATCTCGGCGGACATTGTCGGGCGCAAAAAGCGGCCGGCGGCGAATCCCACTTCGTTACATAATCAGACGCTCTCACAGACCTAATATGGCGCTTTTCTCACATCTCCTGCTATTTTTTATTGTGATTTAA
Source organism: Vanessa cardui (assembly GCF_905220365.1). Classification (NCBI taxonomy): domain Eukaryota; kingdom Metazoa; phylum Arthropoda; class Insecta; order Lepidoptera; family Nymphalidae; genus Vanessa; species Vanessa cardui. The sequence goes on from NC_061130.1 coordinate 15,300,482, forward strand.
TTGCATTTTAGTTTTACTTCAATTACTCATTATATCTATATCACAGTTTATCATATCGTCCTGTCTAATTAATAAATACTTCCGAAACGAGTCCTTGAAAAGTGTTATGAGTGACGGAAATGTTTACGAATTCTCAACTCTACTGCGATGAGCTGATGCGTACTCACTATAGGGTAATAATTATGGCCAAATATTGTTAATTATCTAGACACATTTCCCCCAACAAGCAGACGAGTATGAAGAGGTCCTCGGGCTGTGATTTAGCGGCAGAGTACCGGCCAAGCGAGCGCAAAAAGCAACCCATTCATATGCACAGGGAGGAGTGTGGTCAGTTTTTGCGCGGCCGGACGTTCCCCGCGTTTTATTTGTAAATTGGGCGCGCGGGCGAGCGCGGGCGGGCGCGGCGCGGGGGCGGCGGTAACGAGCGCCGACTCGCTCGACTCATTCACATGCGCGACTAGTTTTTGTCGCAGCGCATAATTGAATAGGAATGGCGTACTCGGAACGGATCTAATGCGACCAGATGAGTCTCGTAATGAGCGCTGCAGCGCTGCATCTTATCCCGCACGCATAGAGCTCCATCTCGGGCGCCGCCGTCCCGAGCGGATTAATTGCCGCGTTACTTGTGTAGCTTAATTAAAGTGACTCGTTAACTTTTATTCGCTAGTCATTTGTAAAGACATACATGTACAAAATTTTCCTCTTTACCATTTCCCATCAGCGGAGGATATCGTGCGCGTATTGTGATAGCAGCAGCTCAGCGTCAATCTTGATGACTGACTGATTGACAGTTTTGTTGAATAACTGCGTAGATGGCTGCGTTCGGTCGGGGACAAGAAATGCCAATATGATAGCGTGACACACTCGTTCCGGTGTAAGTGTGAAGTTGTTTTTCTCCTGGCCTAACGCCAGCTCCCTTTTGTGACTATCCACAAAATGTTGCAGCTGTCTGCGAGATATGTATGACTTTGTTGAGCTTCAAATATATTGTACTTTGAGCAGTAATCTTATTGAAAATGAGTAAAAAAAAATAATAAAATTAAAACAATAAGTGTTCACTAGGACCATGCTTACCTATATCCTAGTTGGTACATTATTAATATTTAAAATCTGTATACTTATGTGAATTGAGCAAACAATTTAAATAAAACGACATGTTATAGAAGGCACACCCTTTCGAGGAAATTAATAAAAAGGGTTCGATTCTTAACGTCTCTGTCCCAACTCAAAGTAGCCGTGAGATCGCTTTCTATTTGGTGACATGCTAAAAGTCCTGTGACCGTATCAGCGTAGCATGGGAACACAATATTGGAACAGCACGCTGACGATGTGTTTTAAGTCTCCGTACATACCTTTAGGCATGTCGTGGTAGACTGAATCATTTGCGATTACTGTTACTTGCTTCGATGTGTTCTTTAACAGGCTGCATGTACATAGGTGTATATTTTTAGGGTATACAAGGGATTTTTTAAGAATATATACGTGTGTCTATTTAGTATGGGAGATAGCATTTATATGAAACGTAAGTTTTAAAGCCAGTTATTTAATGAATATTCGAATTCTCAACTTCATGCCAATAGCTAAATAAGTAGCAAATGAAGGTATGCAAATGTTAATGTATCCTAATGCTGACAATTTACGTTCGCAAAGAGTAATTAAGTATGCAGCCTCCATCCCGAGTGAGTCGGTGCGTGCGTACGTATGTGCAGTGCGGCCGTACTCCGGGAGCCGTGGGAACGTCGAATACGAAAATATTCCGAGTCTTTATTGTCATACGCTCACGAATTCGTATCGGGGGATGGCATGTCTTATAGCTTTCCTTTGCGGACTTCTTTGTAACACATTATTATTTATCAAATTAATGATTGCAATTATCTAATTATACGTTTGAGAGCGCGATGCAATCGTTGCCCGCTCGTCGCCAGTCCCCGCCGGCCCTCGCCGGGCAGCAGCCGGCGGTCAGCGCTATCGTTGCCAATTTGTTGTATGTATTTCATTAATATTTATTATAAGGGCAGCGGCTCGCACGGCAGCGAACACTGTTTATATCTGCTAATTTATCGTCGTATTTTAATTGAGAGTCGTCCCGACATTCGGATCGCCGGTGCCAGTGCATTCAATGTAAATGCGATTCAAAAGTAATGGCCTCGTTGGCAATTGACTCGGCGCCTGCGCCCGCGCACCGCCTCAACCCGCACCCCCTCCGCGCCACCGACCCTCACTGCGCTGTCCACGCAATTAATTTAACGCTAATCAATGCTAATTTAGCTTAGCGTTTCTTTACGGTCGCCGATAGAGTATGATAAAATATTCGCTATTGGCTGACACGGACATCGGATTACCGACGAAACGACCGAAGAGACTTAAGCCGAGGCGACGCGCACGAAACGTAAGGTCGTTTCGTTGTTGCTTACAAAGGCAGTAACAACACACCAGAAGAAGCTAAAGTTGCGACTCATTAACACCTCGGAATTTGCTTGTAGTAACGCATGCGGAGTCGCGATGTAGGCGTAGTTCGTACTCGCAACAAACAAAGGCTCCCTATAGAAGCGTGACTAATAATTCCAGCTTAGCGACGTCCGCGACCGCGACGTTACATTTATTCATTTCGTCTAAGGAGCGGCGTAGATGTCATCGGGTTCAGTAGCCGCGCGTCGAGTTTTTGCGGCGTGGAAAAAATCACGAGAGCGAGGACGCGAGGACGGCGCGGGATGAGCCGGGAGAGGCGCGTGCGGCGGGAGGGACATACGTCGCTGGCAAAAAGCGGCCGGCGTCCGTTTTTTGCGATTTCTTGTTATGCGCATACCGTTTTTTGCGGCAACGTGTTCCCGACAAACGAGACTGCGAGTTTTCGCCGCGAACAATGGTCGCGATAGTATTGCGGTGATTGCGCGCGCGCAGGCGGCGCGACGCATTTGCATGTTGTGGCCAATCAGTGCGCAGCCACGCCCTCGCCTCCTCGCCGCCTCGCCTCCGCCTCGCCGCCGCCTCGCGTGCACTACTCGCTAACGAGACTCGATGACAACCCGAGCCATTGTTCTACTCATCTCCCACATGAGCTACGCAAGCGCTGCGCTGACGCTTCATGAATATGTACACTCTGTATCTCCTTAACATAGGCATCGCATGCGACCACGTGCAAAGGCAGGCGAAACCGAGCACAGCAGCACGCAGGCTTGTGATCAAAAAAACCATTACCGAAATTATTTGGAAATTAATTCTTCCCGCTACTAAAACACGTATCTGCCACCTAGCATATCATTTTTTTTAAACTTTCCGGATTTCTTTCAAAGTTAGACGACATCAAACATTATAAAAAAATCATATAGGTACAAATGAAATGGTAGAAAAACTCAGCCGTGTTTCACGTCCACTTGCTGTGACCAGCGGGGTAGCTTAATCGCATATTTCCTCTTCGTTACAGAAAATTCAAAGTTTTACAGTTGGTATATCAAAAGTATTTTCAAATATAGAAACCAAACATCCATGTACATTGTACATGTACAGTTCTCGTCTACAGGTATTATAAAGTCGGTTTCTACGGTTTAACACCTTCATGCTTTACTTATTTCCAGTATAAAGTTCATGAAAAACAAGATATATTTGGAGCTTCAGTTGAACTCTCTTTTACAAAGAATGAAGGATGATAGGTGATAGTAAAACCCTTTAATTGAAATTGTCTACAGTACATTTTGATGCCTTGTTGAGTATGGAGCCTTAGTGGATAGAAGAAATCTACGCAACAGGAGCACTTTTATGATATTTTGTAATTCCCGAAGCAGTGTACTAAACCGCTAGTACACACGTGTAGCAGCGGCTCGCAGAGAATCAAAGTCTTAACAGATACAATGCAAGCATAAATCGACTAAACTGACGCAAATTGGACATTTAAAAAATTTACTACGAACGGTTCCTTGTAGGACTCGATAATTTTATTTAATTGGTTCAACATTAATTGTATTTGTCCAGTATTTATGGCTCTGACGTATTATTTTGCTTCTCGAGGAGCTTTGCTTATACCATTAAGGGTATCTTATTGTTTTTTATTATTTCAGACAAAACATATATTAACTTTACGGAGCCTTATTTTACCCGTTTTTGCTTAAATAATATCAATAGTCGTTGAATATGGAATGGCTTTGAATGCCGGTTGTCGTTGATTTTCATGTTGGATTTGATTTTCACGATTAAGGCCTACGGGAGACGTTAAGGCTTCAACTGCATGCAGATTAAAAAAATTGTTACGCTCATTCATGACTGCGTGGACAGGTGGTAAGAATGCTAGCAGCATCGTCAAGATGAATCGCAAGTATTATAATTATTACAGGTTGTGAATTGGTGAAAATCAACTGTAAGTTGTATGTAAGCACCTAATAAGTTTCCCACCTGTTCTTATTGTTTGTATCTTCATCACGCTATTACATTAATCTAATCCCATAAAATGTCAATTTAAAACTGCTCCGAGCCAAAATAACGTATATTTTAATTGACTTCCTGAGATGAAAAGTATTCTAGAGAGGTGAAAGACCCTTAAACTCGACGTGAGGTGTCAAAGCACTGATTCATTAGATTATTTGTAACAGCTTCCAAGTGTCAGAGTAGAAAATGATAATATAAAAAAAATTAAATGACAACAATGGAAGTTTGTTGTCATTCAAGTTTTTGTTTCGTAGTGGCTAGCCTGTTTTTTCGCACAACTTCCAGTCGCGACTTTAATTCTCGGGTCGAGTCAAAAAAGAGTTATTGGGATTTCCTGTTAAGATTATTTCAGAAACAGTAGAGACGCCTCGCACCGCACGAAACGGTTCGTCAGTGATTCTGTTTTCAGATTTTTGACTGAAATAAATTTAAAAATAGTAGTATTAAGTACCTGTATCTGTTATGTTCATAATTATGGTATTGTCGTTAATTAACATCGAGTCGAGTTGCCCCGGTGGTTGGAACAAGTCAATCTTAACCGACGATTGACTCCGAATTAGCTCTTGTTCGTTTTTAACCTTTAGAGCCTTTACTGATACCATAAAAAGTCAAAAATACAATACAATCAAAAGTAGCTTCTTTAGCTGATTCTCATCGACCATTTATTTTGTACGAAGTTTACCTATTCATTATTGGCAAACAGATGGAGCAGATAGGAAACACGGATGCTCCTGACATTCGTCTGACAGACCTCCTGACAGCAGGTGTGGTTTCCAAGCAGCAGATATATTTGGGCATCAAACTATTTAATATCGACTCCGCATATTCCATTTTCATGGGAGCTGTGATAAAGAAGGTTAACGCGCGGCCATCCATCACGTTATCCGGGAATCGCCTCGCAGACGTAAACACGTCTCATAAACATATTGTCCGACCCTCACATAATAACCCTCCCTTATCCTCGCGTTTCACACTCAAAGGGGTACTCGAGAATTTCTCGTTCATAAGCACGGTTATTGTGTACGGCATAAGGTTCATTTTAGCAGTAACCGGCTGCAGCGTTGCTCTGGCAGCGAGCGTCGATATACCGTTGACAGAAATTAAACTGCGTACCTATTGAGTGGACATGCGGGCGTCGCGCCGGCTCAGGGCTGTGGGCGCTGCCTTTCGTTAGAGACGATTCACTTTTTGTAAAACTGCACCACTAGCTCGCTTGAGTTGACTCCAGTGTTCATTGACGTCTACTGTCTTATTACTCAAATACTCAATATTTATATGGCAATGGCTTATTTCTAATTGTTATATAATATTAATTAATTAATATTATTACATCTAGTTATTTATAACTTCTGTGCATAAATAATACTTAAATATTGCTTTGGGTAATATTATTGTTCACAAGGACCTAATGTACTGTCGTACAGTAAAAAAAAATTTAACGTAAAACCGCGCCTGACGCAACCCTGCGCTGTGGCCGCTGTTAACAGGATAAATATCCTAAACGCTTCCTAATTGACTGCCACCCGGTGCAGTTCCCCCCTTCCCCCGCGCCACCCGCCACCCGCACGTCCACATCTGACATCATTGCTTTTTTATTTATCTATTTTTGATTATCGACACACTGTAATGTAATGATGTTCATTTAAATTTATTAAAAAGCATTTTGTATGCGATCAGTCTAAACATAACCACAACACGTCCGGTCCCGTAAATGTCCTCGTCAGACTTTGTCGTATGGAAATTTATTTGTTTAATTTGACTTATGGTCGTTGGTATGAACTCAATAAAAACTCTCAAGTCGATCTGGTCTAACATGATAGAGTGCATTTTATGACGTCGTACGCGAGATGTTTTTGCGCGAGGTCTCACGCCACGCAATCGAGGTGGAGTGTAAAAATCATATAAAATCCTTAAGGTAATAAAGTGTGAAGGGAGTGAAATGCGCGTGCGCCTGTTCGCAGTGCGTGGCATTAGTTCCGCGCGGCGCATTCGTCAAGCGACGTGTGCGATGCGCTCGCGCCGAACTGCGGTGATTACGGCGGGACGAGGGACTTTGCGCATCTTTATCGCTTACTATGATATTACTTTTTATACTATTAATTCCAGTACTACGGTTAGAATGGCTCAGTAGATAGGTGGATTCAGGCTTTGTGTTGCCAATAATAACGCAACCCGAAAAAATACATCTCAAAAACTGCACTGCACTGAGTAGGATGCAATTCAGCCACCACGTTTATTTATTTATTTTATTTATTTATTCGTTTAGCATCATACAAAATAGCAACAAATTATTATAGTACAGCATAAGTTTTATAAACTTTACCGTGTACCACAGTCACCGTATTTTATTTATATAAAGAAATATCAATAAAAAAAAAACAAGAAAGAGAACAAAAATAGGGTAGGCAAAGAAAATTATACAAAACAGATAAATTAGAAGCGACAAACACTCTCATCATCCAATCATTATGACGCAAGATGAAAACAATACGATCCGGTCGTCCTGTTTAGTCAGCTCATTAGAAGGAGCAGCAAACTCCAGAACTTCCCCTCAAGTTAGAGACGGCCTTGCCCAGGATAGGGGTATTCAGCGGTTGTTTCTTAAGTACCATCTGATGTCATTAGCAAAAAGAGTACAATATCACAGAAGTTAAGATTAAAAGTTGATAAATTAGCATGTTACATTAAACAATGTAAACAAAACTTGTGTGTGAAATAAATAAATAATAAATAAAATAAAATAATGAATTTGCGTTACATTTGTAATCGTCAGTCCGCGATAGAACCCGGTCGAATAATTCTAATAAGCTCACTCGGTAGTTGTTCTGTAGTCTGATTCCCAAGTCTATTTTTAAATTCGGACTAAATTTATTTCATCTCCAATTAGAACAGCGTACTAACAGACGCAAATAATTCTTCAAGGTTCTAGTATAAAATTTTGCTAAATGGAATCCTTTATAATCCGTTAAGTAAACCAAGAACACCAATAGCACTAATATATTTGAAATGTTTGATTTATAAATCTAACTAGAACCTTTTCCATATGACTTATTGGAGTGCATTGTTTTCTGTTGTTTTTATGAAATAATTGAAGCTTTTGCGTTGAACTTACCTTTACTCGTTTATTGTCCTCACTGGCATTGAATGGAAGTTAATTAGTAAAAAGTACTCATTGAGTCCGTGATTACGTATTATTGGGTAATAGAACAAGGAGAAAGCAGGTATTTATCAAAGCGCCGTTTTGTCATAAATATCACGCAAAATTTGAAATAGATACAATAGTAATAAATAAAAAGCTAACCATACATTTAATATGTATCCTATCAAATATAATTGTATGTGTTTAACATTATTCAATCTCATGTAAGTGAACCTATGTATGTTCTTATGAGAATAAAGATCTTTAACCATACATTTCAAATTTGTTACCAATGATAAATTTGCGTTTAAAACGGATTATTGGGTTACCAAATTGTATAACACAAGAAGTAAATATCAACTTATTTATTATATGATATGTTGACTTCTATAGTAAAGATCATAAATTTATACCTTATTATGCGATACAATTATAATTATAGATGATAAAAAGCGTGTAGTACATATTCATTGGTATTCATACACAAGGGACATTCAGCTGCCTTCATTAGTTCTATTTAAAAATGTATGAATTAGTGTTTGTACTTAAGTACATACCGAATACAAGACATACAATGTCATACATAAACACACAATATATCACTCGAGACTTTATAACGTGGAGATTTGTGTAAGTTTGGCCCCCTGCTCTATTAATTACATTCGCAGGCGAAGCGTGGCGGAAGTTGTTTCTTTATAAGATTTAATTAGCATCAGTAGAAAATATTACGATTACTATCTTCGAAAGCAAAACCAGTGTTAGGGAACATCACGTTGCGTATAGCAGTTGAATCGCATTAATAGTGAACATACAACGACGACGGCGCCGATTGCCGTTTACCGTTTCAGAATAATGGTCTGTTTACTGTATTGTGTGTTTTTGTCGCTCAGGGTCATTTTTGTGACAAGTGATCATATCCCCTTAGTGTTTCAACAGTAAGGACGTTAGGTTATTTACCTGTGTCCAGCATGTTTCGCCACTCTTACGACCAGTGGGTTACGGTGAAACTAAACAAGATCCCTGTAACAGTACCGCGATGAGAGATTTTTGGAAATCGGATGCGGCCCACCCGTCGGACATATTCTTTTTCCGTTAATATTATCTTCCTGATAGCTTATAATTGCCAACGCTTAAATACTTTCTTAATATCATGATTACAATATTTAAAAAAAACGCCAAAGATTATTAAAAAAATGTTTTTATTTTAGTTTAAATTATCTTCGTGCGTGTTCTTTTGATTCAATTATTTACCATTACCTATCAGTAAGAGTGTGTCCGCCGATGCCACACTGGAGGCTGTAAGAGCTGTGTGGAGCGTGGCGAGCTGGGCAGGCGGTAAGTGCGGTGGCTGATTGAAATGTCACGGGCGGCGCGGGCGCACGCTCGCCTGTGAAATCGCTAATGACAGCTCGCTGACTTAGGGCTAGCACTTTGGAATTAATTTGATTCTGTGTTTGAAACGACACGTTATCGAAATTTATATTTTATTAAGAAGGAGGTAGAAGAACGTAATGATCTTCCTTCGCGCTGTAACAGGTTACTATCATTATTTTATGTGTAATTGTTTCAAGTAATAGTAAAAGATCATAGATCTCTAACTCTAATATTTTTCAAAGTTCATGCTTTGGACATGCAAGTCAAGGACTTCTATAGCCTCTGGAGCAATGTCCCTGATGTCGGGCGCGGGGACAGCCCTGCCCGCGCCAGCCCGCACCTCCCTCGCGGCGCGGTTGCAGTTCATTATAAAGCCATTTGCGTCGACAATTGTTTATGGTCATTTGAATAATTTACATGTGCGATCGACGTGCGACCGCCGCGTGCTCTCCGCGGCGCGAGGAGTCGCAGGTAATTGAAGTCATCCTGCGTTTACAAATCAATTTCACAAGAACCTGTCCGCGACGAGGCAGTCAGTGCTTTATGTTATCGTTTTACTGCGGGAGTCTCACGTCATTACGTCTGTAACAGCTCCTGGGAATATTGAATTATGGCCGTCCTTTATTCATGTAAGATTATAAGAAACTTTGCGACACGGTTTTGAGTAATTACCTAGATGTGCGGAAATGTTTGGTTTTGAATAAACCATTAATCAAATCCGACGTAATTATGTCTGCATCGTATAATATATTTTTTATATCATATAAATCTTACCATATATACGTAGTTGTAGTGAAAAGCTCTAGTCGAGCTTCAGACGATTTCTGACCGAATCTTAAAACGTGGTGAGATTTGTTGTGAATAAGATCTCTGTGATCGATTCTGTAAATTAAATAATCAGCAAAGTTATCCGATCAAAATGCAGAAGGATAATTTTAAGGTTTCGTTTAATAAATAATGAGGTATTACAAAATACAAAACGCATCAGCTAATCTTACTCGAGGCGGCAAGTCTCACGTCTTTTTTCACATGCATTACACTATTACGCTTGAAAGTTAGAGAACTACATAAACGTTATTCAAACATGTTTAATTATAGTAGGCAAACGTCATTTTACTCAAATATCTACAAATATAAGACTTCATGTTGATCTTTAAGACTTTGTGATAACAAAATGTCTTGGAAAACATTAATTGCGGGCAGTCTAATTGGTAAAAGTGTATTTTCAAAATTTTCTGACAGTCGGTGAGGCCGAATAGCAGTCATATAAAATTATATGGGACCAACCGGGACCTACCTCAATAGAGTTTAGCTTAAGTCATCCCAATTCGTCTAGTGAGTCTCGAGTATTTATAAAAAATATACATATGCTAATAAGATTATATTGACGATACTTTATACAATCTTATTAGAAAGTGCATTTGACTCCAGCATGGCACACATCGGCACTAGTTTTGAAATCGACAAACCGAAACTCATTTAGACTTTCTTGAACATCTTTTGTAAAATAATTTCAAGCATCTATCGAGAAATAGCTTCATATAGGAGAATTGGTCCTCATATTAACAAAAAACATTTGCCTACGAGATGTTGTAGGTGTTAATAAAGCCATTATTACGAACGTTTCCGGTGTCACTTACGCCATTTAGGTCGGAATGCAAGACGACTTTAATAGATAATTGTATTATTAGATGCGATTCCGCCTTCGTTTATCAGCTGTATTAGAATGGGGTCCCATTGGGTGAGGAAGGGGAAATTCGTCGAGAGTCCTGTGGAACGTCTCATAATCAGATTCCGCATTGAAAACAAAGGTATGTTTGGAATACTGCACTAGTATAGTAGTACTACGTGAGTGCGTTATGTAAATAGGTTTGTTTCCTGAGTTATTTTATGTAATTATTGTGGAAGACGCGTTTACCGACTGACAGTTGGATTTCCGATCTGTCTAATGAAGTATCTTTCAAAAATCACGTACGGAAGCATTATTTTAATGTTTTTTTGTTATTATTATTATTTGCACCATCACGTAGAGCTGCTGGCTAACTACTGCCATATAAATTTAAACCTTAATTAGAAAAGGTAAAAAATATAAACGTTTCCTTGTCATTGGATAAACAAGCTCAAGATTTTACATCCACTGAAGGTTACAGCCGTTTGAAAATAGTCTTTTATTTAAATTCTATTAAATTATGCTAATAATATATTTTAAGCAGAAACGAATTGTTTGTGAAATCGTTAGAGATTACGTTGTACTTCGAGGATCCAGTCGATCTGCGCGCTCCGTGTGGTTAGTGACGTAATAAATCTACACCGAGACTCACATCTCTATCGATTATATAATTTATCTACGGAAGTTTATTGCGTCAGAGTAATGAAATTGTTAACTCGCTCCGTACTTTGCTCTTAGATTAAGTGTATCGAGGCAATCGAGGCGACGGAGCGAGCATCAATCAGTGGCAGCGTGGATGTGTTTGCCCGCCATCGTCCGCAACATAATTTTGCTTTGGTCGGCCGATAGCATCGCGCCCGCGACGCCGCGACCCTATTCCGAGCCGCGCTCGCACAGTCGCACACCTGTGTGGCGGCGGGCGGCGCTATTAGCGCGACACATTCTCATAATACTCTATTTAAATGGATACCTATTCCATATCGGTCGACAGGAATTCATCAAACGTCTGGTTCAAATTATTAAAAAATATATTATTTGTCACAAGACTCGATTCATAGGTGCCATTTATAGGCATAATCGTTGTGTGAACCGATCGGCGTACTTTTTCAATGATACTTAGCGAATATGGAATACGGTTCGAAGTTTGTCTTGAAAAAAATTGAGTAATAAAGCGCGTGAGCTTAAAGTCAAAATAAGACGAAATTGCCTTCCGTGTTTCTAGAATAGAGCGTCACGGTGAAGTCAAGACGCGCCGGTAATTCCGCACGGAGCTGGTTAAATTTATTAGAAAGCCGATCGCGCCCTTCTCAGCTCGCCAATTTACTAATCGTAACTCATCTGCGATAAGCGTAGTATTACGAGAGGCGCGGGCGGCGCGGGCGGCGCGGGCGGCGCGGGCGCGGGGGCGGGCGTCGCTGCGGTGCCGCGGAGACGCGCATTATCGATGGCCCGCCGAACCGCCTCGTGCCATAATAAGGAACCTAGATCGAGCGCTTTAAATAATATCGTGCGATGCGCGGCCACGGTCACTGACCCGCGCGCGGCCGCTGCACCACGTAACTGCATTGCCTAATTAATATTTAAATACGCAGCGCGTCCGCTCAGTAGAACATCGCCGATTACGTTATCGTCACTTGCGATGATGCTATCTGCAGTCCCACCAGTGCTCGCGATTTCTTTATACTCATACTCACATGCTTAGACAATAAAATATTATGTCTTAACATAAACCAATAGTCAACAGGTAGGTAGTAGGTAAGCAGCTAATTGACGCTGACACAATTTACGTGGAATGGTATCGGCGGAATGCGCGGGCGCATGTCGTGAATAGATTCTGTTGTGGCTTAGTTATGGAGCATAACGAGGCGTTAGACACATTAGCTGACTGTTAGGTTTCGGTGGGAACAGCCCCGTCACCCGATATAAAAGGCTACAATTTTTAAATTGATTCTACGTCTATGACTCCAAAAATATATATTTTTTATTATTGATCAATTTACCCTAATCACGTTAAACGTATTTTATAGGAGGTACGACTCTATGTACCGCGGTACACTCGGTCGATTTAAGATGAAATAGTTTTGATACATTCTACATAACTGTTGTATTCGATTTAATTTACTTTCGAATAAAAACTCTGCTGTTGAATTTCTGCAGCCTGATCATAATATAAGTAAACATGAGAACCCGCTCTAGGAATACTTACTGTCTTTCGTATTTCGCACGTCGCCGTCTCAGCCACAGCAATTTAAATGTAGTTCTTTTAATTGCTGGACGAGTATGATTTGATCAAAGAGTTAGCGGGTGATAAAGTTCGAGTGTCGCGCCGCGGTCGCCGGCGGGTTCTCACGACGGCTGCCCATCGGCCGGAGCGCGTCGACAATTGATCGCCAATTATACAATTGCTCGCTTTACGCCACTTTACAGTCGCGGCCATCAGCCCTCGTCGTCCCAGAACCAGAGCCATGGGAACCAGTAATTGTTTATTTGTTACGTGAGCTCCGACCACGAGAGAGCCGCTAACATGTACCGTAGAATACTGGTGGGACGACATAATGATGCCCAAACACTTAATACTTTCGAAGTCTATGGAAAGATTCCGAACGTATTGTATTTGGAATGTATAAAAAGTTTGAAGCTATTATAAAATTTGTAATAATTTACCGTGCCTGTCCGAAAAAAAAAATACTAAATCACCGGGTCTGTGCTCATATTTTACGAAAAAACAATTATTCAACCAGAAGAGGTCCTTCGTTAGATAGAGAAGGAGGGAAAATTCACAAATGGTATTATTAAGCAACCGGAGCGCCGGCTCGTACGCAAATTATTTAATTGTCGCTCGTCAAGCCCGCTCTATGGTTAGAGGCCATAAATCTAGCGGAATCATCGGCGAATTATTCAAAGGCGCCGCGCGCCGCTCCGACCGGCCGACGAGCCTCGCCGGACCTCGGCGCGCACTATTCATCTTCTAAACAAATGTTAGGACATCGAACACAATCGGCCGGCGCCCTTTGTTAGCGAGACGGTGCGTCGCGTGCTGGCAAGCGGAACTAGTTATTGTCGAGTGCGAGGCGCATTGTCGTCGCATTGATTCATAGCGTCCGTTTGTCCTTCCTGCTCTCTGTCAGCTGATACGCGCTATCGCGCCGCACGCGCACAATCGCCCTTCTATCGCACCATCTGCGTGAAATATTCCACCTTCGCCACAATGCTCTGCTTATTGCAACCTTCGGGCGTGCGAGCGCGCGCGCCGGAGCCGCCCGCCATACGGCTGAGATTGCCGCGATCGAGGCGAACCGCGATCTCGGTTAGACAATAACGACCTGCGGCCGCGTAATTCACGCCACCGCGTTCATCATGCAAAGTGCCTGCGGTTCCTCCGAACTTGCATTATACACTTTATGGCGTCGACTTTAGGTTCACAGTCGATCGGGTTCTTAAGTATTTATGTCGCGGGGGTGTACAGTGTTCGCTATCGGAATTTGAATGTACTTTGCGCTGAGGACGGTGAGACGGTGGTGCGCGGGCGCAGGCGACAGATACGCATCGTCTTGTTAGCGATATCTGATGGTCGCTGCTGTAATTGGCACGGAGCGTGCGCGTGCGCAGCGACCGCTACAGCTTTCATATAAATGCTTTTATCAATTTTAAATATTCTACGGGGGATCAGTAATTTTAATACGGCAGCGGCGGCTTAAATTAGCTTATCGGCTGACTTGGCCGTGTCTGCCGCGAGTACTTTTACGAGGCCTATTCGCATTTGATATTTTCGCGATTTCGCGCGTTAAACCGATAATAGAATTCAAATAAATCGCGTTCATTTGAAATAATAGCTTCTGATATTTAAACTTCGAGTTAGCAACCGGCGAGCTGTCTGAATACAACGAATTGCCAAAAACTTAAAGAATCTCCTGGGAGTCACACTGACCACGGCGCGCGCTCGCTCCGGGCAGGCGGATGTGTGAGGTGATCGCATCTGCACAATTCCGCTCCGGCTAATGTATGCAGTGTTAAATTGTCGTCTCGTTGTTCGATGCTATCGCCGCGCGTGACGTATAAGGCCTGAGAGGCGTTAATGGCGCGAACGTCGCGATATTTGCATACAATGTGCTCCACTAGGAGCTGCTTTCGGTTTGTGTAACTACTAAATTGCTCTTGTTATTCACTTAATTTTGCTTACAAACGTATCTATGATCTAGTCGGCTCTTAATAGAATATAGTTTAACTCATCAAAGATAAATATATTTCCATACACACCAATCAAAACTAAATTGTGGGACATGGCAAGTTGTTATCTATGTGCATTAAAGGATAAAAATAAAATGAAAAGACCTGCAAGTGTTGGGTAGGAAATCTTATACCGAACTCAAATTAGTTTAGTGTAAAGTCTAGTTTCGTTAGTATAAACAACATTGTCAAACTATAGTTATGTTCAGTAGAATTCAGTGCATGACAAAAGAGAACGATGACTGCGCTCATATTTCAGAGCTTATAACTTCATAGATCAACTCTCGTGACCGAATAATTAGTCGAGATATCGTTTTGCGACCTTGGCCTCAAATGACGGCATACATAATCCCTCAATGTTAATTAGCCGGTTCAGTCGCGGCTAATTAACAAAAATCATTGTCGGGAAGATTCCATTTAAATTGTCAAACGGATGTCGGCTCGGAAACATGGCGTTTGTAATTATCGCCGCGAATAAAGTGGGAATTAAAAAAGGCGCCGCCAATTGTCCGGCGAATATGAAGGAGCCGTCGCCGCGGCGCGTGAGAAGGCGCTCACGTTGACGTCGTTTATCTTCCTCGTAATCACTCCCTGACCCACTTGCGGGCATCATGCTGTGCGCGCATGTTACATCTCGCAGACGTAGTCATATGAATATTCATTTTAATGTCTTCATTAGCCAGCGTGTGTGCCTCCTGGTGCAACAAACTAGACCACTCCTGACATCGGCAAAGCGCTGCCAACCACGGGATCGCAGATGTTTCATCCCTTGTGTCTGTAATCACATCGGCTGCATCAGCTGGAGTGAACTATGAACCTGAAGTGAGCCTGTGAGCCTACTTAATGAGACATATAAAAGTAATCCTGTTCTTGATATTTAAAGATTTTTAATTTCAATTTTGTACAACGACGAGAGATTAACCGCTGCAAGTTACGAATGATATTCATATTAGTATCCCTCGGCGTCCGCGTGTCAATACACCTGTGCGGTGTACGCTGGAGTTGCATGTATAAAATACAAGTTTGGGCTACCTTGTCACGCAATTAGGAAGAGTCAAGTTATAGTTCTTTTAATCATGTGCTCTGTGAAACGTAACCGACCCCAATACCATACCTTACTGTTTGTCTCGATATTTACTTGCCGTACAATCGATCTTAAAGTCTGAATATAAACATATACAGGGCGGGTCACAATTAGGACATGAAGTGAGGATACAGTGAGCCGATTAATAAAACGTCTTCCCTTCAGTACGTTGATGATTAAAATTTCTACACTTAACATTAAAAAATCGACTTCGATTATCTCTGTAGAATATGTTCTAATACAAATTGTATGATCATCGGCAAATAAAACACAAGTAGTCATATTGGGAGTTGGCGTCATATAAATCGACACTTTCAATAAAGTGATCGTGGTTAAAGTGATCCGCCAAGCCGCAGCAGCTCGGCTGTGGCCGCGGGCGAGGACGCGCCACTCCCGCGCACCTGCGCACCGGCGCCGGCGCACGCGCAGCTTCGACACCATGCAAATATAATTATACCCTTTTATGATATTGGTATTTGATAATATCTTTAATTATTATAATTTTAATATTTAATGATAAATTTTAAATGTTTTCATACGTTCATAAATAATTGATTACGAGTATTATTATTAGCATGCAACATGTTCGATGCAGGAATCGAAAACGACGAATGTAGGCAACGTAATGTCGGAAACGCTTTGCCGAACATGTCTGTAATTTGGTGATGTAACCGCGTCAGGATGCCTGTGACGCTAACGAGCGATGAGCGCGGTAACGTATTCGAGCCCAATTAAATAGCGCGTCCATTATAATTAAATGTAAAAATCAAGAAAGAGCGGATTATGTCGAAAGATTAAGTATCGCATATCATTTAGTTGCGCTCCAATTTGGCGTAATAACGCGTTAACGTGCCCCGGCGCATAATGCGTGCACTTCGTAATAAAACCGCTGCGTTGCGCCGCGCACCGCGCCAGCCGGCGACTTTACTTACACGCGGCCTTCGAAGGAGCGCACGCATTCGTATTTCATTTACACAAATACAGCCCTTAATAGTTCTCAGCAAAATCCAGTTTAGCTTGCTTAATATCGGCGACGGCTGTGCGACCGGGCCGATGGTTTATCGAGATTTGAATACGAGTGCGGACGGTGGGCGGCGAGCTGGATATGACTGACTCACGTTTTGATTAACTATTTATTTATTGCCGAGCGAACTTTATTGCGCTTAAAGATACAGATTCGAAAACAATTTTAATTCCGACTCGAAACAAGAAACAAAACCTTAAAAATACACTTTTTATTTATTTTGAGCATTCGATACGTGATCTAATAAGTCATTTAGGAATCCCTGTTGACTTTGAGATGTTTGATGTTAGTTTACTTAGAAGAAACTATCCTGCCTATAAGTAGGCATGGTTTTTAGCGACGGTGAATATATCTCCTTTTTAAAAAAATATATGTTTACAAAATTATTCTTTATCATTATTATTTATTATCATTATGCTGAAAAAATATCTTCGAGATGGCCCAGTGAGTCGAGATGGCCCAGTGGTTAGAACGCGTGCATCTTAACCGATGATTGCGGGTTCAAACCTAGGCAAGCACTGCTGATTCATGTGCTTAATTTGTCTTTATAATTCATCTCGTGCTCAGCGGTGAAGGAAAACATCGTGAGGAAACCTGCATGTGACAAATTTCATAGAAATTCTGCCGCATGTGTATTCCACCAACCCGCATTGGAACAGCGTGGTGGAATATGTTCCAATCCTTCTCCTCAAGGGGAGAGGAGGCCTTTAGCCCAACAGTGGGAATTTACAGGCTGTTGTTGTTGTTTGTTTGAAAAAATATCTTTGCTAAGTATCTTGTGGTCTCCTATAATTGAAGGACATAGCTTGTGTAACCCTTACACTGTTTTATTTTAAGAATGTGTACTTAGTGTATCCTTTTTTGTAGATTCATATATAAAATAAATAAATACAAAAATTAACGATTATTTAGTGTTTTTTTTAAATAAAATATCTTTGTTTCAAATATAAAGGACTATCGTATGAGCGGTTCTCGCCGCGGCGGCACCCACTACGTTTTAAATATTGTATTTGCAGGCTAGCGAGAAACGATTGTATTTATTTGATGTAGTTTGAGAAGGAAAACCAAATGTCGAAATTTTCTTTTCGTTGCAACTCAAGTAAATGACAATTGTCCTTGTGGTAGTCCAGGCTGCATGCAGATACATGCATGTGGGCGTATAGCTACATGTATGCAGACGAGTAATTAGTTCGAACTGAGAGGTATTTTGACCCAATCCAATGCTTTCCCAAACAGGCGTATAAAGCAAAGCTGACGAGAGACTCGCCGATTGAACACACAATGGCTTCGGACGAGTCGTACCTACAGTTATTAATAAATGAAAAACTTCCACGCGGCGATTATGCAATTAAAACACTCGAGTTAATTTCAATCACATGCAATTTAATTGTTTTGATGTAGATTTCGTAACAACATTTCGCAATTTGGGTGATGATGATAAATTCAACACAATGCCGCCGAAGCGTGCAGAAACTCATGCGAGATTATTCAAAAAGCCAATTACGAAACTCATATGCGCTAAGTTATGATAAGGATATGCGACGCGACGCCGGCGCGCGGGCGGTAAGTTAACGGCCTTCATATTTTCATGAGTTTTAATCCATTCTCGTGTGTATTGTTAAAAAAATCTTTATGAACACTTTAATAGAGTCTTGCGCCTTCTCGGACGTCGAGCTACTTTCTGATGTACGGCGCGATTATTTGTCACTGTAAGGAAAACGTTTTACCGCATTAACCTTTCCAAGACTACAATCTCAATACTTCTGGCACCGTTGCTTCCCGTGACACAAAAGCCTCGGCGTCAGAACGCTCGGTGAGATGTTAACACGTGATTAGCCGACACATGTGCATCTGATTATGAATATGCGAGGAAAGTAGTTGATATCGCGTGGGAAGTATGTAGATGCGGCTATCGCGACATCTGTGCCCGGCGGCGGTAGGGTTGCCCAGTGCCCAGTAATCCCTGGTCCGAGATATAAATTGCGCTACTGTAATAAGCGTATAAGATTCCCAGTATAATATAATAGACATTACTAAATGAAAATTACTGAACTATTATTAAGTTTTAAGATGGCGCCTACTACAGATTTAAAGGTTTGTACCGTTTAACGATAATTTGAAGTTTTCTTAGTAAGCGAACCTGCTCAATAGTTATCTTTTAATTTCCATAGCAGTGATCGATTCCCGGCTCGAGCCTGCAGCGTGGTAGCCCTGGCGCGTCCCGCGGAGGTATCTGTAACCGCGCCGCATATTTCGGCGACATCGGCGCGTCTGATCGCCGTGTGATACGGGCACCGCACACGCTGCTCCCGCGACGCTTCGCCGTGCGAACAACTGTTTCTGCCGCTGTTGAGACTGAGCTTTATATATCTGATTACTTAAATACTATGAAGTAATTTATTTAAGTGGATTCGATGTCGAAGTCATGTCGTGAAGAATTTTTAGAAATTTTTTTTAGATTTTTTTTTTTTTGTAACTTTTCAATAACAATTAATCGCTAATCATATTTATCTAAATGTAATGCTTAAAGGGAATCCTCTTAAGTATCCTGGATCCTCTGAGTATTCGACCACGACCGGTGCGACGTCACAATCGGCCGAGATCTAGTCCGGCTATCGCGTGACACACGGTCGCTACGAGCTTTACAGTTGCCGTACAAACAATGCAGAATCTTGCATAATCGCGATCAGATCAGCTGTTCCTCGGACAGTGTCGGTGTCAGCCGCGCCTGAGTTATGGGGGGCTGCGGTCGTGTGTGATATATCTGGCTCGTCGCGATCGTCCGATGGCCCGATATGATATAATTAAGGCGCTGGCGAGCACGAACACGAGCGCGAAATATTACCATACCCCGGTATCGGGACATCGCACCCCGCACCCCGCACCCCGCACGCCGCACCGCACCTCCGCCCGCAGAGCCGCAGCCCACGCGCGAAAATTATACAAGTTTCTTTACAGTTTTATGATTTTAGCCAAATGTTTCAGCTTAGTTAAGTATACTAATTAAAACCAGATCTTTTGAATCAAATCTGCCCAAGTCGTGTGTATTTATCATTTATTAATTATCCGTATGAGACCCAGGTTCGACAGCACACGTGAATAACTTGATCTCTCCACGAATCGTTGGATAAAATTTTTATTCTAAAAAATTAAAGATTTTATTAGTATCAGCCCGTTTTCAGAGTGTGCCAACATTTTGCAAAATGTTCGCAAAACCATTGGGCATGCGCCTAAGCCCTTTCCGATAGATTATGAGGATGGCACAATATACACACATAGTGCGTGCGCACTGTGATGTCCTGCATGGCGTAGTGGTCGAATTAGTCGGCTGTGTTGCAACTGGTACACACTCGTATTACCCTCGCTGTTGCACGATAACCGATTAATAAACAATTTAAATATTCCCGCATTTGATGATTTTTGAAATAACGTCAAAACAAAAGGAGCATCACTAGGTATCCTTCAAATGTTTCTTTCTGACGTTTCGAGATCATGTTCTGTGGTGAGTTTCTAATTTCTTACACACCAGTTCAACAGTTGTTGTCAGATATAGAATAGTTATTTATATATAATATATTTGTCAATTCAAGTATGTTTTTCAAAGCAATTGCAATATTCAAATACATGTGTAACGGTAGATAAAGATATATGTATGTATATATTTTATTAACAAAATACAATTAATAAATAATAAATATAATAAATATGAGACAACACATACATTACTCTGATACCAATGTAAGTATCTAAAGCACTTGTGTTTTGGAAAATCAGAAGTAACGAAGGTACCACAAACACCCAGACCCAAGACAACATAGAAAACTAATGGTAATCTACCTCGACTCAGCCGAGAATCGAACCCGGGACCTCGGAGTGGCGTACCCATGAAAACCGGTGTACACACCACTCGAGCACGGAGGTCGTCAAATAAAGTAATTGTGGAAGGTCGCTACGGTTATTATTAAAGACTACTTACTATATGTTATTACAAATTACGTCTTCAATGAATTCTAAACAAAGTAGCAACTTCTGCAGAAACATAATGTCTGAGGAAATATGCGCTACTAACGCGCCTCGCATTTTTTCCGATTAGATTCATTAATTGTTTTTTTATATTTTAATAGTTTTCACGATGAGAGAGTTTTAATAGTTTTCACGAAGAGTATACTCGTATCCTTACCGAAGCGCTGTTTTATCTGCGCCAGCGCATATAATAGCGAGCTGTGAGCGCACAGCATCCCGCGATCTGCGTGAGCGATACCGGGAATCATTTCAGCTATTATTATGATTATTGTTTTTAATTGTATCACCAGTTAGTAATCTAAACTTATGATTATTGCTGTGCAAGAAGGTTACCCTTCTTATTTATAATTATGAATGGATAATATTTTTTTATGATATTTTAATTCAGACTAAAGGAAAAGACATATACAAACTACCTGAGTGTTTCGCCGGTTTTTTATATAGTACTTATATTCCGAAGCGGATATAGGCTTTTAGCTACTTTTAAAATTATTGAAATTAGAACCTTAAGTGTGTACAGTAAAAATAAGAAGCTACTGTACAAATCATGACGTGTGGAACGGTGACAGGGATGCTGGTAGCGTTTCCCTATATAATCGCAATCCTGACGCTGTCTCCAGTACAGACAATAAGAAGAGTATATATAGTATATCTGCGTGACTTAGGTATTGATGATCCGATATGTCCTGGTTTTTTAATCGTCATTTATTTGCAGTAATCTCTGTGGAACAAGTACTGCAGATCTATTCACTCATGAAGGCGCCCCCCCCCCCCCCCCGCTAAATTATTATCAACGGGCATTAATATGAGTGTCGCTCGTGCTTACCAGATGTCTTAGTGTGCGTGACACGAAAGGAAAAATATTGTATTTGTTAAGTTTATTTTATACAAAAATTTAATTTTGGACGGGGGCGCATTTGTAAGTGAATAGATATAGATCTGTGATCTCTAAGAATTGAGTTATATTTGAATATGTATCGCTCATTCTTAATCGAGAGCTTCATAGATCAAGCGTTAGGAAAAGTTTACGATTATTATATATTGTTGTAGAATGTAAATATACATATACATTAAACGCCTAGTTTACCGCTCCTTACCATCTGAATATACATGGTAATGGTGTAAAATGTCGCAGGTTCAATCCCGACTCATTGCACAAATAGTATTATTACAATTCCATTTAACGCGGTATAGCCAATATGCTTTAGAAAAAAATGTGGAAAAGTCTAAAAACCAAGCTTCTTGTCTATTCCTCTCGGTAGAATATTTAATACACTATTTTGAATTTATTTACCAGTAAAAAAAATATTATATTTTGATTTTCAGTTTGATAAAGTATATCCAACTCGCTTGGAGAGTCGTCAAAGTTAGTGGGACTGGAGTAATATCGAGTACAGTTGATAACCGATCGACTGTGTAAAAAATGAAATACTCGGTTGGTACATTAGATAAATAATTATATATCGTATGAATGTATTTACAATATTCATGCGCTCCGGCCGCGATGGTATTTTCATACGCAACGCAATGCGACAATAAGCGATAAAGAGCCGTATCTACATAACGTTCTCATACGCGGACGGGCTGCATCTAACTAAGAAAAAGTAATGGTCGCATCCTCCATACATATTTATGGTGTTATTCTCTTAATTCTGCAAACGATTTAAAAAGCACACGACTAAATGCAGCAAACGCAAAGGCATCTGACGCGCTCGTGTCGCGGTAACGATGACTCAGGGCGAGCGCTCGAGACTCTACGTCGAGTGTGATTCTAGTTCTTCCAAAACACAAATGCTTCTTTTAAAATCTTTCAACTGGGATACGTAACTCAGTACGCAGGGAAATCGCTGCGATCATTTTGTATATTATAGGTAAAGGCAGTGCAACCTTAATATAACGTACCTCAATATAACGACCTCCTCGATTTAACAAATTCTTCGTAATCCCCTTGAATTGCCCATAAGAGTCAATGTAAAATATACCTTTACATTGCGAACATTTTTTTCGAACAACCTCTTTATAACGAATTTTTAAGTATCAACAAAAATTATAAATACACCTAATTAACGAATACTGTCAGACCTTTATATAAAGTTCCCTGAATGTATGACTTTTAATCTCATAGTAGGTAATTCATGTCGCGACACGTTTCGAAATTTTGTTACCTACCTACTTGTTTTTAAATAGAAAATAATAATAAATAGAAAATACATACAATAATTTAATAAAATGTGTTGTCATTTATTAGTAGAAGTTATTCACTTTAACCAGGTGATTACGCAATGTTGAGCTGAATAAAACCATTTTTTACCTCTTTATAACGAATTTTAGACCAACCTAACCTCAACATAACAAACTCCGTTCAACAAATTACTTGATATAACGAATATTTACTTGTTCCCTTCCGATTTGTTATATCGAGGTTGTACTGTATTAATAAATAAAGTTTAATTTCTGTGGTTATTTTATATTGCCGAGATGACCCAGTGGTAAGAACGAGTACACCGATCGATGATTACGGGTTCAAAACCAAGCATCCCACAATATTCATATGCTTAAATAGTGTTTGTAATTCGTCTCGTGCTCAATGATGAAGGAAAACGTCACGAGGAAACCTGCACCTGACTAATTTCAACGAAAATCTGCCACAAGTGTACCCGAATCAGAATACCAATCCGTATTAGAATATTGTCATTGCACCGTGGTAGAATATTGTCCAAACCTTCTTCTCGGAGAAGAGGTTTTAGTTAAGCAGTGACGCAAATGAAACATTAAAAGTTGTTTGTGTGCCGAATTAGAAGCGTCAGTGAATTAAAATGATTTTCGCCACAACACATTTCAGCGGATTAGTTTAGACAAGTGTAACATTGTACGCGGGCAGTGCAGCGCTGCTTGGCATGCAGCGCGCGCGCCGCACACCTGCGCCGCCCGTGAGCGGCATAGCGCGCCCACGCCTGTTCAGACCTATACACTACTGACGTCGCTTTGATATACTTCCTTGGAGCTCCAATTGTTTGTTTATTGTTAATGAAATTGAATGTTGACAGTCAAAATCAAACCAAAATCAAAACATACTTTCTTCGAGAAGACAAACATTTTTAAACGGTCATTTGACAACTATATTCGTTATGATGGTAGAGACAGTTAATTCGTTGTTAATATATGTATCACGTTATGCGACACAACTGTAGAAACCGAATATACAACAAACAACACAACAACAGCCTGTAAATTCCCACTGCTGGGCTAAAGGCCTCCTCTCCCTTTGAGAAGAAGGTTTGGAACATATTCCACCACGCTGTTCCAATGCCGGTTGGTGGAATACATATGTGGCAGAATTTCTATGAAATTTGTCACATGCAGGTTTCCTCACGATGTTTTCCTTCACCGCTGAGCACGATATGAATTATAAAGACAAATTAAACACATGAATCAGCGGTGCTTGCCTGGGTTTGAACCCGCAATCATCGGTTAAGATGCACGCGTTCTAACCACTGGGCCATCTCAGCTCAGAAACCGAATATTAATGAGTAAATATAAATATTGTACAACATCACATACAATAGTCTGATCCCAATGTAAGTAGCTAAAGCACTTGTGTTGTGGAAAATCAAAAGTAACGAAGGCAACACAAACACCCAGACCCAATACAACATAGAAAACTAATTTTCTGCATCGAATCGGCCGGGAATCGAACTCGGGACCTCGGAGCACATCCATGAAAACCGGTGTACACACTACTAGATTAAGGAGGTCATAATATGGATAGATGCAAACAGATCGGACTCAAAACCCACCGTGTTTCGCGCTCTATCTTACTTGACGGAGCGGAATTACAATTTATTTAAAAACAGTGATGAATAATCCAAAGTTTATTGTTTATTTTATTAATCATAATTAGTACTTATAATGGTGATAAGGTCCAAAACAGAACCATCACTCGTACTCGTCCACTTCATATGTAGACCAGTGTCCTGGCAGCTTCTGCATCTTGACTCCAGGCAGAGATTGAGCGACGTGTTTGGGAAGTATCCTCGCGCGTCACTCACCTTGAACTGTATGGCTCCCCTTCACAGGACACCCAACGACAAAAGATAATATTCCATTGAAACCCTTAACCGTAAACCGAAAGATTACTAAAACTTTCTTTTTTTTTCATTATTATTTATTACGTATTATAACGATAACAATATTAATATTATTACAGTTATTTAAAACGGGATATTTACAATGTTTTTATTATTTGTTTTTCTATTTTGTTGCTGTGTTTTAGAAAAAAATGTAGGAATTTTTAAATTAATAAGATAATTAAAAAGACACGGGTGCAGGATTGACACTTTAAAGGATGACCGAGACAGTGTAATTACAGGCACGAAGGACCTCTGTGCCTCGATAGTATAAACGCTAGGTAAACACTCGGCGTGACGTCACTTGTACATCATCTATTCATATTTGCAATCCTAAAAAAATTTCTTTACAAAAAGTAACGAGCACTTTTTGCAAGCATACAAAACAGTTTACACACACACAGCACACGTGTGTATAATTAAAGAGATCCGAATGAATTCTAAAAAGGGTTTATGCTTACTTTTATTCATGTGAATAGAACAAAAACGATCCGTTACAGATAAGCTGTGGCCTGTGGCCTGTCTGCAAATGGAAATAACCTCGTGTCCAGAGATATTGATTTTTTTAAGACTTTATTACCTCGAAGTACAATTAATGAAGGTTTCCTATGAAGTGAAAACCTGACCTCCGTCCGGTATCGCGGTGCGTTAGCGTTTCTTACTTCTCGCGTTCGTTTTTTCGTAAGATCACATGACGATACGCCCTGCGCCCGCTATGCATGTAAACTAGACCGAGGGCCCATCCATCTCGCTGTGATTGATCGCTCCTCATCTCCGACGCCATGAATTATATTTGTGTTAAAAGCGTGTAAATAATGTCGATTTGTATTATATTGTATTTTGTACAATTCGCAAGATCCGTATTGATTATAAAACCATTCATAATGAGATCAATTCTCTTCATTATGTTTGTTTTTTGTTGGTAACAAAGCGGGACAAATATGTTTTTAAACTGAGTTTAGTGGCGCTATTTCTGTAGTGTGAAAAGCACAAACCCTTTAAATAAAACATAAGCAATTAATAGATGAAAATATACCACAATGTAGAATCGATATGAATCTTTAGAATTCCAATAAATTGAATACTTGGACCTTCCGTCGGCCGGCACCCCCCCCCCGCTCGTCCCGCTGGGCGAGCGATTAAATATTAAGATTACGGGCTATGATCGACTATTACGAGGCGCTGGTGTCCGGCCGCGCATCCCAATGCGCAGGCGCAGGTGTTCGCTTCTGAGAGTCGTTTCCTTCCCCGAAGCGCGTCCGCGCCGCGACGCCTCATTGTAACGCGCGCGCGCAGCCCGCCATGAATATGTATACGATCTATTATGACCACAACACCTATAAATCACTTGATTTTTCGTTCCGGTGACTAATACGTCTCCTACTAATAAGACTTGATGTTGATATTGTGCGTCGCTTGCTCGCTCCGGCCATTAGCTGAGATAATGTGATGCTGCTCGTTAGATCTGTGTTATTGCGACTTGAAGAGCATCTGAAGAGTAAGAACACTTCAGGTGTTGTTCCGCAATAGAACTTGACGTGCTTCTTTGTTAATTAAATATAGCGACGAGGCTGCGCGACATACTGATGAGCCTTGTGTACGAAATAATAAAAAGATGAGCTAATAATATTCTGAGAAGTGTTTTACTTGCCACTTAGCTGTTAAGTCGGCCTTGATAAGTAACGGTTGTGTTCACCGTAACAGGGAATACATTAGAAACAGATAATTTGCTATTCGAACTCTATTCTTATACTTTAGTTGATATAATAAAAAAACATTAATTTTTTAGGTGTATATTAAAAGGTGGCTCTTAATAAAAGGAGGAGAGGTAATTATTATGCCAATGTACATTCATGTATTTGAAAAAAACATCTTGTACTAATGAGGAAGAGTTAAAATTTTCAAGTACCAATAATCAAGGCGTCCTCCTAAAGTCGACATTCGCAATTAGTTCCGTCCCGGCTGACCGGGCAACTTACAAGCAGATGCAGAATACTTATGCCAACTTAGTTTTAGCGTTTGAAAATGTACACCAGCTGACAGAAGTCCGGTCAGATAAAGACTTTATACACGAATACAACCACGACGTCCATCCTCAGAGAACTTTAGTGTGGGTCGCTGTTCGTAATTGTAACAGACTATTTGATTGATTTTTAATTCTACTTTCAATGTTTCACTGCTGCATAATGACATGCTGCTACAACAACTAATACTACAACAGCCTGTAAACAGTGCTTGCCTGGGTTTGAACCCGCAATCATCGGTTAAGATGCACGCGTTCTAACCACTGGGCCATCTCGACTCCATGACATGCTACGCCGACCCCAAATAAAATTGGGATAAGGGCAGGAGGGAGATGATGACTTTCAATGTTTCACTGTTTAGCTTGTGTTGATGAACGCTTCCTTGCTTCATATTTAATACATTATTATTGTCCCTATATTTTTTTCTCATAAAAAGTCTAAATAAAGAA
The DNA here is from genome assembly GCF_905220365.1 of Vanessa cardui. NCBI lineage: Eukaryota > Metazoa > Arthropoda > Insecta > Lepidoptera > Nymphalidae > Vanessa > Vanessa cardui. The sequence continues at coordinate 15,328,041 of NC_061130.1, forward strand.
ACACGACATCGATATCAGAGTAGTATTTCAATACCAAGTTCCGGGAACGCGGCGCGTGACGGCCATCCGAACAGCTCATTACCAAACCATAACTCACCAATTACTAGAAGTTGAGCGGAGCAGAGTGGGGCTTCCCTCGTTTGTATGTCGCCGTCGTTTTGTTATTAAATAACTCCACAGTGTGCACCACATCCAGAGCCGCCGCCGATACTTTGTTTGTTGGGCGCATACGATTGCATTTTAATTAGATTGGTTAATGTTTCTCATCGTATTTCCTTGCGTTATAAAATGTTTCCGTACTTTTTGTAAATATAATCATAAATGTAATTTTATAAAGATAATTTGATTAATTTCGGCGCAGTTAACGAGCGCGGTTAATAGCATAATCCCCAGACTCACAATAGTATCAAATATAATAAAACTTAGTGCATAATTAACAATGCACTTCATACGTTTGCCGATAAAGTTTATTTAAAGTTTGGTGAGCGGCGTTGCATGAATAAGTGCTTGATAAGTCGCCTCCAGAGCGGTGATCTCATCGGGACCTGCAAGTGTACGTTATGGAGATAAAAGTGCAATTAGCAGCACTAATTTTTGTTAATATTTAAGTTTTTGATTATTACGTTGCGTGACCCGCGACTGCGTATGAGTTGGCGTTTAAGTTTCAGTGTCTGAGAACGCGTTCATTACTCGGAATAATATATAACATCCATGTATTATGCACGTGTAAATCAAAACGGTATGGACACGATGAATCTGATTAAGTCCAGCGATGCTAGCAAGATGCGCGTCTGTGCGTCCCACAGTGATCAATCTCCCTCAGAGTTACGCTGCGTACCGACGGCCCGAGACTAGTTAACACTTAAAATTTCAACACCGACCGAAAATAAAAATAAAAAAGCCTAATAATACTCGATTATTAAATTCCTCGTAACGTAAAAACTTTAGCGAAAAAACTGACTATAAATAGTTTTAGTGTAATTTATATTTTACAAGATTTATTTTTGCTACCATTAAATTGATAATAAACACAGATTATAATTAATTTGCGTGACTCCGTTACATTTTTGCAAATGCTCGAGTTTTGGTACAAACATATGTTTTGCTTAACGCCCCAACCTTACCGTCTCGTATATTAATTTATTATTTAAAGTTTCTCTCGCATAGAGCCGGTGTGATGTTTTTTGGAATAAAGGGGATATCAAAAATTGTGATGATATTAAATATTCGGATATTACGATTAACACAGACATGTGGATACTTAAAACAATAACTTTATTGAAAATAGTCGCCTTTTATCACCAGCCTAAATAAGCCAAGCTTATTATAAAAATGTCAAACGTGTCTCGTTATGAAGCCTGTCGAGTTATAATTTATGTCCTTAACGTATGAGTTAATTTATTCATAAGTATAACTTTGGTCGCCTATCCAGGACTTGTTTCGTATGTTGAGTAAACAACTCGGGTTTACTAGCAAGAAGTAGTAAATAATACAATAAGTACATAGTTTATGAGCATTTTTATCAAAAATAAAATGCGTACATAATTATTTATAAATAGGTAGACAACTTGGTCGCGTGATGTTACCATCGCCAACCACAAGTAATAACAAGTTTTACCTTAAAAAGTATTAATATTTTAGCATGCATGCAATAGCATGTATTCAGTGCACCTCTCCAGAAGGCAAAAGATAAAAGCTTATGCCTGTTCAAAGTGGTAACAGTAGTAAGGTACCATGGGACTTGGAAAAATACTTTCTGTTTTTGTGTACCATGTGTACACGCTGCGTACGTACGTATGTATTATCAAATAGCAATGGCAATTTCCGAGCAGCAGCAAGCGATTCGTTTAAACATTACTGAGCCGCCACGTATCGTGTGCGCCGCGCGCTGACAGTGTCAGGTAGCGATCGCGATATGATAAAGGTCAAGCCTCGTAACGAGGAGCTGTCGGGCTGCGAGGGTAGATGTGAACGATCCCTGCAAGGCCGGGGGAAAGCGCGGGAGCACCGTTATCTGCCCTTTCCACTGGCCTTCACCTTTGCCGCCGACACATTGTAACCTCGCATGATGCTCACCGGCAACGTGCAACTGATCTGCCATTATTTATTCAACGGTACGAGCCATTCCCGTGCCGCGATATTTACATGACGCGCTGATCACACGAATAGCCGCTAAGCACATTTAAGTTCGATCATTTTGCGAACTATTCCGCCGAGATGCTTTTTGTTGGTCCACGTTTAAAGTGCTTAAGTAGATGGCCGTAACATTACTGGAGAAATCGTCAATCGCTTTTAAAATTATCTGTTTTTTTAATATTTATGTTCTGGTTTTTTATATCAATATTTAAGATTATAACAATCGCATAGGCATTATTCCGTGTCAAAACATAACTCGGCCAGCTGTTGTGTGAGGCCAAAATCAACGTATGATACTTTTACCTAATATTTGTATAGTCGACAAAACAAACCCGACTCAGACACTATTATAGCGACCCCACAGAGTTGTTTTCTTATTACTTGCAAGTTAATTATGAATGGGAATCATTAAAAAAATCAATCGCTATATAATATTACTTCAATAATAACCTGTTATTTTTCTTTTTATATCTTTAACTTTTGCAATGCAACACTCGGACCAAGTTAATATAATAAATGAAGATGAGTTTCGTATTTACAAATATTTAGTCATTTATGTGTTTTGTTGTATCAAACGGTTCAACTGAGCGATATTCAATTTTAATATGCTAAGCATACATGTACTCTAATAACCAGAACTCAGGAAAGTGAAGTTATGGACATCGACTCCGTAGCTGAGCTTAGACTCCCTGTAGTCCTGATAAGTTTAAACCGCGTATGTAATACCGACTCATTAAAAAACTAAAGTTTGAGTGTCTGAATAAACAGAGAGCCGAGATGGAACAGTGACAGGAGTCGCGGCTCTCAACCGAAGATCGAAGTTGAAAGTTTGAAAGGTTCCGTTGGCGCGAGCTTTGCTGTGTACGATAATTTACCTCGCGTTCGGAGGTGCTTGCGATGTTCTAAGGAGAGGGAATATCGCAAAGACGCAGCGGTACGAGCTGACTCCTAACGTGACTTACATTAGATTTACATATAAGGTAGACATTACATTATCCATTTCATGTTTGTAGTTTCCATGTACGCGCAGTACAGATATTCATTCTGCTTGCGGGTTGGCATTTAAGGACGTTTGGCTCCCAGATCGCTAGTACTTGATTAGTATGTATTTCATAAAATATTAGACTGCGTTCAACATTTTGGACTTTTTTAATAATCCTGTCGCTTAGGACGGAGTCAGCGACGGTTCCGCAGGCGGGTGAGTGGTGTGGCGTGTGGTGAGCGTGGAGTGTGCAGTGAAATATCAATAGTGGAGCGCGGCGGCCGAGCGGAAGACTCGAGCGCTATCGAGCCGCCCGCGCCCCCCGCTCCCCGCCGGAATTTACAATGTAGCTCCCAGCCCGCCTCACACCGCGACGCCGCCACCCGCCGCCGCCGGTGCAGGCGACTCCGACCTCTCCTCTCCCGAAACAAAGCCTATTTTTCTCGCGTCCGCCCGCCGGCCCGCGTCGGTGTGCGTGAAATTTTCTCGCCTGGAAATTCTAATGCGCCGCGCGACTGCGATAAAAAATGACTAGCTCGGGAAACGTGAATACATTACCGAGCGAGACGGAGAGCGTCGCGGCGGAGGCGCCGCCTCCTCACTATGTATTTTACACTCTTTATATTACCATTTCGACTGAAAAAGGGAGGCTATATGCGAGTTGGACTATTTAATAAGTATCTGCCTCGCCCCATCCCGGGCCGCGGGAAACGCTCTGCATTCGCTGGGAAGTGCGGAGAAACTCGGGCCCACCCTCTAAAATATGTTTTACATTATGAATATGAATATAAAATATGTTTCCTTGAATAAGCTTGCACGATATTTCGTAGATTCATCCGTTACGCCATTACGTAAATAGGTAGTGAGGTATTTAATTAGGATTACCCCTTTTTGGACCAATTAGATCAATAGTAAGGGGAAGGCGCGATAGATATAGAATTAGATGTCCGCGAGCCATAATCGGTGTGAGAATCTAATGGTTAATTTGTTCCGGAGGGTCGGCGCGGTGATAATTGCGGTAAAAAGCGGCAGGCACGCGGTGTGGTGCGACAAAGAGTTGCGTTTTTCTAATCGTTTTTTGCGACTAACGCGCACCTGCGGCTCCGCGCGACGCGTGCCGCCGAACTTGATTGATAACGCCGAGCTCAATGCGAACTAAACGCGATCCATTTATCCGGTAACTCGACACTGAAGCTAAAATATTTGTAGGTAACTCGAGCGCGCGATCACCGCAGATATGGCCCAGATATTCGTTTGACCTGAGATCACTACAAATACCGACTTCGGAAACAAAAACTGTTCCACTAAAAAGGCGACAGTAGTACACAATAAACATTTGTTCATTTTCCTTTTTTGTAATGACAATATAAATCTTTTGTAAGTATTCGGTATTATTTATACATATTTATTTAAAACATATTAAAATGACTTCACGCAGGTCGTTACTACTCCTTTAAAGTTGTAGTAGTGGCAGACTTCATAGCACCAGAATGGCTTCGAACACCGCCAAGAAAAGAATTTATACAATTAGTTTATGATGATTTTTTCGTCATCATCATCATCATCATCATCGTCAGCCTATTTTTGTCCACTGCTGGACATAGGCCTCTCCCAGTGCACGCCACTGTGGTCTTTCTCCGGCTACTCGCATCCAGCTCCTGCCTGCCGCCTTGCGTATATCGTCACTCCACCGTGCCTGAGGACGTCCTACACTACGTTTTTTTTCGTAACGTTTCCGAATTTGCGCTTCATATTGAAAAGCGAATATTTTCTAAAGCGTCTTTATAGCAATAAATCTTTCTGATTCTCAATGACTGCTGTTGTGGTTGCCTCAGCATAACTCGTTAATGTTCCAGCCCCGCAGCGAGTCGCGATCATGGCTGCAGTACCCTGCGTCGCGGCTGCAGCGACTCCTGCGCAACGCCTGCCCGCGCCCGCCGCACGCGCACACCACGCTGCGTCTACGATCAGGTATATAGTTACAGATACACCATTAATATTAAATAGTCATTTAGGAGCATAACATATATAATTTTATAAATGTTCACGTTAAGGTGAGATTGTCATCATCATTTAGCGGATGCATAGTTTATACTTTATAGTATTATATATATTTATACAATACTTTTGTAAATCTGAAATATTCAAAGATCGTTTTCCCTAAGGTTCGCCACCGTAATGAGACATGGCGTCCTCGTTCTGAAGACGTATACGGCGTCCGCGAATCTCTTGTCCTCTTGCAGGTGTCAGTAGCCTCCGCGCCGGCCACATCCTGCAGCCCGGCGACGTGACGAACACGCTAATGTCGCACGTCGCGCCCGGCCAATCGCGCGGTCCGACACGCTGCTAGCGCTCATTGCCGAGCCTAATCCGCGCTCGTAATGAACGCGCGATCGTTTATTGCTCGATCGTTTATTACGATTCCTTCTCTTTACGGTCGACAATAAACGAAATATTTATCGTCAAATAAATCGAAGTTACCTCATTAAAATGCCAAACGTAGCCTTTTATGTTTATCTAATATCTTTATCGCACAATAAGCCGGCTAATAATCGCTCCACGGCGGTACTGCACTCGAATTAGTGCTAATAGATTTGTTTCTCGGACACAAAATCCGTCCGCGGCGCACGGTAGCCGGCGCTGTTTCGAGATAACGACGCTAACATCGCTAATGCGAGTCAATTACGTCTGTATTTTAATATTGCAATGGCTATAAAGTAATAACATTTACGAGAGATAAGGCCGAACCCAATCGAGATCTCATGAAACTATTTGGTTGAAAACGCTACATTTCTAAATATAATACTATATAAACTAAGCATATGTATTTTTATAATTGACTAAAAAAACATTTTAAAGTGAAGAAGATTATTGCGAATTTGTCTGTTTAATTTTCACACACAAACATAAATATGCTGTTAAAAATGGTTGCGTGATATTTAGCAAAGTTTCGTAAAACACTTCTTCGATCCTGATAATTATTTGGATATGTACAGCCCGCGTTACATTTATTGTTCTTCTAATTTGAATTGCAATATACTCTGATATGCCGCGACTTCTCCTCCACTCGCCGGCTGCAAATAGCTTTTTCAGTAAATGTAAATATACATTAGAAGTGTCATATGTACGGAATACCATACGCATCTAGAAGTGGCGCGCGCTTCAATGAATATTAATCAATCGCACTCGTGTCGCTGGAGGCTTTCCAAAACAGATCACAACGTTTTATATATGACATTATTTTTCCTTTATAATAAACATTAATTCGTTTGGTCATAGTTTTGCCATCTGTCGCGTTTGTTTCTGCAATCGCACTTCGTCTAGATGTCTTTACTTCCTCGCGTTGACTCAACTCACTTAAAGAACCGTACCTGTGTAATAATTTTGTAGTTTATGTTTGCCTTTTAGTTTTTGTAATTAATTTTATAACGAGCCACTCGAGCGTGATTAGGTGACAAACATATTCGCATTTGTTGTGTCCGTTCGATGCATAACTTAACCTTTTGTTTTATTCGTATGTTGCCATAATTTGTTTTGCTAATGAGAAACCGATGGGATTTGAGAGTAAAAAGTGGAACCGTTATTCATAACATCAATTAAGAGCGAGGCATATGACAGCGAGTGCGAACATGATTTATGTTTTTTGTCGAGTGCAACGTGTGACTATGATTTCATGGATCGTCCCCAGCGATCCCGGCCAGTCCATTAGCGGCGGCGCAGCGCCCGCGCGGCTCGCGGCCGGCGAAGCCGAAGTCGCTCGGAGCCGCCGACGCCTGCCCGATGTAAATTCGCATACCGATCCTTACTCGTCTCTCACCAGCACCTAATAAATACGTCATTAGCCCTTAAAAGCGAACTCTCGGAACATCTGTACGGCCGAGAGCCGATCCCGTCGGAACTGCGGTCTCGTATCGACGTTTTTGTGCTCAGAAACATATCCGAGGATCATTTGTAATCGACTCTTTTGAAGGATGTTGTCGGAAATTACTCGGACCAATACGTAAACTAAAAAACGTCTATTTATTTAAGTATTTCAGTGTAGGCTTAATATAATTGTGTTATTATTTGTATTTTAATATCAATTATCGCCATACATTTCATAATGGCAATGTATAAACTTTTTAAGTCGGAATAGTATTTCCTTTTCAAATATTTTCGATATCAACAGGAACACCTGCTCAATTTTTAGCACATTAGTATAATTATAGAGGAAATTTAATAAACATTAAACATCACGTAAAAGCAGCCCGTCGCTAGAGTACAATTTGTATTAAAACAGGAACCTTTGAACTATGAAATACAATGATTTATATCGTTATTAAGGTAGAAGAAATAATCAATAATTATTATTTACTAAGAATGGAATCTAATAACCAAATATCAGACAGCGCGTTGCCTCCTCACAGAAGTTCGGAATCATACTGTACCTATTGGTAAACGAGTGAGTTGAAGCAGATGAGAATGGCAGCGACTTATGAGCTCGTTTAAATAAACGGCTATTTCTTTAATGTACTTTTACCTACTAGAACATAACAATTTTAATATTCACAGTTAATTAAATAGTTTATCGAGAATCATTAACTCAACATATTATAATGAATAACGAAAAAGATCTGTCAAATTATGTAAACAAAATCAAACACTAGCATATTGTCTGTTCAGTCAGTATGGGAGTACATAATGAATTGACTCTCAGGACATATACTTATATTAATTATGATTTAGTTTCAAGTTGTCATATTTATTGTTGTTTTAAGTTATATTCAATATTTTTTGTCTTTGAACTATCTAACTTAAACTGTGAGGCTGTCGGTATGTAGTTTAACCCTAACTCGATAATGTGATTCGTGGAACAGTTTCGAAGGCAGTTTAGGCAGTCTATCAACATTGTATTATAACTGTATTTGCCAAACTTATAATCGACATGTATGAAACCAGCTGGATACTCGCCATATGCCTCAATAGTTACAGGTCGCGAATGTTAGCAGACAGATCCTGGTTCTAATTAGTAGTAGATTAAAATAATATTAGAATTCCGAGTGCTCAGTATTTTTTACAACTCATGGGGATAAAAGTAACGAAAAATTGCGTGGGTAATATCAAGAGAACTGGGGACATTTAGTTACTAGAATGTTGCCCAACAAACTGCGACCTCGACTGAACCGAGATGGCCCAGTGGTTAGAACGCGTGCATCTTAATCGATGATTGCGGGTTCAAACCACTGAATATTCATGTTCTTAATTTGTGTTTATAATAATTCATCTCGTGCTCGGTGGTGAAGGAAAACGTTAGGAAACCTGCATGTCACTATTTTCACAGAAATTCTGCCACATGTGTATTCTTCCAACCCGCATTGGAATAGCGTGGTGGAATATGTTCCAAACCTTCTCCTCAAAGGGAGAGGAGGTTTTAGCCCAGCAGTGGGTAATTTACAGGCTGTTGTTGATGGACTGTGAATGTGAGCCCGTGAAGCGAATTCACGCCCGCATGAGAGCGAGTTTACTCAAAAGCGATGGTTATCACGAAGTGCGTTTATATCACGGCGTATAACATTCGAGTCTGTTTAATTAATGGCGAGTGACACCTTCGGAAAGGGTGCGCTCTGATAGAGCCGTTATGTCCCCCGGGTGCGCACGATACCGGCCGCAAAAAATAGTCGCACGCCCGAAGATTGTTTTGAAACTGGAAGTGACTGACTGGGGTCTAAATACTATTGTATTTAAAACGAAACAAATTAAATAATATAAGTAGCAACAAACAATCAAAATATAGAATATACAGAGTGAGTTGTTTATTTTAAACGATTGAAAATACATGCTTAAAAGTAATAAAAATTTTATGCAAGTTAAGATACTTAATCAATTAAATTATTACGGTATAGGTATATGTTGATGTGCGTGTGTGCGCTCGTTGTTATTGTGTGTGTGTGTGTGTGTATTGAAACTCAATAGAAGTCGTAATCTTAGCGATTGACTGAATTATGCATGTTTATTACTTCATTGTACCGGAAGGAGGATTGCAACGGACCATTGAATATTCATTACGTCCAGTTTTGTTTAATTAATTCGTATTATTTATGTTTTACATTTCGTTCAATTAATAAATCGATTACTTCCACTGTTTACGCATTTTTTGTAGCGAGCTCTCGCTAATTGACCCGTTAGCGAAATATATGTAATATTAAAGTATTTGCATAGCTCGCTCATTACATGCCTGTTCAATGGTTTCTACGTCTGTGATCTGTCATATCGCTCGTACTATAAATCTGCATGCGCTGCGGGAAGCGCGTGCCGGCCGTGTGGGGGATGCGTAGAGGGGTGGAGGGGTACTCTATCGCGGACTAGCCCAGGTGCGGGGGCGGCAGATGTCGCGGACGGTGACGTCACCCGCTCCTGACCCACATCTCGCACATTTCGATATCCTCCAAAATAATCCTTAGCACAATGAACACAGAGCGGCCCTGAGCCGGCGTCGGGTAATGAGGGAGCGCCGCGGGTCAAACACTACTGACGGACAATGCTTTTACTGATTTACACATTTGGATCCGTTGAATTTAATGATCGACCGTTATTAGTACGAGACAATGCAATAGAAGTGCTCTCTGATATTTGAAGCGTTTGTTACGGGGTAGTTTGGTGCTGGGTCGAGCGACACGTTGAATAACAACAGATAATAATTAAATATAAGAACATTTGTAAGCTGTCGACTGGTTCGCAGATTATGAGTATGAGTTGCTATTCGACTTTTATGTATATTTTTGTTGACTGAAACAATTACAAAATCTGATCACGATCTCCTAAAACTGGCAGGTCCTTATAAGTGGTAATTATAGACGGTATCCACTAATCCTCCGAAAATTTCATATTCTCTCTCAGATGCTTGTCTTTTGTCTTTGTTCTTTCCTAGCGATAGATTAAATATTAAAAATAAAATTCCATCTAAAATATCTTTTGTAAGTAAATAAAAATACGTTATTTTGCTAGAGTGATTTTAATATAATAACACTTACAAACTCATTAAAAGTCCCGAAGATAAATTAATATTGTTCTTATAAATAATACTTATTAGTACACTCTAAGAAACATCAATTAAAATAGCAATATAATAAATAAATATTGTATCGGTATTTAATTTTTAAGTATTTATATTAAATATTAGCATATATTGTCACAGCCTGTCATAAATACATAGGTTACCAGGTTATTGAAAACCAGCGGTGAGTTTTTGGAACCCAGCTTGGAAGGTGAATGGCACACCTATTTAAGACACGATTGCTATCATTGCTTATGAAATTTCTTTTTTTGCATCTTCTTTCACTTTTTGGATATTAAGTAACTACTTGGTCTACAGAATTTACTTTTAATTTTGTTTTTTTTTTTTTTTTTTAAATAATTGCGCCGTGTGCAAATAAACATTTCTTTCTTTCTTTCTTTAAATCCATGAAACGAATGAAAAACAGACACGCAACGGAAACTGAACTGATGGTGACTGCAGAATTCATTAAGACATTCTCTCAAAGACATCCGGTAACGAACCCGGTTTTTAATTAGATACTTTGCACTTTTATGTCTTAAAATGTTCCACCAACGTTCCTTCTCTGTGAATGTAAAATGGTTGGGATTTGAACCTACTAAAAGTCAAGCGTGTGAAATTATTAAGTTAAGTACGGCATGTGATATTTTAATTCTAAACACGATCATTTGTTAACAGCCGACCGATTTCTACAGCGATTGGTACAACTATCCTTATCTTGTGAACGCGAAACAATAGTTATGTACACTGACTTACCAACCAACCAGTGGAATAACCGGAACAAGTGATATGTCCGTTTGTCAGTGTGCCTGCTTATTGACACTAAAAATATGGCGACATCTCAATATACGGAGATAGACGTAGGAACACAACTAACCCGATTCGGGTTACCCGAACATTTTTAGTTCAAGTCGAAGACTACTTACATTATTCAGTTTTGGCTCAAATCAAATGAAAGTATTTTTGAATGACTAATATTTCAACTCTGCCACAAATTTGGAAGGCAGTCTCCAGCCAGAAGTGATTTACAGATTTACAATTCCATTTTCACAATTATATTTTAATCAGTCCATTGTTGGAACCCGAGCCAGAATCCTTAATAAATGGTGAATTAATTATATTTTTCCGGTGTCTTATTATACATGCGTATACTATTGGCTAAATCGTTCTTTGTACCGTATGCAAGCCTAAACCAGTATGTTTTTATTTATATCAGCTCTTATGCGGTATTTTTGTAAATTCTTCTGAATGAACGTAATATGATGTGTTGTCACCAATATATTGTGAAGCAGTCGTTAAATTAATATGAGCATAATATGATGCTTTATTTATTTCGCACAAATATAGTAGGTAAGGGTTTTAATAACAAACTATTAATCATAAAACTACAATAATATGTAACATCCATTGTGTTTATGAATTTCCTAGCGATCCTCGAACTTAGCTTCTGTTGTTTTCGATGCTAAATAAAAGACAGATTAATTATCTGGTTCAAAGGAGTCGGTGACGTACGGCGGTAAAAATTGGGAATCGCTGCGGTGGGCGGCGTCGCGGCGCTGGCTTTGAGAAAAACGAACAATTTGTTCAAAGACGTCTGTTGCAAATTTTTAGAATGATTACCGTAATCGTAAACATTATAGGTAATGTGACGATGATCGTATTACGATCAACGTACGATTTTGATCGATAGGTACGCTGTCCCTTAAGTACTGCTGAATTAAAACTATTTTATTAATCGTAGTGTTTTGTTTCATCGATTGTTTTCAATACTCTTACATAGAGTTGCCGGACAGTTTCGCGAGCTCTCGCCCTGACAATACAGACCGACAGTTTTCTCTTTCATGAACGTCTCATAAAGTAAATTTTAGTGGTAATTATTTTTGAACCAGAGGACACGTCCTGTCCAACCAATTCGGCAACTGCCCCAACTAGGGGTGACCGCATTATAGTCTGTATTTCAAAATAGTACCTATTGATATTCTAGGTTGGAAAGGCAACCAAGGAACATACATGACTGAGGCAAATATACCTATAAGCAAACCCAAAGTGTAAGTCTCTTGTGCGTTGTTCGTTTGAATCCCGAGCTGAGTAGAGATTTTATTTTTGACAATATACATGACAGTTGTATTAATTTTATTAAAAAAAAAATATATTTGCAAAAGAAAATATATTTGTTTTTTTATTTTTTTTTTAGATTTTGCAGTGTCATCTAATTTAAGATAAATTGTAAGTCATGAGACGCGGAAAATGTTTGTAAGGATTTAAGTTTAGCAAGGACAATGACTTCCGGCAGCTTTTGTTCAGTTCGAATGTTTCTTAACTAGCAGGTCAACGACCTGCGCCTACTTGCTCGTGACGTCAGGTGACACGAGCAAAGTGCGACTGAACACGGAGAGCGATCTTGCAATCTGTTTATTTTGTGCCCAACAATAAAACCAGTGTATTAGGTATTTGTACTAAATCAACAATCGGGACTTGCTAAAGCGAAAAATACTAATTAGTTTTTAATATTGTTTAGTGGATATTTATAGTGCTTGTCCGCCGGCCGGTTCAGTCGACGGGAGGAGGTTCGGCTGAGAGGTGAGGCTCTATCCGAGTGTGAGCTCGCATATAGTCGGCTCATATGTAAAGCGGTACGGAAAATCCATAACGGCCCGCGGAAAACCCTTTTAATATACGGCACGTAAATAAGAGCGGGTGTAGCAGGCGAGGCGGGCGGCAGCGGGCGCGGGGCGGCGGGGGCGGCGGGAGGAGCGGCGCAGCTATTGGCCCGCGAGGGCCCGCCCCCGCGCGCGCCCGAAAAAAAAACCTCGGAAAAAAGCGTGCAGCGCGCGGCAGTGCCTCACGGACGCGCTCGGTGGGCGGACGCTCGGCGTGCGCTCGGAGAGACGGCGCGACCTACGATCGGCGGCCGCGGCCGCGCCATGCCCGCGCTGGCCCTGCGCGACCAGCCGCTAGACTGCTCCATGCGCCTGCGTGAGCCCCAAGCCTGGCCACCACCGCGCGCCCAGCGCCACGGTCAGTTCACCACTCTGCACCACCTCCAGTGTGACCGCCGCGTAGTGTCTCGTGCCCGCCACCGCCGCCGCCGGCGCGTAAACACCTCGTAATACCTGCCAAGTCTTTGATCCCATTCTTTACGAGCGCGACCCCTCGGACCACGTGCGTCGTCTCTGGGGTCAGATTCGGGACTCCATTATTGTCATCCCCTCGGCTCGGCGCGACAAATCTTGACAAATAACAAACCCTTTGCGGACGTACTCGCATTAATGTAATCAAAATTATATTTATCGCTGTGTCGGTACTCGGTGGCCGCCCGCTCGGCCGGCCCGGAGCGTCTGTGCATAGTGCTGGGTCGTTGCGATTCACGCTAACGACTTGACGTATCACATTTAGTTTGTACTTAATCACCTCCAGACAAGTAAGTAATGTTTGTATTTACTAACGCTTTGTTGTGACTCGCTGCACGAGTGCCCTGCGCCGAGCGCTCGGCCGCCGTGGCCGCTTTGTGTCGCCGTTTGTCTCCCTCGTTAACTCGCACAGACAGACAGCGGAGACGTTTGTTGATGTTTATTCTTCAATAACATTCACAAATCGTAACCCTTCGCACCTTTTGTTGACGCGACGACATGTCAACAAGGCGGTAATCCTCGGCGAGCAGGTTGAAAGGGTTCCCCCCGATATTAACTCCATAGAGGCGCTGCAAAACGAGTCCTTTGACACGCCCCGAGAGGTCGAGGTGCACTTCACCTCTTTACTGCCCGGCTGCGGCCGCGGGGGCTCTATTCAATTTTCTCTAATAATATGAATGTGATGGACTCGCATTGCGACTGAGATAAAATCGTCCCTCGCCCCCGACGGACGACGGGCGGACGGGCAGCGTCGTCAAATTGTGTCCGTACCCAAATATATAGATTTTAGTATCGCAATGATCACACTATTTCATTCTTTAGTCAGTGTCGTGAGATCGCTGCGAAATACATTAGTGGCGTTTATTTATTAAAAAATATCGGTATTCATTAAAATTATTAATTAAGCTATTTTTCGCTGTTGATATCATTTTTATACGATAGCTCATCACGGTGACAGCTCAGGTTTGACAGCTTTTGGTCATTGTTATAATATAAATACAATAAATAAACATTTTAAGATTTTCAAAGCTTTATAAATTCATAGCAGTTTTGTTCCTTACTTTTTTATTATAAATATTTATTATTCGATAATATGATACATAATTTTATTTTTAAATAAGTAATATTAGCTATACCGGACTAAGTAGGGGCTGCGAGAGCAAGTGTCGTAAGTGGTAACGTAATCACCGCTCTCGTCGCACCGCCGTCATTATGTCTAAACAATAGCGTCGTAACGAGATTATCAAAATACCATCAAATTATATTAAAATAACTCCCGGTGCGTTCAGATGCTTCCGCTAATGACAGACACACTGCGTACTGTTTCAACCACTGCTAATAGTTTTATTGTTGCAGTGCTTCGCTGTAACTCTGTCTAATGTAGCCTTTTCTTGTTCTAATCACAAGTATGGATTATAGTACTATCGTTATGCCCGGCGCAGATGACATATGATGTAGTGTTTTCTACCCCTGAGTCTCACATGAGTTTAACGAAGGCACGGGTGTGTAAATGTAAAAGGGAATTAGCGTCACATCGCTCGCATCAGTTTTCGTGCTTGACATATTTTTTCGTCCGCTCGACACCTAATTAATGAGATATAGAGAGCCCTTTCTGTCTTTACTACGAAGATCATGTACGAGCCGATTCGTCTTTGCTTCTATGATTTTTGTCGACATAAAGTGTCAGACTTCTCTGAGGCACGAACTAAATTCCAACTCTGGTCAAAATCGTCAGCTTAATATTTTGTCGAAGCTTGCAAATGATTTGACGCACTCGGCGCGTTTGGCCGCGCGGCATTATTGGCTTATCATCGGATTATTGTTCCTAATTAATTTATAAATGTTCAGACATGGGCGCAAAATGGATTGTTCTATTTTATACGGTTTTGTCGTGTTAGCTCGAATAAAGTCTCGAAACGGGCGACGGCGATCGTATTTCACACCTGAAAGTAATTGATTAATTCAAAATGATTTGGGAATTAAAATAAACTAAGTTAAAGGTGTTTGTATAATGAAACATACGTCATATATTTTTAGAAGGATCTGAGTACAGGCGATTAGCTATTAAGTGGGTTGACGGGTGTGTTCTTGCATTTACGCATTATATTATTCGCGATTATAATATGCGTTGACATTTTAATTGTGATGTTATTAACGATAAGTTCGTTACTTCTATTTTATCATTATTGAATGCGGAACACTTAGTTAGTTTACTGTAATGTATTGATATTTTAATTTAATAACTAACCCTTTCTTTTATACGGCATATTAATTTATTTTATGTACGGGAATCATTTAATAATATTTAATCAGTATGTTGTGTAAACTACTACTGTGGGTCCGATTATCCATTATCGCGGTTATTGGGCGTCGTTTTGGGACTGCCGTTGCGTGCGCGTGCGGTGGCCGAAGCTTGGGAACGCGGTGAACTTTGCCACCGGATCACGCCATCGGCGCCGCTACCACCGCCAACCGATTCACCACCCGTTTTAAATTGTTAAAGTTAGTAACTACATTGAAATAGGTTGTTGCGTACTAAATACAGTCTTGTGTTTTTTATAAAAAATTGATTTTTTCAATTTGAACCTAATTTTAATATAATTATTTTTTATGACTTGGGTTTTCAAGTAGTAATGGTGTAGTTTATTATTTTGAAGTATTATTTTTCGAAATGATTACTAACACAATATTGGAAAGGAGCGTATGTACGACATTTGAACTATTGGACAGTGTAAGTCGTTGCTTGTTGGTTACAACAATTCATTCAATTCAGTAGTATCTGGACAGTTTTACAGAATCATGTATAGTACGGCTTTTAATATGTATTATGAGATAAGTGTATTCGCTGCATTTTAACAATTCAAAATAAAATACAAAATTCTTGACATGTGCAAAAATTTATGAGTTGATTTGACCGCAAACGCTAAAGTAAGACACTCATTAGCCGTCGGTAGTACCTATTTGTGTTTATTTTAAAAAGAAAAAAATGGACAAATTTTGAAAAAAAAAAATGTTTGTAAATTCTGATCTGGTAAAACTGACACTTACTACTTAATTTTGAAATACCCCATACTAGGTAAGATTTAATTACATTGTAATGTAAATAATAAATACTAATTATTTTATTATAATATATTCTAAGCGACTCAGGACCGTTTTATTTTATAGAGGCAAATATAATATAATAACTACGAGCGATATTTGAGCACGTGCTAATAACTTAAACTACATTAAATATTATCAGAGAGACACGACAGGAGAACAATGCCTGTCGCCTGCTAGGATTCACAGATGTGACGAGCGCGTCTCACTTATAACAATCCCACACCAATTACCGCTTTCATGTGCCAAGTATTTTGAATAATTGCTGATTTAAGGCATTAGCATACGCGCCGCGACTCATTAAAATACCGGCCGTTGTTTATATTACAGCGGCAGATAAAACATAGCGAGCAGTACTCAGTGCGCCGCGCCGGCCGAGCTCGACTCGCGAACCGATTCCGACTCGGAGTCTTTTGGAGAGCCGTTGGGAGATTATATAATTTTTCATTATTCGAGTCGTACTACGTCGCCGGTGTCTTGCTCTACTCTGTTGTGAGGCGTTTAAGATATTTGCATAAAACGGATTATTAGTATTATTATAATAAACGCGATTTCAATATTTTATTAAAAAGTAATTGCCCATTTAGCTTGTATGGGATTCGATAAGAGCACGCGATGAAGGCCGGACTTGTCAATTTTTTCTCTTAGTTCCCTTTTTAACCCCAGACGCAAAAACAGTGTTATAAGTTTGACGTGTCTGTGTAAATGTGTATGTGTCTGTCTGTGGCATGGTAGCTCCCAAACGAATGATCCGATTTTAATGCGACTTTTTTTGTTTGAAAGTTATATCAGTCGAGAGTGTTCTTAGCTATGTTTGGTGGAAATCGGCTCAGGTCTTCAAGGTCATCAGGTCGTTTGTTAGGTGTGATAGGAATGTTACACGTTTAGTTTGCTTGCAAGCACATGTGGGATCTGCCATTTGAAACACTAATGTCTTCTGGAACCACTGAGCTGGTCTACTGTTAGGGCTCGAAGATAGGAGACGTAACCCTGGACTTCCTTTTTGTAAACCCATCCAGTTTGGGCTCGATGGATTTGTCTTAACTAGTTCTCTTAATGTTTCTAATTGACGAGGACCTGATGCTGGAAATCTTGAACCGAGCTGGTCTGATGATAGGGCTCATAGGAAGGTAGGAGACGTAACCCTGCTCTACCTTTTAGTGAACCAATCGAGTTTGGGCTCATTGAATTTGTCTTGTTTGGTCGGGGGTTTCTAAATTTTTAATTTAATTTTATTATTTAAAACTTGTTATTATAGAAAGCGTGTTTCTTATCCAAAGATTCCGGGTTCAACCCCAGGCAAATACTGTGGATTTTGTGTGTGCCTAATTTGTGTTTATAATCAGAGTAATTTACCGCCGAGCCGTTTTAGAGCAGCGTGGTGTTACTGGCTCCAAACCTTCTTAAAATATTTTTTTTGGGGCTTTTAAACAAAGCAGCTATTTACTTAGTCTACCGTTTAATTATATAAAAGAAAATTAGATCTATGAGTATTGTCAGCAATGGATGTGTCTCGAGTTATTGTTAATTTACAAATAGCTCTCGAGACTGGAGTTCTTTCTACCTTTGAGTTCAAATATTATTAAATCAGAACAGTGGTAATACTTTTGTATCAGTAGTGAGTCAAGTTGCACCCAGAGAGCACCCAGCCCCAAGTCGAAGACGCGTAATGTTAATCAGATCGCATTTAAAAGTTTTACATGGAGCACGCGCGGTCACCGGAAATGTAATGGTCGAGTGGTTTGCACAAAAATAACGGTTACTCAGCGATATTGAAATAGAATCAATTGAATTTTTTCGCGTATATTTTGTTGTTAGGTCTATTAAATTACGCGCCGAGAAGTGACCGCTCGCTCCTGACATTTTCCGTTAGTTTGAATCGAGTTTCGATTTATTACTATTTTATGTTTCTGTCCTCGGCACACACACAAGTGTACAAGTACGCGTGTGTGTGACGGGATGATCTGCGGACTCTGGCAAGCGACATTATCCTTATTGCTTTGTGTCGATTCGAATGACAAATTTTGCAGTAAATCTGTTAGAATGTCCGCGGGCGTTTTCCTAGAAGCCGCAGTTATTGTCGCAGGAAGCTGCACTTACCGCCTCCTACACGCTGCAGATTTGCTCTCGCTGCAATTGTAATGTTTGACAAGACGCTCGGCGGACCGGCGGCGCTGGGGGTTCCGCATCGCATCGCCTTATTTATCTAAGCGCTGCTGGCACACGGTCAGCTCACTACGCGGACATGACTACTTATTAACATGTTTTTAACAAACATTACGTTCAGATGGCTTTTATTTGATATTAAAACTAGTTAGTACACGTAGCGCGCGAACTCTGCCCATGCGCCGGCGCCCGCACACTGCTCCGTAATATTTAATTTGCATAATTTTGCATGATAGTAATTAGGATTATTTAATTAATAATAATTTATGCCACAATTATATGAAGAGATTTTCTAAGAATAGTCCTCATTAGGATTGGTATGTTAAAACTTTTTGTTACTTTGATTCAATTAACAATTCGCAGTATGAACTTGAAATAAATTGTATTAATGTGATTCCTACTGAGGTAATTGCTTAAAATGCTAAATAAGAAAGTGCAGCCTTAATGATTTTGTAATTAATAATGAGCGTGTGTTTGGCAGCCGGTGTTAGTTCGAACGAAGTAGAGTCGTTGAGCGCACCGCAATCAGACCGAATCCTAATATTTGCAATCAATCGGCGCACCTGTCGCTTCGAACAGAAAAAGCGCCCTGGGAGCTTTTTCCACACCCCCGCGGCGTCAGGCCGAGTGTATCTAGCCATTTGCACCGCGACTGGCCTTATTAGGAAAAATCTTAAACGTTAATGTTTCATCCAATCGCCGAGCTTTCCTTATATCGGATTCAAATTAGAATACCTGAGATACAGGTCTGGGGCGACTTCTAGCATCTGCATACCTCGAACCGACTCCGCCGGCGCCCGATGCGGCCCGCGGCGGCTGGTCACCGACCCCGCGTTTATTTACTATTCGTAATCGCGAGAGCTGTCTTCGAGCGGGACGGCGTGCCGAAATATTGAACTTGTTCCGGTTACGGTGCCATCGATTTTCGTATATAGGGCGAATGTTGTTACGTACGTCCCATGTGAAGGTCTGCGTGACCCCGGCGGGCGTGCGGAGGGGGCGCGTGGGGAGGGGGTGAGACGCAATTAACCACCCGCGGTCAGTCACCCCGCGCCTCTTGCGGAGACAACGAGCGTAGTTTTTGCCCTGTTGTGTGTATTCCAGGCCGTCACTACGCGTTACTGCTCAGTGACCGGTCGCTCTCCTCGCACCAGTCTGGCCGAAACCTGTGGAGGCCCAAGCTCAGCGTTAGACTGTTCAAACGCGAAATGATAAATCTCTCGATTCGCTAAACACATGTCTGTCTGCAGCTTAATTTATTTTTTCAATTTAAATTTCACTTTGGCAATTATAACAAGTGTGACGCGAGCTGTGTTGCAAACACAGAGAACCAGCGCACTTATTGAGATGCTATCGTCGCAAGTGCAACAACACAATGTAGGCTTCGTCAGTGGTCGCAACAGGCGTCATATATAATATCGTAATTGTCTCAAAGCGGCGGCGACGCGACGGTCGCGTCGGGCGGCGCTAGCGCGCTGTATTCTTCGCGCGAACATTTGTCACTTGTGATGCGATGGGATGATCGACCGTTTAGCATTTATGGAAAACGCAGAACTTATGCACAGACGACATTCGAATAAATAAAAGTTAGTGGGAAATCTCGTACACGGCGGACAGCCGTACCTACATATTTGTCAAAGACGTGTTTTTTTAATAAAATGTAAAATTATAGCTCATTGAAATTGACGATACAAATACTTCGGTAATAAAATATTTGCACGTCCGCCGCTTCTCGGCTATATTTCGATTGCATGGAAACTCGAGGTTTTATTTTCGATATATTTACATCCCGTACATTTATATGTAAATTGTATACGAGTACCTACACCTCGCCAGAGGCGCTGCTTACAATGTGATACTATGTGAGAAAATACGTTTTAGCTCGGTGAACCTGTAATTATACCAACACGTGCAGCTTTTGTCACGAGGCTGAGCGGAGGGCGCCAGCTCTGAGCACAGTATTCACTTGTAGGTAAATAAAATCTGCAATAATAGTACAGGTCGTGATGTCTGATATCGTCTTATGAGGCAGCGCTGTGTCGACTCGCGGATGGCCCGACGGCTTGCGACGACGATGCTGCCGCTGGCACTAATGTGCGTGATCGTTTTTAATGCATTTCATTACGATAGAAATCTAAAGCGAAAGATGATCGCTCGTCACGTGGAGCGCGACGGGCCGGTACAACAAAAATATGTTGACGCGTGCCAGTAGTTGGCATGACCTCTAAAAACGTCTCTTGTGCTTCTGTATAAAAAAATGTCACACTATGTATGTTTAGCTGGACTCATTGATACTTAAATAACGTTTATCTCGTCTTTAACAAAAATATTACAAAATCATTTTCGCAGACGCAACCACTATAGACCTGTCTGCATTGAACGATACCGGCCATCGTTCAATGTTTACTTCTTTGCGAATAGTTACCGTTATGTTTACTTCTTTGCGAATACTTAGGTAGTCTTTACTCGAACACATGGAGCATAGCGCTGCCGACTGTTGTCGAAATTACGGTCGGGGGCGGAATGGCAATTTAGTTACTTTGTACGGAGTAGCCGGAGTCAGCCGTGCGTCCTGAAGGCGCGCGACCCCTCGGGCGCGCCTCACGTCATAATAATTTAAAATCAGCGATAACAGCCGCCGGTTTGTCAAACCGGACTTTAAATTCGGGTGCCCTTTTGCATTTAGGCCACGCAATACCTCTCTCGATTCGCGGGTTGGCGGCCGGGAGGATTGATAGCGGCGAGGTCCCCCGGGTCCGGCCCGGCCGGCGCCCGCTGTATTTTACGCGACGCGATTTACTGCGGCCGCGCTGAGCGATGGTGCTCCTCCGAGCAGAGCCCGTCCCATTCCCGTTTATTTCCCTATCCTTTTAATACGATGCTATCTTTCGAGCGAGCGGCGAGATTACGACCGAATGAGAGTTTCTTCCCGAACGACGATCGCTTATTCCTTTGATGTCGGAGGCAACAATTCTATTAGGTATATCGGCGGGCGGCGGCTGACCCTCGCTTTTTAGTTTACTCTAAATGGAATGTGTGATCTACGCAGGAATTCTACTATTTTCTTAGATTGCTGACCTTATCGTCCTTTCGTAGGTTATTGACTTTAATGTAGGAAAGATTTCTTTAACAAGTTATTTTAATGTTATCATCTAGGCATTGTGTATAACTATAAATATAAACGGGTATAATGTTCATACTAAATACGCTACAGAATGTCTTTATACATAACTTTCACAGCTGTTTTATCATCAGACGATGCAAACCGTTGTGTCCCTGCATTTTAAAGTTGTAATATCTTCAAAAATATTCATTTAAATTAAATATCTATGTGTGTTAAATGCACAATGTAAGGTACTCAATTGCATCAGGATTAATGATACATTGCTTAAAATCGCTTCGTACTTGACCTTATTTCTCGTAAAAAGTGAGGGATTAAAAATAGTTATTTAAGATTATCCGTCACAGACAGACATCAAGCAAAGCGGCTTATTTAAGACATCACAATACAAACCTCCAAAATTATTAGTTTTGCTTTACTATAATATAAACCTACCTCTTGAAACAGACAATCTATTTAAAAAAAACCTCATCAAATCCGTTGCGTAGTTATAAAGATATACGTATACACAAAGACAGACAGACAGCGAGAAGAGAATTAGTTTTTATACTACATAGTAATGTAGTCATATTACCTAACAAAAATAACACCTTTTTGTTGTTGTTAATATAACAATAACTATACAATATATTATAAAGTACAAGTACTTAAGATTCGTCATCTAACAAGATTATAATATTAAATATAAACACTTGGTTCCCCGTTATCGCCGGTACCAGCAATAATTAAGTAAAAACAAAGTATTGTCTTTGTTTCAAGTATAAACTTCTCTCATAACTGCTGTGACTAATTAAAATTCTTTAAATATATAAAAAAACTAGTATTTGTGATAAAAACCTAATTAAGATTATCAATGACATAGACGCTAATCAAATATTCACGTTTCGAAAAAAACTATTATTAAAGTATTTCATTATTATCTGAAATATTTAGACAATTAGGTATTACTTGACCTATCAGCAGACCATCCATCACTCGGTAGATAATATTTTTACTAATTTTTTAATTTGTTTAAATTTCTAAATTTTGTTATTTCATCATTGGACAGAATTATTTATTTTATTTTTTAATTAGTTATTGGATTTTATAAATTGACATATATTGTTAAATTTAATGTAAACTGAATAATTGTTACAATCATTATTAAAGTTATTAATTTCGGGATATTTACCATGTTTTTTATTTTTGTTCGGTGGAGCTCGATATTTCGACATTGTCTACGAATGTCTTGTTCACGAGACTGTGAACGACGAGTCTCGTGAACAAGACATTCGTCCACCGAACAAAAATAAAAAACATGGTAAATATCCCGAAATTAATAACTTTAATAATAAAAATAACCATGTTAGTTTAAAATCCTATGTTACAATCATGTTTTGGTAGTCAATTTAACTAACGTATTGGGTTACTGTAATGTTAGCTACAAGTTTTTTTGTAAATAAATATTTTTTTTTTGTATATTTAAACGTACTGCTTAAACACAGGAATGTTACATCGCATGAAATTACCACAAAGTATTATTAAAATGTAGAGAATAATAAAACAGCAAGTACGATTGTATAAGAACAGATAATTATTAATTTTCGTTTGCACGACACACACACATGCAACACACCTATGCGTGTTTATGTAATGAATATGCGAGGGAAATATTACACTAAAGCCAAAGTCGAACGTGTACTACTAAGTTCTTAAATAATTAATATTAATATTATTTCACCTTGCACTTTCACCTAATGTCTGTCCGTCACTCCGACGGCCTCCACTAATCCATTCGGAAAAATGCATCAAATACATTTAGGTGACCTAATTAGCATAATTCTCAAATTTGTCGCTCTAAATCTAACTTGAAATCGTTAGGAACCCTCTCCGTACGAGCTCGACTCGCACGTGGCCTTTTTTATTAATTCTCGGTGTGTGGGTACGCGGTAAAAAATAAAATCATAAAACATGTCGGTTATGTGAATAATTAGTAAATTATAATTCTTGATATAAATATACTTGCACGCATAGAGCGGGATGAGCGATGTTATTGTCGAATGTGATTTGAGTTATAGAGTAAGAGATGGAATACTGTAGCTTGTCTTCTGTATGCTCGCTGAGATGTGCCGATTGTACGTCGATAGTCAACAGATTTTGATCTCCTTCTGATTTAGCTCACTCCGACGAAAGAGGGACTTGTCTTTAGCGCGAGAGATATTATAGCTGTATAATTAGAACTAGATCGAGACTGTTAGATTACACTATATCGCTCATCCAGAACGACATCATCACAATTGCAAAAATCTCTAAAATGGCATTTTTCATTCCAAACGATCTCATTTCGTACATACTTTCTAGTGTAATATTGTCAGAATTATTGTTTCAATAGTTTTTGATTGACATCTATATAACGAGCGATATGGTGACTCGCGATAGGGGATAACAGCAGCAACGCAACACCCATACCACCGTCAATCGGAACACACTAAGTGCACATGATACCTCAGTATTGGTGCCGATTTCAAGGAACACTGAGCTGCTTTAACATATTACACATTATAGATATGATTCATATTTCATACTATGTCTATGTACTATGTCTATAAAAGTCTAAGGCAATGTTTGCTTCTGTAACAAGCAATATTCATTAACATATATTTTATTAAAATGAATATTCATTAACAAATAGTCCACAATAACTCCACAAAAAAATCGAAGTGAGGAAGACATTAGAACCTCGTCCACTGAGACCGGTTCCGCTGTGAATGCATGTCTCTGTTAGAATGCTAATTACATTAACTATATTTAAATTAATATCAAGCTCTACTCGGTTAAAATAAATAAAAATAACTGTTTTCATTCTGACACGTTCCCTTGCTCTGTAATGTATATTTTGAATTGTTGAGAAACATTATTTGAACCAACACATTTAATTCGAATAATGTTTATTAATATTTTATATTTTATATCTTAAAATGGGAATCACTAAATGCGATGTCAGTAACCGGCGACTTGACTGAAGGGTATGCCAATACGAAACGGAAGCTCAGGGCTCCGATTAGTGCTTAAACGATTCTCGAGATAACGCATGTAGGTAGCAATATTGAAGGAAATGTCCCTCGAGGGTTTTGTGTTGACTACACACTGTTAACTAGATAGAGTTGATAGAATACACCGATTAATCTGCAGCCTCAGAAGGGAACTATAGCAATATAGGAAACTATATATTTAATTGTAAATGAAAATCAATCAAAAGTCTAGAGAGATTCCAGGAGACGAATCTTTGAGCTCCTTCACGCAAACAGTTGAACGATGACGTCACGCGTATACTTTTACTAAACAAAGAGTTCTCATCTCCGATAAAATCTTCGAATCTCAGATCACAGAACTGCCGGAGCGAGCGCGGCGCACGCGAGCGATGTCGTCCGCAAAAAATAGTCAAGAGTGACTTGCGTATTCGCCGCATTACCGTTTCCACATCTTGTGTCGTAACACTTAATGAATTTGCATCATTCCTTCTTCGCATTACAATATTAATTAATGATACCACGCTATTAAGCATTTGTTTAAACGAGCATTCGTTTTATCGTAATATGTTTAATTGCTTCGAAGCGATTCCGAATCGGCGGTCCGTCTCTATACATAATGGTGATATGAATTCTCTAGCTCGCCCGAATGTCGTACAGAGCTTGGGACGGCTATGAGCCCGCAGCTTATAACGTATCGCATCGCGCACTGGTCACACTGGTAACGCACAGCTCCGAAGCTCATCTCGCGACTCCTTGTCTTAATTACATTATAAACTCTTGTTGCAGTGTCGGGCCGCGGTGACGTCAGTGGCTTCTTTAACACACAGATGGTGCTCGACCTTAACGGTATGTACTTATAACTCATAATGCAACACTCGCACACTTCATTTGAATATTACAAGCGACGTACTCAAATTATCTTATTATGTTTTTGTACGTGCCTTACCTTCACGCGCTCGCCCCGGCGGCTTCCTGCTTCGACTCCATTCATATCCACTCAGGAACTGCTCGCCCGGCGGCTGCATTGGCGCTACATAAACAAATCCTCATTAACTCACTGTGTACATTGAGCACATATGACTATGTCAAGCTTTATCATCGAGCGTTTATGTGCACTATGTAGTGGAACCGAGGAGTTTATAGCTCAAGAAATGGGAAACGCGGGCAATTCGCTGCGCCTCGAGCACGTTCGAAGTTCAGTGAATGAGTAGCTAGCGATGCTGCAATCACCGGAGCACAATTCCGCACGATTAATTAAAGCGGCTGACTGCGCTCGCGCAGCGCTCAGACAAAACGATGACATAATTAAATTAATACAAATTTACAGCTGATCTTTTTGTTAGGCCGCGGCGACACCGAGACATTTCTAATTTTCGTCTAGGCCAGTTTTTTGCTGGCGTTAATTACGGGATGAATGGGTCGGTTGGGGAAAAAGCGGTCTGCGGCGGCGGGGGGTGCCGGGGGGCGCCGGGGTACAGCGAGCGCTGGCCGCGCTTTTTGTGGCGCGCGTGCTTCACGGAACTCAGCGTCATTGTGCGGACGCTCGTCGCGCTCGCCGAGATCCGCGACCTTATTCAAATCGCTGCCTCCGCAGCATCGCCACGACGACGACTCCTCGCCGCCCGACCGTTCGTATTTCATCGCCGGTCACCGCTCACGCCGCACTCGTCTCGTGGGAGGTCAATGTAGATCGATTACATTACAAATTAGATTGCACGAATCACGCTTACGCAATGAATTACTAACATTACTCGTAGATTCCCTTCGGTATTTCTTGTCATTTTTCGTTTGTTATCAACAATTTAAATTGAATTCGTAACTGGTAAGGCTACTAAATATTACGATTTGTGAGCTCCGAGCTCTGCAAACGCACTAAATTACGCCAGACGTTTAAGCATTAAGGGTAAAAAGTGCTCCCACGCTGTCCCGCGGTCCACGGCGCAGCTCCGCGCGTCTGGCCGCGTCACAACCGCCAAATATAGTGAGGACATGACTTAACCGCTCAAAAACATCATAACACTGATGCGTCTGCTCATTAAATACTTTGTCATGTAAAAACGTATCGAGGAATTCTTAAATTTAAGCACGACAAAACGTACTTTCTCACCAAAGGGTATTTATTTTGCTTGTAATTATATAATGGAAATTTTATTTGAGAACTGGTAAGCTCAAACATAAGTCACCATTTGATTGAACATGATGGCATGGAATCTCGTCTCATCTATGTCACGCTGAATGTTTTAATTGGAGCAGCAGTAACGTAGAGTCCTCAATGCTCGCTGTTGTATATAAAACCTATAGTGTTATTCAACGTAATAAGTTACGCTTAATGGTCAGTCACGTGAATATAATTTAAAAACAAGGAAAGTGATAATGTAGGAAAGTGGCTTTAGTTCCGCATGGACGACGATGTCACGGGGACGTGACGGTGGCGAGGCGACGGGCGACCATCGCGTTGACTCAGC
Organism: Vanessa cardui; assembly: GCF_905220365.1. NCBI lineage: Eukaryota > Metazoa > Arthropoda > Insecta > Lepidoptera > Nymphalidae > Vanessa > Vanessa cardui. The sequence continues at coordinate 15,355,188 of NC_061130.1, forward strand.
ATTATGCGCCTTGCATGTCAATGATCCCTGCACCCGCGTCCTAGGCAGCGCCGGGGAATGGGACAGAGTTTGGTGATCATAGCCGACACGGATCAGATTTACCCAAACTTCTCAAAACTTCGATTATTTATTTGACATCATTGTTGAAGCTTCAACAATGTAACTGACTCATGATTTCTCGCTCATCAATAGGTATACTGATGATTAGTCAAAAAAATTCTAATGTGAATTGAATATGTTTAATGAACATTTAAAAGTAGTTTTGGAAATATGTAGCTCGTTTCCGAAATATTTATGTTTTGTTCGGCGAAGATTACGATCATCGACTCCGCAAATATTATTACTTTGGAATATTTAACCATTTTTTGCATGAAGTAGTAAATGGGACGCAGGTAACCGGCGCGGAGTTCATTATAACAAAGCGCATGCGCGCGGCCCGACCGCCTCCGAACATTGCTTAAATTCACTCAAACTGTCCATTAAATAGTCTACTAATAGTGTCGATACGTCTAGAATAAATTTAACTGGCGGCGGCGTCGGGTGTGTGACTCCTGTTATTTGCTGCCGTTAATGTTAACATCACAAGTTTTTCTTCACTGACGATAGTGTTCTTGATACTTTTTGCACAGAATTCTGCAAAACCTCTAACGGTAGGCCATACGTATATGCAAAGTGTTTAGATAGAAAGGCGCTAGCGCAGGGGCGATGGAAAGCGGTCGCATTTGCATGCGTCGCCGCTACCTGCGCACGCGCATCTGCTAGAGCATTTTTTTCCGGGCTCACCTCCGATAGGCGGCCGAACAATCGGCACGGATCGCATATTTCTTTCTATTTCCATTAGTTTTTGTCGTCGGCCGTACACGTGAATGCGATTTTTTGAAAGATTTATTGCGAAACTTGAATTAGGCTCGATGTCGGACGCGCCACGCTAATGGTGGTATTAATGCGCGCGCATTGTGACGTGCGAGCGACGGTTGGAGATGTCTTTGTGCGCAGTGCACAGCGAGCACATGCGCATGCGCGGCCGAGTCAGGCCGTTGCGGCCCGAGCGTGTATTATTACCGAGCTCGCTCGCTGCAATTAATGCCAATACATAATTTCTCTCATTAACCTTTCAAAGGCCAGAAGATGGCGTCCAGTGCCGACCATTCGAGCGAATAACGTCGGCGGCCATACGAACGAACCCTAGTCTTTAATTAATTATCGTCGAAACGAAAAATCGTTTTTAATCACGCTTGTGATGTTTCTCGTTTGGTCCTCCATGAGAGATACTCTGGATGAGCATCTTACGATAATACGATTCTACGTCACTTATACTTCTTATCACATATTGACGGTGTAATTGACTCATTAGGATCGATGAATTTGGATCGCGTACCTATTTATTTAGTTAAGTTATGTTTCAAAATCTCCAGGGTCAAATTTTGTATGCAAAAATAATGTTTATTATTATTCGTTACTGAGGAGCTCAGTCCGTCATATAAGATCTCATAATTATATAAAAACACTTGCTGCTCATTTACATATTACATATATTAAAATAGAGGCAAAAAAATTTTTGGCGAGTTGTAAAAATTTCCGTGTTGATTTACAAGCAATATGGTTTCAGTGACTACATTACATTGAATTCAAATCAGACTGCAAACTACAAAACATAAAAACGATAACTCGCTCAGTTATCGTCGTACTTATCGAGCCTGATTGATATCGCTCTAGTGAGTTGCGTTTTTAAAAGTGTAAAACAATTAATTTAGAAGAGATTATTTAATGCAGTTGCTATAATTATCATAATATAATTCGACGTGGCGTCTTGAGCGGCCGCGGAACTCTAAAAATCATTACAGCGAATAATTTTTAATCAGCTACATTATAAGAAACTAATTTAAAGAAAAGAACAGTAGCTATGCAACCTCATTTAGTCATTTTGAGCTAAGCAAAACACCAAATTAACTACTAATTAGTGTGTTAATAATGAAACATTAAAATTTATTCTATAATTAAAAAACAAATTAGTTACTTCTTATGAATTATAAAAACGAAGCACATTCGCTCTGCGACTCGAAGAAACCTGCTCAGAGGATACACAGACTGAGAAATCACTGTTTGCTGGTTTTTGGAAGAAATTATAAATGTCCAGTGTTAAATGAATAGACTGCCTCGCCGTCCACACGTCACTGAAACACAACGGTCGACGGTGGTGACTTACTGTTACCGGGAATCCTGCAACATGCGGGCCCGGCTACTGGGGGCACTGCATATTGAAATTTATGAACGCACTTAGATCGTAGATTGCGCCGCGGTGGCCGACCAGCGCCTGCGCCACTCTCAACCCCGCCACGCGACTGCCGACAGTATGCCTCAGGCAATAGAGGACTGTGTTGCATGTCTACAAAGAGAACAAAGGATTTGCATACGTTCGAGTCGGCATAATTTTTTGCAGCAGCTTTTTGTTAACGTTCCGGAATTCTGAAATCAATCATGAGAACCTTTACAACTCACCGTGTCGCCCATATATCGTCCTCGGCCTTTGTGCGGCCCCCAATCTTGCAGATCGGTCAGTAATTTATTCACAGGTATATTTTATCCTAAATTTTTACGACTTACTTACGACAAACGATGTTCTTTTTACACATTCGCAGCGTGAAATGTTCACATTGTTCGTTCGTGCGTTTGGAGAATGATCTTCTGGGATATTCTCATGAGTGGCAGCGCGTACAGGCGGCGCGGCGGAGGCCGTCGGTGTGCCTCCTTGTATTTACCTAATTGTAGTTTGCGTCGAGACCAGACCGTCGTCTATCTGAACTGACTTGTTAATTTTGAGCAAGAATTACATGAACGTGCTTCGTCTCAGCCGTTAGTCCTTTTGAATTCTATAACGTAGCAGTAAGGGAAACTTATGACTAGATACATATTTTTGCACAAGTGCTTATATATATGAGGACATATACTAGAAAGAGTACAGAATATTATCTGTTGATGAACTAAGTTCGTTGTTACTAAATGCGCGTGGCAACCATGACCGACGCGTGTTCCTCCAGCGCTTTTTATACGAAATGCTAAAAGGGCGTAACGTCTTGAAAAGCCTATTTATTATCAGAGGTTTAATTATTATTAGCTGATGGCGGAGCGGTGGGAGTCGAGGTGCGCGCACATGCGATATACTCGACACATACTATGTAATTGCGGTCGCTGAGGAAACTTAATTGATATTGTTTACTAGTTTATTTTTATGATTTACATAATGTATAGTTCGGTGCGTACGCAAATGAGTAGAACAATCGCGCGGGAACTCACGCGCTTCCGCCATGCGGCTCCCGCGCGCTTGTTAATGCTTTTTTGTCGACGGGCTGACGATGATACAACCGTGCGAAGCGCATCAGTTGTCAATCGTGTTGAATGTGCAGTTATCACGTGGATATGTATCGGGCGCGGGGGGAGAAACGTTTACAAATGCTTGTCTAATACTTAATCTACGTTCTATATACATACAGACATGCAAACATACACATTATAATTTGGGAGAAAGAAATACAGGCGAATGAGTGTATGAATTTATTAAATGAAATTAAACAATCTAAGTACCTTTTTAAATTATGTAGATTATATTTGAAACGACAAATGCACTACACTTCATTAGTGAACGTTCGCAATTTAAGAATCTCCGAGCGCAACAAATGTGCTGCAACCCGCCCGCTTCGGGATTTTAACGTATCATCAGAGGGTTCGTTTATAGGCCAATTAAATGTAATTATTCTCAATTATATTCGCAGCGAGTTGGTATAAATCCTGTCAAAGCGATCTCAGCGAGAGCGGGCGCGCGCAATGCGCTCGCTTCTTCTGCGCTATTAATTGCGACTCGCATTCCGAACAGACTTTGCAAAAAGCAGCCCTTAACGAATCGACCTGTCCGCGCCGAGGAGCTCTGCTGAAAGAAATGTTACTGTATCGACATGAGATAACAACTACCCTGTCACGACGCTGGCGCGGTCATCGCTTAATTCGAGTGGCGGAAGAAGTTGCATCATGTTCTTTGGATTACTCTTAGTGACGATCCAAGACTTCGCGTAATTCTGCACTGGATTACATTATCCGTTAGCCGATATCCGCACAGTTGTTTGGAAGCCGAGCCGTTAGTCGCCGTGACCTTTCCGTCCGCACGGGATAATTGTGTCGGCACGTGAGGTCCCGTTAGCCCGTCCCCTGTTGACATTTCAGTTTTTGTGTCGGAGGGTGAATAATGCCTGTAACTGCACTCGCTGAGGGAGGGTTTCAGTGAGCGTTGTGTTCGGCCGATGCGCGCGCGCACGCCGCGCTGTCGCGCATGGACTCGGGTGAGTTTGTCGTCTCCAAGTTGTTGACATTAGAATTTTATCGTTTGGAGGAAACAGCTGTTTTTTTGAGCAATTTTTCTTAATAATATATCTTATAATATTCTCAACAAATATTAGCTTAACATATGTTAATCTTAAAATGAATGAAATAACATTCGGTATTTTCAACTGTAGGCGAAGATTAAATTTGGAGTTTTCAAATGTGCTAGGTTAACAGAATTTCGTGCGGTCGATTTAAAAAAAAACCAGTGAAGCGCTCAATCGGCGAGTCGCCGCGATAATTAAATAAATTAATTTCGAGTTGATTCGCGTTTGCGTGCACCACCGCCAGCGCCCGCTACCCGCCACCCGCCACCCTCCAGCGATCGGTGAATTTTTATTATCTTCTTCGCAGTAACTCCATTAGACTTTTTTAAATTTTATTGCTTTCTTTGTTGCGCTAACAAACCGAACACGCTTAACGGAATATTTCACGGTTACAGTGTTTTACGACGCCGGGAACGACCTAGCGACGCTCGGCCTCGTCGAGTAAGGGATGGCTTGAAAGCAATCACACCAGACTTTGTGTCGGAGAAAGCGATCGCAACAAAAAATATTCGAATTGAGACGTGAAGCGACCGATGCGAGACTTTCTATTTTACGACTCTACCGTTTTAAGCATTTTTTTAAAGTCGAAACAACTAATATATATTAATAAAAATTGCGAAACCCCGAGTCCCGTCTCTGGGCCCTAGCGGACCGTTGCGGGCACAATAGCCCGCACAGGCAATCGACATAAAAGAAAGCGTATTTGAATATCTCTCGAGATTTATTATTTTATTGCCAGGTTTGTTAAACTGCAACAGTCGTAAAATGTTGTTACCGTAATGAGCCGGGGAAATGGAGCGAACTTTCTCGAAGACGCGGAGGGACGCAGCGTCGCAGCCAGCGAGGGTGCTGCGCCGGGCGCTCCTTACATGGAATATGTTTTAGTCTCCTTGCGCCGAGCGCGGGCGGAGGGGCCGTAAACACCTCGCGATGCAATTTACTTCGATAGAGGCCGAGCGTGGACGAAGTAGTTTACGGGGTAACATATGCAAGCTCGGGTGACCTTTGCGAGTCCCGTTGGACACCTGCGACGTACGTTAGGGTCCCGCTAGGCGCTCGCATTCATTAAATTGTCGCTTCTACATGCAATGCTACCTTTAACGGAACACGCTCGCCTAACTGCCTCTTATCTAATTGCGGTTATGTCTACAACTGTGAACTACATTATTACGCTGACGTAATACGAGATTTATTACATTTTTCCACCTCGCGGTCGAGTCATAATTCCCCAAACACAATTAATCCGACGAGTTCGCCTCTAAACCGTTCGCTTATTGAATATCGTTTAGACGATCGAAAGCAATTTTGTGGCGTCGAGCTTTCACTGTACCGGTAGGCTACTTATAGTTGAAACAATTCGGATTATTACAATGATGCGAGCGTGCATCTCATATCACGTTATTACAGGGCTCGGGAGCGGAGCCGCGCCGCGCCGTGATTAGCGGTGATTGGGTGCGAGCGGCCGGCGCGCAGTCTGTGTCGCGCTGCGAGCGCTGCGAGCGCTGCGATGCGCGTAATCGCGGTAATGCCCCATTAGAATACGTGCAGCACATTCAAATGACCAATCGCCACCGCGCCGCTCCCACGCACTCCTACGTGCCTCCTGCCTCTACTCGCTCGCAATCAGGGGTTTTGATCGAAGTGTACCCGGCCGCGCTGTCGCTGCGAAGCATTTACTACTAGCGATAAAGGAAATGCTATGGACAAGTAATCATTCTCATTCGTTCATATAAAGAGACGAATTCTCACGCACGCTTATGAGCCAAAATGACGAATTCGATATACGTTCGCGAGTGACGGGCCCCCGTGGGCTAGCACCGCAGTAATTAACCCTTCGTATATTGTAATAAAGCTGCTGCCCTACACCCGTACAATTATCGTCATTACAGATACTATCCGGCGAACGTATTAATTTATAATAATTAGTACAAGCATGTAACGGGATAGGGAACGGGTGAGTGACATTTGTTGATATTTGTTGGCGCGTGCGCTGCACCTGCCGGGCGCGCGCGCACACGCGGCCGCCACAGGTGCCGGGGTCAAGGTCGCGCCCCGCTCCGGGATTCAACCGGTACTCGGGAACGGAACGGGAACGAATCGCTGCCTTGCCGTTCCTTTTTCTTGCAAAATATTATAAGCATACTAAACGGCTCATTTTCGTCAATAGCCCTCGACGCTAATTATTACCGCGCCGTCGCTTCTTTATACCTTAGTACTTGAACAGAAGAGGCGCGTGATCGGTGTCAGCGGCGAGCCTGCGATGCACAATGTGTTGCGAGTGCCATGTCTCCGAGGCTCGGCGGTGCGTGCGGACGGACAATTTGCGACTTCCCCGGCGGCCGACGCGCTCGTTAACGCTCCGCGACCCGGCGCTGCGTTACATTGTCGTAGATTACACCACTGCCACTTTACATTCGTATTTGCGCACGTAACCTGCATCGCGTCCTATGTGACTACAAGTAATTGTCTACTATTACAATACTAGCTACTTGAGACTAAGTTATGGTGGCTCTAGAACGCGAGCTGTTGCAAACTATTTAAAAGTATTTCGTTGTTGTTGAAGCAATTGTCCAATCTGAATTACACAAGAACATGTACACATGTTATAATTATATTTTGCAAGGAAAATCTTATTAATTTAACTTTATTATGAAGGTGTTAAAATCTAAATATAAAATAAACAATCATAATATCAATGCAATTATAATATTTTGAGAGTCGTGTTGGCATACAATTTGAAGCACGTCAGTGCACCGGCCCTCACGGATTTTGTACTTGTATTGTACATTACTGGAGTCAGCCGACGTGGTTCGTATCTACGTCGACTGTGCGACCAATATATAATACGTAACGACGATTGAAATAACTGCCAAAACGTCTTAGCGTCGAGGGTCAATAACAGCTCTCGTTTTAATTAGAGCCCGAATTAAACCGCGGTCTAGATTAATTATTAAAATGGAGCCGGCGTAGATTCGAGCGATAGGCGCTGCGCCCGCGCCGCCTTTAATTACGACTGTCAGTGAGCGCGCGACGTAATTAGGAGCCCGCTTGTGTCTGCGCACTGACGACGCTGCACTCATCAACATTGTAAATGTTTACTTTACATTCATTTGCTCCTTCCCATGTACAGTGACTCCTTCACTGCGCTGCAGTAGGACTAAACAGTTGTTGTGCTTCATTGGCCTTGTTTATGGCTGAGATTCGCACAACAGTGATATTATGTTGTATTTATATATGGTGTTAATTATTTCGCTCGTCAGCTGTGCGCAGTCCGTCGTCGCAATGCTCGCGCGGCGCTCGCGTGGTTTCCACACATGCTAATGAGCCCACTAAGCCGTTCCGCTTAAATATTTCCTTATCTAGCTGCGCCGTAACTCACAGATATATGTCGACTGTCAAATTATACACGTGCTGTGCGCGCTGCTAATCGCCATCATCGCTTCACACTCGCTGAGTCGCCCGCGATGAAGTGTGTAGGACACGAGCCTCCACGCGAGTCTTCAGCTGCCGCCGGAACACCTACACCTCGCCCTCCTCGCGCCTTACGGACGATAAGACGGTTCCCTCGCGGCGCACCGAGTCGCAGCAGCCGCTTTATAAAATTTACGACGCTCATTTGAATAGCTAATTGTTGCCGGTTTCGTATGATTCACGGCGGTCATTTACGTACACTTAATTATAAATATTGTTACATATCTAATCTTATACTTGTTCTAGCATGATGCCTCAATTAAATTTTAACCGTATGACGTGAAACAGATGTATCCAGATAATGCCTCTTTTTATGCTAAGAACTGATTCTTATCTCTCATTGTCTGCTATTATTTATCGTGAAAAGTATTAAGCATAACACCACCACGTCGCTCTGCCAATGTTGAGCTGTGGCCGTATCTGCCGCAAGTCATTATTCGAGACCCGAGGACTCTCCGGAGATAACGAGCTAACGAAAACCATCAAAATAAACGGCGGCGTGCACACAATTCATGCGCTATTCATAGTAAGTAGCCTTTTATTTCATCCCCTTGTACGAGGAGGGACGCTGGAGTGTTTTAAGATGTTCTAAATTGGTTTTCTATTCGCGCCCTTCTGAAAATCAATTTAACCTTCAATGGTCCTTTTATACTCTTAAAGCGATTCTCTCAAACACTCGCTTTCCATTTAATAGTGACAATTGTATAAAATACGAGTACTGATTATAAAAGTAAATATTTATAAATTACAATTAGTTATTCAACTCACGTACTCCATTTGCAAACATTTATAATATTTAAAAGATTTAAGTGTTGATGCAGAATCTATATTATATAATATTATGCTCGTCGTAATCGTAACACGCTATAGGTTGTCACGTCGTCGTTCACGCCGCCGCTCGAGCTCACTAGCAAGTAACCCACACACCGGAGCCGTTCCCGCTCGCTGCACTTGTCACCCTTTCCTGTGTTTTATTGGCGTGTAAGTGTATGTTAGTTTGTCTCACTCGTTACTCGAATTAAAATTCACTGGCGTCATCACTGTAACTCGGTATCAGGTTTTATCGAGCGATAACAACTAACTATTTGCGTCGACTGCCGGTCCAGCTACAGTTCCGCAGCACGCGGAGTCCACACTGCTTCAGCGAGGGCGCAGTTTTCGACGTTATTAATTATTCTCTGACAGCCCCTTAGCTTTTCTTCCTCTGACAATGGGCGTTTACTAAATTGGAGTAAAGGCATTTTAATCAACTGCGTCTCAGCTGCGTCCGAAGTAACTGTAAAGATATTACAAGATAACATCTTCATTTGGTTTTGTCAATTGTTTCTACCACTACAAAACAAATTTTGCATTTAGGGTACCTCATCAAAACTTAACAAGTAATTAAAAGAAACATACTCCTTCGCATGATATATGAAATGAATATAAACATCGTATCAACAATAACAAACATAACAACAAAGGTATCAATTAGCCGCGCGGCCGATAGCTCGCTATCGAGCACACGGAAGAGCGCTGGTGTGACCGCGCCGCTAGTTTTTCTAAACACCGCAGAGGAATGTACTCCGCTCACTTCCATTTTAGTTTTTTCAATTCGTGTGAAACTTGCCTCCTCGGCCACCGAATTTAAATATGCCTAATTATAATTAGTCGAGGCTCGATGTGTGTCCGTACACCCGCGAGTGATAATTACGATGAGTAATTGCCCAAATATTATAATGAGCTCGCTGTTTTCAATTAACTTCGGAGCGGTAATGAGACGGCGGCGACCCGTGCGCCGGCCCGGCTCGGCCGCGCTCGTCCGCGATGTGCCTCACTTCTTGTGCTAATTTGTGAGACAAGGATGACGAACAAGCTCCGGTTTCTACTCTAACAGTTTGTCAAATTAAAGGAGTATGTCTTCAAATATGTAATAGTTAATGTCGTCATTCTTATTACATATTATTATTTATCGAGCATATTACGCGTGACTCGGGAGTTGCTTGTGCAGCAGTGCAAGAAACTAGCCGACACAATGAGCGCTGCGGACGCAACGAGCTGGCGTCGCTGGTGCTCGTATGACAAAGTGCTTGTCTCGTTACGGGCGGCGGCCGAGCCTGACGCCCGGCGAAGGGCCACTCGCTGCTAGTGCAAGGCAAATTGCTGTTACACTGCACTTAATTTAAACATTTTACTAACTATTTTAAAATTACTGTATTAGCTCAGTGGTATAAGTTGAAGTGTGTACACTTACTTATAGTCAATAATGTAATTTGAGTATTGATTAGGGGCAAAAAGATGTCGAGTTGTCTATAAACTGTTTTACACTAACTCAACCCTGTGAATTACTATTTGCTTTACTTTTTAAAACTATTCTTAAAATGCACGATTGCTAATCGCTCTTTATTATTATTGTGTTGATTAAATAGACATTTGTTTTGCTCATCGAGATGCAATGCATGGCTGGACCAACGGATCTTAGAGGTCGTGTATCATCATCCTCAGCCTGTATCAGTCCACTGCTGGACAAAGGACCCCGAGTACTTGTATAGTACCTGCGTATGTTTAATTGTAATGTAACTTTCTTCGGTCGTGTAACGCTGGGCTCGCACTCGTGGGCTGTAATCGACCGTGTAATGTAATGCAATGACGAGCGCGCGCTGGCGAAGCGTAACCGACTCTTGTTTACATTCATCCTCAGCGCGATGCGCGGATGAATTGAATGAATGTCTTCCAGTCATCTAATTAGAGAACTTGTGTTTTTAGTTAATGACTCGACTGGTCAGACTATGACCTCTAGCTAAGTAGTGTTCTTAAGGTATACTGCCGTACAAATAGATGTATATATATGTAGACGTATGATCGAATAGGAATACATTATTTGCTCATCACCATTCCGCGCGCGTCGCGCTCGTCCCGTTAGCCGCGCGGGAGCAGCGGCCGCCCCTCCTGATTGGCGCGTATCTTTGTCGCGAGCTGACGCGCGGCGCGGGCGCGGCCGGTCGCATACGAACGACCATCTCATTTGCACTCAGTATATCTCAATATCACTTATAAGTCAATCTCGGCATATCTCGTTATGGCGCACATAATAAGAAATATTCTCCGCCGTGACTGCATTATTTCTTATTGAAGAGTTTCTTTTATGAAGCTAGTTCATCTAATTAGTTGCATATTTAGCTAATTAGGTATTACTAGGTTGAAATATTCTCAAATGAGCGACTCTCCGCTTTCAAGGCTCTCTAGATTCAATCTGGAACGAATGAGAATTTATATTCTTATCGGAAACGAAATTTATTCAAATATTTCTAAACAAAAAGTATATTGTTAATCAACTGCAATCGAGTAATTATTGCCACGCCATTAAGTAATATGCACAGAGATCTTTATCACTTCGAAGCGGCGTTAAGCTTTGAACTTTTTCTCGTGTGTACTAGAAATAGTTTTTCTAATCGGAACTGGCGTCATCATCATCACGAAATGGAATTTAGCACGTGTTTCGTATCAACGGACCCAGCCGACCGGCCCGCGCGTTCAGGCGAGCTCCTCGAGCTCTCCGTCGGACCGACCCGAGTGTGAAACAGGTCAGAAGTCTGTCTTGGTACATTAGGTCAGCGAGCTGGCCGCGAGGACCGCGGGGGCGCTCGTTGGCTGCTGTGTGCCGCGGAGATAGTGCGGCGAGGCAGAAGGGCGTCCATCGCTGCACATTCCGAGGGCGAGCGTTTATTCCGCTTATCTGAATTTTAAATTGGGGTCCCTGTAGTCCGGGCTCCCCCGCGTCCCGCAGCCCCGCGCTCGCCCGCGCCGGATTCCTAGCGGTCCCGCCAATCCGACCGTAAAAACCCAATCAACTGGCTATTTTTGTACCACATGCCGGCATTTGACACACGATTTCACTTTCGACTCTCTCGAATACGAAATTTTTCTATGCGAATATTTTAAAATATTTTCGTTTGTGTCCGAATTGGGTGAGTGTTTTCCAGGAGATACCTAATTAAATACGATTTATTTCTATTAGAATAATAGAAGGATTCAAAGGACTCAGTAGGGCGTCGGGCAAAGCAAGCGAGCCCGTGACAAGTTCCCACCGATTGCTCTGATGTAACGAAGTGTTGCGCGGGTACCGATGTAGTGTAAGTCTTCGTCGAATCTCCAGGAGCAGCTGACTAACTGTCAAATGTTTTACGCGAACTGCTACTTGCACTGGCCGCTATGTTTCTTCACGAATAAATCAATCATTTGACGATGGAATTAGTGTAGCAGACTCCCGGGGATAATTGCGACGAATCTTTAAGTCATACCGGTACTTGTAAAGCGAGATCAATTATCCGTAAGAGGAAAATCGACGGCGCGGCGGTGGAACTTCAAACAGAGCCGATGGAATGAGACGTAACGCGGTGATTTCAAATATCGTGGAGTGAAGGTTGTCGTGTGATCGGCGGAGGCGCCGCGCCCGCAATTTGTCCGTCATGTGATTTAATATTCCGCCGTGGGAAACGCGCTCGCTGCCATGCTCGCCGGAGACGCGGCGCAGTATCGCTTCTGTGCGTCGCGTTACGTGCACCCGATCCAAATTAATAGGCTCAAATTTATATTTCATAAAATGGTGACCACTTGCGACGTGGGCCTCACTCTCGCAGCGAGTGTAATCGGCAGACATTGCTCGATACGGACACCTCAGAATATTCCAGAAGGTTTCACTTCACCCAATTTCCAAACTCACTTAGGTAATACCTGTACTCCACAGGCATAGACACTCTCACACGAAATCAATGAAGTTAAATAACGAAATAGTTGTCTCGATCTCCATTTTGGATTTTAGAAAAAAAACATAATATATTACTTACTGTAAATGGACTTGACGAATTGTAAGAAAAAGTTTATTTTGCGCTAGTTTTGACGTGGCAGTCCCTGCAAATATCCGCGGGAGTTCCCTGGTGGGTCTCTAATTAATGAACCTCTCTCGACATCTCGCGAGCTAACCTAAGCCCTCGTATATAGCTATACGCTAGATGCGGATACTGACTTTGAACGTCGACGTTCGCGTTCGGCTCGCGTGATACGAATCAATTATAACGACTTATTAGTGTACTCAAATGTCAGCGGGATAGTTTTTGTAAATATTGAAAGTGAGAGGTCGGGCTGCAAAGGTCGCGGCGGGGTCGCACGGCGCGGTCGCACGGCGCGGGCGACGGCGGATATTACACGTCCAGCGGCCATTACGCTACCGAATAATATCACAGCTAATTGTATGCGTGAGTCCGTGGGCGATGCGTGCACGCGAGCCGCCGTTATTGTCTCCATATATTTTCCATGGGAATGTATCTAATTTATGAATGGCTCAAAATATTAAAATACACTACGTACTCTTCGATTGTAACCGATGTACTCGTATGTTTATTACGAGCAATTATATAATTCATACAGATAATCGATTACGTGCATTAATATATCGAAGGGTGTTTGTACAATGTTTAGCTGGAGAATGTTGAGATATGCACAGTCTAAGACTACTAGTGGGTCGTGCTAGCAGCTGATGGTCGCGCTGATGGCGGGCGCGCGGCGGCGACGGCGTCCCGCGGCGCCAGTGCGCATGCGCTCTCACGCTCGCTATATGTCATCGCCGCGCCGGTAATTATTCGCCGCTGCCTCCTTTTGTCTTAAGCCGCCCGTCTGGCGCCCACCAGCGCGTCAGATCTTCGATACGTTTTCGAGAATACTATCTTCGAGTACCCGACGTGCATGTGGCGATTACAAAGATTGTTTTTTTTGAGTTTTGTACATTTATTCGATATTTAACCAATTCTAATAAGAACAGTAAATATCGATATAATCATGATTGGGTTAAACAAGTCACCTGCTCTGCGTCGCGTCGTCGAACATCGCGCTGCTTGCATCGCGCTATTGTTTACTGCTAACAATCGCTTCTCATCGACAAAGGATGTTTAAGCAACAGCGACAACATATCACCTCGTTGTGAACCTTACCACATTGTTATAAAGTGCATTGTGCCACGTCACGCGTTGCTTACTTTTTACCGAGCTAGATAATTACGCTGAGAGGCGGTCGGGCGCCACAGCTAGTCGCTAATTAAACGTAGTGACTGGATAAACAAACAAACAGTTCCACACGCGAGCCGCGCGCCGCGAGACATGCGGCCGATCGCTGCGTGCCTCGTATTAACATATCTTTCATTTCAATGCAGTTGCTTTCAATCGCCAAATAATACTGTCTAATTGGAACTACGAGGTTTTGTGTTCGTGTGTGGATGCGCGGCGGCGCCGGACAATGGCGCGGCCGCCGAGCTGGCCGAGCCGAGCGCGTTGGCCACCGGCGAGCCGCGTGCGCCCGACACATTCCTGGTCGCTTCGTGGGTGAACTCTCACTCACAAGTGGCCCCCTCATTCCAATTAGCATCGATACGCATTGCCTTACATAACAATACGCTTTGAACGATTTTAATTTGTTTGGATGGAAGCTATTTTATTAATCACTAAGACGGTTTCATCGTATAGGATTTTATATAAACAATGACAACAGTTTGTAATAAATATGTTTTGAAAAGGCGTCTTGTAAGTGTCATCTATAATAGACAGCACTCGTTGCATGACTGACTGATATCAGCAGAGACACAGCACGACCCGCGAAGTTACTGCTGCCTCCCCTGAGGTCGGCAAACGGTTGGACCCAACGTGTGTAGATTGTCATTTGGGGCGAAGTCCGGAGAGCACGGCGGCCCAGTGTCATCCAAGTAGCGCAATCTCCCGGACCACAAGATGGTTATTCGTTCCCTGTCGTTATCTGAAGTCGCATCAGAGACATCCGTTCGATCCCTTAGAAGTTTTCAACACAATCAATGTTTGTATTAACGTTACTCTTTTGTTACTTCGGTTAATTTACGTCGTGCAACATGTCTTAATAAGAGTGTTATAGGAATAAAAATATGTTTTTAATTAAAATATGAGATCCGCCCGTAGAAGACAACGATCTCAAGGTATAACTTAAATTAAAATTTCAATTTCCAACAAAGCAGGCCACAATCCCATCCCTCGTACTAACTCACTAAGCATTTTATTTATGCTGATCAAGTATTTTTAGTTGTTTATTATCTCTCATACGAACTCAAAACACAAATGTAATAATTGTAACGATAAGAAGTATTTTCTTGCATAGATAAGAAATTATTAAAATTCTGGCAACTTGCGTCTGATGTTGTTAATTGTAATCGTAATGGTTACAAAATAATGATTTATTTCGTTGGAAGTGACACTTTATTCCAACATGAAACTGCTTGTACTGGAATCAATTTGCATTCCGTAAGTGTACAAGTCTTGCAAAAAAATCGTTTTGGTTTCATATCAGAGTGTCGACACTCACTGGTTCTAATAGGAAAGTGTCTGCTTAGTTAACCGTATTTAATTGACACATCACAAATTAGGATGTTATTTAATTTCTAATTGGTATTTGAGTTCTCTTGTTCTAATTGGCATTCATACAACTGTGAATTTTGAACATTTAATCTTTAGTGATTCGAACTAAAATGTTCACCCAAGCCCTTCTCGCACAGGATATAAACTCGAAGCCGTGTTTTAGATACTAAAAAGATCAGTCAAGAAATCAAAATGAGATGGATCTTATTGAAGTCACAAAAGCTATTTTTTGCACACTCATTCCACGCTCTCTATCGTTCACTAACGCCTGCATAGAATGTTAGAGTTTATAAAGAAACTTTAAACAAAGTAAAGAATAACTAGTTACATTTTAAATTGTCATAAGTATTCCTATTGGTTAGTCTAGTTTATACTTAATCTGCCTTAAAACAGTATCGGTATTGTGATTAATTTAATGGACGTAAAGTGACATCCTACGGACACGTGCAGTCTCGTGTTGGAGTGGAGGTGGCTACCACGCGGTAAGACCACTGAGAATGTCTCCCGCCTCTCAGTCTGACCTCTGCTCAGTATCGAGGATGGTGATACTGTGAGGCAAACAAGTACACCGACGGCATCTCTTTGTCTCTGCGTGCCGCCGCTCGCTGGCAATCGCTCGTCAGATTAACACGATTCATTCTCAATTTCATAATTTTTCTCTTCGATTTTAATCATTAGATTACATATAAAATCAGAAAACGAGATCTGTTGAGAGCGGCCGCGCGTCTGTACCCGCATTGTAATTGTGTATTTTGATATTAGGTCAGAGTGAATTTAAGTAATCACCTAGCGAGAACAAAGCTGAACACTTTATACTTATCATAATAATTAATTAAATATTTTTATACTGCCACAATATATCACTCAAAAAATAGCTTTTTATTGTCATAGGAACAGGAGGCGATATGAGATACGATTAGTACTTCTTATGCTACTTACTCAAAACTGTCAGATGGCTAAATGGCTGACCGCCTCAGGGTATCACACAAGAATAAACGATGGAGACAAACGTAAAATATTAACCGTGGTTTTATCGGATCGATTAAATTGTAATAACATGTTCCCTAAGAAGAGAGTCCGCGGGCCCAGCTGTGGGTCATTCTGGATCCTACTGTACTTTGAGAAGTACAGAATGACCCAGAACGATATGAGATATCGTTCTTTCTCCACACATTTGTATCACGATTTCCAAATAAAACAAAATTATAATACTCAACTTAAAGCTTCCTCTTACTGTTGCACCGCGAGGCATAAACTGAAGTCGACGTCACGGCTGAGCAGCGAACAACATTATTACGCGCCTGTAAAAAGTCAGATATCATAAACTCGGTCGTAAACAGTTTTTTACCGCTACATAGAATAAATAAATATCTAAATAGGCTGCGTTTGTTGTTGACGTTTTTATGAAATCTAAATGATTGTTAGTTTGAACCCTGTTCGGATGTTCGGATGCCACTACAGTTGGCGATTTCAATGTTATAGTAAATTAAAGGGAGAGACATTTGTGGGAAGTGTTCGAGTGTAACATAGTTAAAATGACTAAATGAAATAACATGTGTTCGCTTCAACAATCGAAATTGCAAATTAGCCGTACACCGAAAGTACACCGCGCGCGGTAACGGTGCGACCTTCTAAATTAGATAGTAAAAAGATTTGTATCGACAGCCACAAAATAAATTCGCTTTGCTTCGGATTTTTTAAAACAAATAAGATTGATGATGTAGTTAATATACTACTATACATACCTACTGTTGTATTTTCTATTAATATTTTCTCGAATATTCTCACCGAAACAAACAAGTTAAGAAAAACAATGCAAGCGCAATGCAAATTGCGACGGATTAGTTTACGTCAGTAACGAAAATTTTGCATCGTGCCCTTCCCGAAACCGACCATAACAACCGAAACACCATACATACACACACCGACCATAACAAAAAAACCAAATCAATATTCGCGTCCGCGGCATAAAGCATAGCAATAAAAGCATATTTGCTTCAAATTAATAATATAATTAAAACAGCTGACAGTGGCTGCAAGTGATACGTGTCCGAGTAACGACGGTATCGTTGCGTGTGCGCGAGCGCAGCCTTCGTGGAAAGTTTAATATCATTTAATATATCAAGCATTGAGATCATTTTTTGTAACGTTTATGAATAAAAACGAGCCTATAAAAACTGTTTATGTATAGTTGCTTCTGTAATTATCAAATATTAATCACAATAACATTATAATTAATTATATTAATTTTAATACATTCTACGGACGTGAGTTACTTCTTGTACTTATTCTATAAGTATCAACTGTTGCCGATTAAATTGAAGACCATGACAAAAGCACAAAAATATAGCCTTGTCCTTTTCTTTTTCAAGTGAAGGCAAGAGAAGACACTCGCTATGAACACAAAGTTACTTAAAGTTAATTATTAAGTGGCTGCACGAAATCTATTGAGTGACTATACAATTGGCAATATTTATTGTAAGAAAGCGATTAGCCCATCGCACGCCGCACATGACTACGTTTTCGGGGTCTGATGGGTAATCAATTTAAAATGGTTGTGTATAGGGTTATAAGCATCTCCTCTCAGTGACAAACGAATACCAGCGGACGTGCACGCGGGATACGTTCGCGATGCGTCGATCCGACGTGATAATTAGCTACGTGCGAAGTGTCACGCTCCGGAGACCGCGCTGCCATTGTGAGCGCGCTGTCAATAGTTCTTGTAATCTCTCACTAGGAGAACACTTAAACCATTCGATGCATAATTTTAAATCATAACAAGGTTTATTGAAACGCTTGAATGTAGGAAGTCGGTGTGACCCGACTCCAACGTAGGAAATGCAAATGCGCGCGGCGGCGGCCGGCGGTCGGCCGCTGATTGACGCGGCATCCGAGCGGCGCGGCGCGCACAAAGCGGATAATATCTTCATAAATCGATATTTCCACCGCTAATAAAGCGATATTAATTATCTAGTATTCAAATCTCGGATGCTGGGCATTCGTGGTGCGCTCGTGACTGGCTCCCCGCGCGTGCGCCCGCGCTCCATTAATATCGGCGGTCGTCGGCCGCGGTCGATGCGGCTCGTGCGATTAACGATCATGATTCGATTACGCGCCCCCCTCCCTCCCCGCGCCGCAACCCACTCCCCTCGCCGCCCCCACACGCTCACCAGGAATAAAACTTCCGGCGATGGTGTTTTACCAAAAACAATAATTTACTGTGACTCGGTCCGTGATATTCTATCATCAACATATAATGTATGTTTGTGTCGTTCGCTTCAGAAGAGCTCATCGCTCACTTACCTGCATAAATACTCTCTCAATAAGCACAATCCGTATTAGTATTCAAATGCTCACGCTCTCGGGCGTGTGAGCTTCGAAAGCGTTCGATCGCGTCACAATCTTCGTAATTGATGAAAATATTTAGTGCGCGCCGGCGGCGCGAGCGGCCGGAGCATGCAAATGACCGGCCGCGACGCGGAACCGACGCCGCTCCGGACTTTTTTCTTAGATTCCATTTCTGATGCGTCAACGTAGTAATCGATTCGTTCGTGATGCGTAAAAGAGCCCATTGTGCTGTTGAAATATAAAATTACTTGTCATATTAACGATATTATCGCCGCTCGCCGTATTGACCGTATTTATTAGATAGACGCTAGGTATTGTGCGCGCGCGCCGCTCAGATATTTATTCAGATTTCTTTGTTTGCATCTAATAAATAGATCAGCGAGATAATGTATCTGCCGCCACATCGCCGCTCTGCATGTCGTACACAATGCCACTCGCACCGACCGGCGTACCGAGCAGCTTGTTTATCGCCGGCCCTTGTCTTGTAATAAATCACGCTTTTTTCAAATGGAATCAAGTGCCCGTCCGCACAAAAGAGGGAAATTTAATTCAATCGCTTCGCCGTTTCCTGAAATAAATCTACTGAGATATTCATACGGTAATGTGCGGTCGCTGATTTCTTGCAGAAACGTAATGGGCATGTTAATTTTATCAAGCGGGTAGCTCCGCGTACGCAGTGATACGAACGGATTAACTTATTCATCGGAGAGAAAGCGTCGTAACTGACATGCGCCGGCGCTGCGAGCGTGCGCGGCGCGGGTGGTGCTCTTATGCGCGGCTGCATAGAGCACAGATCGGCCGCGAGCCCGGCGGCGGCAATTAGAGACGGATAAGATCTGGCGACAACGCGACGTGTAATTGTAATATTGTTGTCACCCGCGCGCCGTTCCGCTCGCTGCGCCCGCCTCGCTGCTACCTGTTAACTTACAATGCCACTGGGAATGAATTTAAAACGCTTAGAGTAACATTTTCACACTAATAAAACACATATGTAGCATTTTAACTATCGATGTTATTAGAATGGGACATATCACCTAAAATTTGCAACAATAAGGCATGAATTAACTCAGAAAGAGTCGGTGTTAGCATAAAGCTCGGCTGTGAGCCGAGCGCGCGGCACGCAACGTCGCCGGCAGCGTCGGCGGTGCGCGAACGAGACGCGCTGCCGGTCCAGTACCGTTAGGTTTATGTTCTCGTGAAACACGATATTTTAATATTTTTTGTTCATAATATCGTGTGATTGAATATAATAAAGCGTCAAATTAGTGAAAGAGTGCAGGTGTGGTGCGCGGGCGCAGCTCTGCAGGAAGTGAAATGCTGCGCGTAACGAAGCGCGCTCTATTTGCGGCGCATATCAATCATCGCCTCGCACTCACACACACACACACACACAACTTAAGTTACTTAATGCTCATATTTTAGGATATCTTAAACTTTTACGTTTGCCCAATATATAATCAAATGCTTTATCCCGGCTTTACTCGTATTCAATAATTGAGGGTGTAGCGCTTGGCAATTATTTAAAAATACATATTACGTATCGCTCTCCACGATCTATCCGGCCTGTGATACTACATTATCGAGCACCCTACTTTACCCGACTGCGCGACGCAAAGGAAGCTAATGTGTTTGTCGGTTTATGTATGTATGTTTGTTTGTTCCTCCGAGGTGCTAAGGAGACAAAACTTGTGAACTGATTTTGCCAGTTCTTCCATGTATCGATTTGTCTTAATCTTGCCAGTGTCTCTGACGACATAACAGTTATCTAAGCTCAATATGACGAAAGGACGACGCCATATTGTAAAAAAAGAAAAAATGGAGGTCGACGAACTATGCTCAGCGGGGTATCACAGAATAGGTATTTGGAAATCAGCTTTAGGTTGGAAATGCTTAATGACATTAAGCATCTTCATACAAGTGAAATGATGACTGTTTGCGTTCCACAACAATTTAACGTTGTTAGCGACTATTTGAAATGTTCAATAATGTAGTTCTTATACATATAACCTAATAATATTATTAACGAAATCCTTAATGACAATTCAATATACAGTTTTAATCAAATAACAAACTTATAATGAAACTACTCTGAAATATATTTTTCCGAAATTAAATACTTTATTCAAATAATCTTTTACAATCACTTTTGAATTGTTATTTTACAATCTAAGTTAAGTTTAATTTTCACCCGTTCGGAATGTCGATTCCAAGAAGACCCAGCAAAGAACAAGTTACTGTTTTTCAATATTGAAAATACAAAGTTATGTTAGTTAAATGTCAATTAAATATATATGTGTAAAATATATCAAGCCTGAAAGTCAACATATATGTAGATGATTAAAATGTAAAAGACAATACAATTACTAAAAGTAATTTCACAAATGCTTTTGGTGCTAGCTTATTTATGTTATTGATTTTTATTTCGTATAGGAAGGCAAACCGGCCCACCTGTTAGTACCTAAGTAAACCAGTGCTCATTGATGTGGCATTTCAAGAAATAGCAACCATCGCTCATGTCGCCAACGTGTAGGTCGTCTGGCCTTCATTCATGAGATATTCTACAACAGCATAACTAAGTATTATTATGTACCTATCGGTTTAATGTGTGATTACCAATAAAGGTTGATCGCTGACGGGTGAACTAAAAATATTAGGCATTCCTTAGAGGAATGGCTAATATTTCTAAACGCCAGCTTCTATGGTTAAAGGAAACCCATTAGAGATGAGTTGCCCTTCATAAGTCTAATACCAAATGTTGCTATCGGGCATAAGAATATGTGAATATTCGCGGAGCTGAAGCAAAGTTATTTAATACATATTTTATACATAAAAAATATCTATTTGGCTTGTCTTCTTTATTCTTTACATAATGTAAAAAAATCACTTACCGCCGTTCGTCCCTATGTATGCTTAATTACGCAACGGATTTTGATGAGGTTTTTTAATAGATAGAGTCATTTGAGATTTGGAGAAACACTAATAATAATTTTAAAAGTTTCTAGTGTGATATCGTAAATTATACGTTTTTTGTGCTTACATTGCAAACGCTGAATTAACTCTACTTAATAGATCAAAACAATGTACTACAGTACAACTTAAAAATATGCTTAAAAAAGTCCGCGATGGCATATGTCTATCTCTTAAAGATAACCCACAATAAACATTTTGTCGTTTACTTTTTACGAGAAATAATGGATTATTTTCGAAGCGATTTTAAGTAATACAACATTAATCCTTATCCAATTAAATAACCTAAATAAATTTTGCATTCAATATAAAGCAATATGGTCCTTTATAGCATGTAATTTAAATGAATACTTTCGTAGAGATTACACTTTTAAAACGCAGGGACACAGCTGTTTGTGTTGTCTAATGAGTGAAAACTGTGACCATTTTACTATTTATTATCTCTAGATAGTATAAAACAAAGTCACTTCCAGCTGACTGTCTTTTCTTGTGTTTGCTTAAATCTTTAAAACTACGCAATGGATTTTTTTGAGGTTTTTTAAATAGATAGAGTGATTCTATAATAAATTACTGTAATGTACACAATGTGCACGATATAATAGGTAAACTCTGTTTATTTGAGGGTTTTCTAATGTGATGTCGTAACTAAACAATATATTTCGTATCAGCATAATATATATATTGCACCCGTGCGAAGCTGGGGCGAAATATGTGTCGATTAGCCAAAGTTCCTGATATTCCAATGATATTTACGAATTAAGTTGGTATGTTTTAATACAAAACAATTCAAGGGCGTGAAAATAAACTACTAATGCAATTTACGTTCAATCTTACAATTTGTCGTCACAGTGAACTGAAATGCATTTGGTTTGAAATAAGTTTACCCATTTTTTTCGTCTAGATTTCTTAGTCAATCTAAAAGTCACACGTTATAAAACGAATAGACTCGGTAGTCGCTTCGATTTAGTCGCGTGACGAGCGAGGGAACAGGTGCCGACCGGACTTGAGGTGAAGTGGCTCCATTGATGTTCAAGTGAAGCGTCGCGTTTCAGTTGGCAGGTGAGGAACGGCGATATTGCCTCGGCGGTCCTCTCGCGCAAACCTCGTTAGCTGAATATGCACTCCAATCTAAGTTGAAATCGAATTTGCGCCCTCCGCCCGAGTGCGGACGAGATGTTGATGGATTATTTGTGAAGTGGCCGGGCCGCCTTTGAAATCTTTCACGCGTTAAAACGGAGGTAATCTCGGCCGACCCGCGCCCTCCGGCCTCCCCCGCGCCCTCCGTTTTGTTTACCTAATCATTTTATTGCTCCCCCGCCCCGCACCCCGCGCCCCGCACCGCTCGCACTGCGGCCCGACCCTTCTTCGTTTCAATTTATTTGAAATCCGGTAAACGCAGCCGCTACAGATGTCGCGGCGCCAACCCTTGCCGGTACTCGCACTCGCCTTCTGTACGACATGCCGCAACTAGATTATTCGCCAAAAAAAATCATACGATTCCTGAGAAAATTCGATCGCAAGCTGCGACGTAATTTTTATGTTTTTACCCTAAAAAACTGTGTCAGGGGCGCGCGGGGCGCGGCGGGAGGCGACAGGTCCCGGCCCGCGTCTCCGTCGAAATCTCTTTTTTAACGCAAAAACGAAGGAGCGGAACAATGCGTGACCCATTTCCCGGCCGTGGGAAGGAATAACGTACGATTCTCCGCTAAAAGCTCGCGATTTCTGCAATAAAAAATGCATTACCCCACATTTTTTAAAAAATCGACGAGTGAAAAAATCTTGATGCGAATGAACGTATTGTTCGAAGGGGATATTGAAATTTGAAGTTTGGAAGGGTGAGATTTATGTGTAAAATAACGGTTTTGGCAAAAAAGCTACGGAATCAGCTGCGCATTGTGGTTCGAGCGAGCGGCGCCGCGGGACAATAGCGAGCTAGAAGCGCTCCGCGGCTGCTCCTGCGCCACTGACCCACTCCGCTAATGATCATCAACCCTATCACTGGCAACCATTAAGTACACGCGTTTGGCAAGTGTATCTATTGTACGCATCCGACTTCTTCGCGACCTGTACACGAAAGGATTACTCCATTAAGGACATATTCTAAAAAAATAAAAAACAAACAGAAATACCAAAATTTTTAACGTAATTTATTTAAATTTCGAGCATATTATGCAAACGGTAAAAATGTTAAACAAATGCTATATGACTCGGGAGGTGGTACGATAATTTGTAACGGAGACTTGTTTATAAAATTTCAACTAAACGCTAAGCTGCAAAGTATCTTGACTCTTTACTTAATTAAAAATATTTTATGATTTTCGTTTAGCAGTCGTAAAACAATCGTGGAGCTGTAGCTGATTATTTCAATGTTCTTTGTACAACGTGTACGAGTAGTGTGACTGGTTTTTTTATCTTAATATTTTACGATATAGATTTACGTAATTATTGGTTGGTTTGTTTTAACTCTTCCAAAATCGAGAGCCGATAAAGCTGAGAATTGAGTGATAGAGAGGAAAGGCCGTTAGAACTTTTTATCTAATTGCTTTAATAGTTGCAAAATCAAAAAAATAAAAAAAAACACTGCCAAATAAAATACACTACTTATATTCATGTAGGCTTTTGAATCGTCATATATTGAAAACTAATTTACGTGAAGCTACCACCGCTTTGGAAGGTAGATTCTACCGAGAGGAACCAGCAGGAAACTCAGTAGTTACTCTTTTTCAACATTTAAAAATACACTCATGTTAGCTAAATACAATAACAGTCATACAGTAGATATAGTCATAGATAGATAGCCGAAGATATAATCATACAGTACATATAGCCATAGTACATAGTCGTACAGTATAGTTAGTTTAATTAGTTTAATAGTAATAAATATTCAATGTTATTTAGATAATTTAATTATTAATCTTAGAAAGTTTCAATTTATTTTAATTTATTTGCTTGCTATAATTTATAAATATTTGATTATTATATAAATTAGTACCAGACTACATTGATATATAAATGATATGAGCATGCCGTGTACTCATGCTTAGGAATGTAATCTAGCTCAAAATAGTGTAAATTTCGTAATTTTAATGTATGTTCTGATTATATTCTGTTTGTGTACCTATGAATAAATAAATAAATAAAGTATATGTACAGTCACAAAGATTCGTGCCAAAACCCATGGCGGGGATTTTAGTGCATGATAACTCCACGTGGTCCGTCAGCACAGAGAGGGAACTTCTCTGAAAGTCGAGGACAGGACGACAGAGTTTATCGACAGCTTCATCTGTATGTATTATCATCTCATGTTCCACCGTGGAAGCGTTTTTAGGAGCCCATCGACATCCGACTTCCGCCCTGGATGAACTTGTTAGAATAAACTACAGATCTTTTCCTTGAATAGGAAAAGATTTGTAGTTTATTCTAACAAGTTGACAACCTTTGAGGAGAAGGTTTGGAACATATTCCACCACGCTGTTCCAATGCGGGTTGACGGAATACACATGTGGCAGAATTTCTATGAAATTAGACACATGCAGGCTTCCTCACAATGTTTTCCTCTACCGTCGAGCACGAGATGAATCATAAATATAAATAAGCATATGAATATTCAATGCTGCATGCCTGGGTTTGAACCCACAATCATCGGTTAATATGTACACGTTCTAACCACTAGGTCATCTCGGCTCATCAATAATATAATTAATAAGCAGTAAATTGCATTGCGGTAACAGAACTATAGCGCGTATACCAGGCGTAAGGGTCATCAGAACTGAGCTGCCGTATGTGGGAAGCAGCAGTTAAAACTACCGGGTCTTCCCTGTAGATTACTTTCCGAATCGGTGGTTGCATTAACTTTAATTCAACACTCTAACATGACGAGTCAAATTGTTTCTGTGAGCTGTCTCGAATGAAGCATATACTTTACTATATAGGTATATTATCGTACCCCACACTGATGAAATAAATATATATTTTGATTTTAATTTTCTCGTTTATGGACAACAACAGGACCTACTTATCTCCGAGAATATTATAAGCTTGTTTTATATATGTGTATGTGTGTGTAGACAAGTAGACGATAAATGCGAAATAAAGTGATGACTCCGATAATCGCAAGACGTGGTGCGCAGGTCGCAGAGCAGAGCCGGGTCGTCCAACTGCGACGCTCATCGGCGGGACTCTTGATTGAGCCGCGTGTAAAAAAACTTTTCAATAACAATATCCAACAAACCGCTCAAACAGGCTCCACTGCTCCGCGCCTGCTTTTAATTGGTGACACTGAATTGCGAAGTCTAAATCCATTGTGCTGTGTGTGTTTTTGTTTTTATCAACCGAGTAAACGTAACCAATATTCATGTCGTTCTTTTTCATAGAAGCATACAAATAAAGTATTGTCCTGATTGAGGCTTTACTTTGTCCAAAATGTCGCTACGAGTAACGCCGACCGTAAAAAACTTCGATACTCGCTGAGTGGAAATTTCAATGCAAATATTAATTTCCCAAGAATGCACTTCTGCATTGTTTGCCGAAGAAACGAAGGCAAATGTTACGTCGTTGTTTTCACGCGTCACCGACTCCCGCGTTAGTATGCATCGGCATCTCAGCCGCGCCGCGCCGCTCGCCCGCCGCCACCGCCTCAGATAATCTGCATACTTAGTTGCCTGCAATTAGTTCCCGTCCGATTGCGATCCTCCACTCACTGTAAGCGACACTATATCCGGCCTCGGCTCTACATCTCGTTACAAAATGCGAAGGAAGGCGCTTGCATATTGATGTCTCGTGAGATTCATTCGAGATGGCAGGCGAGTGTCGCCGTATGTAGATGTGTGTGTCGATACGCGATATGCAAAGCAGGCCAAGCCACGCCCTGGGCGCCGCCCCCCGCTCCCCGCCCGCTCCGCCCGCTCACCCGTCGCCGCGACTCGCGCTCAAAACACGTTAAAAACCTACCGCTCGTACCCCGTCTCTCGTAACCGGCCTTCACCCTTCTCGCGCGTATTGTCTCAAATCTGAACGCGCGCGCAACCCTTCGGGCCGCGTACACGTGCGCACGCACACAGGCGTCCGGCGCGTCCCTACGCACGCACACACGTAACAATTTAAACATTACGCAAAAAACGGCATTGTTCTCATTTACAACCGACACTCTTACATGAAGAATGTATAGGTTTCATTGTAGTCATGTCGTACATGAGTCGTTAGCGTATGTGCTCTTTGTATATAATAATAATAATAGAATCTCGAGATCTATTAACTATTGCAGCCCGAACACCCGTGCCTAATGAATACAATATCTGCAAACAGCTACATCATTAAAGCTACTCGTTTACACTATGCTGCTGCCCACAGTAGCGGCCGGTGGCGAGCGATGGCCGGAGCGGGCAGCGGCGCGCCGTGATGCGTTTATAATGTTTGTATTCGACTATGATTAGACGCCGTGAGTCGCGCGCCCGTCAATTACCAATTTCAGTAACAGCCGAGATAATTTAATGTCGTTACGTAAACAACGCTCCTCTCCACTCGAGTCGCCTCCGATAATTACCGTCGACACTTTCTCGCTTGTGGGAACGTTTGCTTTACTATGTACTCGCTAATTAAGACAACTATTAAAAATAAAAGAAAAGAAATCTGTTTAACATTATTCAGCATAATTAAATGAATACAAATGTTGAACACGGAGTGCTCACTACTAATACGGAATCCATCGGCCATTACATTTTTTCATGACACGACTTTCACTAATTAACATTAGTTGTAAATTATTCGTTTCTTGTCGCAGATTAGCTCATTGAAATGTTTTCTGTTGTTGTTCAGTACAGTGAATTTTACGACATTTATTGCAAACACAAACACACACACACACACATCATTAAAATACAGTAATTGCGAAAAAGATGTAATACTTATTAACCGTTACCGAAACAACATGTATTCAGAGTAAATATTCATATATTAACAGTTTAATGCGATCTTCTATTAAGATCATATCATATATTATACATGGAAAGAAAACCATTAGAAACATACAGACGCTTTCTTTCGTTGGTTTTTTTCGTCGCCTTATGACGCTGATCAAATATATGTAATTCATATTTAAGATATTATTTATATATAAATTATACCTACTCTTTGGATATGTTAAATCTTTAAATGTTGTTTTTTAATTCTTAGGCGTGTAAATATTCAGTTTTAATGCTTTATGTTATAATATGAATATTTTAGATAATGCTTGATGTAAAATATAAATTATTTAATGTAAAATCAATTAATTCGCAGAAAAAAATGACACTTTATTTTATCATCCCAAGAGGAAAAAATAAACAGGGTTATTGGTAATTCGACGTACATATATCCGTTAGGAGGAGGATTTTTTTTGTTCTTAGGGTAGTTTGAAAGAAAAAAAAAATTTTGAAATTATTTCGTTTTTGTCTCACATTTTTAAATTTGGATAGATAATTATTATTTAAGCATTGACAAATATTCAGTGTTTAATCGTTTCTATCAAACAGAAGAAAAAAAATATTTTACAATTGATACTTTTTTTAAATAAATTTTTGAAGTTACATTTTTGACAAATTTTGAAAAAACCTAAAAAACTTGATAACTCAAAAATGGTTCACTTTTGGATTATGCATATGGGGGTTAAAATTATTGCAAATAGTCACCCCTATAAACTCCTAACGGATAAACGTCGAATTACCAATAACCCTGTATAAGTAAATATATTTTTTTCGAATATTTCGTGAAAGGATTTTGGAAAGGTCCGTCTGGGTACCATCAGTATTCTAGGCATAGGGGATGTCTGAGATCCTATGATCGCATCGTGGTATCTTGGATCGTATGATGGTATCGTCAGTACGGCGCCAATGCATCTAGGCAACAGTGTCAGTTTACCACCAAGTGGCACATTTGCTGCATTTGCCATGTCGCCTGTGTTTTAAAAATTGCCAATGGCATGAAACTCAGTAGATACAGATAGGTATGTTACCTTTACTACGGTTGACTATACATAGTAAATACATAAATATAGTAATTACTACTTAAATAATAAACCAACGAATAAGTATTCAACTCTTTCGTAAACATAAACGGATGAGCACTGATAGCTAGAAACAGACTCAAGATGTTTTCGGTCTCTCAATTCCAACTCGACAAAGCCGTGTTCGGCGCCAGTGATGGCATGCTGGTGGCGGTGACGGGCCGGGACGGGCCTCGGGCCGCGCTTTGATCTCGCGAGGCTGTCGCGGGCACTCTTTCGCCTCGCTGCGCCTCCCGACCGCCCTTAACCTCCGCTCCTCTACGCACGGAGGGGCTCGACAAAAGGGTACTCCTCTGTTTACCTTTCTCTCTAATTTCGTTAACGGGTAACATATTTCTTTTTGCGAATAAGAATGCGATTCAAATCAATTCTTAGAGCACAGGGCTCGCGAAGTCGGCCTGTAAAGGTTTCTCGGACGTGCGGGATAGAAGTTGAGAGCTCACTACTCGTTACTCGCTAACTAAACCGTGTATCAACAGTACCTAACATTAACACGGCGCTCAGATTAAATCACAACCCCGTATCGAAGATCATCCAAATATTCAAAGTACTAACATAGGATTATAATATTAAACAACTGATGTTGTTGTTAACCTAAGGCTTTACTCGTAAGGCTACTGGTATTTCGTCAAGTAACCTTTGCAACCCCTTACCGGTCGCACGTTAGTCAAACTGCCTTTTATATCAAGTTCTTTGAGAACATCTTCATCTTCATTCACATAATAGGTACTTCAATAATGTAACGCCATGATAGATTGCAAAATGATTGGTAACCGATTCCTTAATGAAATCCTACGCGCTATTTTTGGCAAGTGATGCGTTGAGGACTTTCGTAGATAAAACATTGACATCGGCCAGTATTTGTTGTATTTGATTGATTAAATTTAATATACTTGGAACAAACATATGAGTTGATGGTTATTTGCAATAATTGGTTGTAGAAAATATGTTTCGAATAAGTTTCTTACCGGTTCTACCCGTTAGTACGTCTCTTGTGAGTCGCTGATATTTTTACATTTATCTTAATTTATTTCATTTGTGCCGATATGAACGTGAGCGTTTCACGCGTCTTAGTTACTTGTAATTAATGGTTCAAACCCGGGAGGCATCACAGAATTTTCACGTGTAATTTGTATTTATATTATCGTGTCGTAAAGGAAAGCATCGCGACGAAGCCAGTGTGTGCGAGACGACATTCCGCCAGTTGTTTGCATCGGACTTGAAATTTCCTTGAGAGGAGATGAGACCTTTGACCAACAAATATTCATAGCCTACTACTTTTACTTTACAAAAGGGCCCGTATTCAAACTACTGCCACCCAGTGTATACACTAACCTAGACATATTTTTATTGGAGTATACATAACATGCAGCACATTCCATAAGCTTAGCCCGTTATCGGGCATTACACGGAACTTGACAGTTTTACAGTATTTTTTATCATTAAGGAATGATATAAAAGTTGGGAGGGTGATCGAATGCGATTAAAGCAATTTGTGACCATAACGGGTTGCAACTGGCCCGCATAACGAGCTCCCACGCTCGACCATTTAGACAAATAAATAATAGGAGCGATCGATCGCCCGCGACCAGACGACATCTATACTAGTGTTTACTCCTTGCCTACACAAATGTTCCAACTTCACTGAATCATATATGTTCCTCGTACATCTGACTCCAGTAAACTAAAGCAGCGCTGTTCATTACTTTTACTTGCGAAAAAATACCACAGGTGATTTCCAGTATTATATTTGCTTTAAATGATTTCGTACTTTTCACCTCGAGGGTGGTGCGGAGGTTGAAGGGTTGCGTCGCGCAGCTGCCGCCCCGCGCCGCCTCCACACACGCGCACGCGCATGCGCACGCGCTATTTCCGAATTCAATTTCGCTACCTTTGACGAGCACTCTCGATTTACAATCAGGAAAGGGTTTCGATCTGCCGTTTACTTTCGTTTCAAGACATTTGGACACGACAGCCCACGATGCAGCTGTCACCAAAGTACTTTTATGCTCAAAGCATGTCGCATTACGAAATTCATTAAAGATTAAAATTAATAATTCTTTAATGATATAATTTTAAAAATGTTCAATATAAATACAATTTGATTATTATTTTGCTCGCCTAAGAAGAGTTCACGACGGCGAACATACACGTCAGCTTCTGCTTAATACAGGCGAGTCTGTGTCCGCTGCGAGATATTAAGTAATATATAAAACGATCGACTCAGTTTTGTTTTTGCATCGCCTCTCGATAATCTCCCTCTTAGGTAAACATTTGTGGCATACAGAATCAATTTGCTGACAGTTTTGCCGTGAACAATGCGCGACTACGAACATCTGCGCGTGCGCTCCTCTAACAACGAAACGAGATACGCGCTGACTGCGCAGATATTTTCGTTGGCACCGATGTGTCGTCGGCTGATTTCGTCAAAGCAGGGACATTTCAACTTATTTAATGACTCTATATAAGTACTTAGAATTTTTACTTATCCAATATCATTGTTATTTTAATTTTTTTTATAGTTTAAATATTTATTAATCACTAGTACAATTGATTATAACTCATTATATAACCTGGTGATCTCGTAAAATAAAATTGATCGTTGCACGTGAGAGTCTCCGCTCTGACTGTAAACGACACAGTCTCTTGCTAAAACGGAATCAGTATAAAGCGTTTTGTTTAGATTCACGATTATCTGAACCTCTTGACGATGAAACTATTTCGAAATGAATGTTATTAAATGTTTCCCTATACCTAATTGTTATATGTTTTCATACGTCGTCTTTATATTATTTAGTTGCAAACTCAAACTCAATACATCAAAATGAAGTAATTTAGCACATTACTATTTAAAAAAACGAAGTGTTTGTAATCTAAATTTAGATTAAAAAAATGAGTTTACATTCTAAGCAGATTAATTAAGAAGAACAATAATAGAATTAACTAATGTTATTGAACACCATAAACGAATGATTCTTTTCACTGCAACCCTTGGAAGGTTTAAGGTTTGAGGTGCCTTTGAGCGGTGATCCAGTTAAAGTCTTCGAAACGCTTACATCTTAAAGGCTGTTAATGTTCTCTCGCGTCGAGTCCGACCACTTAGAGTTGAGTGGGTTTACAAGAATTTGATTTTCACATCGCGTCCCCGAGGGCGCCGGAGAGCGGGAGGCTGGGCGGGAGGGTCGCCCTGTGTGCTCGCCAAACAATCGCGCTGTTTGCTGCTGCTCTGTTTGACGACTGCTACCTAATATTGCTATTTGCTCTGCGCCGACTGTTGACTATCATAAATTCATAACGAGCCACTTCGCCACTCCGCCTCGCCCGCGGACAACTCGCTCGCGTCCGCCGCGCTCCTGCGATCGGAAACGGCGAAAAGTATGCTATTGTATTTCATATTTATTCTTCAAGTGTAAATATTTGGTTCATGTTATTGCCGACTCGACAGCGCGACATCGCGGCGATCACTGAAGGCGGATAAACTCCAACATGTGACGATTTTACATAAACGTTCAATAGAACCAGCGCGTTATCGATTAAAGTTTAAATTAATTTTATTGCGCTATATATTTCACTTAACGACCGCTTTGACGCGTCCGCTGGTAGTTGTTATTCGTTCTGGAAGAGGGACGGGTTGAGACGTAATGACAGTAGATCGCGCGGTGATCGGCGGCACGTGCGCCTAATGCGCCTGCATCGCCCGCGTCGCCGGCCTCGATCATACATCATCGCGTTTTAAATTAAACCCGTCACGCGCGACGGAGACGCAATTCACAAATGATGTCGCGCTCTATAAATCAGATCAACCCTTTCGCGGCGAGCGGGCCCCCGAGGCCGCGACCAATCCCGGCGCGGCGCCTATGTAGATGTATGTAGATGGGGCATTTACATAAATTTACATTCGTCGTACGCGTAGCCGGGCGGGCCGCTACACATGCGCCCCTGCGCGCTCCCACCTGATATGAGTTGAATCGTTTTTTAAAGGGTTAACTATGTATCTGCTATTTAGGCGCTCATAAAAAGCCCATCGGTACCCTTTGTGTGGCTCTTATGTGTGTGTCATTTGAATATGTAAAGAACCCTTTTAAAGTATCTAATCGTACCTACCTAATTACCTATGTATCATTGAACGTGTTGGTTTGATTAAGAAATAGGTTTAACTCTGCACAGAGAGCGTATGGCGTGCTTAAGTTATTTTATAGAATGATACTCGAAAATCTAATTAGCAAAAAGGCAACAATCGATTATTATTTAACACGCGCGTATTGTTCCTGGCGCGTCGCGTCTCCGCTGCAGCTGCATCGGCTATTGATCAGCAGCCCCCCTCAGCCCCTGCAGGAGCCGCCTCGCATCTCCCGCTAATGAGCCAGAGCCGGCTAACTACGTCGCGTCGTATAGTTACACTGCGAGGACGTGTCGCTCCAGACTTCGATCGGAATCGCAACATGAGTCTTAGTAGTAGAGAGAAATATTCAGATTTTGTTTCGTTCGCTGCATCTCATTCACTTAGGTAACCTTAATACGAAGTGAAGAGACGGCATTGTTTACTTCGATTAGTGACGAGGCTTCATGCCTGTTGGTTCCCAATTGCCAGTGTGTGCGTCACTCAATTACCTATAACTATATTTTTAACGTTTTTAATTAAAGGTTAATTAATTGTATTTATTTATATAAAGGTCATATTAATGTTTTAAAAGGTTACAATATCATTCGAAAGCGTTAATATATTAATCCACACCTTATCAGAAGTTTTTATTGAAACTTAATTAATTACCTTTATTTTCCTTAGAGTAAGACTCCGGTTAGTTAATTATTGAGGGATACAAGTACTATCACATTTTAGTTGGATTGGGTAAATCACACTCATTTGTATTTGTAATAAAGTTTATATATAAGAGACATCCATAAGTATAACGTGACCCCCATTGTACAAACGGGAATACTACATAAATCTATTTACACTGTAACCCGGCACCGACGCTGTAAAAAGGCCGGGATAACAATAATAATAGTTTAAAGTAAATTCGGGAAGTTTAAAACGGTTGAGCGGCGAAGGGTTATCCCCCGGCGCGTGTTGACACGGCATGTACTAGTTAACGGGATTACGGGCACGCGCAACCCTTGCCGGCCGAGCGCGGCCGCGGCAGTCGACGCGAATTGAAAATGCAAATACGCCGCTAATCCAACATGGCCGCCGCCCCGCCCGCGCGCAATCAATAGCGGCCCGCTGCCTACTGCTCGCCGCTACTCACTCGCAGATTCATTACGATTGCACTCTCGCGATAACATTCTCTCGCCGCTCCCTTGCACTCGATACATTCTGATGAGATTTAACAAAAGAAACGCGCCGCTGACGACAAATCAATTCCAATCTACTAATGTGCCGATATATATGCTTGCCGAACGTTCTCCTCGCTCGACGATATCGTTACACTGTTAGGAGCGCATGTGGCTTTGCCGTGCGCTTCGTTTAAAGATAACGAATATTTATAACGTGACTGATTCAATAATTCATGATTCGCGGCGCAAAAAACTGACCTATCGCAAGCGTGCCTTCGCC
Source organism: Vanessa cardui (assembly GCF_905220365.1). Lineage (NCBI taxonomy): Eukaryota > Metazoa > Arthropoda > Insecta > Lepidoptera > Nymphalidae > Vanessa > Vanessa cardui. The sequence continues at coordinate 15,389,397 of NC_061130.1, forward strand.
TGCTTTCACTGACGAGTAACGACCGGCTTCACTTGGAAACCATTATTATGTTTCCCGGATTAAATACATTCAGAAGTATTCTACTTTTTATTGCGAGACAAACGTGTGTTTGTCATAAATACTTTAATTCACTACTTTAAATCAATCATTCAGTATATTTCTTATTTTCCTAGAAATTAAAAATACATCTTGTTTAAAATTTCTAAAACGGGTTGTAAAATTCACCGCAGCGGTCCCCGGGGAGGGCATCGATCCTGCCACTGAGACTGCGGGACAGGACAGTATTTCGGTTGGGCCAGATCAGTCCCGCGGAGTGTGAGTTCCATTGCTATTAACCGACACTTACTTTTCTTCCCCTGCAATTGAAACTTGGGACATACGTATAAGTTTATTTTATAAAGACTTCAGCTGTAATTACAAGTACATGTGGCATACATAAGCCTATTACGTGTGGTCTTATTTTAATTTATCATAATCGTTATCCACTTAAAACTAGACTGTTTATTGATAACCGTTACAAGGTACCTTCGAAATTAGTTATCAGAGTGATAAACCGAATCAACACTCAATACTAACGGGGAATGGAAGAGAACGCTGGCCGGTCCGGGTTCGGGGCTGTAGATATTTACGAGGTACACAACGACCTAACCTACGTTGATAGAATATTGTTAATGAATTAAAAATAATGTATGAGTCCGAAGAATGGGCGACGTAGCTCATAGCTATATATGTATGGTGTGGCGTAGTCAAAGTAATGTTTTTCGAAACGTAGGCAATTTAGAGTTAAAGATAATTAACCTTGACACGACGACTAAAATACTATGTCGCCGACCGGACTGCGCCGAAGTGATTAGACGAGGTAATTATAAAAAGGCATTTTGTTAACTATCGTCAGATTCGTGTCGTGTCACGAAATAATAAACGCGTCAGCTCGTGCAGGAAGGGATTACATCGAGTAACTGAGACATACATAGTAATTTAAATATCGGTGTGTCAAAGCACAAACGTATTTGAGTTGTTGGATCGCTGTCGCAACGGGTATTTCCAACTTAAAAATAACAAATGTTTGCGTACAACGTGTCGTCATGTGTGCGCTCAACTTGAAAATTGCTTTATAAAAACATTCGCCTCGTAATCGCTTCAATCGATTTGAAGTATATTTCAAATTAATAAACGAATGATGTTTTATTTACAACGAAATGTTTTTTCATATGTTAATGGTTTTAAATGTCACCGGCGCTAATGTCACGCACGGAGCCCTCCGCGGCGTCTCGGCGGCCGGCGCTGATTCTTATCCGCTTCGTACTTTACGAGCGTTCGTCGTTTCTCTTCGAGAAGGTGCCAACGAGTCTCACACTCTCACACGATTGCACCGTCCGCGCTATTTTAGCATAACTTACTGTTGATTATATTTTCAATAGCAATGTTCGATCGGCCGCCGACGCGTCACGTACGTATCTATTGTAAGGCAGTCCGTGTAATTTATTTCTTGTGCAACACTCGCGTTGTAAATCTTATAAAGGGTCAGTTGACACAGAACGGTGTCGCGGACGCCGAAGGTCAGCAGATGTAGGCGACGCTTATTGAGCTAATAAAATATGTAGACGCCGCGGGGATGACTGAATCCGGCCCGAACCCCTTTTATCGCACACTCATACATGCCTATTACTTTGTAATACAAGATGTTTCGCACAACACCCAAACTGTGATACTTGCGTAGAGACTGAGGTGGTTTATGATTTCGATATTGTCAATACCTTATCAATGAAGTACATTACGTGTGTAAGTCACGGCGACTTGACACATGAATTCCATCACTCCGGAACGCCGAACACGTCATGTTTAATTGAATGTTACAAAATAAAACTCACCAATTTGAAATCAATGTGTTACATACTGACTTAAACCCTAAACAGTCGAATTAACATTGTTATTGGGTTAGATTAGGCTAAACCAAGCAAAAGTTGAAACATAAAAAATGAAAACCATAAATTCTTGTTCTCATAAAAAAAAATCACAAAATTAGTTATGTATTTATTATGCGCCGCGCGAACCTAATAAAATTCATTTAGAAAGAAACAACTAGCACGGCTCTCGCCGCCCACCCTCACTTGATATTTTAATATCCAATCTGCGATGATATTACTCACATTATGGCACACGAACAACCCTTGCTTTACTGTTGCGTGTTTAATTAAAGCTCGGTGTATGTGGGGGCGAAACAAGTGTCTCGTAGCACCAAACTACGCACGTAGCGCTCACGTAGCACTAGTGCATGTGATTGTTCTACTGATATTATTACTGTATGCTAATTGACCACTTCACTGCTACGACACTGACCCATAAAGCTACGCCTCGTCGGGGCCAGAACGTCCGTCCCCGAGCCTCGCGCCCCGAAATAATATTCATTGTATTCGCAACCGCTTTCGTAAACATAGTTTGTTCAGCTTTCAAAGAGCCGTTATTGAGCTCTACAAAGGTCGAATCTCTTATTCAAAGTAGCAATATCTTGGCGCCTAAACAAACAGCGGCCACATTACGTAAATGCATTCCAATAGCGATGCATGAGCGGAAAGTGGTTCAAAGCGAAGTAGCCAGGAGCTGAGTGGCGCGGGGGCGGCGGAGGAGCGGACGCGAACGTTTGATCGACGAACATGTTTACGCACATTAGCATCACAAAGATGTCAGCCTCGCCGATGGGCGCTAAGTCTGGAAGTGTCCGAAACTCTAGCCGAACGTCGACGGAAAGAAATTAATTTAATGTTCTTCGTTGCAATCTTAGTCCTCGATATTTCATAATTTGTTTTATAACGTGATCGGGTAATGAATAGTTTAAAGTTTACTTTTAGTTCATCTTATTACGATTAATCCACATAATGTTACAGAAATGTAATCGAACTCAACGAAACTCAAATTCGTCGTGTGAATTTCGATAAACACATTTCAATGTCTTCGCCCACGCACGAGCTCACCTCGTATGTCACCCGACTGCGTCCAACTCGAAAGTCATTAATTGTCGAAGCGAGGAAACGACTTCTGAAATGTTTTAACTGTTGCCTGTTGTGCTGTTGCGCTCTGCAACAATAGCTCGCGCGACAATAGGCCGACGTTGTTTGAGTTTTTTGTCTTCGGCAATTTGTGGAGAGCAGCGGAGGATCCGTTCGGCACACGCGGCTCAACCGATTCCAACGTGCTTTTTTCGATCAAACCCGATATCGGAATTCGCGCATCGGTTAGCCGAACCCGTCGCTCCCCTTTCCTAAAAAATTAAACAGCTTTTAAACTCGCATCACGTACGAAAAAAATCATCTCAGGTAATCGAAATAATGGCGAGGCGCGCGAAAAAAATGCGCTAAGGGCGGAAAAAGAAACGGATTCGTACAAAAAAGTTAAAATTTTTAATTCGGCGGAGCGCGACGCGCGGGGCGGGGCGGGGCACCTCGGCGCGGACGAGCGCCGCCGCCCGGCGCCGTCGCAGTCTCGCGCAGACCTCCGCCGAGAGCGACCAGCGACCGCTCAGTTCTGTCGTGCTTGTGCGCGTATCGCGTATCGCGAGTGCAGCTCCGACCGGCGACCATGGTGTTACAGGCTTGCGTGCGCGCTTCCGCGCGCTCCTTCTGTGCGTCCTATCGTAAGTAGCTTTGCTTGTTCGCGGATTGCATCGTTGATGTTTATTACATCACTAGTTCGATACTATAAACATACTTTACGTGATAAATCTGATCTGCAACTACATAAAATACAAGTGATGTACTTCACATTCAATAACATTCTTATTTTATTACTTATTATATTACGTTAGATTATTTGGATTTCTTGGCCTGTTATTATTTAGATATAGTATAAGTATTTTCTATTTCATTGAGCTCACGTTCACGGATCTCGTTAATAAATAAATTATGAAGTTTACAAAGATTGATATAACGACTCATTCATCAACGTTTCATTATTTACAAACAACTCTTTAAAAAAGAGTAACTACTGAGTGTCTTGCCGGTACTTCTCGGTAGAACCTACTTTTTGAAACGATGGTCGCTTCACTTAATATAAAAAATATATATATTAAATGACGATTCAAAAGTGCTTGTAAAGCCTACTCGAATAAAGTATATTTTGATTTTGATTTGATTTTGATTGCTGAAATCCTTAAAATTTAAAGTCTACTAAAGCTTAGAATCATTTTTTTTTTGGAAATGGTTTAATACTGAAATTGTCAGAGCGAAATAAAAACAAACGGTTGTTAATATAATTATGTTCAAATACGATTTGGGGCTCCAACCGTAGCACCGCTTTTGAGTTAGTAGAGGCTTTCTCTGCTTGGTACAGAGCTTCCAATGATTATCCACAAGATTAAAATTTATAAGTCTGTAATTTATAAGAACTTTATTAATTCAATTAAATTAAAGATTCATGCGATAAGACTTCAAAAATTAGAGAACTTTATTTCATTTCAATATTATATGAACTTATATGTTCCACACATGTTGACTTTTTAAATTATTCAGGAGAGCGTTAAAAGTACTTTAGGATGACTGAAAGCAGCTATTAACAGTAATTATTTGGTAATAGTTCAGTCATACTAAAGATCTTATTGCATATTGGTATATTCGTAATAAAATAACAATCGCCTACGACGTTTTAAAATACGAATTGGAAGACTCACACGTCAGCGCGCTCCACGGCTATAAAAACTTACTCTTTTTTCGTCTCAACGTAATATTAGAAGGATATAGAATGGAAAAGGATTTCTCAATCCGCCAATGTAAAAAATAGACAACTGCGAGAGTTTTTTTGGCGATTAAAAAATATATTCCCTTTCGATACACCCCCGCGATTTCTGCGACTGTGCGCGATCTGAGGAAAAAATGCGATGACGTTTCAATAAGAGACCAATACAATGCTGCGCCTTTTTAATGTTTTTTTGACGTAGATCGCTTTTTTTTATTGCCGTCGATCCCTCGTCTCCGGCTCGCGGATATTTGAATAGAGCCTTCGTGATGTACAGGCGCTGACGTAAATCCTTTTTAGCTGGGACAGTAACTTGCTTGGATTATCCACAGGTACTGATCGCTCCCACGATTGAACCGCCTTGTTCAACAATGAAACAAGTCTTCTAGTACAAGTATTTTTACCAGAAAATGATGTTTAGCGAATCATTTACTTTAGCTCACAAAATGAGTGAGTGATCGACATGAGTATTCTACTGAAATTATTTCCGGTTCGTGATAAGATTCTAAATACAAAGCTTTGCCACTGATTTTGAAAGCTTCCTATCTGAGGCTAATCTTCCTTAGAGAGAGGACACACACATCATAGCAAAGTTAATATTTCATTACAGTAGAAAATTGAAGGCATTTAAAATAAGAGATTTTCATATTAATTATTCAATTATTAGTAACTCAGTTTATAAACAACCCAAATATAAATTACATAAAAAATAAATAAAATATAATACATGAAAAAGAAGAGATTGTATAGAATAATGTTCTAGAAATAAAGTGATTTATATGATTTTCACAAAGGTTTCGGGTTCTGCAAAGGCTTTTGCGTGTGTCGTGAATAGAAGCGATGCTGTTAAATTGACGCAAAAGCCTGTTGTATTATAGAATCAATGTGCTGACTATTTTGAAGTTATTAAAACTCCTGAAACGATTAAATCGATGACTTAATATCTGTATTATAAAGGTTAATTCAGACATTTTAAAATTGAGAGCAGTATACATTTCTGACATCACTTACTCTAGTAATTCAATGACTTATAAAATAATATTTGAAATAAATGGAATTATATTCTGTCTGTTCGCGGGAATATTATTAAATTATTGATTCGATTTTGAAAACAATTACACTCGAAAATAGTGTTATTACTACTAGAATTATAATATAAACTATCAGTAGTATCGAATCTCCAGAGTTATTTCTTCGTCTGAAGCCAGTACAGCCTCGGTCATCTAATGCTTAATTTGAAGAACTTCTAAAATTTATTTATTATAACCGCCTGGCATATGAGCTGTCAATAAGTTCTATTGTGTAGTTAATAGTACTTAATATTAATGAAATATATTAGACAATAATAAAATTACATATTTAATTACTAATGATTTATGATTTCCGTTTTGCTGTATAAGTTGTCGAGCATGTAGCGTTCGATAATGAGCTATTCGGAAAGTCTCAAGTTGCAGAGTGGGATATTAAATAGCTTCCAACTTAACTGCGGCCTTGAGATTATCCTCAGCCGTGCGGTGTGCGGTCAGCCCGTACTGCTTCCACCGGTTATCCGATTAATTAGCTTAATTAGGTAATCTCGTTAGCCGCTGACACTGACGCGCTACACGCGCCGAGTCAGCGCGCACGGGCAGGGCTTAATACTGCTACTTGTTTTAGTCTCATTATCCGCTCTGCGGTACTTCCAAAAACATTTTATGCCGATGTAGTCATAAGGGTGACCCCATATTATATTGTCGAATAAAATCCGCAAGTAACTCGATTGTAAAATCGAAAAAAAAAATTATGCTATTTAAGAAATTCGTATAAAACGAAGTTTATCGACACATGTATGGAGTAACATGTGCATGTGATATTTAGTCATACGGAGCATCGACAACGCTAATCCCGCGATTACCGAGCGCCTGAAGACGCGTGTCCCGGCCGGCGGATTACGAGACGGCTCGCACATTCTGCCCGGCGCTCACTCCGACGAACACTCACGACTAGGAAATATAAAATGTTATTTATATCACAAATCACAATCGAACAATATATAATTTCTAAGTAAAACCTGATTGCTTTTAGTTTGAATGAAAAATGTGATTTGTAAAGACTTAATAATTTGGGTACTTGTCGTTTTTTGTGAAATAGATTCTGAAAATTAATATTCTTAGATATAAGGCAATAAAATTTTACAATGTGGATTACTTTATTTGTTGCAAATGAACGGTTTTGTTTTATACAAGTTAACTGAAATAAATTAAATTAATGAAAAAAACTGAATACAACGCTTGAAAGTATTTGGTTGCAGCCGCCGTATCGATCGCGGTGCTATATTTTACGACCGACTAATATTAAGTTGTTGTTTGTTTCAGAAGAGTCGGGAGATCTCATCAAGTCGCCCTCGCCGCCTCCCAGCCATGGTGAGCATACAATGTAGCCATTATATATTTGCGTCATACACGGTAGCCTGGTCGACACTTACCACTTACCGACGTAATTTTATTTAATTAGGATCTTTAGCGAAGAATAGGTACACATCACAAGCTTACAATAAAATGTCAGTCACCTCATTCAACTTAAAATGTTAAAAATAACTTAGATTGAACTCAGCACAAATTGTTATTATAGAGCAGCTAAACGTAATAAATCTCTCAAATAAGTAGTAAAACTTCTACAAGTAATAACAATAGATCACACAAGTTACAAATAGGACCTTTCCTAGTCAAACGAATACTCCTGAGCGCCTATTTATAGTACTGCTCATGTTTGAGTACAGTGTACACAGCATACCGCACCGCAGTGATGGCGACCCGACCATCGTCATCGGGAACGGGTTTGCCGATTGACTGAAACCGCATCGACTTTAGTTGTGTCTCTGACTTTACTCGTTACTATAATAGTATTTTATTTGCGTATTTACCGAGCTCGCAGCTCATGAATGTTCGGCGATTTGATTTCATATAATATAGATATACATATACTATGTACACACCATCTCTGAACTTTGAAGTTCAAGTATAAAAGTTTTTATTAAGCTTACTGAAGTGTACCTGTCCGCTCCGTTAACACAAATTGAATATTTCAATAGTTTATGTTGCGTTAAAGGTCAGCAAGATTTATATTAATGAACGAAACATCTGACTGAAGTCAGGCGTCGCGTCGAGTGTACCTAATTTAGTAAATTGTAGTTGATTTATAATTATTATGAAAGTCGTTTAAATAAATTGTATTCTATATGGAGTTAGATGCTTAAAATTAATGATATGTGGTTTACAAGAGACACGCTCTTATCAAAGAAATAATGGGTAATTAAAGTGTAATAAAATAACACGCATTGCTTTATTTGCCAGTGCATGAATAAAACATAACTAAGTAACAAAAGCATTGAAGCGTACGAGAGTTCGATCATTAATAATTCTTTATAAATATAAAAAGAGAGCTACTTGCTCCCTAATCTTTGACTTACAACAAAAGTACAATACTCTCGTAATAAAACGTAAGGTGCACTCGCAAGGGTTGAGTCACGTCGGCTCGGCATTGAAAGCGAACGGGTTGACGCCGGAGCTGCGCACGCGCCGAGGCGGGATTAGCCCCGGCTCGCGCACCTCGGCGCACGTTCTGCGACAAAAAACGGCGCACCTTCACCCTTTGACGACTGACGACCCGCCGAGAGGAAGCGATACATCTTGATAGCGCCGGGGGAAGAGAAACTGAAGAGAGTGACAATGCACGTCAAAATACATCACAATATTACAACAAACGACAGTTTATGTAGAGCTACTAAAACAAAGGACACGCAGAAGGAGCCGTAATCATACCGACCCATGCTATTATAAAAACTTTAGTAATTTGCAAAAACGCTGCTTTGTATAAATAATTATGTATCAAATATACATTACAATATTTTATAGCATTAATCAGTACTAGCCGCTGACGTATCATGTATTGAAAAGTATTAATTACGATGAAATTATTTCAACTTGCTTTAGAAACTAGTATATCGTTTTTCCATAAAATAAATAAATAATTTGTGAATAGCAGTGATAACAATTGATATGATTTAAAAATGTATTTAAACTGTTGAAATATCGATTAATGTAATTTGATACGTAAGACGTACATAATGTACACATGTATCGCACCGCTCGGCGAGGGCGGCGGGCGGGGTGAGCGGGCGCCCGCTCGGCAGCATTTACATCCAATATCCGGTTGCGATCGAGAGCCGATCGAGATCCCGCACCCTACTGTATTATACTTTCACAGTAGTTTTTAGACTAGAAACGATCCATTTTCTTCGTTCATTATCCTTCATTCTTTCGTTTATTTACAGTAGTATACATTCCACAGCTGGGTTAAGACTTCTTTACTTTTTTGAACAAGAACGATTAGAGCCTTTTCCGCGCAGCTTCAATGAGGGTTTTAAATGCATTCGAGTTCGATCCCGACATCATCCGCTGAGCGCGAGTTAGATTATAAACACAAATGCAGTGGCGCTAGCCCGAGCTGCTGTGACGACACAATACGCACAAACTTCCGTTAAGAATCACTCGGTCTGACCACCGGACCATCTCGGCTCAAATAAAACGAAGACCAATTTGAAATTTATACGAGACTCATTTATACCTTAACCAATGATACATTATTTGCAAACATTATTAGTCGAAATCATTACTTTGAAAATTCGTAATTAAAAAAAAAAACAATTGACATTTAGTAACGCATTATCGTCGATTTGAGTATTCGATGCTCGGAGCACTGTGCGAGCGCGCCGGTAGAGCCATCTGTTTGAGCAACTCTCGGAGGAAAACTCAAACTTGGATGCTATAAATTGAGCGTGCGTCTGATTTACAACCTGAGAGACCCTATTTCCCTTTACACGACGTAAACGCCACGAATAAGAGCTCACTAAATATTTAGTTTTGCCAATATCAGTAAGTTTGTCAGTATTCAATTTAGTCACTAGCCAATGATGCTAGTTTTAAATATTTAAATTTATGATGACATCAATTTAAATATTCAAAACTAATTAATTGTAAAACTCATCAATCTATCAATCACTTCATACAAATAATTGAAATTGCTGCTACGTACAATACAATTGTAACAGTTTTGATTTGGGTTTCCTTCAGACCCGATTGTAACTTCACATAGAACTGAAGAGGAAAAAATATTCAAAACTAAAATTGTTCATGTTGTATTTTCAGATGGTTCAGCGAGTGGCGAGGGCGAAGGCGAGGGCGAGACGAGCGGAGACGAGCGCGCGTCGCTGGCGCTGCCCATGGCGCGCGCGCCCGCGCCGCACGCCGCCGCCGTCTCCGCCGCGTCGGCCGCCACCGCCGCCGTGCTTGTAAGTATAACTGACCCACCCATACTAACACTTGCATCCAATTTTTTTTAATATAAATATTACATTAAGAAAATACTTTAAATATGCCTGGATTAATTTAAAAGAATTAAAAAAAAAAGACAAAGCTAATTTCCTCACCTTTCCGCAGAGTGCGGCAGGCGCCGGCAACGCTTTAGCTCAGTTGCAGCATTTACTGCTGACCCAACACGGCGCACATTCTTTACTTCTACACACACAAGTAAGTCGGCTATACATGTCTCCGCTGTATGTACTGTAAGGGGTAAAGGAAAGTCTTACGATGGGCATTATTTTATCCCCTTAGGTTCAGCAAGCCGTAGCGCAGGCTGCAGCGCAGCAGCTGCAACAACTGCAAGCGCGAGCCAACGCCGGACAGCCCACTGTTGGTAAGGCATTTTATGTTTTGACCTATTCCGGTACTGATTAAGGAGTTCTATCCATTTATATTTTCTATTTAGACAACGGAGAATTTACACACGATGCCTTTTTTTATAATGATATATTATATTGAGAATATTTAATAACATAAAATGTCATTACACAGATACGAGGTCACCGTCTCCTCGCGGCTCTCCCCCCGGCGCCGCCGCGTTCCTCACGCCGCACACGCCGGGCCCGGGCCGCGCGCGCTCCCCGCACGGCCACCACCACGCGCACGTGCACGCGCACTCCCACACTCACGCGCACGCGCTGCACGTGCACTCCCCGCACTCGCAGACGCAGGCCGGGCACTCGCCGCTGCACGCGCACGCGCACAAGCCGCGCGCGCTCGACCCGGCCGACGACACGGCTGACCTCGAGGAGCTCGAACACTTCGCCAAGACTTTCAAACAGCGCAGGATCAAACTCGGTGAGGACGCTAGCACCCAGCTACGGCACCGACTCCTTTACCGCGTGTCCCTCCGCACGACGTCTAATCGCTGCCATCGTTCGCAGGTTTCACGCAGGGCGATGTCGGCCTCGCCATGGGTAAACTGTACGGGAACGACTTCTCCCAGACGACCATCTCGCGCTTCGAGGCGCTAAATCTCAGCTTCAAGAACATGTGCAAACTGAAGCCGCTCCTGCAAAAGTGGCTGGAAGACGCGGACTCGTCGCTGAGCGGCGGCGGGGGCGGAGCGTCGCTGGGCGCCGGGCTGGCCGAGGCCGTCGGCCGCCGCCGCAAGAAGAGGACCTCCATCGAGTCCGGCGTGCGCGTCGCGCTCGAGAAGGCCTTCCTGCACAACCCCAAGCCCACCAGCGAGGAGATCGCCGCGCTCGCCGACTCGCTCTGCATGGAGAAGGAGGTCGTGCGCGTCTGGTTCTGCAATCGTAGGCAGAAGGTGCGTCTCTTTCGGTTCCGTCCGACCCACCGATACGTGACGTAGATCACGACGGCGGAAATTCTCGCGATGCGTTAACTAACCGGAGTCCCGCGCTATTTCCAGGAGAAGCGCATAAACCCTCCGGCGGGCGAGGCGGGCGGCGCGTCGTCGCCGGGCGGAGGCGGCTCGCTGCTCCCGCTGTCGCACCCCCTGCACGCGCTGCCGGCGCACGCGCACGTGCTGCCGGCGCACGCGCACGCGCACGCGCACGGGCCGGCGGCGGCCGCTCACGCCGCGCTGCAGGCGGCCGCGCTGCAGCCGCTGGCGCTGCTGGCGCGCCCGCCGCGCGACTGACCGACACATATCTTGTAAATACCGCCGCCCTGTACAGACTCAGTGTACATACAGACTTAGTCCGCCGCGCGTCGCGCGCCCGCGCCCGGGCGGCGCGACGGCGCTCGCCGGCGGCGCCGTGACTCGCCGAGACGTAGCTGGGCGTGAGGGTCGCGGGGCAGCTCCCGTGGAAGGATCGTGATGGAAGAAGAAAATCCAATTTATTAAATATTCAGAAAGTGACGATGTACGTTCACGTTTACGGCGCTCCCTCTGGTACGGGATGTCAATAATACTTTGTCGTTTGACCGGACGAGCGTCGCGTAAACCAGCAATATTGAGAGGGTTGTTCTAAAAGTACCGTTCGTAACGAATGACCAGCTTCCGTTTCCTGACCGGTGGAGGTAGGAAGGCCCAGACGGGCCCCGCCCCGGACCCAGCCCAGCTACGCCTGCAGCGACTGACAGGCCGCGCGACGCGTCTAGCTGTAAGAGATAGCGTAGCGCATTAGCTCGTAAGTTTATATTATAATGTGAATTCTATTTATGTGAGGCGGTCTCCGCCGTGTACAGAACCCATATCACTTAGCGCATAACGCGTATGTAAGGTGGATGTGTAGAAAACTATCTATATGTTGTAATAAAACATGATAGATGACGATGTCTTTCATTCGTGCCCTGTCCCTCGCGGCGTCCACTCGTTGAGTAAATATTGTAACGGCATGTACTGCAAATTTCACTGATACAGGATAAGGTCTAGTAGTCGTTTAAATAGAGTCCAAATTGCCACTCACATTATTCAGGTCGAATAACTAATTAATATCGTTAGAAAACATAAATAAATAACACGCCATAAACTCGGCCACTTTTGTCTTGTATAAACGATGTGAACCACTGGTCTCGCTACCGAGCTCCCGTGGCGGTACGCATAGGTTCGCGTCGGTGGCTGCACTCGATGCGACCGACTACAGTCTGTGTGTGACATCAGAATCATATGCACTTTTTAAAATGTTCAGGTTTTAAAATTTTTAAATATTATTGTAAAACGTCCTGTGATAACAATCAATATAAAAATTGTCGACAAAATCATTGTCGATGTTTTCGTGCGTGTAAGATGTCTGCTATCTAAAGAATAACGTCTGCAAGTCTTTGACACAGATGGGCGATGTCTCAGTAGCTCTGTATGATAGATATTTATTAGGGTTAGTGTTAAAATAAAGTTAATAAAGGTATATTTAATAAAACAATATTATACTGATTGATTTTTCCTTATTATAACCTCTACCTTTTAATTATTCCCTTCAGCAGGGTGGTTAAGTTAACAATGAAAGAGGCAAAATGGTCGAGAAAATGTACGTGAAACATCAAAATTTAAGATTATTGGGAAAAAGTACAATGGGAAGATGTGATATTTTTATTTTTGTGTTTATTGTAAAGAACTCCGTATAGAATAGAATAGAATTCAAAATATCAGTTTAAATTATCGCGCGAAAACGGATCTATATTTCGTAGAACGTCACTCCTGTCTGTCACTGGGCCACTAATCGTACCTTGACAAACCCAACTTCCATTTTAATTTATTTTATGATATAGTGTGGCTGACGAGTATATGCGCCACCTGATGGTAAGTGGTCACCATCACCCATAGACCATGACGCTGTAAGAAATATTACGATTCCTTACATCGTCAATGTGCCACCAACCTTGGGAACTAAGATGTCATGTCCCTTGTGCCTGTAGATACACCGGCTCACTCACCGTTCAAACCGGAATACAACAATACTGTGTACTGTTTTTTGGCGGTATAACAACTGATGAGTGGGTGGTACCTACCTAGGCGGGCTTGCACAAAGCCCTACCACCGAGTTAAATTAAAAAAAACGAATAACACAGTTAATTTTTGTTTCAATGTTCACTTTTTTACAACTTTAACCTCAAATAAGTAGTTATAACAAATAAGTAGTTATATTTTTGAATTGGAAGATAATAGCTTCAACCTAAAGGCCTCTCAAACCCAGTGTCTATTTGAACTGGTGGGAAATGCAGCCTCTTTAGTGGCCCCAATCACCAATACCAATGACATCACAATAATTGATCTGACTGGTGATGACTCCGGCTCTTCCAGTCTAGTATTAGGTAAAAATAAATTAAAGAAATATGTTAAAATTAATAAATATATTAAGAAAATTAAAAAAATAATAAAATCAAGAAGTAATTGCTTAAATTATGAAAAACATTATAAAGAAAGAAACACACTCAGACTAAAAAATATCGAATATTCTAAGAATGTTAAAGTGATGAGACAAGGTTATGAGGCTGATGTGAATGCTCTTCAGGCTGAGATGACATATTTACATAACTCTTTAGATACAATGTCAAAAAAATATGAAATGTCTCAAAAAGAAATATCTAGTCATGTTGCTGCCGTGAACACTCTCTTATAAAAAACTATAGTTGTGATTGTCAGGGCCGTTTTGTCACTGGGGATGCTTCAGGGCTGCTCAATGATGTAGTGTTCTCGTCTCAGTCATCAGCTAAATCCACATGAAGCAAAATATAGTATGATGTTGGAGCGAGTCCAGAATAAATTTACTAGATATTTGTATCTGAAGCTGTATGGAGTGTATCCTTACTACCCGGTGATGTACCCAACTTTATTTGTCTTAGGTATGGTAGGATATAATGAACTAAGGGTGAGGAGGGAGCGAGGTATTTTGAGAGGTGTAGTCTAAAATGCTGATGCCCTTAGCCACGTGTCTGTGCGCCCCAGATAGATATGTGTGGCGCCGACATCGACAGTCGTTGCTATCGGTGTCCACCGGGCGAACCAAGTTGCTCAAGGAAGCACCACTGACGCGCACGTTACGTACTCTCAATGTGATAGCAGACAGAGTGGATTTGTTTTGTGGCAACCTGAGTGAACTCGCAATAATTGCTGCTTGGAATATATCATACACGATTAAGTATTATATATATTATTATATCATGGATAGATATTTTAAATTAGTTTTTTTAAAGTGCTGTAATATCGAATTGGGGCACAATCCTGAAATGATATCTATACAGTGTGGCATGATCAAATCATCAAAATTAAAAATAGTAGCTAGCTTGTATATAAATCCTGACCAGAAGCGAACCCGGGTTCGAGCCAATAAATGTGATTGAATTTTTTCTTACAATAAAAATCAAAAGAAGGATATCGGATATTTAACACATTGCAGTTAGACTATCGTCTAAAAGCGTACCTACTGTTTTTAGACCTGAGCCCGTTCTCCCTCCGGTTTCCACCGGCCTGAGGTTGAGGGAATACGTGAGTCACATCACGGCACCTGAGTACTGCGAGTGTAACATCACCTCCTGCGAAGCCTCGTGTCACCTTCTGTTGGTCGAGCTAAACGGTCTTCATGTCAGAATAACAATAACAGCTCGTGATACATTACACTAATAGTTTGTATAAGTAGTGGCGTAAATAGGGCGGTGAACCGCTGCCCAGGCATAGGGCGTAGATTGTCGGGGCGCAAGAATAGACAGACTGGGCAAGTATATTGTTTTTTCGTTTTGCTCTTGTTAAGATTCCACTGAGCCCCTAAGACTCGATTCCTATACAAACGTATTTACATGCTAGTATCATTATAAACATATATCGCGCTTATTTTTTGCAGTAGTAGTGAACCTGCGTTGAAGTTGTAGTGAGTGAGACAGTAAAAATAAGCAAAGGGTCTGCTTAACTGCTTAAATAGGGCGCAGTTATAGAAGCTACTTACCTATGTCATAAAAAGAAGTAAGAAAAAAAAGCACAGGTCGCAAGCTATTTACGGCACCGTGTATAAGATTACTGAACGTCTTGCCGATTTTCCTCGGTTGCATGAACATTCCAAACCAGTTGTACCTTCAGAAAATATAGGTTTGTGAAATAACCATTCAAATATGGTTATAAAACTGCAGTAAACTATATTTTGATACAAAAATACAGTTCTATGTATTTGCACACGTAATCGCATCAATTTTAAATGTTTTCTTTGGTAGCTGTTACCACATAAATATACATTCCAAACTGATTGATTAGTACGAAATAAATGGCTATATCGTATAAAATTATACAAACAGATTACAATGCACGCAAGTGCACCCGTGCATTGTATCATCTTGATGACGTAAGTTTATTGTAAATTTCGCCTGACTAAAATTTGAAGCAATTATATCGAAACTATATTGATTTTGAAATTCGTTAGGCGTTCTATGCATAATGTAAGCAAACACTTTGAAACAAACATTATATTGTAATTATTTTATTTCAATAAAATTTATGTCTTTAAATAAAACTAGACCTAAAGAGTCATTCGTACACCGAAGTCTAATACTCCAATGGGAACCGATGACGAAACTAACGCCATCTAGCTGTGTACGTGTGAATTATTAAGAGTTAAGTTATTTATCTAACGCCATCTGTTTTATTGACAATTTAGAATAAAGTATGTTTAAAAGTATTAATTACGTTTTGTTAGTCTCTCGGCGACTGTTATGTAGGTTAAAGTTATTTTTTTATACAAGTTATTGTATTAAGTTTTATAACGGTTGGTCAGCAAGAAAACGGATACATCTTCTACACGATTACACGTAATCAAACACAGAAGATTACTGACATATCTTTTTATTCGCCGAATAAAAAATAATGCCAATTTAAAATTTTGTTCGAATAAAAACAATGATGTAGGTGAGTATTTAGTTTCGGATAACGTTATTCAATATCCGGCGACCGGCGTGCTCCGCGTCAGTCGGCACTCGTCCGATGATATTGTTGTCTTGATGTGTGCGGATGAAACCTCTTAGCGCAGATTCTACTTGATACATTCATAGAGAAATCGGGTCGCCTCGGTAGCGCACTGAGTGCGCAATGTTCCTATGATCTCGGAGGAATAATTGCTTTTTATTTATCTAAGTAAAATAATCAACTACGCGCTTCGATTAATACAAAGATTGTGTCTGAGCAAAATTGTTGAGGATACGATTGAGTCTGCAATAATGTTATATTTGATACTTTATTTAAGCCCCACTATTTATAAAAAGTGCAGGATTGAATTTATGAAAACCTTGTTAGGTGTCCTGATCTAATACGTGCTCAGAGCCGATACTGTAGTTTTGTTCTAACGCGGGAGGCGAAAGATCTCCAAGAGTACAATCGCGCCCATTCACGCATACATGTCACACGTATACTACGACTTCCTGTCAAAATCACTGAATCGCCCGCTAAGATCACAAAGTCATCGAGCATTGAAGTTATTGCAGATCACATCTTATTATATAAAATAAATAAATGAGCTGACACAGTTCCGGTTGGCGAGGCAGTTGATGCAGCGCAGTTTAATCTTCGTCTCCTACTGCGGTCAATTCCCTCTCCTGCTATGATCGCTTGTGAGCAATGAGCATTAAGAGAGATTGTGCAACAGGATATTGTTAAATTTAGTTTATTATCTCGATTGGATATCGATATTTGTATTTACAAAAATCTCAAGTTAAAATCATACTTTATTCATTTAACTTTTTATTTTGTATCGAACATAATTATTTCGGACTTTTGGTTCCGGGTGGGAATTAGTTGTCTGTTTCTACGTAACTAATTGCTAAGCAAACGTCTGGAGCGTGAAGCGCCCGACCGACCGACACGGAGGTGATCCAGCGGCCGCCCGCGACCTGTGCCAATGTGCCAATGAACTGCCGCGCGCTGGCCGAGCTGCCGACTGGTGCCGCGTCGTGTTAAGGAGAAGCGTGAAGTTTGCAAAATTATATACTGTTTAAATCAACGCGGCCTGAAGTTATTAAATAAGTCTCTCATTTCGGATTTATGAATTAGTTCTGATGTAAGCGTTGGTTAGACATCAGGCGGTGTAGCTAAACTGCAAATGTGGCTAAATGAGGCTCTGTAACACAATATGTTCATATGTTACAAAACTTGACCCACTTCAGTGCAGACGTCACGACGAGGCGGTATCTGCGAGTCGTTAAACTCCTCCGCTAACTCCGAGCGTAATACCCGAAGTGCTAACGCAAACAGGCATCTGCAGTGCGAGACAATAGCTTGACCTTAATGTAAGCGTGCTATCACAATTGTTATCAGTTTGCGATTAGATACCGTCGCGAGCGCACCGCGCGCCACCTCGCCGCCGACTCGCGCCGCGCGCCGGACACCTGCAGTCAGTGTCAGTGGTACAGTGGTCACAACGGGAACATGAGGAGCAAGGATCGGCTGGAGGAGTTGCGGCACGTGAGTAGGAACGCCGGCAGGCTGTCGCGAGTTCCCGGGAGTCGTTACAGTGTGATTAGTTAAAGTGATATTCATACTTTGGATTCGTAATGAGACCATAAAACACTAATAGTCTATTACTAATATAAAAGCGAGAGAGTTCATGTTAGTGCAATACTAGTAATAATAATCGTAAGGAAGTTTTTAAGCGACTACGTCAGAGTTAGTGTAATACAGATTTCAATGAAAGGGCAATAAACAAGAACTGCATTATCGAATTCGCATGAACGACTTATACAGTATTTATGAGTTATAATTATATACAAATGAGCTCGAGAACTTTATTAGCTCGTTATCGGAACACATTAGTGCAGACCCAACACTCGGATCGCATTAATAAATAAATCGACAATCACTTGTGGTAACTTTGGAAACACGAAGGTTAAAGTCGATGCAGTGCGTTATTTGTCATTCGATATAATATGATAAGATGAGCATCGCGGTGTTCGAGTGTGCCTACAGAACACCGCCGCCTCGCCCTCGGGACCGTGCCCGATGTCGACTGTACGCCTCGTTGAGTCTCGATATAATATTTTGTCTTCGCAATCCTGCTGATATTTACCTTTCATTAAGTAACCGTTTTCAAGATAAAACTTATACATGGACTTTAATGGAAATGCATTTTTATAACATTATTTAAATATTCTCAATGAAGTATAAATCTCTTGGAGGTCATTAGTAGCTCGCGGCGATACTGTTTCTATTATCATCACGTACATAATATTATTCGATTGCGAAACTTGTATGAACTGTTACTGACGTTGTTTTCAGCTGGCGAGCAATGCGGGCGTTTACAACGAAACGGTTGTGGAGGTGCCGTCGGAGGAATCGAGCGTCGACGTCGACGACCTCTTCAAAGAGGTCAGTTTCGATTGATTGACATATCCAAAAAGACGGAAATATAGTCTAAGAACTATCGAAACGACGTGAGTGGTTAAAATACGCAAACTTGGAAACTTTTACCGAAAGTGTCACATGTGTCGGCCGTGTTGTTGTCGGAAAGTAAATAGTTTCAAGTTTAAAATACAATCTAACGTAAGCATTTGTCGGTGCACACGTAATTAATGCGCGCACCGCCGGCCGTGTGCCCATTGTGTTAATTAAGCTTATTAATTGTTTACGCACAACGTTTATAATACAATAACAACAGTTTCATTTATTTAACCTAAATACTTCTAATTTAGTCACATGCCAACCTCACGGGTCGCTCTCTTTTATCTCGAGATATGGCCGGCGCGTTGCGTTTTGCACGATTGGTACTTTGTATCGACTACACGATGACGCTATCGTCATCTTAGATGATTTCGTAAGGCAGCATGTAACATGTTGATTGTTGACTCAAATAATTGTGACCCAGCGCGCTATCCGCTAAATGGTGAATGCTCGACGCCCTGCCGCGAGTGCCGCGGCTCAAGGCGA
This sequence comes from Vanessa cardui, assembly GCF_905220365.1. Taxonomy (NCBI): domain Eukaryota; kingdom Metazoa; phylum Arthropoda; class Insecta; order Lepidoptera; family Nymphalidae; genus Vanessa; species Vanessa cardui. The sequence continues at coordinate 15,408,828 of NC_061130.1, forward strand.
CGAGCTGTTGACATTAAACTTTATTAATCCAGGATGACATCACGCTGCGCGCTCCGATGCTCCGCAGCGCTCGGGATCATCGTATTACAATGTGTCACTTCAAATCTCAGCCACTCGATAGGTTGTTACGAGACGTGTTACCGTTTACATGCGACAGATTTGTAATTTGATGACTCAAACGTGCGCCACTAATGAATAACAACTTAATGAAGGAATATTTTTTTTCTGAAAAATACTCGTTACACTTGATTATGATAAAATTATTCATTTTTTTTTATTTAATATAATTGATAATACGGAGATTCATTGATTCAAAATATCTTGTTATTCGCCTTACGCGCATGTTAATAATTTTCGTTACATTCTCCGTCGCATTGACCATATTAACGTGGCCGGCAATGTCGCTCACATTCCGATACAATTTCTCTCCTACACAATGATCGCGAATAACTGACTGATGTTGTATATCTGTTATCGCTTGGACCCCACTTGGTAGAACATTAACGATCTGTAACTATACGAGTATATAGCAAATAATATTATCGTCATGTATCTGCAATCGCAGTAATTCCTTTTGCTTGTGATTTTCCTCTTAACATTATCAGTAGTATACAAGCGAGCTAGTTACGGAAGATAGAATGACAGTAAAGTGAAGCTCCGGTCGTTCCAGGTGGAGGGCATCCGCGGCTGGATCCACGAGATGAACCACAACACGCAGCTCATTCGCCGCCTGCACTCCGACCCGACCTACCACACGAACAAGCGTTAGTTTCTTTTATATCTTTCTATATGTCTATACATATAATAAAACTGGAGTGTCTGTTTGCAATATTAAAATAACTGCTTTTTTATATATATCAAGTATACACGGTGCAAATGCTAAATTACATTTTTTAATATTTACGTCTGTCTGACTGTATATTACGGCTGATCTTTGAAACGACTGGACTGATTTTGACGGAACTTACAATGGCAGATAGCTGATGTAATAAAGATACAACAACATTTTTTGTTAAATTGAAATGCGCACGAAGTCGCAGGCACGACTAGTAATTTTAAAGATTTGTATAATTGAGTTGAATTTTAAAAGAGGTTATGTAAAATCGGAAATGTTATTTTTTTTTTATAATAAACATAGCCTTAATACAGTAACGGATAGTTAATTATAATAATTTTAAATGGATACGTTAATTTGTAATATTCTTCAACACAAAAAAATATTTTCATGATGATGGGATATTCGATGTCCAATATGTGAATACAATCGTTGAAATTTGCTTCAGACTTGCAGGATCAGCTGGACTCGGTGGTGTCGCAGTCGAATGCGCTGGGGCTGAGGGCGTGCGCGGCGCTGCGGCCGCTGGAGGCGCGCGCGCGGGCCGCGCTGTCGGCGCGCGGCGCGGCGGCGCGCATCACGCGGCTGCAGTACGCCGCCACGCGCCGCCTCCTCGCCGACGCGCTCGAGCGCCACCAGCTCGCGCTGCAGCTGCTGCGCGACCACCAGTACCGTCTGCTGCAGGACCAAATTAAGCTCAGTGAGTTGAGACACTTAAATATTGGTACAACTTACCAATTAAACTCATCGCCACAAAACTAAACCGATATATAGGAATTTTAAACTAACGGTGTTACTTGTTAGCGTTGTTAGCGTGATTAGTTAAACACTGCTCTCTTTCAGACATGATCGTTTTGACATTCGAGTGAAAAAGACAAGTTACGTTTTACTTCTGACCTAAGTAAAGGTTTTTTTTTAGTAGGTATATTCAATTTTTTCTTTACTTGGTTCTTTACTAGGGCTTTGTGCAAGCCCGTCTGGGTAGGTACCACCCACTCATCAGTTATTCTACTGCCAAATAACAGTACTCAGTATTGTTGTGTTCCGGTCTGAAGGGTGAGTGAGCCAGTGTAACTATAGGCACAAAGGACATAACATCTTAGTTCCCAAGGTTGGTGGTACATTGACGATGTAAGGAATAGTTAATATTTCTAACAGCGTCATTGTTTATGGGTGATGGTAACCATTTACCATTCGGTGGCCCATATGCTCTTCCAACCTATACCATAAAAAAAAATATACCTAATGCATCACAAAAATAACACGTCAGAAAATCTTTAGAAATAAAAACTCGTTTATTAATAAAGATCGACAGTACAGTGTAACTGTATTTAGTTTATTACGGCAAATAATGATTCCGAAATAAAGCTGAATAACGGCAAGGGGTGAACGATCGCTGGTTACCTACTTAGGTTGCATTAGCGAAGTGTAAACGAGCGTTAAATTCACTCTCGACGTGTTAAATTATTGTTCATCGTGAGAAACGCGGCGGTCGACCGCCTTGCGAGCTTCCACTGGTGGCGCGTGTGTTCTCTTTCAGGCGCAGTTCAACTAACATTTATAACAGGAGTATGATGTATATCTTTTTTTGTTTTTCAGCGAATCTCACAATATCCGACGAAGAGTGTGAACACCTTTTAGAATCGAATAACATATCTCTATTTGTGGACAACGTGAGTCTCCTTCAATTTTAACTTACACATAAATAATTATTTTCCAGTTTTCATAGATTGTTATGTCAATCAAAATGGATAAAAATGTAAATTTGGGCTAAGATTTATTAAGTATGTTCAAAAAGAGTATAATTCAACTATTATTTATCAATTTTAACGTGGTTGACTCATTATATGTGGCATACAAAAGACTGGTATCTACCGCAAGAACCGTGAATGTTCCACCAACTATGGAATGTAATATATTAAGATTCCGGTGCAAGAATAGCACGGTCTTATCCGGTACTACTCCATTCGTATTACTCCCCTTGCAGAGTACATAGCCAGTGACCACTAAATAATTCCCGCCCAAACCTCAAGATAGCGCCTCGACCCCGCTCGAGGCCACTCCTCTACTTTGATTAGTTGTGACGTAAGATGCAATATGTAAACAATAAACTTTAGTCCGCCACTTCCCCTACTTCGTTTCCAACTTTAATATTTACTAAACTACTACTATTATACTAATCCGAACAAGATTAACTTAGCTTCTACTCCTAGTTTATGACCTGTGCCTAATTTTACCCATTACTGATTTTCAATCACAATTTCTGACCAAATATTCAGAGGTGATAAACGAGCGTTCGAGGCGAGGTACATCTGTTTAGATATTATGCTGTTTTTTTTAAATTATCTCTTAAGTTTATGAAGTTACAGAAGCTGAAGCGAAGTGTTTAGAGTAAAGTGGATATCGTAGAATGAATGAGTAACGCTTGTAATATCGTATCAATCGTATCGTAACAGTTACGCGCGGAGACGGCGGAGGCGCGGCTGGCGCTGCGCGAGGCGGAGGCGCGGCGCGACGAGCTCGCCCGCGTCGAGGCCTCGCTGCAGTCTGTGCGGGACCTGTTCGTGCAGCTCGCGCACCTCGTCGCCGTGCAAGTGAGCTCCGGTCAACATATACCAATATAACGATTCATAAAAAAAAACCCACAACTACGACACTATTTTTTTTAGCATACATGTTTTTTATCTAGGTAACAAAAAATTCAATACTTATAATGTGTTTCTTAAAATAAAATAGAAACATCATAAAGTCGCCAAACAAATATAAGTTATTTTTTTCAGCAAGAACAAATCGACAGCGTGGAATACTACGCGCTGCAAGCCACGGAGCACGTGGAGAGCGGCGGGCAGCAGCTGCTCAAGGGCACAGTCAGCCGCCGGAAGGCGAAGAAGGTAGCGCACCTCCTGTTAGTGTTGAAACAAAACACTTCTGCGTTTCGGGACGCCCCACAGAAGTATTAACCAAAACTAATCTGAAGTAAAGTAGCAGCCTGTACATTTCCCACCGCTGAGATAAGGCCTCCTCCATTAAGGAGAGGGTTTGGAACATATTCCACCACGCTGTTCCAATGCGGATTAGTGGAATGCACATGTGGCAGAATTTCAATGAAATTAGACACATGCAGGTTTCCTCACGATGTTTTCCTTCACCGACGAGCACGAGATGAATTATAAACACAAATTAAGCACATATATATAGTAGTGCTTGCCTGGGTTTGAACCAACGCAATCATCGGTTAAGATGCACGCGTTCTAACCACTGGGTCATCTCAGCTCTCTGTGCCATCTCAGCTGAGAAACTAATCTAGGTTAAACTATTTAATATTGAAATTGTTTAACTCGAAAAAAGTTAAGGTAAGCTCATTACTTAAGTTTTATGTATATTTATAATATGACAATGTGAGGAAAGGTTATTTTTAATAAAATCTTTTATTGATTGTAAAACATATTTCATTCTTAGTAACAATTCTTGAATATTTACATAAGAATTGAGAAGAAAGCTATGCCAGACAGACTGGCGCCGCAACGCGTTATGAAACGAAGCGGGTAAATCCCCCCCCCCCAATAGGGAGCTAACCTTCCAAAAACTCCTTCAGTCATCATTTTTACACGATGATACGGTCGCACATGACCGGGTTACTAGATCAATGAGATTCACAGTAATGTGACAGTGTCACATTACTGTGAATCTGAGTGCAGCCACGATCGGTATCTGTATGTAGCGTTCAAGTGCGCCGATTAAAACCATAAGACCATTGAAACAAGTTAACCGGATAAAATATAACTGTTGTATATATGTAAATGTTTTACAACATATTACATTTGAACCTCTAATATATATTTTCCTAATGTAATTTTGTTATTACAGAAAAAAATGGGACTTATTATTTGTCTCGCGTCCGGGTTCCTCATAGTGCTGCTGGTGCTGGTGTACACGTGACACGCGGCGCGCCGAGCTACGCGTGACACTGAAGTGCGTGGGAGCTGCTGGGAGTTGTGCGAGTGAACGGAGCACTTAATTAATTATTTATTGTACAACCTAGTCATGTTACTAATAAATTACTGTAAGAACGCATACGCATTTTAAATTCCAATTTTCACTGCCTTTTACGTATGTATGTTAAGAAATAATCGCAAGACCTCCCGAACATCGAGCGCTACCAAGAATTACCATACCGTGAGAAATAATCACACCATGCATTCCTTGAAGCTACCACCTGTTGCCAGCGTCGCTGCTTTGTTTCGCAAGACCTCCCGAACATCGAGCGCTACCAAGAATCACCATACCGTGGGGACCATTCAGTGATTTACCGATTTCGTTATAAATATGTAATTCAGACTACAGAACTTCACTTTTTGTTCTGACATCGAACAGACTGTCACGTATTATAAATTAGAAATAATTAATTGTTAAATTGAATTACTTAAATAAACGTATAAGTTAAATTCGTTCGGTTTCATTCTGCATCCTCAACGGCAGCCCTACGTAATTGGCGCAGTCGGTAGGATGCTCGCGGAACGTTTCGCGTAGAAGATTTCCGTAATCGCGTGAAGCCCCGCCGTAGCTTGTCTAGCTGCTGCATCCAGAGCATCCGAATCTACGAGTAGTGCTGCACGAGAGGTATCCAGACATCGATAACGCAGAGAGACCGAAACATGTTCATGTTAGTACACTAGATTCTTTTTAGTGGTAGCTCAATCCTAGCCTAACTAACCTGTGTTAATAAAATTTGCCAAGATTTTTCATTTAAGAAAATCTAAGGAACCTAGGATAGTTATTAGTAGTAGGCAAACTTTCGTAGATAATAGAAGAGATATTAGTTTAAGTAGTATAGAAGAACAAACGGAAATGTCTGAGTTAGACACCATTTATAAAGCCTTAAGGTTGGTACCCGAGTTCGACGGGAACCCAAATGTACTTACTAGATTTTTAAAATTATGTGATCAATTGGTAGGACAGTTTTGTAGTGATAGTAGTAGTGAATTAAGTAGGTGTGCTCTTCTCAACGGAATTCTTAACAAAGTAACAGGCTCTGCTGCTCGCTTAATTAATTCTAATGGGATTCCATCCGACTGGCAAGGCATTCGAACTGCTTTAGTGAACAACTTCGCGGACCAACGAGATGAGACCGCTCTATATAACGATTTAGCTATTTTATCGCAAGGTTCTAGCACCGCGCAGGAGTATTATGAGCGTTGCCAGAATCTATACAGTACTATAATGACCTATGTAAGCCTGCATAATACCCTACTCGAACACTTGCGTATCTTAAAATTAGAACACCGCAATGAATCCGTTACCAACCTTATGACGTACGCTGTAATGGCATATAATAGTTCAATCCATTCTTTCACGAAATGTCGCCCAATAGAAATAATTACTGGTCATTTAGATCCGCAAGATCCTTCAGACATGAATATAACAGAGCACCTATTGCAGGAATATATACTAGATCACCGTAAGCGAATGTTAAAGGTATACGAAATCATTAATGAAACCGCCCTTCAGCGTCGGACTGAAATAACCGAGAACATTAATAGAAATCGCGAGCCTGACCAAACATATGCACCTGATCAACGAATCTATGTCAAAAATCCCCTAGCTAATAGACAGAAATTAGCTGCCCGCTATACGAACGATACGGTTGTAACAGATTTACCTATACATATTTATACAAAGAGTGTTGCGGATTTTGATAGTATTTAACGAGGAGATATTAAAGAAGGCGTAGTTTAGTTGCAATGAAAAATTTATTGTGTAACATATTTTTATGACAGGGTAGGTAAAAAATTACAATAAACAAAGTGCCTTATATCTAAATCGTTCCGTAACGTCCTTATACTAAATTGCTTCATAGTTTTAACAGGCGCTTGCGCCAACATACCCCCGGACGTTGAAAGATTCCCTTTCAACCAGAATTTCCATCTTCAGAAAGGTCGGGTAATGGGCAAATTTTGCTAAATGATCTTCGAACTACGCCGTTGGACGTCTTGACATCTGCAACTCTGACGATCCCATCTGGACCGGGATGGACAACCACGATTCTCCCCATTCTCCATTTTAGTGGCGGCAAGTTATCCTCTTTTAAAAGAACCAAAGAGTTTCAGCGAACTCTTACATGACCTCCATTTGGTTCTTATCTGAAGTTCCGATATATATGCCTTGCTCCATCGAGTCCAAAAATGTTGTCTCAGCTGTTCTATTCGTTGGAAGCGAGTTAAGGAATTTACAGGGCGATGTTCGTAGTTTGGCGATGGTAATGACACTAAGGGGCGTCCAATTAAAAAATGTCCTGGCGTCAATGGCGTTAAATCATCGGCATTTGGTGATAATGGCGTCAGTGGTCTCGAGTTTAAGATGGCTTCTATTTGGACTAAAGTGGTGTATAATTCTTCGTAAGAGAGGTGACAAAGGCCCAACACTCTAACTAAATGATGTTTAGTTGATTTTACGCCAGCCTCCGCAAGACCAGCAAAATGAGGGGTGTATGCCGGGATAAAATGAAAGTTTATACCTTCCTTTGACATCTCTTCAGTTACCGAATCACAATTTGCTTTAAGAAAGCTCGAAAGGTCATTGTATGCACCGACAAATGAACGGCCGTTATCAGAATATATATTTTTCGGCTTTCCTCTACGTGAGATGAACCTTTTTAAAGCTAAAATAAATGTATTACTAGATAAATCACCTATTAACTCGAGGTGAATTGATTTTGTTGTAAAACAAATAAATATGGCAATATAAACTTTAACTAATTTTGTACCTCGGCCTTGTCGAACTGCTGATTGGATTGGACCTGCATAATCCAAACCAATATTTTCAAAAGGAAAACCACCTAGAAGTCGATGCTGTGGTAAGTAACCCATAGTGGGAGTAACTGTTTCACCTCTGAATCGACTACAACGCGTACATTGTAAGTAACATTTTCGAGCTAAATTCCCTCCTCTAATAGGCCAATATATTTCTCTAATAGAAGATAATAATAATTGAGGGACAGCATGAAATAACCTTTTATGTTCATATTCAAATACTAACACTGTAAACCGATGGTTGGAATGTAGAAGAATAGGATGCTTTTTATCATACTGATAGTTTGAATTTTGGAGTCGACCACCGACACGCATGATATTTTGGTCATCTAAAAATACTTTGAATTTATTTAGTGGACTTTTCTTAGGCAACTTCTTTTTATTTATTAATAAAGTATATTCTATAAATGATTCACTTTGAGATGCCCGAATTATTACATTTAAAGCTCTTTGTAATTCTTTACTACTAAAAGGACCAATATTCTTTATCTTTTTGCATTTCAGATCAACAAATCGTAAAACCCAAGCTAAAGTACGCCTAAGCCGTAGAAAATTAGAAAAAGAGTTAAAATTAATTAATCTATTTAAGTCATCATTGTTGGCCAAAGCATGTAAAATAGTAATATTTGATTTCATATCCGGTAGTGTATCATCATCTGTATGTAAAGGTTTAGTTGGCCAACATGACATATCTTTCATCAAAAATTCTGGTCCGGACCACCATTCTTTCAAATTCCGTATTAACTTAAATGCGACACCACGTGAAATATAATCCGCGGGATTTTTATCGGTAGGAACGTGTCTCCACTCACAACTGGGTGTCTTATCTAAAATTTCTGCAATTCTGTTCCGGACAAAGGGTTTGAAGCTTTGGATCAGCCAAACAGATATCAGATGGAATTTTAAGGCTGGATGGATTTATATAGTTATTAGGAACATTCTCAGTTATGGATGTTAACACAAAACAATTTATCTTTACCATATAGTCATTATTTATAGATTTTATTGCCACAAAGCACATTTTATTAATTTGCGACAAGGAATTATTGATGCCCATCACTGAATTATTTACATTGTAACCAGAAAGTCCCAATCGTTTGTACAATGCTTCGGTCATAAGACAGGACGTGCTGCCGCTGTCAAGGAGAGCACGAGCGGTGTAAACTATATTGTTTCCCCCCCTCACATTTACTAATGCAGTCGAAAGTAAAACACTGTGTTCAATTTTTGCAGTTAACGATAAGTTTGCGCTTTGATTTGATTGAGCGGACATAGTTGCTTTATTACCAGTATCATTGCCATTATCAGTTTTGTGAACAGAGGGAGTATTTTTAAATTTTGAATGTTCAGCAACGTGTACAAGAGTGTGGTGTTTGCGACGACATATTTTACAGCCTGCCTTCTTACAGTTGTTGGCATAATGACCCACAGACAAACAATTAAAGCACACTTTATAGCTAGGTAAAATTTGCAAACGTGCTTCACATGACAGTGCCAAAAATTCAGGACACGAACTCAATTTATGGTCACCGCTACACTTTTGACACTGTTTAGGTTTAAATAAAGCAGAACTTAAATTATTTTTATCATCACCAGAGTTACCTTTATTGTTGTAATCTTGTACAATCATTGTCTTAACTTTAACATTTTTTAATGTGTTTGCATTTTTATTAGCTGAGGAATTTGAAAGTTCTAATGTTTCTATTATATCAGCTCGATTCTTAATAAAAGTTAAAAATATGGAAAACGTAATTTTTGAATTCTTTTCGAGATTGCCTTTGTACTCCTCCCATTCACGATACGTTTTACTATCTAATTTATGTGTAATAATATAGATTAAAAGAGTATCCCACTGATTAACAGGTTCACCTAGTGATTCTAATGCACGCAAACTTTTATTTATCTGATCTATTAAAATTTTCAATGTTACTGACGACTCCTTATGAATGACATCCATATTAAATAATGTTGATACATGATGTTGAGTTAATAAATGCTTATTATCAAATCGATCACAAAGAAGTTGCCAAGCCACAGAATAATTCGCAGCTGAAAACTGAATTGAGTTAATTACCACAGCAGCAGATCCTTCTAGCGATGATCTTAAATAATGAAATTTATTAATGTCATTCATGTCATCATTTGAATGTATTAAACTCACAAAAGTGTCATGAAACTCTAGCCAGTTTGTGTAGGACCCGTTGAATTTTGGTAATTGAATCGTTGGTAACTTTACAAATTTATGATTGCTAGATATTAATGTCGCGTCACTATTTGCTTGATCCTTTTTCTTATAATTTGCAAGTATTTCTTGAGCTCGAGATAAAGACTTATAATAAAAGGATTCAAACTCGCTACGTTCTGACAATTGACTATCCATATTGTCAGTATTGCATTTTAATGACACCTGCACTTCATCGTATTGTTCATACATAGCCTCGAGCTTACTCAAACGCAACTGTAATTCACTAACCTCAGAGGTGCTCAAAGTTGAAGGATCCAATGAATTTAAATAGTTAGAAAAGAAAGTTAACCTTCCTTTGTAACTCGCACGTTTCCTAGTAAGTTCCTTATCCTCAGGCATTGAGTAGAATGGTGTAACAATCTGGAATTTATACAAATCAAAGTGAGAATTTATACAAATCAACAATTTATACTAGTTACAGACTGTAATATTAAGCAATACGACAATATTTTAAAGATTTAACAGTACAACAAATAAAATTTAAATAACTACAGGTTACAAGTTAGCACGTGCTCTAAGAACTTAACAAAATTACTTTCACTTCAATATTAATAAAGCTAAATAAACTGAAATCTTAATAAATTATAACCGTAAAGTGATGTTGCAATTAATCTTTATGACCTAACAAAGCGTTTATAATGCAGTTATTTTATACTCTTTGATAACTACTATTTGATAGATCTTTACAACATAATTAATAAAATAATTTAACTAGGCTTGATCAAGTTAAATTAACTTTATTATAATAATATTCGTAGAATTTTATTCACGTTACAGTATTAACAAAGATATACTAACCTTGAGCAAATTATTTTACGTTAAATACTACCTTAGAGTGTTGGGAATTAATAATCATCAAGATCTTTATGAGTTTACCACTGGGTACTCTGCTATCCTGACCACAGAATCTTCTTATTATATCAGCGTCGAAGTTATCCTCTGGATGACGCAACAAAATCATGCAGTGATTCCCAGCTGCGTATATAATATTTCGTGATGTCCAACAATTTAATAAATCCTTGATAAATTTTCTTTAATTTGAACTGGTTTTTTCACATCCGGCTCGAAGGACCATGTTGCGGATTTTGATAGTATTTAACGAGGAGATATTAAAGAAGGCGTAGTTTAGTTGCAATGAAAAATTTATTGTGTAACATATTTTTATGACAGGGTAGGTAAAAAATTACAATAAACAAAGTGCCTTATATCTAAATCGTTCCGTAACATCCTTATACTAAATTGCTTCATAGTTTTAACAGGCGCTTGCGCCAAAAAAGAGAAAGAGAGGACCCGTACCCAAGTCGCGCCTGAAACGGGTACCTAATAGTGCTCGTTTGTTACAGGATACAGAAAACACTACTCGCGTTAATGCTGGCTCAGGTCCTGAAGCTGGGACAAGCAGACGTGATAACACTTGAAAGCTTAAAAAATGGACCGGGTATTCTCCCCTTCAACCTAGGACCCACTAGAATAATTTCCCATTTCCATTCTTTTGTTCAAATTATAAATTTAAATAATGTACGAAATAGGTTAGAATCCGTTCGAGAGAAGTTAAGCAACCTAGCACCTGACTTAAATAATAAAACGTCGTTACTTTACGCCCCGCATATCAAATATCTTGCAACGAAATTAAATGACATGTCAGAGCAACTGTTAACCTTTCAAGGAAAACGTTCAAAAAGAGGCCTCGTTAACGGTCTTGGTTCCATAATCAAAAGTATCTCCGGAAATTTAAATTATACGGACGCACTAAAGTACGAAAATGCCATTGCTATTCTACAAAAGAACGAAAATAACTTAGCCATTGAAATAAATCATCAAATAAGTTTAAGCAAGCAGTGGGCATCTCAGAGTTCAAATGTTACAGAGGAGATTATCTTTTCTGGCTGAAATAATGCGCGTTTTTCACACATTACGAATATGGCTATGACCATCACAGAGAATACGACGAGCGTCGCTTAATCACCGCAGCAATTTGTCTATTTTTTTTTTATTCTTTATTGAGGAACAATAAACAATTGCACAAAAAAAGAAGTGGTAACAAAAGTAGTAATCTAAAGATAGGCTTAAAAGTATTTGTACAATCCACAACATTGTCATACATTAAAAATATAAGGAACAAAGACAGACTATATAAACGTAGATTACGGGTAAATAATTATATTCTTATAAGATAAACATCCCAACAACATCACGTTCAATCACGTAAACATTTAAGTAAATCTAATTTATACTTTCTATTGTTATTATAAACAAAAATATCAATTTTGTTATTGTAACTTTGCAATAAGCCATATAAAGGTGCTCGTTTGCCAGCAAAAAGTGTAATTCCAAATTACACTTTTTGATAGCGAACAGTCTAGCCTTGCGAGTCTGTCGCAACAGTCTGGTAGGTATCAAAAAATGTATATCACCGAATAGTTCTGGACAGTCGATTTTTGCGTTACATATATTGTATAAAGTCGTCGCATCTTCCTAGATGCGACGACTTTATACAAGCTCAAGCTCCTGCTTACGCCTATTATTAAGAGAAATTAACTTATACGTATTTTTTAAGAAGTTGGTCATAGGATAATCGGCAGTGAGAACATTTATAGCATACGGAACGTAGGAATTTTTGTTGAACGCGTTCAATTTGGGCTATGTATTTATTGTAAATAGGGTTCCAGATCTGTGAAGCATATTCAAGATGAGGTCTTATTAGATTACAATATAAACGTACGAATGTATTAGAGTTTTTAAGTCATTAGTGTTTCTCATGACAAAACCGTACATTTTAAACGCATTATTTACAATATTGTCTATATGAAGATAAAAAGTAAGTTTTTGATCAAGTATTAAGCCCAAGTCACGTACATTTGAAACTCTTTCCAATTCAGATTCTTGTAAACAATATTAATATTGGATAACGTTATGTTTTTTTGTAAAAGTATTTGTATTACACTTAGATGGACTAAGGTATAACTTATTAACTGAACAGTAACTAGAAAGCCTGTCAAGGTCATCCTGCAACTTTAGGCAGTCTGATACGATATGAATTCCTAGGTAGACCTTGAGATCATCTGAATAAAGTAAGAATCTACTGTGTTTAACGCATTTGTATATGTCATTTATAAATATTATAAAGAGTAGGGGACCAAGAATAGATCCTTGGGGTACACCAGATGATGCAATATATGAATCTGACTCAAAGCCATTAATTACAACTTTCTGAGACCTTTTAAATATGTAAGAAGAAAACCAGCGTAAAAGATTACCTCGAATTCCGTTGAATGCAATTTTTTTAACAGAATTTTATGATCGACCTTGTCAAAAGCTTTTCGGAAATCCGTATACACAGCGTCTATCTGTATTCTGTTGTCCATATTTTGAAATAAGTAATTAGTATAAAGTGCCAAATTTGTAACAGTTGACCTACTTTGAACAAAACCATGTTGCTCTTTTATGATTTCATTATGCATTATAGGATATAGTTGCATATGCACAAGCCTCTCGAAAAGTTTTGCTAGGGTCGATAATATAGAAATAGGACGATAATTTTCTACATTTGATCTCGTACCATTTTTATACACAGGTGTGATATTTGCATTTTTCCACATATCAGGAAATGTCCCTTCTTGCATGCACCTATTGTAGATAATCGTAAGCGGAATATAAATTGTAGTGGCTGTTAACTTTAAAAAATAGGGTGGTATAGAATCTGGTCCAGGCCCTTTAGTATAATCTAATAATTTTAATTGAGTTAGAACAGAATCTTCAGAAAATGTCATACTAAAAATATTTACGTGGGTACAAATACTACTCTATCTAGTGGTTCCAGAGAGTCTAAATTAATAGTTGAAGGTTCAAAAACAGACTGGAAGAATTGGCCGAACACGTTACATATGCTTTTAGGGTCATCAGTAGTTATACCCATGTAGGACATTACGCTGGGTATGGCTGGTTTAGCTTTGCGATTTGAAATATAGTTCCAAAATATTTTTATATTATTAATTATAGTTTTTTCAATAAGTGTCATATACATGTCAAAACATTTTTTACATTCAGCCTTAAACCTGTTACGATACATAGAGAATAATTCATAGTCAGCCACGTTTTTTAATTTTATCCAAACCTTTGTTTTGGCTTTAAATATGTGTTTCAAGGCAGGTGAAAACCATACTGGGAAATTTGTGTTCTTAACATTAACTATCGGCGTAAATTGCTTGATTATTGAAAACAGTTTTTCATAAAATTTAATGACAATATTGTTAGCTGACTCCTTTAAAAATAAGGTTCACTAATCTACTTCAGATATAGCCTTGTTTATTTTAACATAGTCTGCTTTTTTGAAACATAGTTTTAGTCTTTGTTGACGGGGAACCGACAGAAATGCATTTTTTAGTTTAGTCAAAGCAATAAAACAGGGATGATGTGGTACTTCAGGAGCTTCAAAGCTAACGAGGGAACAAAGATATATAAGTATATATACATCAGATATAAATAAATCTAATAAGCGATTATTATTATTTTTATGAATATTGTATTGGGTTGCATTCAATAACGAGAGCGTTTGAATAAGATATCTACCGGCATTAGAAGTATCACTTTTAATTACTGGCGCACTGTTACCATCTAATATAACCCAGTCGAGCTTAGGTATATTAAAATCACCTGCAATATAGAAATTAGCTATATTTTCACTTAGAAGCAGGTCACTGAGGAGGTCTAAATAGGAGATACATATATATCAACGCAGAGATTGGGCGGTACATACACTGCATTAATAATGTGTCGCTTGGCGCGAGGCGAAGCCGGCAACTGGACGGTGACGCGGTCCACAGCAGTCGGCGCGGGCGCAGGCAGCGCGCAGCACACGGCACCCAGCTCGCGCCGCACGGCCACTAGTACCCCGCCCCCGTCCAACTTGCCACTCGCCGCACGGTCTCGATCACAGCGAAATACGATATACCGCCCGTCAATAAACTCACCATCCGATATATCAGGTGTTAACCAAGTTTCCATTAAAATAATAACATCATAAGAATTAGATAAAATGTTCATGTAAACAGTGTTTAGTTTGGTTCTGATTCCCCCGCAATTTTGATAATATAACGAAATATTTTCAAGCATGAACATTGGACAATGTGTAAAGAAATATTAGGAATAATAATGAAGGTAATGATTATATAAATTGTTTGATTCGAATTATTATCATTCACGAATAAGTATGAGCTGATTATATATTGGACAGTTCTGTAGATGTAGATTTGAATATGGTTTTGCATGATATTCATATGTAATAATAATATTCATCGTATTCAATACTGTTCGTCTTCGATTCGTTGAGTGATAAAATATCAAATACGTAATGCAAAAAAAGGCGAAATAAATCAGTCGTACGTTTAAATTATGACCTAAGTGTATACTGTAAATAAGAAAGAAATATAAAAATACAAGGTAACAAAAAAATAAAATAAATAAATTGCTAGAAAAAATAAACTTCTTTACATACTTCCATGACCTGTTCCGCACCTCCTTTATCAGTCATTGTAGATATAAGTAATGTATGTCTCTGTTCCGTCAATACTCTGTATCGGCCGGCAGCAGCAATATAGTTGCAGCGACACTGTGATGCGCGACCGGTCGAATCGAGTGACCGAGAGGATATGATTTCCCGGCACCTTGTCGCCTGTCAGTAAGGATATTCTATCCCAAATTGTCTGTTCTTCAAGACATGTATCTTTCAGCTAGATAGTTCATTCATATAGTTCTGGTTACTTAGTCAGTAGTATTATTCTCGTTGAATCCACCTCGTTGTTGACACGGTCCTGGATCTGCCTCGGGAATGAATATTACACTCTTGGGATACTGATCCCCCGATTACGTGTAGTTCTTCTTAATAATAAAATGCTTGCTTGTACGATTGATATGAATTTATTTAAAAATGTGTCAGTTGAAAATATTTTAGAAATTAAATTTTAATTATTAAATTTTTTTTTAATCAACGATGAAGACTCAGTAACGTATTGTATTTTCGTATGATTTGAAGAGCGCGACAGGTGACCGCCATATACATACGCTTGCCAGTTCTCGCCTGCAATACACCAATTTAAAAATGGGAGACGGAAAACGATATTTTTTTTTTCCTCAAAAATGCCTTAAAAACTGAAAAATGAATGATTGGTGATTATTTTAAAAACATAACCATTTTCTTAGCTTTCCAGCCGCCGAAATGAAATGACCAGAAAGGACGCTGGTTGGTATATGAAGGAATTTGTACTAAAATTCCCACAAATTTAATCAAAAATAATATCCAATGTAAAAAATTTTACTTACTCACTTAACTTACTTAATACAAGTTCAAAACAAAATTTAAATACATAAGCAGTTCAATAGCTAAATTATAAATAAGACAATTTGTAATATAGCCTAATTAAAGTTTTAATAAGCGAGTCCTCTCTAAACAATTAAAACTTTTTACAACAGAGTACATTACACACATGTTCTACAGTGCACAATACATTTTTGACAAATTTTGATAAAAGCTAAAAAACATGATAACTCAAATTGGTTCACTTTAAGTTCATGCATATGGGGGTTAAAATAATTGCAAATAGTCATTCCTATCATCTCCTAACGGATGTATATGAATACAAATACGAATATGACGATGTGAACGGTGCATTATCACAGATACACAATTGGTTTACAGTAAATAATTTAGTTTTGAATGCTCAAAAAACAAAATGTGTAGTTTTTACCCTACCTAATGTTAGCAAGCAAAATTATAATATATCTTTAAATGGTGACCGTCTTGAAGTAGCTGATACTACGGTGTTTTTAGGAATAGAATTGGATTCCAGACTTCAGTGGACCTCTCATTTATCATCCCTAACAGGAAGACTCAGCTCCGCAACATACGCGGTTAGAAAAGTTAGACAACTAACTGATATTGATACCGCTCGTTTAGTTTATTTTGGTTATTTTCACAGTATTATGTCATATGGCATATTACTTTGGGGTAACGCTGCAGATATTGAATCTGTCTTTATTTTACAAAAGAGAGCAATTCGGTTTATTTATAATCTTGGAGCTAGAGACTCTCTTCGGGATGTTTTTTAACAGAGTAGGAATACTTACTGTTGCGTCGCAATATATTTACAACAATATCATGTATATTCACAGTAACATTGATCACTTTGATAAAATCAGTGATAATCATTGTATATGCACTAGAAGTAAGGATAAACTTATAACGCCAAGTTTCCGACTCCGCAAAGTCAATGGATCTTTCTTGGGGCAAGGTATCCGTTTCTATAATAAAATTCCGCAGAAATTTTTAACTTTGCCGTTTAGTAAATTCAAATCGTTTGTTAAAAATACATTGGTAGAAAAAGCATACTATTCGATACAAGATTTTGTAGATGATAAAAAAGCGTGGAGTTAATACCTGTTGACTTCCAAGCAGGATACATTAATTGAAATAATTGTATTTAATTAACATGACGTCTAATTTTTTTTTTTTTTTTTTTTTTTTTTTAAATGTTAAAAAAGAGTAACTACTGAGTTTCTTGCCGGTTCTTCTCGGTAGAATCTACTTTCCGAACCGGTGGTAGCTTCACTTAATTGTAAAATGACGATTCAAAAGTGCTTATAAAAGCCTACTTGAATAAAGTTTATTTTGATTTTGATTTTTTGATTTTGAATACGAATTACAAATATACCTGTATATATATAACTATGACTTGTATTGTATCACTCATCATGAGGGTGTGGGAATGTTGTTATTGATTCCAGAAATAAAAATTGGTATCGTTAGATTACAATGTTGTACTGCTTTAAATGCGTTCGTACAATTATTTTCATTAGTTAAATCAAATAATTTATTCGGATTACAATTACAGATGCTGGCAATTCGTTTGCGTGACATACTCGTACACTGCTTTTTCCGGCCGTCATTCGTTGTCTTAGCCAACGCTGCACGTCAAACGTTTCATCAGAGCAAGCTCAACTCACCCTCATCCAATAATCAAAGCTATACAAATTAATTAATATCAATCAAA